>NC_052054.1:18696789-20059289 GCF_903992535.2 Arvicola amphibius
ATAGTAATTTCTGTGCATCTTCAAACTAGCCAATTAAAACTGGGCATATTATATTCCCTGGGAAATGAGGTAGTCAGCTTTGGCTTGATGAGAAATTGTGGTATTATCTTGCTCTGAGAGCAAGGATGTAGGGGGTGTTTATGATGCAGTCGTGGTGAGCCTGTACATAGGCTTCATGTAGGGAAACAGAAACCACTCCTTGCATTTAAAGGAGCGAATCCAAAGCAAAGACTTATTTACCCAGGTCATGGAAGGACTCAGAAGTCAAAAATGGGCAGCAGTGCCAACTGCAGAGAGCATAACAGACCACTGTGACCTTTCAGAGATAGATAAAGGGCAAAGGGGGATGTGCTAATCTGGGTTCCCTTGGTCACTATAATGAAATATCCACATTCTGGAAACAATCAAGTTATAAAGAATAAAAGGTATGTGGGCTTATAAGTCTAGAGATTTCAGTTCAAGTTTAAGTGACCTCACTGCTTTGGGTCTCTGAGTAGGAAGCATGGTCTGGCAGGAGCTCTCAGAAGGGTAAATAAACTTCTGTAACACAAGCCAACAAACACAAATAAAGAGGGAGTGAAAGAGACCACAGTTCCATCATCTCTGTTGAGAGTGTTCTCTGAAGGGCCTAAGGACCCTACAATACCTCATTACCTGAAGGTTCCACCATGTCCCAAAAGGGTTACCCTAGGGGTTAGGTCCTTAGCAAAACGACAGACATTTGGGGGACATTTAACATGTATAGTATGGATAACAAAGACCAAACGACCCAGCTACCTAGCAACATCTAAAACATTGAAGGGTCTGTCCAGGAGAACTGGAAACATTAGTGAAGTCGTTAGTGAAACCCTCCTACATCCCAGCTGACTCTGTGTTCTGCCAGAGCAGCTACCGGGAAGTGGAGCAACATAGAAAAAAAGAATCATGAAGAAGGCATATCTAGGAATGCCATAAGTGATGGCTTATCTTGGCTGTCAGCTTCAATGCATCTGGAATCAACTATGACTCATGTGGCTGGGCACTCCTGTGAGGGATTTTCTTCTTTTCTTTTTCCTTTATTGAAAATAGATATTTTCATACACAATATTCTGATTAATATTTCCCCTCTCTCTACTCCTCACAGTTTCTCCCTATATCCTTCCCCTTCTGGATCCACACCCTTTTTGCCACCCATTAGAAGACAGGCATCTAAGGAATGATAATAAAATATGAGATAAATCAAAAACAAACAAATCAGAATTTGGCAAGACGACAAGAAAAAGAACCAAAGAAAAAGTACAAGAAATGCACATAGATGCAGAGACACATATTCTCACACACAGGAAACAAGAATATACACACAATGGACCAATAAGAAAAAAAAGCCTTTATTTAACATTATGAGTCAAAGAACCTCAAAAAATGCCATGAGTTTGTTTTGAGTTGATCATCTATTGCTAGGCATGAGGCCCACCCTTGAGAGTGGTTTGCTTCCCCAATGAGATCCATTTCCTTTGCAAGTGGCCATCAATGGAATGCAGCTTCTGGGATAGGATGGGGCATATGCTCAGTTCTCCTTTCAGTCCTAGGACCCCATCAGGTACAGACCCACATAGGCCCCGTGTGCTGCCTCGGTCTGTGTGAGTCCATATGAATGTCAGTCTTGTTGTATCCAGAAAATCTTGAATCCTTGGTGTCCTTCATCCCCACTGCTCTTATACTCTTTTCTTTTTCTTTTCTTCTTCTTCTTTCTTTCTTCTTCTTCTTCTTCTTCTTCTTCTTCTTCTTCTTCTTCTTCTTCTTCTTCTTCTTCTTCTTCTTCTTCTTCTTCTTCTTCTTCTTCTTCTTCGTCTTCTTCTTCCTTTCTGCCTCTGCCTCTGCCTCTGCCTCTGCCTCTTCTTCTTCCTCTTCCTCTTCCTCTTCTTCTTCTTCTCCTTCTCCTTCCCCTCCCCCCCCCTCCCCCTCCCCCTCCTCTTCTTCTTCTTCTTCTTCTTCTTCTTCTTCTTCTTCTTCTTCTTCTTCTTCTTCTTCTTCTTCTTCTTCTTCTTCTTCTTCTTCTTCTTCCTTTCTGCCTCTGCCTCTGCCTCTACTTCTTCCTCTTCCTCTTCCTCTTCCTCTTCCTCTTCCTCTTCTTCTTCTTCTTCTTCTTCTTCTTCTTCTTCTTCTTCTTCTTCTTCTTCTTCTTCTTCTTCTGAACTCTGAGTGAAGGGAATGAATGGGCCCTTTCAGGGCTGAGTGTTCCAAGGTCTCTGTGAGAGATTTTTTTGATCAAGTTATTGGAAGCAGGAAAATCCATGCTGTATCTGAATCACACCTCCTGATGAGAGTCTAAATCCACTCTAAATAAAGGACATAGAAGATGGAAATTCTGTGTTTTGCCTGCTTGCCTGCACTCTTGCTGGCAAGTCCACCTCTTCTGCTGCTTCAGTTATATTTCTTGATATTAGAACTTACTTTTTCCAGCTCCCAGTGTAGACTGAAGATCGGTATCTCTCCAGGAATCTTCCAGGCCTCCAGTGTCAGATTGGGCCTGCTGAGACAGCTGGTCGTGTAGACCGAACAACTACTAGGTCCTCAGGCTTCTCTAGTGTGAGACAGCTAAGGTCGAACTGCACAGGCTGCGGCCTATGGGCCAATCTTACACAGTTTTTATCAGATTCTTTAGAGAACCTCAACTACTACAACTTCTAGGGGAAATGCCAGAGAGACTCAGCCAGTAGAACCTCGTGTAATAGGTGACAGTGGCTACGTGGTAATTACAAAGAGGTTGAAGGCAGACATGGCACATTCTGATTATATGTGGGTTGGGGTGAAGTAGCACTATCTAGGTACATTCTCCAGGGCTGTTGAAATAACGACACCTGAGCAAACGGATGCCCCTCTGAGTGCATGACTGTCACTATGAGACAGCCTGCAGTCAGGACCAGGGGTCTGACAGCTTCTCAGAAGGACCAGACAGCAAAACTGCTCCAAACATTACATTTTCCTTTACACTCCCTCTCTCGAGGTCAGTCGAATAATTTCTCACATGTGTCAGATAGAACAACATACAGATTATACATTTATCCACATAACTGAGGCACGCCGGCGAGGGGACATTTCCAGTTTATTTGTCACCTTCCAATAGATTCGAACCAATGACTGCTTTCCTCACATAGGCCAAAATCACAAATCTCAGCTACTGCTTCTGATCTGGTCATTCAGCACAAACCTTTGACTGCAGTTGAAATATCCGAAGCTGAAAGGCCACACAGAAGTGTCTCATTCTGGCCATGTCTTATGACAATGGCTGCTAAGAACACAGTGGCGGGGATGGGATACGGAGAGCAGACGATGCACCGCTTAGACAACAGCCCCGGGGACTATGAACAAGTTCATGTAGCAGAGTCGGAACCACTGCACGCCTCCGCGTACTCGTCCTCAGCCCATCACTCAGTCTCTCAGTACTCTGCTGACTTTTGCTTCACCCTGAAGAGTATCCCGTTTTCCACAGACTCTTCCCATCACTACCCTTACTGCAATGTTTTCAGGAAGGACTCTACTGTGTCTGCTCAACAATAACACAGCGTGCCGCGGGACGAATTTTAACTACCTGCTAAGCGATCAGTCATAAGACTGACTCCACACTCTAAGTCACCTTGTACGTCGGTAAAATAAAGAGGCATGCAGAAGGAGGCTGTCGACGTCGATGGCATATGCCATGGCTCACAAGAAATCAAAGCCCTATTTATACATCTTTTTTGGGGGAACATGCGTTTCTAAGTTGTCTGTTCTGAGCTTTATAAATTATTTTAAACTGTTATGCCACCGCTGAAAAATACAGATGTGTGTTAATATTGTAGAGTAGGACTCAGCTGCTGATAGTACAAGGGAAATTTAACTAGCTTATAAATGTTAAAATGTAAAAGTAAAGGAAGTCTCGCTATTCATCTTCTCTGCAATATTCAGACACTCATGAAATTGAAAGTTAATGTACCAGGGACTTTCATTATCTGACCCATTCCATCCTATCTATTAGATTCTCAAAGCACTGGAGACAGAGGACCAATATGTCACCAGCACAGGACTGCAAAGGTCAGAAAAACGAAGCATCAATAAAGCACGTCGGAATTAAATTTCACAGAGCTCAGCGGAAAATATGTTCTCTGGACCAAGAGTATTTGTAAGAGTGGGCCTGATCGCCAGATTCAACTTCAGAAAAATGGAAACGCGCTTTCGATTTTAAGAATTAGGTGAAAGCGGTGTTTGTAAACACAGACTGATGTGACTTCGGGCACTTCATTAGAATAATAAGACTATGCACCCCACCTGCTAGCTTTACAGGCACAGACTCGGCCAGAGGATGCTCTGCCATCCCCACCCCCACTCCCTGCCACCCCAAGCCCTGCGTAGACAGCTAAGACTTGTAAAATCAATGCGACTTCTCAACACCTTCTCATAAATCATGACATGATATATCACCAGAAAAACTTTCCCTGGTCATTGCTGATCTTTTTGTCTAAAATACTTACTTGTGATGAACCCGCTTAATCTACGCATATTCAAGATTTCTCTTAGTTTCCCAAATCTAGAATGATTCTGCATAGTTAATTATGCAACAAACCCACTTTTGAGATTCTTCTGTCAGTGTTTCATCATAGCCAAGCACCACAAATCAGGAATTAAATGAGGCTTTCCTATAAATTGGCTGCAGATACAAGAAAACATAGTAAAGAGTAAGAGGCAACACAGTGTGGCCGAGTGGCAGGGGGTGGCACCGAGCGCTGGGAGGTGTTGAGACGGATAAGTGCCAAGTTATTCTCCTTGTTTCCCTATTCCTTTGGGGGAACTCGCAACAACAAGTGGTTTTAGTTTCAAAGGATTTAAAGGGTGGATACCAAGTTTCCTATATGACCCAGAAGACTCAGGACTATGATTTAAAAATTGCTATGACTTTATTTCTAAAAGCGCCATTGTAACACTTAGCATTTGAGCGACCGCTCTCTGAGAATGGATATTGTCAGGTGAAGTGAGACCAGTGGCCAGCTGCCCACAGCATTGTCATTTTCTCTTTAAATCTAGGGGAGAATTCCTTTATGGATGAGGACTGGGGAGTGTTATGCTAATCTGAAGTGTGCGGTGCAATCTCTAGGGAAGGAGTGATGCAAGCCAGCTCTTCAGGAACGAAGAGGAAGTTGCTCCCATTGATGAGGCTGTGTATATCAAGAAAAGCATTCATTGCGCTGGAGATGTCAAGAATGCAACGGGTTCTAGTCTGGGATGGACTGCGGCTTAGCTCGAGGGTCGTATGGAGAGCTATGTTGTAGAAAGGGGCTGTGAGACCAGAGACGATGAATGTGACTGGCACTCAGGAGAGGGGCTGATGGTCAAGACAGCTTTATGTTGTGGAATATTGGGGGAATCCTCCTAAATGCATTTTTGTCACTAAAAAGCAAATTGGACTTAAGTACACATAAAAAGACAAGGAAATCCATTTGGCCGTTTTTTTTTTTTTCTCATTTCTCTCCTTAAAAGGAAATAATTTTCAGTTTATGTAATTATATAGGAAATTAGCAACCACTACTGTTCCTAATAACAGAGAATATGATAAACATTAAAATTAAAATGGAAACACATTCAGGAAACTGAAGAAAATATTTATTAGAAAATTAAATTTCCTTTTTGGTTTTAGATCAGGTCTTATGTAGGCCAGTGGTGTCAAACCCCTCCACATATAGCTAAGGACCCTCTGAACTCTACCTCAAAGGGCAAATTTACTTTGTTCTCTAAAGGCTTACAAGGCTCACAGTTATTTTTAAACAATTATAGCTTTGCTCTAATTATTTTTTCTCAGCTTTCTCTATTAGATCAAACAATCTGATGATTAAGATTTTACTAGAATGTTACAAGTTTTCTTTAGGCCCCAGCTGAAACTTCTTGAACAGATATTATATGGTATATAGTTACTTCTAGAATTTAATGAAAAGGAGGTTAATATCCTCGCCCTTGATAATAAGGAAATATCCAGATATATTCCTTCTACCTAAAGAAAAGAGGCTTGTCCAACAGTCCAACGTCACTGGTTATGAGAGTTCTCAAATGTCTTGACACAATAAATTAAAATGAATGAATGAATGAATGAATGAATAAATGGACTCATATGGAAGTTCGGTGGACTCATTAATAAATGCAGTACTGAGAGCTGTCTGCTTCTTTCTTGACTTTACATAACTAGCTGTTGCAGCCACTGTATTCCCCCCATCTGGCTTTAGGAAGGAAGATCTTGTAGGATATTTTCAAAACAACTCTTTCCTGTTTCTTAGAGCACAAGTCAGTTGCTTCTCCCAAGCCTCCAGTTCTGTTTTAAATTCAAACAGAATCCGAGGATCTTGACAGAAGGGACCCAAGAGAGGACTTGTCCAATTGACAGCAGAGAATCCAATAAGTCTTTTCCTCTTAGGCTGTGCGATGTCGTGTGTGGAGGAAAAGAGGAGAGGGAGAGCAGAGGGAATGCTAATAACCCGAGCAGGTTGGCAGAAGTCTCCCTTTTCAGTTCCTTGCCAGTCATAGGCACTCCAATTTATCAACGGAGAGTTTAAAATGAACAAGGGTGGCAGTGGCAGAGATGTGAAGATTCATTTGAATTTAAAAACTTATTCCACTGCATTGCAACGTTGATGTATTTCTTTCCTAAGTATATATATTTTTAATTCTCGGGAATTCTGTACACACACACACGCACACACACACACACACACACACACACAAATAAGATTATATTTACTCTTTATTTTCTGCCCCAAACTCTCCATGCCCCCCATAATAAACATTTTTAAGACAAAAATAATTTGCACCTCATCCCCTTAACATCTCTTCTACCTTACAGTTGTTCTTTTAAAGGCGAGGTATTCTAGTCATATTCACACGTTTTTAACATCCTATTTATAGGCAAGGTATTCTAGTCATACTTATGTATTCTTAACATCCTATTTATACCATATGAAAAGAGGGAATTTCGTACAGGAAGCCTGTACTCCTTTTATACGTGCCAGGAGAAAAGCTTTTGCGTCCAGCAGATGTATACACGTGCAGTAACTCCCTGCTATATAGACTGTATGTTCAATTGAGCCCAGTGTATTGTAAATGTTATGAGTAACAATAAAAGGGGAAAAATGCCTAGCAAGAAGTGATTTAACATGTTTCCTGTTGCTATTCTTAGTGACTGCTATTATGGTTTAATTAGATCCTCCTGACAAAATTCATTATAGAAAATCCTGGCTTAGTGAAGAAATAATAAACTCAGCTCATTCATAACCTATTAGTTATTCCACTTTTAAGGAATGGGAGTGGTTTCCCTCTTTCTTTTTCCATATCCAGGAAGTGAAAAAAATGAATTCTATAAGTAAGGGAAGCAGATGAAGTGAGGTGGTCGATGATAAGTAAGATCCCTTAATCGTCCTGTCGTTCATTCACTACTTAATGAGATAGAAATGTAAATGAAAGCAGTTTATTAGGAAGGGGAAGAATAGAAAACAGGCATAAGAGTTCTTGTACCCTCTAGCCATTCCTGTTGCTATTGCTATGGTTGGAAAACAAGGCTTTGCTTGTCTCCCTACTCCTTTCATCTGCTACTGGGTCATTTCTAAACAAACGAACACATCACTGGGCACATTCTTTTTTTTTCCTTTTCTTTTCTTGTTCTTCTTGTTCTTCTTCTTGTTCTTCTCCTTCTCCTTCTTCCTTCTCCTCCTCCTCGTCCTCCTCCTCCTCGTCCTCCTCCTTGTCCTCCTCCTCCTCCTCGTCCTCCTCCTCCTCGTCCTCCTCCTTGTCCTCCTCCTCCTCCTCGTCCTCCTCCTCCTCCTCCTCGTCCTCCTCGTCCTCATCCTCGTCCTGCTCGTCCTCCTCCTCCTCCTCCTCCTCCTCCTCCTCCTCCTCCTCCTCCTTTTTCTTCTTCTTTTGAAAACAGGGTTTTGCTGTGGCTTTGGAAGCTGTCCTGGAACTAGCTCTTGCAGAACAGGCTGGCCTCTAACTCACAGAAATCTGCCTGCCTCTGTCTCTCAAGCGCTGGGATTAAAGGCGTGCACCACCATACTACCTGGCTCTGGTTGCATACTTGTTGACGTAGTCTGCGTACCACACAGCTTCCAGAGCAAGCCTTCTCAATTAAAAGTTCATCGTCTTTCCCTCATATTTAGAATTCGTCAATGGTACGCCATCACTTCTGAAATAACAAGTATATAATTCCATACCCATGGGCATTAATTCATATCGGCCTTTACCTAAACTGTCTCCAGTTCTGTCCTAAACAGCTAAAAGCATATGGAAGGCAAAGGGGGCCACCTGAATGTGTTGCCATGTTTAGAATGTGCATAAATTTATGCCATTATATATTTGTGCATATATGTGAGAGTATCTCTTTCTTCCTAGGAGTAAATGTAAGATCAAACACAAAGCTGAGGTCATGTCATGCATCGAGTCTATTTGTAGACTTGGGGACTGTGAGTCTATCCAAGCTTAGAATGACAACGTGGGCCAGAGGGACAGAGTCTGAGAGTTGCACATGGTCCCACCCCCATTTCAGATACATTTGTCATGTCACACATGGAAACTGTGGGAGGCATGAGCCCAATTAGCCTACCACTTTTACCTCTGGAGCTCTTTGGACTCCCATAATGACCTGCTTCACAGAGGACAGTTCTTCTTCCTTCTGGCCTCCATTCACAACCCTTGCAAGTGCCTTTGTAAAAACCTTCATTTTAGAATTAATGGATGAATTTGTGTTCACTATACTCATGATCCATGGCATTCTGATCTCAGTCTTCATACTGAAGGGGTAGAACCTTGACACTTTAACCTGACCTTCTCTGTTATGTTTGGAGAACTTTAGTTCAATAGAAAATTCCATTTTTTTCCTTTCATAGCTTCCTTGGGTTTTAAGAACTTCATTGTTTATTGAATTTACATTTCAGTGGCCAAAACATTTAGGTGTATCTGAATTCCAAACATTTGTCCAAACGGAAAGCTACGATTTGTTAGATTAACATCCCTAACCACTCAGAGCATGTCCTTATCATTTTAGAAGAGTCTACACTTCCATCCAGTTCACTCAAGATACATTGATTGAACATTGGTCATGAGCTTTCATAATTATATTCTAAAAACAGAAAGAAGGTATCATCCTATGAACTTAATACATACTCGCTCATAGCCTGGAGTACTAACACTGAGAAGGATGTGGGAAATCAGCTGTTCCCACAGTTTCAAATCTTTCTAGCTTCCAGGAAGCATTTTCTTTAACAGCTCGTTAGACCACTCAACGGGTGAAAGCTGAATGCATCCAGCCAAAGCAGGTTTCTCTGGAGCTAAAACCTTTCCTGTGAGACCTCATGACATTTACACATACGTTCACAGAATAAAGAGATTTTTAAGATCAGTTCCGATACACTGAATTTATAGATTTAATTTATAGAAAGGCAATGGAGGAGACAAACATGGCTGACGCTGAGTTTAAAGACCAAGGCAGTTCTACACCTGGTGCAGTACGGAGACCATTACCGTCCACTATGCTCCACTTGTTGAAATTATTGACAATATGTGGTCTTCCTCGTGGTATCATTCTAGATTGGCTTCTAGAAATATTAATTCACTGGCCTCTATTTGTCCTCCTTCCTTTAATTCTTCCAATATAAGCGTAAAAGACATGGCTTTTTCATGCCATCTTGGATTTATTTAACTTTCCAAACCCTCACGCTGGCAGAAGCATGGCCTTGGGCTCCTCAGTTACGCTTCCACTCAATCAAACGATTCAATCCCCATTTGCTCTCAGGCGTCACTTGTCATAAATGCATTCTGAATGCATTCTCTTGTTCCAATTCCCCGAGCCCACCTCATTTTGCTATATTCCTTTTCCTGATCAAGGGAGATGATCTGATTAGGGTTTGTGCTGAAAGCAGCCTCACGATCTCTCCAAGTCTCTCTGATGCTCTCATATGTGGCAAACGACTGGTACCAATAATAGCTTCTGACTGGCTGGGAAGCAGCCATTGAGGTTGATACAAATGGCACTGTTGCCTCTCTTGAGATAGGCCCAGAAACAGCTATGCGCCAGCATGTAAATCCAGGTTCTGATGGATGAGAAAGCATGGAACAGCCGTTAAAACCATAATCATAGAATAATGACGAGCCTGGACTATCTGTTGAGGGACAATGGCACATTCTTCCAGCATGAGGCTAGTTATGAATGTAATATGACACTTATGAATGATGAGCAAGGAAAGAGCTTGGGTCATTTTAATTTAAGAGTTGTCAACATTTTCTACACTCAAAGTTAATTTAAGAGATAAAAAGACTAGACACTGAATCAAAAATACAGAAACTAATTCTCACCTTATCTTCGTGGCACATTGTTATTGGAGCCCGTAACCTTCCTTAGAGGAGGCATATGTGAGAGATCTGAGGACCCATTAGTTGGGTATTCTGTGGCATTAGAGGCCCCAAGATTGATGCTGTCCATTAGAAAGGGAGCCAGTTGGACTTGGACAGATATTTGTTACATGGGTTTTCCTCCCAATTTTGCATTACCACCCTGCTAACTCCAGCCATTGAGGAGACCTTAATACACTAAGGGGAGGGTCCCTTGGAGGGAGGATGGTAAGAGGGAAAAAAGAGACTAAAAATTGCTCTAATTTCCTGGTTCAGTGCATGGGAGCTACCGAACCCAATAGGAAACTATTCAGTGGAAACAAGAAAGGCATTGCTGCCCACCATGGGGCCACCTGCATTTCTAATACGCATATTAAGTGCAGCAGCGTCACAACTATCAATGCACATATTGAAAAGAGACTCCTGGCATATTCTGCTCAAGTTCTATGTTCCCTGAGCAAAAGTGTTGCCATGGAAACCTCTACCATCAGGCAGGTGTAGTTCTGCAAAGGACTGTGGGCTATGAAAGCAGGTTCCCATGGCAACATTTTTGTTCAAAGCCTGAAGAATCTTAAATACATGTGCCAATACATATTATTACCCAGCGGGATACACAGGTGGGATTAATAAAGTTCAATATTTGTTCAACTAAAAGTTGTAATCATGGTAAAAATAAATGAATTAAAACTAGTTCCTATGGATAGCTTATATAAACAGAACGTAGAGTTGTAACACCACTCCACACGAATAAGGAAATGTGTGTAACGTGTGAATCGATTACGTTCTTTCATGAAATTCATAAGGCAGGGAATTCATCAGGAAAATTATGAATACATTTGAAACTTTGGAATATATCTTCCACTCAAAATTCATTGATGATATTAAATCACTCAGACTTAGTATGGGAAATTAAGTGCACACTGCCCACCTGTAATAGAACCAATTATTATGGTGACCAAAGGAAAAAGGTGTCAGGTTGATTAATCTGTGTTATGAAGCTCATGTTAATAAAAGGTGCCAGTTGAGATATTTATGATAATTGCTATTTCCATATCATAAAATACCCATATGGATGAAGCGAGAACCAAGTTAAGAAAATCCTTTCTCTTTTAAAAATAATCCAGAAAACAATAACCATACATTATAGTGATATAGCTCAGAATGTGGGGTAAGACACACTCCCAAAGAAAATATTCATTTTCAAAAGGATTTCTGCTTTATTCATTCTCATTTCACAGTCGTTAGTCCCTATAACCTCACAAGAAAATAATAGATACTAATATGCTTTCAAAGAGGCCAGAAGCTCTGTTTGGTTGTGGTGTCTAGAATACAGGACATTTGACAGCTATGCATCGAATGAATGAATGAATGAATGAATGAATGAATGAATGGGTGTGTGAATGAAGCACAGTAGCCATCTGGGTCAGAAAAAACCTTACATTTACAATACCATCTTTTACAGAATTACATAAGGTTGAAAGGGTGTTGCAAGAGAAATTTTCTAGTTCTATTTTGAATTCAGATATGCATATCACTCTTTTTGATTGTTTCATAATTAGTATCGATTCCCAAAGCTTTTGCATTTTCCCTCTTCTTTTTGTCCCCAGCCATTTAATCAAGTGGCTAATGATCTACGATCAAATATTAAATGCACCAGGAGAGCCAAGCACATAAAGGAACCCTGGGGACCTAATTTTATAAAGTAAAGATTCCGTTTTTTAAAAAATGCAATTAGTCAGCTGCTAATTTATCTGTTTTGTGAATTATTTTCCCTACCTTAGGTTTTATTTGTCAGAGTCTTATGCCTGGGAACTTTTGCATATTGAATTCTGATCTCACCTTTAAAATCATAGCTAAGCCAAATTTTACAGCATTTCTTAAAAGTCTGAGAATGTGACCACAGTTTTCAAATTTATTTACAAAATTTTCACCTGCTACAAGTAGTTTCTTTACGAGATGCCAATTTACCACAAACTTCCAAAGCAATATATTTGCTAAGGCTTCAAGACAACAGAATTTCACAATGAGAAGATAATTCAGAGGTACCAATGACTTAGCGTGCCTGTGTGTTTAAGATGATAGGCTCTGGTTGAGCAGAGAGGAAATCAGTCCAGCTCTGATGACACTGTACCCTTCCCCAGCACCCCTCCTCTTCTGACAGGCTGTGCCAAGTCAGCCCCCTCCTTCAGCCTCAGCTTGTTCTCATGCTCTTTCAAATGGCAGTCTTAGAATCCTCATGCGGATGGATGTTGTGGGCATGAAATGAAATGTTATTCACCTGTGAACATGCTCAAATACACACATGTGAGCTATCATCACTCTGGTTTTATTTAAAGTCTCTCAGAATTAAATAGAGTAAGAAAAAACCATAGTTCTCCTGGTTCAAAGCGGGGTGGGGTGGGAAATGCTCTTAGCCGTCAGCCTACATCTGCTTCTCTGCAGCATCAAATTCACCTCTTCCAGGTTCTCATCTTCCTCCAAAAGGTAGAAAACAGGGATGGGCCAGTCACGCAAGCCCTAAAGAGCTATGATTTGCGTTTCTTTTCTCTCTCTCTTTCTTTCACCACAAGAGTTAACATCCGATAGTGTCAACACGGTCAAGAAACCCATAGAGTCCTGACTTTAAGGACCTCTCAGGCCCTGGGGAAATCTGAGCTGGAATAAAAATATGAAACCTGAAGAAACAGAAAGTTTGAGTCTGTCGAAGCTAATTACAGGCCAGTGTGCCTAATATTCTTTAGAAGTTATCCAAGGAGACAAACACGTTGGGCAGGTCACAATGTTGGTGTTTCCACGTAACCAGAGTGAGAACAGCAAGCGGAGCAATGCATCAAGCCATGGCGACACTTGCTGTGTTGCACATGAACCATCTTCCCTGTGAGACCACATTCATGACTTCTCATTTGCCCACTCAAATCATGTTTATTGCAGGTTTTTGTACTTTGGAGGGAGCATGGAAACATGATTGCTTGTTTTACAAACACTGGGTAAAATTATAATCCTGTGGCATGGGGATGACTGGTCCCAACTAAGATGGTACAGGAGTCTCTGAGGGTGGGGGTGGGGAGGAAGTTCATGAGAGTTGATCCCTCCCAAGATGGAAGGAACGTAAGACCTTGGAACCCTTTGCAATGGCTGTGAGCACCATATTGAAGAAGGGCCTCGGATACACACACTTCATATTTCAATTTGCTGTAACAATAACTGCAATAAATACATAATTGGGAATGTTTCTTGTGTAATATTTTGAGGTGCTCCCTAAGCCAATCAACTTAGTGAGACAATTTGTGGTTTAAATTTATGTTTAGGGCCTGCAGAAGGCTAAGCAAGTAGAGGTGATTGAGAGCAGCCTGAGGACTTGTGTTCCATCCCTGAAATCTACATGCTGAGTTGAGAGAACTCTTACAGTCGTGCATTTGACCTACACACACACACACACACACACACACACACACACAGAGAGAGAGAGAGAGAGAGAGAGAAAGAGAGAGATGCACACAGACATGCACACACACATATATACAATAAATGAATGCAATAAGAAAGTTTAAATTTATGTTTGCTGTTAAAAGGAATACAAACCAACAAGGTGATTAAAATTGTCCAGCATACTTAAAACTGTTAAGATGCTAATTAGCGAGAAGGAAATGGAGACTTTATTTTTTTGCTTTTAAAAAATATTTCTTTTTTATTATGCATGCATGCATGTGACCGTGAGAAGTAATACATGTATGTGGGTGTCTGCACAAGCCAGAGGTACTGGATCCTCTTGGAACTGGAGTTCCGGGCAGTTGAGAGTTAACTTGATGTGGGTGCTTGGAACCCAATTCAGGTCCTCTGTCAGAGCAGTCCGTTCTCTTAACTGCTGGGACATCTCCCCAGTTTCCATGAACACATAATTTTAAAAATTTGTAACTATTAAGCCAGTTTCAATGAAACAGTATCACCTGATACATGAAGTTAACACCTTTGGTGCAAATTAAATTGGTTAATAAATGTGCGCACCTTTAGCAGATGAGCTTGGGGTGGTCTGACTGTCTAAGATATTGGCATACAGGACTTCAGGCAGCAGCAGGTGTGTGAATATGGATCCATGTGCAAACCAATATTACTAGAGAACATGTTTAGATCTGACACTGAAGACTTTCAACATTTCTTTTTTTAAAAACTTTTAAAAGCCACATTTTCTCTAACTTTATTTTGAAGACTAACTAGAAGCTCTACTTGATCCCAGAGAGACAAAAGCCTAAAACATCTACACAGACTTCTGGACATACAGATGGACTGAGGACAGAGGCAGAGTATCTACCATAAAATACCATGTGAGTGGGTGGGGGGCATTGGACTCAACAAAAGGAAAGGGCCACCCTCCCCCTTTCCCTTTCATAGCCACCGAGAAGACAAAAGCTAATACGCTTCCTAAAAGGTCTTGACAAGAATACCGCTAGGTAACTTTTACAATCGTCTTCTGTTTTACCAGAAAACTGTAGTGAAAATTGCAATCTGTCTGCTGTAGAACACACGGGAGCATGATCTCAAACTGATTAGAGACTTGTAGAATCGTATCAGCATCGATTTATAAGGCAGAACCCGCAGCATGTCAGGGCGGCGCTGCTTTGTAAACGCGGCAGGCAGCTTCTGTGCCAGCGTCTAGGCGATCCCAGGAGAGCTGCCGCAAAGCGCCTTCAGGAAAATCTAGTTATGCCTGGAACCTTCAGAAAGCTCTTCAAAACCACAAAACAGGGGACTTGTAGGGTACTGGAGTTCTTCAGAAACGCATCCAACAGCTGCCTACAACGTGCAATTTCCTTTCTAACATTACAAAAGGTATCTCCTCACATCCCAGCTTTTATATCAGCCACAGAAGACATTAATTTTGTGTCACACACACAAGGGCAGGAACCGTAGAAGTAGGAAGCAATTGCCTGCATCCGCCTGACACGCATGCGTCACTCCTTCTGACTTGGACACAGGGCGACCAGCTCTTTCAGCCTCTTGTTTCTCTGTCTTCCCCAAATCTTTCCTTCCTTAAATTGCTTGTGTGTGTACTTTTCCATAGCAAGAGGAACAGGAGCGAAGAAAAAGAGGCCTTAAGGTGAGGGAGAGTAATATCTAACTGAGCTGGTGTGATAAGAAAGTGGAATATGCAGGGGCCCGAAAGGCATGGCCGGGGGTTGTAGGTGGAGAGGAACAGGTGAAGGAGTCAACCAGAACTCAGAATATGAGAGAGAGGTACAAAGACACCCATCACAATGTTTGCTAATTGGGAAATAAACTGGGGCAGGCAAAAAGGCTCCCGGAGTAAGACACTGCTGACGTGCTTCACTACCACTACCTGAGTTTGCTCTTCTGAAACCATAAGGAGGAAGGAAAAAAACAAACTCTTAAAAATGGCAAGATGACCTCCACAAATTCCTGACATGTGGGTAACCACATATATTCATGCATACACCCTGGCACATGTGTATTCATACACATCCATACATACACCCTGGCATGTGTGTATCCATACATATGCATACATACACCCTGGCATGTGTGTGTCCACACATATCCATACATACACCCTGGCATGTGTGTATCAATACATATCCATATAGACACCATGGAATGTGTGTAACCACATATATCCATACATACACCCTGTCACACGTGTATCCACACACATTTATACATACACCCTGGCATTTGTATATCTACACACATCCATATATACACCCTGGCACATGTGTAACCACATATATTCCCACATACACCCTGGCATGTATGTATCCACACACATTTATACATACACCCTGGCATGTATGTGTCCACACATATCCATACATACACCCTGGCACGTGTGTATCCACACACATTTATACATACACCCTGGCATGTATGTGTCCACACATATCCATACATACACCCTGGCATGTGTGTATCCACACAGATCCATACATATATCCTGGCATACATTCATCTACACACATCCATACAAACACAGACATAATAATTAAATGTAAAAAGTTTCCTTAGAAATACATTTTAAACACATTGTAAAAGAAAAACAGTTCTCAGAAACTCCTTGCTGTTTTTTTTTTTTTCAAATAAATAAGTTAAGAGTTGGAAAACTTCCTCAGCTTTTAGTTAGACAGCAGGGACTAACATGCAGCAGGAAGCAACATGTTACGAAGCTTCATGCTTCAGCTAATCAGAGGAAAGTTCCCTCTCCTTTTATCCTTACTCCCAAGTAAGGATAACAAGGCAACTCCCCACCCAGTCATAGCCCCGGCCCCTCACCCTCACCCCATATCATTCAGGAGCAAACTCACCGCTTCCCAAATGGTTGCATGCAAATTGGTTTTGTACAATAGCAGTCCTTTTGTTCTGACTACTATGGACTCCGACAGAGTAATTTCTTTTTTCTTTTTCTTTTTTATAGTTAATAGACTAGGGATGGATTTTGAATTTCACACACATGTACAAAAGCCTCATTAACATTTGCATTTGTGCATGGCTAACAAAACTTAGCAGATTCTACCTCAAACCATTAAAGCCAAAAAGGAAAAGAAAAGGAAGAAAGAAAGAAACCATAACAGAGGTGGAAAAAGCCTATTACTTTAAAGATCATTTAGTATGGATCAAAGTTCATTATTATGAGGTATTTCAACCTGTAAAGAATAGCTGATTTCCCTTTCCAGATTTTCAGAAAAGTTGATAAGATCAGCTTAATTTTAAAGTTCTTTTAAACACTGGAGTGTTAGGTTGCTTCTTTGTCAAACACACACTTGGATGTTCATGCCAACCAGAACTGAAACAGTATTCCAACAAGGGAATAGAAGGGATAAGTGCAAAGGAAGGGATACAAAAAAACTCTTTGTACTTCATCTCCACCTCTCAGAGCTGCAGAGACATTTTTACCACCCCAGTGTGTCCTGAACATCGGTCACTTCCCGTACTGCACGTCCTATACTCTAGCTCCGTATTCTGATCATTTAGCTATCATCCTTCTTGGTTTGTGTCTCTCTCCTTCCTTCCTCCTCTCTGCTTCCTCTCCCCATCTCCTCCCTGTCTCTCAGTGGTGTCTCAGGTTTTGCCTTAAACTCACTGCATAGACAAGAATGGCTTTTGGAGATCCTGCTCTCCAGTCACGGTGGCATACAAGGTGAGCACTTGGTCACCTGAGAAACAGCATCAGATCGTCATTCTCTTGTCTCTCCTTACCTATGTGGGGCATGAGGAGAGCAAGAAAGTCCCATCCTCTTCGTGCCTGTGAGACCGGAGATGGATATACCAGTGGACATATCTGGGCCTCTGGCCTTTTCCTTACTTGCTATTCTAGCTTTTACCCTCATCCTGACCCTACCCTTAGGTGTGGACCTTCTCCAAAGGCCAAAGCCAAAGCATCAGGAGCTCTGTCTAGTTCCCTAAAATGGGAAGGTTGAGAATGGGATTTGTAATTGTCACCTCATCTCATTTCTGCCATGTGGCTTTTCCACAGATACCACCGATCTTCATTGAAATTCACTGAAATTTGTTCACTCTTTCTTTTTCCAGTTTCTACAGTTCTGTCTCTGTGTTTGCTACAATAGCAAGAAAAGGCCCTGGCTATTTATCTCTGTGTCAGCCACAGGTTCAGGAAAATGGGGAGCTCTCCTGAGTGAAGAATGGGTACATACTGTTAAGGACTACACTCATTCACTATCTCCCGCTGTTCCAGCTTTCGGAAAGAATGGTGGCCTTGACTGAATTCAGCACCTTGTCATAGACATTAGGAGAATCTCTCGACTCACTGTGAGGGGTATGAGCAGAAAAAGTGTAGCCCAGCACACTACACCTGCTCTTTATTAGTGGAGTAATAAGGCCCAGGCAATAAGTGCACATATTTAAAGCATGCAATTTGCTAAGTGTTTCCTTATGTATGTCTCTATAAAGCATCACCGTAGCCAAGACAGCATACATATGTGACTTTCTCCAATTTTCTCATGCCCCTTCACCCAGCACACTGGTCATTTTGAGCATTAGCCGAATGGAAAAGGAAAGAACTAACATTGGCTTCATTCTCCCAAAGATCCCACAGCATGCGTGGCATTACCTTCCATTAGGAGGTCCTCAGGGAAGACCTCAAATTTCTAATTATCTAACATTCAAAACAGCTTTTCCCGTCCATTTGGTCCTTAAGCAGGTATTTATTGTACGTGCCAGCTCCCTTTCTAAACCCCCTCCTGAGAATGTGTGTGTGTAAGAATGTGTGTGTGTGGGGGAATATGTGTGTGTGTTCTCCTCCACCCTGCACCTCCATGTACTGCATTCTAAAAGCAGGATTTTGTTCTCTCACAGACTCAGCTGTCTGTTTAGCAGACATGAATTTGGGGTATGGCTTCTTTTTAGTGAAGCGGATTTTCTTTTCACCGGATGGAATGAACCTTTCTGGCTCATACTAGTCACAGGCTCTGAAACTCTCTGATTAGAACTCCAACTAGCATTGTGATTATTAGGTGAAGGAGCTGACTGCATGGAGTTGGAAGGACACAAACTGGCTCCCAACAATCAGCGTCTGTCACTCTTACTATGTGAAAATGGGATGATAACACTCCTGCCAGGGGCACGGATCACTGTGGCCTGAGAGCCTGAATGTCGCTAGTCACATAGCTCCTGGACACTACATAGAGCAATACTCTGAATGGACCCACTGCTTTGTGTGAATTACCTTCTTGTAGGCATACAACTGTGATAGTGGGAAGAATGTTCTGTTTTTTCATATTGCTGAAGTGATTTCCTCTGCAGGACAGATAGTATGACCTTGGCTGATAGATAAGGATATTTGTTAGGTAAAAGACACCATGGCACACACACGGCAGGGGCTACTCATTTTATAAAGGACCGAGAATCTTCTCTTGCCATATGGTAACCACAAGAAGCATTAGCTGTCAATCAATACTCACTGGGATAAGATGTAGCTACTTCCCCTCCTTATGTCCTTCTTAGATTTGTAAAAGGAACAATTTGCTTGAGCATTCATGAATTATTTTTTTTGTGAGATTCCATTCATAGTCTTAAACAATACTGAGCCTTTACTGAGACCATGAATATATAAAGATTTTTTAGTACATTTAAGGAGTTATGGATATCATATGGCCTTTAGGGAGCTTCCATCACGGCAGAAACATATACGGTATTCAAAAGATGGGGGATGAGGATTATTATAGGAAGCTTGGAGTCTAGGCGTTTAGAACCAAGGGAATTTGGAGTTACTCAGGCTGGGTTCCATTTTACCACCACTATTAATTACCCATTCAGACAGTCTTTATTATAACTGTAAGAGGCTCAGACATATTGTTAAATACTTATCTCTTTTTTGAACTACTCTAGAGGCCCTTAGAAACAACAGACGACCCTGTCTTTGTACTAGCACACAGTAGGTGTGTCATTGCTACTCAAGAATGAAGAAGAAACTGTATCTTCAGTGCATAAGTTTGGGGCCAGCCAGCTTGTCCTCTAGAGGGGATTGACAGTGTCCCCTCTGTCCTTTCTCCAGAGATGATTCTAATCTGCTACTTTCCATTTTTCCCTACATGAAGAATTACAAAACAAACATACAATTTTACAAGCATGCAGAAAACTATTAAAAATATCTTTTGTACAACTTGGTCCAAAATAACCTGATTTTTGCCTATTTTGTTACCCTTTGTATGTGATAATATTACATTAATATCCTGTCTATAGTTGCCATTCTGTATTTCACATTTAGCATTTATACCACTCTTTAAAATATATTTTATATGTATATTTGAGATTCCCAACATGGCATTATAATATAAGTTAGTATAATACAATGACTCAAATCAACATATCCACAGCTTCCCATATTGTATGTGTGTGCACATGCATTAAGAGTAATGGAAGTCTATTTATTTAACAAAAATCTCCAATATGTCACATTTTCATTAACCTTGATCCTGGGGTGGAGGAGGGAGACATCACAACTACAAAGAAGATCTCCCTACAAATCTGCCACTTTATGCCCTTAGAAGTCCCTCTCGGAGCCTGAAAAGGCCAGTTCCTATAGCCATACTGATGAGTTTCTTGCATATCACCATAGAACCTCCACCTGACGATAGATGAAGAAAATGATGGAGCCCCACATTGGAGCGCCGGATTGAGCTCCCGGGGTCCTGTTGAGGAGCAGAAGGAGAGAGAACATGAGAAAGAAAGTCAGGACCGTGAGGGAACCTCCATCTGGCGACAGATGGGGAAGGTGACTGAGCCCCACATTGGAGCACTGGACTGAGCTCCCAAGGACCTGATGAGCATCAGAAGGAGCGAGAACATGAAGGAGAAAGTCAGGAACTAGAGGGGTGCGTTCACTCATGGAGACGGTGGGACAGAACTAATGGGAGATCACCAACCCCAGTTGGAATGGGACTGATGGATCATGCGACCAAACCCGTCTCTCTGAATGTGGCCAACAAAGGGGGCTGACTGAGAAGCAAAAGACAATGGTGCTGGGCTCTGGTTCTTCTGCATGGACGGGCTCTGTGGGAGCCTTCTCAGCTTGGTCGATCACCTTCCTGGACCGGGGGGGGGAGTTGGGAGGACCTTGGTCTTGGCATGGAGTGGGGAACTCTGATGGCTCCTTGGCCTTGAGGGGGAGGGAGGGGAGGTGTGGGTGGAGGGGAGGGGAGGGAAGGGGGAGAAGAGGGGGAGGGAAGGGGGAGGAGGAGGGGAGGGAAGGGGGAGGAGGAGGGAAGGAGATGGAAATTTTTAAATGTGAAAAAAAAAAAAAAAAAAAAAAGAAGTCCCTCTCCCTGAATCTCATCCCCACTCCCATCATAGGAAGAAGTATTTTAACTACCATATCTGTATAGTTTAGCTCCTTATATAAAACAATTACATATAAATAAAATTATGCAATGTTTTACTCTCTGGTTTTGAATTATATATACATATATGAATATATATATACTATATATACTTCTATATAGATAAATAGCTTCATATAGACAGAGTTTGTTTTATTTTTTTTATTTTTGTGTGAAGCTCAGTTACGGTTTATTAACAAAAGACCTTAAAATAGAATCAAGCAAGGACATTAAGAGATGGGGGAGAGCCAAAGGCAGCAGTTCATGCCCTAGAGTGGGCACAGGCTTCTTGGGAGCTAATTCCCTAGAAAGAAGTTTAATCAATAATTCACTTATTTGTTCTTTTAAAATAGCATTTGTACCAGCCTAATTGTGTGAACAAGAGGTGCACACTAATTTTCTAAATCCTGCTTTTCAGCGTGGGATGGCATGTTCTGTCAGGTTCTATTTTGGGGCTAAGTCATGGGACGCTGCTCCAGCGTTTCCAACTCTCACCTGGTCCTGGAAGGCGGCTTGTAGAACTGGGATGATGTCACCACCCTCGTGTCATTTTGCTATTTTTAGTAACTCCTAAAACCCAGTCCCGATGCCTGACAGACACTTGAAACTAGGAAGAAATGGAGCAGGCTGGGAAACGCTTGAGTACGCCACCAAAACACATGGTCACTACACAGACAAAATAATAAGACATGCCTCCTGCTCCCTCCCCAGGAATCCTTGCTGCCTCTTCCACCTCCAGGCCCTTCCTAGAGCAGCTTTGGGATGTGTGTGGGATATTGACAATGATGACGAACGACCGTTCTGATTTATTTATCTACTGCAGCATACTCCTAATGGTTATTTCAGAGAACTTTCCTTCCTGCAAAAAAAAAAAAAAAAGCAAAAAGTCCACAGGGAAAAGCCTGCTGTACCATGCACATAGTGTTATGCTTCACTTACCTCAAAGTTTACTACATCTTTTGTATGTATAAAGAGACCATGTGGACCCTTGAGCCCAGGGGTTCGAGGCCAGCCTGTGTCATACAATGATATCTCTTCTTAATATGTTTTTTTTTTAAAAATGAATAAATAAGCAGGATGTGCTGATTTATTGACATTTTGCATACAGGTTTGTGCCAGTAGCACATCTTTAAACACAATGCCTGCTTCTCACGTGAATGGCTTCACTGAGCCACATGGTGAGCATGGATGAGAGCCGTAGGTGAGGCAGGTCGGGATCACTGACCTGGGAGAAGGTCTTAGTTGTAAGTCTTGACCTGAGGTCTCGCCTCATTCTCCCAACCATGGGTCCTGACACTATACCACAGATTCCATCACGTTCCTCTACATCAGTAACCATGCCAGGGGCTGGCCTGCTGGAGAGGCAGCCAGCCTTGAGAAGTCCCTTTCACTGCAGCCTTGCATAAACGTGTGCTCAGGGCTTGTCTTGGTCCTTACAGGGGATCCCTTAGTCTTGCTTTCATCTTAAAATCATGTTTAAATTGTTAGGGAACAAACCCAGGCCCAAATACAAAGCAAGAGATCCGCCCTCATGCCAGACCTTCCTTTTTTATGACTTTTCCCATGTCCCCTAGACACTCAAAATTTGGAAAGAATGATTAAACCTCCCGTGTTTGCCAACTACATCCCCCTCTGGCCTACTCACTGCTAAACACTGGTGTTCCCGGGGAAAGGGAACAGTTTTACCAGAATAAAAGAGGCCAAAGGAAATTTGCATGGCAAAGGTACACAAATCATTTTAGGCATGCAAATTATTGTTTTTAGGAGAATAAAAGGCTGTAAATATTTTGAGAAGTGGGCCCCTAGTGCCTCTTAAGTATTCTAAACTACACTGTGTGCTTCATAATTATGTAATATATAGAATACCAGCTGCTTTGAATAGTACTCCAGAGGTTTGGATGGCATCGGAAAGCTCTCCTCCCCCAGTGAGAGCCATAATCAAGCCAGCATACCGTGAAGCCACATCCAATTGACATTGAGTTGCTGGATTTTAACACACTTTGAAACAGATGTTAAGCCCGTGTGTTGTGGCTACAGAGGAGCATAGTTTTGCTTCAAAAAAAAGTAGTTTTATGAAGGTGTATACCTGCAAATTCTTTTCATATTTATCATCTCATTAATATCTGTGCAAAGGAATATAGAAATTGCATTGGTGGATTGTGAATACACTTATATATTACATATTTAAATATTTATACCTGTGCATTCAAATGTGTACATATATTTAGTTAAAAGACAAAACCTGGGCTGTCTCTTTCAGCTTTGCAAAGAGCAAAGACTCATGCAAGAGACTCTTCTTTCTGGAGAAGAAAATAAAATACACTAACGCTTTTCCTTGGAATCTATGCCTGAGACAACTAATGGCATCCTTTAGGTCACTTTAGAAAGGGATGGGTTAATTATTTATAATCAAAAGAGTCCACCTTCCACTGCATAGACCTTGAACAGCACCACCTGTGGGCACTCTAAAGTGATAAACAGTATGCAAAGAATCCAAGCATACATAGTACGTCTCTTCCGAGGATTTTAAGGCCAAACAAAAAATGGCAACTTAACAAAATGACTTCAAACAGAGAGGAAGATAAGAAATGAAATAGACCTTATCCTTCACAATTAAAAACCAGGCACAGATCCAGACATCTCTATGGAAATCACTGGGATTGAGTTCAGAGAATTTCGTCTGCAGTTTCTAGAGAGCTGGAAAGCTTTGGCTGTCCCCACTGGCTGCAACCAACGGGAGCCCACAGATAGGTCAGGAAGAAAATACGGGTTTTTCTCCAGAGGCTCAGTGGAACAAGTCCCTCAGAACTTCATTTGGCTGAGAAGCTTCTAGAGCAGCAGTTCCCAACATGTGGGTCACAACCCCATTGGCAAACCTCTGTTTCCAAAAATAGTTACATTATGATTTATAACAGCAGCAAAATTACCATTATGAAATAGCAAAGAGAAAATTTTATGGCAAGGGAGGTCACCCCAGCATGAGAAATTGTATTAGAAGGTCGCAGCATCAGGAAGGTTGAGAATCACTGCCGTAGACACAGGCACTGGAGTCAGACCATGAGTATAGGACCCTACACTGGCCTCACCTGTTTTGAGGACCAGTTTTCTCACCATCAGTGTACAATGATGATGGTAATGAAGACAGATGTCCTGATATGACACTTGTATCTTCGAGGCAAGAGGACACATCGTCCTGCAAGGCCCTTGCTCTGCTCTCTCGACTCACAATTCACTTTCAGTAATTAAACAATCTGTATATCTAGTGTTAAACAAATTATAATTTCCATTCTGTTGCATCTGAGCAGAACAGATGTCCTTAGAATAAAGTGGTACAGAGATATAGAAGGAGATAAATCATAGAAAACAAAGTTAGAAAGAACCCTGTGTGGAAATATTCTCTGGAACCAGATGCGCTATCTCCACTTCCCTCCTTTCCTGTGGGCTGGTGTCTCAGGTGAAGTCCAGGCATGGACTTTAATTAATAAATAACACAAGTAGAAAACTTAGGCAATCTAAAACGCACTGTGAAGGACTGATAAAGTATGTTTATTTACGGTCCTGGAAACGTTAGTTTTGAAGCTCTAATCAGTGCCAATTTTAAGTGTGGCTCATGTAATAACAATTGCACATTGATCTTTGCTCTACTGACATGGTCAATCATCAGTGGTCTGAAGGAAATCACACTAATAGGTAATGAGAAGCCCACATTGACAGAGAAACAAAAGCAATGACCATTTTGAATGGAAATGTTTTCTGGTTTAATTTACAGGCGTTCTCTTTACTGCCCTTTCTATTTCTATTTATGATATACTATTGCAGGTGAATTAACTTAGAGCCAAGCATTTCTGTCTACCTAAAAATAATTCTCTCCTATCTTAATCCTCTCTCCAGAAGCACACGCTGCTCTGGGGCTACTCAGTCTTCCTTTTCAATAAGAACTCTTGAAAACCCACTGTCTAGGCCAGAGTGGCAAACTCCAGCATCATGGCTATTCTCACCTGAAGCTATACTTGATTTGATTTGAGTTGGGTTTTAAAGAATTTGAGTCAAGAATTTAAGATGTGCAAATGACACATAAATAAAAAATAAATAAAAGTAGACCATAGATTTCCTTTGAGAAATCAAAACTGCTGGCAATTTGGGCTCATAATTCCATACTGCAAAATCCAACTGAAGCTGACTTGTTCACACACTCACAACATATGCTAGTTTTTAAAGACTAACTACTTCGAGTGGACTTCACCAAGGCTTGCACTTGATCTAGCTGCCCCTGTAGCATATGTCCACTGTAAACCTTCCACGTGTTTCATTCCTTACTTTGCACAGTGCTTCAAAGACAACATCTGTTGAGTATTCCGATCAACTCCCATGATGAGCCCCTGTGGTGCCGCTCCAGGCTCTCTAGATCCCTGGACACCTGGACCGGCTGATTTCTGGACTTACCGGTACTCCAGTATTTCCTCGACTCTCTTCTGGTTTTCTTTTCCCTATCCCTTCTACCTCTTCTCTCCATCTCTTTGCTCATCCTTGCTGTGGTTCCACTTTCTCCTCTTCACCCCAATGACCGTCTTTTGTGTTTTCTCTACTTCCTACTCCAGCCTGAGCCCAGACAGTATCTTCTCCCTCCAGCCCAGACTCTTGTCTTCAAAGGAGACCTGTTTATTGTGCCTACCCAGACAGATGGCACTGCTGGCTCAGTGTGTCCAAAGCAGACTCATTAAAATCCCGGCAGCTTCTAGCTGCGTCTGCCAGGTTTGCAGTTTTTCCTGGGGAACCATTTCTTCACATTCTTCCATGGATCCAGTTAATTGAACCTTCTGTCTCCTTCCAGGCCACTCATACCAGAATGCCATCAGGCCCTTCTGTTTGTCCTGGTCAGTTATCTTCTATGTTTCTGAAAGCCTTCCCTCCTTCTCAAATCCACTTTGCATAGCAACAGCTGGTGAACCTTCCAGAAGCAGTTTTATTTTCTCCTTAAAATCTACCCATGGTTTCAGAGTATCCAATGTCTTTGGTTGGAGGACTTCAGGATGCCATGTCTCTGGAACCAACCGTCTTATCTTTTATTCTGAAAGCTCTGTTACACCACTGTGTTCTCTACAAAAGTCCCGAGTCTGGGCTATGCCTTTATTTGTATTGCTCGTGTTATTCAATACTATGTTTTTTTGTCATGTTATCTACCGCCCCTCACAAACAGATCTATTGCCACAGTCCATGATAGCCTCCTCATGCTTTCATTTAAACGGGGAGGAGTTGGGTCAGCATGCCAGGCTGCAGCAGCTGAAAAGCTGTCATTTGTCTCAGAATTGTCTGTGTAAGACTTCATGTCCACAGTGAGAAAAATCACAGTTTTCAGTGGTAGAAATACCATTTCCTGTGTAGAAATGAACAATGGAAGAAAATACCATACACTGAAAAATAAAATATGAGCCTTGTTTTGACAAATGGTCAAGAAAATAAAGAAACAAAGTTAACCACGGGCTTCTGAGACAGATCAGGGATTTTGGTACTAAGTGCTGACTTTACTATAAAAGGTTGATTTTTTTTTTTTTTTTTTTTTTTTTTTTTGCCACAGCTTGGTGTAGGACGTCCTTCTGTCTTTGTGTTGCTTTCATTGGTTAATAAAGAAACTGCTTTGGGCCTGTTGATAGGACAGAACTTAGGTAGGTAGGAAAAACTAAATGGCATGCTGGGAGAAAGGAGGCAGAGTGAGAGGGACACCATGGGTCTGCCGCCAGAGCAAGACATGCTGTCAAAACTTAGCCGGTAAGCCCCTGCCACGTGGTGATACACAGATGAATAGAAATGGGTTAAACTAAGATGTAAGAGTTGGCCAATAAAAAGTTAGAGCTAATGGGCCAAGCAGTGTTTTAATTAATATCGTTTTTGTGTGATTATTTCGGTTCTGGGCAGCCAGGACGAACAAGCAGCTCTCTCCTTGCAACAATTTGGTACCCAACTTTATAACAGCTCACTGTATATGCAATCGGAGGGCCACTAAAAGCAGCCTTAACAGCTCCACTTCTGCTCATAAGCATGAGAGTTGTTTGGTCAATTCTTTCCTGAGGTGTGCTTTATTTGGATGAATTGGCTTGGGTCACATATTTTCTCAAAGAAATCACGCCATTACTTGCTGCTGTCTCCACATGTATGCCAGCACTGCTATAGCTCTGTCTTCATATGGCGACAGAAGCTGGGCTGCTTCAAACCATGAGCTGAGTGGTTGAGATACAGGTGATATCACAACATTAAAACAACTAGTATGATTTTATGTTCAATTTGCATTTTGACTACTTTCCTGCTTAGGATTTTGATTGTTGTATCCAAAAGCCACTTGGGGAAGAAAGGGTTGATTTCAACTTACAACTTTCAGGCCACACTATCACTCTGAGAGGAAGTCAGGGCAGGAACTCAATGCAGGATCCTGAAGCAGTAGCCATGGAGGAATGCTTACTGGCTTGCTCCTCATGGCTGCTGACTTAGCCTGATTCCTTATATTACCCCAGATCACCAACCCAGGAGTGGCATCACCCACAGTGAGCTGTATCTTTTCACACCTGTCACTAATAAAGATAATCTCCTACTGATACACTTGTTTACAGAGTGTGGTAGTTTGAATGTAATTGGCTCCCATAATCTTATAACCACATAACATTGTTACCTCATAGTGTGGCTTTGTTGGAATGGGTATGGCCTTGGTAGAGGACATGTGCCACTGTGGGGTGGGCTTTACTGTTTCTTATGTGCAGAATACCACCCAGTGAATCAGTAGTTTTTCTGCCTCCATGCTCCCTGCCATGATGATAATTGACTGAACCTCTGAAACGGTAAGTCCCCTCAAATATTTCTCTTATAAGAGTTGCTGTAGTCATGGTGTCTCTTCACAGTAATAAAAACTCAAACTAAGACAGAGAGCAATATTGTTGCTGTTGTTTCTTTCTTTCTTTTTTCAAGACAGGGTTTCTTTGTGTAAAAGCCCTAGCTGTCCTGGAACTAGCTCTTGTAGACCAGGCTGGCCTCGAACTCACACAGTTCCACCTGCTCCCTAGTGCTGGGATTAAACGATTGCACTACCACTACCACCCGACTTCAGAACAATCTTATGAAGACATTTTCTTACTTAAGATTCCCTATTCTCAGATATCTCTAGGTTTGTGTCTCATTCACAACTAACCATCATACCTAGGGAAATAAAATAGCCCACATTTTACTTAAAACTACATGTTAAATAACCCATGTTCCAAAAGGTCAATTTTAAAGATAGAAATCCAACTCTTAAAATCCTTGGGATGTCAACCCCTGACTCTCAGGACTGTAAGTTAAAACTCAGATAGCAAGAGCACATAGGATATGTGGGTCTGCATCAACTATGGTTCTGAAGAGCTGGCCCCATGGGGAGAGGTGTCCCTCTGATGGAGCTGGCAGTCACAGTTCCCCAAAGGGTGACATGCACAGTTTAGTCGCCTTTGTTTTGAGTCCTTTCAATAGAACTGCCTCTGTCTTTGAAAAAGCATTCAAGGTAATTGAGGGATAAATGAAAATCACATCTGATTTATATTTTCTTGCTTGGATACCCCAATTTCTCCAAATCATGGCAAAGCATTGTCACAGTAAAATATAGTCACACACTTTTAACATGGGGTAATTTATGAGGAAGGTGACACTTTGTGTGTGATTATTGGATTTACCCAAACATATGACAAGTATAGTTATCGGCTATTTTCTTATTTTGTGGGTAAAGACCACATTGGAGCTATGAAACTGATTATGGGAGTTCAAAATAATTAGACAACAGTTTCTGAATGCACAAAGACCAAAAGCCAATTCAACCCCAAATATGTACTGATCTGTGTTGATTCTAGAAGTGCTCACCTCTGAGCATTGTGGCAGCCTTGGTTTTGTACAGACATCCTGGGTGCTTTGTACTATGCAAGCTGTCAGGCCACACACCCCAATTAAGGCTGTGCAGACATTTTGACTCTGTGTGTTATGAATTGCAGTGGTTTGTCTATGCATACAGAGTTTTCTGTTCTTATAGAAACATAATGGTTCAGTTATGGAAAACTGCCTCTGTTTTTGAGAAAACATTCAAGGTAGTTGAGGGAGTAAATGAAAATCACATTTGATTTCTATTTTCTTGCTTGGATACTCCAATTTCCCCAAATCATGGCAATGCATTGTCCCAGTGAAATACAGTCACATACTTTTAGCATGGGGCACTTTATGAGGAAAGTGACACTTTTTGTGTGATCATTGGATTTACCCAAACATATGACAAGTATAGTTATCGGCTATTTTCTTATTTTGTGGGTGGAGACTACATTGGAGCTATGAAAGATTTTTTTCTTATATCATATTTTATTTGGCAAAATTCTGAAAACAAAATATAACATGGCCTAACAACGTTTGTTTTAAAAAAACAAATGTTAGGATGTGGCCAGTGACTCAGTGGAAAAGTCTTGCCATGAACCCAAGTTCAGATTCCAGTAGACTCTGGAAAGCATGCATGGTAGCTCACATCTGTAACTCTAGTATTGGGGGTAGGGACAAAGAGATCCCTGAAGCTCACTGATCAGCTAATACAGGTAAACCAACAAGCTCAAGGTTCAGTAATAGACTCCAGAATGTTGGACCTTGACCTCTGCCTATCATACACGCATACACACACACACACACACACACACACACACACACACATGTACATGTAAACCCAAATAGCAAACACATGAATATATACCACACACACTCTGTTTTTAGATACTGTAGATACACACGTAGGAGGATTTTTGGATCACGTGATACATCCACTTTCAATCATTTGAGGAACTCCACAGGTTTTTTTTCTAATGGCTAGATCAGTTTATACCCTCTCTAGTAAAACCCAATGGTCTCATTTCTACAAATTCTCACCACAGGGTCTCATTCACATTTTGAGTAAAGCCATTCTAACACATGTGAAAGACACTCTCATTCAAGCTTTAAGTTTCTGTCTCACTGATGATTAGTGTCTTAGACCATGGCAACTCTTACAAAGGAAAACATTAAAATCAGGTGGTGGCTTATGGTATTAGAGGTTCAGTTCATTATTATCATGGTGGGGAGCATGGTGGTGTGCAGGCAAACATGGTGCTGGAGAAGGAGCTGCGACATGTTGAGATGCAGCCAACAGGAAGTAGACTGTAATGCTAGGTGCTATCTTGAGCATAGGAGGCATCAAAGCCAACCCTAACAGTGACACACTTCCTCCAACAAGGCCACACCTACTTCAACAAGACCACACCTCCTAATAGTGCCACTCCTTATGAGATCATGGGGGTCAATTTCATTCAAACTACTATAAATAGTAAGGGTGGGAACTTTTAACATACATGTTGGCTATCTTATATCTTCTTTTTATAAGTGATTATACTGGTACTTTGCTCTATTTAATAAACAAGTTATTTACTTTCTTCCTATGTATTTTAGTTACACATTCTTGAATATTTATATCTTATAAAATTAATAATTAAAATATGTTTATTCCTCTAATCTGTTGTCTTTCTACTTTGTTTATTATTTTTATTGTTGTGTGGATGTTTTTACATTTGATGTAATCTCGTTTTTTTCTAGTTGTGTTTGGGTTTTTACACAGGAGATATTTCCTTGACATAGTGGGTCGACCCTGAGCATGTATCATATTATTCTATCATACATATTAGTATACATACTATATTTATTATACACACGTATATGCTCATATATTCTTTGATTGAACAGTGTTAGAATGAATGGTTTTTAAAACTGCAGTTTGAGTGGCTGACTTAGGTTTCATGATAGATCTTTAAATTAACTGGCTTGAAATTAAGATAGAGTTTTCAACAACTTCCAAAATGTCTTCAAACACACTTTTGTCATTGTGTTTTACACAAATTTTGTGACTACATTCTCAACTTCCACAATTATAAAATCAAAATACTGATCCACTCCACCCTGAGCTGAGGAGTTATTGGTAGCTAATGGTGGTTGCAGGAGGGATAATCAATGCTCTTTGAGGTTGTAGTCATTGTAGTCATTGGTAGGTTGCTCAGGCCCCAGGGGATGACCCCACACCCTTGAGCCTAGGTGTATCACTAACTGAATGCTGTAGTCTTAGAAAACAAGACAGACATGAAGGCGGTAGGGGATGCACTAAGAGGTTGGGGGTGGGGTGTTGTAACAGGAAATGGGCTGAACATCGTCATAATACACTGTTTACACGTAGGAAAATTTCAAAGACTAAAATAATGAAGATATCTAAAATACAGAAAAATAGTGAATCATCTGTTGATGATTCCTTCAGTGTCAAATAATCAGCAAGATTTAATTCTTTAAGTAAAAGTAAGTAAACACATTCATCTCATGAGTATGCAAATTTTGTTTAATCTTTAATGAATAGCAATATTATATTTATACTAAAGGATGATTTTTAAACAAAGTTCTTTACTATTTATTATCAGTAATTGTTTGACTTGTTTGTCTACCTGTATAACTGGAGCCATGAGAAAATTTCTCAAGCAAAATGGGATCACAGGTGAAAACGGTTTAAGATGTCCCACTATAGCATACCATAGGTGAAAATATCACCTTCATAATCATATGCCTATTGCTGTATATATACAGATATACTATTACTATATCAGATATTACAAGGAACACTGAAATATTCATGTTTCTAAACATGTTAAAAGTATAGTAAAACACTAGGGGATAAGTATTTTTAGTTACATTACTTGTATGAGACCTTGTAATGGGGCCCATCACTGACATAAATGTACTTATATGAAAATCTATATATAACTTATTAAAATTCTCATGTGTCTGTTGTGCAGTTGAGGGTCTTATTTCAGAAACTCAGTAGACTAAGTTCTGCAGTTATTTAGTGGTAGAGACGTAGGTATATGCCCATCTTCTTATTCAAACACATTTACAATACAAGAAATATGTCTTATAAATGTACTTAAAGTACAATAATTTTTCTAAATATAGGATATGTGTCATCATTAAGGTGACAGTGCTGATTATCCTACTCACGAGTACAATGAGTACTTGAATCTCTTATCTCAACTTGAGAAACAGGATGCTAGTACAGCAATGAGGTGGAAATATTCAATTTTTAATGGACTAGTGTGTATTAACAAGAGTAAGTACTTTTGAGAACAATAGGGTATCATACCCAATAAGATTAGAAAACAAAGTACTTACATTCTGAGTCTTTTTATACATGGATACAATGCTCTCTGGGCTGGTATGCTTGGGTTATTATAGCAAGATACTGTCGACTGTTTGGCCAAAACAACAAATTCATTTTTCATAATTGTGGGTGTTGGGAAATCTAAGCTATGGTCCCAGGAAGAACTTTTTTCCTGGCTTGCAGTTAGCTGTATTCTGATTGTTTACTTACGTGGAAGACAGAACCAACTAAAGATCTCATGCCCAGGTAGCAACAGGTTGGTTATTGGGTCTTTGATATATGAATGTGGTAGATATACAAGTCAGTTCACAGAATCTCCCGAGTGCATTGTATGGTGTTTAGCAGGGATGTGCCTTAAAAGTCAGGGATACAAAAACTCTAAGACCAAAGAAACATGGGAGAGAGAGTGGGCCAGAAGTCAGCAGCCAGGAAGGATGCTGTTAAGTGCGATGTGCATCAGGCGAGTGTTTTCAGATCAAATCTGCATCCATAAGAGCTCAGAGCATCCTGGGGAGGCCAAGCTCATCAAGCTGGCAGGAGTAGCTTCCAAAGTCAAAATGAGCCAAAACAGACACAAAGTCCTACCTCAAAGATGGGACAGTGGCAGTTGTAACATCAGGCACTGGTGATGGGGTTTGATGGCTTTAAATCAAAATACCAGCAAATGTAGTACAATGAATGTGTGTCTGTGTAGGTGTGTGCGAGCTCATTAAAAAGTTTCCTCATTAAGAAATAAACAAAGAACCTACTGCTTCTTACCTCTACTAGAGTGAGTTTCCCTTGGTGACCTAAGCTGTAGCTCTAGCAGCACAGGTTATTGATTTTTGCCAAAGGATTTCTCATTGGCCTATGCACGCCCCAATGCTTCACACAGCAGACTTTGAGTCGTGTGAAAAAGCCAGCGTGTTGGCATCATGCTTCTGTCTTCCTTGGTGTTCTGGCTCCATGCCTAGCCCTACCTGTGGCTCTTCCTGACTCCTCTCCATTGGATGCTGTCAAGACCCACCACACAGATGGTTTCCTACATGCCCTGATCTCCAGGTGAGTCCTGCTACAGCAGACCAGAAGGATGAAACCAAGACTGATCAGTGTGCTCCCAGGGTTTTGAAAGCTTAGTCTTTTCCTGGTAAATTCTAGAACTCTACGAGGGTTAAGAGCTCACATCTCTCGTTTGCTCCGTTGGAGGGTGCTGTTTATCTCAGGTAAATGAACTGAGGTTTCCTTCTTTAATTCTTCCCTTTGGCACTGTACCTGAGACGTAACTCCTGGAGGTTCTGAGACCTCAGCCAGAACTCCTCAGTCCTCTTACCCACGGCCGCCTTTTCATCTTAACAAGCTTCCAGGATAAACTTGCCTGAGTTTCTCTGTGTACTTACGTAATCCACAGAGTCTAACATAAAGCTAAGTGACCAAGTTCAACATTCAAGAAATGCTTTTTGACTAGACACAACACACCTTTTTTTTTTTTTACAAGAAATTTTCTTTCCTCATTATCTCTCAGCACTTAGTTTTAACACTCAACTTTTCCCTTTACTTGGTCTGTTCAATTTAGATCATTGTTTTGAGGTGGTTTGAATGAGGGTGCCCCCCTCCAAAGGCTCATGTATGCAAATACTTCATCCCTAGTTGGTGGGACTGTTTCGGAGAAGAATTAGGACGTTTGGTCTTATTTGAGGTTTGTCACTGGGGCTCAGCGTTAAGATTCAAAAGGATGGCTCCATAGTGCAGTGGATAGCATATTAAACTTATAGTAACAAAAAAATTTCAAAAGCCTCTGCCAGGCCCAGTCTGCTACCCTCCTCCTGCTTCCTGACTGTCAATCAGAATATATACTTTCAGCCTCTGCTTCTGTGCCATGGTCTGTCTGCTTATTGTCTGCCTGATGTAATGTTCATAGACTAACCCTCTGAAACTGTAAGCAAACCACCAATTAAATGCTTTCTTTGTATGTTGCTTTGGACATAGTATCTCCTCACAGCAATAGAACAGTAACTAAGACAGTATTATTTCAGTAAAAGAAGCTGGACTTTCACTACTATAGCATCAGAAACAGAAGTAACTGATGTGTCCTATGTGTAAGAATAGCTGAGATCAGGTAACCAATGGGCACCATTAAAAAACGACACCATTGTGGTTACTTCTAATGGGAATGCAAGATTCCATGTCTGCACGTGGGCATTTATAAATTGCCATTATTCATGCTTGATGCTTCTAGCCGAAATTCATAAGACTAGAAGCACAGGAATTTCATCTTAATAATTATCATACAAGTAGACACTTAAAAGCATGACTCTGATACCACTGTCTAGAAATTAATTGTGATGGTGACATTCAAATGCCTCTCCTTCGCAATAAACCCACAAAAGGAGTGGTTACCATGGGTGTGATTAAACAGCACCAAGGTCTGTTTTAGTACCTTTAAGACTGCAAGTATTTTATTGAATTTCTACATTCACTGATGGGAAGACCATTTTAATACACCATAGGTAGTTACTAAATACATCTTTTTTAATCTCAGCTCTGTGTTTATGACAATTCTTTCTTCTTCATTTCACTCTCATCAGATATGCCATTCAAGGCCTTGGATTTTATAGAGACACAACAATACTTATTTATATGCCGGGAGCGATTCCTTTCTCAACAGCTGGCAGAGCAGCTTAATATCTTAGCCAATCATTTTAAGCTCTAAAAATTCAGCATTCTACAGCATGGTTAAGGAGTGACCTCAGAATGTTACTGAGCCTGGAAAGCAAGAGACCCCTGGAAAGCTCTCTCTCTCTCTCTCTCTCTCTCTCTCTCTCTCTCTCTCTCCCTCCCTCCCTCCCCCCCCCTCCCTCTCTCCCTCCCTCTCTCCCTCTCTCTCTCCCTCTCTCTCTCTCTCTGATATTACAGTTTTTCTGATGAACGTGAAACCATTTGATTATCAGGTGACACACTGTTTACAGTGGGAGAGCAGAATTCGGGAGTGGAAAGTTGGTGTGGTGTGGGCAGACAAACATTCATTAACAAACAATTGCTCTGACGGTGCCTCTGGGGAAGAATTGGGAGGGGCAGCCTTTGTTTCAGAGGGGGGCCCCCGCAGCAAGCAAAATTGAATATATGACCATGTCTTTAGAAAAATAGCAATGGTAAGAATGGACTATGCCCAACCCATGGTAGCTTCCAGAACCTATGAGTGAATGACTCTGGAGGAGCCTGGGACACGGGACTCCCAGGAAGTGCCACGAGAGTGGGAATTGGAACAGTGAGCAATTTGCCAGGTGAGAAGGAGCGGATTTGCAGAAGCCACTGGAACGAAAAGGATTATGAAAACAGAACACCCAGATGCCAGCTGGTTACTGAAGGCAAGGAACCCAGGGCTGGCTATGGAGTTAAGTCTAGGAAAAAATGACTGGAGCTGACTCTAAATAGTGAGACATGAATGCAGGTTTACTTGTCCTGAGGAGTCAAACAATAGATGTCAAAGTCCTGACTCTGTCACTTCCTAGTTAGGCCTTGTTGTGTGAGCTGTTCAATACATCCGTTAATGTCTCATCCATGTAGTCAAAGTAAGTGTGCTCACTTCACGGGGCTATAACAAAGACTGAACATGACTGTAACCATAGCACATACTGTCCAGCATGCTTTATGATTATATTTATTTCAAATGTCATGAAATGCCATGCAATATGGGCATATGGACAGTGGAAACCACAGTTTGAACATAGTGAATAGGGTTCAGCCTGAGAATACAATAGTTGAAAGAACTAGTTGGCCACAGTGGGGCTCAGTCAGGACTTAGATGAAGGAGGATTGGGATTTTGAGGCCAGTCTGAACTACATATTGAAAATCTGCCTCAAACAGCAGCAACAACAAAATCAATTAATCATATTGCCAAATGAAAGAACAGATCAGACCATAGATATTGATTGGAAGCATCACCCCAGCCCCTGGCCTGGGAGCTACCTAAATTCGACTCCACCTCTGGAAAAGAACACGTGGGTTTCGGGTTTTGCGTGTGTTATGTCCTGTCCCATGCCCCCCTCCCCCTGCCCATCTCTCTCTCCCCACCATGGTTTCCCAGCCACCCAGGAGCACTGCAGTAAACATGGGCATTGATTCGGTCTAATCTCGTCTGATTGGAATTATTTGCATTGGTGGAGAGGCTCATCTTAAGATTATTCCAAACATATTAGCTAGAAGACCAATGCAAAGACTGGGTAAGAAGGTGATGGCCAAGGACAGTAAGAACACAGTAAGGGAAAGCTTAGGACATGTTGGGTCAGTGCAATGACCAGGGCCTGCAAACTGGTTGAATTTGATTAAAAAAATCAAAGATGTATACAAGCATCAATAAAGAAGTATCATAACCTATTTCAGTGTATGAAGTTACTTATTTAATACGACATGAATAACACACATTCAACACACACTCATATACACACACACACAAACACACACACGCACACACACGGCATAAAGCCCAAGAGCCTTATAGTTTGTATAGAGAGGGTTTTTTTTTTCAAATATTTAACTTATCAACACTAGCTAAGGGTTGTGTGGCTATCCACACGCCCTCCCAACTGGCCACACCGTTTTGTACTCACATAGCCAATTTAAAAAGACTGAGTTGGATCACACGCCTGGCAACATTTTGGACTGTCAATCTTTTTAATTTCAGGGAGCTTAATGTTTTTTTTGCAGTGGTATTCACTTGATTTCATCTCAAATTTCTTAAATGACCAATAATATTGAATAATTTTATGTGCAATTGCTACACATTTGCATATTTTCTGATTTTTAAGTCTCCCTTTAATATTTTGCCTGCTTATATTAAAAAATAGGCATTTTTCTTTAAAGAGCTAGAGTCTAGCAGTTTGTTTATACATTGCAGATAAAAGTCCCTTGACAAATATGTGTATTATAAACTTTTTATCTCAGTGTGTGGCTTGCCTATTCATTTTCTAATTGGGTCTCCTAATGAACAGAAGTATTCAGTTTTAATAAAATCCAGTTTACCAGTTTTCCCTGAATTGTTTATTAATTCTACATCCTAGGAGGCCTTTGTGTTTTCAAGGTCTCGGGGACAGTCTTTTCTTTCTACTAGATGCTTTATAGTTACGGCTTTTATGTTTAGGTTTATGATTCATCTCAGATTAATTTTGATATGCAGCATGAGATGGGGATCAAGGTTGCTTCTTCCATATGGATACTAGCAATGCCAATGCCACTGATTGAAAAGATTCTCTCCTTTCTTTATTGAAGTTATTTGTTAACTTGCCAAACATTAATTGACCATATGTGAGTAGGTCTAATTCTGTCTTTTCTATTCTGTTCCATTGATTTGTTTAACTACTCTGGTGCCAGTGAATCCTCTCTCTTTGGATTCCATGTCTCTGGGTGTGATAGAGTCTACACAGAAATCCTTGGTGGATGTCGAATTGTCCTTCTGAGAGTGAATGCTATCTTTGTGTTGCCAAATATTCAAAAAACAGTTGAAGTGCCTGGCACCAGCCTTAATACAGGAATGGCATTTAACCCTTCCAAAGGTTTCAACCTCCCCAATCTCCCCTCTCCCATCTTCCATTCCAGTATTGTCCAGTTACACCCTACAAGAGAAAAGGGTCTTGTTCTTGAGTTGGCTTTATGCTTACCGCTGTTATTGTTAGTAATACAGAACTTTTGATTGCTGTTCTAATTGTTGTCCTTCCACTGTACATAAATGCCCCGAAGCATTTATATTTGTGTGTATTGCACCAAGAAGACTGCCTGGCGCATGTACAAGAATTTAAAGATACGACTGTTATAGGAATCATTAAAATCATTTAAAATGATTTTACAGTCATAAGATTAAAACTTCAAAACTAAAAACATTTATTTGCCTCAAGTACACGATTTGTCAGACTGTTAATAATGACAGATATGTGGCAATATGAACAACTATGCTTACAATATGGCTAACTTTAGAAGCTGTTTAGGAAAGTTCCATATGTGGGGGGAGATAAGCTTCTTTCTATTATTTATATGAACTATAGGAACATAGTTTCACAATCTTAATATTAATAGTAATAAAAATATATTTTTAAAGATTTGTTTATTTTTTTGGATGTGTGAGTACATGCATGTATATATGTGTATCATGCATGTGCCTGGTACCTGCAGAGGCCAGAAGAGGGAGTCAGATTCCCTTGCACTAGAGATACAAATGGTTTGTGAATCACCATGAAGTTGCTGAGAACTAAACCAGGGTCTTCTGCAAGAGCAATAAATACAAGTGCTCTTAATTGCTCAGCCATATTCCCAAGTCCTCAAATATGCATTCTAATGTGATTTTATATGCAAATAAAACATAAATCTGTTTAGTTATAAACATTTAAAGATTCTTCCAATCTGATGAAAACTTTTGGTTAGATATTTTGTTCTTTCATCTTATAAAATGATGCCTGTTTGTTACAATAATGTGCAAATCTTATTTGAACATTGTAACTCCTTATCAACAGGTTGTAAATACTATTTATGGATTTGATTCATTTTTAAGGAGCACTATGATTAGTGCTGTTTTAAACATTAATAACGGAAACTTTTAACACTAAACCTCTACCCACTAACAGATCCTAACCAATAATATTTTGAGATCCTCTTTTTTAAAAAAAAATTTGGTGCATAATATATGGCATTTGCTTTCTTTTGGGTCATACCACCAGGGATGCGGCATAGTAGAGAAGGATTTAGCCTCATACGGATCTTATCTATGGTCTCTCTAGTCCACAAATTACCAAGCAAGGCAGACGCTTTAAGAAGTTCTCAACACTCATAATCTAACATGTTTTAAAGTGTTTACATAATCTCAGAGTTGTGCTTTTAATAACAATGTAAGGCTTTCTCACAATCCATTAACTTTAACAGTACAAATATTTAATGTGTCTGTGGGTGGAATTAAATGCATTTACATGGCAGTGGGGCTTTTATGTAATGTTGTAACATGCTTTTTAAGAGCATATGAAATTAAACAATAGTTCCAGAAATCATGTATCTTGAGCAGGCTATTATGTAAGGTTAAATGCTTTTTAAGTTTTTTTTAAATAACAAAATGGGTTAAATATAAGAATAAGTAATATTTATCGAATACTTTTGAATTTTTAAGTATTTTAAAGTCTACCTAGCTTTCTAACCTAAGAGCACTAGCAATTCTGGGTACTGGTGTCATGACAACTATGCCGTGCAGTGGTTCTCAACCTGTGGGTCGTGACCCCTTGGGAGGGTCACATATCAGATCTCTTGCATATGAGAAATTTACATTAAGATTCATAACAGTAGCAAAATTACAATTATGCAGCAACAACGGAAACAATAATTTTATGGTTGGGGGTCACAACAACGTGAGGAACTATATTAAAGCACTGCAGCATTAGGAAGGTTCAAGAACACTGAGTAATGTAATACTTATCTAAGAATAAAAGAATTTAAATATTTAACTTGATATATTAAAATAAATCCTGGGCATTAAAAAACACTTGGGAGAATGAATAATATTTTTTCACTAATTCTGTAATAGCTCAACTATTTTAAGATGAACACCCTACATAAGAGCCAATTTTAGAAAGTGAATTTGAATTGTTGGAACAGAAAACAAATCCTGAGAGCTAAGTGTAATAATTGAGAAGGAATTCTGAATAGTGGGGGATTTTACAGATATCCAAAAACTAAAATTTACCGGCATAGGCAGAAGAATAACAGCTAACACAAAACTGAAGAAAACCAATTTGGAAGACTTACCTTACACAATTTCAAGATTTACTGTGTAGATACAGTACCCAAGACACTGGGCACTGTACAGTGGCCTAGGGAAAGGAATGAAACATGGGACAGAATTGAAGCCCAAATGCAGACTTGCCAATATATTAAAGGCCATTTTGGTCTAAAGATGTGGCATCGCTATTGTCTAATGGACTCAAAATACAGAACTAACTTAAAGGGAGAGTCAGTGTCTGTTACCTTGTACTTTCTTCTAGTCTCTGCAGTACTATGAATTACCAGCACCCAGACTTGAATGTACACATTTGTGTATATATTTTCACATACATAAACACATTTTTAAAAATTCACTTCACTCAAAAGTCTTTGAGTTTTTTTCGCTGTGCATTTTTTGGTTCCAGGTTCATCTAGTGCCACAGCAGTTAAATTATCATGTGCTTCCGGGTTGCTTTTGTCTGTCAGAGCTCCTCAGGCTCCCCTTCACTCACGACCTTCACAGTTTTAAGGCATACTGTCAAGCATATGGACATACGCTAAGTTCTGATCTCAGACATCATGTCTGAATTTCTAGTCTGCTAGCCAATGGATCATTCTAACTTTTTCCTCTTGCTTCTCTGTAAATTCCTACTCCAGTAGGCAAGCAATAATCTGGCCAGCCTGCCCTGCCAGTCACCATTTGTATGATTGTTCTATTTTAAGAGGCGAGGATGGTATTCTCAACTGCAACACAAATCTCATTGTGGCACCATTTCAGTTGTATTTTAACAAATAAAGCTTGCCTAAAGACCAGAGCATAAAACAGTCCCACTGGTCAGTCTTACAGCCAGGCAGTGGTTATACAGTCTTTAATCCCAATAGCCACACTAGTTGCCATAGAAACAGGCTGGTACATGCCTTTAATCTTAGTGGTACATGCCTTTGCATGTGTTTAATCCCAGTCCTACAGAGGATTATAAAATTGGAGGAAATAGCTCTCAGTCTCATGCTGAGATTCCTGGAGGCAGGATCGCCATTTCAGACTGAGGTCGAGATAAGAGCCAGTGGTTGGCTGTTTTGCTTTTTTTTTTTTTTCTTTTTTCTTTTTTTGGTTTTTCGAGACAGGGTTTCTCTGTAGTTTTTTTAGAGCCTGTCCTGAAACTAGCTCTTGTAGACCAGGCTGGCCTTGAACTCACAGAGATCCGCCTGCCTCTGCCTCCCGAGTGCTGGGATTAAAGGCGTGCGCCACCACCGCCCGGCTTCTGTTTTGCTTTTTGAACCTTTAGATTGAACCCCAATTTCTGTCTCTGAGTTTTTATTAATTGTGTTTCAGATCATTCACTGTTCTGTTTGCATTTAGTTTTATCATCGCCGCTCATTCTACAGGTATGCAGGCTGCCGACATCAGTAAGATTATGTAACACATTTGGAAAAAAAAATCATTCATTAATCTGTATTTCATCATGAGATTCCCTAATCTTCTAAGTGACTTTTAAATTTGCATGTATTAAGAGTCATTATGCTTTAAGGTTGTATAGGTTTTGACAAATGCTTAAAGTCTTGTACAGTACCCTGTTGTATGATATTTTGTTTGTGTTCTGACAAAATTGCCTGGAGGTCAGAGGGCAGTTAGTCATTAGTTAACCATAGAGGTCAGGTAGTTGTGGCACATACCTATAATCCCAGCACTTGGGAAGAGGAAGCAGGAAGATCAGGAGTTCAAAGCCACCCTAAGCTTCATGAGATTCAATCCGTCTAAAAGAGAAACAGAGCTAGGCAGTGGCTCACACCCACCATCGGGAGGTGGAGACAGGAATATATAAGGCAGGTGGAGACTGCATCTTGGGTCCATTGAGTCTCGGGATTCGTAGAGACAAGACTGTCTCCTTTTACTCTGAAGATTTTAGAGACAGGAGCCCCCCATTCGGTCTAAGGATTCATAGCAGTAAGAAGCCTCTGGTGATTGACTACTCTGCTTATCTGATTTTTCGGCTTTCATCCTTGATATCTAACTCTGGGTTTTCATTAATACTAGTTAGGATCATACCCTAGCCAATAGTTTCACTGCCCTAAAATCTATGATTCTTCTATACAAATCCTTCTATTCTCTCTTCAAATCCTTTTTACTATCTTGATAATTAGTACAATTAGAAATCATATAATATAAAGCCAGTCTGGACCAGCTTCTTTTACGTAGTAATGGACATTGGATTCCTCCATACCCTTCACATTCCTAGTCAACATGCTGCATCACCTCTACGAAGTGATGTCATTGCATTAGGAACTTTTAATTTGAAAAAAATATACAGGCTTTTGTTCAACAAAAGTATACAAATTTCTATGAGTTAAGCGTTGATGTGCTATGTTAATACAAATCCCCATGTTTGGTAGTCACACTTGGGTAAGAAAAATAACTTCAATTTGATAGTTAACTTTCATTGTTTTCCCAATATGTGATTCTAGATTTATATATGTTAATTTATACTCAAGAAAGGATTACACTAGACTCTTCAGGAATATTCTTTTTTAGCATTTTTTTTACATTTTATTGGTATCATAAATAAGCTCTCTCTATTATTACTATCAACTTCCAAAATAATTTAGGTAGCCTTAATCATAATGTTAATGTATTAAATATCCACAGGGTTCTGTTTTAATATAAACATTGCACCATAAATATTTTGAAAACAAAGGATTTAGAATTGTAAACCTTTAGGGTGGACATCTGTCATTTTAGTGCCTGGCATTTCAATAAACTCATCCATGCAACTCCGATTCCATTATCAAAGAGGAAGCTGAGTTGTTCGGGTTGATATCCAAGCACACTTTTTTCAAATTACTGCCTCCTCACACTGAAAAAAAAAGCCTTATTAGCCATTCATAGAATACTAATGTAGCCCTTGATATAGGCCAAACATGTTTCTCTTTGATAGCTGGGGAAGAAACACATAAGGTCTCTTTAAATTGTCAAATGAGCTATGTAGCTAGGGGCACTTAACTTTATCTGCCTTCACTGTAAAAACATTGTCTGTAAGGGTGTTGTGGCTACTATGCAATCCAATGTCTGTGTGTCCTTTCCAGCCAATTGTCGCTTCAAAGAGGGTTCTCCAGGTTTCGTCAGGGGAGAGAGGATGTTCATGGGTCATGGGTCAGTCAGAAGCAAGCACAAGGCTTTATATATATATATATATATATATATATATATATATATATATATATATATGAAAATATAAAAATATACTTATATATTTGCCTTTTGAAAACACTTCATATAAATTGGTCACAATTGCTATTGCAGAAAATTGCTCTCTGTTTGATGTCACCATGGGAGACCATCATTAGTGATGAGATTGAGAAACCTGTCAATGACAATTTAAGACTCAGTCTAATTGTGGTCTCCAAGTACAGTGTAAGTGGGTTTTTTTTAAAGTTCTATTTCTGCTTCTTTTCAGTACTTATTCATATTACTAGTCTTTCACTTACAAGGAAATTCAATGCAACAATGGGTGATTTAGCCCTATGGTGGTTTGAATAAGAATGACTCCCATAGACTCCTGTATTTGAATACTTAATCACCAGGGAGTTGAAGTGTTTGAAAGGATTAGAAGGATTTGGATGTGAGGTTTGTTGGAGTAGATGTGGCCTTGTTGGAGAACTTTAAGGTTTCTTTTTAAAAAAAATCTTAATTTATTTATTATGTATACAATATTCTGTCTGTGTGTATGCCTGCAGGCCAGAAGAGGGCACCAGACCCCATTACAGATGGTTGTGAGCCACCATGTGGTTGCTGGGAATTCAGGACCTTTGGAAGAGTAGGCAATGCTCTTAACCTCTGAGCCATCTCTCTAGCCCTGAAATTTAAGGTTTCAAAAGCCCAAGCCAGGCCTAGTCTCTCTCTCTCTCTCTCTCTCTCTCTCTCTCTCTCTCTCTGTCTCTCTCTCTCTCTGCCTCTGGATCTGTGTGTAGCCCTCATCTATTGCCCCAGGACATGCCTTCATGCCATCATGCTCCCCACCATGTTGATAACTGAATAAACCTCTGAGACCATAAGCAATCCCACAATTAAATGTTTTGTTCTTATAAGAGTTGCCTTGGTTGTGGGGTCTCTTCACAGCAATAGAGACTGACTAAGACAAGTTGTACATATGTTGATTTCAGAGATCATCAGAATCCAGAATTCATAAAGTCATTATTAGAAATCTCCTCCTCGACACTTAGTGGGAGAAGTCCATTTTTGAGGACGTTGCACCTGCTATTAAGAAGGACTGTCGATTTTCTGCATATGTCTATTCCTTTTCAAGTCAATGGGGCCTAATTCCGTTTTTAATAATCTATTGGCAAGAATAAATTAGCCACGCCATTGAGACATTTCTGCAACAAAACTCCTATGAATACTGCCCCTGCCACAAATTGTAGGTCATTTCACTGAACATAAAAATATACTTTTTAGAATAATTTTGAAGGTTATTTGCTTAACATTGCATCATAATTTCTGGCTAAACTGTTATGCTTGTAGGTTTCCTGTCATTAATTACTTTTCTTTCCCCCTCCAGTAGACTTTCAGGAAATTACCTTACCCTGTCTGCATGGAATGTAACTAAGATTGGAGACAAACATCCTTGCAAATATTTTATTTAAAAACACTTTATTTTTAATTAATTATTTATTTATATACCAATTCCGTTTCTCCCTCCCCCTCTCCTCCTGCTTTCAGACCTTTCTTAACTTCACCCCCCATCCAGTCCTCAGAGAGGTTAAGGTCTCCCTGGGGAAGTTAACTAAGTCTGTCCCATCACCTCCTTGAGGCAAGACCAAGGCCCTTGACCCCCAACTCCTATGCCTAGACTGAGCAAGGTATCTCTCCATAGAGAATGGGTTCCACAAAATGAGTTCATGCATCAGGGTTAGATCCTGGTTCCACTGCCAGAGGTTCCGCATACTGCCCAGGCCATACCATTGTCACCTGCATTCAGAGACCCTATGCTGGTTCTCCAGTTGCCGGTCCAGAGTCAATGAGCTCCCACTGGCTCAGATCAGCTGGTTCTGTGGGTTTCTCCATCATGGTCTTGACCTCATTTTTCATCTTATCACCCCTCCCTCTCTTCAATTGTTCTCCAGGAGCTCAACCCAGTGGTTAGTTGTAGATTTCTGCATCTGCTTCCACCTGTTTCTGGATGAAGGGCCTCACTTCTCTGGACTTGTCGACTATAGTCTGGTTATCCTTTGCTTTATGTCTGATATCCACTTATGAGTGAGTGCATACTATATTTGTCTTCCTGGTTCTGAATTACCTCACTCAGGGTGGTTTTTTTTTTTTCTAGTTCCATCCATTTGCCTGCAAATTTCAAGATGTCATTTTCTTCCCCACTGAGTAGTACTCAATTGTATAAATGTACCACATTTTTCTTTATCCGTTTTCGGTTGAGGTGTATCTCTGTTGTTTTTTGGGCTCTGGCTATTATGAATAATGCTGCTATGAACATAGTTGAGCAAAAGTCCTTGTGGTGTAAGTGTGCCTCCTTTTGGTATATGCCCCAAAGTGGTATTGCTGGATCTTGAGATAGATTGTTTTCCAATTTTTTGAGCAACTACCATATTAATGCCCACAACAGCTGTACAAGTTTTACTTCCACCAGCAATGGAGGAGCATTCCCCTTACTCCACATCCTTTCTACTATAAGCTGTCATCAGTGTTTTTTATGTTAGCCATTCTGACCAGTGTATGATAGTATCTCAGAGTTGTTTTGATTTGTATTTCTCTCATGGCTAAGGATATTGAACAATTCCTTAAATTTTTAAGGAATTTTTAATTTAAAAATCTCGTTTGAGATTTTTCTGTTGAGAATTCTCTGTTTAGATTTGTACCCCATTTTTAATTGGATTGTTCTGTAGTTTGATGTCTAGTCTTTTGAGGTTTTTTTTTTTTTGTGTGTGTGTATTTTGGAGATTAGTCCTCTGTCCAGTGTGGGGTTGGTGAAGATCTTTTCCATTCTGTAGGCAGCTATTGTGTCTTGTTGACCATATCCTTTGCCTTACAGAAGTTTCTCAGTTTTGGGAGGTCCCATTTACTAACTGTTGCTTTTAGTGTCTGTGCCCTAATGTTATATTTAGGAAGTGGTTTCCTGTGCCCATGCATTTTCACTTTCTCTTCTATGAAGTTCAGTGTGGTTGGATTTATGTCAAGGTCTTTGATTAATTGTGACTTGAGTTTGGTACATGGCGATAGAGATGAATCTATTTGCATTCTATGACATGTTGATATCCAGTTATACCAGCACCATTTATTGAACATCTGTTTTCTATTTTATATTTTTATCTACTTTGTTAAGAATCAGGTTTCCATAGGTGTGTGGGTTAATATCAGGATCTTCAATTCAATTCCATTGTTCCACCTATCTGTTTTTACGCCAATACCAAGCTGTTTTCATTACTGTAGCTCTATAATAGAGCTTAAAGTCAGCAATGGTGATGCCTCTAGATGATCCTTTATTGTAAAGGGTTGTTTTGACTATCCTGGGTTTTTTGTTTTTCCATATGAAATTTAGTATTGTTCTTTCGAGATCTGTGAAGAATTGTGCTGGAATTGTGATGGGTATTGCATTGAATTTATAGGTTGCTTTTGGTAAGATTGCCATTTTTACTATGTTAATTCTACCTATGAATGAGCATGGAAGAACTTTCCATTTTCTGGTATATTTTTCCATTTCTTTCTTTAGAGACTTAAAGTTCTTGTCATACAGGTCTTTCACTTGTTTGGTTAGAGTTCCCCCAAGATATTTTATGTTGTTTGTGGCTGTTGTGAAGGGTGATATTTTCTGATTTCTTTATCAGCCCATTTACCATCTGTATATAGGAGAGCTAATGATTTTTTATTTAATTTTGTATTCTGCCACAATCCTGAAGGTGTTTATCAGCTGTAGAAGTTCCCTGGTAGAATTTTTGAGAGTCACTTATGTATACTACCATATCATCACTAAACCTATAACCCATAAAGAAATAGAAATAGTCACCCAAAACCTCCCACCCAAAAGAAGCTCAGGGCCAGATGGTTTCAGCACAGAACTCTACCAGAATTTCTAAGAAGAGCTAATACCAATACTCCTCAAATTGTTCCACACAATAGAAACAGAAAGAACACTACCAAACTCCTTTTACGAGGCTAAAGTTACCCTGATACCCAGATCAAACAAAGACACAACTAAGAAACAAAGTTACAGACCAATCTCCCTCGTGAACATGGATGCAAAAGTGCTCAATAAAATACTCAATAAAATAAAATAAAATACTCAAAATATTGAATCCAAGAACATCATCAAGCATGACCAAGTAGGCTTCAACATTTAAAAATCTATCAATATAATCCACCTTATAAACAAACTGGAAAAATAACCACATGATCATCTCATTAGATACTGAAAAAAACCTTCAACAAAATCCAACACCCTTTTATGATAAGGTCTTGGAGAGATCAGGGATGCAAGGAATTCCTAAACATAATAAAGGCAATATACAGCAAGCAAACAGCCAATAGCTAGCATCAAAATAAATGGAGAGAAACTCAAAGCGATTCCACTAAAATCAGGAACAAGACAAGGCTTTTCACACCTCCACATCTATTCAATATAGTACTCAAAGATCTTACTAGAGCAATAAGACTGCAAAAGGAGATCAAGGGGATGCACATTGGAAAGGAAGAAAACATTGTATTTTTATTTTATGTGTGTTTTGCTGTATGTACTACTTGTATTCAGTTCCTGTGGTGGCCAGAAGAGGGAGTCAGACCCCATGGTACTGAAGCAATAGATAGACATTTGTGAGTTGCCTTGTGGGTCCTGGGAATTGAACCCAGGTCTTCTGGAAGAATAGCCAAGGTTCTTAACTGCCTAGCTAACTCTCTAGCTCCAACTTGCAAATATTTTAAATGTTGGGGACTGGAAAACATAGAATGGGTGTATCTGCAGACTGTGGTCTATCTTGCCTTGTGGCTAAACTATGAAGTCAAAACCATAGACTATTCTAGGCCAGCTGGTGCTTACAGGCAATATTCCCTCTCTACCTTTTGCTTTAGAAGAGATTGAAAGAGTAACTTCATAACAAGTTAAAACACACACACACACACACACACACACACACACACACACGCACACGCACACGCACACATGCACACACATTAACAGCAAGGATTACATCAAAATGAGTCCGATTCATGTAATTTGGGACACAGAAATGAAACTATGTCACTCTTACGTTAATAGTCAACTGACCGTTGTACCTGTGAAGACTTTCCACGCCCGCCCCTCTCCTTGGAGCAGGTTAGAAGCCAAGGCAAATGCATGGCTTGCCTGATGAGATTCAGCACCAGCAGCCTTGCTTTAAGGCCTCCTAACTAGGTATGCATGATCTGTTCTAAAGCACTGAGAATATTCATTTAGCTCTATCACAAGGGAGCACATGAGCTCATATTCGCTTCACACAATGAAGTTTTGAGTTTCTGCAGGAATAAATTAGACTGCAGATTGCTACATTCATCCATATGAAAATAGCATCACTACAATAGAAGCCTCCAATTTAAAAAAATTAGTGTTTCTCAAGGATAATAGATTCTTATGGAATATTTACAATTAAATAAACAAAAGCATGGGCACTGCATTACAGATATTTCAAAGTTTAGTTGTTTTAAACATTATAAGACCATTGAAACCAGCTAAGCCAAAGGGGAATGTCTGAACAAGGAAGCTGAGATGAACAGGCTTAGAAGACATTGTACAGAACCCAAATGCCTTCATTTCATAAAATTTGAAAGTCTAAGGCAAACTAAAACTATAGTTTTCAAAGTGAATGTACATTCCAAATGGAATCACAGAGTCAATTGTTTGGCTAGAAGGGATTAGGCAGACTTGCAAAGCGGCCAGGATACATACCTCCCCGTCACTATCATTGCAAAAGCCACGAGTAGAATTCCACGTCCCTTAGACTATAATTATGTGGTTAAATCAAGAAGGGGTTATTTTAAACCCTTGTCATAGAAATGAAGAATTTATCAAAAGTTGTTCTCAGGCAGAAATCAACTAAACAATCTCTTGGGACTTTCCTGTGAGAACATTGCTGAGAATTAATGCTTATTTTCTTCACCATGCGCCTTAGTGCCACAAGGAACATTTAAACATCGTCCTTTTTACCTTTTCGTTCATTATTTCCATTAGCCATTCTCTCAAATGCCACCATACTATATATTCAACAGCAAGAGTTTGTGCATAGATGAAAAACATCGTGGGACACCTACAGTCTCCCGTCTCATCAAATTCTGAACATACAGGGATGGTCTCCAGTGCTGATCCAGCATGTTGAGACAGCTGGAATGTCAGAATAAAGCTGACTGAGATTTGGATGTGATAGCCAGGATTTGAAAGCCAGGCAGATTTATGCAGGTTTGGACAGGAAACCAGGTATCTGCTTTCAACCCAATGAGAAATGGTTCATACCAATGAAGGTCTAAGCCAGATGGTCTAGCGGAGGCCAGTGTTAGGCAAGGTATAGCATCTAAAACATCCAGAGCAAGAAAAGGATCTTGTGACAAGAATATGGAATCCAGTTCTGAGACAGCTGAGGTGAGCAAGGAAGGTAGACGCTTGGCACAGGTGGCCCAGCACATCCTATAATTCTCTAAGTTGCACAACTCCACAACTATATCTGACGGACAGTACAGAACTTGTAGATTTGGAAATATTAGGAAGGAAAAAAGACAACCAGTGTGTTTGTACTTCTTTATTAAAGAATTAGGTAGATATAATCAAGGCATACATATGGAGCCAGAGAAACTCCATTCTCAGACAGTTTGAGGCAATAACTTTATAATGTAACTGGAAAATCTGTTGCAAAATACTATGGTGACTTAGAATTTACAGTCTTTGAATGAAAGTGAGTAGTTAAAAAGGAAGTTGATTCTATCTCTAATTATGTTCATTTTAGAAGATGTGTGTAATCACAGGTACAAAGAAGTTTTCTTTAGCCAGAGCGATGGGCTTGACCTTATCAGCCTGTGATTCATTTGATTTAATGAACTTCAAGAGCGTGGGAGACTAGATTTTCATTACCAATCCTCTTCAGTGTGTAAAAGAAAAGCTACCCTCTCACACACTTTGCACTTATTGGAAAGAACCTGGCCCCTGGCTAGTTATCACCAGCATTAGATGGCCTCATTTGTATTGTCCGGAAAGAAAAATCCAGGGTACGCCTCTGAAATTCAATTCACTGTGATAATTACCACATTTGCAAACTTACCAGGCGGCTTAATACAAAACATATCAATGAAATTAGTAAGGCTTAGCAGTAAACAAAACATACATTCAGATGTCACAGGGGTTAATAAGAAAATTTTCAGCTTTTCTAGGAAATCAAACCAGCGGTAAGATTGCATTGTTTGGGAAGATAACCTAATGAAGCCACAGGTGGCTCAGAACAATCTTCCAGGTGTGTTTTATGGAGTATCACAGCAGCAGAGGGAAGCTGGTTATGAAAAGGGAACAACCCCACACCATCCACCCAGCCACAGTTAATCATTAATAAAGAAGTTATGATTCTTCTATGCTTCCCGTGGTTAAGGAAAAAATTAACATTTGACAAGTTAAAAACCCTTGAATTTAAGAAAGTTAATACTACTTCATATGGAATTAACTCTGAAATAATTGTTTTCTCTTCTATTGCTTGCAGGGTAGATTGGAGATGCAAGACACAAGAAGAGTGGTGTAGAAATGAGTAGTTTTCACCATTGGGTCTGTGCCACTTCTAACCTCATTCTGAGACTGGATTCTCATCCCATACCATGTTCTGCCCAAAGGACTCCAGTCATGACTCAAGGCGTGCAGACAAAACTACAACAAGATTTTATTCCAGATTTGATCTCTTAACCTTTTAGTATGCCATAAATAACAGCTACTTAGTGACTATACAGAGAAAACTAGGTGATTTCTAATACTAAGACTTTCTTAAACGAACACGTGGAAAATATGTCTCAATAAAAATTCCCCATTATTAGCTGGGCGAGAGTGGTGCACACCTCTAAGCCCAGCAGTTGGGAAGCAGAGACAAGGGATTTCTGAGTTTGAGGCCAGCCTGGTCTACAGAGAGAGGATGTCACACAGGTTTTCATATTATTGTTTGACCCAGTGAATGAGAGTAACTGTGACATTTTGTGTGACTCTAGCTTTACTTAGCGGCAGCTACAAAACCATACACTCTGCATATGCAATTGAAAAAGTCTTGGTACCCGTCACTAGTTCCTTGTCTCGAACCTACCCCTCTGGAAATTCTCCATAATTGATTAAATCTGATTGTCAGTTACTCTGAAAGTGCAATGGGGGAATACTATGGTTATCTTTAAGATTGAAGACTTCGCAAATTGATGTGTGTTAGTTTATATTTGATGTATTTTGAGGTTCAATGCTGGCATTATTCTGTTGGTGTTCCTGCATGTCAATATCTGTGACACTCTTTAAATACAGGAGAAATGGTTGTTAACTCTCAAGACCTTTTCCATTTCATAGGCAGAGTATATGGTTTTGCCACCAAGTAATGCTTGAGACACACAAAATGTCAGTTACTGTTCCGTTCACTGACTCAAACAATAATATAAAGATTTGTTTAACATACACATTGAAATATCATGGGAGCATCATACAAAAAGTCCCCAGGTATGACAAGAATGAAATATTTTTAACCTTATTTTTAATTTGTATACAATTAAGTGTAAAGGGCTCTACACGTATATTCCAGTTTCTCTCTCTATTCTCTTTCTCCTCCCTATCATAAGCAGCTCCAACAGGCCATGGATTAAGGGGATGCCATATCACAATGGCAGTATGTTAGCAGAACATGATTGCTAATTTAATGAGAGTTCAGAATTTGTTAGTAAGGGACCATTTGGTGGATGAAGATTTTAAATTTTGCATAAGAAGTATTTTCCTATCAATGGACTCCTATCTTTCAGACTCTCTTTCTTAAGGTCCTGGAGGTCAGGGCACATGAATTTTTTTCAAACAATGCCTTTGCTCTATGTCATTAATCTTTTCTGAGCAAGCAAATAAGTAATCCTTTTAATCTCCAGGGCTGATACAATCCTGGTGGTGAGACACCATAGTCCCCTGCCAATTCCAGCAGAATAATTTCTGCCAGCAGCAAGGAGTGCAGGGCAGGCATCTCCATATAGAATGCCTTGGTTGAATTAAAAGGCATTGTGTTAGGAGCAGGGATGGCTTATGACTTTATTGCGTTATAATCCAGGGCATCATTAACTTGGATGGTGTGTCCATCTCTGCCTATCTCTCTCACGAGCTGTGGCCGTGTGCAGATAACTGGCACCATTTAGACGGCTCCATGAGAATGAAGAGAGATCATGTCTGAACACAACTTTTAAGCAAGACATACTGTGCCTGCTGCAAAGAGTTGGGGCTTTGTCATATTCTCTAAATGGAGCCATTAAAATTAATCTTTTTCAACCTTTAGGCCCAGTGCTGAACATATTTATTTTCTTTGACCTCTCTCAATGTGTGACTTCTGGCCATTTATTCTTTATAGTTGATTTTCTTAACCTTATCTCAAAAAGCTCAGTGGGGTTTTATAAAATAGAATTATTAGACTTGAACGCATTCCATCAACAGCTCTTAGGGCAGTTTCTGAAAATAAGTGCATGCGTACATGATGTTTTACAATCATATTGAGCCTTGCTTCCATTCACATTGCTTGTTGTCTTCTATGTCATCATGTCAGACCACAAAATAAGGATGCTACATTCTTACACATTCCTTTCTGATATGATGGAAGACAGTAGGATCATTGTCATCACTACCATCACCATCCATGTCACAGCTAATGCTCCAATAAGAATATGAATAATAGCAGGCCTACGACATACATATATTTGTATGCAACTTACATATATTTTGCATATATTATAATTCTACAATAGATACGTAATTAATATCTTATGCACAAATCCCCTCAATTCTAAGTATCCCGTGTCAGTGTTCCTGTCATTGTTCTTCCTTATCCATAAATGAACTAAAACCCAGAGAAGTCAGGTTCTGTTCAAGGTCACAGAACTAGCACCTAGCAGAAACAGACAGAGCCCCATCAACAGTGGTAGGATAAGCGGAGACCTTGGGGACTTGGCTTCAGAGCAAGAGAACGCTTATGCAAATATCACCTGAAGCCTTTCAGGTGGGTTTCAGTGTCACAGTGTGTCCAGACCAAAATTAAATAAGGAAATTTGCTCTTAAGGTCTGAGAGGCACATGAAACAAATGCCTTTCATTGCTTAATTTTAGTATTTTTATGTATATTAATATTGATGATTTATAAATGATGAGCCCATTATGGTCTAAAACACACGTGTTGTTCTACTTCTATTGACGGCCCACAGTCCTTGAACTGCATTTGTTATCTTCTCATTGGATAACATGAATTGCTACCTTATATTTAATACGGCTAAAAGATTTTTATGAAGAACAATGGAATAACAAAAGGGCATTTGAACAAGTAGCAAAAATAGCATTTCTGATTTGCAAGGCTGGAAGACTGTTAGACACAATAAAATGGGCCAACAAGTTTTTAAAACTTTGAAAGACAGGCTGTCCTAATTTTTCTCTGCATGGTTTTCACTTTTTAAGAAAAAGTTACTATTAGCTAGATCAGTTAATTATTTTAAGATTTTAGTAGCTAATATGTTATGGAAACAGAATAAAATCCATCTAAAGATGAAATTTATTTCATTAGTGTGAATACTTTAATCATCCCTCAAAAACCACTGATTCACAAAGCCTCATTATAAAAAATGAGTTCATACCTGACTGAAAGAAAGAAAGTTAAGTTCTGAACTGGTGGGAACATTACAGAACCTATGACATCATGCCCTACCAGGGAGTGATGGCAAAGCAGGGAAGGCTGGCAGAGCCGTAGCTGGATGCCCAGCTCAGTTTCTGTTCAGCTGAAAGGAATGCTTTGTTCTTGTGTTATTTGTCATCACTGATAAGGGATAATGTGTCATAGAAGCTAATATGTATAATGCCATGAAAGTGGGATTCGTGTTATTGTACCAGCATGTGCATGTTTGTTTAGAATTGGCTTTAAGTGCTGTCAATACCGTGGGCTCATAATCCCCAGTGGCTGAACAGTCAGAGTTTAAAAACAAAGTTTAAATTGAATAAGACCTACAACGTGTTTTTGCCTTACCCATTATTCTTTCTCCTATGGCAATTCACATAGAGATAAACATTAGAGTCCTAACAGTCACAGCTGTCTGACAAATTAAATGACAGCCATGCCTGTGTATGATCCCTGGTCTCTTCTCCATGGGGTCAGGAAGAAATGAAACATGATTTTCATTACTTCAGTATGAGGTCCACGTCCTGAAGGTCACCCAGCTGGTAAATGCCGGACACTGAACCCATATCTATTTTCTCCTTTCCCCACAACTTTCTTTACTCAGAAATTACCTACCTCCTGTTAAACAAAAAGGGGATAAGGAGCTTCCAAGACATCGTTCTGCCTCCAAGGATCTTGGAAGTCGACAGACTCTCTAGCCCTGAGTATCGCTTAGATAATTCTATAGTAAATAACATGCTTACTCCTCTCACCTGGCACTCACGTTTTCATGATACAATTCGTTTCATGTTGTAACAGCATTTAAGGCCAATTAAGAGTGGTGTCTAGGAAAGATCACTGCACACAGGGAGAGTCTCTATGAAGGAGAATTCCATAAAACCAAGCATGGCCCCAGCCAGGCCATGTGTATTAACTACAGCAGCCATATCTGGTCAGTTAGGCTGCTCAGAAGGAAGGACTGTAACACTTTCAGCCCTAAAAGGCACATTCTATTCATAGAAATGAGATTGATCTAAAAAAGCGACTTTTCCTGAAAGAAAGTTCAAGGGGCATTTACCATTTTTATTTGTTTTCGTGCATCTTGATTTCATTGCTTCCTCGGGGGCAGACACTGTATCTTCTGCCACTTACTTTCAACTCCTCCATTTGATAATTATCTATGGAATCAAACTATAACTAAACAAGTAAGATTATCTAAAGATCAGGGGTTGAAGTTTAAACAGGTGTACATGGTGTCCCGCTCTGGAGAACTGAGTGGCTGAGGTACTTGGGGATGAGGCACGGGGTCTATTTCATATGAAATGTCAGCAGTGAAGATAGAGTTTGAGCCAGGACACACCCAAGGTTTTAGATTTGTCTCAAAATTACAGCAGCAGAATGTGCTGGTGGATGTCGTGGGCAAGTGAAACAGCAAAGGATGGACCCAAGATCCGGAGGATGGCAAAGTGGGAGAAAAGACCCAGTCAATGTGCCACTGACAGATCCAAGCTTATTTGGAAGAAACAAGTCTGTGGTTGGAAAGGAGGGGGAAGAACATGGCACACAAATTCAGCTTTGGAGCTGCCTACCAGGCAATCATACACAAGTTTTGTGTGTAGTGGAGTTTGTACCGATACAGTGCAGTACATCCCCAGCATTTAAAGCCCGAAGTGAGAGGAGCTCACCACAAGGGTAGAAGCTGATGAGGTGTCTCCATGATGACAGGAGTGGAAATGACAATGAAATGTCCCGTGTCTGTTGGGTGGCTTCTAGGAAAAGAAAAATAAGAAATAACGTGTCGATACAAGGGGAAACAGGAATCCTTCTGTTCTGATGGTGTACAGAAGCCATTGTGGAAACTGTTTCGTGACTTCTTAAACAGCTTTCTAGAGGCAGGAAGAAGGAAGCTGGGGATATCACTTAATGGTATAGAGGTTGTATTTTTGAATAATCAAGAGATTTGAAAATAAACAGTGGTCATGGAACATTACAGGTGCATTTACAACTTAATTTTTGTTATTTCTATTTTGAAAATTATGTGTAGGTGTGTGTGTGTGTGGTGTGTCTGTGTGTGTGTCTGTGCATGTGTGTGTCACTCACGTATGCATATATGTGGATATGAGTACATAAGCGCAAGCCAGAGATATCATATCTTTTGGAGCTAGAGCTACAAATGAGCTATTTGATAGCTATTATGAGCTACCTGACTGAGCACTAAGAACCTGGGTACACCAAAAATATCTAAAACCATTACACGGTGCAATGAAAATTGAAAAAAAAATTCATGTTATGTATGTTTTGCCATTAAAAGACAACTAACAAATGAGACTAAGACACGATTCAGAAAAAGAAGTCAGAAGAATGGCGCCCAAGCAAATAGCATGGTTGTGGAAAAGAAAGTAATCTTTTTGACCTTACTTTTTACTTTTTGATGAACCTTGGGAGGCTGAGGTGGTGGCAATCTAGCTTTCTCTGAACCACATAGTGAGACCCAAGTCAAAGAAAGAAAAGAAGGAAGAAAGAGAGGGGAGGGGAGTACAGGGGAGGAGAAGGTAGGGAAGGGGAGGGAGAATTTTGTTTCGAGTCCGTGGAGTGGTTGAAGAAGTCATGGCAGGTAGAGACGAGCAGGTCACGAGACCTTACGTTATTAACATAATTGAAACAGTGCCCTCTCTGGAAGACTTATTTGGCTTCCTCTAATTTATCAGCGTGAATATTAGTATTATTGCAACATGGCATACATTTTAAATACTTGCCTTAAGACTCCAGTAAGTACTAAAAGGAACCAGAGCGGAAGAAAACAAAAGCTAGGGGTACAGAAATCCTATAGCAGACATCTTCCACCCTCCCCCGGGCCTAAAATTCATGCTTTTATTCCCTGACCTCATAAGTATGGAATTAATCTATTTTAAAAGAAAATAGGGGACAGGGCGCTGATTGAAACTAATCAATCAGGCAGGGGTGATTAATAGAAGGCAGTCGTGCATGTGCTGCAGGCGGATCTACAATGCAGGTTGAGAAGTGGTCGTTTTATAGTTCATTACATATCTGGGTGATGTTATTTATTGTTTACTTAAGCAATAGCAATTGAAGCACAGGCCAATTCCTGGGAATTAATGACCCACTGGGAGAGGCCATTACCTCTGGACATTAAACCCCAGTCAGTTCAGTTTTTCCAGGAGGTTCCTTTGGAGAACTCCTAGCTCTCTGTCTCTTGTCACCACATTTAAAAATAAGACTTTAAATATTTCTTTAATGGAAAACCATCAAACTATACTGACAGTCCCGCATGATTCAAAGCAATGGCTTCTTTAAACGAGTAGAATCAGAGAGGCTACAAAGGCCTCCTCCTAAAGGTCTTTCTGAGTTCAGGCCCTATTGTGGACAGCCACCTACAGGACAGAAAAGCGCCATTAAGACACTCTGAATGCTTCACTGCGGCTCATTTTCAAGGAAACATTTTGATTTCCAACTTTCTAGCCTCTCGTTTATCTCCCGACCAGAGTGTGAAGGGCTCATGACTCTAGATCTTTCTCTTCGTGAAGGTGCAGAGGAAAATAAAAATACAGACACTGTTAATAAAAATATGATCAGAGTCCTGGTTCAGTCAGTCCCTTGCTCTGGGTGGCAGCAGTGTGGGCTCTGACCCACAGGCAAGGGTTATGCCTGCAGAATGGAAATCCACCAACAGCCTTATGTTTTCCGAACAACAAAGAACCAATATTTTTCGCACAAGAAATAATCTTCATATTGCCAGGACAAGGGTTCCAAGAACGTCAAAGCTCCAAAATTTCTCAGTGATCTCCAAGAAAAGAGAAACAGCATCACTTGCTCAAATACAAAAAGAACGTGGACCTGTTCTGTGACTGGAGTTACTTGTGGATGCAGAATTACAATACTATAGATTATATCTATAGTACATATCTAATACACACACACAGAGAAACACACAGAAACATGAACATACACAGACATATACGCACACAGATACAAATAGACACATGCACACACAGAGACATACACACAAACAGGAAGATACGCAAACATATAGACAGACACACAGAGACACACGAAGATAGACACACAGAGATGCAATACATGACACACAGGTATATATCCACACACACATACATATGCACACACACACACACACACAGACACACAGACACACATTGAGCCAAGTGCTTTGCTCAGATATTTTGATGTTCACAATCACACTGGACTCTAGGTACTGCTGTTCTCACTCTCATCCCATAGACAAGGAGATGGATGAACAAAAATATCAAACAACTTGTCCAATGCTACCCAGCTGGTGAGTGAAAGAAACAAAGACTGGAACCTAGACAACAGGTCCACAATCTAGTCTTCTAACAGTATGTGCTGCTGGGAACTGGGGAAAAAGTTGTCAGCAGCCTGTTTCTATACTTGAACTATACTCATAGTCTGCTTACTATACAGGACTATTCTAAATGCCTTCTAAATATTAGCCCAAGTCCTCCTAACCCTATGAAATGGTATTAGCACAACTAGAAGGAAACTAAGGCAGAGAAAAGCAATAAGTTGTCCTGAATTCTGAGTCTCTCCCAAGCTGGGAAGCCTCATGAGCAATAGCTTTATACTCACTCTGGCTTGGGCAAGCCAGTTTGTCAGTACAGTTGGCTGCTTCTTTCTAGAATTTCCAAATAGTCTGACCAATGGGCTCATATTATATCTGTCTTCCCTTTCTCCATTTCCCACAGGACTCCTGATTCTCTTTGCTTATGTCAGCATCCGTTGACCAAAGGGGGAAAGAGTATGGGGTCATGTCTGATTTATACTGGCTCAACACATGGAAGAAATTTCCGGTAAATCCATGGCTCACATTTGACACAGTTGTGGGTTAGTGAAACAATAAGAGACAAGGAGACATATGGGAGAGGAACCAGGAAAAAGAAAGTGAGATGAGAAAAAGAAATACTTGAGTACCAATCCTCCCATGAGGATGTCAACAGTATATAGATACACACGTGTGTGTGTGCGCACACAATCACACACTCACACACTGCACACAAACATTGTTTCACATTACCTATGTCTATATATTTCCTCAGCAAACTTACCCTGGCATTATATTTATAAACACTTTATACTCAAATAGATAATAATAGGTAATTTTTATGACAACTCTTTAAAGAAGACACTTTAAATTCTCAGTTCAGAAGAGAAAATCGAGGCTTAGCTAGGTTAATTAACTTGCCACTCTCCAAGCCAGAAGAGGGCAGTCAGGATTTGAGCCCATGTTGTCAGACTCCAGAGTCTGTGATCTGCACCAATGTACACCTGGCCTACTGGAAACCTAGTCAAGGCTTAGATCTACCCAGTGAGACTGTGGGACTAACACTCGCTACCCCAATGTTCTTCCAAAGACCAGTCCCTTCAAAATCTACTTCTGACACATGCCAAGACTCGCTGGATAAGAAAGCATCATTTCTTGGCTTTGGTTGGAAATAATTGTTAGAAACAACTTTCCATAGTCTCAAGGAATCAATGGAGGAAGAAAAATCTTACATTTTGGTTGTGCTTATACCTAGGACAACGTTATTTTTAGCCATGTATATTTGAACATACGAAGTACTTTAATTCAATTTCAAGAATAAAATTGCAAAAATCTATCAACAGAAACTTAGCTTTTGTTGAAGTCTTGAATGCTATATGGTTTATACATATTACCTTCCTCAGACTTACTGAAGTAGAGTGAATGTCTCTGCCTCTATTCTGTGCCCCATTTCCCAGCCACCATTCATGTGTTAAAATCCTAATCTGATATGATATAATGAGAGTGGGGCTCTTATGAATGAGAAGTACATAGCTATGTCTTTTTTATTGACTTTTATTGAGTTATATATTTTTCTCTGCTCCTTTCACTTCATCTCCCCCTTTCAACCCTCCCCCAAGGTCCCCATGCTCCCAATTTACTCAGGAGATCTTGTCTTTTTCTACTTCCCATGTAGATTAGATCCATGTATGCCTCTCTTAGGGCCCTCATTGCTGTCCAGGTTCTCTGGGATTGTGAATTGTAGGCTGGTTTTCTTTGCTTTATGTCTAAAAGCCACTTATGAGTGAGTACATATGATATCTGTTTCCTAATGAAAACATTCCTTCCTGGAAGGAAGAGTGAGACCCAAGATCTAGGAAGCTCAGAAAGCTTGAATGACTCAAGAAGCTCATGAACTTACACGACTCATGAGGCCCATGTTTTGGTAGGTTATGTACAAAGTAAAGAATTAGGGGTAGGTGAATTGGCAGAACTGTCTTCGAGCTAAGCTGGGAGCTGCAGGGATGCACTTTTTGAGAGCTGTCACACATGCCGGGGCTTTCCAGCAGCAATGATGGAGCTGCCTCTGAGTCAAGGATGCTCCTGTGTACAGGCCCTCGCCCACACTCCTGTAAGTAATGTTAATACATTCGCCGGTTCTTTAAACTAGATCTCAGTGGGGTTGCTCCTGTGATCTGCTGTTGGCGCCCTATTGGAGTGTATGGATAATTGTTCCCATCTTCTGGGAAGAAGCATGAAACATAGAAGAAATTCTCTTTATAGAAAGAAATACAAGGTCTGGGAGATGGTTCATGATAAGAGCACTTGCTGTGTGGGTACTAGGGCTTAAGCAATTAAGTATAAAGCTGGGCATGGCTATACACACCTGTAACTCCAGTGCTTTGTGACAGCAGAAGCAGGGGCATCACTAGAGCTTGCTTTCTGCCAGCCTACCTTCAGTCAGGTTCAATAAGAGACCCTGCCTCAAAGAAATAAGGCTGAGAGGGAGAGAGTAAGACACAGGACAGCCTTCTCTAGCCTTTGCATATATGTGCAAGGGTGCATGCCTGTGTGCCAACACCACACACACACACACACACACACACACACTACTAGTATACCCCCAAACAACACACACACATACACACACACACACTACTAGTATACCCCCAAACAACACACACACAGACACACACACATACACACACACACACACACATAACCAACAACAAAAGAAAAGAAACTATCAGTTCTCTCAATTCTCCTACTTTCTGAAGTCACAACACAAGTTGTTCTATGATTCAGAGGCATCATGTGGGCCCTCACAAGATACAGGTAGGGGAACCTAAATCTTTTTTTTTTTTTTCTTTTTTTTTTTTTTTTTTTGGTTTTTCGAGACAGGGTTTCTCTGCAGCTTTTTTTTTTTTTTTTTTTTTTTTTTAGAGCCTGTTCTGGAACTAGCTCTTGTAGACCAGGCTGGCCTCGAACTCACAGAGATCCGCCTGCCTCTGCCTCCCGAGTGCTGGGATTAAAGGCGTGCGCCACCACTGCCCGGTTGGGGAACCTAAATCTTAGACTTTCCAGCATCTCAGACTGTAGGGAATGAGTGACAGTTGTCTGAAAATTACTTAGTTTGCAGTTATCTGTTAAAATGGGCTCAAGTGAACTCAGAAATCTTTCCGGACTCAGTCATTCTATTTTCTCCTCTTTACAGAGGAGCGCCTGTGATGGAGGGCGATACAGTGACTCTCCCCAGTTCTACCATCTGTATTTGATGGGGCTTTCTATCTTGACATTCAAATTTAATGTGTGATCTTCCTGGGAACTGAGAGATAAATCACCGTGACTAGAATTTGCTGGCATTTGTATGGTGTGCTCCCTAAAATTCCACATCTACCATCCATCTGTCAAAAGCCACCTCTCTGAACCTTCAACACAGAGGGCTGAGTGGTACTCACAAGCTGCTGGAGGGAAGGGCGGTGGATTAAGTGGAGAAATGACTGCTGGGTAAGAGTATTTGTCTCATAAATAATTCAGCCCTGTTCCTGGAACACCTGCCATGTGTCACAGGCGTCTTCCTGGTGACAGCTACACTAGCATATGTCTTTCCACAGAGCCAGGTCCAAGCACAGCATGGTGGGTAGGCCATACTTGTCTGCTGATCAAATCAATTGTTTCCAAGACAACGTCTGATTTAGACACTGTTACTTGATGAATTCGTCCCCCACCCAAAGTAATACACTGAAGCCCTAATCCCCATTACCTGGGAATGTGCCTATGTTTGGAGATAGGGCTTTGAAAGACCATTAATGTCAAATAGGGTCCCAAGGATACGCTTTGACAAAATCCAATAGGTATCCTTAGAAGATGATGGGTTTTTGTTCTATATAGATAACAGGATATAAGCACACAAAAGGGAGACCTTGTAGACACCCCGGGGGAAGGGGGATGTTAGAAGAAACCAGAATCATCAATATGCTGTCTTTAGACTTGCAGTCTCTAAAATGCTGGGGAAAATAAATTTCTGTTGTTTAAGTCTCCAATAGGTGGCATTTCATTATGGAACCCCAACCAGACTAACACAAACACCAGATTTAACAGTCCCAAGGTTTGCTTTCAATGTTTGTCTAAAGCTTGAGCATTCAAGCTACGTGTGTGATATAAATATTTGAAATCCGTTTACTGTGTCATCGTTTAGGGTAGAGACTCTTCCTTGCCCTTCATTAAAGTTCTGTGCATCCCGTTTGTCCAGTTGACTTCTAAAAGTTCTACAGTGTGTCCCATTCCATTTGTGTGTAGACTAAGCTTTCCCCCCAGGAAGGCTTTTAAATTAAATACCTTCCAACATAACCTGGCGTATTCCCAAATAGCGCATTTGACATTTCAATGCAAATTACAAGCGAATATTTAGCAGCAGATCCCATATCCCACAACTCAATTACTGTCCTGTGAAGGGGAAGGAGACCTGGGATGCCTCAGAGCAGTTAAATGAGGATGGTGTTTTTGAGTCTCTGTGACAGCTTGCCCCTCCCTGCCACCTCCCTTTCAGAACTAAACTTTCACCTGCCTAAATCAATGTAGTCTTTTAGAAAAAGGTGATAGAGTACTTAGTATGTGCTAGCGGCAAGTATAAAATATGTCTATGTACCCATTATGGAATTGGGGTGTTGAGATTAGGAACATTTATATTAACAGTGGAGTCATTTTTATTAGAAATGAAATGTTGTATTTTAAAATAATCTAATAGTCTAATAATGTCAGCTGTAGATTCCTTGTGCTTATGAATTGGCAAATACCAAGATGAAGAGGCACCAATGTCTTAGGAATTGAGTGAAGTTAAGGGGTACAGGGACTTTGTCAGGAATGGGGTACAGAGCAGAATTAAAGTCAGACTCACTTTCCTGTATTTTGGATATTTGACAGTATGACACTTCACAATTTGGCTCAACTTATAAAAAGTAGCCCATATTAGAACTCTCTGCTGAGATTTAGTATTGTATCGTACTGAAAATAAGCCCATTTCGAAAGTCTGAATCAGAAGTGTCTCTCAAAGCCTCACTAGAGGAGGGTTTCGTTCCCCCAACAGTGTTTTTTAGGGTGAACGGAACATGAAGGCCCTGGCCTAACCAATGGTCTGTCGGTTGGTTCATGACTGAACGGATTATTGAGAGTTGGTAGGGTCTGTGGAAGGTGGGCCTGGCTAGATGCTCTCTGGCAAAATGCTTGGAATGATATCTAGTGGTCTTGGCCTCTTCTATCTGTCCCTGCTCCCCAGCCACCATGAGGAGAGAAGCTGCCCAGGCCACACATCTGCTCTGTCTTCATGCACTGCCTCATTACATACAGGTACATTACATATATGCTAATACAGGCCTTCGTTAATGGATCCTCTGAGAACATGAGCCAATACCATTACTCTTTCCTTTCAATCAGTTGTCCCAGCGGGAGAGAGTGAATCGAGACTTCAGCGTGTGCCATGAGGACTCCAGGAATTGGAGAGATGCTGTCCCTGTATGAACACATTCATCTGATAGGGACAATCTATTCTAATTGAAATAAGAAAAGAGGAAGGGAAAGAGAGACTGTGAGAAGATTTTCAAACAGTCTGAGCCTTCATTCCATTTTACAACCCGAGGAGAGGGGGTTCTTCTGGAAGGGAGGATGGACAGCACAGGGGTGGCAGACAGAGCCCCTCTCCACTCAGCTCAAGCCCCCAGGAAGAGTAGGACTGAGTGAGCCTGGACATGTACCACACATGCTCCCTATATTAAAACTAGAAAGGGATGGAAGCGCATTTAGACCACATCCTGGAGAGTCAACCCTGACAGGTTCAGAGATGTGTTTTACAAGTAGTTGCCACAAATGACAGCCTTTAGACCCCAGCCTTCCATTTTCTCCACATTTCAGAGGCTGTAAGCACCACGTGGAGCCCTGATATATCCTCAAGGGATTTACCCGAAAAAAAAAAGGTCACATGGAAAGTATGCTTAGTAACATTCAACCTCAAGAAAGAGCTGCTGACTTCAGGCAATTTGGGGATCCTAGAAAGTATAATTTCCCATATTCTACAAGTCTGCGGTTCCTGGGTGTTTATAATCAGTGTTTAAAAAAAAAAAACCACCGTTGAATGAGCTTCATCAGCAATCACTGAGGCAATTCCCTCTCTTGTAACATACACCAGCTAGTTTCTATGGCTTGTACTTCTCCTTCTAGCCCATCAAGTTGTCTGATACAGGAAATCAACCTTTAAAAGGCCATTCATTCACTGGTGGTGTGAAGTGGCAAAAATATTGGGGGGAGGGGCTAAGTGAAAACTGGGAGAAGGGGATGGGCAAGACCATGGCAGGGAAGAGGTTCTATCAAAACTAAATGTGTAGGAGGATACAACCAGAAATATGCTACTTAGAAAGCTGATTTGAAACTAAAGTGAAGAACAAACACCTGTAAAAATGTGGGCTGAGTCCCACACAAGCTGTGGAGGATGACAGATGTGGAGGAAGCGGTTTATTTTTCAAAAAGACCCTACAGGACAACCAGTCCTACTTTTTAAAAGTGGCTCTTCTGCCAGACACGGGGGCTCATACATTTGATGCCAGTATTTGGAAAGCCGAGGCAGGAGAACCACCAGTTTGAGGCCAAACTGTGTTACATATGAGATGGTTCCTCCAAACAAAACAAATAAGCAAAATTTATCAAACAAACAAACACCAATGCCCCCCTGAAAAGCAGCAAATCATGTTAGAAATGATTGAAAGTCTCTTAATTTTTCCTTACACTTCACTTTACCAATACACTCCACTTGCCAAAGCAAAATTAATAAACAAAAACTCAGCAAACTGACTTTAAACAAGTTAGAAGCTCATGGCAGCCACATTTCATATCAGAGTTGGGACTAACACTGGCCTAGAGAACAGAGAATAAAATAATTTTAGCTTTTATGGTTAACACAATTAGTCAATTAGTGTCCAAAGTCTCAGATACCCCCCCCCCCCCGCCCATGACTTAAGTCACACGGATAGTCATAAATTCCTAAGGACTAAACCAGAAATTGTTCCTTTGAGCAGTTCTGTGCTCCAGTTCCTTAATCTCCTTCCCTATATGGGAAGGAGATTTTTCTTTTACTTACAAGACCCCATTCTAAATGGAAGGCAGGGATTTTAAGGAGCCAAAGTACAGTCAGTGGAAATAGGAAGCCACTGAGAACAAGATAACCCCAAAGGCTGCTAATCCAAAATGTGTTCGGCTTTGGCTAAATGGAGATGTAAAATGGATAAGCTGTGGACTGATCCGATCACAGTCCCTGGCTTCATAACCAAGCATCTTTTAGGTCTGAAATCATCTCATGGTTCCAGCTAAGAAACTAGAGGAAAACCAGTGAACACTCAGTCTAACGTATCTACAAGAAGGGTGCCAGTCACCGACTGACATCAGGGGTCAGAGACCTCTGTCCTCGCATATCACAGGGTCTCCCTCCATTTTCTACTTTCTCAAATTTTCAGCACAATTTACTTTCCAGAGATATATTAAGTAGACCAAAGACAGGGAGGTGACATTTAAATAGCGACACACACCGAGAAAACAAACACATACTGGCCAAACGAGACTAACCCTTTCTGATCCTCTAACCTCCTTTCCAGAAAGCTTAGGATTAAGCACAGCAAACAGAAGTGAATATCTATATGCTCTATAAATGGACCAAACTGTGCAAATATCAGCACTTGATCATCGAGAATATATCACTATCATGAGTTTTAAAGGTTATGAAGGTATTCTCTTTCAGCCAAAGAAAGCAAATATGTACAAATGATCATAATTTATTAATCTTGTTTTCTCTTCCAAAAGTTAAGGCAGGGGAGGACAGCAACACTATTCCTGATTCGGAAGCCATGGAATAATAAAGTTGCCCGTGTGTGTGTGTGTGTGTGTGTGTGTGTGTGTGTGTGTGTGTAAGGGAGTGGGGCAGTAACATGGAGCACAGTAAAAATTTATAATTGAACTGGATGCCCATATGAAGGCTTGAATCTTATACATTCATTTCTATATTCAAAATGGAAGAAGACAAAATACACAAAAAGATGAAGGATTTTAAACAGAAAAACACCAGTATTGGGAAGGAACAATGGAGCTTCATTCTTTAGATGCCAAGTAGTTCTTGGTCCATTGCAAATTTGCTTCTTTAGCAAACCTGTGATGAAGGTTAACACTTACTGGACACTTGCAAGGGGGCAGGCACCAACTTTATGCTTTATGTGCCTGAATTCATAGCAGTGGGCATGTAGTTAGCGTTGCAATGCCTGCTTTCCAAAAGTGAGCGATAAGGCATACTATGTTTAAGAGTCCTGCTCCAAGAGCTGAGTATGGTGCTGCATCTGTAAGGAGACAGAGTCAGGAATATCATGCATGAGTCTGAAGCCAGTCTGAGCTGTGAAGTGAGTTCCAGGCAGTCAGACCAACTAGGGATACATAGCACGGCCCTGTCTGTACAATGTAATAGAATAATAATTACTAACAATTTTCAATGATAAAAGAGAATCCAAAAAATAGCCTGGCTCCAAGGCTCACTGATGTCAAATCACAGCAGCTTCTTAGCTAATTTGGGGTAAATTGAAGCATTCCTATGCATGCTTGATATGGGATGTTTATTTAAGCACTCTTAATCTCTAATATACAACCAGAATGCTGTAAAGCAAGATATGATTTAAAAATTGCAGCTTCTAGATAACACTCGGCATCCAAGTTTAAAGTCACCAAATTATGGAATTATTTTTGAGACACTGAATACAGGAACATGAGTGTCCTGTTCTTTCAAGGCCCAGAGGTTAAGAAATCAAGGTCTAATGGTGCTCACCAAGGCCAGCTGGACTGGGACTGATGGAGCATGTGATCAAATTGGACTCTCTGAACGTGTCTGACAATGAGGGCTGACTGAGAAGCCAAGGACAATGGCACTGGGTTTTGATTCTACTGCATGTACTGGCTTTGTGGGAGCCTAGTCTGTTTGGATGCTCACCTTCCTAGACCTGGATGGAGGGGGGAGGACCTTGGACTTCCCACAGGGCAGGGAACCCTGACTGCTCTTTGGAATGGAGAGGGAGGGGGAGGGAGAGTAGGGGGAGGAGGAGGGAAATGGGAAGAGGTGGAAATTTTTAATAAAAAAAAACAATTATTGATAGCAGTTTATAATGTACTAATTATTAATGTATGTATCAAAAAGTTACTGAGAATTTACCTCTCTTTAAAATATAACATAATAAAAAACAAATGAGCTAATAATATATAAAAAAAAAAGAAATCGAGGTCTGGCTTCAGACCTAAAATCAAACAGCAGATCTGCCACACACTGATACTTTGACCTTGAGCGATCAGTATAACTTTCTTAGGTACCAGTGAGGGTAGTAGTGCACACTTCACCAGGTGAATGGGACAGAAACCAGAAACTAAAATTATGTATGGAAGTCATTTAGTAGCGGGTTCGGCACACTTCCGTTTATTGCTCTTCTCTCTCTCTCTCTCTCTCTCTCTCTTTCCCTCTCCCTCCCTCCCTCCCTCCCTCCCTCCCTCCCTCCCTCCCCTCCCTCCCTCCTCTCTCTCTCTCTCTCTCTCTCTCTCTCTCTCTCTCTCTCTGTGTGTGTGTGTGTATGTTTTCCTGGCCACATGTACATGTGAGAATGCATTTGTGTGCCATGAAGGCCAGAGGTCTACACTTGGTTGTCTTCCTGAATCACTTTCTACCTTATTTTTAGGGACATGGTCTCTCATTGAGCCAGGAGCTCAACAATTCAGACAGTGTCCACAAAGTCCCAGGGACTTTCTGTCCCTGTCTTTCCATCCCTGGGATTATGGGTGTTCATAGTTACACCCCAGATTTTCCCATAAATGCTGGGAATCAGATCCTCAAGTTTGCATGGAAAACAAACACTTTATTGGCTGAGCCATCTCTACAGTCCCCCCACTATTCATTTTTAATGTCTGTTAATGTTGAATTTGATAAGGTACTGGACTATCTAATTATCATACACCATAAATAAATATGTAGTATACTTAAAACTTTGTTTGCATAGCTGATCTGTTTTAGCTCTAAGAGAGCCTTAAAATTACTCATTAATTTTATTAGTGTTATATATGTATTATATATGCTGAAATCGGTATGTTAAATGATATATATATATATATGTATACACACACAAGCACACACATACATATATGCCTTTCTATTCTTCATGTGACCAATGTTCTTGTACTTTGCCAGCTAAGAAGTATTTTAACCATATTCTATGCCACTGACTTCTTTGTTTCTGGATCTGGCCATCTTCAAGGAAGTCACCATGGACTAGATGTTTTCTTTCCTCCCAAATTCATGCACTAATGACCTTAATCTCTAATATAAAGTTGCTTAGGAATAAGTCCTTTAGGGGTTAAATGCTAATATTTCTGGGTTTTTTTATTTAACCATTTTAAAGAGGAAATGTTCTAAGTGCTACCCAGGCTCCCCACTTTGATGAACCCATTAATTTCTCAGCTGCCAGAGATGTTGGTGTTTATTATCTACCAGCTGAGCCTCAGAACATCTGTCAGTTGTAAAGAACTGCCTTGCTCAAGGCCACAATCCCTCCTGACCTAGACTGAGCTGCTACAACAAAATCTCACAGGGCTGGTAGCTCAAGCAACAGACTTGGATCAAGGTGTCTGTGGATTCAGTTCCTTGTGTCAACTCTCTCTTCCTGGCATATAGATGACTACCCACATGCATTGGAAACTGCAGGCTCTCATTTTAAGGACATTTGACCACATCACGGGAATCCCATTCTCATGACCTCACATGGCCCTAAGTTCCCTAAAGAGTTTATCCCCAGATGACTTCACACTAGGGAATAAGGCCAATTGATGGATCCCCTTGTTGGTCATATACCCTCTGAAGGTTCTACAGAAGTTAATTCTGCCTGAAATGTTAACCATTATCTGCTTTCTCGCTTTAGCAATATGTTAATGGATGCTGTACCTACTGCCTTCCTCTTCCTCCTTTAGTTCCTTCCCACTGGTACCATTTTGGATCTCTTAGTGCCCTTTCATTGGGTTTTTAGGTAGGAAAAATTTCATATGTGGGAATATTGTCATTTTAATTAGAAACCCTGTAACATGTCTTATTTCAAAAAAAATACCTTTATCAGCTGAGTAATTGTGTTAAGAGTAATTTTTGAAACAAAATATTGGCTTCTGTGTAAGATAAAATTCTTCATTTACTAAATTAAGACATTTTATTTACTATGCAGAATCAACAAAGGAGAGTTCATACTTTCCAAACAGAAAGGCAAGACATGTTTTAAAGGTACAAAAGTATAGCTTTATTGCAAAATTCAGTGAGATTTTTTAAATGAGTTCATAAATATCCCATTCTTTATATAGCCATTTAGAGACACTTTTAGATAAAAATATACATTGTGGATTCAGTACAGGACCAACAACATTAGGAAGGGAGTCTTGTTGTGTATTGTTTCTATTCTCCAAAGAGGTTTTATAAACCAGAATGCTGCCATCCTATGCAAACTCTGTGCCAGAATTAGAATGATGATATGAAATCACTATGCATTCAAAGAGAAGGCAAAAGGCCAATCTCAACATCAAAGGCACACAACAAACAAAGTAATAGACATGGTTACATCATTAAATAGAGTCACTCAAAAATAGATACAGGGAATTATATCATATGATGAACTGGAATCTTTTGAAATTTTGCTCAAAATACTGCTGTATTTTATATGTAAGGAAAATGGGCATAAGAGAAACTCAGATGAGAAGATTAAAGACTATGGCATGTGTCTGGAATATTCAAGCCACTTCTGGCAGAATAACTACTCGTCCTGGCTTAATGACTTCTATAAATTATTGAAACTTCCAGCCTTGTAGTAATGATTTGGTAATAAGTCCAAATGCACTGGAGCATGAGAGAATATCAAAACAATATACTGAATGTTAAATGTTATTGCCAGGTCCAGAAATTATTTCAATAAGTAACATTTGATGAAAATAATTATCCACATTTAAATTGTAGAATGATGAGGTATTCTGGAAGAGACAATACAACAGTCATATTTTTTTGTTATAAGAATCAAAGAATAATCTTTTTAAAAGGCTGAGATGTTAGCAGTTGTGCTATGGTGAAGGTTATACCCATCTATGATTTTTAGCTTGTCATGTGTATGTGTATGTCTTCATTTGATTACTGGCATGGAGTCTGAAGAGCTCAGATAGTGCACACACTTTGATGGATTTTCACATATTTATAGTAAGATATATTCAGTTTCACCCACATCTACCAGCCAGTGTTATGAAATGTGCTCCTAGTTTTCAGAGTAATCTAGAATCACGTTTTTACTTAGAAAATTTATCCCAAATTCTACTGGGGATTAAAAAAAAGGTAAATCAAAATCTCATTAACAAATTAAAGTGTTCTATGTATGATACCCATATGTTGTGAGTACCCAGATCAGGTCAAAGGGGAGACAAGTAAGCCATTGATTTTAAGTGAAAATCTCAAGAGGTCAAATATTTTAGTATTATAGTAAATGATATTCTAGAAATATTTTAACATTAGTATTATAAAAATGTAGGTGGCACATAAAATAAAGGTAGTATATTCTACACAAGATTTTGGAACAGAAGAAAATATTAAATAAGGAAAAGTCAGTCAAGTAGAAACATTAGTTAATAAATCCACAAGGAACAAAATATCAAAAAAAATCAAATCAGGACAGTTGATGCTACTGTTATTTGCTTTTGTACGTATGCCAGTATGGTTTGGCACAGCACTGACTTATGTTGACTTATGCTTGCCTACTTTTTATCTATCTATCTACCTACCTATCTATCTACCTATCTATCTATCTATCTATCTATCTATCTATCTATCTATCTATCTATCTATCTATCATCTATCTATCTATCTACTTATCCATCCATCCATTCACCCATCCACCCATCCATCCACCCATCCATCTATCTATTGGTTTTGTTATATAAAAAATGTAGTCACAATAGCTAATGCTGATATAATGTAAAAGTCACTAAATCTTACCAAGAAATATTATTATTGGTCAAAGCAATTTAAAGATTTTTCAATTAGTGGTCATATCATTTATATACAGAAATAGTTTACATTTTATCATACCCGTAATATTCTCTAAAATTTCAGTATTTTACATGAGCCACTAAGTATTTGCATGTGGGTACTGATTGGTGGTAGCCCAGAAATAGGTGTCCTGATTTCTACTTCCAGTATTGCTCTTGTCCTTGGCAAGACAGCCCACCTCTCATGAATGGTATGCTTTTATGTGTTAAGTTAGCCAGTCTAGGGGAACTGTCCTCTACTATTAAGAGTTACAGACGTTTTTTCTGAGTACACTTCTCTTTTTTAGCAATGACTGTAAATATATATTAAGCCAAGTTTTGTATCATAAAATTAGTAAAGAATTGGCTTATCCCATTATTCACTTGATCTTATCAAAAGAGCCAATTAAGGTGCCGAAAAGATGACTCAGCAGTTAAGATCATTATTGCTCTCATAGAGGACCTGGGATTGATTCTCAGCAACCTCACAATGCTTCACAAACACCTGTAACTCCAGTCCCAGGGCATCTGATGTTCTCCTCTGCCCTCCATTGGTACAGGCACGCACGTGGTACTTACATGCATGCAGGCAAAATACTCATGCATATAAACGAAAATAAAGTAACAAAAGAGGAATTAAGTGGAGTATATTCCATAGAATGTGAGTTTTTAGCAGGCCAGCATCTGACTACTACCACGAAAGCACAAGGGAAAGTTCTTTAGGGATCAAACTTTAAACCCAGTGGGTGAAATGAACAGATACAGTATGTGTCGAAGGTTAAATAGATACTGTGGAAGGGATTGCTCATTAAAATATCTAAAAGGACAGGAAATGAGGAGACGTGTGGTGGTAGAGCACTGATTTATGTCACGCAAAGCCTGTGTGCAAGCCAGGTCCTATTCAAAGGGAGAGAAGGGAGTTGCTTGAAACAGTCTGGGAAAGACCACTTTTAAACTGTTTGATGTGATACAAACTTACAGAATCCAACACATTTGTAACTTGTAATGATAAAAACTATTAGCAACAGGCAGCTCCTACAAAGGCTTTTACACACTGTTGTAAAATATAACAAGAATTATTTACCCAGACAAAAACCATACGGTGTTTTCTAGAGTAAGGTTTCTTTGATTTATATGTACCTAGGAGTGAAATTTTGAGCGAAAACAAGTCTCATTTAGGGATTTCTTAATGAAGCAACATAAATGGCTAACTATCTCCCTTTGTGTCTAACAAGTTCACACCATTTTTCTTAAGCTAATATTCAACATTCAATAGTATTTGGCTTGTAGGACATATACAATCCATTTTTATGATGGATGAATTTAGCTTTCTTTTAATTCTGTGATGGCTCAAAAGTGAATAGCATTCTGTAGGAACCTTACATAACATGTTGATCCTTTCCCAGGATGATGATTTGTGGCACGGTTCTCTCTATCTGGGTGACTGCTAGGCAGTTGCAGCCTGCCACACTCCTCGGCCAGCCACATGCTCACCAAAGGGAGCCATTGACACTCTACAGTGAACTGCTTCGTCAGAGGATTTTTTTTTTGTCCAAAATTAAATAAAATATGTGAATAACTCAATACTTTATTGTTCAGTCAACTGTGGGTTAAAGTCAGAATTCTGAGAACATTTAATGCAGGCAAGGAAAGTGTTTGGAAGATGAGAATATTCAAATGCCTCTTTGGTGTAAAGTAGATTCAGTGGACAATAAGTTTATGGGGACATAGCTTCATGATAAGTTAGGGTGCATTTGTATTCACCCAGGAGTTTGTGGGAGTGGAGATATGATGGGCCAAGGCAACTAAAAACTTTCAATAAAAATTACTTTTAAATATCTTCCTCTTTCTTACAACTGTACAAAATGAAAGATGTAAAGGATTTTATTTAGATATTACTAAGAAATTATTCATGGATAGGATAGATGTTAAAGGAGTTTTAAATAAACCATCAATTTCTTATGCAGACATGAAAAATGTTATTCTTAAAAATGTTTAACTCAAAATTATATTTGAAAAATCTTTACCTCCCCCAAACAAGGTTAAATGTATTTTTATATTTCCTCAACAAATGTTGATGAAGCATGTAGATTAGAGCAGAAATTCAAGTCAATTCGATAGAATCACAGAATATTCTCTATGTTGAGGTGCTTGCCTCTACTTACCTAATTTCTGAGACCTTGTAAGGAACAAGGAACAACTACTTATATTCAATATCAGTGAGTTCAATATAAAGACAAACAGAGCCCTGTGGCCCCATTGACAACTCCACAGGATGCCTTAGGAAACCTTGCAAAAGGACGTGTACAGTACTTAAAATGACAGTTAAGTAGTTCTTATTGACACTCGCTCAAGTAGGTTAATGCATGTTATTTTCTTTAATGTTATGTTTTTAAAATGTTATTACATTGCTAAACAGCATGTCATTTTTAAAGACAGTAAAAAAGAATGACCAAACAAGTCCAATGAGCTTTTGAAGTGGTGTGGTAGTTTCGGTGATCATATTATTTCTCATAAAAAGCTATTGCTAAAAGTCATCCAAACCTACAACTTGACTGTCTCTTGAAAAAAAGGATGATAGGAGTAGGAGACCATTATTTAAATAGGGTACCATTTTTAGCAGTAGGTTCATTGTTTACAAAGAAAACTAAGCTACAACCTGGCCATTACTTTCAGGCTTGTGATATGAAAAATGATCTTTTAGTCTATGTAGCCACAAATAGGTTCCTTTTTCTAATTCTGTGTGTTCAGCTGAAAAGCAAATGTATCATTTGTAATTGAGCCATGCAGAAAGGTTAGATATAACCCTGTTGATTTTCCTCCAATTTTGAGCTATAATTTACACAATTTATTCATAGAGAAGAGTACAGAAATGGAATTTTCATGAAGTTATACTCCATTCAGGAAGAATGATGCTTCAAAAAACCCACGTGTTCTGTATAATACCATGTTGAAAAAAATGAAATTGCATTTGAATTTGTTTTCTTTCTAAGCTCCATTTGTGCTTTGGTCCTAAAGAAAGATGGTACTGAGTCCTTGGAAATAATCCATGTAGAACACACTGATGAATCCATTTGGAAACCACACTGCCAAATGCTGACTTCCCTTCATTGACTCTACACAATTCTTCCATCACGCCCAACTTGAGAACTGACTGAGAGGAAAAGTTGCTTTTGATGAGAGTTGGCAGTTTGTACTCTTGGTTAAAAAAAAATCTATCATCTACTTAACTACCTATCTATCATCTACCTATTGCCTAATAATCGTCAATCTGCCATACCACCAATAGCAACACTTTCTTTTGATATGTTAATGTGGTCAGACCATTGTCAAAACCAAACAAGAGTCCCTGGCCAAAAACTATGTGACCAGGCCTGCACCGGGCACAGCTGCAGCTTAGTTGGCCCTGAAACCAGGTCCCATCTGTAAGGGTTGGAAGCTCAATGACACTGGCCACTCTCAAGCCAATTTAAAGAAGGCTGAGAAAGCTAGGCAGACAGATGGCAAAGCAATACAGTAATGAGGAAAATTTAGCGTATGTTGATAATGCATTTCTCTTTCCAAGAGGATGTCACAACTATCAAGTAACACTCCATAATGGAGCATCGATCACTTACGGGCAAGCAAACATTGGTGCTAACTGCAAAATATCAGTCAAGGTGTTCGTAAATATCTCCATATGTAAACAGAACACAACAGTCTGCTAATACAATTAGCAATATGCATCTCATAACACAATTAGAGCTTCCAATTCCATTGGCTTAGCTCTTACCTTATTACTCTCTTAAGACTGTCTCATAATTGTTAATTTTGGTTTTCATCTTTTGCTATGGGACTCAGCTCAAGTGAAGCTAAAAATATTAGAAATAATGGGTTGAACCAAATGTAGATGAAATATCATTATGGCCTTGGTACCCGCATGAAGGAGGAAAGACCTGAAGGAAGGCTAGCACAGAGATGCCCAGGGCACTGCAGGAGGGAGGAGCTGGATTTCATCCCGATACAACTGTGCCACACTAATGGGTTCTGATTAGAAGAGATGTCCTGTCTCCATTTATATTCTTAGCCTATCCTTCTGTTCGCTGGGTTGAGGGTGGGTTGGGAGAGACCATAAAGGAAACCACATTAGGAGACCGTTGTACTTTCCGGTGAATGAGCAGCCTAGTTTGGGGCTGAAATACGACATTTGCAGTGTGGCTAACGGGATAGATGGAGAGAAGGGCACCAGCCCTGGTTGTCGCCTCTCTGGCACCCTTTCTTTCTTTATAAATTTGCTTTTTGTGCCTTAAATCTCAATGCCATTATGATTTATGACCGCATGAAATCTTTTAAATTAAGATTTGTTTGATTGTCTGTTTCTATTAAGGTGACTATAATAGCAATTTTCCTTTTCTAAACAAATGTTTTGCCACGCACTGCAAGTCAAGGGTCTGTGCATGGCTCCTGACGATGATTAATTCCTGCTGCTGAATTCTTTATTTTCTATAACTAATTTAAGATAGCTGCCACTTTTTAATAACTAAAGGACATAAATCCAGTGGGATATTTTTCCTTAGGTAATTGATAAAACATCTTCATATAAGTGACTATAAATTATGACTGTGCCACCCCATTCTGTCACCGTGCAAGGCTACTCAAAGTGTGCACGATCCAGTCTGCCACTGTGCAGCGGTGCATACGATTTATCCCAAACCAAACAACAAATCACAGAGCCAAACGCTGTCTAAACCAATCATTTACCTAGACTTGCATTCAGTCAAATGAAAACCTCACTGGCCCTCTTGTGCTCTCTTGTTTGGATTTTTTTTAAAGGTTAACGATTACAAACAAAAATGATTGCTAACCTACTCTCTTATAGGACGGATGCTGCAGTGGGTGAGGGAGATGTCATGCATCTCCATTAGCTTACCAAAAAGAAAACTGCTAAGTAAATAGATAAAATTAATATATAAGGAAATAAAATCCCTCCAGATTTCTGAGGACTAGCACATTTCTAGTCCAAATGATTTGTTTCTCTCAAGTGGATGCAATTTCTCTGAGTGCATTCAAACACCACTTCTAGGAAGACAAGGCCGCAGATATTTGGGACTCTTGAGCAGGATCCCTTTCTGCGACACAAACACCAGCAGAAAGCGGAAGCACCAGAGCTTGGCCAAATGCAGAAATGAGCTTTGGATTGCGCTGGTGCTGGCTTATAGGGAACATAATTTTGTCTCTTCACCAAATAGTGGGGGAAGGGTTCCAACCAGATTCAAAATGGCATCTGAGCCACTCAGAGAGAATGAGGACATCTGTGCATGTTTATGCCTGCACAAACACGCGGTACATTCTTCCACCAAGGGATCCCAGCTGCGAATGAATGGTGGGTCCTGATCTCACGCTATCAACCTCTCTCAGCCATCCACAGCAAGGGCATCCTGATGGGTGCTCCCTGAATACTCGCTCACAAATGTAATTGATTCCATTTAACTTCATACGATGTGGAGACAAATGATGGCCGCGTGTTTATGCAAAGCGTCTCTGTGAAGAAATGAAGCTAATTTTCTTCTTGAATAACCTGTGAAGGAGAAGAGCAATCACTTGGTGGCGAGAATATATGGGGACATGTTTCGGGGAGGAGACGTTTCCGAGTTCAGCCAGTCAACTGCCACGCGGTGACAGCTGCAGTGGGGGCTGCTTGGTATCAGAACAAACATGGGTGATCCTTTGAAGCAAAGAATAAATAGTGCAGAATTTAGAGAGGTGACTTTCTAGCGCATGCACCTACTAAAATAAGCTATTAGTTCCTACAAACAGATCTTTTGAGAAAGCCACTGTGCTATATTTATGGTTACTATGGGAAGTAATTATCTATCTGGTCAGTCTCGGAGGACCATTCATTAAGAATGTTGAGCATGCCAGAGATTTCTACCATTTAGTTAAGAGCCAAATGTTGGCTGATGACTTTATTTAAGGAAAGAAAAAGAACTGCAAAATGGTATGCTTGAAAGAGACATTGATATCCATTCAGTATAACCTGAACTTTTTACAGGTAGAGAAGCTTGAGACTCATGTCACATGGCTTTCTAAACTGTAAAATTCAAATGAGCTTCCTAAGAAAATGTACTGAAAAGATTATGCTGCATCTGGGTGATAGGAAAACCAGCGAGGCGTATCATTTCTTCACCTCCAAAGAATAGGTTAAGACCACTTAAAAATACTTCATTATTTCCTTTTATATAAGCTAGATAAAAATTGGTTAGTGGTAGGACTGGAGAGATGGATCAGCACTGTGTTTCGGGAGGACCTGATTTTGGCTCCCAGCTCCCATGCTAGGTGGCTTCAGTTCCAAGAATTCAATGATTTTGGCCTCCAAGGGCACCTGTGCTCATGTGCACGTACCCATATGCATGTGTACACACACACATACACACACACACACACACACATACACACACCCCTACATATAATTTAAAATAATAAAAGCCAATCTGAAAATGACCAACTGCTTCACTATAAAAATGTCAATGTCCTGAAGACAAAGAGATTGAAAGTATATGTAGAGAGTTACAATCTAATACCCCAACTCTGCTTTTGGTTTATTGAGGCAGTAATTTATAGTTTGTGTTATGCTGCATATTGTGATATGTGGCCCCTATCTGCTTTAGCTATCAAAATCCTAAAGCCTTTCTTCAACATTAGAAGAATTCTGTGCAACACAAAAGCATCAGCTAAGACCAGAGGAGTCTTCCTTCTTACGGTAGTTCTTTGGCTAAAAACACTGCACTGAGGGCATGGATATGGAAAGAGGACATAGATGGGGGATCTGGGAGGAGGTGAAGAGGGTGGGAAATAGAAGTGCTCAAAATATATATGTGCATGAAATTCTCAAAGTGTGAAATAATATATATTGATTTAAAAAGATTCAGGAAGCGAACATCTCAGAAGTCTCAGGATATTCCTGAAATTGACCAGCGTCAAAAGGCTCCTCCCTCCCCAAGGCTGTATAAGCAGTAAGGGCTGCTGAAGAGAGGAGACTCTCCATCCTGCTGAGCTACCTGTAAGTCATGCAGAGAGCTTCAAGGTTCTGTCTTTAATGAGTTGTCCCCTGCTCTGGGTGGGTCTTTTCAGTAATGCAGTTGCCTTGAGCCATTGAGCTCTTAAAAGGACCCCCTTTCCCAGACCCCTATAAGAAACCCCAATGAATGCTTTGTTTTATTTAATCTGATAACAACATATTTGATTGCAGACCTTACTTGCTAGACTTGGCTCCGTGTTGGTTTTGGTTGTTTACAAAATCCTAACAAAAGTTTTCTTTTACTTCCTATTAAGAACACTCAATACACACACCTAAGCTTTCAAAACAGAATTGATAAATAGTCTCTACATAAATTTTTATTATCTGCTATAGGGGACCACTTTGAAAATGGAAAACATTCTCTAGAGAAGTGCAGTCTGTTTTGAAAGTCGCCAATAAAATCTCTGTATTTTTTTATATCAGCCCCATGACTACAGCTTAATTATAAACATGGAAGCACTGTATATCCTTTCAGGTTCCCATTGTCTCTGGAAAAATGCCATATTCCATACACAACTCGAAACTGGCTAGGGTTACTGAAACATAAGCTCCCGCTGTTGCAGGGCTATTCCTGAAATCTAGAACCGCAGGAGCTGCATACAGGGAGTGAGCAAGCCAGTGTCCACACGCCACTGAGCCTGTCAGGCAGCCTGCGGGATGGAGAATGGAGGCTAGAGCCGAATGGCATGGCAAATTCCACAGGGGTAGCAGGGAATCTATTCTACTTTGGAGGACTCATTTTGTGCATGTTATCACTTTCTAATTGCATAATATTCATGTGCACATACACATATACATGTGCATACAGATATAAATACATACATATGCACATATATACATACACAGAAAGATTGGTGAATACACACACACACACACACACACACACACACACACTAGTAATTAGTGACCAGGGTTGGCACAAATACTTTCTTCTTAAACATTGCTTTTGTTCACCCTATCCATACTCTTGACCACCAAGTATTTTGTACTAATCAGAGCAAAATAGTTTCAGTCACAGGTCAATGGATAAGTGATTTTCCCATTCCCGTAATAGTATTAAAGTCATGGTGAGTCGGGTTACGCCCCTCTCCTCCAGTCTGGGGTCTCTCCATGAACACTGACTTTCTTCATGCCTGTATGTTTAAACTATGCCAGAGCAGGGGAATGGAACACAGCACTGGCTTTCTGAATGTCAGAGTGAACAGCTATAGCAGTGGCGTTTAAGCACATGCACTGAGTGATACGTTCCTCTTTCAAAGCTAAATGAGTAACATTCCTTGAAAAATCAAATGAAGCACATACGCATCACATTCCGATTCCGTTGTCGTCTGACAGTTCATTGCTACGGAGAAGTGAGGCAAAAATAAACGCAGGAACCCATAAATTGCTTCCAATTGTCTGCGAACTCCTTAAGTACAGAGTAAGTAATTCTAAAAGCAGAATCTAGATTCCAAAGAGACTCCAATATGCTTTCAAGCACCTCTTAACATATTTCTTTGGGGAACTGCCTAAGTGCCGAATGCCGAGCTTCTCTTCGGCTGGCACAGCTTCCTTGTGTTCATCATGTCCAATGGAACAACTGCAAGGCCAGATCTCACAAGTGTGTCACCAGAGGACCCTCCATGGTGTCACCCTCAGTGCCACTATATGTAAATATGACATAATGAGAGGCTATTATTAGGCAGCTTTCTATAAGCCCTAATTTGCATGTTTCCAATAAAGGTACACAGCTCACAGTGAGCACACACACAAGCTGTCATTTTTCCCCAATACTATAATTATTGCTTGTGAGCCTTGAAATAATATCTCTATCAATTCCAGAGATTACCACAATGGCGATGGGATAATTAACATTTCTTTCTGCTTTCCCCAAAAAAATTCTATCACAATATATTGAAAACTTCATAAGTCTATAGATCAGGGATAAAAATTCATATGATCAGGCTTAAACTTCAGGAGTTTAAAAAATAGCTAGAATGATTGAGAACTAATATAGCAATAAAAGGGGATTGCATTGTCGGGAACTTGGCAGCCATCTCTGGTGTCTTTGATGGAGACATTAGTTAAAAGGCAGAAGTGATATGAGAAAGATTATCCACCTGTCAGAAAGGCATTGCTGGGGAGACGGCACAGCCAGACAAGGTCAGGATGCCTACTTTCAGTTTTACCTTGGAGATAACGAAGAATAATGCTGATGCATCTCTGAACTCTACAGATATTTCATTCTCTTTTATCAGCAAGTTAAGGCTCAGCACCGGAAGTTAGCCAGTTAGGAAGTCGGGCTGTACCATCCTAACAAAATCCAAGCAACTGGTACTTAGTATGCTGAGATGCATCCTGCTGCTTGTTATCATTCCCAACCTGCCACATTGCCAGACTCTCCTGTTGTTATTCCTTGTCCATCTTGTGTCTGTTAGATGTGCTTATATTTGCTGTAATTTAGTTCAGAGCTCCTCTGGGGGGAGGGGTGTACGAACCTTAGTAGAAGCAAAGGAAAACAAGGTAGAAAAGCTCCGAGAAGCGAGTTAGCTTCTGATGAACAAGAAATGAACAATTTCATCTCCAGTTCAGAGCCAGGACTTGGTTACGTGGTGCTTTGATTTGTTTTCTTATGAAGGGTAAACATTGGCTATCTCACCGCATATTCTTGAAAGAGAAAACTTCCCACCCAGGTCCTAGCATTGTGGCCATCCAGCAAGTACTTACTGGGGCCATCCATGACTAACCATATTTTCTAGTCTCCACAGGTCTTTTACAGCCCTGTGCTGACCTTTTACCTAGCCTTAGTCTTTCTCATTTACCAAATATTTAGTGAAGCTGACAGTATGCCAGGAACTGCTCAGTGTGCTGAAGCCGCAACAGAAACCCAGGCACCAAATATAAACAAGCCGCCCATTCCAGCAGGGAAGCAAGCAGCAAAAACAGAACACTGTAACTGAACTGTATCAAATGTTCCCTGGATCAGGCATGCATGGAGAAAACTTAGACGGCGAAGGACAAGAAATATTGTTTATTAGTCAAAAAGGAGTTGTAATTTGAGACTAGTGGTCAAAGAGACAGCATTATTTTCCTTGGAGAACATTCAAGAAAACACCTGAACTCTCCATAAGTGAACATAGTAAGTGAAGAGGCTCTGAGGTGGGGCAGTCTCTTTCTGTAGGAAGAGACTAGAGGCAGTGTACTGGGGCAGAGAGTGATCTCATCGCCAGGAGCAGCTGCAGCTGCAGCTGCATGGTTGTCAGTAATGCAAGCATCACTTTGTCATCAGACAGGACAGGGATTCTATTGGCTCCCTCTCCTCTCCTGCCATTTTGGATCCTCACCCAGCCCAGAGAATCCTGGTCTGTGACCATGTGGGTGTGAGGAATGGTCACAGAGCTGGCGTTAGAGAAGGACAAGGCTCAACCATTCTTAATCTGAGTGAGTATGGATGCCAGCAAGCTGAAGCAAAATTAAGTAGGCAAAAAAGTAATGAACAAACAAATAAATGAGATGAATGTATAAAATTAGGAAGGTTGGGAATGCGAGGTCAACTTAATAAAGGGATTACATTATTTTCATGAAATTTATGTTCATATATACGCTCATCTAACAAACAAGCACACTTTAAATGGTCATCCATTATTCATAGCAGAATTTTTATAAAATTTACACACATGCATCTGCCTTTACTTCTTGTCTAAATTTTGACTTGAAACAGGTAACCTTTTTGTCTAATTAAAAAAGTTCCCCTTGATGTGTCCCGATAGACACTGAGCAGATACAACCTGTTTTCTATATATGCTATAAAAAGTGTTAATTTTATGACAACAGCAGCATAGCATCATGTACACTGGGAAGCTCAATGCATTTTTCTCTTCTTTTGTTCTATGGTATGTAATGAACCCGGTCCTATCCCGTGAGAGGTGTGTACAGTAGGATACAGAGTAAGATGAGAAAGGAATACCTTTTCTAGAGTCTGAATAAGTCTAAAACAGTTTATAGACTGACAATTTTATGTAACAAAGCTTTGATTTAATTACCGTTTGTATGCACACTTGCAAGCATACACATAAACTAGTCAATAGTAAAACATAAAGCCACTTTCTTTTTTGAGATTATAATTATTTTTGAAATTATAACTTCCCTTATGTTAATCATTGAAAAAATGGGTGCCAAGGCACCCTCAAGTCATTCCTACTTTTCGTGCTCAGGGCCTATACATAAACTTATATTCATTTGATCAACATGCCTGGTTTTCATGTATGTTGCATATGGTCATATGAGTAAACATTTTGGTGTGAACTATTAGGAAATTGTGGGAGGTCCTTCCTTGCAGCCGGGAAGAAACAAGCAGTCTCTTACTACAGGAAATCATTTTTATTCATTGACACAACATGCTTTCTGAATGTTTATGTTAAAGTTCTCCATCCCCCAAAAGATCCTTTTGCACATTGAATTTTTTCAATTAACACAAATTATGCATGAATAAACATGATTTCCTCTCAAAACCTTGAGTTGCGTAGATGGTTCTCACAGGAGCATCTAAAAGATGCTTCTGGAGAAGTCAGCTAGTTGAGATGATTAGCATAAAAATATCATTAACTATCATTAACTAAAACACAGCTCAGATATCTGGAAACCCTCCGCCTTTAAATCAACAGCAGTCAATAAATGGAAAGTAGCTTAGCAGTCATGCACTGACTTAAGTGTACAGCCAGATCAAACTACTGATTATCTGGACCATTCCCCAGGTTCTGTCCTGGATGGATGCTTCAGACAGGAATTTACAATGATCAGTCAATGACTCCTTGCTCTGTTTTTGCTGGGGAATCATTGTCTATTGATGCTACAATGTCTGGTTGTCCTGGTAGAGAAGAAACAGCACATTTTGTCGTCTTTTTGCTTCCCCTCTTTCTCTTCTCTCTTCCCTTTCTCATGTACCAAATGGCATATGGTTGCCTTGCCAACTCAGCAAAACAGACCAAGGAGGATTTGTCTGTCTCTTGTATTTCCCCCAAGGAAACATTCTCTATTGATCTAGAAACCTCATGAGTAATAATTCTTTCAAAACTGCTCACTTAACATCTGCCTCTCAAGTAATTTTCTGTTTGTTTATACGTATGTAATTCAAGCATCATGACCACAGGGGTCTCTGTTACTATTGCCAGTGTTTAGGGCAAGGAAATGAAGACAGAGGTCACGTGGTTACTTAATGGTGGAAAATTATTCTAATCTGAACAACCTGTGCCTTTATGTAGTAAATATTTATCTGACCTTTACCATGCAAGTATAGTGGGATCAACTGGTTTGAATAATGATTCTCTTGTAATAATTGTTATCCCCTGTCATGTGTGAACTCCACTTTCAAATCTTATATCCAGTCTTGAATTCTGGGATGTGTGCATGTATTACATCCCTTCTTCGAGACCGTCTGCCGTACTTTCTACAAGATCACTACAAGTGACAGTGAAAATATATTTCCAAATTCTTTTTATATCATTCTGCCTTATTCAACTAGATTTATACTTTCTATAATATTTTCATCATATCTTTGGCTTCTGTTTTAGCCATGACTATTCTAGTATTTCCAAACTAGTGATAAAATTTGACAAAGTCTATAAAAACAAACTGGAAAGTTGCCAATCACAAGACCTTTACTTGGTCTTGAGTATGTGTGTTTGTGTGTGTCTGTGTATGTATGTGTGTGTGCGTTCATATATGTGTATGTGCATGTACTTTTGTATGTGTATGTTATGTCTGTATGTGGGTATGTGAGTGTGTGTGTGTATATATGTGGGTGTGTGAGTAGTTGTATATCTCTGTGTGTGTATGTTATATCTGTGTATGTGTGTGTGAGTGTGTCTGTATGAGTATAGATGTGTGTGTGTGCATGTATGTATGTATGGGTATGTTTGTATGAGTATGATATGTGTGCCTGTGGGTGAGTGTGTGTATGTGCATATGTGTGTGTGAGAGCATATGTGTCTCTGTGTGTGTGAGTGTGTGTGTTTGTGTCCAATACATGCAGGTGAGCAAAAGCAGTCCCGGTAGTTTTACTAACCTCTTACTCACATACCATTGCTTCTCCCTGAACAATAAAACCTGAGGTCTTGGGAAATCAGGGGGATCAAGGGACCCATTACCATTTTTTTCCTTTTTAAAAAATATTTATTGAGCTCTACATTTTTCTCTGCTTCCCTCCCTGCCTCTCTCCTCCCCTCTTCAACCCTCACCCAAGGTCCTCATGCTCCCAATTTACTTAGGAGATCTTATCTTTTTCTATTTCCCATGTAGATTAGATCTATGTAAGTCTCTCTTAGTGTCCTCGTTGTTGTTTAAATTCTCTGGGATTGTGGTTTGTAGGTTGGTTTTCTTTGCTTTATGTTTAAAAACCACCTATAAAAAATGGAGTGCAGACCTAAACAGAGCACTCTCAACAGAGGAATCTAAAATGGCTGAAAGACACTTAAGGAAATGTTCAACATCCTTAGTCGTCAGAGAAATACAAATCAAAACAACTCTGAGATTCCATCTTACACCTGTAAGAAAGGCCAAAATCAAAAACACTGACGACAACTTATACTGGAGAGAATGTGGGGTAAAGGGAACACTCCTGCAGTGCTGGTGGGAATGCAAGCTGGTACAATCCCTTCGGATGTCAGTGTGGCGATTTCTCAGAAAATTGGGAAACAACTTTTCTCAAGACTCAGTAATATCACTTTTGGGTGTATATACAAAAGATGCTCAATCATTCCACAAGTACATGTGCTCAACTATGTTCATAGCAGCACTGTTTGTCATAGCCAGAACCTGGAAACAACTTAAATGTCCCTCGACTGAAGAATGGATAAGGAAAATGTGGTACATTTACACAATGGAGTACTACACAGCAGAAAAAAATAACGACATCTTGAAATTTGCAGGAAAATGGATGAAGCCACACAACATTATTTGAGTGAGGTAACCCAGACCCAGAAAGACAATTTCACATGTACTCACTCATAAGTAGTTTTTAACCATTACCAATTTCTAAAAACTAATTTGAAATTTGAAAATTTGAGGGAGACAACCGAAAGGACTCCTTGCTCAGAATTCACCCTGTGAAGATACAGAGCAGCATGCCTCTCCATCTGCCCTCTCCTGGGGTCACATGATTTCTAGTCACAGACCATCCAATGAACAATACATAGTGAAGAATGATCAAAGACTATCCTATGTAGGTATTAAACTATCCGAGACCTGCTTCACAGAGTTTCCACAAAGGTTTGATGAGATTACTCTGAATGTCAGGCTTCTTATTCATTGTAATAATGAGGAGAATATCTTTTGCACCAAGACTTTCTCATTTTTATTATAAAATATTTCAAACACATATGAAGGTAGAAAGATGACCATAATAATCTTAATTTGCCTAGATCTGTTTCCATGTTCATAACTCATGAACAATCATTTCTTCCATCTGCAGTCACATATACACTACACTTGGAGCTATTTTATTTTTTTTATTTTTTTTTCTCATGGTTTATTTTTTTATATTTAAAAATTTCCATCTCCTCTCCTCCTCCTCCCTCTTCCCTCCCCTCCTCCTCCCCCTTCGCTCCCCTCCCCTCCACCCATACCTCCCCTCCCTCCCTCTCCAGGCCAAGGAGCCATCAGGGTTCCCTACTCTATGTTAAGACCAAGGTCCTCCCAACTCCCCCCAGGTCCAGGAAGGTGATCGACCAAGCTGAGAAGGCTCCCACAGAGCCCGTCCATGCAGAAGAATCAGAGCCCAGAGCCATTGTCCTTTGCTTCTCAGTCAGCCCCCGCTGTTGGCCACATTCAGAGAGACGGGTTTGGTCGCATGATCCATCAGTCCCATTCCAACTGGAGTTGGTGATCTCCCATTAGCTCTGTCCCACCGTCTCCATGAGTGAACGCACCCCTCTCCTTCCTGACTTTCTCCCTCATGTTCTCGCTCCTTCTGCTCCTCATCAGGACCTTGGGAGCTCAGTCCAGTGCGCCAATGTGGGGCTCAGTCACCTTCCCCATCTGTCGCCAGATGGAGGTTCCCTCACGGTCCTGATTTTGTTTCTCATGTTCTCTCTCCTTCTGCTCCTCATCAGGACCTTGGGAGCTCAGCACTTGGAGCTATTTTAAATATAATTCCATACACAATATCGTATCTAAATACTAGTGAGTATATATCTCAAAATGGGAGCAGTCTTGGCAAATCACACCAGAATGCCATTATCACGCCTACAGTTTTAACAGCACTGACTTCAGATTATCAAAGACACTAACAAATGTCTCTTCTTGGATAGACTATTACTTCTTTGCATTTTAGGTTGGAGGCCACAGTGTCCATACTGCGCTCTTTCTCTGTCTCGGCTGCTTTTCCTCTGTAGCTGTTCTTTCTTCTTCTCTCATTTTGTCCCTTCCTCTTTTTGTTGTTACTGAAGAAACTAGGTCATTTTTTTCACTTGATAAAATTTCCCAAAGAATTCTGCTGAATTACATATAAAAAAATACTTCCTTTTCATTATCATCAACCTGGCTTTTCTCTGTCCATCTCAAGGGTTCTAATTTATCACAATCACATCTCTCAATACGCAAAGTGTTCACTCTGGAAATATATACGTTTATTTTTCTTAAATACCAGTTTGCTCTAGCAGTTACTCTGTGTCAAGAACTAATCTAAAGTCACCACAAATATTACTTCATCAGACTGTAAGAATATGGTTGCTATTGAATTTACAATTATGATATCTACAGCTCTAAACAGAGAGGCCAAGCCCTTCCAGTTATGAATGTAGGACAGTGGTTCCTCAACCTTCCTAATGCTGCGACCCTTTAATGTAGTTTCCAATGTTGTCGTGACCCCCAACCATATAATAATTTTTTGCTATATATAATTATAATTTTGATGCTATTATGAATTTCAATATAAATATCTGATATGCAGGCTATTTGATATGCAACCCCTTTAAAAGGGTCATGACACACAGATTGAGAATCATTGATGCAGGACATGGAATGTGATATATAGGACATAGACTTTGGTATCTTAGGAGATATTGTACTCCAGTAATTAGACATCAATATTCTAAATTATCAAATACTTACTACATTGGGACTCTGAATTATAACTAAATTGCCCAACATGAATTAACTAAGGGATAGGTTTCTTAAAAGAAAAGCAACTGTCATCTTATTAAAATGCATAAAACACTATGAAAATAGTTTAGATGAAAAGGCAATCAATATCAGTTATGATGATGTGGATTTGCTTGTCATAAAATGATTGAACCTTAGAAGATAAGTTTTCAATTTAATGCACTTAATAAATGTCACCTAAAGCTATGAATATATGAGGAATGAGTTAAAAAGATAAGATTAAAGTTAAACCATAACCCTCAATTCAGGTATAAACTGACTATTGATCTTATTGAGCCTGAGTGTTAGTATTCCCAGAACAATTACCTCTAATAAATTGGAGCATGTGCTCACACCACACTTGTAAGTTGATGGATTGCCAAAATAATAGAATATGTGGGACTCTTCACAATACCCTTCAAATGTAGTTTTACATTAAATTTAGAGAACACTGATACTCATACTTTCACATTTTAGGATTAATTTCAAATATACACTCCCAGATGTGAAGCATTAATACACCAAATACCAAAGCATCTTGTACTCAAAACACATTAAGCGAACCAAATTTGGGTTGTACTTTCAAAAAGGTCTTTTTGTAAACAGGGACATACTCTTAATTGCACATCTGTCCTTTAAAATGACCGTGTGGCGGTGTTCAGGGACAAGGATCACTATCTTGATCCTTTGGACGCTCTTGTTGTATTCCAGAGGTGACTGTCCTTCTCTGTCACATTGCAGAAGCAACTGTCCTGTCAGCTCCCACTGGGTAAAATCTCCTGTCACCCACACCCCAGAAAGCAGAGAAAAGGAGCTTTCTTCAGAGCTAATCTGAGTATTCTCTCTTTGTTTGGTATGTGCGTGTATGCAGTGTGTGTGTGTGTGTGTGTGTGTGTGTGTGTGTGTAAACAAATAAATATGTAACTGCATCCTGCTGATACATTTCATGCTGCTTGTATGTATGTGATTTCAAAGCTCACCAGCTGATATTAGATTAGGGAGCTCATTCCTACAGAAGACTAATTAATTCTCCCTCTTTCAATAGGTGTTTGTAATTGTTTGTAACTTTTCATCAAGCGGTGGGGCTCCATGAGATCCTAAGACCCCCATCCACATATCAGTTGAGGCTGTCATTGTTCATGTCTTATTTAGGTAGTCATACTGTTGAGAGTGCGTGGGTGTGTCTTCCCTGTAATATCAAGTATATACAATCTCATAACAAATACCAAAGATCTTCTGATTCTTATGGTCTTTTCCCACTCTTTTCCATGATGCTCCCTGGGGTCTTTGGTACAGGGTTAGACTGTAGGCTGAAGTCCTTTGCCTTTCTCAACCCCCTGGTAAGAAGTTTTTCATCTAATAGTCCTTTTCTTAAACCATAGAAACTGCACAATAGGCACATCGTACACGAAGACTAGTTTCAGGATAGGTTCCTGAAAGCACATAGGTAACACGGAAAGTGTTATTGTACAGATCCACTATTCAACACTTAAAGGTTAATGATACCTAAAGTGATTCGGAGGTCTACCAGAGGCAGCCTCCATGTGCTCAAGTTAAAGGAAGTGCATATAAACACACACACACACACACACACACACACACACACACACACACACCAGTGAACAAACTTAGAGATGGATGACAAAAGACCGCTTAAGCCAGACAAAACCAACCTACAGCTCCTTCATAATCCCACTATAATTCTGTTTTTATTTACCTGAGAAATATTTTATTGATATAATTGTGCCTATTTATGAGATACTATATAATAATTTGATATGTGTATATAACATGCAATTATCAGAACAAGGTAATTAGCATTTCTATTTCCTTAAACATGTGTATAAGGATGCTGATACTAAATTTGTTGCCTATTAAAAAGCATAGTACTTTTTAAAAGGAAATCTGGGAAATGAAAGGCCATAATCATTAACTAGATTCTTTCCTTATGTGTTACGTGTTTCAATAATGTTTTCAGACTATAATTTGAATGTAGGCTGCAGAATGGTAATTGGGAAGCCTTTTATTTGTTTCTTGTAAAAACAGTTATATGTTCGCACACAGAGAGAACAGGTGGGATCTTGTTTTGAACATAAAATTTCAGTCTCTTCAAAGAAATGCTAGAATGATGAGGTCTGAATCTATAAAACAACACAGAAGCAGAAAGGCAAGATACACATGCCCTCCCCCCAACGGTCCTGGATCAAAGAAACCCTCCCTCTGACCAGGCCACTCACATGGTCAAAGTTCTTAATAATTCCTCTCCGATAGAACCGGGATCAGACCTTTCTGGATCACTCAGACCCTCAGGCACAGAACATGGGACTCCTGTCAATAACAGAGGAATGTCACCGAAGACAGATACAGTCCCTTTCTGTTTGCTTATACTAATAATGCTCTTCCAATGCAATTTGAAAGTAAGTAGACTTTGATAGTTTAGAATATATTATTATGGATAACATTAATATTTTTCATGTTGAAGGAAGTGTTCTGTTTTTATAAAATTCTTAGATCTCTGAGTGCAAGCAAAAAACACAAGAGAACATTGAAAATATATCTAGTGAAAGACTTTTTAAACTTATCAATGATCCCTGCAATATTTAGAAGTTGAAATGTCCTATAAAGATCCATGCTTTTAAGAGTTGGTTACCATTCTGTAGTGGCTGTTGATAGGTGGGAGAACCTATGGAAGGTAAAGCCTGAAGAAGGAACTTAAGTCATTGGAGGCATGCCTTGAATGGGATGTTGGGGCTTTGATCTGTCTCTGTCTGCCACAATCAGGAACAAATGTATTTTGCTGCCCACTCCTCTCTCTTCATTTTATGCCATCCAAAATCTCTTGCCCAGGGAGTGGTACCATCTGCAATTCAGATGTGTCTTCCCAATCAGGTAAGATGGCTCAGCAGGTAAATGAACTTGCAGCCAGATGTGACAACCTGAATTTGACCCCTGGGACCCTCACGTGGAAGGAGAGAGCTGATGCCTACAAGCTTTCCTCTGACTCAAGCCATGTTTCATGATTGCCCCCAACCCCTGAAATAAAGGCTAATAAAATGTTTTCAAAAGAAAGGTATTATTATACCAATTAATTGCGAATACCACAGGCATGTCAAAGTCCTATCTCACAGATGGTTCTAGATTCTGTCAAATAGAAAATTAACTCTAACCATTGCTTACATGAAACAAGAGTCTATATTTGAAAATATCTGGATAATAGGAGTAACATATAGAATCTGTATATGCATCCTACAGTGTCCAAGGGCTAGGTGGGAGCATTCTGTTTGTAGACACACTACCCTTTTCTATCTCAGAGACATATAGAATTCTACTTTGGCACCAGGCCACCTTTATCTCCACCACCAAACTATACCTTGTGATCATTTAAACTTCCTCTCTAGAATTGTCTTTATTTTAAAAAATAAGCTCCACAGACACTCACTGAAACAGGCTAGTGTAGGAGGTTCTTCTGTTCATGTCTTGCTTTCATTGGTTAATGAATAAAGAAACTGCTTTGGGCCTGATAGGGCAGAACTTAGGTAGGCAGAGAAGACAGAACTGAATGCTGAGAAGAAGGGCAGAGTGAGAGATGCCGTGGATCTCCTGCCTGAGATAGATGCTGGTTAGAATCTTGCTGGTAAGCCACAGTCGTGTGGCGATACACAGATTAATAGAAACGGGTTAAATTAAGATGTAAGAGTTAGCCAATAAGAAACTAGAGCTAATGGGCCAAGCAGTGTTTTAATTAATACAGTTTCTGTGTGGTTATTTCAGATGTAAGCTAGCCGGGTAGCTGGGACAAACAACAGGCCACCCTCCTCGTGCAACAACAGGCAACTTAAATTTATCATTATCCTAAAAGGAAGAACTGGGGTTTTTTGCTTTGTTTCATTTTTTAATTTTTTTGTTTCTGTTTTTGTTTTGTTAGATGACTGTAATGCAAACACCACCTTCAACATTCTAGCCAAACACCACATGATGAAGCAAAGTATTCCAAAGAAGTTTCACTACATCTTCTCATAGTCACACATTGCAGCATGGGATTGAGATGATTAAATTCACAATTCTAATAAACAGTGTGCAGATTACTTCTTGAAGGGAGCCACATAATAATACCTGGAGCGTAAAAAGAGAAGATGAACTTTAATTAAGTGTTGCCATTGAAGTCATACTGAAAAATCACAACGAAAGGAGAGAATAGGAAGGCCAGCCTCCCAAGAATGGGGAGAAAGTGCTGCCACGTATAAAATAATGACTTTAAAATTTATGCTATTTATTAAAATAGGATGTATGCTAAGCATAACAATATATATGCAACACATAACATTTTAACAAACTGTAGTATCTGTAATAGATATGTTCCAAAGTTAACCCTCTGAGAAATCAACTTTCTTTTTTACATTTACTGAAATGGTTATCTTTTTTAAAAATTAAGGTATTTGTATAGAATAGCTCAAAATTCATAAAGATCTGGAATATATTTTAAAGTTAGTAAATAGAAAAACCTTTCAATACATCTAGCTTTAAGTTCATTAGCAATATAAAATCAGTGAGTTGAAGGCCAGGTTGCAGATTGAAATTTGCATATTCAGTGTGGACATCATGAATTAAGAAAGAAAATGAGATATGAGGGGAAGGCACATGCCTAAAGATTAGGTTTTTAAATACATTATCATTGCACTTGCTTTGTTCAGAATAAGAAAACTTCAGTTTTCTGTCTGGGAGGGCCTTGCAAGCTATTGAGTGCTGAGAAGTGGCCTATCACTAGCCCATGTGTGCACACATCAGTCCCTCTGCTGCTGTGCCCACCATTTCAGGACCTGTCTCTTCAAGAATTTCTCTGAACTCAGTAGCTGTCCAAATGAATGCAAACGGTGTAGATTCTATCACTATGGAAACAAGATGTTTCTCCTCTTGCTGATGGTGTTTCAGGTACTCAGAACAAGTTAAGGAGGGGATATTGCGTTGATATCATCTGTGAATGCTTAAATGGATGAAGTAAAGCCTGTAAATACTATGCCCTATAGCACTCACAATCGTATTAATCATAAACACTTCACATAGAGCATGTACTATATATACACTGGATCTTGTTCTCACCAACAACACGCACCAACACTTCCTACACAGCCCTGAATGATAGTGGCAACAGTGGGGTCCTCATTTTGCACTGATGAAGAAAACAAGAGGGGGAGGTATTGCTTAACTTCCTAAGGACTCTCTGCTCCTAGGTGGCACTAATTGGAATTGAAAGGAATAAATCTCCTTCCAGGGTCTAATTTAGAGAATGGGCTGCCAATTTTGTAACAGGAATTTCATAGTCTAACCTCAGTCCTCACAGCCACCCACCTGTTAAATGCAGCAATCACAGTTTTAAAGAAGAGGAAATCAATTTCAATATGAGGCCAGTGGTGGTTTAAAAGAAAATGGATCCCATGGGGAGTGGCAAAGTTAAGAGGCATAGCCTTGTTGGAGTAGGTGTAGCCTTGTTGGAGAAAGTGTATCTCTGTGGGGGTTGGCTTTGAGGTCTCCTATGCTCCAGCTATGCCCAATGTGGAGATGGTTCACTTCCTGTTGCATGTAGATCAAGATGAAGAACTCTCTGTTCTGTCTCCAGTACCATATCTGGCTGCATGCTGCCATGCTTCTCACCATCATAATGGAATAAACCTGTGAAACTGTAAGTCAGTCCCAATTAAATGTATTTCTTTATAAGAGTTGCCATGGTCATGGTGACTCTTTTTAGCAATAGAAACCCTATCTAAAACAAGGTCCATGGTTTTACTGAAAGGGAACAGGATTTAAAACCCAGATGCAAAGCCAGCCCTACCCAAATCCAGTGCCTGCATAGTGGGACACTCAAGAACACAACCAAACAGAACAGGTCATTTCCAGTTAAAGCAAAGAATCTGCTACCTGATCTGTCTAGAAAATACATCAGATCTACAGGGGCAACTCACTGTACCACCCAGTAGATAACCGCACACCCTGAAAACCCAAGGAAGTTCCACCTGAATGAAGAAAAATATTCTTCCCCAAATGTTAAAATAGATTATATATCTGATAATTTTAAAGTTTTATGTATTATGTAAATTTTAATTGAACCAATGATGCTCCCATGTGTTACATTTAGCACTGAGCATTTTAGAAACTTTTACATCTCCAACTGGGTTGCACAGCCTCCACACCCTGGAGCCATTAGCCAGAGTCAAGGATTCTAACTGAGTTCTCAGCTTCTACAGTCAGAGGACAGTGAACACTGATAGAAATCAGGCATCGCGTCACAGGGGGCAGAAGTTATTTTTGATATCAATCAAAAGCTACTACAACGATAACAAAAAACCCTCTTCTCACATCCTGTGCCATTACAACGGCTGTCTTTGACAACTAAATATCAAGTAATCAAAACAAGCGTTAATTAGCACCGAGCACTTACTATTCATTCAGACAGGCCATCATCTCTTAATTATCAGACCAATAACAGAGTATTGATCACAATTTGTCAACCTGGGAGTAATTGAAAGCAGTCAGAGAAGAGTGGGATCCCTGAGTAAACAATAGGCTTTTGGTTCAGAAATGCCTAATCAGCTCTTCTATTTTACCCTCCGTCCCCATCGATAAATGCTTTTCATATAATTGTCCCTCTTTCAATTGTGCTATTTCTTTTTAAATCATGTGATTTGGTAAGAATGTATTAGGCACATATATCATTCTGGCAGCCAATAGCAAGCCGTGATGGAATTAAGAGAGTTAACGCCATGCCGGAGCACAGAGTAAGTACGTCTTCCTTTGTGCCTTACCTTAGAACAATGCCAATTAACTTCCATTGTTCATCCATTTAAAACAAGTTCCAAACTGTCCATAGCAAGATTTCTGGCTTTAACTATTTAGACAATTTTGTTTGTCTTCTTCATCTTAATATCTAAGGTAGAGACTCACAAAGCTGTTATCTTCACAAAGACAAGCAAACCCACCATTGCTGTTGTTGCCTGATTCATCAGTGTAAGGCAGTGGTTCTCAACCTTCCTCATGCTGAGACTCTTGAATACAGGTCCTCATCTCGTGGTGACCCCCAACCATACAATTAATTTCATTGCACTTAGTAACTGTAATATTGCCACTGTTATGAATCATAATGTAAATATCCGATATGTAGGCTATCTGATATGTGACCCCCATGAAAGGACCATTCACCCTCTAAAGGCATTGTGACCCACAGTTGAGAACAACTGAAGATCAGTTTGGAAACTAAAGTAGAAAACTATCAGTTCTACTGGAATCTGAAACTTATTCTTTATTATGCCATCCCTTCTGCAGAAATCATTTATTAAAAAACAAAATTTTAAGTTTTGCAAAAAAGTGATGTGTTTAGGAATGCACTGACTATTTAAGACTGCACACCAAAGGTGTGCACTCTTTCTTTCTTAGGAAAAGAAAATCTCACTGAGCCTACTGGCGTTCTGGCTGGCCCTGTGTTTATCTCAGAAGGGAAACGGCACCATTTTAGCCATACTGTACAGTGACAGTGTCTAACTTTATCTGGTTTCAGACCCTTTCCATTTGACATGGTGAAAACAAAGGATAAGCTCAATGGTCAAGGAACTAGAGAGCCTGACTTAATTCCCTCAATTAACATTGTCCAAGGAACAGGCCTCCACCACACACACTTCAGGGCAAGAGTTTTCACTGTGCAAACCTTAGAACTCACCTGAGAAGTGGATCCTGAAAAGCTTTTCCATAATGACTATTTGTGCCTATTTTCTGCCTGAAGAATTTCCATAATTTTAAATCCTAGAAGAACATGACTTATAATGGCAGTTGTGGCGGAACAAGAACTCTAGCGAGCCTTGGGTAAAGGAAGAAAACACCCAGTCATTGCGGTAGTCATCACACTGCTACCTGGAGACCTGGCTGGCTAAGTGGATTAGCCTTTGACTTGCCACCCCAGAGACTGTTCTTGGATTCCAGTCCTGACTCTAGTGACTGAAAAATCGTTCTGACCACTGATGTGCAAAAGGCCAAAGTGAAGTGAGAATGGTGGTCTCAGGCCAGTTATTCCAGCGCTGTATTCCCTGGTCCCCACAGCGGAGAGCATGCATACACTTGGTACAGGAGTCACACAAAACCACGGTTCTGGGAAAAGGTAATGGCACAAAAACTAATCCTGATGATTTAAGAATTACCCATACACCTAACCTAAGTGAAATATTAGTAGGGAGATGCCCCAATGAGGAAGGAGTCTGTGGGGCCATCATGGGGAGCTGCATTAAGATCTCCAGCATCCACAAGATAGATAGGTTTGGAGGTCCATATCTGCACCCCCAGAGTGGAGGTAAAAAAGAGAGACAGGCAGATTCTAATATCCTATGGGCTAGTCAGTGTAACAAAATGTTTGTCTCCAGGTTAAGCACAGACCCTGTCTCAAAAGGGTAAGAGAGTGAGTCATAGCGGAGCACAGCTGATGCAGGTCTCTGACCTCCACAAACCTATACAACTCACTCACATGTATACATATACATGTACCTACACATGTGCAAACTCACGCATACATGTACATGTACCTATACATGTGCAAACTCACTCACATGTGTACACATGCCTATACATGTGCAAACTCACACATATACACATACCTATACATGGGAAAACTCACTCACACATGTATACACTCCCACAACCCCCCCACACAAGTCTTTGGTTGTTTAATCAGTGATATCCTTTTAACCTCTATGGTATAATAAACTAATTCCTTTGTCACATGTTCTTAATCTAAAAGAGCAAAAATTTGCTAACGCTTTTAAACTCAAAATATTTTTATTTCTGAGTAGATTCTGACTACAAAGGAAGCGAAACCTAGAAATGTTAGAACATAAATAGCTTCTTAGATCTAGCCACAAGCGAGAGGTAGCCAGCTGCCATCTAAAAAAAATGCACATGAACATCCAGCACTGCTATAGCCCTCCTTAATAAATGAAAGAGTTAACAGGGCTAGTGGCTTTCAAAAAAAACAAAAAAACAAAACAAAAAAAACGCCCCGCTAAATTACAAATTACAGCCAGCTCCGAGTTTCATTTAAAGTGAATAATTCATTTGTACCTTAAATTTCATCTGTATATCTGATTTAAAACACTGCTTCCCACAACAGGTGCGTATCCATATAAATGAGTGTGCTGATTCTGTGGGGGAAGCCTGATTGCGAGCCAGGGGAAGGGAAAGATATTTCGCTTCCTATGGCAGAGCTGGAGCTTTCTGAGCAGGATTACCCAAACAAATACCTTTGCAAAAAATATTATGATTCTGGGAAAACAAGATCTACTCTACCAGAAATAAATCTGAAATAATATCGTATTCATTTCTCATAGTGAGTTAGATACAATACCCCAGTCTCATCATTTAGAACTGTGTAAGGAGCAAAGCTCTCACCTTAACAGAATTTTACTGGTTGCTTTCTTTGGAAATTCAAGCTTCATACAAAGGGGTAGCAATTTAAGAACCACTGCCACTTCCTGGGGATGGTATTATGGGCTCCCCTGTTTCAACTTTCATATTTGATTTAATTTGATTAGAGAAATATTAACGAACTGGAAACACCAACTCATAGCAATCATGCAAGAGAGAATTTGCTCAACTGGCTGGCGAGCCCTGCGCATGGGGCAGACTTTCCAGACTGTTCCCTTTAAGGTGTCTGATTAGACGACCATGATTGCAATCACTAATAACTCAAGGGTCACAGGACTGCTCAGATGAGCTGGAAAGCTCAATTACACAGCAAAATGAGGGACACTGGCTGATGGTCCCAATCCCCTTAAAACACACTGCATGCCAATAATTGCTGCTCATCAGTTCTCTATTTAATAGTAAGATTTTAAGATTTTGCATTTTCACTTGGAAAAAGCAATCTCTTTTGTCCACAAAGCATTTGGCTGTATGAGTTTTCACCTCACTGAAAGTCTTGTTTTCTAGCTCCAAAACCTCAGAACTCAAAAAGAAATTAAACACGCTGGGAGATGTTCTGCTTGTAGTTACATGTTTAAGTTCAAGGTCACAGGTCTGTGTTGTTACCATGCTACCCTTTGGCAGAGCTTTCACAGGAAATGAACCCACAGGAACAAGGCCCTCTGGATTCTGACTGTGAGAAAGAAAGGAAGGGAGGGAGGGAAGAGAGAGAATGGAAGGAGGGAGGGAAAGCGAGGGGAACAGAGGGAAAGAAGAAAGGAAGGAGGAAATAAAAGTTATATTAGGAATATATATATATATATATATATATATATATATATATATATATATAATCTTAGAAAGAAAACGAATTCTAATGTTGTGTTACTCAACAGGCAGCTAACTAAGGCAGAGTTCAGGATGGCAGAGGAAGTGGAATGAAGAAGAAAGGAAATAAATTCCCCCAAGATTCCTACAGTTCACCTTGCACCTTTGTTCCTGTAGGGACTAAAATAGAAAGATTGGTGTTTTTTATCCCAGTGGCTGAGGAGCCTCCTTCTCTGGGTCAGTAGAATGACCACAGTAGCATTTTTGTAAATATGAAACTTCTGAAACCATCTCTTCTCTAAGCTCTCCTGACTCACTTATGACATTCACTTTCCAGGGGCATTTTTATCATAAAAACATGACACAAACAGAGATCCATTTGGGGAGACAGCAGAGTCTGGGTGCTAGAGCCTTGGGTCTGAACCCTGTTTGTGAACTGGGTGATGAAGAGCAAATTCTTCTTTCTTGGGCTTCAGTTTACACATCTCTAAAATGGCAACAGGGATGTCCTTCACAGAGTAGGCAGAGTTCTGAGGATGCTCAAAAGAGCCATGCTTGCCCTAGACTAGACATTTGCTTGCTATTTATCTCTTACGATGGTTGTAGCCTTTCTATACGGACGGCACCCATACACAGCCAAAGGCAAACTGAGCTCACCAAATAACATTCCCAAATAATAAACCCTGTTCTGTCTCCTCCTTTTCTATAAATGACTTGGCAATGTAGTAATACATATTCAGTGTTGCTTCTCTGTCTGTCTCTGTCTCTCTGTCTGTCTCTCTGTCTCTCTCTCTCTCTCTCTCTCTCTCTCTCTCTCTCTCTCTCTCTCTCTCTCTCCCATTCCAATTAGCTTTCTGCGACGATCTTCATTAAAACACAAACTCCCCAGGCCCCACACACTGTTTGCACTAAGGATGAATTCAGAGCCCTCAGTTCATTGAGGTGACTCTCCATGTGGCATCCCCTGCCCTCCTTAAAACCCTTGTCTCCCCTCTGGCAGGTGACGGTATTCATCTCCACTGCCTTCTCCTGTTGTTTCTTTCTTTGGGTCTATCTCCCTTGACCCTGGAATGTCTGGTGGCTCAGTCCCTACATCTCATTCCTTTCCTGTCTCTCTGTGTCCTCTGGAATTCTATCCTGTCTCATGGGTTTGCAAGTCATCCACAGAAGGCTTCTTCCTGATGGCTTCGCTGTCCTCCAAGCCGAAGCTAGCCAATGCAGCCTACCTCAAAACAACTCCTCCTACATGTAAGCATTGGAAACCATCTCTTTATGCAATAGTTCAGGCATAAACCTCAGAGTATCCTGATTTCTACCCCTTGGCCCCATCTTAAAAACCTGTCCAGAATCCAAGCACCCACAACCTGCATAACCAGAGAAAGCCTTTTCTGGTTCCTAGGTTATTGCAGGAGCCCCCTGCTGCTCACTCTACTTTCAGCCTTGTCCCTTTTGATTTTTTCCAAGTACATCAGGCACAAGCCAAAGAGTCTCCTGCTCAGAATCCTCTTGCAGGCATGAACAGTCTTTTAACATTGTGACAAGACACTCAACAAGACTAGTGTCTTATAAATAGAAGGGCATGGACAAAAGGCCAAGTGGGGACACAGAGAATGGGATGCCACGTACAAACAAAGGAGAGTGGCCTCCGAAGAGAGCAGACTTCCTGGCACCTTCAGTACAGACTAGCAGCCAGTAGGACTGTGAGAAAATAAACCACAGTGGTTCAGTTCACACGATCCCCAGAGCTATGCCTAAGGAGCACACAATTTAATAGCAAGAATAATAAGAAAATACCGAAGAAGAAAACACAAACCCACATGGTGCTTCAAGTAAGTTGATTATTTTGTGTTGACCCACATTCACAGCTGTCCTGGGCTCCATGTGACCTGTCTCAAGGACAAATCTCTTTGAGAGAAAAAGCCAAAGCCCTTGGTATGAGTTGGAGATCCTATCTTGACATCCTCTTCTTCCCCTTTTACCCACTCTGTCCTGGTTGGGTTGGTTTCCTTGCTGTCCCTTAAACACAGCAGGTTCATCATATCTGATGACTTCTGTTGCCCCTGTTTGGAATGTTGGCTGCCCAGCTGCCCATGTGATTCAGCTTTACTTCCTAGATATTCCAGTGTGCTCTCTGTCTGAGTGTCTTCTCTACTGCTAAACTCTCTGCATTTCCTCCACTCTGCCTACTTCTATTCCCCAACATAATCACCACATAAAACATTATCCATTTTATTATAGTGTTTACTCTGTGCTTCCCAATTAGACTCTAGAAAAAGCAGAATTGAATGTATTTTGTTCTCCTGTACCCTGATCAATTCCTGGCTCATGTAGGACAGCCCATAAATGAGTGTGGAATAAAAAAAATTTCTCTTCTAGAACACTTATTAACAGAATATTTATCAAGGTCTGTTTGTAGTCGACAGTAGTAGAATAATAGAGGAAAAATAGGTCCTTGATGTGGACTAACATATTTGCCCAAAATTAAAGTGCTGAAGTTCTAATTGCCTCTGTAACTGTGCTTGTTAGGTGGGCTGTTAAATGACATACCAAGTAAGTATCCTTAACTCCAAAAGGCTGGTGTCTTATAGGGAGAGGGCTACAGAAAAGGCCCAAAGGGACACAGAGCAAGGGACCATATGCACCCCAAGAGCCCCCCCCCTCTCTCTCTCACACACACACATAACGCATCTTTAGGATAGACACCAGGGTTATGAGAAAATAAATGACAATGATCTAGTCGCTTCTGTCTGTGATATTTTGTTATCACAGCTCTAGCAGACTGCTACAGCCTTCTGTGTTCATTATTTTAAGGAACAGCCTCTTGTACATATTTTTAAACCAGGCACAGGGACAGTGCACCACACCAAACAGAACACGATCTGGTCCCTCCACCTGAATCTTTGTGTCTGGCACACAGGATACCTGACTGGTCCTCCCTGGTTTTGTGACAATAGTCCGGTTGCTATGCATGCTCAAAACTATTAAATCCTTTGTGGTGCTGATGATACTGAACTAACTCTGCCCTCCACCATGTGATCTTCAGATGCTGAGCAGCTCTCTACTCTCCTAGGTGGCTCCCCATTGATGCAGCTCAGAGAGAAAAACTCAGCCAAATGCTAGATTTTTCCGTTGGCCAGTTCCCATTTCTCAACTTGGTTCCTGTCACACATTTGGATGGAATTGATCAATGGTTAGTGCTGGTTTTAATTACTACCTATTCTATTCAAGTTTGTTCCCGATGATTTGAATATGGGAAAACGGATGACCCCTTTATTAGCCGAGGCAGCCAAAAGTGGATACACATACACACATAAACATGTACAACACATGCACACACACACACACACACACACACACACACACACACTCCCTTCTGAATTCTAGAAATGTTACTCTGTCCTTATTTGAGAGGACAGCTAGAGACAGATGACCTTAGTTTGAGACTACAGAGTCGAAGTGCAATGACATAGGGAGAGAAGTAGGTAGTTTGGAAAATGAATTGTGACCATCAAGTGTTAAATAGCAGAATTCTCATGTAGCAGCCTCAGGGAGCCATGTGTTGACTAAGCACCTCCCCCCCCCCCCCCCCCCGTCTCTTGGCATCCTTGATTTGACAACACAGGATTGGAACCCAACTTCCCCTTTCTAGATGAGGGATCCTAGGCAAGCATCAGGTAAGGGATATGCCCAGAGAAGCACAACTTTGCCCAGAATATTGTCAATATTCAATCTTAATACTCAAGGTTGGTAATGCCTATAGACTAGGAGGAATGGATGGATGAGGTTCATGGGAAAAAAAAACCAGTCAGCCTCCACAGCTCTGTCTGACATGGATTCCTGCTATCTCTCCTTGGGCCTCATACTAAACAAAGACATCACCCTCCAAAAGAAAAAGGGAGTCTAAAATTATCTTTGTTGGATTATTGTAAGGAATGAAAAAAATAAGTGTGAATTGGGTGTGCAATGGGCCATACAAAGGAAACACATAAACTGGGCACTTCTATGACTATAGTTTCTTGGCTATTCCTTTGGTAGTCCATATAAGAAATGACTGCTCCACAGGAAATGTGGGTGAAAGCCAGAAAGAAACAGGAGGAGGTGGTGTTTAGGAGACAGAAGGTGTTTATTTCCGGTTATTTTTCATTTGTGAAAAACCTTTTTGAAGCAGAATCCACCTTCTATTTGTTTTTTTACAGTTTCAGGCAAATGGGTTTTTTCTCCAATATGTGAAATGAAGTTGTAAACTTACACATACTATATATTAATATGCGGAGAAAAAAAGGACCATTAGGTTATTATCAGCCAATGTGCTTTCCTCCCTAGCTCTACTCCACGAGTAAACTGTGTAGGACTTTTTACGTCCTCACATACCCGAAGGCTTAATCCCATTACATTTCAGATCATGCTGAGTCAACAAAAACGAACTAACTAAGAAGCTAACTGGAGTCTCTCCCGGCATCTTCTCTTTCTGCCTCTCATTCTTCTCCCTAAGTTAGCATGCAGGTGTGTGCTTCTAGTCAGGACCAAAGACACCGAAGAGCATGAGACAGGAAGGCCCCCCTTTCTCCCCTCCCACTCCTCCCACACTGAGTTCTGTGTAGGGTCCTCAGAGGTGGCTTCTCTTCACCCCCAGACATCTGGATATGGATTTATGTCTTCTGTACTCTCTGCTTGGTTCAGTTCTGCTTTTTATTTGGGTTATGGGGTATTACATCAGTTTGACCACCACTGTGCCTTTGAAGCCAGAAGAGAACCAAACACCCTCTCCACCAACCAGCTAATACTTACTACATCCCTCATGAAGTTCTCGACACACTGTGTGCTGTGCATGGCAAAAACCCCATTTAGTAAAACTATGTTCTCTATACCCTGTGTGCTGTGCATGGCAAAAGTGCCATTTAAAACCATGCTAAACTTTCTGGGCAATTTTTATCATGAAGCTTTGACAATCATTTATCAATGAGACAGAGAACTAAACCTTAGAAAGAAAACGAAATAGACTGAGGTCAAATTATATGTATCAGTAAAAATATGGCAGGTTTTGAAGGTTCTGATAGTAGTTGTGTATATATAACTAGGTGTTCTGGGAGGAGCTTAGTTAAATTAGCTCTTTTCTTGAGGCAGGACTATGTGCATGTTTGTCTGAAATTAGCAGTAAACTTTAAATCATCGAACTCTTAGGTTTGGGTCTGACATTTATAGGATATGGGAAGTCTTTAAGAAACACTTTATTTCTAAGTCAATATCTTGCTTGGTCGTTTCATCTTTTGAAGATGAAAATTGATTTTTCTCAACACTGCAAATAGCCTCATCCCCTCCCCCGTTGCTGCTAAGAGCCAGGCATCCAGAGAGGACAATTTGTGAAGCCTGAACCATGACTGCAGCAGCCACATGCCGTTCCAGCATGGGCCACCTACTCAGGAGAGGAGGATTATGTGATTGTCTCAACACTGCACATTTTACAGTAATTTTCTTCTCGTTATTAGTGACAAAAGAAAACGAGAATTCAATAGTATTCTTGTCGTCAGCCATCCTAAGCATTCACCTTAATTTTATTTCAGGTAACAGTGCAGAGGATTGGCTCGGATATGTCTTCAAAATAACCCCATATGTTGATCTACACTCAGGCCTCCTTTTCTCCACCACGACAGGATTCATCACTGATTAAAGCTTACAATGCTCTGTATTTAATGAATTCTGAAAGATAAGACAAGAAAATAAGAAGCATTTTGACTGACCATCTCACTCTTATTGGAAAAACTGTAGAGCTGTTTAAGAGTATGAATGGTTCAAGTAGATGGCAAGGTAGGAGCAAACTCCAAGGACCCATCCCTAATGATTTACTTCCTCTACTCAGGCATTGCCTCTGAAAGGCTCTACAGCCTTAAACATAGCACCAGAAGCTAAAGACCAAGAGTTCAAAACATAAGCCTGTGAGAACACTTTAGTCTAAACTGATCATAGAGACAGTTATCCAAATAGTTGTCCCATTGATGGTTTTGCATACATTTTATGACTTTTGCAAGATTATTTTTATTTTTAATTTATTTGTATGTATCCATGGATGAATGTCTTGTGCATGTGGGCACCAACAGGGGCCAGAAGAGGGCATCAGATCTCCTGAAGCAGGAGTTACAGGTGCTTGTTAGCTACCCAGAATGGGTTCTGGGAACTTAGGTCTTCTCAAAGTTGAGCAAGCATCTTAACCACTGAGCTGTTTCCCCAGTGCCAATGTTATCCTTCTTAAAGACCGAGTGTGGGTTATCATGACAGTTTAGAATGACCGGGAGCTCCAGGCGTGAAGAAGACCCGCACTTACAGTATAAGTATGCTCAAATTGAAATAAGAGAAAAATGCAGAGCCATGGCACATTAGGGTGTCAAGTGACAGACTGCCAGTTGGGGACAACACTGAAGCACTCCCACCTTCCCAGAAGCTCCCTTACTTAAAGCAGAAGACATAGGCTACCACGAGGAAAATAGAGAATTTTCTCATCGTATGGCAGAATGAGAAAGTGGATGATTGTGAGGAAGGGTGCAAACAAAAGCCCTTTGTCCTGGGCAGAGGGAGAAGAAAACTCTCATGAGTCCCAAATCCTGCAAAGACCAAGAACATACATGACATTGCTTGAAAGAGGGCTAGAAATACCTGTCTGCTCAAAGTTTACTGGCCATGCCACGGGAAGGAAGAAAAGAATGAAAACTTTGAAAACCTCTGCATGCTGGGGTCTTGAGAGACAGCTCAGTGGTTAAGAGCACTGACTGCCCTTTTAGAGGACAGGTTCTATTCCTCCCCACACCCACATGGCAGCTCCCAACTGTCGTTAACTCCAACCACAGAGGATCCAGCACCCTCTTTTGGCCCTTGCAGGTGACAGGCACATGTGGCGCACAGACATGCAGACAGACAAGAAGAATCATACGTATTAAATATTAAGATCATTTTTAAAAAGAAAAGAAAACCCTACTTGCCAGTATTTGCAGGATCTTCCAAAGGCTGTACATGGACTTCATTGAGGGCCTTTTGCCAGCTCTTATGGTTTGAATACGAAAGGTTCCACAGAAGCCTATGTATTTAGATATTTGGAATCCATCTGACAATGATGTTTTAGGATGTTACAGGATCTTTGAGGTGGGAGATATGGTACTACATACCAGCTTTTAAGAGATATAGTCTACTCTGAATGCAACTCAAGGTCTCTGTTTTCTGTCTAATGCCACAAAGTGACTAACACAAGTTCCCACTGCCACAGAGAGCACAACTGAGGCCACTGTCCCTGTCCCTTCCTTACCATGATGGACTGTATCTTCTAATCATAAGCCCATACAAACTTCTCCTTTAGGTTACTTCGATCTTTAGTCTGACAAAGTGGTTAGAAAAGTAACTAACATATGCGTAGGATCTACTAATGAAGAATAGCAGTCAACTTCCAGACACTTTTATAAAGGATGCATTCGCTGTTATTATGAAATTGCCTCTATGACGTGTGTTTGGATGCAGCCACATGCATGCCGTAGCACCAGTGTGCAGATCAGAGGAAAGCTTCTAGGAGTTGACTCTCCCCTTCCACTCTGGGTTTGGGATCTAATGCAGTCTGTTAGACTTGCCTGGTCATAACTTTAACCCAAACTCAGCCATCCTCCAACCCAGGAATCAACTTCTAGAATAAGGATAAGAATGAGTTATGTGTGCAGGTGCCACTAAAATCTAAGGATGGGATAAGAGCAGCAGGAATCATCTGTTAGCACCCCAAATTCACACTAAGTGCAAGGCAAAAACAGCCCACAATTAGAGGAATTTAACTAAAAATTAACCAAACCCGGCCTAACAACAGACGGACTCAACCACCTACAGTAACAGCCTCAACGAACAATGACATGGCCATTTCTGTCATTTCTGTCTGCTAAATCATAGTTAATTCAGTGTTTTCTATTCTTCCATGCACAATGTTTGACACTCAATCAAAAATAACAAGGCACACAGAAAAGCAAACCAAAACATTCCTAAAGAAGTCTTCATCTTTATTAAGTCTCTCTAAAGGAAGAACCCCTGTCATACGATAGCTAAAATGGACTACCATGAAGACTTCCATGAGAAATATTTTGGTGTTTAATGGCAATATTGCATAAGTAGAATAAGAAACCATTTCTGCCTGGGGGAAGCATCACAGCCAGCAAATAAAGCTGCTGAATGAGAGTGGATCTGAGGACAAGAGGAAACCGCATTGCGGTAGAGGAACTGTGGATACAAAGGCGTGAACAGATGAAAAAGGCACAAAATGTTGACACATTTGCAGTAAAGCCGATAGAGCCTTGGGGGAAGAGCAGTTCTCTCATTGTTTGGTGCTTTCTCCATGATCTCCTCGAATGCGCTTCAGTATAGAATGCTAATTATTCTCAAGTAAAAGGAAAAGCATTGACTACAGGCTGGAGGTAAATTGACTCATTACTGTAGTTGCTTCTAGAAGAATGTTGCCTTAGAACCATGGCACTCAGTCATAAGCACATAAGCAAATATTGGCAATACCGAGCTTTTGCGGGGTTGTGGCTGTTGATGGACACTTTAAAAGAAAAACTAATACAAAGACATCTATCGTGTGTGGCAAAGGGAATATCGGCGTAAATTTCCATGCATGCTTCCACTGACAGGAAAGGATATCAAACACACTTCCTTTTGTTTGTTTTGCACAAGAGTTGAATTTACAAAACTTTAATATTTCCCATTGATAATAAGTAGCTTCTGTATTTGAATGACACCATAATGCTCACATGTGTTCTAATGAGATTTAAAATGATAAACTTTTAGAAACCATCCAAAATGAAGGTGGATGACAGGAGCTTTGAGATATAAATTATATTGAGAGATATGCACTTTTTAAAAACTACTTGAAATATTTAAGCTGATTTCCATTATAAAAATGTTGAATTTTAAGCCGGGCGGTGGTGGCGCACGCCTTTAATCCCAGCACTCGGGAGGCAGAGGCAGGCGGATCTCTGTGAGTTCGAGACCAGCCTGATCTACAAGAGCTAGTTTCAGGACAGGCTCCAAAGCTACAGAGAAACCCTGTCTCGAAAAACCAAAAAAAAAAAAAAATGTTGAATTTTTGTATGTGATTAGCACAATGTGTTTATCGAGTGCTACTGAGGACCAAGGAAGATGGAGTAAATATGGATAATTAATCTTTACTTTTTTTTTTTTTAGGAAGTCAACTCCCCTTGTGTTGTTTTGGCACACAGTCGGATTAAATGTGGGGGTCTCCACTGTGGGTGATCTGTTGATCACTACCATTGGGACCCATGATCTTGACTTAGATGGGGAATGATAAGACACTTCAGACAATCTATTGTTCTCATTTGAATATGGCTGCCCTCAAACTCATGAAGAATGAATATCTGGTGTCATTAGGTGAACATTAGGCCAAATACTCCTCACCAAGAGACACTTTCTCGTCGTGATCCAAAGGCAACAGGTCCAAATGAGCATGGTCTGAATCCATGAGCCAAAATGACTCTTTCTTCCCTTACAAATGGATCAGCTCAGGGAATTTGCCATGGTAACAAAGTGCTGGCAAGAACATGCTCCAATCTTTCTCAGCTTGGTCAACAGTGGGGCTTCTTTAACCCTGAAATAGAAATTTCCAGGAGGCGGGAAAGACAACCTTTCAGAGACATCCCTGAAGGACAGACACACTTTGGCATCCTTCCTGTTCTCTCTCCCAACTTTCTTGCATTAACCCAGCACACCACAAACCACAAAAGCAATCTCTTTAACTGTGAAGCAGCCTTCGGAGACATGCCCAGGTTTCAAGAGCAGTGCATGACTTGGGCGGTTTTATACACACACACACACTCAGCAGGGGATGTGTGTGTCTTCCCTTCAATGCTCAGCTTGGTAGACAATAAATAAACCACTCCAGCAAATTACCTCTTCCCATGTACCAAACGATACCCTGGTGCCCTCTAAGACTTCATTTCCATCACTGTAAAAATTAATTCACCTCATGTAGTAAACTATGTACTTCTTGAGAGTAATTTTGTTATAGGACCAAAGCCAGCATGCTTCTAAAAGGAGAGATTCCTCAGGAGAGCCAGTCCATGAGCATAAATCTTAGAGGAGGATATTCTCTGCTTTTACCCAGGATGCTGTTTGGAAAATGACAGATTTCCCAATATTTACTAAAAAGGAAATAACGTCAATATTGAAAGACTCTCAGTATAATTCTATCATTAAAATGAGTTTTAAGGGTTGATAGGCACTACCAGGAAGGCTTCAAACTTTTGCTTTTCAGAAGCAAAAGTCCAACTTTGGATAGCTGATGACATGAACTACTGCAAAAACATAATGAAGTTACTCAGCTGAAACCCTAAAAAAAATAAATAAAAGGACACTTAGAAGATATAAGATATGAAGATATTGTGCTTTAGCTAAATATGACCATGAAATACTATTTTGCATTTTAATTCCTGGTATTTGAACCATAGTTCTTAGAGTCTGTAGACTCTAACCAGCTGAGAGTTCTTTTCTTCGGTGTTCTTGCTGCTCCAGTAATGCCCTTTGGATGTGTGTATGAAAATGCTATATTAGCCCAAGATATCAAATATAGTCTTAGCTTAAAGGGTGCCTGCTATAGAACTCGGGGCAAGCCCCTAGTGTTTACATAAATAGGGCTTTCAATTGGTAAGCAATTAGCCATTCGTGACATTTGACACTGTTACGAATGCCATCAGAGTATCTAATTAAGTGTACTTATGCACATGACACTCCGTGATGCAAGAGACTCAAATACATCAAACATACACATGCACACACACACACACACACACACACACACACTTTCTTCCTCCTTGTATGCTGCAAAGCCAGTACCAAGACAGAAATGCATCACAGTCTGATTATTAATTCAGCCATGATTCCCTTTGAAGAACACAGACCACTGGCTTTTCCTGGGTTTTATTTTGGCATCCTTAGCCTTTTCTTTGCTCTCTGCAATATTTCCTGCATCCTCAGTCAAATGAATCAGCTTGGCTACAGGTGACAGTTTGCAGTGATTAACAAAAATGGGCCAGTGGGTTGGGTTAGGGTTGATTTCTATTTCAGCCTTAGAGTGTGGGAAGTATTGGGTAATGAAGAGGAGCGGAGAGTCAGCTCTGCTCCACACCATCAAGATGCCAGTCCCTTCTTGCCATATCCTTTTCTTCCTTCCAGTACTTTCCAATGTTTCTCCCTTTATTAATTGAATCTAATACTATTTCAACCAAACTATGAGATAGGCTATGAGTTTACTCATGCTACTCTAACCCTGGTTGGATGGCTTAAACAACAGAGATTTCTCATGGATCTGAGGCCAGGAATTCCAAGACTAATATATCAGGCCCAGGACGAGGTTTGTTTCCAGGGGCTGTGAGGTTGGTTAACTGTTTGTGTCTCCTTTCCTTTGTTCTTACACAGATCCCCTTCCCCAGTGCTTTCAAGGCATTGATTTATCCTCCATCCATATGAATTTCCCCCTTTTCATAAAGACACCCACTGTATAGCTTTAGGGCATATTCTGAAGATCTCATTTTGATGCCCTCTGTAAAGCCACGGGTTCAAAGCAAACATATGCTGAGGTACTGGAAATATGAAGTTCAACGTAAGAGCGGGGAGGGGGGATAATTCATCTCAGTATATACTGTATTATAATTCCATTTCACAAATAAGAGTTCAAGGCCAGAGAGACAGTAAGCAGTAAAGCAAATATCCTTAGGAGTCTATCTGTTCTGAAAGATCATTTTCAACACCTTAAATTGCTCTCCAAGCCTGACCTCCTGTCCCATACACTACCTACATTCTACCAGTCAAGTGAATAAGAATCAGCTGATGAAGAAACACAAAACATTGTTTTTGCACTGGAGGCCAGGGGAGGCACAGACACAGCACTCTGAAAGCTTTTGTTCAGTATCTCCATGATAGGGGATTGCAATCAGTGTCAGACACGGAACACAAGAGAGCTCAGCTAGGAATGCCAGGAGCTTTCAATTAATGCTGGAAAACACCAGCACAAACAAGTTCAAAAGACAAAAGATAAACTCTGAATGACTGTCTCCATTAACTGGATAATGAGCGGTTTTACAATTAAACACTTGCAAAGAGATAAGAAGTGCAGGAAGGAAATGGAGGGCGGTTTGAATTTAGATCAGGCTGGCCTAATTTGCAGGAAATCTGCAGGGGACTTCCTGTTGTTGCAGGGCGGCCGTGGGAGGAGCTTCAGGAACCTTGGGGTGAAGCTTAATGATTATCAAGTCACTCTTTTCAGACCACCAGGACTTTTAAACATTTCCTCCACTTTCACGTTCAGCGATGCATTACACATATAGTTTCTATAAACAAAATGTGTAGACACCCCAGAAAGGACAGCTTAATACAATGATCAGAGGAAAAAGAATTCAGAATATATTTGTATTCTCAAGTCCTGAGTAGATCTGGATAGGAAGCTATGAAAAAAATGCAGAGACACTGCTTGTGGTTTAAATCAGACCCTATTCAAACATAATCATTCAGATGTTCAAACAAAATTGGCTAGTCAAAGGAATTTTTAATTACTGAAGTCAAAAAGTCTAGGATCAACTCTTTTGAAAGTTTAGTTCTGTATGGAATGTCAAAATTAACTAAAGAGGCATATAATCAAGTTTTTCAATCATGCAAGAGCAAGTCAGACAACAAGAGGAAACTGGAAGAAATGTAAAATATTCTTATGATATATAAATTCCAGAAAACAATCATTATAGACATTGTAGGCCCATGAGAAACCCTCTGTTGTGATGTCTTCTCTCCTCCAAGGACACATTAGCTACAATGATCCAAGAGAACCTGACTCCACCTGACCTTTGTATATAACGAAGTATAGCCCATTAGTTCATACTTACAATAGGAAATAGTTGGACAAGACAACAGACCACACACGTATCTCAGTCACAGTAAGGAAATGTAGTGCTAACACTCTCAGCCCTCTTGTGGAGATGGCATCTAAGCTATGCGAAACAGAAGGTTGCCTTTTAGTATTGTCCCAGCGAATGAATTTCCTCAGAGTCTCTAATTAAAGCTTCTGGTTTTAGAGATAATAAATATATTTTTGGTGGGGGGTCTCCTTTCTCACATAAAGATTTGTCCAAAGATGTAATGATTTTGCTTGACATTCAACTTCACTGGACCTGGAATGAACTAAAAGACAATGTCTCTGGGCAGAAATGTGAAGCTCTTTCTTAGAAGGAGTAACTTAAGAGGAAATGCATCCCCATTAACTTCCGAAGGCAAAAGGAAAAAAAAAAAGATGTAAAGAACCATGCATACTTGCCCTCACCTCCTGCTAGTCGGTGCACCTATCCTTCAGCTATTGCCGCTCTTCTCCTTTGTTGATATCTGCCTACCAGAGCAGACGGAATATCATCAGCAAGAACCCGTCCAGGGCTTCACTGCCAGACTGAGACTGCTGAGATATCCAGCCTCATTGACTGTAGAGTTACCAGGTCCTGAGTTTTGCCAGTATAAGAGAGTCATTGTTGGATGCTGTCTAGTGTTCTATTGCTGTGAAGAGACACCATTACCAAGGCAACTCTTATACGACAAGGGCTTATAAGAGTTGGAGTTTGCTTACAACTTTAGAAGGTTAGTCCATTCTCGTGATGGTGGGGCGTGTAGCAGCACACAGGCAGATGTGGTTCTGGAGAAATAGCTGAAAGTCCTACATCTGGAACCCCAGGCAGAAGGAAGAGACATCTGACCTGGCTTGGGTTTTTGAAATTTATATCCCACCACCAGCAACACATTTCCCCCAACAAGGCCAGGCCTATTCCAACAAGGCCATACTTCCTAATCCTTCTCAAGCAGTGCCACTCCCTGACAAGTAAGCCTTCAATTCTATGAGCCTTTGGGGGCCATTCTTATTTAAACTATCACAACCACACAAACCATATTGTGTAAAGCAATCTAATAAATCCCTTTCTAATATATATTCATTCTGTCTTTCTAGGAAACTCCAATTAATAAGAAAGAGCATTATTTACCTAAGCTACAACTATTAGCAAATAAGTTTTACAAAATGTAAAACACATTTCCCCTCCCAATGCATACTTGAATATATTTAGACCTAGGAAATGGTTGAAAGTTCAAGTATGTAAAGCAATACAATACATAACCAGGGGCTGTTAACAAAACAGAACAGAGAAATAAATTGTCCAATAGCTATCTTTCCCTTGACTATGAGTGGGGTGATAGCCAATGAAAAATTTGACTCACCAAAAAGCTTAACAATAGGTCCTTATCTTTGGAAACCATGGAGCTGCCCTAGCACAGAAGTATATTTTCAGCATTGCTCCTAATCCCACTGAAAAGCACAGCGACACAATGCCAATGCATATGTAAATAATTACCAAGGAGCAGATAATTATGCTCAAATCAATAGCTGGACAGCTGGGTTACTCTATGTCAAAACCTAGGCAATTCAATGAAAGCTCCCCTAAGGAATTTTCCCAGTTGTTATGGTGAATTTCTCTGTTACTTCTGCATTTTGATTGATTAATACACAATGCACCTTGGCATGTTTTCTACTTGGAATGCAAAATGCTACGGCCACGTGAGAAGACGGTCGGGTGCTCCTGCGATTTCCTACTGGAATTTTGCTTTCATCTTTCAGAGACACAGCAGTTCTTTTAAATTCTTCCTGCAGCTTCGAAAAGACTTCACTTCGATATGCTAAAAGAGATATGATAACCTTAAGCGGGATGGCTGTTCGAAGGGATGGACACATCAGGACGCTTCCTGGAAATGATTCCTTTTATAATTTCCAAGGCAGACATTGGTAGGAATTCCTGGAGAGGCATCAATCTGACACTATCAAGTGTGCACTACTGTTAGCATGTCTGTACTCATTTATGAAAACAACATTTTCTGTATGGAGATAGGACATGTAATATTAACTTAGGGCAGGGGGTGCTTTTCTGTAGAAGGAAAATAAGACAAATTTCGTGGGACAACAGCCAGTCCTATTTCCAGTCCATCTTCCTTCCGGTCCCACATGATTCCCCTTCACCTTCCTGGTCCAATGGGAAGGCCTTTAACAACTTCCATATGAGTGTTGCAATTCTCTCCTAAATCACTCCTCACAATTCCCTTCTCGTTTGCTCAGTGCTGAAAGCCATACTTACTGGTGACAAAATGTGTTTCATGCTGGGTACCTCACGGGAATGATGAGTTTGCCTTAACTGAAGTGATATCTCAGCCAGGCCCAGAGATGTGATCTACAGAGGTGACCTGGGTTCTGTCAGTGGATCTCCAGAGAAATAGGCCAGGTTCAACCAAGAGTACCTTGGCGAGACTGACATTTCCATTTTGGTTTTCTTTTTTCTTTTTTCTTTTTTTACACAAGTCCCATTCTTCCCTGTTAGCTGTCAATTGAAAATATGGACCACATGTCTCTGGCCCTTTTTGTTGAAGGGATTTGGCTGTCTTTTCTTACAAAACCGTTGTTTTACAAGACAATACTTCTTCCCATCCCCCTAAGCCCACACCACAACCTGTCACAGCCCATTGTTCTGATTTGCATTGGAAATATAATTTGTAATTGCCTATAAATTAACTATAAGATTTAAATTTCTCTTCCGGGATTACTAGAGTAGTCCAATCTATTCTGCATCGGTTTCTATTTGACACGAATATTTAAATGTAATTTTTTCATTAAAGACATGATGAGTGGAGAATATAATTCAATGGAATTGTGCCTAATAAAATGAGAAGGGTTTGGGCAATAATTAGAAGTATTTTTTTCCTGGAAATTAAATGTTCAATTTCTCTACATAGTCTTTTATGGACATGAGCCTCGGCTATCCCGAGTTTGCTCATGAAATATTAAAATGAAACTGTTCTTGCATTGAAATTACCATGGAACTTCCATTTATATGTATGTATGTCTACAGGTAAGGATATGTCTTTCTATCCAGCACTGCTAATGTGATACTCCAGTACAATGAAGGCAGGAATATTAAGTTGGCATTTGGAATGAACTTCATTTTGAAAGTATCTCCACACTTAAAATATTTGCTTAGATATGTGCATGTGTGGGTACACATGTGTCTCTCTCTCTCTCTCTCTCTCTCTCTCTCTCTCTCTCTCTCTTTCTCTCTCTCTCTCTCTCTCTCTGTGTGTGTGTGTGTGTGTGTGTCTATTCTGTACTTACAGGAAAGGATATCATGGTTTGGATTTTATGGCTAGAATATTCTGCCTACCCACAGCTCTCAAATACTGGAAACAAGACTGGAATAATCAGGTAACACTCAAACCATTATCTTCCATGCCTTGAGATTTTAATTGATAAAGTACCTGTGTCGAAATGTGTTTCATCATTGACAAACATCTTTTTAGTTTCATTTATTGATTTTATGTGGAAATATGGGGAAGGGATGCACACTCATGAAAGTCGGAGGGCAAATTTCTGTCATTCCTTCTACTACTTGGGGTCCTGGGGTTGGATTCAAGTGGCCAAGCTTGGTGGCAAATACCTTTGCCCTCTGAACCTTCTTTCTGCTCCTGTTTGACAAACATTTCTAACAATCAGAATTTATTTTACTTCTGTAAACACTTAAATAAAGCTTGAGATGCAGACTATCAACGCTGGGTTCAAGATGAAACATCCCAGGTACAAGAGAGTCAAGAGGCATCCTATAGCATGTATGGGTAGAAATAGAACATGGAGAGGTTTGATGCTGCCAGTGGACCCATACTGAGTCATTCACCTTCTATTTCTGGGTACTTGGCCCAGGAATCAGGTTCCTAATCAATAGAGGGGAAAGAGAACCAGCTGTATGCAGATTTTGTGGGAAACAGACATGCACACAACACAAACAGATTATTTAACATTTCACACAAGCATGGATGAGCTTTGAGGCTTCTGACCTTGAAAATATCAGAGGCCAGCCCTGCATTGTAAGGGCACTCACTGGAACCACATCGGGACATTGAGCACAATGAGCGGCAAGACAGCTTTCATCCAAACGACGCTGATATTAACTATTAAACATCTGACCGGAAAATGGTAGAGTTTCCTCTTGTTCAGACATAACCTATGCAGTTCCCTAGCTTCTCAGATTTTTATTAACCTCAGCATCCTTCAGTGGTGACCTTCACACTGCATAATTTTCATTAGCAACTTTCCTCCCTACTCTGTAAAAACCTCCTCTCCTCACCATGGAACCATCAACCTTCCTTATGAGTCACTTCCAATATGTCACCTCTCACCTAAAACTTTGCTTATGCACAAACGCATCCACCCTCCCGAAATGACCCCTGGCTTCCCATCTATAGTGGCAAAGATTTGCACAGTATAATCTTAGCCTGGGACCCCCTTCATCTTACTTTTTAAAAAATAATTTATTTATTTTTATTTTATATGCATTCATGCTTTGCCTGCATGTGTGCTTGTGTGAAGATGTCAGATCCTCAGAACTGTAGTTACAGGCAACTGGGAATTGGTGCTGGGAATTGAACCCAGGTCCTCTGGAAGAGTAGCCAATGCTCTTAACCCCTGAGCCATCTCTTCCTGCCCATGACTTCAAATCTTTAGATAAATTTCCCATGTCTGTTTGTAATTTTAAAACAAGAATATCTAGGGAAAGATGTGCTTTAAAAATATTTATATGTTTTTCCTATTAAATCTTTAAATAAATTTATTTCTATTTTTTTAAACTCTAAACCTCTGTTTTATTCAAGGTCAGCATGGTAGATCAACTTGTTTTTAATAAGTTATATTCCAGAGCATATTAATTTGATTACCTAAAAATTTTATAAATGACCACAACCAAAGAAATGACTCTTTCTATTTTAGTATATTGTTTCGTTTTTAATGTATTTTGTATCTTCTATATAATTATGTCTTTACTAATGTGTGCAGACACGTTCACTTATTATGTTTATAACTGTCTATGATGTTTATAAGTGTTACACATTGTGTTTGCATGAGCACTTTTCTCTAATCCTACCCTTTAGAGAGGATGTGGAGATTGGTGTCCAAGGCCCCTTAATGTTTAATTGTAATTATTCTTCGACCTTACCCTCCCATGTAAGAGGTCTGAGACACAGGCGTCAACGTAGTATATGGGAAGCAAGCAGCCAGCTTGGTAGCCGAACATGTAAGAGTCAAGCTATTTTTCTTCCAGCTAAAACAATTATAACCAGGCACATTAACAAGCCTCTTACTTCCACCCTGGCCTTTCTTCTTCAACCAGATAGCTGCCATTTAATGTTCAAGGCTGTGTTCTTAGGCCCTTGATCTGCTCTGTAGCAAGAACATAATTCAGTCTGTGCTTTCTGTTTCCCACCGCAGATCCCGCTCACCATTGTCTACTTACCTAAGAACACTTTGAAAAGATGTCAGTTTTTTTCTGTGCTCTGGAAAATCATGGGGCTAAAACTTGGTCTTTCTCTTTGCAGACCAAGGCACAGACTCTAATATAGACTCGCTGATACCTCCACCAATCACACATGGGCACCGGTGACCACGCGCAAGATGCGTTTCTGCTCAGTCCTTGTAGATCACAAGTGGTGCGAAGTGCAGCACAGACCTGTGAGGTCAGCTCGTGTGACACAGTACACATAACATGGTAGTTCAGAATGTCACAGAAACAAGAGAAATGGACATGACTTTCTGGATTTAAAACAACAACAACAACATCTTATCAAATTAAATTAACAAATAAACCTTTCTGGTTGGAAGATGGTTTGGGGTAAGGCACTTATCACCTAAGCCTGGCCACTTGAGTTCTGTGTCCCAAACCCACATAAAGGCAAAGGAGAAAAGCAATCCCACAGAGCCACAAGGTTGGAAGTCAAACAAGAAGCAGGAGGCAGCTGCTTGCTTCTACTGATGGTTCTCGGGATCTGAACTCAGGCAGCCAGCAGGGCTTTGCAGACACTGCTGTTACTTGCTGGGCCATCTCTCCTGCCCCATTTTAAACAATCTTAGGCTTCAATAATAAAGACAATAAAGGTTGAGAATAATAAAACGCAAAGTGGTGTTTTGTTGTTACTGTTGTTTGTCTCAACAAACAGAATTCTGTACTTAAAATAGATGATGAAGCTGTCTTCCAGGGCTGAGGCCCAGAATCTCCCCCTCCAAAGAATAGACTGCCACACTCTCAGCATTTGGCAAAGAACTTGGAAGGGCAGGTTATTTCCTGTAATTAGTACTGCCTATCAGCAGCAGTGATGAATTTCAATCTTGCTTTGATTCAATACAAAACGTTTAATTCAAATATTAGTCAAACACAGATAACACAAGCTTCCGTTCAGAGCCATGTGCGACTTGCCTCTGCTGACCTCAGCTGTCATGGGAGTCCTGGGTCTTGTAGATCTGAGTCATTTAAATTATACCCTGAGATGTTTTTCTCAAAGAATTTGCAACTTGCTGGCTAATAACTAGCTAACAATACACAGCCTGTTTATTCTGGAATTACTGCCGACAGAGGAATAGGTTACAGCTCCATTCATGCTGACTCTCTCCCTCCTGAATACGTTTCACACTCAAACGTTTAGTGTTTAAAGATGGGGCTTGTTAGTTCAACGAATTAATCGGGTGTGAAAACTATTTGCATTTTAAACATCGTCAGAATTTTCTTTCGCCCCCAACTGTTTAGTTCACTGCTAGTATACTTATAATTAGCAAGAGGGGGGAAAGCCATTTTATTACATGCTAACTGGCATTCAAGAGTTCTCAGACAACTCCTAAAACCTTCCAAAGCTACAGAATAAGTGGGCGGGGCTAAGGAGACGATCAACATCGTCTCTGCAAGATTGACAGTTCCATCCCCGGGCAGCTGGAATCATTTCCCCACATGTGGCTGTCCAGCATGCATGTAGCTCACGCAGACCTACAGATAACATGGATCATTTCCTCACATGTGGCTGTCCAGCATGCATGTAGCTCATGCAGACCTACAGATAACACGGATCGAGCTCCTGCCTTGTGGTAGGCATTGTGGTAGATTCTGAAGACAACAGGAACTCAGGCTGAAGGATGGGGTCAGGATAGAGAAGTCCTCTAAACAAGATTATACCGGGAAGCTATTTCTCTAAGCTCAATGTGGTCGCTCACAACTCTACTCCCGGCCCCTGAGAGAATGAAGTAGTTTACAAATTTGAAGGTACTCTCAACAACACGTGTGCTGATGACACAGTGGGTGCTTCGTGTATATGGATTTGTTAAGTGTATGGATAAATGAATGAAATGATTATCCTATGTCCAATTACTGCCGTGCCAAATGTATACCTAGCATACCAGGGTCACGACTAATGTAAGTCTATATTAGACTCTTGCGACAGAACATTCCAGAGGACATCACATTGGAGGGATGCCAAAAGGATGAAGTGAAAAGGGCCAGGCCGTGAGGGACAAAGGAGAATATCGGGCTTTCGCTATGAAATGGCCTGGCTCTGACAGGCTCCAGCCTCACTGTCAGCTGGAAAGTGACTGGAACATCAGAGGGCTAACCTAATCGATGGTTCAGTTGTTGGTTAACTCAGAATTTCAATAGGCGAATAGAAGAGCTGGTGAAGATGAAGGCTCATTGGAAAAACTCAACAGTTTCTTTCTTAAAACTTTAAAGCCTGGGCAGTCCAACACCAGGAAGCTGGCAGATCTGGTGTCTAACGGGACTCACGTCTTGGTTTACCCATGGTAATTACCCATGATCACAGTGTTCTCCCGAGGTCTTTTCTAGGAGGATGCCAAACCCTTTCATGAGTGTTACAACGCAGGACCTAACCATGTCTCTGCTGTTCTGGTCATTTGCGGGTAGAGTTCTCGGGACACCTCCAGTCTAAGACAGTAAAGTCTCCATTCTTTGCATTATCTAGGCTTGTCTCACTATGGTTTTTCTTGGGACAAACAACTTCAGGCGGAGAAGGTTTATTTTGGCCCATGGTGTCAGAGGTTTTAGTTCAGAGGATCTGTTGCCATAGACCTGATGCAAGGCTGAACGTTCCAGCTGTCAGCATAACCAGAGCTAATCATCACAAGACAGACAGGAGGGACAGGCCCCAATGACTTTCTCCAAAAGCTATATGAAATGACATGCTAGGCCTTATATGGCCATCCATCCACCAAATCCAATCCTCTTTATAGCTCCATAAAATGGGCACTGAGATACAGAAATGTGAACAAATTCCTAAAGTCATACAGCTAGCAGAAGAAAACCAGATTTCCCCTGTAGGTTAGACACATGGTCAAACCCACGGCTCTACACTACAGGGATAGACAGCCCCTCTTGTTGTCTTGACTCTGGCTCTTGCCAAGTTCCTTCTATTTTCCTGAGTGCACACTGCCTAGAAGATGCAACTAACCATAACAGGTTCACAGTGTCATATTTATTTTTGCTGAGACGAATTGTATCCCTGTAAACTATGGAGCCAAAATAAAATCTTTCTCTCTTAAGTTGCTTCTTTTTTGGTATTTCATCTTCAATAATGAGTTAAATAATGGATACAACTAACATTATTATATATATAATATATGGTATATTATATATAATTATATATACATCAAATATATTTGGGTAAGATACTCCCTGTTGAACAAAGTCGAACTGAGTATTCCAGGAGAGAAGGCATAGCCCACAGGTTACACAGTGAAGGAAGAAGTAAGCAAGGACAAGGTTAGGGCATGGAAGGGATGGAGGCAAGCAGGGTATCAGATAGCATGGAATGAGGGAAGCAGTCAGTGTAGACAATACAGAAAAACCAGGCTCCTCAGTGAATGGCTTGAGGAGGAAGAGCCAGTCTATTTGCCTCTCTCTATGTAATTCCTCTAGTCATCCCATCTGTGCCATCGCTGGGTGCATAGAAGCCAGGAGGAAAATCCTCCAGCTAAGTTCTCTCTACTGGGATATGTTCATTTGGTCATGCACAGATGATCTGAAAGAGAGAAAATAAATTAAAGGAAAGATAAAATTTGCTCTGTTCTAGAAATGTGAAGAATTAAAAAAATGTGTGCACACACAGAGAGTACATGCTTTATCAGTCTTCTTAAGGTCCCTGCTGTGCCCTTTAAACTACTTTTCTGACCCTTCTTTCCATGTGAAGAGCGAGCATATGCACCTTTTATCCCCAAAGACAAGGTCCCAACCTTCCCAGTTTATATTCTAGTTATCTAGTACAATATTTAGCACATAGAAGACTGAAAATTCTGGATGAAGAAACGAACAGAACACATATAGTTAAAGATATCATACACATGGAAAGCAAAGAATAATCCTGTTATGAATATCTACTGCAATAACTTTAATTTTCAATTCCATATCATGTGCCTAGTTAATGTCCCGATCCTCTTGTTTGCCCTGAATCCCATAGCTGGCAAATCGCAAAAGCTATGTTGACATCCAGATTGTCACTCCAAAATGAGGAGCACCCTAAACACATATGCACAACTGGTCTATGAACAGCTAGAAATTGTTTATTCTTATAATTTTATGGGAAAAAAAATCACATAAACTCAGAGCAGATCCTGTCAGTTAGAAAAATACCAACTGATAAATTTATCTCTGATTATATCAACTGATGACAGAAGAAAGATACTTGAACAAATAAGTCCCAGAAACGTCTGATCACTGCCCAAGAGAACAGTGAGAACTTTTCTTTATTTAAATGCCAAAATTCTGGGAGCAGTGGCTCTCCTAAAGTTGCCTAGGAGGGACAGGCCTGGTGTGGAAGGGAGAGGCTCTTAGCCCCCACAACTAAACTGTGAGAGGACTTGGATGTTGGTCAGCAGCTTCTGTGCCATGGATTGTCCTTTGTTGCTGCTGATTTCTGTCTTCCCAAACCATCTCCAAAGCTATCCCTATAAATCTCTTACAATTAAAATACCTTTAATATGCTACTGACACAGGGTTTCAAAATTCCCAGGAAGTCACTAGTTAAAGTCTAATTTCATAGCTGTGGTGCAACATTTTTAAATGGGTTGTCTATCTTATATAAAATAGCACTGCTTATGTTGACTTAAATAAACCACACACACACACACACACACACACACACACACACACACACACACCTAGAAAACAAAACCAAGCCTCTCCTAAGCCTGGGTCTCATGTATCACAGGCTGGTTTTGAACTCACTATGTAGCTGAAGAAGATGTCAAACATCTGGTTCTTTCACCTCTGCCTTGAAGGTTTCGGGTCTTTCAGACACATGCCATCACACATAATTTATGTAGGGCTAGGAGCCTAATCCCAGGCCTCCTGCATGTTAGGCAATCCCGCACCACCTGAGCTATGTCACTGCATCCCGCTTCCGGAATTTTATGTTTGATAGAGAATTCTTACCTGCCACAGTCACGGAGGCAAAACTACCACCAAACTCTTACAATTTATAAGCAGAATTATAAGCATTTGGGGAAATAAATTCCTATAAGTTTAAGACAGACTGTGGCAGTCATGAGGGGCTACTTCACAACAAAAATCACATGAAAGATTTTATCCATCACCTTTCATGATAAATCTACCTGAGGAAATTGAAAGAGGTCTGTGTGAGAACTGGGGACCGGGGGTTAATTGTTACTGCGCTGCTCTTTGACAATGCTATCCCACCTGGCGCCCCCCACCAGATGCTGCCTAAGCAGACTGTCACACGTGAACAAAGAACCTCAATTTGCACAAGAGCCACTGTCACACGGTATTAATAAAGTCCCTCCTTGTTGTCTCAATAATGAGCTGTCAGGTGGCTTGCTTTGATTAAAAACAACAAACTTCCTGGTAGAAATAGACTTGTTTCGTGTGACATTCAGTCCTTCCCCCTGGGATGGGATCCTGGGAGCTTCAGGGTCTCCTGTAACATTATGGTGGTTCATTGAGCGAAGGGTTTAGTGCTCCAGCCTGGCCATGGAGCTAGGCTGGCGAGCCAGGGAGCCACAGTAGTCGGCCCATCTCTCCTTTCCCTGCGTTGGCACTGCAAGCCAGTGTCAGCACACCTACCTTTATCTTTCACATGACTTCTGGTGGCCGACTTCAAGTCCTTTTGCTAGAGTGCAGAGGACTTTACCAACTAGCCCATCTACCCAGCCCTCCAATACTGAAGTCTTTAAGAGCCCCTCCTCCAGTAGCATGAATCCACGGCCTGTGCCAAACAAAAGTCTTCATCATGCCGTGTTATAAATAGATTATTATTTATCAAGATCCTATTTCTATCCCCCATGGGTGCCTTCTCTTTCTTTCTTTCGATCAGTGCCCTTCGTTGCCCCTGGGGCAGGACACGGGCTTCTGCAGCCCATTGCCTCTGAATCTTCCACTCGAATCCAATTATCTGGCCCCCAGCAGGCCTGTCAGTGTCCTGACAACTGCACGCTGCACGCAGGCCCGGCTGTCAGAGGTGAGAGACTGCAAGGCTGCCTTCAATTCCTCCCCCATTCCCGCTAAGCCACAGAAGGAAGGAGGTGCGCACAGTACATTGAAGGGAGTTGGTTAGGGATGCCAGGGAGGTCAAAGCCGATGTGGAAGAAAAGGCTGAGGTGAAAATTAGAAAAAGGAAAAGTGCCAATACCATCCAGACAGGTGCCGCCGCTTTCCCACGCAGAACAGCAAGATTCTACTCCCAGCTCGGGCTCAGCCTTTGTGGGAGACGGAGCACACACTCAGACTGATTTTAATTGAGATCAATTTAACAAGTGCCATCTTCCACAAAGTCCTCCAATTGATTGAAAACCAAAGGAAGCTCTTCTAAGTGGCCCCAGGTTTCTCTGTTGTTCCCCTACCCCTCCCCAAAGCAATGATTATCTGAACTTTGGGAGATTGTGTGCTAGAAGAAACATCATTTATTCCTGGCCTATCTCAACACAGGCTTTAAAATGGTGAGTATTTGAGCTGAATTTTTTGTGATCCCCTGATTCCAATTATTTGTCAACAAGCAAGTACTTATTAGTGGCCTAGAATTGCAAATGGTCCCTAATATCTGCCTGATGTATTGACAGCAACCCTCCAATCTCAAGGATTCATTGTGGGACGCTTAGGGCCAACACTCAGGTGAGCGGCTGCCTGCATCTCCTGAGGGGCACTTGCTGTGAGGAGTTCCAGTTTCAGGAATGGACTTGAAAATAATGTGCAGCACGTGAGAGAAGTCCTGAGTTAACAGTTGTGGTTGAAATGGGCACAGTCATGTCGAGGTCCCCCGTGCCTCAGCCCCATAGGAGTGGCACAGAGGGATGAACGGCAAAGCCTTCTTTGGGTCCAATTGCCAGTGCTAACACTGAGTACAAAATATGTCTGCTGTAGCTTTCTACCCCCCCCAGATCTTGTTTATAGCCTGAGACTGCTCCCCTACCGAGACTGCTCCAATCAAGATGAACTCTGTCTCCTTGTTCAGCTGTGTATAGTAAACACACCGAGCTTTCAGGGTACTGTGGCTTCTCCATAGGAGTGCCCAAATCATCTAATTCCAGCCTTACTGTAACGTGTCTTTGTGTCTATCTTTACTTTATTACCACGCTGCCCCAGTTGGATCAGTTCCTGGAGCCATTCAGAATACAGCAGGAAGTGGTCTTCTGCGTCATAACGGTGACCTGATGGATATCATTACAGCCAGAAAGAAACACACAAGACTTGCTTAGCGTTTACCAAATCGTATTGAAGACCCGCCACCACACACAGAGTGGACCCAGGCCACCCTAATAACAAAACTGCAAAACAAATGATGGCTTAATTGCAGGCAGAATAAAACCTTCTGATGAGAGAAAACACACAGTTCAGACAATTTTCCCTGTGATGGGAAGCAGTTCTTCATATCAAGGCCATGATAAGAAGAATATTTCTACTTGAATGTACTGTGGTGGTGGGTTTAAAATTTATAATTCAGAGGGATTCCTTTTTATTAAGGGTCCTACAAAATGAAATCCTGTCACATTGAAAAAAGTCTGGTGTGGGAGGTCCTTCTGTCTCTGTGTCACTTTTATTGGTTAATGAATAAAGAAACTGCCTTGGCCTGTTGATAAGGCAGAACTTAGGTTGGCCGGGGTGGGGGTGGGGAGCTGTACTGGATGCTGGAAGGAGGAAGGCGGAGTTAGAGAGCTGCCATGAAGTTGCTGGAGATAGGCGTGCTGAAACTTTGCTGGTAGGCCACAACCTAGTGGTGATACACAGATGGGTTGAATTAAGATGCAAGAGTTAGCCAATAAGCAGCTAGAGCTTCTAATGGGCCAAGCAGTGATTTGATTAATGCCGTTTCTGTGTGAATATTTCGGGGCTGAGCATCTGGGAATCAACAAGCAGCTTTCTCCAACAAAAGTCAAAGCCTTTCTTCTCTAGAATGTTCCCGATAATACAATACTAGAATTTCAGTGCTATCAAATAGTCACTCAAATTAAATGAAATTAATTGAGATAATATAGGCAATTAAAAAATGTTGTCTGTGATATTCAGAAATGTATGTGTGTATCATGTCCATGCATGTCAGAAATATTGCTTATATTATTGAGGTTGTATACAAAGAGGACTTTGAATTTGTTCAAACTTTTGAATTCTCTGTGAACTCTTTTCAAAGCCATCACATTCTCCTTAGCAAGATTTACAAAATGCTATCTACAAAGAACAATGCAGATGACAAACCCTTCCTATGACATTGAATTTGATTTTTAGAAAATGATGTCATTCCAATAGGAGAGCAGCAAAAGAGTCCCCACCGGCCCAGCCACAAATTGTCCTGTCAGAAGACAGTTTCTTTGGTGGTTCCATGCCTAAGCCTCAAGGCAGCTCCAACAGAGGAGCTGCCAGAGCCTGGACTAATGGTGGCCTTGGTGGGTAAATAGGCAGTGTCCTCAGCAACCACATTAAAATCTGATCCTGTTTGGCCGTGCAGACCCAGAAGGTTGGATAATCACAATACTTCCTTTATAAGATCTTAAAACTTTGTTCTTATTGGTGATGAATATGGAACATATCAGCAACTCTAAACTCACCACAACTAACAAAATATTAATAATAAGCCCTCAGTGCATGCATTTCATGTTGGTGAAGACAATGGGCATTTTTATTAATTGGCATATCAAAAATGGAGAAAAATAGAACTAACTCTTTCTATTCCAAATTTAAGTAGTCTTGGTTGTTCAACAGGTCAGGTCCAATGAACATATAAACATTTTAAAGGGTTTACTAAATACATAACTAGGTATCACCTTAAATACTTTTAGACAAGAAGAGATCATTGACATAATAATAATAATAATAATAATAATAATAATAATAATATCACAGTGCTAGGATGTCCCCACAGGAACAGACCTCTGGACATGAAGCTTCCAAAGCCTTTGCCCTTTTATTCTAGTCCCTACTCCTCAGGCCTTCTTTCCTTAGTAATATGACTTCCTAGGGACTGCTTCCTACATGAAAGAAAACTCTGAGAAACCAGTAAACCAGTAAGAAGAGTCCGCCCAGATTCTCTCTTGCCATTTTTTTTTAAAAGTTTATAATTATCATTTTGGTGCTGGATAGTAGAATCATTATTCATCAATTGTCAAAAAAAAATTGAAAACTTTTCATACAAAAGTTTGTTATATTGTTGTGTTATGTTTTACTCTGTTGGCTCTTTAGTCTTTTGACTTTTTGGGTTTTTTTTTTTTTTTTGTATCCCACCACCCAGCTCCCAAATAAATCACACATGAAGGCTAATTCTTAGTTATGAATGCCTGGCCTTAACTTGGCTTGTTTCTTGCCAGCTTTTCTTAAATTATCCCATCTATCTTTGGCCTTGGGGCTGTTATCTTTCCCTATCCCTGTATACCTTTTCTTCCCTTCTTACTCCGTGTCTGACTGTGTAACTGGATGGCTGGTTGGCTGGCCCCCGAAGTCCTCCTCCTTCTTCTCTGGTTCCTTGATTGCCTTCTTCCAGATTTCTTCTCATAGTTATCCTCTCTGCCTGACAACCCTGCCTATTCCTCTCTCCTGCTTCGCTATTGGTCGTTCAGCTCTTTATTAGACCCTCAGGTGTTTTAGACAGGCACAGTAACACAGCTTCACAGAGTTAAACAAATGCAGCATAAACAAAAGCAGCACTCCTTAAAATATTATTCTATAACACGAAATGTTATTACTTAGGGGTTTGCAATGTGGCTTAGAGGATGGGATGCTTGCTGTCAATCTGGATGTCCTGAGTTTGATCCCTGGAATCTAGATGGTGGGAGGACCATCACCTCTGACCTATATGTATGTATGCTATAATCACATACTCCTACCCCCTTATACACACTAAACAAATAGATGCATTCTTTATTAAAATTTAAAAGGCCCTCATTAAACCAAAAAGAACTACTTATAATTATAGTAATTTATTTTTACTTATAAAATGTGTGTGCCTCAGCCTATGATATAGGTCAGCTTAAGTTTCACAAAGAATTGGACAGACTTGATTTTAACCTAAGAGCCACAAAGTGTTACAAATAACTAAGTAAACTGTTGTATTTTAAAAATAATAATTCACCATGAAAGATGCCACAGAATAGAGCATCATGCCTAAATGAGTTTGTATAACCTGAATTTTTCCTTGTTATCAGATGAACTCAATTCCTGTTACTGGGAATGCAATGTGTATGTGTATATCATAATAGGCACCCAGCAGTACCTGGGTTTATATCTGTATTGTGGTGTATTTTTAAATCATGACATGGGGGCAATTTTTAAACAAAGAAGTATTTTATTTTAAAATTTCTCTGAAACATTATCATATGCCCTGCTGTGGTTTGAATCTGAAATTTCCCTGGGCTTGTGCTGTAGATGCTCCTCCAGGTTTGGTACTCTTTTGAAAGCTGCAGAACCTTTAGGCTGTGGGTCCCTAGCTAGTAAAAGTACCTTAGTAGAAGTGATCTTTGAAAATAACACCTGCCTCTGGCTCAAACCTGCTCTCTGCACGGTGGTCAGTCATCATGTAAGGATCTTCCTACAGGCTCAAAGTGGTGGTGTGGGATTATTCCCCTCTGTATGCTGTGAATACCATTGGTTAATAAAGAAATGCCTTGGGACTGTGCAGAGCAGAACTTAGCTAGACAGGGAAAACTAAACTGAACGCTGGGAAAAAGCAGAGCGGATTAGAGAGAAGCCAAGTAGCCCCGCTAGAGACAGACGCTAGGACCTTTATCTGGTAAGCCACGTGGTGACCACAGATTATTAGAAATGGGTTAAATTAAGATATAAATGTTAGCCAATAAGAAACTATAGATTAAGGGCCAAGCAGTGTTTTAAATAATATAGTTGATGTGTGATTATTGTGGGTCTGAGCTGCTAAGCAGTCCGCAACTAACAAGCAGCCTCCTTACAATAAAGTGGCTTTATGGCTTCATGCCCAAGGATCGGTAATTAATTTAATTAATTTTAATCATTAATTAATTGACTTAATAGATGAAAAATTAATATTGTGAGCATGACCATCCTGCCAAAAAGCAATCTACAGATTCAATATAACCCCATCAAAATCTAGCACTATTCTTCATGGAAATAGAAGAAAAAATTCTTAAAATTCATATGAAAGCACAGAAGATTCTGGACAGCCACAGGAACCCTGAGCAAAAAGAATCGTGCTGGGAGTACCACTCTCAACATCAAGCAATCCTAGAGAGCCATAGAGCTGAAGGCACCGCAGTACCGGCATGGCATTTTGAGATTCCATATCATGCTAGTCAGAATGGCTGCCATCAAAAAGTTAAACACAAACAAATTCTGGTGGGGATCTGCACTGTTGGGGAGACTGTGAATTGGGCAGCCACTCTGAAAGTCAATGTGATGGCTTCTCAAAAAGAAAGAAGCAGAACCAGCATGTGCCCCAGCTGTACCACTCTTGAATATTTACCCAATTCTGCCATAGAGATACCGCCCCATTCTGTTCACACACACACACACACAGACACACACTGGATAGCTAGGGAGTGGACCCAGCCTACATGTCCCTCAACTGATGAAGGGTTATGAATGGATATTAAAAATGTGGTATATATGCACAATTTGGGTTCCACTCCAGCACTAAAAAATAAAGTGATGCAGGAACGTGGATGGTGTTAGCTGCTGTGTGCTGAGTGAGGTTACCCCGGGCCCAGAAGGACAAACTCCCTGCAGTATGCTCTCTCTCATATGCAGATCTTAGCTTCAGTGGTTTGAATTCTGTGTTTAAGTTGGACTGAATGGCCTTGGAATCCGAGAAATAAGAAGACAGCCATAAGAAGTGGGGTTGGGGAGAGAGATGGAGTGACCCTGAAATATATGATATGAAATCAGAAAAGGAAGAGTAGGGGTATGTAAGTTTAAATGAGGGTGGATTGAAAGGTACAGAAAAGATGGGAGTTGGAGGGAATGTCAGTACAAACCAAGAAAGCTACTACTTTGTAAATTTACTAAAAGGTTTTATATATATATATATATATATATATATATATATATATATATATATATATATATATATAAAATGGCTTGAATTGAGGTTAGCTACTTAAGTAGATAACATTGCTCCCAGAAGCATAAGTTTCTAAATGAAAACCCCACTGCCAGGTATCTCTTAGGGGCTCCACCAAACAATATTGTCTACTGCTGTTGCTTTCAGTTTCCCATCAGAACTAGATGCTCAAGTCACCACACACTTTGAATACAGAAACCAAGCTGGCACTGAGCTGAAAGCCCCCACTGCCAAGTCCCCTGCTGGCTAGTGTCCACAGTAGCAGAAAAGTGCCAAACAAGGTGTGAGGGCGGGAAAATTCATCAGTGGTCCTACCCACCTGTGGGCATGAGTGCCACAGTACTGTCCCACCAGGCAGGATATGCCCGCTGGTGCACAGTGGCAAGACTCATCTGTGGATCATTGGAAGCTTTATTCTTAGATCTGAGGCCCAACCCATGGGAGGGAATTACATATTTGGTAAGATTTGCATTATCAAAAATTTTTTTTCTGTCTTACAAACTTTATTAGTGCTGGGGAAAGGAGGACAGGCAGCTCTGGTCTCTCCTGGACATTACTGCTTGCCGTTGCCATTGATGGGACGGTTCACATGGTCAGGGGAGGACAGGAAGGCCTTGATCTTGGGCCGGGAACTGAGGCGTGCCACATAGGCATTGAGTAGGGGGAAGTTGTCCAGGCAGCCAGGGGCCAGGACCTGGTGGATCAGCAGCAGATCTAGCAAGTTGTAATCGGCGAAGGAGATCTGGTCACCCACAATGAAGGCTTTGCCTCCTTGGTTCTGGGACAGCAGGGTCTCGAAAGGTTTCAGGTGTCCAGGCAGGGCCTTCACATAGTCATCCTTCCCTTCCTCATATTTGGTGTAGATGAGAGTGATGTATTTCAGGCGAAGGTCTTCCACCCCGTCATTCACCATATCCACCAGGGCAGCCTCCTTCTGATCTTTCCCATAAAGCCCATGGGATCGGCCCAGGTGCCTCTAGATGGCATTAGATTGGTACAGGGTAAGGTCTCCATCCTGAAACTTGGGGAGCTGCCCATACAGACAGGAGGACTTGAGCAAGCCTTTCATCCAAGTATCTATGGACACCACCTCCTCCTTCCAGCTCTGGTCCTGGTCAGCCAGTAGCATGCGCATGGCCTCACAGCGCCCTCGAACTGGGAAGTAGACAATGGTGTACGGCGGCATGGCTGCTGCGCTGCGGCGTAGACGAATTCCGAGCTCGCATTATCAAAATTTTGCCTATGGCTGGGATAATGCAGACCGTAGGGCAATCAGGTACTGCTGATGTTTTACAAAGTGGAAATTTTTGTTTATGTTTATACCAGCAGACAAATGCTACTCCCATCCCAGGTCCTAGCTGCTTCTTTTTGCAGTTAGCAACAGTGAGTGTAGAGACTCATGACTGGTTGACGCACGGAGAATTAAGTGCCTGCTAAGTGTTCCGCCCTGAATAAGTCAACTACACCACACCCTGCAAGACTCACAGAACATCCAGGAGTAGGAGTGGACATGCTATAACAGAAGGAGGGTGGCGAAAAGCTGTGTGAAACCCCACACTCTGGATACGGCACAGGCATTGCAAACATGAACACATGGCAGCCATGATGAACTGTATCAGGATAAGGACACAAAAGTAAGAGCAGGATGAGTTGGCCAAAAAAGAGGCTTCAACAGGAATGCCGTGGGCATAAGAGAGGGTAACAGATGGTAAATATGATGACAGTATATTGTCTATATGTGTGAATGTCAAAATAAAAGCAATAATTCAAAAATAAATCTTATCACTTACATATTTTTTTTAAAATATATTTTCCCTAAATCAAATTCAGACATCTATGTGATAATCAAGTTGTGAGATGACCATTAGTGGGAACAAACTTTGATTAACCATACTAAGGTTTCTTTTCTAGCCGTTGTACAAAATAATCGTCATTGCCCCATAAAGAGGTGATCAGGGGATGCAGCCAAAACCTAAGACGCAGCAAGGAAGTTGATTATTTTTAAAAATATTGAGTGTTTGTGATGCATGTGATATTTTTTAGCTTTTAAGTTTGTCATATTCTGTTGTCATTTCTCATTGCAAATAAATTCTCATGTTCAAAAAATAAAAAAGAATAAAAAAGAAATAAAAAATAAAAAAAGAATGGAAGGATGGATGGATGAATGGAGGGAGGGATGGAGGGAGGGAAGGCAATAGATAGATGGATAGATAGATGACAGACAGGCAAGCATATGACAGAGAGACAGAGAGACAGAGAGACAGACAGACAGACAGACAGACAGATAGATACAGATAGATAGACAGACAGACAGACAGACAGACAGACAGACAGACAGACAGACAGATAGATAGGACAGGCAGGCAGATAGACAGAATGGCAGACAGGAAGGCAAATAACAGATAAGACTCCTGGTGATAGTGAGTAAATTTATTACAGACATACTATGCTTGGAACAACTTGAAACTGCACCCCAAATTGTTCTAAGAGCATTGATGAGAAAAGCTGGATTTCAGAGCCCACTGGGTTTCAGCAAATATTTTCCTCAAGCAGAGGCTCTACTCTAAGAAAAAGAGTGAACTAAAAATAGACCCGGATCCACAGGTTAAGCCTAAGTTCCAGTTAAGTTCTGCTTAACGAAAGGGGTCTAATCAGCTGAGTCTTCATTAGGGCCAACAGCATCTTTACTCTGGTTTATCTAATTACAGAAATCAGTTCTATGTGATAAGAACGCTGAATCCACAATGTGTGACACGGTAGCATTTACAGATAAAAGAGAATATTTATACATTTTAAATAGGCCATTTTTTCATAGACATAAACACAAAGAATATCAACTATTGCGATGGTTTGAATGAGAAATGCTTTCCAGAGCCTCCAGTATTTGAACACTTGGTACCGGTTGGCAGCGCTCTCTTGGGAGATGGTGCAACCTTGTTGGGGGAAGCACATCACCTCGATAGGGTTTTAAGAGTTTAGGTCCTCACTGCACCTTCAGTTCACACTCTCTGCTTCATGTTCACGGGGCTGCGGTTGAAGATGTAATCTCTCGGTTCCCTGGTCCTGCCGCCATACCTGCAGCTTGCTGTCATGGTGATTCTCAGCCTGGAACCATATGCCAAAATTAACTCTGTTCCTTAAGTTGCCTTGGTTACACTGTGTTATCAAAACGGCAGGAAAGTAATACAGTGTTAAGTGCATATTTGATAGCTGGGACCATAAGACATTGAAAGACTCTAGAGAGGCAGGTTACAACATCTGAAGAATTATCTACAGCGTATAGCCAGAGAAATGTAAGTAACAGCACCCAAAAATTCCTATATATCAGTAAGGTGGTGTCCTGCTTAGGAAAGGGGGAAAGATACGGATAATTACAACACAAAGAGCATGTCCTGGCGAGCGACAAATAAACACTCAGAGTTCTCACTTTACACGGTTATGATTTCTGTGAATTTCACTGGCCAACTAACAGGACCCAAATTTCAGCTGCTTCAGCATAATTGAAATTGTGTGAGATATAAAATATGTGAATAGCTCCCGAGCCCACAAATCACCGAGTAAATAATAGCTGTGCAAAATGATCAATGACCAGTTAAGTAACTTCTTTCAAAGTCTGTCCATGATTAGTCACTACACATCTGCTATTTAATTCATATCAAACAATAAAGCATGAAGTTTTGTTGCCTGGTTATATCCCACTGATGAACCATGTGATGTTTGACCAAAATGGATTATCTACAGAGAGCACTGGTAAATGAAAAGGATATAGGCCAAAGATTAAGACAAGAGGAGGTGCCATGGCTCAATGGGTAAAGTTCTCGCTGTGCAAGCGTGAGGACCTGAGTTCAAATCCCTAGAAGTCGTGTTTACCTGAGTACTATAGCAAGCACCTGCATGTTCCTTGAGAGAGAAGAGAACTTTCAGCAGCTTGAGGGCCAGCTAGCCTAGCATCTTAGTATACATAGAGGCAAACAACAAACACTATATATAGAATGGGTGTTTAATATAAATAGCGTTAGAGAAAAAAACACCTGGATAAGCTTATGTGACACCACTGCCATTAGATATGTGGTTCATTGGCAAAGGAATCCAGCATGGCAGAGCTAACCATACACCTAGGGGATATTCTGGGGATGCTAAAGGATTAGGATATCACAGAAGTGACTGCAGCAAAATATTTCAGATCAAAGGGACACTCAGATATTTCATAACACTGGAGATGTCAGGGGTCCACTGCTGGAAGCCAGTCCCTGTAAAGGGTTATAAGAGTCTGATACCCACACTTCTGTCCCTAGCCCTTCAGCTACTGCTCTCCATAGAGGACCAGCTATCAGATCCCTTCCCCATGTCATATATACAGTTTTGATTACACCATGGTGACAGTAAAGAAATCAAAGATACCACTGTGTTCTTTTCCAAGATCCTGGGCATGGAAGACACTACTTTTAATGGAGACCAGAAAGCACTGTGTTTTGAAGACCAGAAATTTAACTTTAAAAAGATGGGAAAGGAATTTGATATCAAAGCAGTTTACCTGGAAGGTTCCCGGAACACATGTCTAGCCACAGAAGTTCCTTTGGAGGAGAAAACCAAGCACCTCAGACTTGTGATGTCCCTGTTGAGGAGGGTCCGGCCTCCAGGACAGGAGCAAAAGGTCCTATCATGTGCATCTACTTCTGAGGTCCTGACAGAAATCTGATCGAGTTGTGCAACTATGTCTGATCACGACTAACGCTGGCCCTCTCCCATTCCGTTTGCCAAGATGTCATCCTCTCCCTTGTTGCCAAAAATCTGTCTCCAGGCCCAGAGACCTCCAAGAACTGAGAACTTTGGCATGTTATAATTCCTGCAAAATGATTTGAGACAGGTTTATGTCTAAAATGTTGATTCTAGATGGATGGCCTCCATCCAAGCTACTCCAATAAATGATTAGGCTTTCCATTTGAAAAGAAAAAGGTCCAATTACCATTTAGCAGCATCCACTTGTATAATCCTATAAGCTATGAGTCTATGTCTTGACATGTCTATATCAGGACATGCCTAGCAGATATGCATTCACAGGAACACAGTAACAAAGGTGATGTACAACTTTGTGCAGAGTGATTTTCCCTGTAAGACTACAAAAGAACTGATTATACAAAGTCAGATAGGGGCATTTTCCTATCAAGGCATATGCATGTAAATGTATACTAATATGTGTATATAAATACGCCATAGATGCATAGCATATTCATACCACAAATATTTGTATATAAATATGACAAGAGAAATAGGATGATCACATGACCAAAAATGAAAAACAAACAGACAGACAAGAGAAAGGAAGGGAACCAACAGGGAATTCTGAAAGGGTACTGCAGAATGAAGAATACACAGGCTTTGAATCTATGAAAGAACCAATAGCTGGTCAGGAAGTGGTGGTGTATGCCTTTAATCCCAGCACTCAGGAGGCAGAGGCAAGCAGCTGTCTGTGAGCTTGAGGCCACTCTGGTCTACAGAGCAAGTTACAGAACAGCTATATTAGTTACACAGAGATACCCTGTCTTGAAAACAAAACAAATCAACAAACCAAATAATCTGCTTGGGGAGGGAACAAGCAGGAAAGGGTTAACTCGAGGCTTCTGTGATATGGGCTTTGTTTTTCCATGTTCTCTGTGTGGTCAGAACACTGAGGGACTTGGGGGTATTTGCTTTGCAAAACTATCAAGCTGCATGTGTTATATCTGTTCATTTGCTGACTAGATATTATACTTTAATAAAAAGTTAGAAACAAAAGTAAAGAATATTGTTTTAATATATACCACCAGCATTTGTAAGAGTTCATTAAAGTATTAGCAAAAAGGAGTAATTCAAAAGTGGTCACAGAAACTCTGGAGGGCCGCCTGGGTACCCACAAGGTTAAATATATTGTTAAAATCTAATTTCAACACTATGGACCTTTTCTACTAGGTTGTAATTGATTACAGAAAAGCTATGGCCAAAAGATTGAAGCGTCCTATGTAGGAACTGAGCGGTGCCATGGAGTTGCAATAGCGGCCATTTTCTGCTCCTCTGCCGCGCATCCTCTCACTAGAGGAGAAGAGAGGGAGCAAGCAGGGAGGGGGAGGAGGGGAAGAAACCATTTCACTTAAGAATAATTGATGAAGCATCCAAAAATTAGCATGTAATGCATTTATTTTCAAATGAATAAATACAAACGTTTCTGGGGGTTCATCTCGCATACAGTAAACGGTAGCTCGTGTGACTGACAGTCGCAAAAGCTCTTCAGAGCCCTCGACAGCGTTTAAGAGGAAAAGCTGCTTCGAACACCAAAAAGTTTTGAGAATCTCTTAGGAAATGTAGGGTCTCCAATTATTTTACAACTGTCTCGCTTACATGTAAATAAGCCCTTTACTGACATTTGAAAACTTTAGAAGTAGTTAAAATATTCATCACGCAATCAATTCTGTTGGCACGTTTGTTCTAACAGGCAGGCTCCTTCAGTGACAAGCAGTGTTCAAGCCTCGCCTCTGTGACAACAGTCTTTTCCCCGTGACGGGGCAGAGGAGCGACTAAAGACAAGACTAAAGCTGTCAACACACTGAGTGAGTGACATATCAGTGAGTGGGGCACAGAGAGGATGGAGCAGGCACATCCCATCCACAATAAACCTTTGATCATACTAGAGTTTCAAAGTTGAACAAAATAGACTTTTGCATTTGATTTTTATATGTACTCTTCTATTATGGGTCCTATCTAAAGTAAGGTTTACCCATGAAAATACAGGACTTTAATTTATACACTATCTCAAAATATACAAATAGGAAATCACGGCTGCTGCTTCATCAGCTCTTTGAAGGGGTGAACATACTAAATATAAAGATAATGTTAAAACCCCGAAGGCTCACCAGGGTGATGTTCTTATCATCTCAGGACCTATCTCAGAATGTTCTTCTTGATGTAGGTATGTCTTCTATCTATCTGATGATTTTATTGGTTAATTAATAAAGAAACTGCTTAGCCTGATAGGTTAGAACATAGGTGGGTGGAGTAGACAGAACAGAATGCTGGGAAGACGGAAGTGAGGCAGATGCCTCAGGCAATCGTCATGGCTCTCCTCTCTGAGACAGACTTGATGGAGTCAGCCGCCAGGTCAGACATGCTGAATCTTTCCCGGTAAGACACCACTCGTGGTGTTACACAGATTATTAGATATGGGTTAGTCAAGATGTGAGTAAGAGGCTGAAGCTAATGGGCCAAGCAGTGTTTAAAAGAATACAGTTTGTGGGTTGTTATTTCCAGGGTTAAGCTAGCCAGGCAGCTGGGAGCCTGGCGGGATGAAAAGCAGGCCTGCCCGCAGCTCCTCACTACACCTGCTCAATTAATGAGACTGGCATTTTGCATACTAAAGGTGAAGCCATGATCTGGTTCAGATTTTTAAATAAACACATATTCATTAAAAATAAAATTACCATGCTTAGCCACCACAGAAATGTAGATTAAAACCTGGTGTGGTAGAATGGTCTGTATTCTGTCAATTATATTTTAAATAAACGCTTATTGGCCAGTAGCCAGGCAGGAAGTATAGATGGAACAACCAGATAGGAAATAGAGGTGAGTCAATCAATAAGAACAGGAGAATTCTGGGAAGGAGGAAGCCCATTTCCTCTGTGGTCCCAGCCCAGACACAAAAGAAGCAAGATGAGACTGACTGTCTTGTTAAGGAAGTTACCAAGCCATGTGGCAAACATATACTAGAATAATGGGCTAATATAAGTTACAAGAGTTAATAAGAAGCCTGAGCTAATGGGTTAATCAGTTTATAGTTAATGTATACCTCTGTGTGATTTCTTTGGGACTTAATGATTGTGGGAACTAGGCAGGACAGAAACTCAATCAACAAAATCCCTTTTGGCAATTCATCTTATGCCAATGGAAATGACTAAATGTTGCCATGGATATGGAGAAAAAAAATCTTGATGGTATGAAAACTGGCACAGCCTCTATAGAAATAAGTGTGGCAGTTCCTCAAGAAGCTATAGAAAGATCTATCAATGATCCAGCCATGGGACTATGCCATGCTTGCACATTACCAAAAACCTCCATATCCTACTAATAGATACTTGCTCATTCATGTTCATTTATGTGCTAATTCACCAGAGCCAGAAAATGGAAACAGTTTAGTTGTCCATTAAATGATGAATAGATAATGAAAATAGGCTATGCATACACAGTGGGTTTTTGTTCACCTATAAATAAAAATAAACTTTCAAGGCAAATGGATGTAGCTTTAAATAATCACTCTGGGTGAAGCAACTCAGATGCAGAAAGACAAACATCACACAGTCTGTCTCACGTATGTCTTTAGGTATGTCTGTTTAAACTGGAGTGCCCAGAGGAGGTAGGAAAGTAGTATGGGAAATGTGAAGAGAAGGGCATTGAACAAAGGTGTATGAAGGGGGAAAGGGGAGTGAGTGATGGAATTAAGTAGGTTAATGAGGTAGGGGATGGGAGTGTAGGGCAGAGGAGGAAGTATGGGCATGGATAGATTAACGATGAGAGACCATTGGAAATGTCATTTGGAGACCTTCTACTGTAGAAGATCACACACACACACACACATACACACACACACACACATACACATACACACACATACACACACATACACACACACATACACATACACACACACATACACACACACATACACACACATACACACACACATACACACACACACACACACACACACACACAAACAAAATTTAAGTGAAGTTACCCTACAATGGGGAAACAAGGTTTCTCTCTGCCATGACTCAAAGAGGAGGGAAACTAGGAGGAGCTCATTGATCACCGTAAATGAAAGAACTGCAGGAGTATCTACCCACTGAGACCTTTATGGGTGGGGATTTCAAGTTGGTACCACAGTGGAAAGATCTATACTGGAAACAAGCTCAGGAGATTTGCCGGGGGCCTGAATAGTCTTCTGCTCTGCAGCAATTGGTACCCACCAGAAGCTGAGTTACACAAGCTAGGATATCAGGGAAAGGCAGTATGGACAGGAACAGACCACTGACTCACACAGGGGCACCAGTGAGATGGGGCACTGGACAGTTCATGGCTAAAGGTGTAATATCTGACAGTCAATAGCATATTTATCAGATATGCAAAGAAGCAAGAAAACAAAAGCTGTGCACAAGGGGTAAAATTATGCAAAATCAATATAGAAACAACACAGGAGAAAGAATTAGCAGAAAAGATATTGCAAATATCCTCAGTTGATCCCTTAAGGCAGGGAGCAGAAGAGCAGATTAAATGGAGACACGGAGGATATATAAGAGTTTCCAAACCAAACCTTAAAGTGAAATCATGGCATCACACTGAATACAGTTAACAGCAAATTAGTTCCTGTAGAAGAAGATATGAAATCCGAATCAGTCCCAGGCATTTCTTAAAATAAGGGATACTCAGATCTCTACTTCTAAATTCAACACTCAGTCTATGTATGAGGCAAGCACTACTCTGATGCCAAAACCTCAAAAAAAAAAAAAAATTACAGGGAAACCACAGTTTTCCTTCATAGACAAAAATGCAAAGCCTCTTAACAAATCTTCATCTAATCTAATTCAAAAATGCAAAAAAAGGTTAATATAGTATGCTGACATGGAATTTATTCCAGGAATGAAAGACTGCCTTAACATTCAAATTTTAATTAATATAATTTCCCATTTTAACAGACTACCAAAACAAATATATACTCATGATGGTGTCAGAAAAAGTAATAGAAAAAGAAGAAGCGAATTTCCAAAGGAAACATCCTCAGCTTGATAGAAGTAATCCATGGAAACCTAAAGCTGACTTTCTATTTAATGATGAAGGACTCAGCAGTTTTTACCCAGGAAGGAAATGAAGCGGCCATGTCTACCACATGTAGTAGCACTACAAAGGGGATCCGAACAGTGCCATAACAGAAAGGAAGCTAATCAATGAATGCCTGTTGTCCAGCATCGGGGAGAAGAGAAGCTGATATTGTTTGCAGCTGACGTGTCACTGAAGCATCAAAGCTTAAAGCCATCTGTCAGCCAGACCAGCTATTCAAGATCTATAATTTGCAGAATGTATGGCAAGCATAAAAAAAAATCATTGTGTTACTGACTGCTGCCAATGAGTAAACAACTGAAATAAAATTGATACCTAAAAATTAAAAAATCCAAAATTCAAGATCTGCACATTTAAATCCACAAAATATTGTTGGAATAACAGCTGAAGACCCAGATAAATGAAGGTGTGTGTGGTTATGGATCTGAAGCATCGGTATTGTTTAAAAAAAAAGTTCTTCCAAAGCGAACCTATAGAATCTTTATAGTCTTAAATAAAATGTATATGTAAAAGGGGTGGGTGACAAAAATTTTTTTCAAGTAAAGTCAACTTTATATGTTTAATTAGCTTCTAAAAATAATAAATAAAATTTACACATAAACATAAAAGACCCCTGAGGCAGGTAAGAGAGCGGGCCCTGAGGTTGGAAGGGTGGGAGAATGGCCCCTGCCCATGAGGGGCACCACTTGGGACAGCAGGTCCTGCATTTTGCTTGGGCAGCACAACAGAACCAACCCCATTGGCAAAGGTGTCCCGGTATTGTGAGCATGGAAGAGCTGTCTCCATTACTCACCTGTCATGTGGTAGCATGGTTGGGAGAGAGATGTGCCCTCCCCCTCCAGCAATGTCTGAGGCACATGGGAGAGCCGGCCCTGAGGTCTAGCCCTGCCCCTCAATCCCTGCCCCTCATCTACTGTAGCACTCAGGCGAGTGGTCCCTATGCCACATCTGAGTAATACAGTAGAGCTGGCCCTGAAGGTGTACTGTGCAAGATCTGACCCTGAGGCTATGAAAGCTGGAGAACTGCCCTCCCCCCAGTTGATCACTGAAGGGTGAACTCACCAAAGCCATGCTGGAGCGCTCACCCTGGAGATAAGAACAAGAGAGAGCTGGCAGACTGACCAACCCTGCAACTGCCTAGGTTCAGAACCAGAGTTATGGGTTAGCCCGTCCTAATACCCACCCCATCTGTGATCTGTTGAAGCAGGTGAAGGGACCAGTCCTGCAGACCCAAAGCTGCAGGATTTCCACAATACAGAACAACAGCAGGATGACTAAGAAGAGTTCCTGTGAGGGCCCAGCATCAATAGTGTAGCAGAAGCCAGAGGCCCAGACCAGGCCAATGACTCTTTGCAATGAACACTTGCAAGTAGAGATATCTGGACAAAGAGTTTACTGCATGACTCACTTTGTCACACTACAGCTTCCATGATGAGATTTTCCCCCCTTTTTCTTTTTTCTCTTAAATTTTATTGGGGGGGGGTGGCTGCAAGGGCAGAGGGCAGCTATACAGGGACGGGAAATAAATGGGATCAAGATTCATGGTATGAAAGATACAAAGACCAAATACAAAGAAGTTTGAAAAACATAAAAGACCTTGAAAATCCAAAGGAACTTCAAGACAGAGAACATCAGAGTTCTAGCATTTGAGCTCAAGACTTATCACAGCTGACAGTAATGGACACTGTATTGCAACAAACTTGAAGATGGCAAATAGATTGATGAGACAGAATGAAGCACACAGAAATAACCTTTTGTGAAGGTTCTGGATCAATCCAGGAAGGAAACATTATGTCAACCAACGCTGCTCACACAGCTGCACTCCGAACTCTGGCTTCTTTGCATGTACCTCTTACACGATACAATAATTAATTCCAAATCAGACTTCAAGAGCTGGGGAGAAGCCTCGGGGGTAAGAGTTTTTGCTGTGTGAGCATGAGGACCTGAGTTTGAATTCTCAGCATCCATGTAAAAGCCAGCTGTGGCTCCTATGTATGCCTATAGCCCAGTGTTGCCAAGCAGAAGTAGCAGGTCCCAAAAGGCCATCGGCCAGCCAGCCTTGCCCAAAACAGTGAGTTTCAGGTTCAGTGAGAGACCCTGCCTCAAGGGAATAAGATGGACAGCAATAGAGAAATGCACCTGACACCTTACTCTGCTCTTTATATGCACATGTACCAATGCACACACGTGCACATACATGCACACACATGCATACACCACACACAATAAGACTATTTGAAGAAAAGAATTTTATTTAAATTCCATAAGATAGTTGAAGCTTAATAATATACAAACAATTGCAAACTGAAAGCAGAAAAGGTAGTTGAATACACCTCATCCAAGAACATATACAAATGAAAATAAACACACAAAGAGTTATTCGATATCATCAATCATGGGAAATTAAAACTCTAAGACAATTCTACTGCAAATCTATTTGAGTTTTTAAAATCAAACACTCTAACTCTACCAAGTTCTGGCGACACGAGGGAACAAATAGAACTCTCACAGCCTGCCAGGGTGACCATCAGAAGGCATGGCTACGATGGAAACATACCTAAATGTGTACAGAGACCTAGACCCACTAATTGGCCCAGCCATTCTAAGTCTTAGCAAATGTTCCTACAAAACATGTAGATTAATATTATTTTTAATCTCTTATATGTTGTGTGTACATACATTATGTGTGTTCATGTGTGTGTGAGTGCATGTGTGCATGTATGTCGTATGTGTGTGTGTGTGTGTGTGCGAGAGAGAGAGAGAGAGAGAGAGAGAGAGAGAGAGAGAGAGAGAGAGAGAGAGAGAGAGAGAGAGAGAGACTATGTCACAGTCCATGTATGGAAGACAGAGAACAAGTCCTTATGTCAATCCTTGCCTTCCTCCTTGTTTGAAACAGGGTCTCTTTGTTGGTCCACTCCGTCACCATGCCATCATGCCATAGCATAACAAAGGAGAGTTAGTGGCATGTACTTTCCCTACTCCATGACCTCAGCTGTTCTCTCAAGGTTTCTCCATGGCATTTAGTACCCGTCATACACTCACTTTATTTTTGTGTTTGATTTTGAATAAGATTAATGAAGAGAGCAGAGGGCCAAAACAGATTAGATTCCTGTCTTTTTGCCCACCAGAAAAGAGAGCTTTGGTGGACTTAAAAAAATATATGAACAAGACCCTAAAAAGGAAGAAAATAATCCTGATTTATTACTTATGTTACTGGGAGCGATCTGGCAGGAAACAAAACCAGCAGTTAATCTGTCAAGCAGAAAAAAATGCAACCCCTTTGTTGGTTGTTACACAGCGTTCGGCTGTTTTATAGTGGGAGTCTATCAAATTCAATACATTTTACATGATTGCAAATTCCTTAAAATCCGAAGACGCTGCAACAGTGTAACAGTGAGGGAATGTGGTATTTTGCAATAACAAATTTGGTTATTCTTTATAAATTCTACTGTTTTATTTTTAATAGTAACAAGACACAAAACGCTATCGATGTTATTTTAATATAAATGAATATGTGTGCTTTAATGTGCATAAGAAAAGATAAGAATTGCTTTGCCTCTGTACTCAGCCATATAAAATAACAATAAGACAGTCTTATGGGTAAAATGCATCTATAAATATCTGGATAATATTCTATAAATTACACATTGTTCTGCCCTGCCTCCATCCCTTGTTGGAGTAAATGCCCTTAACCAAAGATACAGGCTGGGAAGAGATGATGCTCTTTATCTTTTCTGCTTTAGCTCCGGTAAATGCAACCCTAAGTGGGCAGCTATTTGCAGAGTAATAAGAGATGACACTTGGGACAACCCAGAAGTGTTTCAATTATCAGTGAGGAGCCTAGCCTGGAAGTGGATGGCTTGCTCAAGTTCTGGCTGGGCCTATAAGGTGACAATCTTCAAGGCCCCTTGCTGAATGGGATCTACCCCCCCCCACACACACCCCTTATGACCTCTGAGAGCTCCTCCATTGCTGATCCCCTCCTGGCCTCACTCCTTAGCCATCTGCCATGCCTAGCACCCTCCCTGTTTCTTCTGCGACATTGATCCTGGCCCAGAGAGCCTCTGTCACCCAAGCACATCAATATGAGCATCCCACTTGCTCTGACTCTGGGATTCTCTCTCTCTCTTTCTCTCTCTGCTCTCCCTCTCTCTTTGGTTTTTCAAGACAGGGTTTCTCTGTTGCTTTGGAGTCGCTCTCTAGTCCAGGCTGGCCTTGAACTCAGAGAGCTCCACCTGCCTCTGCCTCCTGAGTGTTGGGATTAAAGACCTGTACCACCACCGCCTGGTCTGAGTCATTCTCATCAAACCTCTCCAAGTACAATGTCAGATGTCTTACTGGGGCAGGAACTGAGAGATGGCAGAAATTCCACCACACAAGTGACTCATCACCACAGCTGTACATTTTGTTATTGTTGTTGTCTGAGACAGGGTTTCCCTGTGTAGCCTTGGCCGTCCTGGAACTCACTCTGTAGGCCAGGGTGGCCTCGAACTCAGAACTCAAAGATCTGCCAGTCTCTGACTCCCAAATTCTGGGATTAAAGGCATGTGCCACCACTGCCCGGTGGGCTTGTCCACCTCATTCACTATGTGTTTGGGATACTCACTCAGAGAAATAAAATTTGCTCTCATTTTCTCTTTCCCTAAATGTGGCTTAGTTTCTCAAGATGAAAACCTTTTCCTCCAACTCCAGGGGTATGACAAGGAGGCTCTTGCTCTCCTGATCCTCAGGCATTGCCTTCCTAGTCATCAGGCCTGTCCTTTGGAAGCTCACAGCACCTAAGGCCTCACATTACTTTTCCTGCACCTAATTCAGAAGCATCAGAGCTGGTTCTGTTATTATTCTTAGAATTTTCCTCTTCATCCATCATGGCAACTTCCCTAAGATCTGGTACTTCCTAGCCTTTTCCTCAACCTGGTCCAGCCCAGGGAGGTCCATGTTCACAGAGTGAGAACTTGATCAGCTCAGATAACTATCCACAGATCAGCTCAGATGACTATCCACTGGTGTAGGAGATCCTTCCGTTTATGTGTTGCTTTCATTGGTTAATGAATAAAGAAACTGCCTTGGCCTTTTGATAGGACAGAACTTAGGTAGGTGGGGAAAACAGAACTGAATGCTAGGAGTAAGAAAGCAGAGTGAGAGCGAGCCTCCATGGAGCTGCCAGAGTCAGACATGCTGAATCTTTCCCAGTAAGCCACTGCCACGTGGTGATATACAGATTAATAGAAATGGGTTAAATCAAGATGTGAGAGTTAGCCAATAAGAGGCTAGAGTTAATGGGACAAGCAGTAATTTAATTAATACAGTTTCTGTGTGGTTATTTCAGGGCTAAGCAAGATGGGTGGCCGGGATGAACAAGCGGGCCCTCATCCTCTAACAATCGGCCACTCACCTCTGCCTGTCTCTTCTGTTAATTCACAGCTGCTAACAGGTTCTAGCTGCTTCTAGTTGAAGATTTTGTTTATCAGATAAAGTCATAAAAGTCAGAAAATAACCATTATCTATTAAACACATTATTATTAAGATTTTTTAATACAATCTTTTCTCTTTTTACATAGCTCTCTCCGTTCCCACTCCCTCCCCTCTTCTCATCCCACCCCGTCCTCCAACCCACCCCACCCTTTCACTTTTCAGAAAGGGTAAGGTCTCCCATAGGGAGTTAACAAAGTCTGACACTTCACTTCTGGGCAAGACCAACGCCTTCTCCCCTTCTAGGCTGAGCAAGGTAGTCCTCCAAAGAGAATGGGCTCCTAGATGCCAGCCAGTTTAAGCACTAGGAATAAATCCTGGTCCCACTGCCAGTGTCCTCACAGACTGCCCAAACCTCACAACTGTCTCCCACATTCAGCAGGCCTAGTTTATCTTCGCAGTACAAAATATATTCCCCCCTTTGTTTAAGGTAAGCCCATTTTGAATGCCACTTTTCGTTTTAGTCTGTCTCTTTAACACCTGGCTCTTACCTCCTTCCTGTCAGACTTTCACTGTATTTCCCCTAAGCCTGACTCTCCTCTCCTTTCCCATATGGTTCTTTGGGCAATCCCAGGTCATCTTACCTCCCTGGACATGTGTCTTTGCATAGTAGCCTCTCTACCAGAAAGCTGTGCTTCTCCTTCACGTTTGCATTCCTTCTTCAAGGTCGAATTCAAATGTCTTTCTCTTTGATTGCATTTCTTACCCACCTAAGCAGGATTCATCTCTTTGTGTATCATTGGCTACTTACTAGATGCCAGACATGATTTAGGATCTATGGATCTCTCAGGGAGTAGAAGAGATCAAAATACCGACCCTTGTGGAACTCCCCTTCCAATGAAATCATGATGGTAACAAACTAGAAAGATGAGGTGTGTGTGTGTGTGTGTGTGTGTGTGTGTGTGTGTGTTTGATGTGGGATGTCCTTCTGTATATGTGTTGCTTTTGTTGGTTGATGAATAAAGATGTTTGGGCCAATGGCTTAGCAGAGCAAATCCAGACAGGAAATCAAAACAGAGCTAGAGAGAGAGTAGGCAAACTCAGGGAGACACCATGTAGCCACCAAAGGAGAAAGATGCCTGTTGGAGCCTTACCAGTAAGCCACAGCCTCATGCCAATACAGTTTTTATAGAATAGATTTTAAGATGGAAAAGTTAGTTAATAAGAAGCCTAAGCTAATAGGCCAAGCAGAGTTGTAACTAATATGGTTTCTGTGCGATTATTTGGGTGTGAGCAGTTGGGAAACGAATGAGCAGTCTCCACTTACAGATGAGGAGAATTATTTATTAATAAAAGCACACAAGTGTAGCACAGAAAAGTAGTAAGGACTGAGAGATGGAAGAGAAGCTGTAATATTGATGGAGGTAGGCTAAGACAGTCTTACTGATGAGACGGCCTGAGCAAGTGTCTGAAGAAGCTGAGGGAAGCCTGCACATGTCAGCTGTGTGACTGTGTTCCCTTGGTGTCCAGTTGGACTGCAAACTCTGTGAGAACAATGTCTAATGCATAGTTGTGCCTCCAACTTTCACATGATTCCTAGAACCTGACAGAAGCTGTGAAGACCTTACGTATAAATGGAAATTGAAGCCCGCAGTATAATCTTCTTACCCCTGCCTAAGAACACTTCACATTCTCAGGCTACTTTTCTCAGGGGTAACATTACCAATAGATAATGAAGTGAAAGATGACAAACTTCAATTACCATAAAAGCAACATGCTCCTGCATTCAGAGCTTGTAAAAATAGTTTAAAGGTAATTGTCCTTGGGGTTGATATAGTGAAGCTTAAAGTTAAATTCTTAGTGTTTTCCAATATATTTATTAGTCTAATAAAATGGAAAGAACTTTAATTTTTCCTTGCTATTTTATTAACCCAAATGACCAGAAGTTTCATGCAATTTGTAATTAGAACTGTAATGATTTGCTACAGATCTGTTAAAGGAAATTTATTACTATTTCATCTGAAATAAGTTCTTTGAAGCTCTTGCAACTTCCCCTTGTTAATAATATGGTAATCTAAAAGTAGCTGAAAGTCAATATTTAAATTATATTACTAGAATAACAAATGCTATATCAAAGGAAACAATTTCAGAGAGACCATCATGAGGTGTATTGTGTGTAGGTCTCAATCAGAACAAATTCAAAAGCTAGAAACTCACTGTGGCCTCTACATTTAGAGCCTTCAGAAAATGAATTAGTCTGACTAGTAAAAGAGCAAAGACAAAGATGGGCTTAAGCTTATTGAGATTTCATTACTGGAGGGTCTAGCTATCTCTGGAACATCTGTTTCCTTTGTTCTTTTGTGGCATGGATGTGTATGTAGCTCTCACTTAGCATGACAGACTCAAGGGCAAGCCTAAATGAATAGGTTTGGAAGGTATCTTTCATGTTTCAGACCTGAGATTACAATTCTAAAGAAAGATCATGAATATAGGTTAGAACTATACTTTAGTCTTCATTGGAGCATTTAGTCTGCTTGTGAGAATGATAACTGATCAATAAAACCAAAGAGAAAAAGAATCTTTGAAGTACGATCATCTGTTATGCTCTGAATGAAATGTCTTTATAGACACACCATGGTCTTTATGTCTGAAAGCCTCTCTCCCTCTCTCCAAAATTATGCAGCAACACACAAGGTTGTTTTCTTAACATGCCAATTTCAATCAATTAATTGATCATTGTACTGAGAAGAAGGCAGGCTAAATCGGCTATCAGCAGGCAAGAGTGCAGTGATCAATTATTGATGTCTGCATGGGCAAGAGTTAGTGTTTTCACATATGCTGTTCTTGGCTTCAACGGACGATAGCACTGTGCTTCATGGAATAGACATGTGATGGAGGAGAAAGCATAGCTTGAGACCTGGAACTAGAGAGGAAACAGTGGGGAGAAGATAGGCAGCTGCTGTATTCAGCTGTTTATCTTTGCAGATTTTCTTTTTGCTAAAATCTTACATTTCCATCTTTTATTTAATAAGGCAGGCAAATCATTCAAAGAGTATAAACTAGCTGCCTCCCAAGACCATAGAAAATGAGAGAATGATGCTGCATCTGTTGGGGGTTGGACAAGAAAGCAGAATTCTCGCCCCACCCCCCTCAAGTGGGAAAAGATTTTATCCAGAGCTCTAGCAGAACACAGAAATGGAATCATGAACGTGATGTTGGAGCAGTCTGTTACCACAAACTCTGGGTGAAATGTGTAGGGGAGGACTCAGAGATTGTCATCTCAACTGGGATAAGTTAAAACAGAGATGAGAAGGGCCTTCAGTACTGAACTGAGCCTGCAGGTTGGTGGTGCAGGGAACAGACCAGTTTTAAGTGTGAGAAAGAATTGAAGAGGTCACACAAGAATCAGCTCTGCAGGGCAGTTTCTGAGATGCTCCTTCCTGTGACAGACAGCCTGGGTGTCAACACTTCTCTGCCTTCTTCCAATTCACTCCATCTCTATCACCTAGGAAAATCTCAGTTGTCTTGTCTTTCCTTCCAAACCCTGAAAGGCTCTCTGGGGATATGTAGCACTTAGAAATTGACACTTTATCACAGCCATTGTCCCCATTTTCTCTTTTACTCAGAAAAGACACGAAAGGAAAGGACACAAAGGAATAGCTTTCTGTGAATATTTACAGCACAATATTATGTCATTAGAGAATGCACTGAACAATGGTGATTAAATACCAAGTTGTACTTACTGATAATCATTCCTAATAATTACAGAGCTTAAAATTACCTTGTACAATACAACCATTTTACTCATTACCCAAGAATCTGAAGATTGTTACCTGTTATCCCTTTTTTTTCCTAACAAATTAGCCTCCAGTTTCATTTAAAACCCTGTCTCAATATAGACCAAGCAAGCCCTCCCTCTTCCCCCACCCCTCATTCTTACTGCTATACTGGCAGCTCCACAGATAGAGCTGAGTAATAATGGTAAATGCTTTTATTTTCTTCTCTCTATTTTGTCTTTCATTGATTCAGCACATCGGAGTTCGAAAAACATAAAATTAGCATTTAGCAATACTTATGTTACTAATCTTGTTCCTGTTGAGCCATATAAGTTTGAGATTATAAAAAAAAATAGAAATTTCCATTGAAGTAATACTTTTCCAAAGAAATAATTTAAAAGATTGGGCTATAAAAGCCTTTGTTCTTTACTATTAAAGAATAGTAAAGGTTGTCAAGGTTGGATCTGGTGACACAGCTCAGTGGGTAACGTACTTGCTGTGCAAGCGGAAGAACACAAATCCAGATTGCCAGCACCCCATAACATCTGGGTGTAGGAGTACACATTTGGAACCTCAATAGTGGGCAGGGGCAGGGGAAGAGGGGAACACTGAAATAGGTGGAACCCAGACTTCCTGGCCAGCCTGCTCTACCTAAATAGCCAGTTCCAGGTCAGTGAGCCAACCTGTCTCAAAAAAAAATGGAGAAACAGTGAGGAACACATCGCAATGTATACCTGTGGCCCACACACATTCCTGCACTGGCAAGCACACACAGTCACACACACACACACACACACACACACACACACACACACACACACACACATTATCCAGGTTGAAACTTTTAAATGCTGATTTCTAAACAATTCATATTCAAGGGATCTATGCAGAAACAGTAACTAACAATAATCAGAATTATTGTTTGTGATAACACTCCTCTTGAAGTCCTAGGCAATAATATAATGAATGAAATGCCTTAGGAAGGGAAGCAAGGTTATTGCTTATGTAGAAATTCCAAGACAAAAATTAAATCATGGACTACCACTTGGTCCAGCATAAAGCAATGCTAAACTGTTATTTTAGTACCAGTAGTGGTCACTGGTTTAAAACAAATGAACTGAAAGGAAATAAAAGAACAAAAGAGAGATGTTGGAAAAAACCAGTCTCCATGTACACAAAGAATAGGAGATTAACACGTGTGACATCCATGATTCCATAGATCAGATAAAAAGCAAATTTAAGAAAAGAAGAACAGTATAATCAGAACAAAAATATAAAGATGAAGTCCCAGGGGAGATTTAAAAATGCTTAAAATGGTGTCCTATGGGGTTGGGGGTGAGGAGGAGATGCCTGCAAAGAGACTGGGTTTCTTCATTGTGAATATCCAAAAAGTATTTCTTTAGGGGGTTATTTAGCTACTTATATATGTATTTTATGTATAAAATAAAGTCATGAATTTTTCTTTAAAAAGGCTTTTCAAAAGAATAAGACATGTATAGATATAGATATAAAATACATGCACACATGTTTCATGTTGATGTGAGTATATATATAGTGTATATATATATACATGAAAGTGAGTCTAACATGTTTCATGTAAAAATCTATATTCCTAATTAATTGTTAAAAAGGATGGAAGAGTGTGTTCTTTTTATTTTATAAATTTAGACTTTGGAAATTTTAACGTATAATTCTTCAATTTGAAAAAAAATTTCTAAGTCTATATGAATCTTATGTAAAACTAAATGATAACACACCATAAAATATCTGGGACAGGCGCACAAACCCTAGAAGCTCCAATGAATTCCAAATAACCCTAAGGATATACAACGTGAGAGTTTTCTCACCATGGTGACAAACGATGAAACACACATTACTGTAACAGATGACAAATGTACTTACGGTATAATATTGCAATAAAAGCCACAAATAAAAAACCGGTAACTGGAGAGGTTAACCATGTTCCTAACTGGAAAACTCAATATTATAAACATGTAAACTTGCCTAAATTGAATTTGTAGATTTTATGTGGGCTGCTACAAAATCCCCAGGAGAATTTTTCAGGCTAATCCATCTGGAGTAAAGACTGTACATGATTAGCTAGGAAAATTCTGAGAAAGAAAACTGAGACTGGGCTTCATCTATGAGAGAGAAGTTGTGTGTCACTTTTCTAGTCATTTCCAAAGTATGACATTAGAGGAGGGACAAACAGGAAGGCCAATGCAAATGGGAAGGGAGATAAGACATTCATGTTCTAAAATGTGATAGCTATGGAAAATGATATTATAACTCCCCAATATAGGAAAAGGAAACAACCTTATGTGACCCTGGGAGACAAGGAGAACCATGTTGGCTTGTGCCATTGCTGTCAGCTACGTGTTTCATTCACTCTGGAGAGGTCTTGATGGGGGTTCTATGTGCTAAAACTTTTACCCAGAAACTCTACTTTGGAATTCTATTCAGTGGGTATATTCATATGTAGAGTACCCCCAAACCACACAAATCACCTGTTAATCAGCAGAAGCAAGACTGCAAACTCTGTAGCTATAAAAAAGAGCATGTATCCAAATGGAGAAAAAAGTCTTCAAAGGAGCACTACAAGCAAAAAGAGCAAATTACAAAGCAATATAGAAAAGTGATACGTGTAAATGTTTTAACCTACAGATGCACAAACTTGCATAAATACATAGGAAAAGGTTGGCAGATATATATATATATATATATATATATATATATATATATATATATATATATGTAAAATTGCTAATTCTTAAAAAGAATTAGAATAGGCTGAAAAATAAAAGCCGAAGGTAACATCTTACCCAACATATTCTAGAATAAGTTGCTTTGGGTAGAAATTCTTGCATATTTGTACATAGACATTTAATAATAGTTTAATATTTAAAATCTATTAAACCAACCTATCAAAGAATAAAGTATTATGACAAGTATATCTTTATCATTGTGTGATGCTTTATTTTTTAAAAATTGTAAAAAAAATCAACATCAGAACAGACTTTTAAATTATAGTTCACTTCGCCTTCATCATTACTTCCTCTTTCATTTTCTTCTCTTTAATACTATGCAATTTAAAGGTTTGGTTTTTTTGCTTGTTTGGTTTTGGGTTTCTTTTTGTTTGTTTGTTTTTCTAAGGAGACAGGGAAGAAGAATAAAGAGAGAGACAACAAAGGAATACTCACAGAAAATATACGAAGTAAAATCACATCCCTACATGGTCACCTTCATACAGTGGGGCTTTGAAAGCAGCATTTCGTGATGGGTCTGGATTGTGGTAGGTACCAGTGAAGGAAAGCGCTGGCCGCCTACATGGCACTGGAACACAAACCCCAAAGGAAGCTGCTCCACAGGGCCTCCTCTTAGTCTTTCAGAGTTTGTTCTCCCCGTGCCCCCGCCCAGGCTGTGCCATTATGCCTCTCTTGCTGCTCCATTCTCGTGCCTTTTAGCGGAGCTGCAAATCGCTGTACGAATTGTTAGATGGGATTATTACCAATTCTCGAAAATTACTTTTTAATGCCTTTCTTCCTTTCTCTAATCAACAACTCACAATAAAAATAAATATACGTTGGTCATTCAAATTAAATGACAACAGTAACACTGTACCTACTGCCTAATGTGTGCGAAATTCTAAACAGAACACGGCGGGGGAAATGAGGGGTGCGTAAGGCCCAGGCCGCATCCTTATCTCTAAGTTCCTAATAACACAAGACTGAGGGCCGATACGTAAACAGCCGCTTTCATTCCAGGGCAGATTAAATAGAGGCTTTAATAACTGGTCTGTTGTTGCAGCAGAGGCTGATTTGAACAGGATGGTCCTAGGAAATATCACATGGGAAACGGTGAGTCATCTGGCTTCTGAACAAAGCAGGGAAGGGTGCCATCCAGAAATAATCATGTAGCATGAAAGACTTAAGGGTAAGAACTATCAGCAAGTTTGATGGAAAGGGACAGGACAGGAAAGGGAAAGGGTTTAATTTGAGGAAATACCTCTGAGGGCAGGGGCTGAAGGGGAAGCCTGGGCTTCCTCCTCCTGATGAAGTTGAGGACGGAAGAGATTTGGGAGGGAGCCGAAATATGAGGACTTCCCTGTGCTTTACTAAAATGGGTCTTTGGAATCAAAAACAAAATTCTGTGATTCCCAAATCATTTCAGTTCTTACTAGATCACACAAAGAAGAGCGAATTCACGTTTTGGACACAGAGGGACCCTGTGGCTTGCTGAGGCCACCAGGGAGACTCTAGTTCTGCAGTCTTTGACTTTTTTCAAAAAAGCAGTTTAAAACCAGGAGTCTTGAAACGTACTCCAATCAGGCAGCTGAGGAGGAGGGACCTGAATCTGTAAGTGCCAATGGGAAGTCTGGAACGGGCTGTTCAGATTCTGATTGGCACCATTTGATACTTCTTTCAACCTTGGCCAGAGAAGCATCCTTTTGCAGGGGGCACTGGTTAGTGAGGAGACTTTCGACTGTTCACAATGCTGAGGGTAAGAAGGAACAAGTGGATGCACAGTCATAAATGAGACTTCTGTATCCACCTCTGCAATGTAATGGTGGCAAGAATTTCTAATAGTGCCTATTGTGGTTGGTTTTAATGTCAACTTGTCACAAATTAGAATCTCCTAAATGGGAAGGCTCACCTGAAGAGCTGTCCTGGCTGCCTGGATGGGTGCAGATGACCTATGCTGGGTGTGGGCAGCCCTTTAGGTAGCAGCACAGAGGAAAGGGGCGTTTGGGAAGGAAGTTTATTTTGCCTTGTGCTCATTTAACCTTCCCCCTTGTCCTGAGGGGATACACCTATTGTTGCTGTTGCTAGTGGTTCCCTCTCTGGTAGCAGAAGCAGCGCTTCAAAGAACTCACTGTGGAATGCCAACCTGTAGGTCTCTAGGAGCTTTCCCGGTTTCCAGTGTCAGACTGGGACCATTGAGACGCCCTGCCTTGTGGACTAACTGACAACTGATCCTCGCACCCACCCAACTCAGTAAGAGACAGCTCTGACTGCTGAAGCTCCATCCTCAAGGAAGAGTGTCAGGTTCTCAGCTTTGCAGGTGTGATTTGGTCATAATTTTTATTTTAAAGGCCATATTAATAAATCCTGGTACACACACACACACACACACACACACACACACACACACACACACGCCTCCCCCTTGGTTTTGTTCTTCTAGAGAACAGACTGAAACAGTACCCGCTTATGAAGCTTCATGACAATAAACTATTTCTTGGAAACCGCATGGTCCTTTTGTAGTGTCAGCTCACAAGCCCCTGTGAGGCTCAAAGCAGTACAGAAGGAAAGACACACTGTTGGATGGATATCTAAGAGTTTCACAGGAAAGTTAAAAGCTGCAGCAGATCCCTAAGCAGAGTCTGAAAGGACTTACAAAGCTCTCTCCCCCATCACAGGACAATGCCACATCAAGGATTCGCATGGGGTAAAAAAATTCCGTTGACATTTCAGAGACCCTTGTGATGGAGACAGTTAGTGTGGCTGGTGGAAGGGGCAGATTCAAAAGCTGTGGGAAGTCACCCTCTAATTATATCAGGCAGGAATCTTGACCATGGAGTTAATTAGTGAAAAGTACGCAGCAGGAATTCCATGAACACCATTGGCATTAGACATCACTGACCTGATGTCTAAGCCGGGTTCCTTTCCTCCTCCTAATTATAAAAGGGCTTAATTGTTAATGTCAGTGTGCAAAAACACTCAAAAAAGGAAATAGAGCCCACACACAATCATATTGTGTGGCTCATAACAACTTTCTATTTTGATTTTATCCTTCTTTTTTTCTGAAGCTATTCCACTTTAAAAATATTAGTATAGGCTTCACAGGGTTTATCCGGTGGAGGTGTATGAAAGGTAGGAGTCTGATCCACAGAAGGTGAAAACAGAAACATGCTTGCAAAAACCACATAAGCTGCATTCAACTGTACTTGTAAGATCCATTGCCGAAATCTGTCTGCAAATGCAATAAAGGCAACACTGTAGAAAATACAATGAAAACATTCTTTTAGGGGAAAATCTTCATTACCAAAAACATGTTCCCGAGTCACAGCACAAATATTCATTCTGGTTAAACAAGGCTGAGCGATTCCCCACTCGCTTCTCTGCAACCCTGGGACATGATGAAGAAATTGTTACCTAAGTAAATCTTATAAAGGCTGTAATAGGCCAAAGAGAAAACAAAGAAGACAGCAATCTCTTCCAAGCTGAAGGGCAAAGCAGTGTGTGCTCCACCAGGAGATGCTCGCTTCACACTTGATGTCACCTGTTAAAGGATGCAGGAAACCCTAACGGCAAGCGCATACATTTTAAAAATCCACGTTTCGTGACTTTATGCTTATAATACATATTAAATACAAGTTTGATCTTTTAATCAATCGTGCGCAATCATGAGAGATTAGAATGAAAAATCCAATTAAATTTGCACCCAGTGTTCGATGTTTCTGAGTTTGTTTTTCCATTTGTCTGTATTTTGGAAGGATCATCACCTCTTGTGCATTTGCATATGTGTTTTGCTTTGTTTTTTTAACCTTAAAAAATTGTCCTCTTGCGCTGTGTAATATAGGAGCATTTTTCTATAAGCGGATCATATGCAAGCCCAGTTTGGGTATCAGTAAGAAGCCGGAATCCAGACAATCTCTCTGCCAAGTACTTGGGTCTTAAAAGTGTAAGGACAAGTTTGGCCCACTCAGAAGACACCGTATAGTATACTTATCTCTGTTGGTCCCCTGGAGTTGTAATGATTGCTGTCAGCGGGGGTGCTCTTTCCTCTGACAGAGCTGACACTGCTGAGCACAAATTAAAGCCAAATCAGATTTTTAGGCCATGAAAGGGCTGTGGTCATGGGGGAGGGGCAGAGGGTCCCTCTCAGAACCATCTTCTCCCTCTTTGGAATTAGCCAAGGAGACTCTGTGCCAGAGGACTAAACAGACATGATGAAGATGGGGGGGGGGGTGCTCCTTACAGTTTACCTAACCATGACAAAAATCAAAGGTGAACCCTGGTCTTTCTTGGCTTGACTTTATTCACATGGCTTAATTAGAAATAAATGAGATGCTTCGTTACAAATTTCCCAAAAGACAAAATGTATGAATATCTAAAAAAAAATCGAAGAAAGAAAAGATCAAGAGAATTCCCCCCTAGAATAGCAAACAACGGTGATGATTTAAAATTTCCCCATCAGGCAAATAGTTCAGTGAGCAGAGCCCCAGCATACGCAGTACAAGCATGGTCTAGGATGTAGGTTCAGGTATCCAACACTCACAGAAAATGGAGCCATGCTGAGGGTTTGGGACATAGGCAGATCCTGGGCAGATCCAAAACGAAGAGCTCTGGGTTTAATGAGTGACTGTTCCCAAAACTAAGGAGAAGAGAAATTGGGGAAGATACCCAAAGTTCACCCCTCTCCTCTACACACACATGCAACACATATAGGCATAGATGTACGCACACACATGCAAGCATGCACACACACATACAATCTACGCAAATATGGAAAATTCCTGTATTAAGGTTTTCAAGACTTTTAATGGCATAAATAATGAAATGTCTCCAATCACTGGGGAAAAGCCTAACAAATACAATACTATTATTAATTCTCATACTTGCATTTCTCTCTAGCTGCATGGTAATTCACACTAAAAATGAAAGCCAGCACCGCTCTACTAAAGGCTTAATTGCATAGAGGTATGTTAATCTAGTAATGACAGATTATCAGATGTCATCACTTTTATAAAATATCCTACAAGACAGTTACTGCTATCCTGTGAAATATTAATAATTAAAACTGAATCACACTTGTCAAAATAAATACATTTGTCTATTATAATATTCCCCTTTCTTTCCTCGCACTTGTTTTCAAAAGTGGCAGGTGTCAGAGTGGATCTTTTTGTTGCAGTACATGTATCCAATTATGCACATGGCTTGGAGACGAGCTGACAGCAGATTGAAAGGATCAAATGCATGCCAAAGAGTAAGGCAACAAAGGGGAAGAGTTCTGTGGAATTCGTGTTCTGGGACAATCAAAGACAACTGCGTGGACCCAAATTGTACTCCACCACTGACAGCAAAGCCTTTCTGTTTGAACAGCTTCACCCCCAGTACAGAGCAGAACATGAAAGGTCCCAGGACATTGGTGTGCACTTATGAACTGGTTGACAGATAGCAAAACTTCCAGAGGGGTTGTATTTGTTATACAGCTTACTAAATAACATAGTGGCCAGATCCCTCAGTTTCTTATGGAAATTTCAAGTCCTTCAATAATTCACATATTGAGTTAGAAGCACTCTAGTTCCTCGTGTTTCCAAGCGTTCGGTTTCCCATGCATTGTCAATCTATAAAATAAAACAGCTATCCTGCTTGAATGAGGCTGTCCATTGCCAAGAGGAACAGGGTGTCCCTGAGGTCTGCCAGGAGCAGCCTTCTCTGAAAAGAGATACTTACAACCTCATTTGTTCTCTGTCCCCAAAGCTTGATAAATTACACATTGGATGAGCTTCAACTGTGTAGCTGAGAAACATGTAAGTTCATAAAATACCGAACTTGTTTTATTCTTTATTTAATTCAGATCACAGTGTCAGAGTCAAACTGCACAGCCAGAGTAGGCCTAGCCACGTCAGACCCATGGTCTCACCATTCCAGTCATATGTATACTAGCTACTACTTGATGCTTTCTCTCTACTCCTGTGAGTATGAGCATACACGAGAGAAGGGATGAATTGTAGGCGATGCTTCATGGACTACAGAAATGGGGAAACCATGCACTCAGATGAATGGCTAACATGCAGGTCTGCCTAAGAAGCAGAGATGCTCTGTGATCTTAGCTTCACTGCTCCCAGCCAGTCCTTGGTGTGTGTGTAGGGAGGAGGTTCACTTGAAAATAGTGACTAATTTTGTGACTATTGATGTCTTCTAAGGCCACAGGATGCCCCTACACTTCTAAGACATTTATGAACTGTTTCAAAGAAAACCTTTGTCTTAAAATTTAAGAGATATTGTCCTCCGGCACAATGCCATGTGTAATTTTAATCTATAAAAACAGCAGGTGTGCTTTCCAAAATATTTTATGCATTTACTTCCTTCATATGGAAAACAACCCCCTCCTGCTTTAATTTACTCTTTGACAAAAGCCTGTAAAGGTAAGGTTCTCAAATGATTCTTACTGTTATTGTTAGTATTGTTTAAGAGTCTTGCTATGTAGACCAAGCTGGCCTGAAATGTGGAAATCCTGCAGCAGCTTCTTGAGTATGGGGGTTTTAAGTATACACACCACCCTGCAAATACTAATTGTAAATACTTCTTTAAGGTGAGGATCATTAAAATCTCAAGAGTTTAGCCTTCTTTCTTGGTTGTTCTTTTACTAGGGAAGTTTTAACAATAATTGCCAAGGTCTGTTCATGAAAGGAATATACACATACAACTGCCTAGTGTCATGTAGAACATTAGCATTTGTAGCCGGTCTGATACATTCCTGTCTGATCTCCTCTGTGACTGAGAAACATGTGCAGAACTTTCTTAAGTACTTTGTTGGAAGTGAGTCATGTGAAAATGAAACATAGCAGATCACTCTTGAAACAGGATCCAAAAGAAATTCAGGCCTGACTTCATAGCTCCTATCAAATCATGAAAGCCACAGGGCTCCCAGGACCACAGAGCAGGGCTGCAATTTGGGACTGTCTATGTCTTGCAAGGCAGAGGGTACAGGTCTGGGGAAGGAGAGAATCTGCAAGACACCCCCAAATCCAATATCCTAGATCGTGTTCAGTTTCAGGTTTAGTACAATTTATGGCCATGATTAGAGACAACAGTGACCGTATCGCACTTGCAAGTAACATATTATAAGATAGGGAAGAGATGCATAGACAAACTAATTTAGACGTTCACACATGTACAGTTTCAGTTTCTTGCACAAACATCCTCAGAAGGCACTGGGACATTTTGGCATGTCATCAAGGCAGGCAGATGTCTAATTCAAAGCTCTCAAGGCCTATCATCTCTGCAGCAACCTCAGCGCTTCCTGTCAAAGTTGTAAATGGCAAAGCAAAGCGCGTGAGCATCTTCGGCCAGGGTGTTTATAATAGCATCGTGATTGCAAAGTGATTGAAGACAATCATAGGGAGGAGACAGAAAATGGCCTATTAGGACTTTGTGGCCACTTCCCTTATTCCCCACAGAGCAGCTTTCTTTCTACAAGCACAATAGGACAGCAACCCATAGGAGCCAGAGGATAGCTTTCCCTCACTCTATTCAGCTACAACTTAAAAAACAAAAATCTAACCAGAGGTGGTATCTAAAATGGGGAAATCTAACTTAATGTTATAAATATATACTGTATTGCTAGATCTTTCCAAAGAATTGCTTCATAGAGCCTAACACTTTGTCTTTAGCTGCCCCCTTCTCTCGTTTTGTTGAATAAAAAGCAATTTCACAAAAATCCCCATACAGAAAACATTCCTTTCAGTACTTTGGGGAAATAATAGGTAAAATTATGTTTCATTCTTTTCCTGATCAATTCTGAGAATCTGCTATGTGTCTACGAATAGCCCCTTTCCACCCAAACAGCATCGCTGGGTCCTTCAGAGGCTGGGCTACAGCAGGAAGTGAAAGTTGGTACTCTGTTGTGGAAAGGCCTTCAGCCAATAGCCTTTATGATACCAGCCCACTTGGGTGGTCTCATAAACTATAAATGCAGCCATAAAGCTTGCACGCACTCTCTCTTCTGGCTGATGGATTCGGTTTCTGTTCCCTGTTCATGCAGAGGATTATGATCTGTGAGTCTACTCCTAAATAAATAACCCTTTGTCATACTCAGTTCTGAGTTAGTGTGGGATTTCTTTTTAGAGTCCATCTTCATCTGGTGCCCAGCGTGAATACCAACTAGATGCCTACCAGATGGACTGGCCTAAAAGGCCCAAAAGGTCTGCAGCCCTAGAAAATCTCCCACCCCTGCCTGCCTGGCTTGATTTTACCTACTAAGTGTTTTTTTTTTTTTTTTTTTTTTCAAAAACCCCTCCACAGCATAGCTATGCATGACGATTTGGAAATTTCAGGGGAGATGATATGGGAGGTGGCATATGCTATGAATATGTTTTATTGCCATTGGTTAATAGAGAAGCTGCTTTTGGCCAATGGCTTAACAGAATCCAACCAAGCTGGAATATATATATATTCCAGCTTGGCTGTATTCTGTGTGTGTGTGTGTGTGTGTGTGTGTGTGTGTGTGTGTGTATGGAGAGAGGGAGGGAGGGAGGGAGAGAGAGAGGAGAGAGAGAGAGAGAGAGAGAGAGAGAGAGAGAGAGAGAGTAGGCAGAGTCAGAGAGAAGCCGTGTAGCCACCTGCAGTAGACAGACGCCTCTGCCAGAGCCTACCAGATCTTTGCTGGTAAGCCACAGGCACATGGTGATACATAGATTAATAGAAATAAGTTAATTTAAGATATAAGAGTTAGCTCGAAATACGCTTAAGCTGTTGGCCAAACAGTATTACAATTAATACAGATTTCTGTGTGTTTATTTATTGAGTCTGGGTGGTTGGAAAATGTAAAAGCAGCCTTCCCCAACAAATTGGTGCCAATGTGGGTGACTACATCCATAAAATCTGAGAAATCATTTTTTGAATGGGCTTTGTTTGCTGGCAGTGTGCTGAAGCTCCTTCAAGAGAAGACTTCCTGATTCAGAGGTAGCAAGAAAGAAAGAAAGAAAGAAAGAAAGAAAGAAAGAAAGAAAGAAAGAAAGAAAGCAAGCAAGCAAGCAACAACAAAACACCTGGTTTCAAAATGGCTTCTTCCTGGCCCATGATGCCAGCACAAACTATGGCTCTTTCAGGAGGCTGAGCGCATGAATAGAGATTGTACTTGGTGGCAGCATGGGCCAACTGGTTACCACAGTTGAGGCAGTGAGTGTGGCCTCACCCCAGCAGTCCCAGAGGCAGTGAACAAACCTCTGCCATGTTGAACTGAGTGAAGCCATCCCAGGAGTTGGTCCTAACTAGGTCTGCTTCGCATTAAAAAAAGGCACTTCTGGTCAGAAAATAATTACAGATATGCAATAAAGACAAATTCAGATTAAAAAAAAGACCTCCAAATGGTTCACAGTGTTGGATAAATATTTGTAGGCTTGGGAGAGAAAAGAAGAAGAGTATAGAGAGTTATAAAAAGAAGTAAATCATTTTTAAAAAATAAAACCAAGTCTTTAAAGAGACAGAATACAGATAGTCATGGATTAAAGAAGTAAAGAAAAATAAGCCATGTCCAGATGGAATATACACAGAGAGTCTGGATTACATATATTATTGTGTTTTCTTTGAGTTTTTTGACTGCATAGAGATATTTGATTCTGGGTGCTGCTAAGCTATACCAACATATATGTCTTAAAGGTATCTTGACTTCAAAATTTTGGTCTAAGGATATGTTGTTTTGGAAAGGGGGTTCTTCTTTTTTTCTATAGAGGATGAAAACCTATGGATTTCTTCCAAACTAAGGTGGTTTGTTGGTCAAAAGCCCCTCAAAATTTCACCATGAACACACTGAAAAACACTTCGTGCAACAAAAATCAGGAAGCATATTGGAAGAGAACTATGCCCAAATTCTCCAAATATTATTTATAAATGTTTGTTTATACTTAAAGGGAAATTTGCTATAGATAATTGCATTGGTATAGAACTTGGTTTATTGATACAAATTTAAGATCAATTTTGTTACATGTATATTTTTCTTCTTGATTAAGGTATCATGTTTTTGCAGTTCATTTAAAAATGCAATGTATAATTAAGAAATATAGGTTAATAGATAATCATCTATAATAGTCAAGCTTGTAGTCATATTAGTTAGGTTTTTATATATATAAAGATAAATTTCAGTTAGATAATCTTCAAACATTTCAAAGACCTACAGAATATGGCATTTTAAATGTTTTTGAAAACTGAGGATATTTTTATGACAGTGAGACTCCTCTGCTCCTGGAAGCACCAATCTACTTCAAGAGGATAATGGTCACTGAAGAAGCTCCTTATTAGTTTGTTGGCCATTTGGGAAAGAGACTGCTTTTGCCTGGACTGCTTGATGTTAATGCTGTGTGAGCTGGACATGCATGACCCACGGAGAGATGACTGCCGAACTTGCCTAAAGATGAGATGATCCTTCAGGGTTTCTGCTTCATGAAAGAGTCTGCCAGACATTCTACAGGATACAGAAGAAAGTGTCTGACAATCTGCCAAAATAGGCAGAACTTTCTTTGAAATTTTCTGCTTCATGGAGAAATCTTCTGGATACTATGGGCCTGTAGGCTGAAGATGAAGAAGAACTTTGAGTGACTGTCCAGGCAGCCAGTTGTCTCTGTCATTTCTAGAGTTTTGAAAGTTACTTACAATGCACTTTCTGTTAATTTAGGTAATATTATATCCTTATGGGGTCTTTGATGGAGTTGAAGAATATATAATTATAGTTTTTCTTAGTTGTAATAAAAGATAAAGTAGATATAAGTATTATAACTATAATTATTAATTGATACCTGTTTCGTTATATGTAATTTTACTACGTTAAAGTTAAAACCTTCCTTTTTATTTAATCAGAAAAGGGGAAATGGTGTGGGAAGTCCTTCTGTATATGTGTTGCTTTTATTGGTTAATAAATAAAACTGCTTTCAGCCAATGGCTTAAAAGAGTAAAGTCAGGTGGGAAATCCAAACAGAGATGTAGAGAGAGAGTAGGCAGAATCAGGAAGAAGCCATGCAGCTGGAATCAGACACTGGATGGAGAGAACTTTACCCCATAAGCCACAGCCATGTGGCATTACACAGATGAATAAAAACAAGTTAACCAAAGATATAATAGGTAGCTAAAGAGATGTTTAAGCTATTGGCCAAACAGTATTGCAAATAATATAGTTTCTGAGTGATCATTTCATGGTCTAGGAAGCCAGGAATGAACTAACAGCCTCCCTCAACAGTACCCAACAATAGAGGCACAAATTATGCTGGCTTTTTTACTGTTCTGAGTCTATGATCTTTAGGGAATTTAGCAGTACCCCACTGATAAGCTTGTTGAAAACAAAACAATGGATGGCAAAGAAATTCACAGGACTCGAGAGATTAAAAAAATATCAGTTATGTTCCCAGGACTGATAATGTGGAATTTATTTTCTAAACATCCTGTTTCCCAATCTTATTTGATTAGGAAACTCACTTCCCCCAAAGAATGCCCATTAACGTATTAGCAACTCACAGCACACAATTATAAAGCCACCTGCCAATTATAAAGCAGTTGGAAGCATGCTAGTCTCAACGTTTTCTTCTGTTAATTCTGAGGACATCTACAGTATATACATAAAAGAGTTTGCTTAGAGATGGCATCTTTAAACTCCTTCATCTATTCTCCATTAGATGCCTTTAATCTCAGAGTCAATCTACCTTAGTGGTTCAGGCTGAGGAGTAATCACCCTTCATACTCTGAGTAATTCATATCTCTGTGCTTGTTTCCTCATCTCTAAAACAAATGAACATGTAGCTGGATGGTGCTTAATAATGGGGTTACCTTCTGAGAAATGCATGATCAGGCAGTTTCGTTGTTGTTTGAACCTCACAGAAGGCACCGAGGCACAAAAGGTGCATATACTCTCAGTCCAGCCTAAAGAGGCAATGATCATGAGTGGACTAGGCTACAGACAGACTGACACAGAAGACTGTGTCAGTAACCCTCCCCATTTTTTTAAATCAAGAAGAGGATTTGACTTAGAATAAAGGTAAAAGTAAAATATGCTGCATACATAAACTAGGGAGTGATATGGTCATTTACTATCATCAAACATCATTCGTACAGTTAGCTAACATAGTAGGATTCTTTCCATCGGCCTCACCACACACACACACACACACACACACACACACACACACACACACACGCGTGTGTGTGTGTGCATGTGTGTATACACATATATATGTGTATATATGGTAATGCTTTTATATATACACATATGTATATGTATATAATGTGCTGTAACAGCATCGTGATGTCTATGATGTCATTAGGCAACCACGATTTCTAGCTTATTGTAATCATGTGGAACCACCTATGCAAATGCAATCCATGGTTGAGAGAAGCACACTCCTCACTCATTTCTAAACCAATCTGACCTTCGTTCTGCATGCTCACAGAATGCTCTCCTCTACCCTCATGCTGACTGGACAGAGAACAACTCAAGAAAATGGCAATTTGTTCCTTAGTCTCCTATCAGCTCAATTAGGAAAATCTCTTTAAGGACACAAACAGCAGACATCTATGCTGAGTCCTCACACACTACAATTTTGGCTTTCCCATATTTTGAGATGAATAGCAGCAATTGTCTCAGTTGCTAAGTCAAGCGTAATATTGCAGGAAAAGATTTCCTAGAGGCAATTCCACATATAACTGTGGTCTTACATCTTGATCACTTCTGGTTTTGTTGGCTTTAAATAGCATGATAAAAAGAACTATGAAGTAAATAATACTAGTTCCTAGATTATGTCATGTTAGTGTTCTCTAGATTAAATGAAACAGCCTCTCTGGACTGGTTGGAACACTGGAGAAACATCTAGAGAAGGTCTTGCACTGAATTGAGACCATAAAGTATCAGATTTATGTGTCACTTTTGAATGCATTGACACATACTATTTTTAACAGTTGTGCAAACCTACTTTGGACACATGAAACAATGCTATTTTTCCTCATTATGAAAGATATTTTTATTTACTTTACACTGTTCCCAAAACAAATATGGAACATGTGATGCTTATCTTCCTTTGGACTGTGGAGGATGTTCATCTCCCTTTGGACCAGTAGTGAAGATTGAATGTTTTTCTCCTCCCCAAATTCATATATGGACACATCAGTTTTCAAAGTGATATTAAAAGATGAATATTTGGGTGGTAAGTAGGCCATAAGGGTGAGGCCCTAATGAACGGGATTGTACCCTCACAGAAGAGACCCTCAAGAACTCCCCATCTCTTCCATTCTCTGAGGCAAGAGAGAAAACATGCATAACCCAGCAAGGCCTTACTAGATACCCCATCAACCCATGCCTTGATCTAGAACTTTCCAACATCCAGACAATGGGAAATAAATCTCTGTTCTTTATAAACTACTTGGTTTGTGATATTTTATTGTGGTGGGCTATACTGACGAAGACAAAGATGTGTGCTTGTTTTAAAATTTTACTGGATTACCTTGCTATTTGTACACTTTATTCTCTATTTCCCTTCCTCGTTTTTTTGGGGGGGGGCACTTGAAATATCCATATTCTCCTTTGTTCTTAAAAAATAGTTGGCTTTACTTTGATTTCCAAAAATAGGGATATTCTTATACTTGGCTCTACCATAGTCATCAACTTCATTAAATTTAATAGTAAGATAGTCATTTTATCTTCTCAATAAGTAATATTCCAAGTTCTATCAATTGTCCCAAGTGTGGTTTTATTCTAGTTTTTTTTTTTAATCCTCTAGCACAGATCTGGTATGATTCAGGCGTTTCCTCTCTCATAGCTACAGTCTGTAATCTGGATCATTCAATCATTTTTTTTACAGTAACTTTCAACGCCTTATAAAACTGACATGTGTGAGGGAAATAGTTTCCCCACATTTACATGCTATTGATTTTAACAGGGCATTGCTCATTTCGGGTTGCACAGAAGTTGATGGATTAGATTCGAGTGTCCATTGAGACTGGAATCCCACACAGGTGATGCCTCTTTATCCAAGTGTGTAAGTTAATGATGTACAATGCCTTTCTTGTCCTCATTAGTGATGCTGAGTTTGATCATCTGGTCAAAGTATTGCCTAATTAACTGCACAATTAATAAGCAGTCTATGAGAAAAACAATTTATGAACATCCGGGTTGCCTACTCATTATCTTTAAAGCATCTCCCTAAGTTTAGAATCAGTTGGTAATTCTTGCTTGGTCTCATATTTATTATTCCTTCCAAACTCCCACACTCCCTCCATCCTGCATGTCTTTAGCTTCTACTATTCTCCAGGAAGCAGGACCTGCCTTTCTCTTTATTTATTACTGTCTTTTATTACTCTTTTTTTTGGTCTGACCTCAGAATTCTGAATGATTTTGACGGATTAAATCCATTATCAGGCATCATTCTAGCACTTCAGTTGGTCAAGATCTAGCTAGGAGAAGACCCTTCATGGAACTTGCTATATCCTGAGGCATGTTATTATCATTTGTCATATCTCCTTATGTATAAGAAAGTCTAGGACATTTTGCCTATCTTCCCTGAACCCTGAAATCAGCCACTTCTCTGGTATTTTTAAGAATAACGAATGTTATTAGAGATCAAGATACAGATATGAGGTAGTGACATTGCTACTGGGTATCTTTCCTTCTGTCTTGATGTGTCCAGTCAATAAAGATCAGAAATATATAAGGATATATATGTATATATATACATACATACATACATACATACATACATACATATTGCAATTATACAGACATATACAAAATGCATGTGTGTTATATCATAAGACCATTAATGTATTTTCAGTTCATCTGTCTTTCCTGTTTTCTACTATTCCATATTTAGGTGTGATTCCATGTTGAATCCAGTCATCACCCTGGATTCCAACAATCACACATACGTCTGTGCATTTGCTCAGGTTTGTTATGTCTCTAAATGTTGTATCTAAGTTAAATTGGCTTTGACCATGTCTGAATTCATATTATAAACACACTTAGAAAAAGAACTGGGATGGGCTTGCAGCTGTTACTCTCATTACCTTGAGACTGAGGTGATGTGCAATCAAGTTCTGTTCAAATATACTTTGCTCTTCCTTTCCCTCCTTCCTTCTAGCCTTCCTCTCTTTTTTCCTTTCTTCCTTTATCTCAATGTAGTTAAAAATCATTGTGCGACACAAATTATTTGTTCTATCTTGCTTCTGGGTTTTACTGATATAATTGAATTTTTAAAAATTGTATACATCAACATACTTTTAAAAGTCAACCGACACTCAAGTATTTACTCAGCAAAGTGTCATTCCTTTGCTTTCTGCCCCATTCCCTACCTACTTTTCAAGAAACAACTTAATCATTTTCTGCTTTAGCTTTCCCACATACTTCTTAGTAAAGGTAAACAGACATTTGCATATTTTCTAATTTTTATTTTATACATGTAAGAAGGCATACTAATGAGACTCTGTAGTACAGTTTGTGTAATCAGTCAATGTGGTTGGACATTTAAGAAGTTTCCAATGTTTTTTATTTCAGTTAACACTTTAATGAATATATTTGCATATATGTAAGGGAGGTAGATGAAGAGACAGATAAATAAAACTTTATCTTCAGAGTACACTCTTACAGTGCACTTGTAGCTAATAGGTAGCTATTGCCAATTCCTCTTGCTTAGGAAATGTGTCCTTTGCTGGTGACACTAGCAGTGTAGGAAAGTATAACATCCTCAGTGCTTGCCCAACAGAATGCAGCCTCAGACTTCAAAGCTTGCCTTTCTGATGGATGAGAAAGAGTATTAATGTTGCTAATGTTTGTGTGTTCTCTTATTGTTCATAGATTTAAACATCTTTCACATGTTCTGTCTGTGAATTGCTCCTTCATGTCTCCTGACTATAGTTTTATAGGAATCCTCTTCATTTTCCTCTCACTTCTGAAAACATGTTTACACATTAAGTTGCTAGTTCTTTATTGCTGATACACACTGGGAACATTTCTTCCTCTTGGCTCATGGCCACTTTTCTTCAGCTTCTTTCCTTGTGATATTTACCTTCTTGGTGTTTTGCTTGTTTTTTTTTTCAATGTTTTTTTTTGTTTGCTGGTTGGTTGAATTTTTGATTTTTGTTTGGTGGAAGAATTTGGTTGTTTTGATGGAATTTTTGTTGTTGTTTGGTTGGTTTGGTTTGAACATACTAAAATTTTATTTTTAGGAAGCCAAATTTTTGTTTATTCTAAATAATAAACAGCATTTTTCTATGCCCAAGATGTAGGAGGATTCAGATGTTTCCTAGTTTCTACATTATTTTTTACTTAAATCTGTTATGTACTTATAGGATTTTTTTTTCTGTATGATGTGAAAAATGAATTAATTTTGTCTTTTTAAAAATGCTATTTCAAGATAAATTTGGTGGTATAGGCTTCTAATCCTAGATACTTGGGAGGCTGAGGCAGGAATATCCCAAGTTCAAGGTCAACTTGGCTGGAGCTACCATTCTGTGATGTAATGCTTATTTAGCATGCGCAAGACTCTGGGTTAAATCTCACGTGTCATTTACCCAAAAGCTAAAAAGAATATTTCTGTTTTATCATACATTTTATATGGAATCGACTCATTCTAGAGCTTGTCTATTTCCTCCATCTCTGTGTCAAAAAGGAGTTGCAGCACACCCTTATTCACTACTGTATTATATTCTTTACTGTATTACCACTTTCTTGCAGATTTTGGCTTATAATATCAAAGAGCATTTTTCTTAATCTTTAATACTTTTTAGTATGAAGTCCAGTATTTCTGAAAAGCTATAAGATATTTGCATCCATGTAACCTTGGACGTCACATTCATTATACTCTGTGATTTACACATTTTGGGGGTGACCAATGCAGCTTTGCACTAAAAAGCTATGGCGAAATTTCTTGGGCGTGGAATAGAGAGCAATTGGCATCCTCTGTATTTACTTGACATGGGTTCCAGAGAAATGAGTAGATGTGAAATTAATAAAATACACAAGTTACTTCATCTTTCGTGCTGGTTATGAGTGCATTCTGAAAGAGCAGCCTGTGGTGAACAGGGTCTTATGACTAGTCACTCAGGTTGTCTTTGTGTAGAGACGTCTTCCCACCCATTCAGCAATATTAGTTTTGAGAAGTTTAAATAACTTACAAGGTATGAGGATCAGATGAACATATATATATATATATATATATATATATATATACACACACACACACATATATATGTATATATATTGAGTAAATATATACTCAATGTTTTACAAGAAAGAAAATTTACCTGAGCAAAAATCAAATTTTATGGTTAAAAGTTGAATCCATGTGACAGAAATGATGAGATTTCTGTCCCCAGTAGATGAAGTGACATGTTAAACTCCCCGTAGCTGGTGCAAATCCACTCCTCCAGCATGGGTGACTCAAAGGCTAATTAAGTGTTCCTTTTTGCATTTATATTCAGGTGCTTCTGTGTAAACCAAAGTGCATCCTTCATTTTGCAACTACTTTGGGCAATTGAAAACGTGTACGTTCAAGACCATGTGAATATCACAATACATTCACTCTATCTTTGTTCTCGGAGCATTTGTATGAGAAAAGCAGCATAGAAGTGAACCAACTGGCTCTTTAGGAGAACATGGAAAGGATAGGGGAAAGCATTGTGGCACCGTGGCAGTTCTGGGCCAGAGGGACAAATAGATGATGCCTAGGGCAGTGATGACTAAGCACGTGCATGAGGGTCATCTGTGGTCCTGATCCTTTGCTCTGCTTGGCCCAGATGCAATGGCCACTAAGACCCAAACTGACATACATGCCTCTCCCAATTTGGGTAGGCTACTGGATGCCAAACTGACAATATCGGTTGTCAAAAGTGTTGCGGGGAGTACTTTGTATCTCTAGATGGTTTTAGAACTCTTTTTTAGAATCACACACACACACACACACACACACACACACACACACACACACACACACACACACACACACACCATTTGTTTTTAAAGAAGAAAGGAATCCAGACAGCTAGGAAGAAGAAACTCACTGTGATGTGAGAGGTGCCAGGAGTTCTGGAGGGAAGAGCCTCCCACAGGCTGGAGCATGCTGCTCGTTCACAGGCATGCCCATCAGTGCAGCAGCAGGCGTGGAAATCAGAGGCTAATCAGTAGAGGGAAATGCTCTCTGCAAGCGCTGAAATGAAGCAGCATAGAGACTCGTGTTTGGTCAAAAAATAAGCTATGCAGCAATGGAGAATTCTACCCCTTAGGGTCTCTGAAATTCTCGAGTGTTTCCTTTTACCTTCCTTGTTGGTCTCGAGTCCCCAAGGGAGTCCTTTGTGCAGAAGTGATTTCTCAGTCTATCACAAGGGGAAAATGCACGCTCTTGTAGAAAGGAACGCAATCGTGGCAGATTTCTATGTAAAAGAAGACAGTGTCTCCCTGTCTCTCCATTTTTCCAGGGGGAAAATTCCAAACATTGTCTCATCACCGCCTACAGACCAGGCAGTGCCTTTCAGAGAGGTAAACCTTGTTCCTCCGTGAGTTTCAGAACTGAGATGCAGAAGTCAATTATTTATTTTCAAATCCCTAGCAGGATTTCTACCCTGCAAAAAAAAGGCTGAAGATGGTGAAAGGAGCGGTAAATACTACCAGAAAGGCTCGTTAAAGACTCCTCAGTGGCAGGCATGCTATTCTCAACTGCAGATTCCATTCTTGTCATTCTCCATGACACCTTCCAGGCTGTGACCAGCACCATAACTGTAGGAGGGGCATGAAGCCTCAAAGAGGGTTGCTTCTCTCTTCCACACCCATGGGGCAATATGGAGCTCACAATGGGTCAATCAGGGTCCCTGACTTTTGGTCTCAAAGATGAAGAGCACACCAATTAGCAGAGCATCAAGAAAGCAGAAAGCAGCTTTACAGCAAAACAGAAAAAGTCTGCAAGTTGCAATTGTCTAAGAAATTCTTGGAATAGCAGCAAATAATGAGAAGGAATAAAAATGTCAAAACAGGCTAATGCATCTTTGAAATTAACAATTTTTTTTACCAGAGAAATAATTCTAGATGGACAATATCATAATACAGAGCAGAGGGATACTTCCATAGAATGCCTTGTGCTCAATATTTCTGTCTAATTACAAGTCTTTGAACCAGACAGTGGCACTTGTGAGATCAATGCCTAGCTGCACAAAGCATATACAAAGAATCATTAAGAGACTGCTCCCTGAAGCCATGGATACAGGTATAAGGATGTGTGATGTCTTCCCAGGTATACACTTTACATCTGTGGTATTTATAGTTGAGACCATCTCTACTGTCTAATCTCTACTGTGGTTGCCATCTGCAAATGAAAATGAAATTAAACGACACAGCTTTAGATGACTTCCATATTTGGATGTGTTTACTGTGAGGCAATTCAATTTTATTGTATTAGGACTATTCATTTATTTCTGGATCTACGTTATTTTTCATTTAGATGAAATGTTTATACACTTCTAGGAAATGTGGACTTTAAAACATGGGTCATAATTATTCAATTTATTTCTCACTTTCTGGTGTTCCACCAAGATGGCAATATATTGTTGTTTTGGGTGACCAGGAAGCAGTATTGATTTTTAAGGAAATCGCTTAGTAGTATATGTCTATAAGTGTCTGCACTGCATGCATGAACTCAGAAGAGACTGTTAATGTCTGGGAGGCAAACACGTGGAGGCGGCTGGAAATGTGTGTTCTCAGTGCTCAGGGGAGGCAAATCTAATGTGCATAAAAGATGACAGACCCAAAATAAATAAATAAATAAACCCTTTAAGACAGTGGTTGGCACCAAGTAAATAAATAATAAAAAGTAAATTAATGCTGACCACATAAACCGACAGAATCCAGCAGCATATTATCTAGGACAAGAAAAAAAATGTGGAGTGTCAGAACTGTGAGAAAATGAAAATAGATGTTGTGGCTGTGAGGTAATAGGCAGAAATACTGCAGGAGGCTATAAAAATGATAGTCAAAGAACAGTCAGCCGTGAACAGACAGTGACCATGGATTAAGATCTCAGAAATACGGTGCTGGACAGTCCCTTATCCTGCCTCCTCCATGACTTCTACTGAGCCATGGTCATAGCAGTGCCTTGCTCTCTTCTCTCCCTAAGTTTGTGTTGAAAAGTATAAAAATGAAAGGGAGGAAAGCAAGAGAGGCCCTTCCTATTTCTATTTTAAAAATCAAATTAACAAAGCCTATGTGTTTGTTACAGAAAAAAATAGAAATTACAACACATTGGTAAAAATTTCAAAGCTCACTCTGAAAAGAGATTTCAGGAAAAAAACAAAAAACTTTTAAAATTTCTTATTTAGAAAGCCTGAGGCAAAACTGAGATGGTCTAATGAAACCAAGTGGCCTTTAGTTCAAGAAAGTTAAGGACACGTGACCATAAGTCAAACATACTTCATATGTTTAAAATCAAAGAAGAAAATGAAGATGCATATTCATCTCTTATCATTTCTGTCTGCAAGTTTTGGTTAACATTTTCATTTATTAGTATTTTAAATCAGCAAATGACTGATCGGTAAAGGGACAGAAGAAGGGAAGGTGGGAGAAAGGGAGTGAAGAAGGAGGGAGGGAAGAAAACAGGGAAGGAAAAGAATGAGGAAGGGAGGAGGGAAAGGAGGAGGGAGGGAACATGAAAGAGAATGAAGGGAGGGAAAGAAATGACAGAGGCAGGAGGGAAGGGAAGAAGAAGAAAGACAAGCAAGGAGGGATGGAAGAAGGAAATAGAAATTTCTTAGATGATGAAAGCGTGGGGGCCGCTCTCCTTCTTATTCAGTGCTCCTCCCCCTTCCTGATGCTGTGACGCTTTATACAGTTCCTCATGTGCTGACTTTCCAGCCAAAATGATTTTCATTGCTACCTTATAGCTGTAATTTTGGTAGTTATGAATTGCAACATAAATACACGTCATGTAGATAAATATTGTAATGTAAATATCTAATATGCAGACTATCTGAGATGTAACCCCTCGCAAAAGGGTTGTTTGACCCCCAAAGGGGTAGCAGCCCACAGGTTGAGACTCATTGCCTTAATTTCACAGGTTCTGGGCTGAGAAGTGGCTCTAGAGGCAGGCATATGATCTTTCCAAAGACGCTGAATTGCTCTGGAATTCAGGTGCTTTGTTTGAAAATGGTCGTATTTAGATAAAGAAACCTGAAAGTTATAGTGCACATGTTCTTTCGTTTGTCTCCTAATTTGACTTGTTTTCCTTCATGTAATAGCTGAACACTAGTGTTTCTACTATTTGGGGGTGTTATTTAAACAATCCCCTAAATTTATTTATTTGTTTGTTTGTTTGTTTGTTTATTTATTGATTGATTTATTTTTACAGTTCTGGAGATCAGCAAGTCTGAGATCAGAATGGCCACAGGGTGGGGTTAGGATGAAAGTCTTCTTTGAGTTCCTTGTTGTGTCCTCTTATGGTGGCAAGGACCAGTGATGGAGTCCCCTGGGCTAGTCTTGAAGGGTGTAAATCCTCTTCCAAAGAAGCTCTGCTTTCCATGCTAATCGTTTCTCCACAAAGATTCCACCTCTCAACGCTATCACCTTGGGATAATACAATTTTACATATCAATTTGGAGATGCCACCTAGGCAGACAAGAAGTCAGGAGGGGAAACTGTATGTAAGCATCAGCAATAGAAAAAGGTATAGTGTTTAGAAGGCCTTGAGGTCATGGAGACCAAGGAATAGACAGCTTCCTGTTTCCACGAGGCAGGCTGAACTGTATGTAAGTGTTTGGGGTGTTTAACAAGAGTGCCTTAGTCCAGTCTCTCTGCCAGGAAAGGGAAGAAAGCAGGGATTTTTCTAAATTTGATTTTTGGCTAAAACTTTCCTTGCCAATTCCTTTGAACAATAAATTCTGAATAGTGGCATTTTACGTCTCCCAGACAAATGTTTCTTTCATGAAAATAGGTGGGGGGTGGATGAATTTCAAAATGTCATAATTTTAGTAACCATTTATTCTACTCTATTACAAATTCAATAACCTTGAACCAGAGTTAATAGAAATTCATGATAAGTAATAAAACTCCAGCTGGCCTCCAATTCCCTGACTTTAAATACCATCTCTAAAGTACCAAACTCCCAGTCTGTGTCATTTAGTTCTCTCTTGAGTTCCCGCCAAATCACCCAGGTAAACATTTCCACACAGATACCTCCTTGGATTATCGAACTAGACACCTAAACTGTGAACTCTGGTCCTCGTCTCCCAAGTCATCACTTCTCTGGGTATTCTGTGTTTCTCTGAAAGATTCCTCCGTCTACCCTGGTTCCTAGAGTGGGCTCCATTACCCCCAAAGCTTTTGGTGCAGCCTCCTGAGTTTCATCAGATAAACCCTAACCTTTCCCATGAACAGCATCTCCACTTAGGAGTCTGAGACACAAGTGTCTGGGCTGGTCATGGTGGTGCCAATCTATAATCCTAGTGGTTATGGACGGTGAGGCATTACAGACAGTTTAAGGACCATGTGAACCATAAAGAAAACCCAAGTTCAAAATCAATAGATCAATAAATAATAAATTGGTAAAGAAAGAAATGCAGCTGTGACTATTTTCCAACTTGTAATATGCCAGTGTCCTTAGGGTAAAACTCAGTTTCTCTAGCAGAGCATTGAAGGTGATCCCTAACCTGGCTCTTGCCTACACGTCCAGTCTTATTGTCAGTCACTGCCCTGATGGACACCGAAGATCCTGGCCATTTGTTGGCTCATCGCAAACCCTTCTCAATTTCTCAGAATTCTATACATTGTTTTGGCCATGTAGCCTCTGCTTACATCATTCCTTCTCGGGAAGGAATGGCTCCCATTTTCACCTTCGTGTGTGCTCTCAGAATATGCTCAGTCCTCCTCTGCCATGATCCTCAACGCAGGGCACTTTCGTGCTATTGGATGGTCTGAGCACTTGAGAGAAACCTTGGCTAATTTACTTTATGATTGGTATTTGGCGTATAATAAAGGTTTAGTCAACATCTAATGAACATATGTATGGTAAAGAGTATTTGAGAATAGAGCTCTTAGTCTAAGGATCCAGGGACAGTCTTGAACACACTTGTCCTAACCTGATTATGAAGAGTCCTTAGCCTTACCCTCCAAAGTGTAAGGGTTTGGGCAATACATTTTCAGTCTTCATCTATGAGACAATGTACAAGATGATTTTATATAGATGATATAGCATTGAAAAGCTGCATATATGCTCACGGAGAGATTTGGGATGAATGACACGGCTCAACGAGGAAAGTCTCCTGTGGTGTCCGCTCCTGTTTCTAGCTGTGCTTTAATTAACTGACTTTCTCCTTTTCATTGAACATATGGCACTTGTCGAAAGTAAAAAGCTCCTTTTGAAAAAGTCACAGTAGAATTCATTTCCTGTGAATTTTCTAGAATATTCAGTTTTATCTTTAGAGCTACCGAGCGTGCCAACATTCTCCACATCGAAAGTCAGCTAAGCAAATGGCAAGCTGACTCCATCGTGGAGATAAAAGACATCTGAAATTTGTGGCCACGTTCACAGATATGTCACCCAAGCCCTTATTCCGTGAAGAATGAAACCCAAATGCGACTAAAATAAACAGTTCCCGTGGACAGGATACCGGACCGGGCAGACATTTGATTTGAAAGGTCTAGACTCCCACAGCTGCTGAGGGGAATCGTGCAGCCCAAACTTTCACACAGCCACGGCATATGGAAAGCGTTAGCTGGAACATAAACACGGCTAATCAGAATCCAGCAGAGGTAATCCGGGAAGCGTCCCCATGTGTGAACGGTCTTCCACACTCAGCTCTTCTTTGCAAGTGAATGCGTTTCATGAGTTCGAATGGCTCCAGCTTTAATGGAATGTTGGTGTGGAAGAGAGACGATCACGCCTCCTCTAGGGTTTTTTTTGTCGTGATCCAGCGTGTGGAGTAGAGCGTCTTTGGCCAGTCACTTTTAACTCGTGTTTAAATATAGACGTTATGGCCCTGACATTCCATCTGAACTGGCTTGTGTCTCCCAAGCTTTCCCTAGTGTTCTCAGGTGTCCTGCTCCTGTTCTAAGGCCATCCACCCAAAGGGGTCAGACTCTGGCCTCCAGGCAGGTCTGAGGATTCCTGCGGAGGGGTGCTGGCTCCTTCAGATTGTGCTGCCAGGTTCGCTGTGTGGTATTCCATCCCGCCCTGCCCCCACCTTGGCCCTTTTGTCTGGGCTGCGACCCTGGGCTGCCTGGAATCCCTGATCCTGTGCCCTGACATTCCATCTGAACTGGTGAGTGAATGCGGACCCTGGGGCAACCTGCCCTGGAAGAGAGCACAGACCCCCTACCCCCACTTCCCTCTGCAGGCTTGTGTCTCCCAAGCTTTCCCTAGTGTTCTCAGGTGTCCTGCTCCTGTTCTAAGGCCATCCACCCAAAGGGGTCAGACTCTGGCCTCCAGGCAGGTCTGAGGATTCCTGCGGAGGGGTGCGGGCTCCTTCACATTGTGCTGCCAGGTTCGCTGTGTGGTATTCCATCCCGCCCTGCCCCCACCTTGGCCCTTTTGTCTGGGCTGCGACCCTGGGCTGCCTGGAATCCCTGATCCTGTGCCCTGACATTCCATCTGAACTGGTGAGTGAATGCGGACCCTGGGGCGACCTGCCCTGGAAGAGAGCACAGACCCCCTACACCCACTTCCCTCTGCAGGCTTGTGTCTCCCAAGCTTTCCCTAGTGTTCTCAGGTGTCCTGCTCCTGTTCTAAGGCCATCCACCCAAAGGGGTCAGACTCTGGCCTCCAGGCAGGTCTGAGGATTCCTGCGGAGGGGTGCGGGCTCCTTCACATTGTGCTGCCAGGTTCGCTGTGTGGTATTCCATCCCGCCCTGCCCCCACCTTGGCCCTTTTGTCTGGGCTGCGACCCTGGGCTGCCTGGAATCCCTGATCCTGTGCCCTGACATTCCATCTGAACTGGTGAGTGAATGCGGACCCTGGGGCGACCTGCCCTGGAAGAGAGCACAGACCCCCTACACCCACTTCCCTCTGCAGGCTTGTGTCTCCCAAGCTTTCCCTAGTGTTCTCAGGTGTCCTGCTCCTGTTCTAAGGCCATCCACCCAAAGGGGTCAGACTCTGGCCTCCAGGCAGGTCTGAGGATTCCTGCGGAGGGGTGCTGGCTCCTTCAGATTGTGCTGCCAGGTTCGCTGTGTGGTATTCCATCCCGCCCTGCCCCCACCTTGGCCCTTTTGTCTGGGCTGCGACCCTGGGCTGCCTGGAATCCCTGATCCTGTGCCCTGACATTCCATCTGAACTGGTGAGTGAATGCGGACCCTGGGGCAACCTGCCCTGGAAGAGAGCACAGACCCCCTACACCCACTTCCCTCTGCAGGCTTGTGTCTCCCAAGCTTTCCCTAGTGTTCTCAGGTGTCCTGCTCCTGTTCTAAGGCCATCCACCCAAAGGGGTCAGACTCTGGCCTCCAGGCAGGTCTGAGGATTCCTGTGGAGGGCTACTGGCTCCTTCAGATTGTGCTGCCAGGTTCGCTGTGTGGTATTCCATCCCGCCCTGCCCCCACCTTGGCCCTTTTGTCTGGGCTGCGACCCTGGGCTGCCTGGAATCCCTGATCCTGTGCCCTGACATTCCATCTGAACTGGTGAGTGAATGCGGACCCTGGGGCAACCTGCCCTGGAAGAGAGCACAGACCCCCTACCCCCACTTCCCTCTGCAGGCTTGTGTCTCCCAAGATTTCCCTAGTGTTCTCAGGTGTCCTGCTCCTGTTCTAAGGCCATCCACCCAGAGGGGTCAGACTCTGGCCTCCAGGCAGGTCTGAGGATTCCTGCAAGGGAGTGTGGGCTTCTTCAGATTGTGACGCAAGGAATAGGTCCTCCTCTGGCACTGGGGAGATCCAACCAGTTTCAGTCACAGCAAAGATTGGTCTAGGACACCAAACGCCTCCGGGCTCTTTTGAAGGAAGAGATGGGCAGGCGCCAATGCAGGAGCTCCTCCAACAACATGAAAGGCAACATGACATCACCACAAGCCAGACATCCCGAAACAACAAGAATTGAACACCCTACCCCAGAAGATATAGAAGAAACCGACCTTAAACAGTACTTTATGAAAATAATAGAGGACCTTAAACAGGAGGTAAAAAACTGCCATAAAGAAATGGAGATGACAAACAAAAAGGTAGAGGAAATAAATAAATCTCTCAAAGATACCCAAGAAAAACAAGAAAAACAAGAAAAAGCAATCAAGCAGGTAAGGGAAACAGTACAAGACCTGATAAATGAAATGGAGGTATTGAAGAAAACACAATCTGAGGGACGACTGGAAATGGAAACTCTGAGTAAACGAACAGAAACTTCAGAGACAAGTATTTCCAACCGAATACAAGAGATGGAAGAAAGAATCTCGGACTCTGAAGATACAATAGAGGACATAAACTCACAGATTAAAGAACTAAACAAATCTAACAAATTCTTAACACAAAACATTCAGGAAATCTGGGACACCATAAAAAGACCACACCTAAGAATAATTGGGGTAGAAGAAGGAGAAGAATTACAACTCAAAGGCCCAGAAAACATATTCAACAAAATTATAGAAGAAAACTTCCCCAACCTAAAGAAGGATGTTCCTATGAAGGTACAAGAAGCCTACAGAACACCAAATAGACTGGATCAAAAGAAAGCATCCCCACGCCATATAATAATCAAAACACAAAACATACAGAATAAAGAACAGATATTAAGAGCTGCAAAGGAAAAAGGTCAAGTAACATATAAAGGGAAACCTATCAGAATTACACCTGATTTCTCAATGGAAACCATGAAAGCCAGAAGAGCTTGGATAGATGTGCTACAGACACTAAGGGAACATGGATTCAAGCCTAGACTATTATACCCAGCAAAGCTTGCATTCACCATTGATGGAGAAAACAAGATATTCCAGGACAAAAAACAGATTTAAACAATACGCAGCCACAAATCCAGCCTTGCAGAAAGTAATAGAAGGAAAATCACAAACCAAGGAGTCCAACAACGCCCACAATAACTCAGGCATCTAGCGACCCTTCACCAGCACAACTAGAAGAAGGGAAACACACAAACTCTACTACTAAAAATGACTGAAGTTAACAACCACTGGTCATTAATATCACTTAATATCAATGGACTCAATTCACCTATAAAAAGGCACAGGCTAAGAGACTGGATACGAAAACAGAATCCAACATTTTGCTGTTTACAAGAAACACACCTCAAACACAAAGACAGACACCTACTCAGAGTAAAGGGTTGGGAAAAGGTTTATCAAGCAAATGGCCCTAAGAAACAAGCGGGTGTGGCCATACTAATTTCCAACAAAGTTGACTTCAAACTAAAATCAATCAGAAGAGATGGAAAGGGACACTTTATACTCATAACAGGAACAATCCATCAGAATGAAGTCTCAATCCTGAATATCTATGCCCCTAATATAAAAGCTCCCACTTATGTAAAAGAAACACTTCTAGAACTCAAGGCAGCCATCAAACCACACACACTAATAGTTGGAGACTTCAACACTCCTCTCTCACCAATGGACAGGTCAATCAGACAGAAACCTAACAGAGAATTGAAAGACTTAATGGAGGTAATGAACCAAATGGACTTAACAGACATCTATAGAACATTCCACCCAAATAGGAAAGAATATACCTTCTTCTCTGCAGCTCATGGAACCTTTTCGAAAATTGACCATATACTTGGTAACAAAGCAAACTTCCACAGTTACAAAAAAATATTAGTAACCACCTGTGTCTTATCGGATCACCATGGATTAAAATTAGAATTCAACAACAATGCTACCCCCAGAAAGCCCACAAACTCATGGAAACTGAACAGTCAACTACTGACCCACACCTGGGTCAAGGAAGAAATAAAGAAAGAAATTAAAGTCTTTCTTGAATTTAATGAAAACAAAGACACAACATACTCAAACCTATGGGACACAATGAAAGCAGTGCTAAGAGGAAAGTTCATAGCACTAAGTGCCCACTTAAAGAAAACGGAGAAAGCACTCATTGGAGACCTAACAACACACCTGAAAGCTCTGGAAAAAAAAGAAGCAGACACACCTAGGAGAAGTAGAAGACTGGAAATAATCAAACTGAGGGCAGAAATCAACAAAATAGAAACACAGAAAACAATCCAAAGAATCAATGAAACAAGAAGCTGGTTCTTGGAGAAAATCAACAAGATTGACAAACCCTTAGCCAAACTAATCAAACGGCAGAGGGAGAACACGCAAATTAAAAAGATCAGAAATGAAAAGGGGGACATAACCACAGACACAGAGGAAATTCAGAGAATCATTAGATCTTACTACAAAAGCCTGTATGCCACAAAATTGGAAAATGTAAAAGAAATGGACAGTTTTTTAGATAAATACCATATACCAAAGTTAAACCAGGACCAGGTAAATGCTCTAAATCGTCCTGTTAGTCGCGAAGAATTAGAAACTGTTATCAGAAACCTCCCTACCAAAAAGAGCCCAGGACCAGATGGTTTCAATGCGGAATTCTACCAGAACTTCCAAGAAGACCTAATACCTATACTCCTTAAGGTATTTCATAATATAGAAACACAAGAGTCACTGCCAAATTCCTTCTATGAAGCTACAGTTACCCTGATACCTAAACCACACAAAGACTCAACCAAGAAAGAGAATTACAGGCCAATCTCACTCATGAACATTGACGCAAAAATTCTCAATAAAATACTGGCAAACCGAATCCAAGAACACATTAGAAAATTATCCATTACGATCAAGTAGGCTTCATCCCAGAGATGCAGGGCTGGTTCAACATACGAAAATCTATCAATGTAATCCATCATATAAATAAACTGAAGGAAAAAAACCATATGGTCATCTCATTAGATGCTGAAAAAGCATTTGACAAAATTCAGCACCCTTTTATGATAAAGGTCTTGGAGAGATTAGGGATACAAGGGTCATTCCTAAATATAATAAAAGCTATTTACAGCAAGCCGACAGCTAACATCAAATTAAACGGAGAGAAACTCAAGGCTATCCCACTAAATTCAGGAACACGACAAGGCTGTCCACTCTCTCCTTATCTCTTCAATATAGTGCTTGAAGTTCTAGCAATAGCAATAAGACAACATAAGGGAATCAAGGGGATTCAATTTGGAAAGGAAGAAGTTAAACTTTCATTATTTGCAGATGATATGATAGTATACATAAGCGACCCCAAAAACTCCACCAAAGAACTCCTACAGCTGATAAACTCCTTCAGTAACGTGGCAGGTTACAAGATCAACTCCAAAAAATCAGTCGCCCTCCTATACACAAAGGATAAGGAAGCAGAGAGGGAAATCAGAGAAGTATCACCTTTCACAATAGCCACAAATAGCATAAGATATCTGGGAGTATCTCTAACCAAGGAAGTGAAGGATTTATTTGACAGGAACTTTAAGTCTTTGAAGAAAGAAATTGAAGAGGATACCAGAAAATGGAAGGATCTCCCCTGCTCATGGATTGGGAGGATCAACATAGTAAAAATGGCAATTCTACCAAAAGCAATCTATAGATTCAATGCAATCCCAATCAAGGTCCCATTAAAATTCTTCACAGAGATTGAGAGGACAATAATCAACTTTATATGGAAAAACAAGAAACCCAGGATAGCCAAAAAAATCTTATACAATAAAGGTTCTTCTGGAGGCATTACCATCCCTGACTTCAAACTCTATTACAAAGCTACAGTATTGAAAACGGCTTGGTATTGGCATAAAAACAGAGAGGTTGACCAATGGAATCGTATAGAAGACCCGGATCTTAAACCACAAACCTATGAACACCTGATTTTTGATAAAGGAGCCAAAAGTACACAATGGAAGAAAGAGGGCATCTTCAACAAATGGTGCTGGCATAACTGGATGTCAACCTGTAGAAGAATGAAAGTAGATCCATATCTATCACCATGCACAAAACTCAAGTCCAAATGGATTAAAGACCTCAATATTAATTTGAACACATTGAGCTTGATAGAGGAGAAAGTGGGAAGTACTCTACAACAAATGGGCACAGGGAACCGTTTCCTACGCATAACCCCAGCTGCACAGACTTTAAGGGCAACATTGAATAAATGGGACCTCCTGAAGTTGAGCAGCTTCTGTAAAGCAAAGGACATTGTCACTAAGACACAAAGGCAGCCTACTGACTGGGAAAAGATCTTCACCAACCCTGCAACTGACAAAGGTCTGATCTCTAAAATATATAAGGAACTCAAGAGACTAGACGGTAAAATGCCAATTAACCCAATTAAAAAATGGGGCACTGAACTGAACAGAGAATTCTCAACAGAAGAAGTTCGAATGGCCAAAAGACACTTAAGGTCATGCTCAACCTCCCTAGCTATCAGGGAAATGCAAATCAAAACAACTTTGAGATATCATCTTACACCTGTCAGATTGGCTAAAATCCAAAACACCAATAATAACCTTTGCTGGAGAGGTTGTGGGGTAAGGGGTACACTCATCCATTGCTGGTGGGAATGCAAACTTGTGCAACCACTTTGGAAAGCAGTGTGGCGGTTTCTCAGGAAATTCGGGATCAACCTACCCCAGGACCCAGCAATTCCACTATTGGGAATCTACCCAAGAGATGCCCAATCATACAACAAAAGCATATGCTCATCTATGTTCATAGCAGCATTATTTGTAATAGCCAGATCCTGGAAACAACCTAGATGCCCTTCAGTGGAAGAATGGATGAAGAAACTGTGGAATATATACATGCTAGAATACTACTCAGCGGTAAAAAACAATGACCTCTTGAATTTTGTATGCAAATGGATGGAAATAGAAAACACTATTCTGAGTGAGGTAACCCAGACCCATAAAGATGAACATGGGATGTACTCACTCATATTTGGTTTCTAGCCATATTTAAAGGACATCGAGCCTATAAATTTGGGATCCTTGAGAAGATAATAAGAAGGTGAACTCCCAAAAAAAGATATAGTAATCCTCCTGGATATTGGAAGTAGACACGATCGCCAGGCAAAATTGGGAACTTGAGGGTTGGGCAAGACTGGGCCAAGGGAAGATGGGGAGAGAAAAGTGTGAAGGGGAGAACGGGGGAGCTCGGAGGAATGGGGTGCTTGGGATATAGGAAGGGTGGATATGGGAGCAGGGAAGCATATATCTTAATTTAAGGAGCTACCTGAGGGTTGTCAAGAGACTTGACCCTAGAGGGGTTCCCAGGTTTCCAGGGAGATGCCCCCAGTTAGTTCCTTGGGCAGCTGAGGAGAGGGAGCCTGAAAAGGCCAGTTCTTATAGCCATACTGATGAATTTTTTGCATATCACCATAGAACCTCCACCTGACGATAGATGAAGAAAATGACAGAGCCCCACATTGGAGCACCGGACTGAGCTCCCAAGGTCCTGATGAGGAGCAGGAGAGAGAACATGAGAAAGAAAGTCAGGACCGTGAGGGAACCTCCAGCTGGCGACAGATGGGGAAGGTGACTGAGCCCCACATTGGAGCACTGGACTGAGCGCCCAAGGTCCTGATGAGGAGCAGAAGGAGCGAGAACTTGAGGGAGAAAGTCAGGAACGAGAGGGGTGCGTTCACTCATGGAGACGGTGGGACAGAACTAATGGGAGATCACCAAGTCCAGTTGGAATGGGACTGATGGATCATGCGACCAAACCCGTCTCTCTGAATGTGGCCAACAGCGGGGGGCTGACTGAGAAGCAAAGGACAATGGCTCTGGGCTCTGATTCTTCTGCATGGACGGGCTCTGTGGGAGCCTTCTCAGCTTGATCGATCACCTTCCTGAACCTGGGGGGAGTTGGGAGGACATTGGTCTTAGCATAGACTGGGGAACCCTGATGGCTCCTTGGCCTTGAAAAGGAGGGAGGGGAAGTATGGGTGGAGGGGAGGGGAGGGAAGGGGGAGAAGGAGGGGAGGGAAGGGGGAGGAGGAGGGGAGGGAGGGGGGAGGAGGAGGGAAGGAGATGGAAATTTTTAAATATAAAAAAAAAATAAACCATGAAAAAATAAAAAAAAAAAAAATAAGAAAAAAAAAAATAAAGTTAATTTTGTAACACTGTAAAAAAAAAAAAATAAAAAAAATAAATATAGACGTTATAAGTACGTTCATGATTGAGTCGGCTTCAAATAAAGTTCCGGACCAATGACTTTTACTTACTTTCTCTGGTTTTCCTGCTGACTTGCAGATGCGTCCAAAAGCGAACAAACACATCTGTTCTGCCTGAACCGGGACAGTTAAAATCAACCATCTCCATGCCTGCCGGAGGATTCCAATTGGAGGCTGTGACTCACGTATCTCCTAGACTCTTCTATTTCTGACATATTTCTGATGAGTTACAAAGTCTTGGACCTCAGCTTAATGAAAGAGAGGGTGGGGAGCTATCAGAGAGCCCGACTCCCTCCCTGCAGTGAGCTAAGTCCATGGGTAGACCCTACAAATGACTACCGACCGAAGGAGGAAGTCTGTGCCCTAACCAGGACCAGGATAACTCGTGAATTGTGGTGTGAAATTACAGTCTAGAGATTGAAGTTTAAATACTGGCTAGGACTTCAATTGATTTGCTTAAGCTCTTGGTGCATTCCAACGGTAAGATTGGGTTCCAGGAAATGTCAGCACTCATCACCTGCACCCCAAAGAATCCCAGTGTACTGCGTTCAGAGAAGACGTATCCAGAAGAGGTACAGCTTATACAGAGAAAAAGAAACCTTCCCCAGCTCCTCAACAACGTTCCTCTAGGGACAAGTTGATGTCCCTATGATGTCACATATGATGGTGATGGTGGAAACAGAGTCTCTGTGCAAAGGACATTCTTTCAGGTCATGAAGAAGCCCTGGTGAAGGCTGCACTTAGCAACACATCATACTTGAAAGGAATTTCTTGTGAGAGAGTGTGCTTCCTCTTAACACATACCCCACACGGCAGTGCATCCTTTTCCAGACTCTCCATCAAAACCTATCTGTCCAGCTTCGGTTACTCCACAGACCGCCAGGCATCCCTGCTTTCTGAGGATTCCCACTGAGTCCTATTGACATCTCAAACTCAGACTCAACACATTCAGCCCTTACTTACCCATCACCTGTTTCAATATTTTAGTCTTTGGGAGTAGTTTCATCATCTCACTAGCAAAAATAATACTAGAAATTTTAATCTCATCTATGTTGAGTATGTTCCTTCAATATGCAAAATAAAATTTACATTTAAAAAAAGGTTCCCACATCAATCACACAACAAACATAAAATCAAAGGAAAACACATGGGCAATAAAAAACAAACTAAGGAAGCAGTTTTCCATGACTGTGGGATGCTCAAAAAACTTCAAAGCAAACATTTCTTCTGGACAGCTCTGTATCTGTACTATTTTGTTCTTGCTCTTTTTATTTTTTTCTTAATAATATAGCCTAAATATCTATTATTCTTGATACGTGGCTTCTTATGTTCTCTTTACATCTGGATGGTGTCCTGTTTGTATCCACCACAATTTATTTAAGCAAGTCTCTATGGATAGATGTGTTTGTGACCCCAATGCTGTAGCAAATAATTGTGGACATATGTCTATACATAAACAAAGTTACATATTTAAAAATACATTCCTGGAAGTGAATTGCTGGGGTGCGGGTAAGTGCATTGGTAATCTTAGTGTGTGGCTTGCTAAATTTCTCTCCATGGGACTTATAATTGTCTGTTGAACTCCCATCTCGGAATATTTGTAAACTTGCCTCTTCAGACCTTTCCAAGAAAGCTGTCAAACTTCTGGAGGCATTTGATAATAGGAGAAAATATTACTCAGGTGTTCTTTCATTTTTATGATAACTAAGAGTCAAGTTGGATGTGTGCCATTTGTTTAAGTTCTACAGTATTTATTTACGAGTCCTTGCCTTTGATTATCCTCTGCCCCCTCACCCCCTGAGTCAGCCATCATCTCTCGTCTTGTCTGTAATGATTCTGTCCCTTACATCTTTTCCTGTCAACATCACTATCTTATTTCAGATCCTACTGTCTCTTACAGAATGCTTCAGTTTGCTTCCTAGCAACCACCCTGTCTGCATGATCACTATCGTAATCGACCTCTTCAATCAGGAAAACAGAAACTGGCCAGAGTAATTATCCTAAAACTCAAAACAGTGTGAGCCATTCCCCAGTAGACACTCTTTGTGAAGTCCTGCATTTATGCCTAGAAGACCAAATGTCCCAACACTGCCCTGAACACTTGGCCTATTCCTGGGTATTCCTTAAGTTCTGGGTCAGAAATTCTCTTCTGCTGTGTCCTTATACAGCATCTTATCCTCACCCTCATTGGCCATATTTAGCTACATGGGCCATAGGCTTTGTGGATTTCTTTGGTTCTTCATTGGAGCTCCAGAGTCTTATAGGTTCCTGGTACTTACATGGCAAATTTGGTATTAAGATCTTCTTTTCCTACAAAGGGCTACTAACCCCTGCATGAGCTACCCAACTGCTCTGGATAATGACATTGTTCCACAATACCAGGATGAATATAAAGGATCACATACACATGAAATGCCTGGCTCAGAGCTTGACATGTAGTAAGCCATTGTAATGACCCTGGTGTACAGCAAACTACCACCCGAGGGCCAATTCTGGCCTGCAAGTGTGTTTTATCTGGCTCAAGGTTATGTTTAAGATGGAGAAGTTTCGCCTACACACCCTGGATTTAAATTTATTATGAAAACACATCTTAAAAATCTGATAACGCTGGGCCTGTATTCCTCACACAATCAGCAGCGTCTCAAGCCAAGTAATATGTGCTTCCCTCAGGTGAAACAAGAAGCCCAATATCTCACTGCGTCATCAGCCCTCATGCTCTGAGCCCCGGCCTGCCTGAGGTTCCTTCCAGCCTGTCACCCCTGGCTTATTCAGTGTGAAAGAATAGAGAGTTGTGTGTGTGTCTGTGTTGTGTGTGTGTGTGTTGTATGTGTGTGATATGTGTCTACATGTAAACACGAGCATGCATGCACGTGCTTGTGAAAGCTCAAGATTAACTTCAGGTGTCTTTAATGTGCCATCCACCTTTGCTCTTTGTATTTAGAGAAAGTCTAACACTTGTTTGGGACTTGTCAGGTAGGTTATGCTGGTTGACAAGTAAGCCCCAGGATTCCATCTGGCTCTGACCCTCTGGGACTGATTGATAAGTGTGCCACCAAACCTGGCTTCTTTTCTTTTCTTTTCTTTTTTTCTTTTCTTTTCTTCTCTTTTCAAACATGGGTTGAAGTTGGGTCTTCTACTGGCTGAGGTATCTCTCTAGCCCCCAATCGTGGACACTCTTTTGAGACACGTCTGTGTAAAAATGCCAGAACTTTATAAATCAGTGTGACTTGATCTTCAATCTGGGGCCTGCATGTTGAAAGTGCAGTAAATTTCTATAAATCTCCTACCTGTAGAAGGATTCTGATCCCAACATGGAAGTCAGGACCATCAGAGGACATCTGCCATTGTTCTTTTTTTCTTCCTTTCAGAAATATAGAATGAGCTGGAAGACTGAATATTTACCTCCCATAGCCCAGCAGAACAGACTGCTGCTTCTTTTCTTAAAAGAAAGATGGAAGGATAAGGGGCCCCCAACTGGGGATCGTTGTCCCTCCTTGCACATACCATCAGCTGCTGGTGACATTTTTTCAAATCAGTGAGATGTCCCACTGTGTGGGGAGCCCCAGCCTTCAAGCCCCATGGGGCCTCTGATTATGACATTCCTTGTTAAAATCTCTGCAGGTTGATGTCCTCCTCCTAAGAAGGGGACTTCCCACGGGGCCTCTGATGTTCTGATTTGCCGCATCTTTTCACAGACTAGAAAACCCCATCTCTGAGTGCCTTGACCTCCTGTTCTATGCAGATCAAACCACAACAGCATGCTTCAACAACAGCTCAGGATTCAGCATTGCTGGAGAATTCTGATTCTGAACTTGATCCTAATTTATTGTTTGACCCTGGGCTAGTCAAAGCTTTCATGAATCCCAATCTTCTTGTGATGATTTGGAGAAGTATTGAATTAAAATATGTATCACACTTGGCATAAGTGTGTACACACAAAATGATCTATACATGCGTCCACTGTCACCCAACTGAATGAGAGGATCACAAAGCAAAGTAACCATGGAAACATCGGTGTTTCCAATCAATAGAAATTTTTTAGTAATTTTCTAGAAAGACCATTAGAGACCTATCTATTTTCTAATCCAATTCTAAGTTTCTCTAAATCTTAAGCACACACTGAAATGTTATGTAGAAATAATATTCTTTTTAATAGCCTACAGTTGTGATTGTGCTTATTCCTATGCAAGTATGAAGATTAGAAAGAAAAAAGTCTGCTAGGTCAACATTGGGGAGTTTTAATTATGCAAAATATTTTAAGAGAAGTCTATTTCTAGAGACATCTAGAGACATGTACCAAAGCATGAATAAATGACTTTGTCCACAAATCAGTAGTGATGCTTGAAACGTACTACTAAGTCCCTCCCACATCACTACACCTACAGTAAATGAAATGCATTTATTATTTATTTACTTGCTTATTATTTATTTTAGCAGAACTGAGGTTTGAACTGACAGCCTGGCGCATGCCATGAGCGCACTCTACCACTGAACTCCAGCTCCTGCTCTTGCAACTAATATTTTAACAGCCCAGGTATTGAATTGTTTTCTTTCCTCTGACTTGATGTCCCTTTGCCTTCTTTTATGTAAAGTGAAAAAATACTTAGAGATCTAACACACAAGGTTTGGTATCCACACCTTACAGCCAGGAAGAAATGTCATTTATAAATTCATAGAAGAAAAAACATCTCACCAAGAAAAAAAATTCTTCAGAGATGAATCAACACCCAGTCACCTCTGTTTCCATTTATTTGCAAATAATGACCCAGATTTCCTACTTGCTATTATATGTGACATTTAAATCCAGTTACTTTGGACTGTGGCCTTAGTTAAGACTAGGCAAGTTAAGCTCCCAAACAAAAGCTTGTTAATATATCAGTAATGGAGACTTTTTTATTTTTATTCTCCTTCCTTTCTTCCCTCCCTCCTTTTCTTCCTTTCCCTTCTCACCTCTTCTTATCATCCCCCTCCCTCTCTCTTCAATAAAGTTTTTCATGAACTATGCCATATTTCATATTTCAGAATGCTCCGGGTCACACATTTCATTGGTGCAAGAAGACACAGTGTAACATGACATCTAACTTTGGTAAAGAATGATGAATCTGTTGAAACAGGGATGAGTCAAATATCTTATACCAAAATTAAAAGAATAAATAGAATTTCTACAGAATGGAATAAAATATTCTTCACTGTGTGTATCTGTCAAGCTTGTCTGAGACCCCAGCTAATTAAAAAATATCTGCTGCTGTGACCAAAAGGCCAGCAGAAGGCACCTATGTAAACTACCAACTTATATCAGAACCACAAACAAATGGAATGAAAAAGTCCCTATAAGTTTTTAAAAATTTCCATATGCCCTTCAACACGAGACTTCTCACCATCAAACCATCAAGTAGAGTCTGCTAATGGTCCACCAGAAATAGCTATGCTTCAATGAATTGCTCTTGAGCAGGGTCACTAATGAATATGAGTTTTTGATACAGTGTGATGCGTTTGATAAATTTTTGCATCTGGGGAAGGAGCAATTGCTGTCACAGAGTTCAGTATGCCCAAATGTTGTCTGCTGTCTCTTTCAGTGAGTTGTGTTCTAAAAACGATGATAATGCAGATAGCAGTGGACTAGTCCATTCACATTAACACTAAGGCACTACAGCCCAGACTGGCAAGAAAAACAAGTTCCTAGTTTGCTTGAGAATGGTTAGAGAAGGGTGGGGAGATGGCACAGCAGTTAGGAGCACTTGCTGCATTTGCAGAGGACATGAGCTCAATTCCTGGCACTCACATGGTGTCCCACAACTATCTGTAACTCTAATTGTAGGGAATCTAAGAACTTCTGGCATCTGAACACCCAGCACACATGTGGTGCACATACATACATGCAGACAAAGCATCTGTACACACAAAATAAAAATAGACATATCTTTAAAAGGAAAACAAATGTCAATAGCATTAGCTTTGAGGCAGGAGACAGGTTGGAGATTGTTTAATGCTTCGGTGGTGTGGAGATTGGAAAGAGAACAAAAGGTTCCTTTCTTTGTACTTAACATCAGTGTTTCATCAAAACACTGTCTTCTTTTTCTTACCCATAAAATGAAGTGGCTGGGTGAGACGGTCACTGGCACTGAACAACTAGAAGAAAGGATGCTACTATAGGGAGCACACAGAGGCAGGTTCTGCAGTTTGAATGTAAAGGTCACCACGCATGAGCATGGTAACCTAGGAACTATTTCAACTTAACCTTTTTTTTGCCACCATGTTTCAAGAGACCTCTAGGATCATCTAATATAAATCCCTTACTGTACAAACAAGGGAAACCCAGTTATGTCAATGGGGACATTACCAAAACTATTTATAAAACCCTTTCTGTATGGAATTAAATGAAGGAAGATCATTGAGTTCAATGAAGAGAGATAAAACTTTTAAAAGAATATTAATTTTTCAATATGAAAATGTTACAAAGGAAGTCAATTTTTTGAACTATGAAACAATTATGAAAGTGATGTAGATTCTTGCAGTCTGCAAGCTAGCTCATTATTTTCTTACAACGGAAAGAAAAAATTGTATAATTTGTACATAATAAACCCATTGTTCACTTTTGCATTAAACAAAAGGGAAAGTTTTAACAAAGGCAAAATGCATTATTTCCGAATTGGTAAGAGTTAAAACAGAAACAGTAACATTAGAAAACAAGTCAAACATCTTTATGTTGGAGAGTCAATGTTATATGACAGTAAAAATCCAAGCATTCAGGAGCAAGATTTTCTTCTAATTATTTTATAATGAATTTAATTCTAGATAAATACATCATGCATTCAGGTTACAGTGAAAGACGTAAAAAGCTCACTTCCAAACTTTAAAAGTTAGGTTAATCCAAGTTTGTAGGTAAAATTAATAGATTCTGCATTCCATGCCTCCCACCAAACACTAAAAATGTAGCTGCAGAAATCTCACAACATAGGGTAGGGCAGAATACCAAAAGAAAGCTCGCAGCAGGGTTTCCAGACAGCTGGGAGTTAATCAAGTACAAACTCTCCAGAAGTTAGGATCTGAATCATCATTTAAACAAAAATTCTTTACAGACAGTTTATGATGAGAGTCTAGTCATCCAACTGCTAAGGCTTAAAAAAATATTTCAAAAGAGAAGGAAGAACAAACAAGTTTTATCAGACAAAGGCCAAGTCGGAAAAGGCTTGGAAATTCTGAACTGTGTTCCTGCTTCCTCTGAGGCTCTCTGAACCTGAAGGAGCACTCTACCAGCGTGGGAAAGGGTGACTGGCTCTTTAGCGCATGGGCTTGTTGATGACCTTACAGCCAGTGCCTATTAGCACATAGATCATGTAGAGCCTCACCAGAAGCTCCCAAACTTATATATGGGTAGAGGAAGTGGGAAAGAAAGTTCTTAAGGGAGCACTTGGAGTGTTCGAGGCTATCTGTCTCAGACAGCACAACTAGGGGTCAGGTGAAGGAGCCCGGCTTCTCAGATCCTGCACCTTACCTCACCCAACAAAGTAATCACCATCCATCACTGCGCAACCATTATTAACGCTTGCTGACGTTAAAGCAAATTTACAGAGGATTAAGGAGCCCAAACATACTATTATGCCACTTGAAAGTTTCAACCAGAGTCGGGGAATCTTCAAAGGGAATTCTGAGAAGGGCAGGATGCAGAACAAGGGAAGTCAACATTAAATTAAAAAATGCTTAACTGCTTGCTAAGCAACGAGATAACCATCTGTTTGCGCATGAACACAAAGTCCCCAGGTCTGACTTTGAGGCTCAGACCATTGGCTCATCCACCATCTTGCCAAGCCTGTTGTCTTTGGGGTGAGCAACATTTTAATGTATGACAAGTATTTTGCTTTGGGAACATAGAACTATAAAATCTTCTTTTATAAGACTACTTTCCAGCTAACCTCTTTTAAATGAGATTGGACATAATACTGTTGGCTTATTTGAGTCAATGGATAAGTTAATACTACACCATTCTGAACAATGTGGGAAAATTTGTAGCATTTAACGATCCATTAGGGTTCCCTTTTAGAACTTGGCTAGATTATCTAGAACTCTGCTTCGTTTTTATGCCAACTTTGACCATTGACCCTTCAGCCATAATGTATGTGGCATCAGCTGCAGAATTTGAATGACCAGTTATTCTCTTGGCTCATCTCTGTAGGCCCATAGCCTACAGTGATTTTTCTTTTCTTGTTTAGCAACAGTCTTTACTAAAAAAAAAATCACTTAGAGGTTGTCACTTTCTACTTGACTATCAAAACTTACATATGACAGGCACATATAGTGATAGTCACCTGCAATCCCATGTACTCACATGCTTGAGGCAAGATGACCGTAAATTTGAGAGCATGTTGAACAACTTAGCAAGAACTTGTAAGTGTTCAGGATACACCTGAATGGATGATTTCTTGGCTAGAATTCATGCAGCCTTAAATTTAATTTCTTATACTGCAAAATTAACTAAGTAATTAAATAATTTAAAAGACTGAGGGCATAGCTCAGTAGCAGAGGTTTAATGGCATACAAAAGGCCTGAGATTCAATCCCCAGTACAAAAAAAGAAATTGTCTATTTTGAATATATTTAGTTTTCAAATAAAAATAAGACTACTCTAAAATTGATTTATGGTATACTCGCGAGTCTAACTCATCAGTAGAGTATTTGTCTAGCATGTTCAAGGACCTGGATTTTAGTCTCACTGTTAAAAAAAACCAGCAAACTTTGTTTGCTGAAGATACTTATATATGGGTTGCCAACCCACACAGAACAGTGGCTCAAACTGACAAAGTGAACAACTTACTTAGGGCCTACCCATAGGCATCTCTGCAGGAAGAGACACAGGAAGAATTTTCCAGCACATTTCCTAAGTCCTCCATTCAGAAAGGTTGCAGGCCTAAGGGAACAGAAGGAGGTAGTCTCCTGCTCACAGGAATCCTCCAGAATCTGAGGTTTACAAAAGGGGCAAACATTGCTGGTACAGGAGAGAAACATGAGCCCACTGAGTTAGGTTGAGCCATGATCCTTGGGGACCCTAAACATGAGTCACACTCTTCCCGACCGCTCTGGAGTCCTTGATGTTAGTGGATGGAGCTGCAGTAACTTTTTTTGGAAATACAACTATTTTGAAAGATCAGATAGAATCAGATTTTTCATTAAATTTGGCTTGTATTTAGATAATTTGTGCAAGGACAGCTTTAGTTTTAGCCCAGAATTGTAACCGCATCAAAACTAGACATTCTAGATTTCTTGCATAATTTGTGAGATTAGAAAAAATGTGCAAACATGTTTAGTTAGAATCTGAAATTTTTCATTTGTCATGTACTTACAGATTACATATTAAAGATGACACTTTGTTTTATCTATCTTTGAAACCATAATACATAGTGCAATGTCTGGCCCAGAATGTGCCCAGATGAGCTGATACGGTTGTCTATCTATCTTACGTAGTCCACCTTCATGAGAAAATAAGTGACCTGACACAAGAATTCGAGAGCTCTGGGCTACTACACCACTATCTAGTAAAGGAATATTTCAGTGCTGTTTTGTCAACATGGATATGAAGATTGTCTGGAATAAATATAATGACAGAGTCTTTGAGTTTTATAAAGTCGTCATCTAAAAAACTACTAAAAACCAACAGACTTGGAAAGGGTAAATAAGTATTTAATTTATTCCATAATAGACTGTGAAAATATGTGGCCCAAGGAATTAAGACCCTCATGTTCGTTTATGGGAAAATGACTTGACTAACTCAGCACAGCACAGTGTGCGCAGCCTTTCAAGCTCACCTGTCTCAAAATGATGCTGTTAAGCCCTGGGCCAGCCTTCCTGGACAGACCAAGTCTCAAACCATGATCACATACTAGGTACCAGCATCTTTCCTCCCTGATTATGTTTTTCACAGAAATTCCCAAAGGGGCTGTGATTTACAGGATGGATGGAGACAATGTAATTATGCTACTTTAAAACAAAATCAAATCGCTCACGTGTGCATCTGGGGAGAAAAGTATCTTCGTGCAATCCCTTTGAAGCCTTTAGTGAGCAAGAAGATGTTCAGAAATGTAGATAAGTGGACTAATGTTCCTACTGACAAATAGTGAGTTATATGTAATTCCCCCATCCTGCTTTATGTTAAGGAGTGATACATTTTCAGAAAGAGCCACTTCATAAAAAAGCACCCCAAATGGCTTTTCCTTCTCACTATGCTATATTCCCCTCAACTATCTGCTTAGGTGAGAAGAAGAGCAGGAAGAAGAGCAAGTAAGAGCGCGCGCGCACACACACACACACACACACACACACACAACACACACACACACACACACACACACACCGTGGAACAAGAAGGTATGTATAAATGGCAAAGCTTCCCTCTGTAGCCTCCATTACTATTAAGGAGTATAATTGAATGGATTCGCGGGTCTCTGTAGGAATGCAATACGCTAACACACTCTAATTTTCATTAGTTTCTCAAAACTGTCATGTGAGGAGTTTGAAATATGTGCAGGAGAGAAATTAATAATGGCTGGTCTGAACAAAAGTATTAAATTGGTTTCAAATGGAAGAAAAGAAGCAGAACTTGCTTATGAGGAGGAAGATGCTTAAATCACACCCAGGAAAGCGCTCTGCTGACAGAGTAGCATTTATTATCCTCAGGCAGCAGCTGTGCAGAGGAACGAGAGGGAACATGCGTCCTCCTGTCCCCACCGCAGCAGAAACCATTCCATTGCACAAAGGTGGGTGCAGAGCAGCTAAAGTTGTATATGAGATGAAGGGGCTCTTTTTTAAAGGTCTTGTCAGTGGGACTGCTTGTTTCCCTGAGAAAAGACAGAATACCTTGCAAATACCTCAGTGTATTTTGGGGAGGGGGGTAACATAATAATTACAGTTCTCCAGCCTGCAGTCCTATAAGTCTAATAAGCAAAATAAAGTTAAAGTCAGCTCAATTCACTCATCTCTGAACTACCCTGAAGGCAATGACTTGTTACTGTTATTCCTTCTTTACAGACCAGAACCTGGAGAGGGGCAGAGACACACAGGCTCACTAGAGCTGTGATGAGCCTATTCCATTAAATGCAAGGCTTAAGGAGAATCTATGTGCCGTTGAGCTGAACAAGGGGAGGTACCGTCACCTACTAGTATTGCCCATCCTTCTCTGCTTACAGCACTTTAAGCTTCTCTTGCCCATGTCTCCAAACTCTCCCACTTAACCTCACACAAACCAGCTCCAAAGTCCTAAAACCCCACGGTCAGGTGCAGGTGATGCCATCAACAGCACCTCTCTAGCACTGTGTTTTTCATTCGCTTTCTTATTCCCCTGCCCAAATACCAGACAGAAACAATTTGAAGGTGAGATTGATTCTAGCTTACAGTCTCAGAAGTTTCCATCCAGCCCTGCAGGGCAGATACGGCTTATGGTGTCAATAATGTATCGCAGAGGGATTTTACAGCACGATGGACCGGGAAGCAGAAACTGTGCAGAAATTTTCAAAGGCAGCCCCTCTTCAGCAGTGCCCCATCTCTACTGGTAGGCCTACCTTCTGCAGGCTCTACACTGCCAGCATAGTGATGCCAGCTAGGAAACACACAAGACTGTGGGGATCTTTTAGATTTATGCCGCAGCTTGGAAGTAGCTGTCTGGAATCATCTTTTCATGCTATTTCATCAACCCATGGAAGGCAAGCCAATGTGTATAAGTACATTTAAGTCTCTGCCTACGTGTCCCCACTATTCTGTTGGCTAAAGCCAGTCACATACAGCCACATCAATAGCGTTGGAAATACCCGCAATAGTAAGAAGAGTGTGGGTATACTATATTCAAACACTGGCTGACAATTATTCAAATAACCATAACAGTAAAAACAATGCGAAGTCAAATAGACAGAAACAGATTTAAGACTAAAAGTTTGAGACTTACACGTGACTTTAGAAGATCATATGGGGGAGGGGGGACATCAGAGTCAGTCAAACCTGGTCTAACTACAGCCTCACTTTTCTCATACATGAATCTGGGGGAGATTAGCACAATCCCTCACACGAGAGTTTTCACATAGTGATCTAAACACCAAGACATGGCTGACTTTCATGACATCCTAATGTATGTTACAAATGATGACTGTGTTTGATGGTGCTGACATCAGTGATGGAGGAGATGAAGATGGTAACAAAGCATCATGGTTTATCTCACTTAATGTCAGATCTCAATAATTTCAGGTTATCTAGAAACACTAAAGAAACAAGACTATATACATAAGTGTCTGCCCATAAAGTCCACAGATTGTTATCATCTGTGATTAGTATCCTGAAATTCTGGCTCTTACTTGTCAGACTATTCCTCAGTGCTCCCCTCACACTGGGTCCCAATAAAGAGAGGGTTTGAGTCCTGGTTCTGCTGTTCCTTGCTCATCGTCATGACCATATAACCTAGGCCAATAAGCTACGTCTCTCACGCTCCATCCCATCTTCTCCCCACCTAACCTATTTGTGAGGGAGCTTTCTGATGAGGTTCACTGGGGTGGGAAGACCCACCATAATGTGAGTGGTACCATTCCCTGGGCAGGGGCTCTGAACTCAATGAAAAGGAAACCCGAGGCTGGGCCTTGGCATTCATCTATCTATTATCTCTCGTTGGAGGGCAGTGTGCCCTGCTACTGCATACTCAGGTGACCCAACCCTCCATGTCTACCATGATGGACTGGACCTTCAAATGCTAAGCAAATACAAAACAAACACACTAATATTTCTGAACACATGAAAAATAAAATGCAAGGCCCCAAAAGAGAAAATCCGTTGTGCTTGCTTAATGGCTTAAGTTTAAAAAAAATCATTGTCTATAATTGTTTTTATCATCTAGGTAAGTTTCCAGATAAAGCCCAGCACTTACACAGGAACTACTGTCTGCTAGTCTCCGTGAGAAATCCCCTCCACACTAATGTCAAGAGTTTTCTATACATAGAAACACAGTTGTCAGCCCAAGGGGTGGAAGCTTCCTCCCTAAGGCTGTCTCTAGACCATGCCAGGCTGCAGGCATAGGTATGAGCAGAAGATGCTCTCATCATACCCAGTTCTTAGCAACCAAGTGAATTTGCAGTGTCCATGATGCTTTTCCTCCCGGCGTCAGAGGAAGAAGAAATCACAACCCGAAGGAACCCTCTGGTCAGGCAACCTCACCAAAAGCAAGTGACAGCAGGACTTGCCAGCTGGAGTTCCCCATCTTTTTAACACAAGTACCAGGTAACCATGGTGAAAGACTATGGCTGGTAATTACTACAGCTTTCCAGCTAAAGGGCCTGGAGCTTGGCCTCCAAAGCACTGTAGCTGATGCATGTGACCCTCGGCACTGAGTGGGCTGCAAACGCTAAAAAATAAACAAACAAAACAAAACAAAACACCAGAAATGTCAACTAAAATTAACCTGTATGTCTTCTTGTAGTTTGTTTGTTTTGCTGGGCAAAGATTTGCTATGGGTCCAGGCTAATCTCGAATGTGCCTTTTTCCTACAACTCCCTTAGGGATGGAATCATGAGCCAGCAGTGCTCATAGCTCATATCTATAGATAGAAAGCTATCAACTCATTCGATTTGCATCCTCATCCAAAGGGTCAGCAGAAATTGGGGAAGCGTTATGGCTTTCTTCTGTAGTACCTTTGGCATGGGATGCACTTAATAATTGAGAAAATGAGCAGGCATAAGAAAATAAGGGAGGAAGAAGGAGAGACTAGAAGGCTGGTAGGCGTGCGGGAAGACAAGAATAGGGAATGGAGGGAAGAACGGTGGTACGTAGATTACTGATAAGATATTATAATGAGAATTTCCATGTAGAAAGTCTTTCTTGATAACCTGCGAAAATTTATGATGTAAGTGGAACTTGCTCTACGCCTGCTATATCAGTTTGTAAAGATATTACACCGTGGCTTATTATTTATAAAAGAGTGCTATCAGCACATCATCCAAGAATGGTCTGAGGAGATTGCTGAGCACTTGTGAGTAAACTCCACAGCTTGACCTAAGCTAAAGTTTTTGAGAGGAGGGATCCTCACTTAAGAAAATGCGTCCATAAAATCGGGCTGCAGGCAAGACTATGGGTCATTTTGTTAATTATTGGTTCATGGAGCGGGGAGGGAGATCCCAACTGACTGTGGGTGGGGATACCCCTGGACTGATAGTCCTGGGTTTTGTAAGAGAGCAGGCTGAGCAAGCCAGTAAACAGCACCAGTTATGGTGTATGCATCAGCTCCTGCCTCCAGGTTCCTGGCCTGTTTGAATTCCTATCCTGACTTCCTCCAGTGAAGGACTACGATCTGGAAGTGTAAGCAGAATAAACCCTCTCCTCCCCAACTTGCTTTTTGTCATAGTGTTTTGTCACAGCAATAGAAACCTACCAAGACAACCTCTGTGGAGAAACATGTTTTGGCCCTGTGTAGCTTGTTTTTGCGACTGAATACCGTACTTATGCGATTCTTCTTCACTCTCAGAGTATAAATTACCTGGTGCACTGAAAAAAAAGTTGCTATTGCCTGAGATTTTCCTCCACCTCAGTTTTAGGTCCCATTGACCCAGGCCATGCCACCAACTAGAGTGGTAAGCAACGAATCACTATTGCAAGCTTTCATGTTTGGCCACTGAATCCCCTGTTGGAAACTGTCAAGTGACCCGGCATCTGTTGTCACTAGCTACTACAGTCCCACAGCTCGAACCACCTCTGGTGCTTAAATCATTTATTTTATTAAGTTAAAAAAACAAAATTATTTTTTTCTTAAGAGCATCCAATAATCACAACTGAAAGCTCTTCTGTCTTTCCGAGTGTACCCTACTTCTGGGCTTTATTTCATAGATGCTCAGGAGAGAGGGGGTTTCTTGATGAGCCAGAGCCATGGATAGTAAGAGAAGAGAAACAGCCTGTGAGTGAGTACTCAATGGATCTTAGCAACCTGCTAACGACAGTAGTTCAATTAGCCCTGGCTCTCAAAAGATAGAAGACCATCTATTTCACTACCCCGCATCTTTTATCCATGACTAGTATGTCCCTTAAAGTTGCCTAGAAATGCCAAGCCTGTCTCACCTGGGCTGCTAAATTACATCCTGACTTGAATATGTATGACTTGATTTATTGACCCAAAGGTGGAGCTTTCTGTCTGTTCCCATTTCATTTCATCTTATTGGATTTTCTTGTCATTCATTCTACCCTTCTGAGATGTCTTTGAGCCTTATTTTGCCTTCCAGTGTGCTAATGTCTCCCCGGCTTACCATCAGAAATTAGATCACCACTATCATTATCCACATGATGCATTTTAAAAATAAGAAGCAAGAGAAATAGAAGATGAAGGAAGGTCTGTGGCATTTCCCTGGAGAACACACACTGAGCTGTCATCTATGCAATAATGCTTTCTTCATGGGTGTGGTCACTTCATTGATAATAGGCATTCTGTCACATGGGCCTGTGTTTTTCTACCCAGTGCCATAGAGCATTTTATAGAATGGAGAAAGCAAGGAGAAAAGTCAGTGTGTGTGTGTGTGTGTGTGTGTGTGTGTGTGTGTGTGTGTGTTGTCGAGGGGGTGTTTCTTTTCTTCCTTGGAGAGACTTGTGTTTTTCTTTTCTCCTTTATTTTGGTTGAAGAGGGGGAAATCAGATCCGTCTCTCCATTTACTTGTGTTTGAAAAGAAAAATTCTGAGTGTTCAACAAATGGTTGAAAACCATAGATTGAAGTCAAGTGTCTCTGTTTTATATGCACCGATTCTAAAATCCTTTGACAGAGGCCTTTGAAATTCAGACCCACTGCCTGGACCTTCCTCTCACTAACACTCCATGTATTCATTTCATTGTCAACTAAACTAGGCTAGGAAAGACATATGGTATGAATGACGTACAAGTTGGGTATGCCTGGGAGGGTGTTTCCTTAGGGGTCTAACTGAGCCGGATAGAGCCACCCTGAATGTCAGCAGCACCGTCCCATGTGCCAAGGTCCCTGTGTCAATTGATGGTCTCTCTTTACCTGCTCACCGATTGTTGCCACAGTCTAAGCTGTAACCACTGCCATGCCTCTGACCAAGACAGACTGTATTCTACTGAACAATGGGCCCCAATAATTCTTTCTGCCCTTAAACTACTTCTTGTCACCAACAGAAACAGTAACTGGTATACAGCGTTCCCAACCACAGATACAATCATCTTAGCAAATGCCTATAATACATAATGCTTCTTCATTTTATTCTAGTTTTCAAAATATTTCAAAGTATTCTCCCTTTCTTTGCTCTTGAATAGAAGTAAAGTTTTATTTCTTAGATTTATATTTTATTTTTTTCTCATTTTTTTATTAAAAATTTCCATCTCCTCCCCTCCTCCTCTCCCTTCCCTCCCCTCCCTTCCACCCATACCCCCACTCCACCCCTCTCCAAGATAAAGAGCCATCAGGGTTCCCTTCACTATGTTAAGTCCAAGGTCCTCCCAGCTCCCCCTAAGTCCAGGAAGGTGAGCAACCAAACTGACAAGGCTCACAGTGAGCCCGTCCATGTTGCAGAGTTCATGCTCATTGCCGTTGTCCTTGGTTTCTCAGTCCTCCTCCACCGTCAGCCACATTCAGAGAGTCCGGTTTGGTCCCCTGTTCCATCAGTCCCATTCCAACTGGACTTGGTGGTCTCCCGTTAGATCTGTCCCACCGTCTCAATGGGTAAATGCACTCCTCACGGTCCTGACTTCCTTGCTCATGATCTCCCTCCTTTTGCTCCTCATCAGGACCTTGGGAGCTCAGTCTGGTGCTCCTATGTGGGGCTCTGTCATTTTCTCCATCCAATGCCAGGTGAAGGTTCTATGGTGATATGCAAGATATTCATGAGTATGGCAATAGGATCTGGACATTTCTGGCACCCTCTCCTCAGCTGCCTAAGGACCTAGCTGGGAGCGTCTTCCTGGACACCTGGGAACCCCTCTAGAGTCAAGTCTCTGCCAACCCTAGAATGGCTCCCTTAACTAAGATATATAATTCCTTGTTCCCATATCCACCCTTCCTATATCCCAACCATCCTATTCCCCCAAGCTCTTCCTCCCATCCTCCACTTCACACTTTTCTCTTCCTATCCCCGCATCCCCCCATTCCACCCACCCCCATATTCTGGCAATCTTGTCTACTTCCAGTATCCAGGAGGATAACTATATGTTTTTCTTTGGGTTCACCTTCTTATATAGCTTCTCTAGGATTTTTTACGAATTATAGGCACGATGTCCTTTATTTATGGCTAGAAACCAATTATGAGTGAGTACATCCCATGTTCATCTTTTTGGGCCTGGGTTACCTCACTCAGGATGGTGTTTTCTATTTCCATCCATTTGCATGCAAAATTCAAGATGTCATTGTTTTTTACCGCCGAGTAGTACTCTAATATGTATATATTCCACACTTTCTTCATCCATTCTTCCACTGAAGGGTTGTATATATGCCTTTGTGGGGGTATATGCACACTATTTTTGTGCCTGTAGGGGCCGGACAAGAGCATCCTACATTCTGGAGCAGGAGTTAGATGGGAAGTTGTATGCTGCCTGAATTGGGTGCTGGGAACCGAGTTCAGGTCCCCAAAAGAGCAGTACATGCTTTTAACTGCTAATCTCTCCAGCCCCAAGTTTATAATTTTTGAGACTGCATTTGCCAAACCTTAGAAACCATTGTTTCTCTTTAACCCACAAATATGTCACAATGATCAATAATAACTGAGGAAAATGACTTTCAAAAATTCTTTGGGGGATATTAGATGACAATTCATTTATATTAAGGTGTCGAATCAGATGGTTTTTGTCATTCCCTTTCTTTTGGGACTTTTCCTTTACCTAAAGCCCATGACCAGACTTAAGAAACTTCATTAGCTTTATAGAAAACAGCCCAACAGGTAACAAGCAGACCCGACGGCAGCTTTTGTGGTCCACAACTCACATGCTTTCATCTAGAGAAACTGCGCATTTATTATAGACCAACAATATTTACTAGACTTTGCACTCAGTATTTGGTAGCTCCATAGAGCAGCTCCTGGGCACTGGGTTGGAATAGGTGGCATTATTAATCTCTTCCTACATAGAGACATAAAACAATGTGTTCCAGTGGCAGTGGGCATCTATAACACGAAGTAAAATATCAATGGGCTGTGAATAGGATTTTGAAAACTCTGATAAAATTTCATATTTTTGCCAGTTGCCTGTGTTCACTTTGAGACAAATCTCATCCAGGTTGAAGGCCGGAAATATTTTAGGCTGTCATCCAGATACAGAAAAAAAAATTCCTGCAGATTTAGTAGCTAGGCCTGAAAACTCAAGAGTGGGCATCATAAAGAACGTAGGAGAAAAAAAAGGATAATTATGTAAAGCCAACATCTGAATGCATTGTGTGTGGCTGGCAGCCTTCTCCTACCTCACATTAATATTCACACCGGGCACTGTTTAATGACGCCATTCAGTGTGGGGATGTGGAGCAGGAAGAGGAATAGAGGCAATCAAAAAATAATTTATTGCAATAGAAATATTCCTCCTTTTGAGGCATCATCTGAAAAAAATAAAAAGAGGTACTTCCCCCCAGTTCCTAATTTCACTAAATAGATTCTCTTTCCTGTCAAATCCCTAAGGCTTCTTTATGAGAAATATGAAAATGGTAAGATAAAATTTCCTACCCCACACGTATCTCACTCATGTGCCTCCCGCACAAAAATTTCAAGCCTGCCGACTGCCTCAAAGAAGCCAGCGCCTTCCACACAACCCATGCTGCTTTCCTCTGTGGGCTTTTGGCTTTGCCAGGTAACTTCAAACACTGAAAGACAGGACATGTTTCCTCTGCTGTCTTTGTAGTTCACAGCTCCCTTTATCCGGTTCTCAGCTGAATCATACTGAGAAAGAAGAGCCTTCTCTCATAGAATCTGAGATTAAGCCTCACTTCCCTGAGGACCCATAGGCAGTAACGGCAGCCGGAAGGGAGGCAAGACTTTCTCTTCAGTGGTGTGGCCACTGGGAAGTTAACCATGCTAACCGTGTTTCTGTGAAGTAACCCCAATTAAGCTTTCTGGTTCACCAGGTTTACACACAAACACACACACACACACACACACACACACACACGGACTAGTTAAGGACGAGGACATCAGAGATCAGAGTGAGGGAAAGGACAAAAAAGGGAAATATTTATATGTACAAAATAAAACTCATCACTGTGTATAATTTATATATGCTAATAAAAGAAATAAAACATTTTTTTTAAAAATGCTAAGCCTTCCAAGGCCACTGATGTCCCACCATTAGTAAAGAGTATGCGTGTGCACACACACTCATGCACATGCACACACACACACACACACACACACACACACATATATATGTAAATATACTAAAGCTTCTTGCTTTATTAAACGGTGGGCTGAGGAGGAAGAACAGATAGGGGCCGAGCACAGAACAGTTTCAGAAACCACAAGGACCTTGTGAGGTGTGGGCTGTTATCATTCCCACTTTAGAAACTGACAAACTGAAATGCTGAAGCTCATCTAAAATACATAGAGATCATTTAATAACAAAGCTAAACCTGTATCCACATAGAACAAGGAGTAGAAGCACAAGCAAAAATGTAGCTCAGAAAATGTCCAGGGACTTTTGAGTGACCTGAAGATATTTCCTAGGAAAAAGGAACTGGAAGCAATTTAAATTTCAAGGTTAAACAGCGGCCACCAGCAGGAAGATATTTGAGCACAAATTACAGATAAAAGAATTACAGCGACTTAAGTAAAGTGGCATTTAATTTTCTTACATACCGTAAGACATCTTGAGATAGCTGGTTACTGGCATTAATTTGATAATGTTAGAAATGATGAAGTGGAAATATTCTAGCTATTTACTTCATGGCAATAAAATAAGCGGCAGTGACTCCAGCAATCATACCACCACAAAGATGTGAGCCCCGGGAAGCCAAACGAATAACCAAAAGTGCTAAAGCTTCCTCCAAACCACTCCACTGCCTTTCGTAAATCTCTAGTTAGGTCTTGTAGGTCAGAACTCAGTCACAGGCTGCCACTAACAACAAAGCAAGCTAAAGATGCTATAGGATTGTCAGAACTGGATCTCATCCACAGTGTGGAGAGAGCTGGGCCCCTGCTACCTAGAACTGAGCCGGGATCCTGTGATTCAGTCAGCAAATAGATATGTAGTTGCCATGGCTGCCAAGAGCCCTTATGTCAGCAAACTTCTGGAGACAACCAGACACTATGCATTTTAATTTCTGAGGCTACATGTGGTCACTGCCACATATTAATCTGGGAAAGGGGTGGGAAAGTAGAGAGAGGAGAGAGAGAGAGAGAGTGCTCATGTACTTACTGCCTGTAAAAATACTTTGTGAGTTATCTTGAAACAGGGCATGAGTGGCTAGAGCGCTTGCCTGGCAAGTACAAGGCACTGGGTTTGGTCCTCATCTCCGAGTAAAGAAAAAAAAGAGAGAGACTAGGAGAACCAGGTTCTTTTCTTCAGCTTTCCTATATCACTTAAACACTTAATAACTAAAGTAGCAACAGGGATGATCTTATTTTTCCAGCTTCAGCGTATCAGAGGAGAAGAACCACTGTCTGTGCTAATAGCAGCACACAGTGACGGTGACACTGTCAATATGGATCAATCAGGGCCATAGAGATGGATGGGTAGAGGCACTTGCCATACATGCATGAAGACCCAAGTTCCAAGAAAGCACGTAAAAGCCAGATACATAATTCAAGTGTCTGAAATCCCAGCATTGCTATGAGGAGATCGGGACTGAGACAGAAAAAGCTCCAGTTCTCATAGTGATGAACAGCAACCTCAGATATAATGTAAAATGTCAGGACTGACTGACACCTGAGGTTGCTCTCTGACCTACATAGTTACACCACACCCCCCATCCCACATCCCTACACACCCACTACTACTACTATTGCGACGTGTGGCTTTGCCAGTTTTAAAACTCATAAAACTCTTCCTGAATCCTCTCCGTAGTCTAGCTCTCTGTGCTTTGAAATAGACATGACGGTTTTCCCTACTTTACATTAAGCAGAATTGATGCTGAAGATCTGTGGCCTTTGCGTGTGCTGGAAGATGCTTCCACACTTCAGGGTGCAGGATGGGGTGAAGTGGGTGAGCACACAGAGCCAGGACCTCCGCCAAGCCTGCTGGATACCCCGATACTGTTGCATCCACTGTTAAGATAGCTGTAAGTCTAGCTTGGAGGGTTAGACTTGTATTCTAATTTCTAGAGTTATAGGAATTTAAAATGCAAAACGAATTCACCTAAGAAGTAAATAACGGCAAAAAAAAAAAAAAAAATGAGCAAGCAAGGCCTCCGTTAAATTTCAACCTAATTAAAACACTGTCAAAGACAGCTTCCATTTACTGGGTCTTTGCTTTTCTAATGCATTCCATTCTAGTTGAATTTACTGGCCCTTTGAGAGCTTTGGTTTGGAGACATTCCAGGCACAATGCCATCAAAGTTGCAAGGCCCAAACCTTGTTTTCCACTCTATACTTTTTGTTTTCAGAAGAATTGTTGCAAGCAAGTAGAGAGTTATATGATTTCCTCTAGTGAACGTGGCCTAACAGGAAGATCAGTCATGGAAATAGCCAAGATGCTTATCAGGCCTCTCCATTTCCACTGCCTGGAGCAGGCTCTACAGGGGAAGGGCAAGACCCTGTAATGTTTACTACAGTTCAACACATGACCCCAAATCTGGAAATACATTGTTTATATTAAAAGTCCTTTGACATTTGAATAATAATTTTAGCATTGAAGGTGTTTCCCATGTGTGGCTGGTTATTCAGCAAGACCCCGCTCATGTGAAAAAGCTTTGTAAGTGATTGAGGTAAGAGATGTGTTCTCGGGTTTCTGTGAGGCACATGAAGACCCCACTTAATTGTTGCCCTCCCCTTCCCCAGCTCCATGTTGAGAGTCAGTCACAGTCTGGGCGGCTCATTAAGTAGGCCAGATTGCCTACTTAAGAATATGAGCCCAGATCCAAGGAACCTGGGGTAAGGGTGGGCTTCCTGAACAAGAGGTTTGGTTGGACAGGCTTCTTGCTGCTCTGTTTCCTGAGAATTAGTGGAAGAGTTGCTGCCAGGCATAGGAGGCAGTTTGCCATTCTCTGAGCCTTTGAACCCTTATCCCAAGGCTAGCCTTTGCAACCCTGGAGCGCCAGCCTTCCAGAGATCCACCGCCTTAATACCCTTATCTTAAGTCTTGTTGTGAGTCCCCTTTGAATCCGAAGTCACTTTAAATTGTTCTCTGTGATGTACATAGAGAAGATGGGTAGGAAGGCCCCTGCCCATCCTGGGAGATGTTACTAGCGGAAGAGGAAGGCAGAAAAGGTACCAGAGTGCATTTCGAGTATTCTTATCACACAAAAAGGACTAAGTCCGTGAGGAGATAGGTGGGTTAAGTAGCTTGAGTTAGTAATTCTATGTGGTATTCAAAAGCGATAACATTTTTACACCATCAGCTTAGATGATAAAGCCCACATGACTAGAACAATTAGAGTAAATATTATTGATGCTGTGTCTTCAGCCTGAAGCTCCCCAATCCCCAACCATGTCTCGCTCCTCCTTTCTCATCTTCTTGTGAGCTGTTTTTATTAGTTCTGTTATGTCTGGCTGAAAGCAACAAAACACTAATAGAAAACACACACGTCGTCTCTTTGTGGGACAGTTTGCCGATTCACTGTTCCATGCTGCACTTCGGCAATCCCGACTCCAGATTGGTTTTTCATGGTGCTCTCAGTATCCTCTTTGTGGGCCAAAGATGCCTGTCCATACCCTAGGCAAGGAAAGAGCATCCATCAGACCTGCCTCTTAGCTGCTTTGCTTTGCCCAAGAGCCCCTCGCTGCCGTGTACGTATGTGTTAGGTGAGTGTGTGAGTGTGCATGCATTTAGAGGCCAGAGGAACGCTTCAGGTGTCATTCCTCTCATGTCATCCACCTAGCTTTTTGAGGCAGGGTTTCTCACTCGGCTGGGACTCGACAAATAGACTCAGTTAGCTGGTCAGCATCTCTGCCTCCTAACACTGCGATTGCAAGCATGCACTGCCCCTTCTGGCTTTTACGAAACTTAGGAATCAAACTGAGGTCCTTGTATTGGCAAGTCTAGTTATCTGAGGTCCCGAAATGACTTCCTTTTTAATAGAACTTGTTAAGGAGACCGAGATCATTCCTCTTCTCAGACTATTACTGATGGGCTCAAGCCAATCCTAAGCCATTCAATAGAGTCAGGAAATAGCTTTGACTCAGCAAGACAGAGGAAGGATGTCACTTGACCATTATAGGCATTCTCCTAGCCTCCAGGCTCAAGCTCCCCAACCTCACTTTCTCTATTATCCTGCTTCCAACTTGTTGGCACTCTCCTTCCTTCCTGTATCAAGTCCCACGATTGTCCAAGATCCCCCCTGCATCTTCCCAACCTTGTGATCTCACTGCTGCTCTTACTGCATGCGAAACTTCGAACACTTCCCCTGAGGTCTTCTCCTCACCACCTCCTCTCTCCTTGCAGCCTGAGAAGTGTGTGGGCATGTCTATACAGCTCTTCCGAGGTGACATCATTCGGTTTGCTTCTGACATGTGCACTGACTCCTCCAACGTGAGAGTAAAAGTCACACTCATTAGCCTGACATCAGAGACTATGTGTGGTGACAAATGGGCCCACCTTTCCTAGCACCTACTGACAAGTGGTCTTATTTCCTACCGCTCTACACATATGTGGGGGAGGAGGAGGAGGAGAGAAAGAGGGGAGAGGGAGAGGCATGCTTTTTATTCTATCTTACCATTTCTCCTCCTTTTTACCTTCTACTTCTTTTTGATATTTTTGTTTTGTTTTTAAGACTGGCTCTTACTCTATAGCCAAGGTTGATTTTGAACTTGTAGCAATTTTTCTGCCTCTGTCTCCTAAGTGCTGGGACTATAATCCTAAAACCACCGCACCTCACGCCTTGTGAGTCCCTTCTAACTTCACACACACACACACACACACACACACACACACACACACACACACCAATCACAGTGGTTGCACCTCATCCTTTTAGAAAATGTTCTTAATGTCTTCATAGCTGGGCACCCACAGAGAGAATGCTGTTCTTACCACAACCCACCAAGATAAAGTTCAAGGCCAGCCAAGTCCCTCCAGTGAGCCCCTTGCCTAAAGGATAGCCATGCAATTCTTCAGCATCCAGTACACTGGTGAGAAAGCCATGCCCAGTACAGTCTCCTTCATGCTGTCTCCCCATGTCCTACGTGTGGTCCTCCTTCAGTGATTTATCTCATGCACTTGATATTATGGCCTTGAAGCAGACTCTCTCTCTCGCTCTATGTATATTCCTTGAAAGCCCGGGCTTAGTGTACAAAGTAAACAGAAGTGAAAGGAACAAGAATGCAGACCAGCTGCAGTGAAGTACGGTCCTCATTCCGACAGCAGAGCTCAGGCAAAGGGTCATGGTCAGCCTGCTGAGGGGTCATTCAGGCATAAGATGGAGACTAACTTGAGTAGGTGAGGAGGCGTTCCATAGACAGGGAGGTAAGGAAAGGGAACAGGGTATGCAAGGCATTGCCCAATCAGAACAAAAGATGATGGTGATGGAGGAAGGATTGGTCCTTAGAAGGGCCTGGAAGGGATCCACAGGACTCTCCTGAGCCAGGGCTAAGACCTATGGTACTGAGAAAGAACAATGTGGCTGCTCTTTCCAGTGTGGGTTACACATGGTTCCCATGGCCAAATACCAATGTTCGATACATTTTGACTCATTAAACTTCCTATAGAAAATGCAACAATTCAAATGGTAAATGTGTCTCTTGACCATTAAATTAGAAATTTGTGTCATTGGACTAGAATCAAGAATCCTACTGTCTACCAGGGTTCCACAGAGGCTGCGGGGGCCAGGCTTCAGAGAGAGGGATGGGAGAAGCAGAGGACTTGAGATGAGGTCATGGGGTTATCACCACTTGGTGGCACCCTCCCTTGTTTGTTAAGCTCCCATCTCACTGTGCTAGCCTCTCCAGACACTGGGAAAGGAAGGTGCTCCCCCAAGACCCAGATAGCTGACTGGGACAAATGGAGTACCCCAATCCTTCCGCCTCTTGCTCCCCAGAATGGTCTCTTCTGTAAGTCCTTCTGCAGGACAAGTTCTTGGAAACAACAGAGGGCAGAGAGGGTACCATTTTTCATCTAATAACAGTTAAGGACAGAAAGTGAAGGGCTTTTCCTGTATTCTTCTATGACCTTCACAGAGGCACTTACATGAATGTGTCTTGTGAATGGCCTGTCTACACAGGATCTGAACACAGAACTCATAACGCAGTGTCAGTCCTGGTCAAAGAGTGCTTCATTCCTGCCAGGGTATGAAAACCAAATGACCTGATACATTCGCCTTTTACCTTGGCTTCTAGGAAGGTAGAGATACCTGTCACATTCTTTAAGTATTTAATTCATTCCAAGTTCAAAAAGTAACTTTCTAAGTTCTTTTAATTTTAGAGTGCATATTTTATATTTTTAAAAGATATGGATCCCGGCGTGGTAGTGCACAACTTTAATCTCAGCCCTCAGAAGGCATAGGCAGAAAAAGGATCTTTGTGAGTTCAAAGGCTAGCCTGGTCTACAAAGTGAGATTTAAAACAGCCAGGGCTACACAGAGAAATGCTTTCTTAAACACAAAGAAACAAGCAGCAACAACAACAAAAAAGATATGGATGAGGAAGACTTCGTTTTTAAATCATTCAAAGGTATATCTTAATTTTTAAATTTATATTTATTTTTAATAGAGTCATGCATGCATATAATGAGCTTTAGTCATTCTATTCCCCAATACTCACACTCTGCCCCCTTTGTCCTCCTGCAGAAACCTCTCTTCCCCTCACAATCCCTACTTCCTGGCCCTTCGTGTGCATGGGCCTCTGATTCTAATTTGGGTTGATGCATGAACATAGACAGGAGGCTGTTTACTGAAGTTTGGGCTACTTACCAGTGGCTACATCACTCAAGAAAGAGACACCCGAGCCCCAGGCCCTGTTACCTGTCACTTTCCTAGAGATGCTTTCTCTTTGAAAGATGAAGTAACATTAAAACATGAATAATACAATCAGTTGCACCAAAGGCATACAGTTCTTTGAAGAGAGACCTCCACAGGTCCAGGCATGTTGCTCAAGTGATTTAGCAGCAAATGAGAACAAGCTTGGACAGTTTTTTAAACTATCTTTACTGTGCTCATGGGTGACACCAGCCCTGAGTGGGTGGTGTCATGTTGGGTAGATAAAAATGGATTCCAAACTTTAGCAGTTGCTCAAGCTGATGAGATAAGCATTAAGAACTGGGTGTTGATGGTACTCTCTAATGGCATTAGGTGTTTTCATCATTGTTATGACAAAGTACGTGACAGAGAGTGACCTAAAGATGAAAGGATGTGTCTTGGCTCAGAGTTGGAGGATAGAGTTCATCATGACAGGGAAGACATTACAGCTGACTGGGTTCCATCTGCAGTCGGGAAGATGATTCTGGTTCTCATCTCACTTTCTCCTTTGTTCCTTTTTATTCTGTCACAGCCCAGCACGAGAGCTGGTGTCATGTCCAGGTAAGCCTTTAATTGAAGAGCTCTGTGAATACCCTCATGCACACACTCAGAAGTTAATCTTCTAGGTGATTCTAAATTCCTTCATGTTAACAACTGACAATTAACCATTACAGGGTTCTTAACTGCATGGCTACCTGGAGGGCACAGTCCCCTGAGTTTCGTGTTCTGCTGGCTCTGGAAGTCCTGGCTTATTTTGTTTTGTTATCCGATACCTGGACCACAACTTCATATTCTCCTGAAGGTGCCACTAGCATCCTGGATGCTAACTAGCATCCCTATAAATTCCACCTGTTTCCTGGTTGCTGAAAACCTCACCCCACCCCTACCTCCTTAAGGGTTATGTGTGTTCCTTCATGGGACAACTTCAGCACTGAGCCATTTTAGACCCATCTTTGAGTTTCAACAAAGCTTTGTTGATAACTCCATCTTTTTCCTCTCTGCTACTGTACTCTGATGTCTGAGTACCAGGCCATATCTGAGGGGTCTCTGTGCTCTCATCCTGAAGCCAGTTGTCTAGAATACTCCCAGCACTTAACGAATGTCTAGGAAGTTTGTGGGGTTTTTGTTGTTGTTGTTTTTTGCCTTACCTTTTAGTCTTTGTTATATCAATACGTAACCTATAAAATAGAAATTATAGGGCCATTGGGAGGATTCAGTACGTTTAAACACAATGTTCTGCCATATTCTAAGCACGTGATACAATTTAAGAGATCTTTGTCCACAGACTAAATGAGTATTGGTATAATGATAGTCAGTTTTAAAGATCGGATAATTTACTTGACTAGTGAGTTATATTTTTTAAAATAATTTTACATTAAATCCACATCGACAAGTTCATGTGGTAGTTGCAGAAAACAGACATCGCTATTGCACAAGGCACCGGCCAGTCACAGACAGACCTATGATATCACTAGACGTATGTCATATATGGAGGGACAGGAGGCAAACTCTCCTTCCCGGGGCCCTATGGTCCCTCCTAGAATCCAAGGCATCAGAATGATTTTGGAAGTGATGTGGAGAAAGTGGCCCCATGAGCAAATGCACCCCAGCACCTGTCTCTGGCATCTGCTAGAGCAATTCCAATCAGCTTCCAGAAGAGACACAGCCACGGTGCTGACGCTGCACTTTCCACTTAAAGAACTGTGGGGCGATTTCATCTCATAAAGCCATCCCGGCAGCTCAGATCGGAGAGAACGCCACATTTGTGAAGATGAAAATGATATCATTATGTTCTAAGGAGAGTCTATGAGCACAAACCAATTCCGAAGGCCAATGAATCAGAAAACTTGCTCCCTGCCCCACCTCACCCTGCCCTCCACCCTGCTGGCTCTTCCAGTTATTTGGGCCTAGTTACAAACCATAGGAGAGATAATGCTTTCATGGAAGTTTCTGATCTTTTCCCACCAGCTTGTCAAGATGAACAGCCTTGTGGGAAAATAACCATTTCTAATATCCTACTGCCTATGTAAATCTCTTCAGGGAATTACATCCTTTCAGACAAAGAATAAGATTCCCTGCTAAATGGCTGTCCGTCACCTCAACGTAACTGAGGCAGACCAATGCTGAGACAAAGAGACTTGCTGGGGGCGAGGTGGCGTGCTGGAGTGATGGTCTGTGCTCCATCCCTAGATCTGCAAAAAGGAAAAGGAAAAAATCCCCAGGCTGGAAGATATTGATTCTTATAGATAAATCACAGAAGCAATTTTAATTAGCTCTATCTGATAGAGATTAATTTCTTAACAGTTAAAAAAAAGACGAAAAAAAAAAAAAAAACAAATGCCATCCACTCTTTCTTCCACTGTATATTCTGTTACGATCTGTCAGCATGTGAGCAGAATTGTTTCAGCCCCAAAGCAACAGTTGTCATTGCTTCTGCCTAGGAGAGCCCTGGAAAGGAGGAAGGAGGAGAGCCCTGCGTGAGCACCTGCCATATGCCAGACCCGTAGTCCCAGCTTTGATCACTCTGTCCCCATGAGACCAACGGCACACTGACACAGTTCCTGGTAGCTCCACCGAGGAGGCGAAGCTCAGAAAGATCAAGGCGGAAAAGTCTAGCATCGCACAGCCCACCAGGATACAAGGTTTGACCGCAACCAGCTCCTCGAGCGCCAGCCTCTGCAGCATCTTCTCTTGAAGTCAAGCAAAGATGATTCATCTCCAATACTGGGTTCCAGTAAAGACACTGGGTGCTAATAGTTAACAGTCATTATTTAAAAGACACAGACTGCAGACACATTCCATCTACATGCACACAAAATATACATTTGTAGCCAATGTTTTCATATCTCTCTACTGACACATTTCTGGCATATTTGGAAGAAATAAACATTTATCAGTATTTGGATTTTGCTAGCATAGTAGGTATTTAACTACTTTCCCTATTTCTGGAAGACTTTAATAAATAAGTTCATAGTCATGGATAGAATAGTGAATGCTCCCACATCTGATTTTTTTCTTCAACTTATTTTGATGTAAATAAAAATGAACACTTTCCCCCAAGTCCTAGAAAAGAGACAACCAAAGTCATGAGATAAACATTATCATTTATCTATTTTTAAGTTAATAAATATTTAAAGGCACACAGTTGTGGAATTTAATCTTAAAAATCAGAGCTCTAATGTATTCCCACGGTGTGGGTGAAACCTAATTTTAAATCTCAACCAGCATTTAAAATCCAGAAAAAAAATTGTAAAATCAGAATCAGAGGCTGCTCTGCTTTATGTAACTGCATTCCCACACACTGATTTACAACTGCATTTTCATCCTGCTTAGGTTTTTAAAATAATATATATATAAATATTAAAGTGTAAGAATACTAAGTACACAGTTTGATGAGTTACAATATATGCACAAACCCATACACTCAGTATCCAAGTCCACATATAGAAAACATACAATATTCTAGAAAGTTCTCCTCAAACCTTCCTCAGACAACACTACCACATCACATCTCCTAATATCGTATTAGTCCCCCCTAGTGTGTGTGTGTGTGTGTGTGTGTGTGTGTGTGTGTGTGTATCTTCTGAGTCGTGGCATCATGAGACTACCTGCTTTTCCTTTGGCTCTGCCCAGTAGAGTTTCTGAGATCCTTCTGTGTTCCTTCAGGTACTGATGCTCCCTGGCCTTCTTTTTTTCCCTCTCAGTCTCCTAAAGTCTGTACTCCCTGCCACCAGCCCATCTTCCTTGCCCCCCAAATCCCTCTCAGCACACCCACCACCTCCCCAGACCAAATTGTTTGCACCCATTCTCACTAGGCCTCTTGAGTGTGTTACAGGTTCTAGAGAGGGAGGGAGTCACAAGTGTTGATATCACCATCCTACACAGTCATTGATTTCCAGAACAGGGGAAGGAGAGAAGACAACCAATCACATGGTGGAGGAGTCCAAACAAGAAGCAGCCATAGAAGATGGATCTACAGAAAAAAACCATGAAGACAGACAGCCCCACAATCCCCTTCTCCTTCTCATTTTTGCTGCTTCTTTGTTATTTTTTTTTAACCCTTGCATCTTCCGTCCTCCATCTTTTTCCTCCACCTGGATCTTCCTCTCATCTTCTACATCTCTCAACCTCACACTTTGCTTCCTTCTCCTGGGATGGTCCTATTTTATCTTCTTGTGTTAGTTAATTCACTCAACAAGCATTTACAGGAATTCCAGGTTTCTGAGTTTCCCTGAGCATTAGTTTAAGATGGGGAATCTTTGTCAACCAATTATCTTTAAGATGTGGACCAAGTTAGGGTGTGGCTTTCTGGGACCCATAGAAAAATGGCACGTAGCCCAGGTGCGCTCTCTGTGGTTCCCCTCACAGCACAGATGAGTTTGGACTTCTCATTCCTAATTTCAGGAGTTTGCGCCTTATAATAAATAAAAATGTAATTGTTTTATCTTTTAACTAGCCTGGTTATTTCTAGAACCAAGATAATTCAACAAGTTTACCCCTCCCTCTGGACAGCATGTGGTGTGGTTAGTACTGACTGCACAGATATAGAGAGGAGAAAATGGGTGGGCTCTACTGCCAGCAGAAAAGAAGAGCTATCGGGAGTGGATGGTCCTATGCTGTGTGCCTTGAATAGGAAATGTCCCCCACAGGATCTTGTGCATGAGCAGGTGGTCCCCAGGTTTCAAAACCAACTAAGCAAATGAGATTCATGCCAGAAATTTTAATAACCAAGCTGTAGTTCTTCAGGTAACTTCAGGGAGTTTATTTCTATTAACTAGTAAAATCAAACTACAGCAAAACTGAGGAGCTCCCACTCCCATAAAACACACACACACACACATACACACACACACCCACGCACATGCACACACACACACACACACACACACACACAGAGGATGGAGGTCACATGCATTGCTTCTTGCATTCCTTGATAGCTTCTATTATTATTATTATTATTAAAAATTTTCACCTCCTCCCTCCTCCTATTTCCCTCCCCCTCCTCCTCCCCCACTCCCTGTCCTCCTCCCTCTCCAGTCCAAAGAGCACACTGATGAATATCTTGCATATTACCTTGACAGCTTCTAACCAGCATTCACTTGATTTAGATTCCCAGTCTTGAGATCCCTAGCTTGTACCTTCTAGCTGAGGGTTTGTATCCATCACTCCAGAGCCCCATCTGCCTGCTTCTGAGTAAACGCCATAATGTCTGTGGACCCCAGACACTTTCTCATCCAGTTCTTTCCAATGGCTCTCATTCCTGGGCATCCTCTGAGATCTCCCCCAAAACGTGATCAGAATTTCTATATCATGAGAGAATGAAGGGCAGACTCTGCAAAAATGTGGACCCCAGAATTTGGTCTGTCTCCCAGAACTGAGGCTGCTCAGAGGCTCCAGGGGGCTGAGGTCTGATTTTAAAACAATGGTCCGGTGTTTGAATTTGCAACATGTTCTATTAGAATGTTGGCATAGCCAGCTAGTAGGAACGCAAAAACTATAGGTAAGGACACAAATTTCAATTCCAATTATACAGGAAATATACCATGTGACAGACAGCCATGGGAAGGATGTTATGCGTTATGGAATTGCACCCCCGAGTATAGCTCACATCCAACGCTGACCAGGGTGACAAGTGCTCCCAAGAGCACAGTCACTGCCCCAAAGTCTGTCATGCCTTTGAACACAGTCTCTGTTGAGAGGAGATTTTTTCCATATTATTTTCCTCCAAAGGGGTAATCAGCTAAGAATCATTGAAATTGCAATGGACTGAAGGCTTCGGTTACATACACTGTCTGTTTCCTTCTTTTCTCTGTGTTCAGCAGACAGACCAGATGCCTTTCACATACAAATGGAAATGTGGACCTGAACATTAATGATGCATGATGTATAAAGAGATATTTGTGCCCAGCATGGTAACTTTTTATAGTTGAGAACAGGACAGTCCTAGTTTACAGACTGCATACAGTGTAGTGTGTGACCTCCTACTTTGTGGGAGTGTCTTCCCAACCATTGAAGGAACATGCAAAGAGGCAAAGCTGTGCTCACTAAAACCAAACTGTCAGAAAAACTAAATCCTAAGATACCTTCAGACAAAGCCGTTTTATATAAAGCAACTTCCCCCATCTGTGATACACTCAACACACTCTGCTCTATGTGGTCTAGCACACCTATGGAGTTCTCTATGTGGTTTAGCACATACACAAAGTTCTCTATGCAGTCTATCACACACAGAGAGTTTTCTATGAAGTCTAGCACATGTATGGAGTTCTCTATGCAGTCTGGCATACACATGGAGTTCTCCTTGCAGTCCAGCAAACATACAGACTCCTGTCTTCTGAGTTTTCTAGGACTGTTTGCCAGAATACTAACCTCAGGCAGGATAGCTCCAATAACATAAATGGAATATCTCACCATGAGGGAAGCTAAATCCAATACCAAGGTTAGAAGACTTGGATCCTTTTGGGGGATATTAGGAAAGGACATGATGCATGGCCCTCTTCATGGTTAGAACATGAGAAGGGATTTTTAGTTCAACGTCTTCCCTGTGCACATATTTATCTGCAAATTCCCTTGATTTCTATGGACCCGAGTAATTTTTAATAAGCTCATTTTAACTGGATACCTTCTTAAAGACTGTCTTGAAATAAGGTTGTAATCTGGGGTGCTGGGGTTCAGAGTTCAGCATATACATGCACAGTGGGGAGGGGCACAGATAAAGCTTGACAGGAAGTTTAAACATTAATAGCTTTGGGAAGAAACTGGGCATGGTGATGCATAGCCTTCGTCACTGACCTTTGAGAGGCAGAGGAGGTGGATCCGGGTGTGTCCCAGGCCACTCTGTTTGGTCTACATAGTGAGTTCTGGGCCAGCCAGAGTTAGATAGTGAGACCCTGTCTCAAGGAGGGAAAGGATCTTCTTACCAATCTGCTAATGAAAAACATATATATCCTTTAGAAATGTTCTGTTTCCTGCTTCCAAGACTTTTGGAATTCATCAGAGTAAGAAAAACAGTTCTGGAAACTTGGGATTTACACAGCTTCATATGTAAGGTGACAACCACATCTCATCACAACTGCTAACCGCTGCCTGCAGCCTGGAGTTAGGCTGAGCAGTGGCAAAGTGGACAGAGGGAATCTCATAAGTGGTATTTTCTTTAGATAAAACAAGAATGTTTGTAAATGCATTTGGAAACCATGGCTTTTTTATTTTTCTAAATTGAGAACATGTGCTACTCACAAAAGGACTTTTTGGGAGGTAGCTACAAGAATTCTATTCCAGTTTCACTATCACCTTGAGAAAAAAGTTTCCTAACGGTACCATTCCTCAGTTTTCCCATCTGTAAAATGGGGCAAAGATGATGTAAGGAATACACGACAGTGGGTATATGTGTTTATGTAAAACACACATAAAATTTGACCCAGAAAGACAAATATTATATGTACTCATAAGTAGCTTTTAGACATAAAGAAAGAAAAAAAACCCACCTACAATCCCAAAGAACCTAGACAACAAAGAGGACCCTAAGAGAGACATACATGGATCTAATGTACATGGAGAATAGAAAAGGCAAGATCTCCTGAATAAATTGGGAGTATGGGGACCAAGAGAGAGGGTAGAAGGGGAGGGCAGAAGAAGAGAGGAGAACAGAGAAAAATATATAGCTCAATAAAAACAATAAAAAAAGGAAAAAAGAAAAAAAAATATACAGTTTTGTGTATGGCTTATAACAGTGTCCAGCTTAGTTAGTACTTTGTACATTTTATCTACTGTGGCCTATACTCCAGTTCTTCTCAATCATCCATGAGCTCAGCTCTCTGAAAACAAGTTAATCAAAATAATAAGTTAAGAAAAATGATAAGTTAAGAAAGTCAGATGCCATTTAATATTTCAAATGAATAAATCAAAGCAAGGACTAAATGGCATGAAAACAATTGCATCCCATGCCGTCTATATAGCATAAGTATCATGATCACAAGTTTTCCTGGAGCCATCAGGGCTGTGTAATCATAACCATGCATGTTTTGATTAAGTTCAGGGGAACCACTGTAACCTCTAATATTGTAAAACAAAAAGAAAATCCAGGAGATACCGAAACACTCAAGAAAAGTTAAGTCTTGTCATAATAAAATACCACAGATGTCACTGGACCTGATTCTCTGCACTCATGGTCGGTCACAGAGTCAACCAATCTAAGCCCCACAGCAGAAGCCTTTTGTGGAGGTCTATCAGCCTACAGAGAGCCTGTACTAGGAGCCTCTTTCTTTTACTGTGCAAGTCTGTCTGTGGAACCAAATGGAGCCTACCTGATTCTTCTTTCAAGTCACTGTCCTTCAGCTTTCAAAGTCAGCAGGTGACTACACACTAGTAGACAACATTCGAAGCTTGCTAGGTCTTCGTCCCCATACCTGCACAGTCATGCTCACAACCCCCTTTTTGTCCCTCCCCTCCATTCACTATGTACACTTCCCTCATGGGAACAGTGTCTCCCTATGTTTTATAGATCTTGATCCTTACAAGTGGAAATTTCTTCCCTTTGAGACACGCTGCCCAGGGACACATATAACCTTCATAGTCACTTTCCTCATTTGGGAATTTCAATTCCTCTTTTCATCTTCAGTTCTTATGTTATTGAATAATAGTTCTATAAAATACTGCAGTCCAATGGTTCTCAACCTTCCTAATGAACTTTAATACAGTTCCCTTTGTTGTGGTGAACCCCAACCATAAAATTACCTTACCTTGTTTTTACTTTATAACTGTAATTTTGCTACTCTTATGAATCATAATATAAATACCTTATATACAGGATATCTAATATGCAAGCCCCTGTGAAAGAGTCTTTGATCCCAAAGGGGTCACAATCCACATTTTCAGAACCTCTGTGAGTAACAGTGTCAATTCTATTGAATTCAGGAAGACTAAAAATTCAAATGGTTGGTTTTCATGGCATTTCAATAGACTTTTAAAAGTGGATTACCACTTCTAAATAACATTTTATTATTTCTTAAGAATTCCAAACATGCTGCCAGGCAGTGTTGGTGAACACCTATAATCCCAGCACACAGGAGGCAGAGACAGGTGGATCTCTGTAAGTTTGAGGCCAGCCTGGTCTACAGAGTGAGTTCCAGGACAGGCTCCAAAGCTACACAGAGAAACCCTGTCTTGAGAAAGCAAAACAAAAAATTATATATGTGTATATGTTTTAATCATATACACCCTAACTTCTTCCTATAATTCCTCTTAAATTTACCCCTGACTTACTATTCCTTTCCAACTTTGCATTTTTTAGTTCACTTTGTGCTCATCATATATTCATGGGTGCTGTCAACCTACCAAGACCCATACCCTTAAAAGAAAATTGACTCTCTCTCCCTCCCAGAAGCCATCAACTATCAGTGCCTCCTTAGATAGGGGTGAGCTTTTAAGGCCCATCCCAATACCAGGATGCTGACTGGCTTGGTCTTGTGCAGGTAACACTGCTACTGTGAGTTCATAGATTTATTGAGTCCACAAAACATACCTTTCCAGCCTCTGCCTCTTACAATATTTCTGCATGCTTCCTCTTCCATGATGGATACCCAGCCTTTGTAAGAAGGCAGTGATAAAGGTGTCCCATTTGCTGCTGAGTGATCCATGGTGGACCCCCAGTCTTGGGAGAAAGGGTGTGATAGAGGTGTCCCATTTGTTGCTAAGTTCTCAACTGTGCTTGTTCTCTGAGTTTTGACTAGATGTGTGTTTCTGTGTTTACTGTATCCATTGTGCAATGAAGCTGCCCTAATGAAGTCTGAGACCTATGGGTAGAAATATAAATTTAAAGAGGAGTTTGATACAATGCCCATTTAGCAAAATAATAGTAGTAGCTTCACCCCTGGGGCCAATAGCCTCCCCAGCCATGGATGGGTTCTTGGTTCTCAAGTTTACAGGACCAGGCATGCATTTCCTTTATGGTATTGGCCTTAAATCCAATAGGGTGTTAAAGTGGATTAATATTGTTAAAGACAGAGCTGGGGAGGTGGTTCAGCCAGAAAAGCTCTTACCTCTTAAGAATATGACCTAAGTTCGTATCTCAGAACCCATGTAGGAAGCCAAGTATGGCAGTGTTTGACTATAACCCAGTGACAGACAGAAAAGAGGCCATGGTAGAGGAGGGGTAGAACCTTACCTAAAATTCTAGGATAATGAGAGCCCCTGTCTCAAACACAAAGTAGAAGGCACCTGAGGAACAACAACAACACACACACATACTCGTGTGCACAAATATACAAATACACACATATCCATACACAGAGATATACATATATGTATATATATGCATATTAAACACACATATACACAACGCAATATACATATGAATGCACACATATATCCACGTGCATACACACATATATATGCACATGTATATATACACAGATATACAAACATACACATACTTAGATGCACATACACATAAATGTATACACATGTACACACATAAATGCTCACACAATACACACATGGACATATACATACAAGGAAGCATGCACCTACACATTAAAAACAGTCACACACATAAATACAACATGTGCACACACAGAGATACAAGGATAAAAATAATTATTTTACGAGAGATTCTTTCCAACCACCTCATTTTTTGCCCATGCTTAGTTTATGTGAAAGCATTAAGATACTTATTTTCCAAGTAAATTACAGGATACTTTTAAGACTACAAGAATTACCTACAGAATCTTCACCATCTTTCTTGCCAGTACATTTTATAAGATTAAAATGCTGCTAAAGACAGCAATGTGAGTGTGACATTGATCTAATACAGAACATAACATATAAAGCAGTCAGAGACAGCCAGTAGAAATACCACCACATGGATCTTCATTACCATGTGAGGACAAAAGTCAGTGGCCACACCTTAGAGCTTTGGAAGTTATTTCTGGCAAGTATTGTATGCTCCCTACTCTTTTTCTTTTTAATTTCATTAATAAAGAATAGCTACCCTGGTCTCCACTTTCAGTTGCCCGACTAGGTGCTCCTGGAAGTATCATGAGCATTAGTACAGGTGTTCCAGGAGCCTCCTCTGGGGAGCTGCCTCTACTGCAGAAACACGGGAGATGTACACATCTGCTGAATTTGTCAGCTCAGTCTTGCCAGTCCCATAAAGCTGGAACTTCACTGAGTCAATGCATTAGTGGAATCCAAAGAATTCTTCCAATCAAGCTGAGAGAAAAATCTTTGGCATTGCGAGGAAGGATGAGTCAATGCTAGCTCTCCTCCTGAAAATCAAAGTTGAAACTGGATCTCCCTCTAATGCTGCTGGCACAGACTTGGGAGCTGAGAACTCTCCAGAACTGCCAATTAAAAATACCCCCTTTCCTGAAAGTGATTTTGTGATTGCCAAGCATTTAATCTATTAGGGAAACTGTCTTCTGGCTGAGGCTTGTACGGTGGAGTAAAGGGTGCAGTCCCCGCTCAGTCCCATAACAGTGGCAGAAATGCCTGAAATGTCTGCTGTCCCCTCCAGGCAAGTTCTTCAGGACTGCTGGAACTCTCAACTAGGAAAAATAACAGGCAGCACTAAAATAAGAGTTTTCACTGATCTAAGTACTAACTGAAACCACAGGTCCTGATGTTTAGGCATTGTGTAAAAGGAGAATGTCTTGGTCAGGGTTCTGTTGCTATGAAGAGACACCATGGCCACAGCAATTCTTATAAAGAAAAGCATTTAATGGCTTTGGCTTACAGGTTCAAAAGTTTAGTCCATTGTCATCATGGCAGGGAGCATGATGACACACAAACAGACTTGGTGCTGGAGAAGTAGCTGAGAGTTCTACATCTAGATCCACAGGCAGCAGGAAAAGAGAAACTATAGGCCTGGCTTGGGCTTTTGAAATCTTAAAGTGTAGTGATGAGCTGTGGGCCGGCTCCCCGCCGCCCAGCTCCCGGCCACCGGCTAGCTTTACCCGAAATAACAACACACAAACTGTATTCATTTAAACACTGCCTGGCCCATTCATTTCAGCCTCTTACTCACATCTTGATTAACCCATATCTAATAATCTGTGTAGCACCATGAAGTGGTGCCTTACCGGGAAGATTCTAGCTTACGTCCATCTTGGGCTGGAGCTTCATCGCGTCTGTCTCAGAGAGGAGACGCATGGCAATTTACTAACATCCCTTCTCCCAGCATTCTGTTCTATCTACTCCACCTATCTAAATCCTGCCCTATCAAAAAGCCAAGGCAGTTTCTTTATTAGCCAATGGGAGTCCTCCATTATTAAAGCCTACCCCCAGTGACACACTTCTTCCAACAAGGCCATGCCTTGCCTTCTAATCTCCTAATCTTTCTTAAGTATTTACACTCCTTGAAAACTAAGCATTAAAATATATAAGCAGGAAGGGTAAGGGGGTGTGGGGGTTTGTGAGGGATGTGGGGTGAGGGGATGTGGGGGTGGTCATATCATTCTTATTCAAACCATCACAAGATGGTAGTGGGGATGGGTTAGGGGTGGGGAGGGGAGGAAACCTCTATAAAAAAAGAAATAATTCTGACACAACTAACTCACTTTGATAATTTTGTAAATCTGCAATTTCTGCAGCTGTCAGTATTTGGATTAGTAATAAAAATATTTTATGATAATACTAAGTCTGTATTTTGGATTAAAAACCAAGGTAGTTGAGTGTAAAGTTAAGTATTTTAAACCAACTACTATAGCCAGTTAAAACACAAAGTTATAAGCTGTGGAGATGGCTAAGTGGGCAAAGTTCTTGCTACAGAAGCTTAAGGACCTGATTGGGGATCCTGAGCACTCATGTAAAAACCTAGTGTGGAGGCACACCTGTCTCTCCAGTTCCTGGAGACAGACACAGACAAATGCTGGTGACTCAGTGGCTGGCCAGTCTAGTCAAAGTGGTGAGCTGCAGGTTTCCTGAGAAATACTGCTTCAAAAAGAATGGTGGTGATCAAGAGAAGGAAGACAGCACTGTTAACCTCTGACCTCTACATACATGCACAGGTACATGCAATCCGCTCTCAAGACACATATAATATACATAGAAAAACAAGCAAACTAACATTGGAACTATTTGTGTATCTTCATAAGCTAATGGATTCTAGACAATAGCAATTCCTAAACTTAGAAATGCATCTTGTCAAGGTGTCAGCTCCTTCATCAACCCTCTACCTTCCAGGAAGGGAGATGTTTATTTGTTTGTTTGTAACCAATGGGTTTGTTTCACTCATAAGTATACCAACTGTCAATTGACCTGGACTCACAGTGACATCCTAGTGGAAAGGTACTGATCGAGGCATTGGGAGACTCTGATCTGAGATCTGGAATCACCCATAACGAGCCACGTGACACTGAGAAAGTGACATTCCCTGACTAGGCCCCCAAATAACCAGTGTGAATGGGCCAAATCCTGGTTCTGGAAGATGCTGCCAGTGAGACAGTGTGCCACGTGTCTATCCCCTTCAGCTCAGTGTATTATTGTCAGGTTCTAATGACAGCAAATTTAAACACTAGCCCTGCACCTTAGTAAGGGTTGTCTTGGGAGAATGGAAGACTCTAAAACGTTGTCAGGTCAATGAAATAGATCTGTCTATCAATAGAGACCCAGATTAACATCTACAGACACCTCCAAGATCACGAAAATTATTGTACTAAAAATGCTATGCTCTCCCAGATAGCACATCTGAAGTCCTGAAATATTAAATTAACTAGTAACAGCCGGCTTTGTTTTATCAATAAACACTCAAAAGCCAACTTAATTTCTGTTGCAGTAACCCAGTGGTAACTTCCTGTGGTTGTTTATGATATCATTCTAAAGATGGGCAATGTATACAATTGGTGTCTAATGTGGGATTCCCCTCTGTATGCTATGAACATATATTATTTTATAAAACTGTTTTGGCTAATGGCTTAGTAAAGTCAGACAGGAAATCTGAACAGAGATATGGAGAGAAAGTAGGCAGAGTCAAGGAGACGCCATGTAGCTGCTGAAGGAGACAGACGCCAGATTCTTACCAGTAAGTCACAGCCTTGTGCTGATACACAGATTAACAAGAATAGGCTAATTGAAGATTTAGCTAGAAATAGGCCTAAGCTATTGGCCAAACAGTGTTATAAATTAATATAGTTTCTATGATATTCGGGTCTGAGTGGCTGGGAAACAAATGAGCAGTCATCCTCTACAGGGTATTTCATCTTTTTGGTTTCATATCTACCTTCCCTCAGGTTGGAAATTAGCACAGTGATTTGTGGAGTTTAGATGTGTATTCAAATTCCACCATCCTAGTTGGTGCTCCTCTACCCCATGTGAGTTCTGTTTTTCCTCCTAATTGACACCTTGTATTTTATCCCCAAATGTTTCTCTCTTCTGTCTCCAGGTTTAGTCCTCTAATTCCTACTCTACTGAATGAGAAGATTTTGTAAGTGTATTTGTTGGTCCAGCATCATTTCAGACAGTTCCAACATATGATACAATATGCCATAGACAATTTTTTTAAAAAATCAATGTGATTTTTGGTGTGTGTGTGTGTGTGTGTGTGTGTGTGTATGTGAGTGTGTGTGTATGTGTATTCACATGTGCTTGTGAATATTAGGAGCCTCTTTCAGTCTATTTTTTTCTTAAGATTTATTTACTTATATTTTGTGTGTAGGTGTGAGTGTTTGTGTATGCATCTATACACCAAGTACATATCTGATGCCTGAGGATGCCAGAAGTAGGCATAGGCCTCCTGGAACCCGAGTCACACATGTGAACCACCATGTGGGGGACGGGAATGGAACTCAGGTCCTCTAGAGCATTGTAGTGAGCACTCTTAACCACTAACCTTCTCTTCAGCCATTACAGCTTAATTTTGAAACAAGGTCTCTCACTGAACTTAGACTTTAATGTTTCAGCTAGATTGCTAGCCAGGAATGTCCAAAAATTGTGTCTCCACTCATATAGAATAGTGAGAATACAGATGGTCACTGCCACCCCAGGTTTTCTCGGGGATGCTGAGGATCCGAGCTCAGGTCCGCATGCTCCTGAGATGACCACTTTACCCACTGAGCCATCTCCTCTGCCCTCTGATGTAGTTTTAAAGAAAGATTTAATGGCTCTTCCTATAACCATCAACTTTTCCAGGCTCGATATTCTGCTCAGAATGGAAAATATTATGTCAAAACTGATGTAGTTTCATGAAAAAAAAATTTAAATGTGTCTGCAATCTTTAGCCTGTCCAATCTCAGATGCGAGTAGATGATATTTAAGGTGAGAGATTTTACCAGTTTTCAAGCTGTCGCACAGTTCTCAATCCATACTGAGACATTTACAAAATGTAGACTATACCATCTCTGACAAAGTAAGAGAACAAACGTGTCGAGAGGGAAGCAGGCTGCCGTAATGATGGGTGACGCGGGCAGCTGCTGCCATCCTAAGGAGGTGGCACACCCGTTCCATTCTCCTGGGCCTACCGCCCTTCCTTGAGGATAGTGAGTGCTATTTAAGTGAATGATGCGATGAACCAACATGGTTTTCATAAAATTATGAATGCTCCCAAGTACCCATTCCTTCCGGCAGCTACTTCTTCAGGACGGCCTTGGAACACATAATAGAATAGAATTCACACTGAAGCAAACTGTGTCAAGTGTATCTGTTGGTCAACAGCAAGCCCTGGTTAACTCTTTAGTCCCACTTGAGACAAGGAAAACCATTATCCTTGCCAGAAATAATGCCTCCACTTGTTTATTTTCTTCATATTTCATGTCTTTGTAGCATATATTCTAATACACATCCACAATTGAGGATTGTAATCTCGCATATGCTTGTCTTCAGATAATATAAGCTTGTGGTCATTTGTGGAAAATTTAAAGAGTATGTCCTTCAAGACCTGCCCAACTTTCTACAGCCATGGTTCTCAAGCTTACTAATGCTACAACTCTTTAACACAGTTCCTCATGCTGTGGTGAATCCCAACCATAAAATTATTTTCATTTTTACCTCATAACTGTAATTTTGCTACTGCTATGAATCGTAATTTAAATATCTGATATGCAAGATATGTTGCCCCGAAGGGGGTTACAAGCAACAGGTTGAGAACTACTGTTTTACAGCAACATTAAATAGACACCTATGTGATTAAAAACATGTCACTGTTATAAGAAGGCTGCTAGTTAGTTCTCGGCCACTTATCCCCAAAATAATCACACAGAAACAATATTATTTAAATCACTGATTGGACCATTAGCTCTAGCTTCTTATTGGCTAACTCTTACATCTTAATTTAACACATCTCCATTAATCTGCGTATTGCCATGTGGCTGTGGCTTACCTGCTAAAGTTCCAGTGCCTGTCTCCAGTGGGGCTACATGGCTTCTCCCTTCTCTGCCTCCTTTATTCCAGCATTCAGTTTAGTTTCCCCCACCTAGCTCTGTTCTATCCTATCAGGCCAAGTCAGTTCCTTTATTAACCAATGGTATTCATAGTATACAGAGGGGAATCCCACATCAAGTCACTAGTTGGTGAACTATTAATCTTCTACTAAAAATGTTTAACAAGAGTTAGAAAGTTGTTCTGCCAGGTGTGGTAGTGTTTGCCTTTGATCCAAGCACTTTAGAGGTAGAAGATGGCAGATCTCTTTGAGCTCATGGGTAGCCTGATCTATACAGTAAGTTCCATTCTAAGATATATGATGAGCTCTTGCCTCAAAAAGCACTAAACAAATAAATAGAATTAAAACATTGTTCTGAACATGAAGAAAACATGTGAGGCTTTAAAATCAGAATGAAATAGTTGCCAGTAACCCCCACCAAAGATACGATTGATGTTGTTTAGGATATGCACAATAATGGAAATTTATAACCCCGAGTTCATATGGCAGACATGGGAAGGATTCTGTGATTTATTTAGTTTTGGATTCTCATTTTCTAGTGAATGGCTGCCAACTTGCCTGTTATACTCATTGGTCCAGAATAAAAGACAGATCTCAAGCAAGAAGTCCCATTGGAAGGGTGGGTCAACAGCCTCATCTGCCTGGAGTCAGTTTGCACATTCCACAAGAAACCCACAGCATGTTGTTAATGGTGTCAGCAGACTCTAGGGTTCTGTCTGTCACTCAGACAATCTTAGATCAGCCTTTCCTTCCTTCCTTCCTTCCTCCCTTCCTTCCTTCCTTCCTTCCTTCCTTCTTTTCTTTCTTCCTTCCTTTCTCTTTTCTTTTTTTCCTGGACCTCATTCTATAGACCATGCCTAAATATAAGAAAAACTCACACACATGTTTTGAAGATGCCACTACAGGGATCATCTTGTTCTAACCTGTGTATGTACTCAAACACACAGTGCAGTGTAGAATTGCATTCCTGGTATCTGGTTTCTCTAAGAAATTCTCTTTTTGCGTATGCTCGCCTCACCCCTGCCCTTAGCCACAAGGAGCTGTGATTTGTTTATACACATCTTGGTTCCCCCACATCTTTCAAAGATGTCCTATTACCACCCAACAGAACATAGATCCCCGCCATCAAGCCTTGACAAGCTCCATCTCATTAGTGCCTTTTTTTAATCATCAAGGGTGACAACCCATGATAAATTCTGTCAAAACACGGGAGTCTAATGAGGAGAGGGAAAGTGGGAAGAAAGTGATGCACTCTGAGAATAGATAATGTTCCTTTGCCTAATTTTGAAATTAAAGAGAAAGAAAGGCAAGCTAAGGGCAAAGAGGACTCTGATCTGGAGAGAGCAGGATTCTAAGATGAAATGAAATGTGATACTGGTTACTTCTTAGGTCTGTTTTCTGACCTGCCTTTATATAGCAAGAACAGAGAACTGTATGAAACCCAAATTTTATACATTTATATAGAAGTCTGACACCTCAAACCCTACACAACTGTTATGGTCACCCCCACACCAGCAAATCAGATGCAACATCCCAAGACCTGGGTGCTTGCGTTCTCTATTCACAAACCTGGTAGCTCTCAAGGAACTCTCAAGAACTAAGCTGAAGTGAACACAGAAATATATGGTAAAAGAGGGATCAAGATGTGGGAGGGTCCTTTTGTCTGTTGTGTGCTTTTATTGGTTGATGAATAAAGAAACTGACTTGGCCTATAGCATGGGAAGAGGAAGACAGAGTTAAGAGAATGCCATGGAGCTGATGCTGGAGATAGACATGTTGAAACTTTGCTGGTAGGCCACAACCTTGTGGTAGTACACAGAATAATAGAAATGGGTTAAATTAATATGTAAGAATTAGCCAATAAGTAGCTAGAGCTAATGGGCCAAGCAGTAATTTAATTAGTACAGTTTCTGTGTGATTATTTTGGGGCTAACCAGCCAGGAACAACAAGCAGCTCCTTCCCCCAACATCAAGGAGAGCACTGCAGGAGTCATCACAGCTCATTATCAGAGGGTACATTCACAGTCATAAGGAAGCATCTTCCACACCTGTTCTACCCACAAGAGCCTCTTTGTAACTCAGAGCTAAAGATGTGACTGCTATTCTTGCCCTGCTGCAAAAAAATATCTGCATGCCTGCTGACTTAATTTTCGTCCTCTGCAGATAAGCAGATTTCTTGTCTTACTAACAGAAAGTTCCATGAACACTAGGCAGTAAAGTGCATAGAGTGGGAGCCATTAACAGAACCCAGCCAGACTCATGGTCTAAATATCTCTCAGAGCACCCAGCAATGGTGATGGCTGGCTAGTTCAAACAGCTAAAGTAAGTAAGTAAATGAAAGTACATTTGGAGATTATTGAGGAAAATGTCAAGTTAAATATAGAAGCGTGTACTTTATAGGATAAAGGGAAAAAGACATACAAGAGGAGAAGGACAGAAGAAGTCATCAACTAGAATAAAAACAGGAGGCTTCTTAGTGATGGGGAGAGTCAATATATAAGGTTTTATGTGAACAATGAAAGAAAGAAACATGCTAAAATCCAGGTTTGGTGTATGGAGCCTTGAGCTTTGCCAAGACAGTGAGGCAAAGCTTGGGTTTGGCTGTTCAAAATCTCCAGTTACAAGAAACAGAACTGAGCCATGAGTCAACAGTAGGTGCCTGCTTCCTGCCAGGTCTAACTTAGGGAGGAAAAGTAAGTGGGAACGTGGAGGTCTTGAAGATGCTCAGAGTGAAGTGTTTGGATTTGTACTTCCTGCCTCCCCAAGTACTTCACTAATTAAAATACCAGGTTTATTTTTAGAAAAAGAGATTAAATGAATCTCTGAACTCTGTATTTATATTAGGTTAAGTTTATATTCTTTCTAATAACTAATACTGAGGTAATCAATGAACATTTAGATCAGAAACCTGTTGCATTGGAAATTCTTAACTATTGCATTAAGCAAACTCATCTGGAACTTACCACAAGATGTTCAGTTTTTCCATCTGAAAATATGAGCTTTGTTAACCCAGTTGCCACTTTTACCACATTCCCTGCAGGATCAGGCTGCTTTTAAGAAACCCCATAACCTTTCTTGCTGTGGGATAATGTTCTTGTACCCTGTAAAGATTTGTCACTTGTATTGGTTTAATAAAACACTGATTGGCCAGTATCCACATAGGAAGTACAGGTGGGATGACTAGAATAGGAGAATTCTGGGAAGAGGAAAAGGTCAGTCTGCAGTCATCACTCAGATGCAGAGAAAGTAAGATGAAAGTGTTGCACTGAGAAAGGGTACTGAGCCACATGACGAAATATAGATAAGAATTATGGGGTAATTTAAGTTGTAGGAGCTGAGTTGATAATAAGCCTGAAACTAATAGGCTGAACAGTGTTTGCTAATTAATACAGTTTTGTGTGTATTGTTTGGTTTGGGTGGCCAAGGAAACATGAAAACCCGAAGTCCTTTTACACTTCACTCTTAGTCTATAGCAACTAGGTATTCCTGTTCACAACATTACCAAAGGCCCAATGTCTGGGCCCTTGCCCAATCAGAGAGACACATGAAGCAATTTGACCAATAAATAAATAAAACAACAAAAAAAAAACCTTGGCATTTGTCCATGTCTCTTGCACTCGGCTCTCTGTGGATTCTGTCCCACGGCCTTGGGACTGGTTCTCCTTCTTCTCTGTGGATCACATCTCCTCTTCTGTGTTCTTCTTTGACATCACTCTCCTTCCCACTGTTGACTAGTCTTTGTCCTCATAGGTCTGTTCTTAGGCTCTTTGTTTGCACACGTTCATTCTGGGTGTTCAATGATCTACTGCCATGACTGACCACAAAGGCACTTTTTCTGTTTCGGGTTCTTTTGCCTCGCCTGATACAGCTGCGGACACAAAGTTTTGGGATATAAGTAAACTTCATTTTGAAGTGACATAATCACAGTAGGTCCTGGCTATCCAGACAAGGAACAGGTGCTCCAGCCAGATGTGCAGAAGACAATATTGTTTAATTCTTCAGGGCCCCAGAGAATGGGCTTCGGGAGCAGGATAAATGTTTGGGTCATGGTAAGTTTGCAAATGCAATATCACACACTGTTGCCCAGCAAAGACAGTGTCCTCATCTTTTAAATCCATTCGAACCTGGATAGATGGATGCTTCCAACCACAAGTTTTTCTAATTCTAAAGCCTCTGGTTTTTATTGCTATAGCATATTTGCCCATACCATTATCTTTCACATATTTACCACCCCCCCAAATGTCATAGAGAGAATCAATCTCTCTTACTTTTGAAAAGAATTTCTGACAACTTTGTTATCTGCAGGTGCTACTCTCCCACACAGGTCATGGGCTAAGACTGCTGTTATTGGGTAATCTTTGTGTGCAATGTGAAGATGTGTCTTTTCCAAAACGCCTTCTGATTGGCTTAATAAAGAGCTAAATGGCTAATAGCTAGCCAGGAAGAGCTTAGATAGAATTCTGGACACAGAGAAAGGAAGAGTAGATGAATCTGGGTATGAGAGAAGAAGAGAGAAGCCAGAGGACATGGAGAGGAAGCAGAAAGTGTGAGATGTAAGAGAGGTAAAAAGCCATGAGGCAAAACATAGATTAATATAAATTGGTTAATTTAAGTTATAAGAATGTGTGGGACTAAGCTATAGGCCAAGCTTTCATAATTAATCATAAGTCTCAGTGACATTTTTTGTGAGCTAGCAGCCTAAGTAAAAATCTGTCTTCAACTGCATCTGAGGAAGTCGAAGACATATGGCAAAATCAAGGTAAAGTAATGTGGTATCTAGGAGGCCACAGGACCAGTGGCCCACAGGGAGGAGGCCCCTTCTGTAGTGATGGGGTGAGCAGGCCTGCTTTTCATCCTGCCCAGCTCCCACACAGCTAGCTTTACACCCGAAATAACAATACACAAATTGTATTCATTTAAACACTGCTTGGCCCATTAGCTCTAGCCTCTTACTGGCTAACTCTCACATCTTGATTAACCCATTTCTATTAATGTGTGTAGCACCACAGGTGGTGGTTTACCAGAAAAGATTCTAGCCTACATCCATTTTGAGTAGAAGAATCATGGCATCTGCCTCCCTGCCTTCTACCCAGCATCCTGTTCTGTCTACTCCACCTAACTAATTTTCTGTCCTATTAAAGGGCCAAGGCAGTTTCTTTATTAACCAATGAAAGTAACACATAGACAAATGACCCTCCTCCATCACCCTTCTCAACAGCATCTGAGTGACCAAAGGACAGAGCAGTTCGGTCACACCTAGAAGAGGAAGTCACCCTGAAAGTACTAGACAATGACTCATTAGGGATTCCTAAGAAAGAGTCAGAGAAGGACTGTCCAGGGGACCAACACTCCTAGGTTCAAAGTTAGAGACAGGTAAAGGTAGACTACCCCTTGGTATATTCTGAGACAGAGCCCTCTCTGTAGCTCTGGAATTCCCCTGCATACACCAGGCTGGCCTGGGAGTAATCTTCCTGCCTCTGCCTCCCCAATGCTAGGATTGCCAGCAAGCATCATCACACCTAGTACCTACCCCTGAAAGTTTTGTCCTAGAAAGTAATAATTCTCAAAGAAGTTGTGGCATTTGTATGAATGAAAATATTAGTATAATTTCTTACTTTATCACAGCAAATAAATCCCATTTTATCACATGATGATGCCTCTCTTTTCGGTTACAAAGTTTAATTTTGTAAGCACACTTTCTAGGAAAGTGAGGAAATACATCTGGAAAGCTATTAAGATTTTATCTAACATTATCTATCAGTTCAGGATAAAGTATGTCACCCAAGGTGAGTGAGAAAGATTACTTAACATAATTACAAATAGACTCTGCTCACAGCAAATTCACAATGGGGCTCTCTTAGAAATAGTCTCTTTTTACTATAAAGTTGACTAAGTGAGAGGGATTAATTCATGATCTGAAAACATATCTTAACATGGCTCAAGGGATAGTATCCAAACAGACATCTAGAGAAACCCCTAATTAATTAATAAATTAATCAGACAGATGTACTCTTAGGAGAGAATTTAATTGTTTGGATTAATAACTCTAGTAATTAATCTTAAAAATCACCAGCCTTACAGTTGAGACTGACTGACTCAACCATTGCAACCTAGGACACTGGGGCTCCCATGAATCAGGTGATGCCCTGGCTGACCATATCTCCACATCTTTTTTGGAAGGGGGGGCAGGGTTTCTCTGTAGCTTTGGAGCCTGTCCTGGAACTAGTTCTTGTAGATCAGGCTGGCCCCGAACTCATAGAGATCTGCCTGCCTCTGCCTCCCGAGTGCTGGGATTAAAGGTATGTGCCACCACCGCCCCACTTTGAAGAGAGTTTCTACAAAAACATAAAGATGCATTATCATCCACTGGTCCAATGTCCACAAGGCACTTCTCACGCAATGTCAGAGACACACAGACCCCTTCTCCAGTACCTTCTTCAAAAGTGGTGGGGATACACACACACACACACACACACACACACACACACACACACACGTATGCAAAGAGCATCTTTGCAAGTGTCTGAAGTCATTTTAATAAGAAATGCTGCTGGGTTGATGGCTCTGTGGGTACAGCAGGGATGAAATCTTGTCACACAAGCATGAGGGCTACAGTTCAGATCCTCAGCACTTCCATGAATGTTGGGTGGCAGGGTGTGTTTGTTGTCACAGAATAGAGGAAGGAAAGATGGTGAACCCCTAATATAGTTAGCTAGACTAGCCAAATCTGCAAGCTCTGAGTCTGAGGGGGAGTTCCTGCTTCAGCATATAAGGTACAGAACAATTAAGTCATACAACAACCACGTTCAGCCTCCACGTGCATGTACATACATGCATATGCACCCTCTTCACCCCTAGCCCCACATATATACAAACATACGTGGAGTTTGGGGGGGGGCTGCCAATGAAGGCAAAGAAAATAAACTAAACACAGTTTGTAAACCATTCTGAAACCTTCATAAAGTTGTTCTTAACAGCTCTTTGGTGATCAGGGAAAATGAGATGTTATGATGTTTAATAACTCAGTATTCAAATCTGTTTTTTAAAATGGCACTCAGAGCAAATAGGTAATCCTGTTTTTCCAGAAAAATTATTTTTATAGAATGAACATTAGTCTCTGATAATCACTTGCATATACACACAAGCCAAAATTTTTCTAGAGTATCAGTTAAGACCTTAATCACAGACTTGTGGGTTTTATAAATCTGAAACTGGAAATAAACTTTTAATCTATTGTTAAAAAATGTGAATAAATAAGTTGAAACTTTAACTGTTATATAAGAGTTATTATGCCGAACACAATGGTGTGGTCCACAGCCTGTCCACCATGACACATTGCATGATAGAAGTTATAGGGGCTGCTAAGAAAAAGAAAAAGAGAAACCTTGGGGGGGGCCAATATATCAACAAAACCAAAATCCTATCCCAGAGCAAGTAAAAGAAATGCTACGTAATCTTATTTTCTAAACAGTTTTCAATTAATTTTACATCACAATGAGAGTATTGTAGCTAACTATGAGCCTGGCCAACGTCGGAGAGGTTATAGCTGGAGCTCATAATGAAACAGAACACTCCAAAGATGCCTTTCTTTGCTAACTTTTGCCAGCACAGTAACACTGCTAAACAGCAGGGGCAAATTCACTGTGTCTGGATACGGAGATAGTTTAACAGGCCGGGGGGATAGTTCAGACGTAAAGTGCCTAAGACGTATGTACAAGGCAACGGGTTTGATCCCTGTGTCATAAAAAAGAACAAACTATTTCAGAATAACTCGAGGCTGAATATAGAGTATGTATTATAGTTTTCCAGGTAAGAACACTAAAGGCTGAGGAATAAGGATAGCTTGCCCAGGAATAAGACTCTGTACTTCTGTCCACCCTACTGACAGGAGGTGAGTGGGAACCTAGCCTAGAACACTGTAATTCTGAGGGAGGGCAGAGATCAAGTTTCTTGAAGACGGGAGTGAAGGGCTGAGTTAAAGCCTGGATGTTCAATTATTAGGAAAGTTACTCCCAGGTTCTGACTACCTAAAGGGGGGGAAGTTAAGGATGCAATATAGAATCAGCAATGTTTATTCGTGTCCTGTTTGTCGAAAAATAGATCCCAAGAAGGGGCAAGCTTTTCAAACATGTTGGAAAATCCTTTACAGGGCTTCTTGGGGGGAGCGAGGCTCAATGCTGTCTAGGTTCTCATAGTGACCTAACCCACCCCTGTCTTCCATATAGAATTAACAGCTTCCATTAGCTTACATTAATAATTGAGATCAAGTTTGACTTAGGGCTGGAAAAGCAAATGAGTAAGTGTTACAGAAAACCACTACCATTTCAAGAAAATTAACAGAGTAATACCCAACACTGAAGTTATGCCAGATTTCCTTGGGGGTTATTAAGGAGCCAGCAGAAAAGACAGATTTTCTTCATATGACCAAAGTTTAGAGACGTGCTACCTAGAGACCACCCTGCTGATTTTCAGTGAAGACTGTTCAGATTTTCTTCTCTTCCAACCAACTGCCATTTGGATGAACACTGGGCTGCTCCCTGCTTCTTTGTCCTGCCTCCTTCCCCTTTTGTGTGTTTGCAGGTCTAGGGACCAAGTCCAGGACTTCACACAGGAGAGGCAAGTGTCCTGCCACAGAGCTACATCCCCAGCCCTTGTTGCTCACTGCTGGAGGGAGTCCTCCATTATCATAAGTCTGCTGTCTCTTTAATAAACTCCCCGTAGAGTGAAAACAGATATTACCAATACATGCCTTTGTAGCAGAAAGGATTCGACAAGAACTTGTCATGGCAACTCCATCTCATTTAGCTCTACTACAGAACTTGGCATAATTAAAATAAGTGACATCCGTAAACTTCATTATAATCTCATTTTACTTTTGCTATTCCAGGCCACAAAAACCTTTGGCAAGATGTGTTAATAAAGAGAGTTGGAGCGACTGCATCCTCCTCTTTCTGCTCTTCCCTAACCTCTGATCGTGTCTTAACAAGCAAAGAAATGAACAAGAGAGGAATGGTGGGGGGGCAAGACCCGAGAGCTCAGATAGTTCACACGCAGTCTAATTAAGTTATAATGAAAGTGCCCATTGTTGCGCTTCCCTCCTTCCCTCCTGTTGCTGGGCTTGTGGAGAAAGTTAGCAGGCCTCCTGCAAGGCTGCCTTCCCTAACCTTCAGACACAGAAGGAATGGGGACGCAAGAGACGCTGATGAAAAGAGCAAAATGCGCTCAAATACGGGATGCACGCTTTTGTGGATTTAATTCTTATAAAATCTGTGTTTGAGCTTTGTCAGCCTCTGAGAGACCTTCAGGTAAGACAGCCTGAAAAATACTGCAGTCAGCCAAGCACAGATGATAAGTGGCCGGTGCCGCCACACAGCTCTGGGGCACTGGTTGGTATTTTGAACACATTTGTTGTAAAGAACATTCCAAATGTATTAAACAAGCATTTTATAGCATGGATAAAGGTCTGCTGATCTGATAATTCTGGTAGTAAGGAGCTCTTCTTAGTCCTTCAGATAAAAGTAGATTCCCTACCCTTCTGGCTCCATCACCTCCTGTGGCTTTAGTGCACTGATCACATATATAGTCATTTGAGTAGCTCTCTGCTGAGCTGGCAGTTTGGTGGAGACTGGGATTGGAGTCTGATTTGTTTGGCACTATAAATCCAAGTATTTTTCTAGAGCATGAGATGGGGTACATGTTGTTTTTTTAATGCTCAAGAAAATGAATAAATTGATGAGTGAAAGATCAATAGACAGACAGACAGACAGACAGACAGGCAAACAGACTGATGGACAGACAGATGAACACATAAGTCCTGGGTTCCATGCACAGATGCTAACTTCTTGTATGGTCCATCAAAGTCACTGAGCTATACACCATTTCCATCTCTGTTACATGAACTCGAGCTCAACAGCACACAGCTTTAATGACCTTCACAATACTCCAGGATTCTACTATACAATTTTTTAAATAACCTTTGTTGAAAGAGGTTCAAGGTCTCAACAATAGATGAATTTGGTGGATCTTGGGCATAGTGTGAGGAAAGAGAGTCACAGTGACACTTATTATATCTGGGACGGCCCATCCTGTGCCTGCTACAAGACTGGGAATTTTACTCATAGTCTCTCTTATTTCTCAAGCAACCCTTCAGTATGGCTGGCACTGGCTGTCTTACAGATACACAGACAGGTATACAGAAGAGCAAACACAGCTCTTATCAGCATCATCTTATTGCTAGGTACCACCATCTAAGCTTTGGCAACTTAAAGAACAGAAGGGCTTGCTTGTCGGGCCCCATTCACTGTGAGAAGAACGCAGGGCTGTAGCCGGGAAGCTGTCTGTGCAGAACTCAATGAATCAGGAAGTAGAGGATGGCAGACATCAAGAGGACCTGAAATGTGTGAGGCTGTGGTGATCTGTGTGGGAAGCTGGGTATGGACCAAGTGAGAAACAAGTAGAGAAATAGATAGGAAATGTGTTGAGTGAATCTGGACTTCACTTTTCAAACGCTCATAGCAACCCTTCTGTGTGGGGCTGTGCTTGCAGCTTGTCCTACAGGTCATTTCCTTCAGAGACACCTTGAGACCTCTGCAGACCAGTCAGGTAGCATGCTCCTCCTAAGTCCCTGCAACGGACCTTTACTGCCTCTCTGCCTCCCCATTAGGCGTACCTCTTTATCATATGACAGGAGGGAAAGAGGGACCCCTGTATCCATGACTTGAGAAAAGCCAGGGAAAAGAGCAACAGCTTGAGGATGGGCCAGACCTGCTCAGAGGTGGCCCAATGGATACGTTTCACACTCATGGAATGGGGACTGGCTAGAGGTAGGAGAGACCTGTGCAAAGGCAGGTGCTTTCCTGTGGCAGTAAGGTCATTTTGCAAAATGTCAAGCGGTCCTTCTATTCTTATTCTAAGCATGATAAGTCAAATTAGTGAGAATGTCCTATTTTTAAATTAATACCATTACCATATCAATGGAAAACCGAGCAACACATTATCCAGATAGTTCACCCAGAATGCCTGTTGTTATATCACAGACTTCAATTACAAGCTGATCAGAAGAGATGTTCACAAACTATCCATAGAGTATCAAGAAGGCTCTATTACTGATTTTTTTCTAGTACCAGAGAGAGAAAGAGAGGGAGGGAGAGAAAGAGAGAGAGGGAGTGAGGGAGAGAGAGAGAGAGAGAGAGAGAGAGAGAGAGAGAGAGAGAGAGAGAGAGAGAACTTAATTTAAGCCTGGGTTGACTTCTACTGTGTAGAGCAGTCCTTCAGTTCCACTCGCATTCCCTGAGACTGATGGGGGATGTAAGACAATCAGAAAGCTATCCACTGGAAGAGTTCATTCTGCATAAGAATTATCCCTTCTTGTTAAGCTTTTTTCCCCCTTAAGTTAGTAAAATATATGGCAAATCATCCTGGGAAACAGTGTGGCTCCTTTAAAGATAAATACTCCCTCTCCTCAAAAAAAAAAAGATAAACACAATATTTGCAACCATTAAACCATCGTAATTATGGCTCTCACTACAAATAAACCGGATAACTAAACTGTGCCTTTTCCGTGTTTCTAATTCAGCAAAGCCTTTATATATACCCTCTAAAAAAAAAAAAGAGTGAAGTTCATATTTGCATCTTATTGGAGACGTGCTGGCACTTTGCTAGATCTTTCCCTGCGTTCTGGCATCCTAAGCAGTCAGTCTATCTGAAGACAGAAAGCAGGGCTGGCTCTGCGTTTCTAATTCTGATCCCACACAGACATACATATGCATGCACTGGCTTCGAACATCCATGATGCACACATTATCGCTGGCATTCAGATAGGACACAAACCAGAGACGTGCCAGGTAAACGCGCAGATTTCATTTGCTGAGTACGTACTGCACGCTAAGCGCTGGCATTTGTACTATCTTTAATCCCCAGCCTTCTAATAGCAGTTGCTAACATTGACTGAGCGTTTTCCATGTGCTGAGATTTATTCTAAGAACTTTCATATTTGCCAGATCACGTGATTTTTTTTTCCAGAGCCCACAGTTAGAATGGAGCTGGGACTTTTACTCGCACAGCTGAGAATTGGAGCGTAGGCTGGCCCTACTGCCTTTCTAAGAACCGCCAGTGCTGCCAGGGACAGATGAGGACACAGGGCTTGAAGAGGCTGGATACTCACACGCCGTCACACAGCCAGCAAATGCCCAAGCTAGTATTTGGACCCAAGTGTCTGGTTCAGCTCCCAGTCCTTCGTGTCTCATCTTGATTGTTTTTTATTGGCTTCTAAGACAAAGCCACAGTGGGCAAACTGGAGAGAAACAGGGCAAGAGAAATTCAAACTCTATGGACACTGGTCTGAATTCCGTGGGTGGACTGACCTTAGAAATTAGCACACAAATTTGTGACGGAAAGCAGTGGCCCCAGGCAATTGACAGAAACTAAAGATGCAGAATTAAGCCAAGGAATTCTAGCATGACGTCATGTGTATTCTTCAGGGAACCAAACACTAGGAGAAAGTACTAAAACGGAGTACTCCATCCCAAGCCAAGCTTCCCTAAGGAAGTGATCCTCTTCAGTAGCTCAAATGTTACAGCAATGCACAGACTGCTTGAGAAGCAGACTTCCATAAGCTATTTCTACATGGCCATCATTCACAGAATAAGAAAACAAATTCATTCAGGAAATGGAAATGAGTCATCGAAAGTGGGCAATGTGATTCATAGTCCGCATGTATATAAATATTTGGAAATAAATTAGATGTATATCTGTGTTCCCACCAAGGCTTGTTTATTTTCATTTGACGACTGCCAAGAATAAACAAGAGAGACTGCAAGCAGCTTCATATTTTAGACTTTGCCCCCTGGGCTTTGGTAAGGTCACGTTACTGCTCACTTCCTTAATTAAAGCTTAATTTCTTTGCTTCTGTTTTGTAAACGTCACGGAGAAAAAAAGTATCTCTCACCCTAAAAACTCTATGTACATAGTCCTAAGCTTAAGAGGTCCACAATTCAGTTTGAAAGAATGCAAAGCTCCTTAGCACCACACATCTCAAGAGAGCACGGAGCACCCTTCGGGGAAAGCAGGTCTGCACAGGCCCGCCCTGCTACAACAAAGTCAGCCAAGAAGTGGAGGCGAAGGGCTAAGTTAAAACCTGGTTGGGAAGACAGGAAGAAGCAATTGCTTTGATAGACAGAGGACAAACCACGGCAGAGAGTGAGAAAGCCTGAAAGAATAAAAGTTCTACCAATTTTTGTGGTACCAGAACTCATGTTGAAATTTGATTAAGCATAAGTGTGCTGAAGCTGGTAATGATTAAGAGACGACAGGATGGTGACGGGTCTAGGACCACCAGTGGATTAATGTCTTTCTGGAGAGACTGTGTGAGGTCCCACAGGAGTGAGCTGTATCTTGCAGGTCTGGATTCATTACAGAGAGCAGGTTGTTATAAAGTGGGTCTACCATGACCTCTTGGTCTTTTGTGGGAGAGTCTCACCAGAAGCCAAATAGATGCTAGTGTGTGCTGTTAGATTTGTAGAAGTGTGAGCCAAGCAAACCTGCTGTCTTTATCTTACCTGCCTCAGGTATGCTGTGACAGGACACAAAATGGACCAAGGCTCGTGCCTTGAAAATATAAAGAGAGAAAAAGATCAGTAATTCTGTGGTCAGCTTAGTACCAGAATGCACACTCCTATTCCTACGTTAGCAATTATATTCCTACATTACAGTCAAAATAACAATTATAATTATTCAGATGTAACAATCTTATTCATACATTATCTTTATTACACGATAGCAGAAGATCTTATATTACTTATCGTGTGAAATGTTAGATTTATTCCACAAGATATCTTACAGATCATACGCCATTAACGACCATTAGAAAATTGATTTGCTGTAGATACTGGAAGTACAGAGTTGAAGAAGACATGGTCCTTACCCTCCTAAGTCTTTAATAAAGTTGGGAAGACAAGAAATAAACAAATGATCACACAAGTAAATAAATACCCAAAATCTCCAGAGTGAAACTGAACAGGAAATGCCTGCTGGCTTTAGCTACAGACTTTACAGTTGACCTTGTGGGAAAGTCGATATTTTTCAGTGTTCAAAAGAGCACATGCTGCGGAAGAATAGAGACAGAATCTGTGCCATTTGTAGTCATCTGCTAATAACTATTCACTCCCTCACATTATCCTGAATTCTGTTCTTAAAGATAGACAAGGAGCAAGAAAAATGAAACAACGCTAATGTCTGTCTTCAGACTGCTTTTATTGCATTAACTGGCCTTCGCTGTATTTTACTGTGGATGTTGTCGGCTCTCTTGCATAGTTTATACGTGTCTATATAATTTATAATGTAAATTTTAGTAGCTAGTGCTTGGATCCCAAGACCATCATAGAATGTGTAAGAGACTATGATTTTTTAAAAAAAAATCTTGGTAATTTGGACTTAAAGAAAGATCATTCCATAGCTGGGTGTCATGACACATGCCAGTAATCCCAGAATCTGGGAGAGTGAAGCAGTAGGCTTGGGATTTGGAGGCTAGACTGAGAATGAGACCCTGTCTAGAATAAAATAAAATAAAATAAAATAAAATAAAAAAGATAAAGCAGAATAGAGAACATGGCTGTTTATCAGTTTACACGTAGAGTGCAGAAAGAAAGAATTTAGCTTCTCCATGTAGGAATTACGTGTTAACACCCATAGGTTCCATTTTTATTAGCATCATTTTTCTCTAATTTTTCTTTGTATAAGACATGGGCAGTTTTATTAAATATTTACCTAACAGTGAAGTTTCATAAGATTCTGTAGTTTTGAATGTTTGTTCAGCAGGTTTTCCTCCCAAACCATTTGAAATAAGTAAAACATTTCTGTCTCCATAGCTTTCCAAATACACACTCTTGACAAATTGGTTAGTTACGATATGAGACTAGGCAGTTTGCCCATAATTGAAGACATTTTGCCAACAAGCCACAGGCTGCCAGGGGAAGCTGCACTACGCTCTGAATATGAGAAGATGATCCCTCTGTAAATATCCAGGCTCTCTGCCCTTTCAAAGCAATGATTCCAGGCCGCATGATTGGCAGATGCCGTAATTAATCATGACGCCATGTGATGGCCATCCTTAAGGATGACAGCTGACTCTGCTCGGAGCGTACACTCTTCCCTTCCCATTCTTTATTAGGACCCACTTGTTTTTGTCATGACCATGTGACAAAGAACGGAGACACAAAGAGCTTGATTTCATTCACAACTCATTTCTCCTGCAGTTCGTTCGACGCAATTGTCACCGTCTCCCTAGCTGCGTTTAGCCTTCGTAATATGAAAAGATATATACAAATACACATTGGGATAGCATCAGAACTCCAGAAAACCCAAGGTTTTCATTAACTCATGAAATGCTATTCATGAACCAAACTAAGAATGCTTTTATAACTGACAAACAACCATAGGTCTTTAATGTCGCAGGAAGTTTCTTGTCTAGCTAAGCAGAGGGTAAATGGCTACTCCTTGGGAACACTTTCCTCGGGCTTTTTAGGAGTGATTTGGTTTCTTCTGCTAGAGCTGTGATTTATGAGACGAATCCCTAGTTGTATGCAGCTACCGAGCAAGAGCACTTGGTCGCTTCTCATTATGCGCTCCTGCACATTACACAGAGCTCACCAGAGGCCCATCACAGTTCTTAAGAGCAAAACAGGACTCTCTTTGGTGAGATTAATTATTGACTTTGGGGGCCTATTTTCTGACTTAGCGGTCACTAGGAACGTATTTATACCCCAAGGCTGCTGGCCTCATCCTCCCCCACCTACTCAGAGTTACCTCTACAGTTCTGCATGTGAACCTATCGAAGCTTAGAACCCCTCGACTGGCCTCCATCCCTCTCTATAGAAGCTTCCATCTAGGCACAGCTGTGACAATCTCCATGTTTTCATGTCGCAGTCAATGGTTCTCAGTCCGTCCTCTGGCCCAGCACACATCACATAAATCAGAGCGGCTTCCTCAAGTTCCTGGAACTGGTGGTTGAGAGCAAGCATAGTGAACAGAACTGGGTACAGGACTGACACGCACTCCTGACGTCCAAATTCAAATCCATCCCGTGTCCTCACAAAGCCATGTACTCGAAAAGATTAAGAACTGTTGGTTGCTTACACACGTTTTTAGCAGTGGCTATCTTTGTGACATCACAATGATTTTCCTCTCATGTTTTCCTGCCGTCCAGTCACATTTTCTAACAATGCTTTTATAGTTGGTATTATATCTGCCAAGAACAACACACAGGCACATCTTGCTAGGTACTCGCAGACCTAAACCAATTATTTACCTGAAACACTTTCAAGAAAAATGCAGGCCTCCTGTTTACTTTTTTTTATATGAAGGCTCATTGTGCTAACAAAATACGGACATGAATTTAAAGGGAAAATGAATTCACAGTGATGAAAGGCTATGTAGAACCGAGGGGCTGTCAGCTCCAGATGAGGCAAGACATGCAGGACAAATGACACTGTCCAGGGATCCTGGGCTACAGATCCTGAGAGGGAATATATACAGAGATGACTTACAGAGTGGATCAAACAACAGGAAGCAGGGAAGGGATTCCCTTATCCATATATATGTGAAAGCACAAGCCAGCTAAACGGCTGAAGGATGTGCATGAACCCTGCACTTAAGGGTTGTCTGCTTACTGGCTTGTGTTTCCAAGATCATGGGAGTAATACCCAAGGAATGCTAGCCCTCCGTAATAAAAGAAAGAATAATAAAATAACTGCATGGTAGCAATCAGAGAAAAGAATTGCTCGCCTGCCACATCTAACTTCCCAATGTTTCCTAACTGCATATATCTAAAATAAAATCAATACTTCCTAAATTCAAGACACCTTAAGCCTTGTTAAAACTTAACAACACAAATGAATATTTTAAGAATATTATAAAGGTGGGGAGCACTCAATAGAATTATCTTGTGTCAAAATATTGTTTGCTTTTCCTTAATAATTTGTGTATCTGTTCATGTGTGTGCATGTGTGTGTACCTGTGTGTGCATGTGTGGGGAAGTGTCTGTCTGGCTGGAGGGACAGGAGGTGAATATTGAGTATCTTCCTGAATCGCTCTGCACCTTACTTTTTGTGACATGGTCTCTCCTTGAATCGGGAGCTCATTAGTTTGACTAGACTGACTGGCCAACAGGCCGCAGGGATGCTCCTGTCTCTGTGTCCCCAGAGCTGGGATAAGAACTACAAACTACATTTCGGTGCTGGTGCTCTGAACCCAGGTCCTCATATTTCGAGCAGCTGGCACTTTACAGAATGAACCACCTCTCTGTCATCACTAATAAACTATTAAGCTAAATTGCCAAGCTTGTGTGTGTGTGTGTATGCATGTTTTAAACTCCATTTTCTACATGTTCTCCAAGTTTTTGATTGTAAATCATTTGAATCTTTTTATAAATTCCACCCACCCACATTTTGGCACTGTAGGGTAGAAGGGAAAGATGTTCTACCATGGCTGGTGAGCAGGCTTTCATTTCAGAATGGAAGGTTCCTGCAACTTGCCGGGCATCACTCAGACAGGACACTTCTAATTGAACATGCTGGCCCAGGCACTTTGGAGTCAGCTAAGAATATGTATCATGTGTTGTCAGCTCTTTCTGATAAATGATAATGTTGTACTTGGACTCTCTGAACAATTGACCACCACAATGACAACTGATTATAGCAAAAACAAAGAGGGTTCTTTCCTGCGTGTGTGACGGGTCTTTAATAGGTTTTAAATAATAAAAATCACAATGTGGTGAGCTCAGAAGCACAGCAATTACATCTCCCTTGTTTAGAATGTAATCCAAGTTCCCACATTAATTCCACGCTGGGTGTTTAAATTTTTGCTCACTGAGACTTACTGATTAGAGCAGATACATCGTGTAGTATTTCCTTCAATATCTAGCTAACTATGGCTGAGGATTTAGCAACAATTCCCTTCAGAACCTCATGTGGCATCTGGAGAAACAGCTGCTCGGCTTCATACGAGAGAAATAGTCACGCAATGAAATGTGTTATCTTTAAACTAAATATGGATATTATACATCCTATTGTTGCTTAATGAAAAGGCGCGTGACTTTAAGAAATCATTAAGTATTCTTGTGTTTAGTTACAGTTTCATTTTGCATAACAAGACTTCCTCAGACGTTGATACCCTTCACATCCCACCACACACAGCATGGCTGAGGTGCGAGTGTCTCTCCCAGCACCTGTGAAGGTCATCAGCTGCATAGGGTGGCAGGCAAGCGTCACACACGCCTGGCTCCACACATGCAGACATTGCGAACCACAGAAGGCTGGGCCTGTGATTACATCTGGGCCAATCACAGACTCGCTCACTGCTCAGGACTGTGCCAATCACAGCCTCGCTCACTGCTCAGGACTAGGTACTTTAGACACTCAAAGACACGATTCCATAGGGTTTGTTTAAAATTAGAACTGCACACTCATGGTACAACTGCAAGGGGAAAAAAGTCAAAGCAATCGCTGCTGTGCTTTCTTTCTGCCTTAATTCAGTTAGCTAAAGGGGATGCCTAAAGTGCCTCCGCATTGCAGATCCAACAGACTGCTACCAAGACCATTTATAGAGGACACTGGACAAGTTACTCTCCTATAGAGATACACCAGACAGATGCACAATGACTTGAATAGGAAATCTCTTTACAGGGATATTTATACTCATTCAGATATAAAAGTCACTTGAGAAATCCTGGGTATAAAGCTGGTTTGGGGTAAAGGACAGCACAAACAACACCTTTCTCAACTGCTATCTACTGAAGCTAGTGACAGCTGCAGCCACACCCACCTTTTCACCCTTAGACTGGACAACCACCCCATTCTCTGCTGGAGTCTGGGTGTCTTCCTAGCCTAATAGCCAAAACCTCGTGTTCTTTCTTTCTCAGTGGTTGGTCTCTTAATGATCGACTCATTGCTGCATCTTCAACCTTAGTCTACACACCCTTCTCCTTGGCTCCTTCACTTCCATTCAACACTAGTCAGCCTTGTACAAAGTCTGCCACCTATCCCTCAATTCCTCTCCAGCTGTAGCTATCCCAGCTTGCTGCCCGGTGTAGTCAGACATGTTATAAAACATGGTCTTTATTTCCTCACCTTCCACCCATCCAGGAAAGCCTGGGTACCTGATGTCACTGAAACTGCTCTCCTCAAGACCTCTAGTTTTTATGATATAGGAACTCCATATAGCATAAACTTTACTGCCCTCCTGTGTCTTGACCTTATAGGATCTGTGACTTGTGACAAAATTGGTTGTCCTTTATTTTGTGTTTGTTTCTCCCTCTGTCTGTCATGGCTGCTTTGTCTTCGTTTTGGTCCATCTTCATTACATGTAAGTATTGTTGGGGAGCATTATATCCATTCCTGTCCTCTTTCTCTCTCCCTGTCTTTCTCTGTCTCTCTTTCTCTCTCTGTCTCTCTCTCTCTGTCTCTGCCTCTGTCTGTCTCTCTCTGTGTGTCTGTCTCTCTCTCTCTCTCTCTCTCTCTCTCTCTCTCTCTCACACACACACACACACACACACGCATGCACCTCCATTGTTGATTCTTTCTATAGAAATACAGACATCTAAGCCACACACCCCTTAAGGAACTCAAATTCAACACGTTCAAAACTGAGCTCGTGAGTCCTGTGCCCTTCTCAGATGCACAGTTTGTCAGAGCAGCACTGCTGTGGAGTGGCCTGTGCCAGGTCATGTGTCTATTTTCTCTCTTCTTTCTGACCTATCCACTGTTCTACAGGAGCCTATGAGGAAGAAATGTACCACTTGTCAGTTTTGTTTACATAAAACCAGAGCTACTTCTCCACTCTGAAGTTCTTAACCAAGGAATCTCATTTGGAGAAGAGATGGAGACAAAAGTAGGAATACCTATTTGCTCTCTGGGGTGGAGAGTGCCAAGAGGTGGAGGAGCAAAAAGCCATAGCTCTGTTTAGCCCCAACAGAGCATCCTTTTCTGACCTCCTCTACAACTCACACGGAGCAAATGGTATGGCCACATCTCTTATATCTAATACAGAATTTGGAAAAAAATTGGGGCCAGATATGGTGGTGCACATCTGTAATCCCAGCACTGAGGAGGCCAGTGTGGTACACAGTAAATTACATAGGGTGTTTCTGTTGAAAAAAATGGAACATAGCTCAGTGCAGAAAAGAATTTTTCATATTTCAAGAACTAGAATAGTTGGAAATGATTCGCCAGGCATATGGTTTTCAAGGAAAAACATGCACTGAACTGTATACTTTCTATAAACAGCTAGACCTGAGTTATCTCATACAGAACCTTTGGAACACATGGTTGCTTGAATCAACTAAAATTTAAAATTGGATTTCTCAGTCATAGAAGCCACAAAGTGCTTAGTGGCCACACATGCCAACCTTAGTAGATAGTGCAGAGTATGGAATCCTTACCACTGCACAAAGTCCTAGCTGGCAGTGATGGTCTTAGACAAGAGCCAACACAGAAATCAGAAGAACAGCAATTAGCATAAAAATACAGATTATAAGAAGAGAGGAAAAAGCCAGTGGTGGGCTGGCAGGGAAACAGCTGATTTGGGGACTTTGTGGTGTAATGGATGAGTTCACAAAGAAGTTACAGGAGGTCTCGGCAAATATAGCTAAACATGACGCAGTGTGACCATGGGATCCAGACATGTCTGTGTGAGATTAGCTTTGATATTAGCACCCTCTCATCCCTCCCTAAATTATACCATGTTCCTCCCCAGTGCTGGAGATCAGGCAATCAGAATAGCTGCTATCCAAGAATATTTACAGAGGTCATTTGCCAATGCTTTACTCTTCTGTGCAGTAGGCTCCCCCTGATCTAACCAGACAACCACAGAGTTGTGTTCTGAGATTCCTTTATGAGTAGAAGAGAAAGTAGTAGCCAGCACCAAACTGCTATGCCCATCTTTCTTCTAGAGCTAATCCTAAGATGGCAGACACAAGATGTCATTTTTCTTAATATGTGTGGTGGTGCCTGGTATACTCATCGCAGGAAAATATGCTGGTTCTGTGATTGTCTTAAGTCATAAATCTGAGGACAGTTTGGAAATATGCAGTCCATAAAGTTTGATTTTCCCCTTTTACTAGACAATTTAAAAATCTGAATCCTGCTTCTAACATGATGGCAGACAGGATCCTTTTTCTTCATCAGTTCATCCTTGGTACAGAGCGATCAGCAACAAAACACTGTGAACCCCTGACACCTAGCACCTTATCTGGGGACCCCTCCATTCTGCTCATTTGCACATGTGTTCACACCTCCCAGGAATCACAATTCTCCCTGGTTGGTAAGAGCATTTTATCTAGAGGACACACCTCTTTACTTTCTCAGCATATACCACAATTTGCTTGTCTTGAATAGCATCCTATCCTGATGGAGACTGCTTCTCTGAATATCGATTTCCTCCTATACACAGCAATCAGCTTTCATTCCTCCTACTGTTCCCACAGAGCCCAAAGTAATCACTGCAGTGTACACAGCTCCAGAAATTCTTCTCAGTCTGTGTTTTTAGGTAGGAATTGGGGGAGGGGTGTCTTAAATCATCATATAGTCTCAGAAGCACATTTATCAAGTATTGAAATGATTATTATAGTGGTACCAAGTTCACTTGACACTTAGGCAAAGCACCCATGTTAACCTAAGAAAGGTGAGCCAGGTAACCCAAGGCAAGTCAGAGAGGAAAGCCTAATACCTTTTCTTCTTTTTTATTGATGTACTATGTTTTGTCATCTTTAATAAGTTTGGTCTAGGTTTATACCACTTTGTGTATATTGTTCTTGATGATATGAAATATCAAGGATTGTTTCCCATATAACTTTCTGCCTCTGCCATTTATTTCTTATAATTTTTCATTCCCAGTTGTTTTGGAAACAAGGTGCCTATTGTAAGTCACAATCTATTCATATTCTTCATGTCTGTTTATGATTCTTCATGTCTACTGGCACCAAATCAATAAAAGGGAAAACTATGTTATTTTTTGTAAAAATGGATGATTTCTCAGAATTATATTTTTATCACAGAATAACCTCATTTGAAGAAAAAGTCTCTCAATAATCAAGATCTGACACAGCTGTATTTAAAGAGAGAGGAAGAGAGGATGTTGAAGGGGATAAGTCAGTGGGTAAAGTTCCAACACAACCATGAGGGACTTGGTTGGGATCCCTGGCAACTATACAGAAGCTAAGCATGCCAACAAATAACAGCCATCCCAGGGCTGGGAAGCAGGGACCTGGAGTTTAATGGTCAGCCTGTCTAGCTAATTACTGAGTTTCAGGTTCAGTGAGAGACCCTGTCTTACACTGGGCCTGCACAAGAATGGACCTATCAGTAGTCAAGCATGGATAGGGGAGGGGCTCAGACCCTATTTCTTACTGCTGAACTATTTAGTTTTTATAGAACAGAAAGACAGATGGGGTCTTTATGCTTAGTAGCTTATCCACTAGTGGCCCCACTGGACTCCAATGGGTAGATGCAATATAATCACACAGAAGGCCCTTGCTAAAATAAATGGGTCACCAAACAAATGTCATGAATCTGGGAAAGGGACAGGCAGGGGAGAAAAAGGAAAGGGACTGGGAAGGGTGGAGATTGGTTGGGATGGAGGGCAGATAAGGTGACTGGGAGAAAGCCGTCAGAATGTACTATATGAATCCCAAAGACAAAACTTAATTAGAAAAATATAGTCATATGCAAATCAAATGATGATTCTAGCTCTGATCTGAATACAAAAGTGCACCAATGTTATTTGTGATTTATAAAATCTGATTAAATATAACTATGTGTTCAACTTACTATGACTTCAAATTTTACTTTATTATTGAGTGTGGAAAAGGTGATTAAAGGCCTTTGAACTCTAGTATAAATGTCACTTTTCAAATGGAAAGTTATCATTCGTTTTTGTTTCTTAGATACCTCATCTTATTAAAGAATTGAAATATATATGGGAGAGAACAAACAGAAGATATCCAACACGCATGTACACACACTTATGCACACACGTATCACACACAGAGAGAAAAGAAAATTCATTTATTATAAAGACATAGTCTCAAGAAACTTATTATGACTGACTTAAAAGCACCATTGTGCTCTACAAAGGCAAAATCAGGAGCATGATGCAGCACCGGCTGCTTTTACAACCTAAACACCATTCTTCAAGAGAGTAAGAATGGATATGGATGCATATATATATATATATATATATATATATATGCACATGCATGCATATGTGTGTATAGAAATATAAAACCTATTTTAGTACTTTATTAATTATAATATGGAGAGGTATGAGTTGTTCTACTAATGATATAACAAGGCAGGCTTTATATCAAAATAAAGATTAAACAATTAATAATTACAGGTACAAAAAATTCAAGAAAGAACCCCAAAACCTTATAAAACCAAGAGAAAACTCTCTCTTCTGGGAAATAGGTCATTAAATACATAGCTTTCTGTACCCTACTGTATTTCTCCACCAACACCTCCTTCATGTGAACTATGTAAATGCATTTCAAATTCTCTCCTTTGTTTGGCAAAATAAGAAAGTTCCCTTTGTTCTAAAAATTGCACTTAGCACATTTATTACTTTGATAGACTGGACTTTTGTAGTAGTATACTTGATGCTAGATTATAGTTTTCATCGACTTATTCTTTCCCAATTGTTGGTTGAGATTACACTCTGGCTTACAGTATAGATGTACTGCCTATTCGATTTACATATATAGCCAGTTGCTATGTGCTTTTAAAAACCCAACTGTTAAAATCACATACAATTTAGCTGTTTCCTGTACTTAAAATGGTTACTTTGGCTCACACCAGTTTTTTTTTCTGTGAATTTTAAATGTAAATATAGACTTAATTTTTCATTCAAAAAAATCACTTTTTCTTGGCCAACCCTTTCTTTTTACCTCCCAAACTAGGAAATATGCCAATGTTTTTTAGAAAGTGTGCTTGCTTACTCTCCAAATGTGCGTGGAAGGAGACTAAAGCATGGCAAAAGAAGAGCAGAGGAATCAAATGTGTGGGCTACACGAGACCTAGTCAATTCATTTCACTGTCAATTTCAAGAACGTTTGAAAAGAGAACAAGAAAGAAAGAAGGGAAGAAAGGAAAGCAAACATCAAGAAGGAATTCTAAAAATACTTGAGGGGATAACTTCAAAGTTCTTTGAACCTAAGCCTTAATTATACTTATTAAATTACTGTATTAACAGCTAATATTTGATGTTTGTGTGATCTGAACATGATGAGCGCAATAAAACAAATGGCTCTCTAAAAGTAGTACCTCTAACGTAGCCTTAAGGTGGAACAGGTTAAGAACCATGGGAGGTCACAGTTTGTTATGGAACCAACTGAATGATTATTGGTTCACTAAAGTATGAAGAACATTAAGGTACAATAGAGAGAATTAAATTGTATAATAGAAAATTACTTGTTGGGCTTAAAATTTTCAAAAAAAAATATTTTTATCTTAGAATTGGCATGGCACCATTTCAAATAGAGGTTTAGCATCATTAAATCCTTAAAGAACATTCTTTAAAGAATAGGAGAAAAAAAACACTATCATAACTGAAATTCTACTTCGGTTACCAATCAGGTTTAGTGTGCTTCACAGGTAAACAGGTATTAGAGGACTCAGCTATTACTGGTATTGTTATTAAAAATAAAAACACTCAAGTAAGAAATTATTATTGTTCCATAGGGGAGGGTTAAATTCTATAAAGTGATATTTAAATCATTGTTTAAGGGCTCTCTGTGAGCCAGAGGTCTCCATAAAACACTGAAGTAGGGCAGTAAGCCAAACATTACCAATATGGATTATATCTCTATAGGGTAAACCATATCTGAGACCCACTAGAGACTGTTAGCACAGGCTCAACTACAAACAGAATATATATTATTATTTTTAAGCCTAAGTCAAAATTATGAATACCTTTTCATTGATATAGACAAGGGTTAATGATTAAATCAAATAACTGGTCAAAATTCCTTGTAACTTAACAGACAAACGTACTTCATTGCTTTGAATGCATGCACTTCTGCATTTAAAGGGTAGGAACCAAGGATGAAGAACAATTGAGAACCTAGTCCATTTCCTATGTGTTAGGGATTAAGTACAGGGTCTTGGGCAGCTTACATAGGCAGTCTGCCACTAAACCATGTATTTCTAGCACAACACAGTCAGTTTTGAATATCAGTTCATCATATGCACATGTGAAAAGGTGACTGCCATTCCTGGTGATGCAAGTGCAGGACTATAAGCCCTTAACACTTATCCAACAAGTCAATTAGTGGTCATTTGAAGAAAGAATGTGTTAAGGTTTCAAAAATATTCTACAAATAATCCTGAGAAAGATCAAAACAGTTCCAACAACTAAATTCAGAAGGATTTGGGTCAAATTCAGAGGCATAGACTCACATAGGTGTTCTCTAATAGCATACTTGAAGGTCAGATAACTTTTAGTCCAACAAGGTTACAGTTGAACATGAGTCAAAAGTACTCCACACATGTCTGTCTACAAGAAAATGTTTACAGAATCATCTTGCATTTACTTAATCTTATTTTTATTAGTGTTTGTGCATAAAAAGTATAGAAGGGAAAACAAGCATCTCCAACTCAAAAGGGCTACAATATAAATCTATGAGTATTGTGTTGCCTGGATCCTTGAGCATCCAATCCTTGAAGCAATGTGTCCAGACAGTAGCACATACAGTCTAAAAGGACCATACTATTGCCTTGAAATATAATGTTTGCCTTGTTATGTTTTGGCCTTTTTGGGGACCTTTTACTCTCTCCTTCTTTGCTGTTGTTTCCTTTGGGAATGGAGATATCATTCTGTGGTGGTTTGAAGAAGAATGACCCCTGTAGGCTCATATATTTGAAAGTTTGGTTCCCAGTTGGTGAACTGTCCAGAACGATTAGAAGTAAGGACTTGTTGAAAGACGTGTGTCACTGGGGGTGGGCTCTGAGGTTTCAAAGGCCCATACCCAGCCTAGTATTACTCTTTCTCTACCTGTTTCTTGTAGATAAGGCATGAACTCTGAGCTAGTGCTCCAGTGTTACGCCTGTGTGCCTGCCTGCCTATGCTATGTTCCCTGTCATAATGCTCAGGAACAAATGTTCTGATGCTGCCAGCAAGTCCACAGTAAAATGTTTTCTTTTATAAGTTGTCTTGGTCACAGTATCTCTTCACAGCAATAGAACAGTGGCTATGACACTCTTATATTCCTGTCTTACCACTGAATTTTGGAAACACGTTTTACAGCAAGTTTACATGTGGGGAGCAACTGGCCTTGGTATGAAGCCCATCTCTTACTCGAAGATTTGACTAAAATGATGGAAAGGACTCCAGACTAAGACGTTTCAGTTGATACTAGGATGAGTTAAGACTATGAGAGCTACTGGGATGGAATGAATGTATTTCTTATGAGGTGAAGTGGATCAGGAGAACTAATGTGGTTTGAACACACTCCCTCTAAACTCATTTTGCTAAGGTAATCGTATTAAGAGGTGAGAACTTTTAGAAGAAACGGTGTGTAGGGGACTCAGCCCTTGTGATTGAGAAGACCACGGCAAAGGAGGGTTCCCATTTCATTTGCTCTCTTCCCATTCTGCCCTCAGCCACGTGAGGTCATGGCATCTCTCAGCATCCCCACAGAGGGCACACCTCTTGCCAGCAATTAAACCTGCCAACACTTTGGTCTTGGGTTTCCTTGCTGCCAGAGCCTTGCAGAAATCACTAACTGAGGCTTTGGTATTCTCTTCCTGCACAAACAGACTAGACACCATCTTCACTTGAGCTTCTCACACGTGACACACCCCCTCTTTACTGATAACTCTTGCCAGCTTCCTCTTTCTGACTTCTGATAGTCTTCATAATTGATTCTGACAATAATTTTGACTTCCATACACACATAAAGGTAAAGAAGGTAGGCTTAAAGCAACACTATTGGTACTCTCAAATTCCAGATTCTTGGTTATTGGCTATGAGACTTTGGATTAAGTTACCAAAACCTCATCTTATCTTACTTTCCTCAACTATAGATTTGGAATAACTCATAGATGAAAAAACTTTCACAAAGTTTTTATGAATATTATATCATGGGTATGATTGCTTGGTATGTATTAAATGTCCTTTTAACATTGTTCTGCAACTGATTCGTGAATATAAGCATACTCTCTAATATATTTTGAAAGTTTCTAATTCATAAGTTACTAACTTCCCTTTCAGAATGCCTGCCCTTCTATCTGCAAACAATGCTTATTGTAGAATAATCCTTCTCTATGTTGTGAATATGTATTGTTCTCATTGGTTGATAATAAAAGCCGATTTGGCCTGTAGCTAGGCAGGAAAGTCAAATTGAAAATACAGAGAGAAGTAGGGTGGAGTCAAGGGAGATGTGAGCCAGCCACCCATAAAACAAGATGCCAGAGGACTGGTAAAGCTATGGCCATGTGGTGATACATAGATTAATGGAAATGGGTTAATTTAAGTTGTAAGAGCTAGTGAATAATAAGCCTGAGTTATCAGTCAAACATTTATAATTCTTATAAGCTTCTGTGTGGTAATTTGGGAAGCACTTGCTGGGAGTTTGGAAGCAGATGGACAGGAGACAAGCCTCTGCTTACAAATACCTACCTGTTACATAGTAGGGATGGATCTTCTATCAACATAAGATCTTCTACAGGTTGGCTTACATAATGTTTTAAAGGTATAACCTGACTTTCAAGTGACAGAACAGACTCAGGAAATTGTACACGGCCCCACAGCCAAGTGTGGGCCACTGGGATTTGTGTCTAGGTTTGTGAATCTAAAGGCTTGAGGTCTTTTCCTTTCTGTGCATATCACAGGGAGGAAAGAAGGCAGACATATAAGTACTGCAGAGTGTCATGATCCATTCAAGGTGAAGCAATCATAATTATCAGCGGCTCTGAGGGGCTCAAACCCAGGTTGGAAGAACCCTGTACTATTCCTCAATATCCACCTTTCTACTTGTAGGAAGCAGAAGTAACCTTCGAGAAATTTTGTTTATTTGAGACAGGGTTTTTCTTTGTAGTTTTGTGTAGCCTGTCCTGGAAATCTCTCTATAGACCAGGCTGGCCTCGAACTCAGAGCTCCACCTGCCTCTGCCTCCTGAGTGTTGGGGTTAAAGGTGTGTACCACTACCACCTTGTGAAAAAAATAGTAATTTCTTAAAGGAACAAAGTCATTCAGCACAAATTTTATGTTAGTTATATGTAAAACAGAGTGTGTTCATAATGCTAAGAGGAGGTTTATCCCTCTACATTTTGTCTGGCAGAAACCATATACTAACATGCTACAGGCAAGTTCATTGACCATAGTATGACCGGCTTTCATTGCAGAACTAGATGGCTACTCATTAGCTTTACTTGCAGGAATAGAAGACATTCCTCTAACAATTCAAAAGAGAAAAATAATGAAAAGAAAATCTCGATTTCAATAGTGTGTCATTTTATTGATTTCATCAATTACTTAATACATGGAGTACATAAAATTTTATTTGATTTTATACAAAAGAAAAGAGAAAATCCAGAAGATTTGCATAACAATGAAACCATGCAAGGCAATGTCTAACAACAGGAAGTATGATTGTCTGTGTTTGAAGGTGAAGGGCATGCTGTCCTAGAAACACAGAAGCCACAGTGTACTGCAAGTTCCTTGAAAACAGAAAATGCCCAATAGAACCAACTTACAGACCTTGGAGTGTAGTTCCCTTCAGCATGAGAGAAGTTCATTCATTCACTCAGGAGCATTACCAGGTGCCTCATACAGTGTCAAACAATAAGCCAGAAATGGAAGAAGTACCAAGTTGGAGCAAGCTTAGTGGGAACTGAACAAACATGCTCCTGGCTTGGCAGAGGTCATCAACGACTTCAGGTCATGCCACTTGGCGATTTCTTCCCAAAGACGTGCTGTTACTCACATACCGTCTGCTCCTCTCTTCCCCAGAGTGTGTTAGGCTGTTCTGTTCCCTGAATGCTTTCACAGATGGGAGACGGAAGGTGGAAGAGGAAGCAACATAGACAGCACTACTCACCAGGAAAGCCAAGACTGGAATCGGGCTTTCTGATTTACAGATTTAGGACAAAATTAAATGTTTGTTCTTCATTCCAAGGGGCTATTTTTGCAAATGCTGCTGGGTCGATTGAAGAACTTCCAGAAAGAAGTTGGAGTGAAATTGGTTGAGCAGATAGGAATGTGAAGTGGTGCACACTGAACACGCAGAGTTTGCAATCAGTGCTCATTACTCAACCAAGGAGCAGATGAGATTCCACAGCCATCCTGGTTGTGGTGCAAGAATGGATTTTAAAGTAGAAGATGCTGGCCAAAAAAACATCCATAGTTGCATGAATCTATTCTGTCCTCAGGGGTGAGTCTAGGAGGGAACAAGCAGTAACTTCTTCATTTAAAATTGTTTATGATTTCTCTTTTAAATTAACAAAAAATTCTCAGCGGGGCTCCAGATGGCCTGGAATGAAACTAGGGTCACTCGTTATCCAGATTCAGATGAAAGACTTTTTAGAAGTTGCCTGATGTGAACTGATTTTTACTAATGACATAAACCATCTATTCTCTTAAAAACCTCATACTGGCAAGCTTTCCTGCCTGCATGTATCTCTCTAATTTTTTCAAAAAGTGTTTCAATGCTGTCTATCAAGATGATGAACTTTTCTAAAAATGCTTATGAGCTCAAGGTAGATGTGGAGGTGAAATATTGGCTTTCATAGCCTGGTCCTGGCCCCTGGAGGGTCATGAGACTACATGGACAAGAGCCAAGGCTAAATCATGAACTGATGGTCGAAGTTCAAATTCAGGGCATTCTAGAAAGATGAGCCTTTTGGTTTTAAGTGTCATATCACTGTTTATGTGTATGTACTGGAACATACATGGCGAAAAAACCAAGATTAGGGATCTTGGGAAAAACCAACCACATTTTCACTTTAAATTTACTTTTATCTCATATTCAATGTAAACAAAAAGATTAACTAAAAATTATCAACACATATAGCCCAAAGCACCATCACTGTTGTCTAGGTTTCTGCCAATCTTCAAGCTAATGTTTTAGGATTATGATAAGGAAATAAAATAATTGTTCCACTTGTCTAAGGTTCTCACATCCCCAACAATCATGTTTGGGTTTGAATTGGGGACTCAGGGTCTAATGATCTCTAAGGCGTGGCTTATCTGCTGTTGAATTATCACTGTCCTCAAAGTGGAGGCAGCACTGTGGGAGCCCCAGCGGATGTCCATGTGCAGAAACTGCTGCAGGAAGCCTTCCTAACAATCAGCACAGCCCACCATTCCCGCTGAGTCAGCCACTGGAACTGCTCAGAATCACAGAAGGGAAGGTGGCTTGGTTCACATATAACCTTTACACAAATCTACTCAAGCACACACGATGGGCTCATGTGTAGTTTTACATGTAGTGTAGGAGACTTTCTTTGCAGTTGGAACTCTGATTCTCCATGTTCACCAATGTGGTATTGCATCATAAACATTCATAGGTTATTAATTTAACGAATGCTGGAATGCAAAAGATTACAAAAGAGGCCAAGGTAGAACCATCGTGAAAGCCATGACATTTATTGAAGGGAGACATATGTTTGCAAATCACATGCTGCATACATGACATGGTTCACAAGGATATCCCAATTAGGTTTGTCACAGACTTGCCACATCGTGTCTGTCCCTCCCTCCATTAAAAAAAAAAAAACTGAAAGAGGGAAAACACCATTTCATCATTATGTTTACAAATCCAAATGGTAACTTTCAATCAGAAAATCTGTGCTTGAGCAGTCGGCAAGGCCCATGTCGGCTTTCCAGCCCCATACACAAACCTCTGTATGGGGACAACTTTTCAATGAATGACTTTACTAACCCAACTTGTATCTCAGCACAGGCTCAGCCAACAGGGCAGCAACTGCAAAGAATGGCGGACTGTCTAGCATCTGTCTCATTCAACAAGTCACCTTGTTTTTGAAGATCAATACATTATTTAATTTTTGAAATAAAAATTCATCTAATAAAAGGTATTATACAGCATATTTCTATAAAAAATGTCCAGTTAAAATGTTCAAAACTTTACTAATTGGATTTTTGCCCAGAGGAAGAAGTTTGAGAAAAACTTTTTTAAAAAGTAAAAATAAAAATAAAGGAAAGAAAGAGGGAAAAAATGGCGTATGGCTCTTATTGTACAATGTAATCACTTATTTTCCTAAAAGGTATCTTTAACATTAGCAATAAAATGTAAAACTTCATTTCTAGAACATAGACAATTTAAAAAAGAAAATACGTATTTTGACGAATAGAGACAGAAAGGTAAATTAAATCATTTTTCTAAGTTCTCTGCCTTTTTTTCTCTCTTCACATTTAATAGACTATCCAACTGTGATTCGTGTTTATGAAAAGAAGCCACTGGTTTTTATCTCATTAGAAATTAACACAAAGTTTCAGCATTGTAGACTATCTGATGTAGAAATATATAATTCAGGTTATAGAAACGAAAGCCTAACTTGCTTTGCTCTGAGCAACCTGGCGTTACTTAGTAAAGCATCTATGGACACACCCCTTGGGTTTAGTCTACATTACCAACTTATCTCATGCAAAAATTTTCCAGTTCTTGCTACTTGGTTGGGACTAAGACTTGGCGATTGGAGATTGGGTCTTCACTTTTATCTCCCTCCCTCCAATGCTCTATTCTTATTCCCTTACATCCCTGAAAGTAAGGAATAGTTCATCTGCCTTGGCAAGCTATTTTTATAACAACTTAGATATTACTCATATTGGATATGAGTGGAGCATTTCCCCATGATTTTTAACTTCTTTAGCTTCTTTTTCTGTTCCTCTTCAACATCTTTATTTAAGGGAACTGTGTACAACACTTGGGCTCTAATTGATAAAATACACAGACAGGCCGGTGTCAATGCTGTTTCTGCTCACTGGTATGACTGGCTCCTCTTTACAGTTTACAAAAGAGCTGGGTTGTTCCTCATCATCTTTGGCTGGATCCACTGCAGATGTAGCATTGAGGGGAAGCACTTGCACTCACTGTGCAAGACAGTCATGAAACCAGGAATCCACACATTCACTGCCTGATGCTGCTATAGAAACAGAAATACTAACAAAATAGCTACATGTGTGCCCATAAGACAGTTTCTCCAGACAAGAAAAGTGCTGGCCTTTATGAACTTGAACCCTTTCTAGTGTGTGTGTGTGTGTGTGTGTGTGTGTGTGTGTGTTAGAGCGGGAGGTGTGTGTGCAGGTCAGAAGACAACCTCAGATATTGTACCTCAGATGCCATCTGCCTTATGGACATGTGAGAGAAAGACAAGGGTCCCTCACTGACCTGTAGCTCATCAAGTAGGCCAGACTAGCTCCAGGGGTCCAATGGTCTCCAGCAATGGATTACAAAGACTTGTCCTTTCTAAATGAGAATTCTGGGGTCTAACTCAGCTCTGTGTGCTTCAGAGGGCAGCATCTCACTGACTAAGCCATCTCCCTAGCCTATTGTTAAATCAAACTCTCTTCATTCCGCTACGAATCATTCACTGAACTCCTAGTATGAAAACATGGGGTAGTTTTTTTCTGAGCCCACCCTCCCCAAAAGCAAAAGGCCTTTTTTTTTTTAATGAACAACAGCAGAACATGTCAATATAGACTTGATTCTCTAGTTGGTTTTAAGTAATCTCTTCCACATAAAAGGAAATGAAGAAAATCACTAACATTCAGGAAGGGGTAGGGAGAGAGATAGTCAGTGCTTGCTGATGCCATGTCTGAGCCAAGGACTGAGAATAGATATAAGCTGCAGAACTCCTAAGCCTCTTAAGTGGAGGGGATATTTATTTTTGCCATTTTATGGATGAAAGAAAAGAAGCTTTAAGTTTCAGTGTTATTTGCAATGATTCCTCAAGCTACAGCTGAGTTTGTGCACCTTGGAGTGTTGGCTCAAGAAAGTACTACTGAGATAATTCTAGAATTTTAACTATGATTTGAGTAATTTCAAAGGAAGCCCTCATGCTCACTGTCCTCCTGTAGTTCAAATTACCAACCACGATGCAAACTGCTCTGGTCTAAAAAAATACTTGATCTTCTGGACTGAGAAACTATCTTGTATGGCTATAAATTTGCTTCTGAGATTTTTGGCTTTATTTTTTTCCTTAAATTGTTATTTTCTTTATGTCCAAAAATATCTCTCTTTTCCTCCTTCCTTCTCTTCCTCCATCCCTAATTGTGTTTTCACATATATGTGTGTATGTGTCTGCTTGTGTGCATGCGTGTACACATACATAGTCATGTGCAGGCCAGAGGTCAGCTTCAGATGTTCCTCTACAGGCACATCTTGTTTTGTTTTTTTCTGGTTTGATTGTTTGTTTTGGCATGGGGTCTCTCACTGGCCTGTAACTGACTCACCAACTTGGCTAGAATGACCAGCCAGCAAGCCCCAGGGGTCGGTTGTCTTGTCCTCCCCAGTGCACATGGCTACACCTGGCTTTTTTACATGGTAGCTTCTAGGGCTCAAACACTGGACCTCTTGCTTTCATGGCACAAACTTGACTAACTGAGCTCTCTCCATGGTCCCATCTATTTTATTCTGTTTTGTTCTGATTTGTTTATGGAGACAGAATTCTACATAGCCCAGGCTGGGCCTCGAACTTGGAATTCGGCTGGGATTACAGATGTGTGCTGCCCTCCTTGATGAAGCAATATTTTGCATGAGTTAGATTTCTTCATACACTCACAATTTTTTTAAGATGAAGAAAATTTTGCTGTGATTCTCTAAGCCTCTCAGTATTATAAAATAAGCCCCTGTCACTTACAACCTGATTTGGATGGGAACAACGAATTGACATATCAATATGCGAGTCTTGCTGTTATCATATTTTCATCTTTCACATTCAGATATTAATGAAATCACCAGTGTTTAGATAAAAGGGAAAGACATGCTGATAAATTGACTCTTCCTAAAGATAAGTCCCTATAGAACAATTCAAGGGCAGAGTTCTTTTGGTATGCTGTCTTCCCTCATTCTGATTTAATGCACAGGAAAAACCAGCACGCTTCTTCTCACTGATTCTCTCCATAGAGTTTTATTCTCCTCTTTTTACCCAAGAAATCTTTCAGACCCACTGGCTATTCTACCATCTTAAATTGTGACTCATAATTCAGGTAGGTTATTGTTAATTTCGAATTCCAATAGTGGCATAGAAACAAGATTTAAATTCAGCCCAATAATTGAAGTCAGACGTCATTCAAATGGAAAATAAAACTTGAAAGGATGTGAGAGCCCTTTTTGGTTGCAAAGGATTTTATTCTTATTGCCTCTAGGGTAAATAATAGATTTTTTTCAGAAATTGGGTCCTTACTAGCCGCAGTTCAACAAATGCATGCAAATGGACATCTGTGAAATAAATCTGTCACGGATGTGGCACCTGGAAATGAGGTCTCAACTAGGAAGCAATTCATTATCACAATAAATCATATCAGTGATCTATGCAGACACCCACACCTCTTATTTAAAAAAAAAGTCTAACAGGTATCTTTAAAGACCAGCTTATTCGAAAAGGTGACGAAGCGGTTGATTGTATCGGAGAAGGAGCCACTTACAACATGCTCTTGGGAGTTAATTTCCTTACATCTGTATTTAATCTCGAGAGAGGCTTTGCAGAGTGCTAAATTCATCTCTGAAGGCAGCTTGAGTGTTTAAATTTTAGATTTTAAAAACAGCATCGTACCATGAATGCCTTTGGAAATCTCATCCCTTCTTAATCGCCTACCTGTTCCAAGAGACAAGGTGAATGCCAATCTCTTGCCTTTAAAGGTTTCCTGCTCTTATCTATAATTTTAGTGACATAAGATTGCACCTTTGATGTACTTCTGAGTGGCGAAGGGACAATTCTGCAATACAGGACAGCTGAGGGGCTCTCTAAACTTGCCAGCCCCAGCAGTTTGCTGGCAGTGCTTAATCTCCCATAGCCTTCTCTCACCTAAGATCAGACCCCATCTTCACTATTGCATTTTCTTAGCAGGAAATCAAACTAACAACATCCAAAGGGAATAATGATGAGACATGAAAAAAACAAAATAAACCCCCAAACTCCAGAGTTGTGTTAATTTCCTTACTCCCACCCATTTCCCTCTATCTTCCTCAAGTACCTGTCCATGGACAAGGCTCCTCTTGCCTACTGCCACAGGTCACGTCCCTGCCCCAAAACTGGTATCAAAAGCCTACCAAAGAGAGGGAGATGATACAAGGCAACTTGGGAAGGGGGAGGCTGGGGAAGTCTCCAGGCAAGGAAGAATAAAACAACTCATGTGTTCAATATCATGTCAGGACATGGCACTCCTAATGGAACAGCATACCTCCACCAGATTAAATTTAAAAAGTTAGAAAAGAATTTCTTCCTCAATATGTCAGTGTTATTTATATGTGAACTCATTATATGAAGCACCTAAAGTAAAAGTTCCTTCACCAAACTATATAGGATTATATGACATATCATAACTTGATAAAAAGCAGAGCTCTAGACAAAGTAGAATAAATTGTATGTTAAAATATAAAATAAAATTTACTGTTCTTGAGATAGAGGCTAACTTGGAAGTGATATAATTAATTAGCTATTGTAAGAAAACTTTTTTGGTATGGAATACTTAAAATTAGTAATTACCCACAAGTCTTAATCAACCCCGTCTATTACGTTGAAAAATTCAAAGAGCAAAGGAGAGAAATTTCAAGAGATGTATTGAACTTCTTCCCACATGGAGTGTCCTTTTAAACCAAGTTCAATGGATTTTCGTGGGCAGCACGTCGCTGCCTTACTACTAGCTACACGTAAGTTACTCAGCTTACTAAGTTGGTTATTCCAGAAATTTCCAAGTCAAAAATTTAAGCTGATGAGTGTTTCCAGAGTCACCATCCAGTTCCCTTTGTGAAAGGAGATTCTAAATATGCCCTTTTCCAGTCTTCAGCACCTCATCAGTCCTCCACGGGCTCTCAAAAATGAAAGCTAGCGGTTCTGTGATGACTTCGGCCAATTCATTAAGTACGCTAGGATGCCGGCCATTGGGACCTGTGGATTTGAACATATCTGGGTTACTGAGGTTCTGTTTTACCCATCCTTCCCCTAGTTCACCACGGATGCCTGTTCCTGCCTTCAAGCCAGGCTTGTCCCTTTCTGGTTACCCTGTAGAGTTTTGAAAAACAACATTCAGTGCTTCTGTTTCTTCTACACTCATTTTCTCTTTTATGATAATAAATGGAGAACGCACTATATTCTTCTAAAGCCTTTGGTTTATTTTTAAATGGTCTACTTTTTTTTCTTATATATACCTTGTGAAAAAAGGAAAATGAAAACCTCAAATCTACCTTGCAATAATTTGGATTTCTCAATCACATTGTTGAATACATGTGTTAGCAACTCTTAATAACAGAGCCTTAGTTAACATCCTGCAGACGCTCCGAATGCTAATGACTGCCTATCTCACGTGCAAAGGGAACTTTTGTATTCGACTTGTAACAGTAGACGCCAGTGCTAATTCAGAATGCATCTTCCAAAATAAAGACGATTCACAATCATCTTTAATCATTATCATTTGTATGCATAAACAATGACTTTCTCTGCAAGGCATTTCAGAAGCAGGAGCTGGAGGTGGATGAATAAGGATTTCTGTCAGAGCAGTAGCCCAGCAGAATGCATTTGCTATGTGGTCATCGGCGTCCAGGGCCTCAGGTCTACAACACATTAATCATCTCCAGGTTCTGCCAGGTGTTGACGTGTTAACCCCTTTATTGTCACACTGACTCCTCTAAAACTGCAAGGCAGCCACAGATGATACTTTTCTGCCCATCCATTACACTCTGCCGTGTGCTGGGAGTCCCCTGACAGGACCAGGAAGGACAAAGAGAGGAGAAAAGGAGAGGTGAAGTGACAAAGAAACCTAAGACTATTCCCTGGTTTTGGATTTCCCGACTCCAACTGTTTGGTTTGGGTTTTGTTGTTGTTGCTGCTGCTGTTTATGAGAAAAGGGTCTTTTGGGAAAGGCTGTATATGTTGGTTTTCCTAATCTATCTCTCACTCCACCCTTTTACAGAAGTTTAGTCTTTGAAACTTAGCAACGCCCCCAAATGTAAATCATATTGCAGAGGACCCCTTTAGAGGACAATTCTACACCCCTCTCTAAAGTTTTTCTCAGAACGTGGAATTCTCACCCTTGCTCTTGCAATGGCCACTTGCTGACTGCCACATTATCGGTTAGTCTGTTAGTCTGGGAGACACCATCGGGTAATTTAAGCTGGTAGGAAGTATTACCGACCAAGCTTCATCGTTCTTCCTTCCAGAGAGAAAACTATTTATTGTCTACTGGGTTGGCATTTGGCTCAAACTCTAAGAAAGTTTTACTAATAATTAATATATTCAAAAGTCACTTTTTAAAAATCTAGCCTAATTTAATACTTCTATTAAAATCGCTTCCTGTTGCCATCTGTGGTAGCATAACCTTTAATCTATCTTGACAAGCAAAGTTGTTGAGATGGTCTGGAGGGCAGCAGGGGAGTAAGGTGAAGTCCTAGAGAGGAGAGATCATTGTAACACAAAGGTGCAGGTTTTCTTCATTGTGTAATGCTGTAGTCGACAAATAAATGACAGGATATTAGCAACAACAATTCTATTTACTGTGTGGCTCACGGTAACTAGCTCTTGGTATCAAGAAGAGCGAGCATCAGAAAGAGACTCAACTTAGGATGTTAGCAGTCACTCGGAGGAAGACAGCCCCTGGCTGAGAACGAACAGGTCCCTTTTATACACCTGCCCTAAAGGAGGCAGAACTCTGAATGAAGTTACCTAAACAGCCTTCATGGCCTCACATGTTCCAGGGACATTTGAAGAGAGTAAATGCCTTTGGACAGGCTGTCGTCCTTCAAGTACTGACCGTCTCCACATTAAACTTTTTTGGCAACTGGGAGGGAGCATGAAGTCATTTCACAAATCTAACCACAAACCAACAGCCTCCGATATCTCACTTGTCTTTGGTTCCACAAAAGCAAAGCAAATTCACTTAACAAGCTGAGTCTTGCAATTTTGCTATTTTTCCTTCCCGAGGGAAAAGCGCGAGAGGCCGACAAACAGGATTTCCATAGTTGGGTTATGGAGAGCTTCAAGTTGGGAGAGCAGCCACAGAGAACAGCAATTAGCAGAGGCCGTGTTGCATCACGACTTGGGAAATGTTAATATTTCCCCTGTTACAAATGCTCTCAGGACTCTGATGGCTGATGTACATTGTGGCTTCATGCAGCCCTCGAAAGACCCACTCAAATGAAATAAAAATGAGCAGACTCAGAATCCCAGCTAGCTAAGCAAATAACAAAGACCTCTTAGGGTCAAACCCGCATTCGGTAGCACAGTTCCCACACCTTATTCTTTTTATTTTCCCATTGCTAGTTTCCCCCTAAGTTACCTGGCATTCTCCTACAATGAAAAATGGGTCTCTCTTCATTCCACCAAGGAAACTATCAATATATTTGATGACTATGTATCTGTATAATAATGTTAAGTCAGAGTTAAGTGTGCCCTTTTCCTTGGTTAGTGAGCAAGGTTGGTTTAACCATCCTGAAAGTGAGATGAAGATGGGTCTCCATGGCACACTGCGCACCTAACATGTGTGAGGTACAGACTTCAGTTCTCAGCACTGGAGGAGAAATGCAAAGAAGAATCATGAAAGCAACATTGTATCTGGTGTGCTCTCAATCTTCTTCAAACCCAACCTTAGGAAGAATGAATACTAACTATGTTGGCTTCAGATCTTAAAACAGCTTGAGTTTTCTTGTTTTTAAAGACCAGATGCGTTAAAAGATTGAAAGAATGGTTTTACCCTCAGCATCGTGTTAAGCTAAGTGTGGTGGCAGACACCTGTATTCCCAGCACTCAAAAAGGACACAGGACAATCAGAACTCTATGGAGAGCTTGAGATCAGCCTGACTACATGAGACCGTATGGACAGACAGACAGAAAAAGAGAGAGAGATGGGGGGAGGGGGAGTGTGAGCTAGAAAGAGGGTGGGGGTGGGGATGAATATCTTGCTGGGTATGGTAGTACACGTCCGTCGTCCTAGTACTTTGAGACAAAGTCTGAAAAATAAGAGACCGGCCTGGTCTACATAGACAAGCCAGGGCTGCAAAGTGAGACCCTGCCTTAAAAGAGTAAGATAAATTTAAAAATAATCATAGCAAACTTTAAAAGGTGGCCAGTAACTTTTTTTTTTACAACCTGCTAAATTATCATCTCCAAAATCACTAGGCCAGCACTGCTGAAGGGTTACATTCTGGTGGGTCCTTTCTGTGACTCTCCTCGCCAACTTGGAGGGCACCCTCAGTCTCCACATGAGAGACCCACAGGCCTCCTACAGGCCTAGTTCTTGGTCTACGCTGGTTCTTTCTTAGTCGTGTCTGTTCTAGGTTTGAGTCGAGGCTCCTTCTTCAAGGATCTGGCAATCACTGTCTCTGCATCTCTACCAACACTATAGCCATGCTCTGAGAAACAGTGCATGCACACAGAGGGTTCGGGGCTGTGATGGGAAACGCAGCTCAACCCACAAAGAAACCGTTATTCTGTGCTTAAAAATCAAGATTTCTTATTTTTCCCAGCTTGATTATTCTGATTTTTAGCCAACTTGAAGTCTGTTACTCTTTGGGGCTTGTGGTTCTTCCCCTGATTACAGACAATCAGAGCTCTGTGGTGCAAGCTAACCCATCCTGGGAAGTTAGTCTCAACTTTGATATTACTCTAAAGAACAGCCACAGATGCCAATCCGATAGCCACACCACACGTGCTCCATGTTTAGTTACTCAAAAAAAGTGGTTTTCTTGAATAATTAATTATCTTTTTCTTCATTGGGGGGAGCTGAGTCACTTATAAAAAAAAACCACAAACTTAATTTAAGGATAAACAGTGTCTTCTAGATGATAAAAAATGAGACCAAAGTTGAAAATCTAGATGCTTCGTGATAGTTTTAGTTTCGTTTTGTTTTTAACTTTATAACATACTAAAGCTAGGGTTTTTGTTATTCGGCCATGACATACTGGCCATTATTATTGAGCAAAGAAAGGCAGGGCTGTTCTTAGAGAAGAGGCAAGCACAGCCTGGTTCTATGGAAAGCTCTGAGAGCACAAACCTCTGTTCAGACCTGCATCTTTCTAGGAATGTTGTCTCTGTGTGTTTGTTCATGGTTACAATCACTAGAACCATCTATAGTATCATTCTTGCATATGTCTCTTTGAAACAAGCTCCTGTTGCAAGATTTTAATCTAAAAAGTCCGCTGGGATCCCATTTTCCTTCACTTGCATAGAGAAAAAGCTTCACGGATCCACTAGGCTTGCGTGGGTCTTCATGGCCATTTTAGTTCTTCCCTTCAGCATTTTGCTTGGGGATGCTCGGACTGACTTCTGGCCCCAAGAAGAAAGAAGATGTGATGTGCTATTGAGCAGACAGTTGGCATATAAAATGCCTTCAGCTGCCTTCTATTCTAGGGAAGCCTTACTGAGTAGATTCCCTTAGATTCTATAGAAGTATCGATGTTTTTTTTTTCCCCCCTTTGGAAGCAAATACCTAAATGTCTTCAGTCAAACGATGAACAGTTCCTGATGATTATCCAATCTGTCTCCATCCTTGTGTGCTAGGGGATGACTTAATGCTTTCTTTCTGGAATGAATTAAACAGATTAGGAAGAACTGCCCTTCCATGACTCCTCTGGACACAAACATTTTAAATCTTCACTCTCTGACTTATCCACAACTTTTCATCAAATGCACACTATACTAGAGAGGCTGCCTGGGAATTTTCCTACCCACTTATTATTCATAAAACTCTCACAAACACACTCGGAGGTTAAAAAGCAAAAGCATCTTTGTCTATGCTATCCTTGGGGCATTAACTGATGGTATAATTTTTCCCACTGAATAGTTATGTAAATTCCCAACTTTTTCAAAAGTTTAAAAAGCTGCTTTGCAGCCCTCAGCCCCGAGTGCTTGGAGTGAAATGACTTCCAACACACAGAATAACCTGCAGGACTGAGGTCAGCCAGGGACAGCTGGTGCTGCAGGAGCTTCTGAGGCCTGGAGTCAGAGCCTCATCTATCTCTTCCATCAGTAACAAAGACTCAGGAATTTAACTCAGGGGATTCTGCATCATGTCGTCTGTTGTTTTGTAATAATTAACAGCCAGTCAGAACAGGAGCCCAAAGTTAGGTCATCTCTCTTTTCAGAATTGTAATAATATGGCTGAGGACAAGAAGTGGTAATGAGTTTAGAACAGACAGGGAGCTTGGCCACGGTTCCAGACCCGAGTGAAGGGATTCAGTGGAGTTGACACAGGCAGTGAAGGGCTATAAGGATGGCTGAGGTCAAGAGTGATAAACAGGGGAGGGGGAGTCATAGGGGGAAGAGGGACGATGCTTCAGGAAAACCTAGAGACAAAGGATCAGAGAGTCTCAGATAGCAGCACTTCTGAGGTCAGGAGAAGGGCAGCTCGTGAGAAGGTACTGGTTCCTTCTTCAGCAGGGATGGGCCAAGACTGGCTGCAGGATGGGCAATAGAACTCTAAGGAGAAGGTTCAAGACTGAAGTCCACCCAGCCCACTTCCCACAGGGAGCTGGTTTGCTGCGAGAAAGCAGATCAGATGGGATGGCACAGAATGACAGTGTGAGGGGCTTTTAAGGGTTTCTCTCTGCCCTACAAGGTCTCCAAATGGCACCCAAATGGGAACCAAGTACAGGCCCATGAATACAACACAGAAGATTGGAGAGCCCAGGGAGTGTGCTTCTGAGAGCTTGGTCCTCTAGGGTAGTTCCTTGAAACATACTCCTTCAATTTCAAGCTCCTGGTGGCACTGATGTCTACTCAGTGCCCTGGGCCACTCACTCAGGGTCCTGTCACTCCGCTTTCCCCATCCCTGTCTCCTTGTCCTACTTGTAGCAGCATCATGCATTACTATTTATTAACAATCTTTGAAGTCACCGTCAACCTACGTGTCTGTTTCCTCTGCTCACTAATACATTTGGCATTTCAGAAGGCTCCTAGCGCATACGATAATGCTCACTATTTACTAACCCATGATAGGACATACACTATTACTATTTACTGAGAGAACTCTTTCCTTGGCAGGCACCATGTTGCAAATGTGTGCTTACATATAATCTCTCCCCACTTCACACCAGCTTGTTAGTGAGCCAGAGCCCAATTAATAAACAAATGGAGAAGCTAAGGCTTTGAGATGCAGATGGGCTACTCTGGGAAAGCTGATATCCAGGGCAGAACAGTTCTGCCCTTTGGCAAGTTCCACCTTATCAAATTACATCTGCTCAGGACAGTCAAGCTGGATTTGCAATCTGTAGTAGCTGAGAATTAGTCCAAGAATCCTAAGAATGGAACCTCGGTGAGAAACAGGGTTTTTTCGTTGGCATTTGTCACAGATCTGAGTTAAAACCACAGGGGATTTTAGGTGGTCCCTAAACCCCATGCCTGGTGTCTTCACATGAAGAGATGAAGCAGTCATCTGAAGGGAAACGTGGAGACAGGAGTGAGCCCCAGATGCCCAGAGAGCTAGAGACACCAGAGGGTCCAGAAGGACAAGAAAGGAGGCTCCCTTCTGTGTCTGTAGAGGAATCCAGTCTCCCTGACCCCATGGTGCTTTCCTTCAGCCTCCAGAAGCAGGATAGGAAAGCTCTCTGTTGTTTCAAGCCACACAGCTGTTGATAGCTGTCACCACACCCTTAGGTAACAAACACACAGCACTTTCAGCAACACAGAGAATTCGTCAGATGCTCTTAGGGATAGTTTTAACTGCTTTGTTGTTTTTAGAAAGTGTATGTAAATGTGATTTTTAGTGAAGGGGAATTTTATTCACACAGAACTTGCAATGTTACGCAAAGTATTTAGCTATTGTGTAAAATGCTTATTTTGATTTTGTTTAAATCACTAATTATATATATGGAAAATCTTGGCCTCTTCCTATTCATAGATTGCTTGGATTATGGAAAACATAATTTATAAAAATGCATTAAGGACTATAATATATTTATGTATATATTATATATTTATGAACATATACATTCACTAAATTAAAAAATAAAATTAAAAATCCACTTATTAAAGAAAAAGGAACACTAAAATAGGAACTTTCAAGAGTTTTCTAGATTTCTGTTTTCCCCTTAAACATACATACTTCATCATCAATAATAAATATTATCTGTTGTCTTTCTTAAAAATACCATGTTCAAGGGCTAGAGATGACTCAGCAGTTAAGATCTAGCTATCTTGTAGAAGATCTACATTCAGTTCCCTATATCCACATGGCAGCTCACAACTCCCTGCAACTCCAGCTCCAGGGAATCTGACCCCCTCTTCAGGACCCTCTGAACAACTGCACACACATGCTTACACACACACACACACACACATACACACACACGCACAGAATTTTTTTTTTAAAGAAAAGGAAAATACTGGATTCACTTTATCTCTTTTCAGTAAAATCTTCCAAGTATCCCAGTCTGAATACTCGTGACTTGCCCACAGCAGCTCTCTCTTGGGGAAAATGCTACTGCATAGAGACGCGTGTTCAGGCGACAGAGCAACAGACAATATCAATGTCCGGCATGGAAACAGGACCCTTCGCACTCCCAGTGGGACTTCCATTTTGTCACGCAGAATTCAGAACGGGGGGGGGGGGGGGGATCATACACAAAGGCTGAGATGAAATGAACTCATAGTTTCATTATTCATCCTATTGCGTCATCAAGGCTGTTCTGGTGGAGAATGGTTCGTTTGTGTTTGTGACTGTGTGGTAGAGGAGTGGAGTCCAGAGACAGTATTAATGTGACAGCAGTTGTGCCGCCATTGCTTTTCTGACGACGCATGTATCTACACAGTGAAAAAGCAGATAATAACATGGCATCTTCGGGACATTATATCTCAAAGTCCCCTGGAGGACACCCTGCGGGGGGGGGGGGGTCTTCAGAACACACTTTGAGGCCCACTGCGCTATTTCATTCCTAGACACCCCAGACCAGAGAGATCACAGCGAGTCTCAGACCGAGTCCTCAGTCCTGAATATATTATACTTTGCCCTTTCACACGACAACACCTCCCGGACAATCACTTCACACTTATCCTCCTGGCCTCCCATCTGGATTAGTCCGACAGACCTGGGACCTTCCTGTCTTACAGAGGAGATGCCCTTTCCTGTCTGGTGAGAAGATATGCAAAGATGGCTGGTCTGCTCACAACTGCACACTTCTCTTGGGGGCTTAGCTTGCCAGCCTTGAAAATAGCAAGGGCTTTTGAATTGACTCGGGCATTTCTGCTTTATCAGAATTATCGTGTTCTCCCAGCATCCACACTCAGCCCACAAACACTGAAGTGTGGCCTCTGCTGGGCCTTGACCTCACCTGCCAAATTGAAATGGGCAGGCAAGCAAGACAAGTGCAGTAATCCTCTTTAGCAATTCCATCCAGGGCGTATTAGCATGTTTAGTGGCAGCCAGAAGGAAGGGCTCAGGGGAGTTGTAGTATTTCCATGACTCTCTTTGTCTCTGATTTTGGCAGGGGAAAAAAGAGACCCTTCAGAGCCAGCTCTCCTGGGCTAGCATCTCAGGCCTTTGAAAGAGCAGCACATACAAAGTCCACGGGCCAACCCTCAGGGGGCTGACCTCACCTGTCTGAACTTGGAGGAGGTGTGAAGGGGCTACCTGCAGCAGCCAGGCATGGAAAGCAGGCCACCTTCCGTCATACGCTGGAGTTCTCAACCAGGCACACTAGCTGTTAGGCAGTGCTGGTACCCAGGAGAAGAAGAGCAAGCAGAGCATCAAACAGATAAAAGAGAGAAGAGCTCACCTCTCTGCCCGCTGCTGGGATAGGTGTGGATATGGATGTGAAGTGAATGCGGACGTAGAAGCAGGGTGGCTAGAAGAGGGGACAGAGGGGTCTTAGACGGCCAGTCAGCCTCTAGGTAGCTCTGGAACCTACTTGTTCTTTCATCCAAGGACAGCTGTGAGAACCACTGGTGGGAGTAGTTCAAGGCTGGATTCAGCCCCAAGCTCGTTTCTTCCTAGATGTCTTTGTGTCCATCCAAACTCACTACTGTTTCAGTGAACCTGCTGTCAAAGTATGGACACCATCCTGTCCCACGTCACTGAGGGCTGTGGCAAGTACTGTTTGGAGCAATACCTGACATCGTGTAAGCATCCTCCCTGTACAGAGACACGAAATTATACATTTTTGTTCAGTCACTGAGGAATGCAAACTCACCCCTAAGGAGGCATAGATTCTCAGGCATAGCTTCTGAACAAAACCATAATGGGTGTTCGGCAGCATTATTGAGTTAGTCACCCACAATATTGTTAAAATAGATCATGAGTAATGTGTGTGCTTTAAGCACTGTTTAGCCATTAACTTTCAAAATTTCATTTAGCATTGTGAAGCATGCCCTATAGAACATAACTGCCACAGACATAGTCCTCAGCTTGTTGAAGCATAAAGACCTCTTTGTTTCAGAAACTGTAGGCTTTCCCTACAGGTACATGTGTGCATGCACATGCGCACATCCACACATTACAATATGACATGTTTATTTCTTTCCTATTGTCTTTTTATTAAGAAAAAATACTGTTTTAAAGGTGACCAGGAATTCAAGAACTTCAAACATATTTACATAAAGCATGCCATTTATGGAGCGAGTTTGTGCCGAAGAGATATGGGATCTTTTGCATTAAGTCAAGGCCCTGCTGCCTTTAGATTTAGAGCACTTGCCCAGTGAGTGCAATGGAATGTTCAGATTTTTTTTTAGTTGACAAATGGGCTAAATGAGCAAAAGCCAAGAGGCAGAGTTTTAATTTCAAGTGTGACATGAGTGATCTCTCTATGCTTGCACTGAGTGGTGGGTAACAGGCAGGAAGAGGCTGGAGTAGCATTGGGAGAGGCTAATAGTTATTCTCTCGACTCAGAGTTGCCAGTTCGCCCTCATGCATTCTTCCGCAGTTGGGTCTTGAAATGCCATTGTTCACTACCTTCAGTAATTTGCCCCTGCTGCAGCAAAGACATTCAACAGACCTACAGATAATCCCTGAGAGTTTCTGCAGAAACTGAGATCCCAGGATGAAATAGAAAGTCCTTGCCTCTCCTGTAACTAAGTGCAGAACCATGGAGGTATCCCTAAGCAAAATTACAGCCCACTGGGATGAAGAATTTTCAGAAAACTTACAGTAGGATAAAAGGATTCTAGAATCCCCCTGTTCTGTGTGACACAGGACACAGTCCAAGCACTGGCTTTTATGCACCTAAAATGCAAGCTTGAGCTTGTGTACGTGTGCAAGCATGCATGTGTGCACACACCACACACACACACACACACAACTGCTGTGACCACATGTATTCATGTTTTACTTCTGTATTTCTCATATCTGTTGAAACTTAAATGCAAAGTAACCTTTCCCATTAAGGAAGCTGCTTTTATTTTCAGAGCAATGTGCGAAATCATGCTACTTAACACTACATTACATTCACGAAATATGCAAGTTAAATAAAGACACCTTGCAGGTTTCTTAATATAGACTCGGCTAAGATTAGTTATGCATCTGACACCTTCACATTCAGATTTGGGGGGAAGGGGGGTCAGAAAAAAAAGCCACAGTTAGAAATCACACTTGCAGAGCAAGTGCTTCGGATTTCATGGTTCATTTAAGAGCATCGCAATCAAGAATTTAATTATGTCAGAAAGGGAATGGCATCTTCCCAATGGTTCCCTACTCATGCCTCTCCCCTATACCACAAAATGTACCAACTTCTTTAATACCTATAGACCTGTTTTTTGATATATGAAATAAAGACTTGGCTGGGTGATATGGAGATACCCTCTGTCCTACTATGTTGTGCTTTTGAGATTTGCCATGACAGACTGAAGAGGAAGCAGTGGAGTAGCAGAGCCTAGGATCTATTGGAATATAGCCAACTCAATTCCCAAACAAAACAGCAATTTCTATGGTCCCCCCCAAATAAAACTGTCCTACAATGTTGTGAGGAGGCCGCTTGTTCATCCTAGCTGCCCAGAACTGAAATAATCATACAGAAACTGTATTAATTAAGTCACTGCTTGGCCCATTAGCTCTAGCTTCTTATTGGCTAACTCTTACATATTAATTTAACCCATTTCTGTTACTCTGTGCATCACCACGAGGCTGTGGCTTACTGGCTAAAGTTCTGGCATCCATCTCCAGCAGGTCTACATGGCTTCTCTGTACTCTGCCTTCCTTCTCCCAGCATTCAGTTTAGTTTTCCCCGCCTACCTAAGTTCTGCTCTGCTATAGGTCCAAAGCAGTCCTTTATTAACCAATGGTAATTCACAGCATACAGAAGAGAATCCCTCATCACTACAAGGTACTGATGGTGGACTGACGACTCAGAGCTGAAGAACAACCAAGGATTTTAAGGTAATAGTGCTGCCAAAACCCCCACTGTGCTTAACACTTAAGCTTTTCTCTCAATGTTGTATTCCAAATCCCAGTCCCATAATCAGTAGATTTGGGCTGTGGATGCAGCTCAGTTGGTACAGTTCTTGTCTAAAATGCATTAAATGCGGGTTTCAGTCCCCAACAGTGCATAAACTGGTCATAATGTCATATATACTATAATCCCAGTACTTAGGAAGTAAAAAAGGAGAAGCAAAAGTTTGTTTATTCTAGGCTACACAATCTTTTCAAGGTCTTGCCACACCGTAGAAAGCCAGCAACTCAAACGAGCAAACATGGATTCCATCCAACTAAGACTGATGTGCTATGTCATGACTAAGAACTAATATCCTCATGAAAGTAGATTAGCTATGTGCCTGGGGCTGGGGGGTGACTGATATTGGGACCATCACATCTAATAAAAATAACTTCTAATGTAACTAACAAAATCATCGTATTTTGAAGTTTCCGCAAATATACAGTATAGTCATTTACACAGCAGAATTATGTAACTCATTCGCTGTGGTGGTAGCTAATGCTTAGACTGGTTCAGCTGAAGACTGACTGAGTCTTATTCCTTCAGGAAGCAAAGGCTGAGACCAAGGCCCCCAGGCAGGAGTTTTTTTAGGAATGTAATTCCTGAGCATAGAAGGAGGGAGAAAAGAATGAAGCAATGGAGAAGAAGCCAGTACAGGATGTACAATGGAATTATCCACTGTGCTCAATTACGTGCTGCTTTCCCAGGAGCCTTGAGAAACAAGGCTCAGAATCTTGCATGAAGAGAGCAAGGAGGGAAACATTTCTCCAGCAGCTCCTATTACCCACTTGTCAAAGTCCCTTGCACTTCCTGCTTATCCATGTGAGTGCTTAGTCAGCTCCAGTAGGGAGCACACGACAGTGAGCGAAGATGCTGGAGCTAAAACACCAAGCAAGCAAGGGGCCTAAACCAATGAGCTGTCAGCTCGGACCTAGGTGATGTCAGCTGAAGTCTGTGTGGAATCGCTTGCTCAGCAGTGGCTAGAATAAGACTTAAGGCCAAGGTCTTCTGAAGTGATGCACACAAGAGCCAGGCCATCTGTATCAGTCAGGATGGTCCAATTATGCTGCAGTAACAAATGGCCCAGCATTTCAATAGTTTGCAACAAAGGCTTATTTCTCACTCATATTATTTCTTACAAGTCTACTTGGGGTCAGCTATAGTTCCATGCTATTTTCTTTGCTGAGGTACAGAGTTGACCAAACCATCTCTCTCAGGAGTACTGTCTGTTCTAAGACTAAAGGAAGAGATTTAAATTAAGATTTTTTTTATGGGGTTGTAAAGATGCTGATCAGGATAAGCCCACACCAGTCCTCCAGAGCTTTCCTTGACCAGAGCATGTCATAGTTTAAAGGGCAAGGGCACTTAATACCCCTTTGAGGAGAAGCAGGGCAGGAGAGGTTACTAAGAGTGCACTGACAGAACACACCACAACACCACATCATAGACTGGGGAGGTAGCTCCATGGGGGAACAACCAGCATGAAGATGTGTGTTTCAGTCCCCACATCCGCCCGAAAAGCTGGGCTGGTGGAACTTGTCTGTACACCTGGAAGACACAGACAGGTAGATCTTGGGGGCTCACTGAAGTCCATCCAGCTGAAGTACCAAACACCAGATTCAATGAGAGACACTAGTGGAGAAAAAAATAGAGGAAGATTCCTGAAACAGACCTCTGGACATGTGTGGGCAAGCATGTGCTCACATGTAAATTCAGGGAGAGAGAGAGTGTGTGTGTGTGTGTGTGTGTGTGTGTGAGAGAGAGAGAGAGAGAGAGAGAGAGAGAGAGAGAGAGAGAGAGAGAGAGAGAGAGAGAGAGACTATGCCGTACATTTGAAGGCAGAAAGCAGAAGTCAGGAAACCAGTTCACTCTGGGCTCCCTGTGCAAGACTGTTTGTGATACCATATTTTCTTTTAGCACATGGCTCAAAGAAATGGTTTTAAATTAAAAAATAAACAGTTTCTAAAACCTAAATGTTCAGTTCCAGGAAAGTTTGCTTCCAAGGAGAAAATAAGGCATGGGCATACCTTTGAAGGCAACCTGATCTCATTTAGATTCGATATGTGCATTTATCCCTGTTATAGCTGCTCTGGTGTCTCAGTTCTTAGAAATCACTGACGAAACGACATTTAAGCAAGTTAAGAACAGAACTCTGACAGGAATTGGATCTCTGTATTCCCTGCCAGGGTAAGGGTGGTAGCAGACATAATGCTTATCATTTTATATTCGAGTTTAAATGTAGACAACAAGCAATTAGACATGTCAGTAACCGAGATAACTTCAAACTCTGTCATGTTCTGTGAAAATAGCAAGGAAGCAATGCAATGGGGAGATGATGTGCTGGCCGCAAAGAAGAAAACCATTAAACCACGCATGTACAATTGAAGCATGGCTTTTAATAAAAGTCAGCAGCAGCGTCCTCCACTCTGAGGGTGTCACCTCTCTACTGTGATGTTACCCTCTGCATTCTCTTCACTCCCCATTCCTCGTCAAATCAATTTTCAATTCCATATATAAAAATAATTGCACTCATTAAGTAAAATTTTGTCAATATCATGGGCAATTTTAAAGCTATGCAAATTATTTTATATGGCCATTATCTGTTTCTTGTTTTGAGTTTTCTTGTTGGTGTGTTTGTTTTCTTGGTTTTGCAGTTTTTGCTTGGTTTGGCTTGGGTTGGGCTGGGTTTTGGCATTTTCTGTGGACCAAAAACAGTTCATTCTTTCTCCTGATTAACTTCAGACACCCTCACAACTAATTTTCATTGAAGAATCTCTTTCTCAGTCTGTACTTGGGCAGAAGTGCAGCGTTCCACTGAACAGTATGCCCTTCCTACCTTATCTTGGAGACATGCATGGTAGACAGAGTTCTGTGACCGACCTTGTGATTCTCCTTCTTGGAGAATTGTCCTTCCTAAGTCAGTGGAAGAGGAGCTTGTGAATACGTGATGAGGTGCATGTCCAGGAGGTGGTTATAGTACACAACAGCAGGGAAATCGCTAATCAGCTAATCCTGTTAACCCTTTAAAGCACCTTGATTCTCTCTCTCTGGAGAATAAGAAATCCAAGAGATGTGAACTTGGAAAAGACAACATACCATTGCTACTTAGAACCCAGTGGAAGCCACGTACAAAGGAGAGGAGGCAGCTGCTCGATTTGGAGAGTGCGATGTGGCTACCAACCAGCATAATGTGGAGACCCCACCTCTACAGCTACAAGGAGCTGAATTCATCTGAAAACCTAAATGAGTTCACAAGCATAGCCCTCCTCCACACTTCCACCAGAGTCCGATCCAGCTCAGACCTTGAATCTAGCTTTGAGCAGGGAACTTGATCAAGCCCAGAATTTTAACCTACAAAATGGTGAGATGATAAATGGGCATTATTTTTAGCCACTAAGTTTATGGTAATTAATTATGCAGTAATAGAAAACTAATACCACATGTAACTGGATTTATCAACTTCAGTGTTCTGCTAAACGGCTAAATAATGGCTCTTTCCCATCTTTCGAATGTGCACCATTAATTCTCCTGAAAGGAAGGAATTCACGTGGGACAGAGTAAGGAGGTCAGTGATGGAGAGGCTGGGCCCAACGTGGGGCAGACTAATTGGAAACATCATCAGCCCACTGAGCAAGGTATGCTTAGGGGATGCAACCAATGGCTGTGAAGGAAGGAAGAGTCAAAAAGACCAGGATAAACGAGCACACACTGAGCCACGGCGATAGGAATCTGGGCAAAGCAACTGATTTTCTTTTCATTAATTAGCATGTGGATCAGGAGTAGCGGGGAGATCATGAAATAAAGATGTCACATATTCATGGTAGTTTCTTCATTGTGAATTCATGAGATCATACGCTGATATTTCAGAAGCATTTACATAGTGTGGGACATGAAAAATCATGTCCATCCAATGCTGTTAATACAGAGAAAGGCTTTAGTCTGGTTCCTAGCCTCACTGACCAGTAGATGGTGGCCCATGAATGGAGTTACGGTCCGTGGGATGGAGTCAGAAATAACCAGTCACATCCTGCCTCACTCTAGAAAACAGTGTTGAGATAAGTCATACGAGGACCATGGATCCCTGAGTCATAAGATGGGAGAAAGCTTTCAGAGACACCACCCAGGACTCTGTCCAGTCCTAAATGAACATTTAATATGTTATGGTTTTGAGTTAGAGGTTGAGGGAGCCCAGACATTTTCTCACTAAAAGACAGCCTGACTTATTCTGGGTGCTCAGAAGTCTTCTCAACTGTGTCAACCACAGCCTGATAGAGCCTGTCTTCCTCAGATCCTTTAGTATAATACCTAAGCATCACACAGGAACTCATGTGTCAAACTTAGTTCATGCTACAAGAAATGTATGTTCTAGGCCAAGCATGGTGATTCACTTTTAATCCCAACAAAGTTGGGAGGTGGAGGCAGGTAGATCTCTGTGAGTTTGGGACCATCCTGGTCTACACAGTGAGTCCCAGGTAGATCTCTGTGAGTTTGGGACCATCCTGGTCTACACAGTGAGTCCCAGGTAGATCTCTGTGAGTTTGGGACCAGCCTATTCTATACAGTGAGTCCCAGGTAGATCTCTGTGAGTTTGGGACCAGCCTATTCTATACAGTGAGTCCCAGGTAGATCACTGTGAGTTTGGGACCAGCCTGGTCTACACAGTGAGTCCCAGGATTTCCTCTTCTGCTCCATCCTTATACCTAAAGTGAATTATTTCTTATATCAAACTATAAGAAGCATAAATCCTAATTTTCATACGTGTATTTGAACAGACCTCTGTACATGCAAATCTCTACATGATTACTAAAAATAGAAATAATGAAAAGCTTCCTCCAGCAAAAGCAAATAAATGTGTTTATTCATAAGTATGTTTCCACCAGCACCTCTCACTGATCCCACCCTAATCAGAGGATCCCACCTCTGTGGCTTCTCAGTCTCTTTTAAAAAACGTGAACCTGGAAGTCTGACAAACCACAATGAAGAGCAGCACTTGCTTAGCTGGTGAAAACCCATGGCGAGAGGTTAAAACAAGGTACATTCACTGCCTGCAAAGCAGGGGGCAGAAACGACCAGACCAGGTTCCCTCTCCAACTTCTCCCATTCACTTGAAATGAATTTTAAAGGACCTAAGAAGAGACAAAGGGCTAATACCCATTCTTTAATGTACAAGATTATAATTAACCTAACGTCTGTTTCAAATTTACTATTATCTATTAAGAAATAAATAATTTTACAGCCTCTAATGTAGCTCTTAAGCCTTAAATCACTGACCATAACTAATAAGCAGCTTAATAGCGAGACTTACCCTACACAGAGCAGCAGACCACAGTTTCGCTGGGCATAAATCATCATCATTTTTAATGCAGAGGCAACAGCAAATCTCTGTAATTACTGGGTGCATTTTGAATCATTTTTATTATTACTGCGCTGGCCCCATTAAAAATCCAAAACACTGAACTGCATGGAATATAAAAGTGGAATTATGATACACTACAAACTCTAATTGAAATCCATAAATTTCCTACTAGTATTCAGAATTATTTTGTTGCCAAAAGAATTTCAGTTCTGCTGACTTAAAGAATTAACCTTGAAAGCATTTGCTGTCTATAACAATGAGAAAGGACATTTCATACTGCAAGATCTGAGAAGTCGATTTAAAAAGAAAGTGAGAAAGAAAGACGGAATACCCCACAAAATTATGAGGGTTATTTCCTATTCACTCAGGATTTTATATTTCTAAAACCAGCAATGTTATACAAAAAATAGAATTAAAATAATTTAATAGGATATACTATATGCATCCCAGGTCACCAACAAATACACTTTGCCCATCACAGTCAACTCTAAAAGATCTTATAGTATCAGCATCAGAATCTTTTCTGTGAAAATAACAAAGGCATGGCGAAGGAGGAGGAGGAGGAGGAGGAGGAGGAGGAGGAGGAGGAGGAGGAGAAGGAGAAGGAGAAGGAGAAGAAGAAGAAGAAGAAGAAGAAGAAGAAGAAGAAGAAGAAGAAGAAGAAGACATGATGGCATCATTCTTATTTATGCAACCAGCATACATGAAGCCATTGTTATTGTCAGCCATACTCCGAATATAACTTTAATGACTAATAAAAATAACGATCTCATAAAGTATCATAATACTCCTCTGATAAGCATTTTTGATAACTATGGTCCAAGTTGTTCCACATGGCATATGAATTTGCATAAGCCTCTCTCCCCAGAACTGCTCCTTATGCAGGAAAACTGGTGTCTCGAAACTGAGTCGCCCTTGCCCAGTTTTGCCTTGGACCCGGTTTCAGATTGCTGGAGTGGGGAATTGGAAAAATTTGCATAACCAGGAGGGGCTACTTTGATGAAGGGACTGAGACCTGAGTTTGAACTACACGGAAAGTTTATTTGCTTTGCACACACACCTCACACACATCACCTTGTGGGAACTCTATCCAATAGTCTTGCACGTTCCTCACATGAAACAATTATATAACGTGGAACTTTTCACTTCTGCTGCTGTTCAAAATCCTTCAGATTTGGGAGCAGTTTGGTCCTTAGACTTTTGGCCAGCAGATGGTCAGCCTGCTGTCTTTCAGTCATATAAATAAATATTGCCTAAGTGCTGGGATTTGCATAAGCATATGTACAAATATTATTTCTATCATGAGACTGGTTTTGCAGTACAATTTAAAAAAAATTCAAACTTCCCAGCCAGGTGTAGTGGCACGTGCCTGTGATTCCAAACACCTGCGAGGCGGAGCCCAGAAGGGTCAGAGGGTGAGAGTAATTCTTAGTCCATGACCAGTCTGAATTACACGAGGCCCTGACTCAAAGCAAAACAAATGCAATAATAGAAGTTGGAAGGATAGCTCCCTTTGTAAAGTGTTTATAGCCCTTCCTACTCTCATTTCTTAGTATGTTCAGTAATCAGATTCTCAAATTCATTGCCTTAGTTGACCTTAACTCATGCATTACATATTTCACAAATTCCTGTCTTTTCCTATCAACTGTCTGCTCATTGCGGTGTCATTCTTAGTGTTGGGAATCACAGAGAAAATTGTGCATAATTGTAAATGTGTATCTATCGCTTGTAAAATGTCATAACTATATGGCCTTCCTCAAGTTATCTAAACTTTAGTATTGTGAGTATGCTCACAATTCTAGTGAGTGTGTCCACAGTTCTAGTGAGTGTGCTCACAATTCTAGTGAGTATGCTCAAGTTTGCTTCGAGCACTTTAAACATATCAGCACTAATATGAACAATTTGGACATTACAACAGCGAATTTTTTGAATGTTAAAATTTCTCACCTTTACATAAATTAAGCTAAATTCTAATTCTGGCTCCACTATTTTGAGAGATCTCTTAAGCTAAGGACCCTTGACTACTGTTTGCTATCATTTTAAGTGGTATAAATATTTCTAGACGGTAGGGGCTCTGTTTAAGCAAACCAATGCACAAAAGAGCAAAACTATAGACCTTGAAAAGAAAAATAACTTCAAGTCTTGATCTCGTCATGCCATGATCTTGAGACAGTCGTTTGTTCAGCGAGGTGGGGTAAGAATGACCCTCTCCAGTGTTTCCAGGGCAGACAGGGGCTCAAGAGGGCAGTTCTTTGCTGTTTCCCCCCAATCATTCACTTCGATGAACAGCTGTTAACTGCTGGGGGACGGCAGGTTTCTCAGGGATATCCCTTTTTTCCAAAGGAGTTACGTAAGAGAAAATAATAACAAAGCACTCAGTCCATTTGCCTCTGGCAGGGTAGGTCTCTGAAAATGTTCCCACTTTATGCAGGAGAATTCAGGCTTGAGAGAGAAAAGGCCATCTCCTCCTCCAGACTGAAAACCAAAGCAACTCACAACAGAGTGGAAATTCTCAACCCCTAACTCAACTGCTGCCCCCTTAGACAACTCCATTTGAGGTGCCAGAAGCTGTCTCCACAATGTGTAAGACCTCCTTATGTTGTTTTGACTGATCCTTTCCCCAGCTCCAGGCCTCCCCATCTCCCTTATCCTCACCTCCACAGAATCCCTTAGGCTCCATTATTCCTTCTTCTATCCTCGAAACCAAAAGTGCTCTACTTCCTTAGTGTAGGAAAATGCTACAAGGAAATCAGATACTTCGTATTCTGACTAGAAAAAGAAAACCAGATTTTAAATGTTGGGATGTAGGTAGCTAAGTAGCAGAGAGCTTGCTCAGCATGCACAAGACACTGGCTCTTCTCACCATTACAGGGAAAGAGGGAGAGAGAAAACAAGTCACTACATTGCGTCAAGTAATTTTCCTGCTTAATATAATAATATGAGCAGGTTTCGTCCAATCAATTGAAAGCTTTATAGAAAACATTGACGTTCCCTATGAAAGAGGGAACTCTGCTCCCAGGCTACCTTCAGACTCAACACAGCAACATCAGCTTCTCCTTGAAGCTCAGTCCGCAGGGGAATCCTTCAGATGGCCAGACCTGCAAAGGCTCCTCAACCGACTGACACAGTCCCTTAAGAGGGAACATACAGATATTCTATGGTGCTGATTACCTAATACAGTGTTCTTTATCCTGCCAGAGTTTGGTGACCCTCCTCTTGCTGTCTCCTGTCACCACTGATGATCTAGCCCTGCTATCTACCGTCATGGTAAAAACTTTAAGCATGATTTCTTTGACACTCTCTTCGCTGATAGAAGGCTGAGCTACCACAAAGTTTAAGTCTTGTGGCCTATTGCTCAAATCCTTTATTTAACCTTTACTTTTTTCCCTAAAGTTTTGTTTTGTTGGCTTTTTAAGAAAAGATTTCTCTAGACCAGTCTAGCCTCGAAATCACAGATACCTGCCTGCCTCTGAGTCTGGAGTGTGTTGACTGGGGTTTCTGTCCTGCTCGGTTACTGCAGTCATTAAGTCCCAAAGAAATCACACAGAGGTCTACATTAGTTTTAAACTGATTGGCCCATTAGCTCAGGCTTCTTATTAACTCTTATAACTTATATTAGCCCATTATTCTTGTCTATGCTAGCCATGTGACTCAGTACCTTATTCAGCGAGGCAGTCACATCTTGCTTCTTCTGTGGCTGGGTCACTCCTTGCAACAGGAGTGGTGCAATTAAAAATGCATACGACTGCTGTCTGGCTCCCTAAAGCTTTTGAGTATCCAGCCTCAGAAGCCTGGATTTTCACTGGCTCAGTAGATTGGTCTGTGTCCAAGTATCATGTCTGAAATCCCCATATGCTGTCAAGGCCCTTTTCTGTCTAAGAACTGTACCGGCTTCCCAACGTGAACACTGGAGTTGTGGTGTGTGTGTGTGTGTGTGTGTGTGTGTGTGTGTGTGTGTGTGTGTGTGAGAGAGAGAGAGAGAGAGAGAGAGAGAGAGTCTGTGTGTGTACTATGTTGGTGAGCAGCAAAGCTGACCCTCTCATTTAGGGCTGCACTCACTAGGTGCCCACCAGGACTTGTCTTGGATTCAGTTGACCGCATGACTAAGACACACGGGGTCCTGCCTTCACATCTTATGGAAATAAGAGGACTAAGAACAGCAATTGTCCTGATAATAATCTAAGATTACAATTAAATACTGTCATTTCAGGCAGGGTATTTAAAATGCCTAGCTAGATCCTGTCCTACAATTTACATAATCACAACTGATCATTATGGCTTTAGTATAATTCCATATGTGGACTGGACTTGATTCACATAAACAAGAGTAAAGCATTCTTCTGAAAAATTAGAATAAAAACTAACATACTCTGAGGCATAAAAAAGCTTCTCTTAACTCTAAAACTGGACAGAAATGAAAAAGAAACTATTATTTTTAAATCCTCAAAGGTTTAAATGTTCTGAAATAAATGAAATTGCCATTCTGGCTTTATTATACGGACTTCTCAAGCCAGAAAGGATCTGGGAAGGCGGTCTGGGCTTTATAAACAGGACAGTATTTCATATGCTAGAGTCAAGACAGCAGTTTACATTTTTAAACAAGGCTAATTCTAAATGAAACCAGGTCAAGTTCAGAGGTTAACTTGGATTAACTCGGATCTGCATTTCATGATTTTGTAGTTCTCAGAATAACACATTAAGACATCAAATAGAAGCCACATAGAAGGTTGATTATGCAAAATGCCTCAGGCTCGGCACCCAGGATATGCCTGCTCTGCCATTGGGAGCCACTGGTCGGGCCAGACTCATTCATCAACTCCACTCCCATGAGACTCTGCAGGCTTGCTTCACTTCCTTTCAGCTGGTGTCTTTTTAGCAATTATAAGAACTCTCCCATCTGCAAGGTTCGCTTCTTACTGCTGTTCTGCTTATTAAATTAATTGCACAGAGCTCTATAAGGGTTACAAGACACAAAACAAAACCGCAGCCAGTTTGCAAGTGGGGAGGCAGGCGTTGGCCGGATGGCCTGTCTCTGGGATGCCAAGGGAAGGATGGAGCTGACTGGCCCCAGAAGGCACAGCAGGCTGCCTTTTTCTTACTCCTCAGCTGAGGGGAAATGAGAACTGACGTGCCCTATCACTAAAGGGGGAAAATGCCTTCTGCACCTGCCTCCCGAAGGCTGCACACAGACCTTGCTCCTCCAAGGCAAATTCCAATAATAAGTGCAGGAACATGCACTCATGTGTTCATATGTGCCCTGGATATGCATACATACTTATACAACAGGGTAGTCTTTTACTGCACCACCGAAATGCATTCCTCCTGCAACTCCTTTCCATATTGCCTTTATTTATAGTTAAAAGTGCAAGGTTAATCATTACTGAACAGAAATCGCCAGTCCAAATCATTTCCTTGCTGAGGTAAAACCTAATGCAAATATTTGATAGTTCCGTTGCTAGCTTTGAAAACATAATCTTGGTATCAGGACATTACTTTCCCCAATATACAGTAGAGGTAAGCCATTTTGAAGGAAACACCATTCTAAGAAAATGTGGCTGAAGAATCTTAGCAGTATATGCTTTTAAATGTCCTCCCAAACCAGATCTAAAATTAGAAACCATTCTTCACTAACTTCACTCTTTCATATTTCTAAGATTTATTTTATGTATGTGTTTGTGTGCACATGTGCACACATGTGCAGTTTCCTGCAAAGGCCAGAAACTGGGGTTACAAACGTAATTGTGGGCTGCCTGACATGAGTGCTGGGAATTGAATTCAGGTCCTTTCCAAGAGCAGTAAGGACCACTGAGCCATCTTTCCAGTTCTTTAAGTTCTTTCTTTCAAACACACTGTATAAGTGTGTCTATTTCAGTTACATTAAATAAACTGAGTAAGGTCTGAAGCTATTATAATGATAAAAATTTTAAAAGTGTTTTATATTAATGTTTATATTTTAAATATATTTATAAACACATTAAATATGCTTATATATTTATATTTTAAAATGCTTTATACTACAAAATATTTCAAAGTACCCTATCCAATTTTGTTTAATTATATCAAGATTTTGAAGTTTTTCTTTGTGTGTATGGATCTGGGCAGGCATATGTATTTACCAGTACTTTTGGAGTCCAGACAAGGGTGTCTACAGGAGCTGGAGTTGCAGGCTGGCGTGAGACACCTAATATGGGTGCTGGAAATTGAATTCACGTCTTCTCTAAGAGCAGCAAATACTCTTTCTTCAAGACAGGGTTTCTTTGTGGAGCCCTGGCTGACATGGAACTAGCTCTGTACACCACCTTGCTTCCCCCTACCCCGCTTCCTCATCCACACCACTTCCCCATCTACCCTGCTCCCCACTCTACCCTGCTCCCCCATCCATCCTGTTTCTCTCCCACATGCCCCATGATGCTCTACTTCACCATAAGCCCAAAGCAACAAGGCCAAGGATTGTGGGCTGACACCTCTAAAATCATAGGACAAAATCCACTGCCCCTTCTTCACATGATTTATCTCTAGTATCTTGCCCCAGGGATGGACAGTGGACACAGCCCAAATCTGGGCTGCTACTCTTGTCAGCCAGCCATTCAGTTTCAGCACCAGCGTGAAAGGGACCATTCGCCTGTCTGAATCTTGGATATGCTATTTCATTCATACTCACTCATTCAACAAATATTTTCAACAAGATGCTGAACATACCAAAGCTCACAAAATGGGCAAGATCTGCATCTATCCACAGGCTCACAGTTTCTGGAAGTTTCCAGTGCTTAGCCCACACAGCAGTTCCCCTAGTGAGATCTATTACCCAGTCTTTACATTAGAATTCCTCTCCAAAATCTCTTCAAAGTGCAGCCAAAATGATCAAGTCCTTGGCGCTCCTGTAGAGCTCTGTTTATATTTCTTCTTGGCATTCGCAGCACACTAAAATGGCATATATACTCACATGTTTATATATGGATTGATTTATACACGGACATGTCTATACATGCACATCGTCTTCCATATTATAAATTCTCTTAGGGAAAAGTTACACCACAGCCATCCTGGAGTTCTCCCACATAACACCTAACAGTGCTTTACATATTGGAATATAATAAATATGTATATATGTGCTGAATGTCATCATCAGCACTAATAATAACTAGATAATATGTTAAGAGTAATCCTTAGCAGAAGCATTCAACCCACCAGATCTAAGCCTTAAGAACACTAGACTTAAAAAAAAAGAACACTAGACTTGTACCGTGTCGTTCCTGTGCCCTCTGCACATGGCCCTGCTTTTTAACTGAAGATTCACAGATCGTGCTCCTCCTCCAAGCCCTGTCCCAGGGATTATTTTCTGACAGTCCATTCGAAGGGGGTGTCAGGGATGGAGTGCCCAGAGGCTGCCAGCTGTTATCTCTGTGGTATACTCAATGATCACGTAGCCCTGTCCCTGCATCAGGAACTTAAGATTGGGTTAGAAATAATGCCTTACAACCACCATTAGAACATCTCCATTTCTGGGACACAGGTTGGCTTTCTCAAAGGTGTTTTTTACCTGCATATGGTCAACAGATCAATTCTTCTCAAGAGGCAGGAGCTGTTGAGCACAGCCAGGGACATGGGCAGTAAACAGTGCTTTCCTAGAGCTTCCTCATCAGACTGTAATATAGGCATTGCCAATATTAATCACACAGTATCCAACCACATGGGTTATGCCTTAATTAAAATCCACATGACTTTCTTTAGAAGGTCTTGGTTTGTTATGTTCAACCTTCCGCAATGCAGGACACAAATGGGGGAAAGCTAGAATCACATTTTTTTGTGTTCTATGGCAATCAATATACTGATTCTACGTGTTTCCCTTTTGTATTGGTGTCACATGGATGTTTATTGTTATTCTTCTTTATTCTTTGATAGTTTGACACACATATGCACACACGCACACGATGAGTATATATTACTGCCTCTTATCCTGTCTCATCCTTCCCCAACCTTTTTTCCACTGAAATTCTTCTCCCCAAGTCCCCTTCCAACTTTCATATCTTTTGTGTGAGAGACTCACAGAATTTAAACAGGGTTGTGTGCATGGGCATGGGTGGGGTGATTTACTGGAACATGGGCATCTTAACCCATGTTAATTATACCACAATTATACCACAGAAGAAAACGGTGTTCCTACCTCACCCCCACTGTCACCCCCCCCCCCATACACACACACAAGAAACGACCATTTACTGTCAGTAGTCCCTGAGCCTTTCTTGATGGAATGTTGATGGGCTCAGTGCTGTGTAGGTAACCCCAGCTGCAACAATTCATGTGTGAATTCACAAGCGTTCTGGCCATACCATGTCCTAAAGACTCTCTCAAAGCAGTCCTTCCTAACCTCTGACTCTGACATTTGTTCCATGGTGTTCCTGGAGCCTCGTGGGAGAAGGGTTTCTATGGACAGTCACCCCAAGAAATAAAAATTGAAGACCCACCTGTTTGCAAGACATCTCTCTCTGAGGCCCAGTGGCATTATCACCTTTTCCATGGGAATGTTCCTCTCTGCTTTACAGAGATTCTTTTGTCTATGGATCCATGCCTGGTCCACAAGTCTACTCATAGTAATTAACAGAGTTAACGTAGTGCCTATGAAATTGTTTCCACAGTGAGTTCTTGAGGGCAGAGACAGAGCATTCAACTTCATAGTAACTCTATTACATCATAACACTAGAAAGAATGTCAACAAGAATGTTTGAATGAGGGCAGAAATGGGGCCATGCAGCACTCTAAGCATCAGCTTTAATATCAAATGGTAACATTCACCAAGCTCTTTGCTGCAGGGACTCAATAGTGATGCAACGCAGCTGCCTCTTGTCCAGCAGAGTAATTAAAGCAACTTCAATATGATGCATTATTTGAGAACTTACTGTGTCCTAAACATTTTTAGGTACTACATACAAGATAATACTGTTATCCTGTTTTATACATAAGGAAACAAAGGCACTGGGGAAATGTGCCCTGCTGCTATACAGCACAGCATGGTCATAGACTACTAATAGCTTTTTAAATTTCATTAATTAGGGATTTTTATGATGGTTTCTACATGTTCTCCTAGAGTTTAATAAAGCTTTATGCAGGCTTTAAAAATAACCTGTGAATAATTGTTTATTTTTTTAAAGGAATTTTAACAAATCCATGTGGTCCTATAACCAAAACTGTAATCAAGATATGTATCACTGTCATCGCAAATGTTTGCCCTGGGCCCCTTTGTAGTCAACCCTTTCCTTCCAGCCCAGTCCGGGACAATCATTGCTCTAGTATCAGTTGAGTATGGTTTTGTCTTGCCTATGGAATCACACAAAATCTTTTGTGTTTGGTTTATTTCGTTTGGTACCCTAACTCCGAGGTTTATCCACATTGTTGAAAACATTGGCAGTGTGGGTCTTTGTATTGCTGAGTTTGCACCATGAATATGTGACTATTTATTTTTTGTGTTATCAAATAGGTGAACATTTGTGTTTATTCCACTTTGAAAATATTTCAAGTAAAGTTGCTGTGCATATTCATGCATAAGTTGCTATAGGACTGTTTCGATGGCTCTTGAGTAAATGGCTAAGAATGGGGTAATGGATGGTTATTTGGAGAGTTTATGCTCAACTTTGTAAGAAACTCCCACATTATTCTCCAAATGTGTTGAACCATTTCTTTCTTCACTAGGATGTTTAAGAATTCCACTTGTGTGGCTGGAGCGATAGCTTAGAGGTTAAGAGCATTGCCTGCTCTTCCAAAGGTCCTGAGTTCAATTCCTAGCAACCACATGGTGGCTTACAACCATCTGTCGTGAGGTCTGGTCTACAGGCATACACACAGAAAGAATATTGTATACATAATAAATAAACAACTATTTTTTTAAAAAGAATTTCACTAGTAAATTCTTGATAGCACTTGTTTCTAATGGAAATTTTAATTATAGCCATACTAATTCTGGCATGTCTCATTGTGTTTTAATTTGCATTTCCATAATGACTAACAATGTTATCACTAAGTATATTTTCATGTACATAATTTTCAACCATACATATTCTTTATTGGAGGTCTAAATATTTGCCAATTTTCTTTCTTAAAAACTTCTTTTGTGTATGAGTGTTTTACCTGCATGTATTTATGAGCACCCCATGTATACATTTTCTGCAGAGGCCAGAAAAGGGCATCAGATTTCCTGGAACTGGAGTTACAGATGGTTGTGAAGCACCATGTGGATGCTGGGAACTGAACCTGGGTCACCTGCAAGAGCAACAATTGGTCTTAACTGTTGAGCCATCTCTACAGCTATGCATTTTTCCATATTTTTATTGCTTATCTTACTAGTTTGTTGTACGAATTCTTTACATTGTCTAGTTATGAGTCTTTTATGATATATATGATTTAAAAATACTTCCTCCTAGACTTTGCCATAACCTTTATTTTATTAAAGATTCATTTAAAATATATTTTTAACAATATGATTTCCATACGTTAAGGTTTAGAGTCTTAGAGAAATTATGAGGGCTCTGTGGAGAATTGTGTGTCTGGTTTATATAATTATTGAAATTTTAAACTAGTATTTTTTATTTTTATATTTAGCTGCCATTTTTAAATTCTGCCTGATAATTCCAACTTCTTGACCACTCGAGGTTTAGCTAACTGGAGCTTTTTCTTTGTAATTCAGATCTTCTTATGTCTCATCATTTTTATTGAACACAAAGCACTGCATGAAAAGAAGACTAGGCAACCCTGATATAAATTATATCTACTTCTGAAATATGTCTATTTCTTCTGCTGGCTATTATTGGGGTTATTGATTTAGTATGTGGTTATCTGGCTACATTCAGAAAGTAGTAGAAAGGCTAGGGATACAAGGTTAGTAAATGCTCATTTAGCATACACAAAGACCATGGCTCAATCCCCAAACCACATAGATGAGGCAGGATGGAGAATGCCTACAATCCTAACACTTGAGAGAAAGAAGCAGGAGGATCGGAAATTCAAAATCATCCTTTCTACATTTAGTAGTAAGCTATTTAGCTTCCTTGAGATTGTATCCAAGTTTAATCCCTGGTTGTCAGATAGGTTACTGGGTGCTATTTCTTATATCTGTTGAGACTTGCTTTGCTTTGATTTTTTAGAAAGTTCAGTGAGCTGCTAAGAAGAAAGTATATGCTTTGGGATTGGGGTGAAATGTTCTGTAGATACCTTCTAGGTCCCTTTGATTTATAACATTGTTTAGATCTAGCGTTTATCTGTTTAGCTTTTGTCTAGGTGACCTGTCTATTGGCAAGAGTGGGGTATTGAAGTTACCACTCTCAGTGTCTGAGGGCCAATACATGGTTTTAGCTACAGTAGTGTTTCTTTTATGGGTACCCCTGTGGTTGATTCATGAATGTTTAGAACTGTAACATCTTCTTAGTGGGATTTTCCTTTGATAAGTATGTAGTATCTGTCCATATCTCTTCTGATTAATTTTAGTTTGTAGTCTATTTTATCAGATCTGCTGTACCTCTTGCTTCTTGGGTCCATTTGCTTGGAAAATCTTTTTCCAATCATTTTATTCTAAGGTGATGTCTGTCCTTCGTGGTGAGGTTGTTTCCTGGAATCAGCAAAAGATGGATCCTGTTTTCTAATCCAGTCTGTTAGTCTGTGCCTTTTTACTGGGGAATTGAGACCATTAATGAAAGTTATCAATGAGCACTTTTTACTGATTCCTGTTATTTTATTGTTATGGTGTGGGTCTTTCCTGTACCAATTTTGATTTACTATTCTGGGATTATTTAGTCTTTGTGTCTTTTTTAATGTGGTTAACCTCTTTCTAGTGCCTTCTGTAGAGCTGGATTCATAGAGAGATACTGCTTAAATTAGGTTTTTATCATAGAATGTGTCTTTGTTTTTCTTCATCTATTGTGATTGAAATTTTTGCTGGGTTAACATCTGTGGTCTCTGAGAATTTTTAGAACATCTATCCCAGCCCTTCTGGCTTCCAAAGTCTCTACTGAGAATAACATTCAAGTGTTATTCTAATGGGCCTGCCTTTATACGATACTTGGTCTTTTTCCCTTAAAGTTTTTAATTTTCTTTTTTTGTTCTGCAAAATGTTTACTGTTTTGATTGTTATTGTCATGTGGAATGCTTTTTGCTGGTCTTGACTCTTTGATGTTCTGAGTGCTACTTGTACCTTGCTAGGTATCCTCTTCTTTGAGTTGAGGAAATTTCCTTCTATGATTTCATTTAAGATGTTTTAAATGTTGTTTTTAAAGCAAATTCTGTGCCTTTGACATGGCTTTCTTCTCCTTCCTCTGTTCCTATTGTTCATATCTTCGTGCCCAGACTTTCTAGATGCTTTATGTCTGGATATTCATTTTTTTAAGATTTGTCATTTCTTGGACTGGGGGTTTTCATCTCTTCTACCTTGTCTTCACTGCTCAAAATTTCCATGTTTTGCACTCTGTTGGTGAGGCTTACTGTTTGAGGTTTCTGTTTACTTCCCAAAATTTTCATGTCTAGTTTTATTTTAATTTGGGTCTGCTATGGGGAATCTATTTCTACTTTCACGTCTTGAACTGTTTTCATTATTTTATTCAACTGGTTCTTTATGCTTTCCCAATCATCACTAAGTGATTCATTCATAATTCTCTTTAAGTTTAGGAACATATTCAGAATTGCTATTTTGGAATCCTCGCCTTGTGCTCTGGCTCTGCTGCACTTGTCAGGGCTGGCTGTAACAGGAATACTGGCTTCTGGTGGAGGCATCCTGCCTTGGCTGCTCATGTTTGTGTTTTTGCCTCGGGGTCTAGGCATCTGGAATTAACATGATTGAGGTATTTCTAGGTGGTAATGTCTGGTCTTGTCTTTGTTGGGCGAGTGTTCAGTTCTTTGGTTGCTGATACTCTCTCGGGCACTTAGCCAATAGAGAGTGCTTCTGCAAGTTGGTGGATGCAGAGAAGAATAGGTATGGGATGGGAAAAATGGAAAGAGCTAGATAAATCTGGTCCACACCAAAAGGAGAGATCCTCAGGGCGTGGAGGAGTGTTAGGAGGAGGGGCTCCTGAAAGTAGGCTGTACTAGGGCAAATCAGATGTCTGGTAAGACAGGGATGAAAGGACTAGGGGCACCCTGGCTCTGTCCCAAGAGGTGGAATGTTTAGTGAATGGAGGTGGGGTAGGAGGAGGTGGATCTTCAGGCATGTGTCTACAGACCTGAGATCATAATGAAGGGCAGGAAGGACAGTGAAAATCACCAGCTTGAGTTCCAGACTTATGTGGTTAGTGGGAGTCCCTCATAAAGAGTCCATAGTCAAAATTTTGATGGTGGTCTAGACCTGGTTCCATGAAAACACATGCCTTCATAGATACAATGCAGGCCAAGCCTTACCAGTGCTATTTAAATAACAACTAGGAATTCGGTGAAGCTTAAATGCCCCCTACACAAGACTGAGGAGGGAGTCCATTTCCCACGTTTCTGAAAGCTTCTAATGGAATTTCAAATCTGTCAAGATTATTCAAATACATGACTATATAAATTAGACTATATTATTAGAATTTTTAGGTATATTTTAAGCAAATAAATAAAAAACATATTTTCCAAGTTATATCTTTAATTACTGCTGAGATCCCTTGTTATCAGTGAAGCTACCCAAAGGATCAAGACAAAGGGTAATTCCTCTGTATATGTCCACTCCTTAAAATCAGACTGGATAATCTGCAATCGTGCTTTTATTTTATTGTTATTTAATTATTGGGATTTGGATCTTACAATGAGACTACTCAGTAGCTAATTTGTCTACAAAAATGGCTATAGATTGTTTCCAAATTCAACCTCAGATCCAAAATAGCCATTATGAAAACTCAAAACTATACTGTGTGTTATAATAACAGCCCAATTTATGTCTAGAACTGACCTACGAAAAGAACCATCTGATTAAATGGCTATTGTTTTTATATTGTTTTCTATATTGCCAAAAGAAGGTGAGCTTTGGATCCTAAGAGTATATCCTCAACTAACCTAGAAAAAGATGGATTTAAAAATCATTGGCAGGGTTAGAACTACCACAGCCTTGAACTCTGCTAAGAAAGCTCATGTTTGCTCTATGTGCTACAGTCACTGTCATGCATAGGTCATGAGAACTAACTAATTCTTCTAGCTATAAGCGAATAAGGAATAAGACCAAGGATACCCAAGTTTAATAAGAACTTTACTTATCAAATTGCTATGATTTGACTGATAGATCACCATTTGTCCATCTTCCTGTTGTCTATCCTATTTAAAACATATTTTGAAACAATAAAAGGATTATATGCTAACTCAAATATAAAACATGGGTAGATTCTACAATATCATTGAAATTTAATTACTATTCTACATTAATTTTTTTTTAAAAAAAAGACTACTAAAAACTATAGGATATATCCAATTCCTTTCCCATGTCAATTTTTTTCACAATAGACAGAGATCACTGTTGAATCCCACAATGCATTGCTTTTTAGGCAGAATCACAGTCATGGGTTTTGGTGTCAGAACATGTGGTTTTCCAGTGAAATTTGCTAATTGTAGGACTTTTGTAAAATGCACTCAAGCTCTTTAAGCTTCATTTCCCTCATCTATGGAGTAGAAACAACCAAAATAACCTCTGCCTCAGAGGCTTGTCGTGGTATTTGAATGAAACAGCACACTACAGTTCTTCCCTGGATAACAACTACTCTCACATTACACCTACCATCTGACTGATCCCAGCCAGTAGTCTCACTTGTACAAGGCTGATGTACAAAGCAGATCGGGGTGAGAACAACTGAAACCAGCATTTTATTTTTCTAGACTCATGGGGTAAGGGAAGAAAGGAACGCAAACTAAGACTTCCTCTCCTGATGTGAGGAGGAAAATCAAACATGTCCATAACTGATTCACATATGGCCAGATGAAGAATAAGTCTAACTATCACAAATAATAAAATGCAAACCCGTGAAAAGACCTTCAGTAAACTGGCCAGCCTTGCTTTGTAATAAGCCGGCTTACATATAACATCGTCACCCTCTGCCTTCCTTCTGAAGTCACTTCTAATATAATTCTACATACGACTCCAGTGCCAGTTTTGTTGGGGTGACTAAGAATATCATAATTGTTGTTTTATTTCTAGAGACAGGGTCTCTTGTAGCCCACGCTAGCCTTGAACTTGTTCCATAGCTAAGATAATGGTAAACTCCTGGTTCTCCTGTCTCTACCTCCCCAATGCTAGATTATAGGCATGCCCCCCCACCACCACCACTACAAGATGCTGGGAATCAAACCTAGGGCTTTTCACCTACTAGACAAGCACTCTGCCAACTGAGTTACATCTCCAGTCCTGGGTAGCACACTTCTTGTCAGAAGTCCCTGATATGGCCCATCAGTTCGAGGGTGGAAGGGTTATAGTCACCTTGTTTTAAGAAGTGATCGGAAGATAAAAGATTCAATTCAGCACGTTTCCAGAATAAGCATATCCATTCAAGGATCCCATTAACAGAGATCTAGCTCTGGCCCAAATTGCCATGCCAAAAGCAGCAGTAAAATCTCTGATTTAAAATGACACAGCAATAAAACTGAGCGTGAACATAGCCAATCTAACAGCAACTCTCCACCACCTCTCTGTAATGAAGTAGGTCTCCAAGAGTAAATTACTTTGCATACCCTCTGGCTCCGTTCTAATGTATAATGGATGCAAGAGGCTTCTCCTGACTTGTTTCCTAGTGCACAGACCAAAGCAACTACCCATACAGTGCGCCTGTCATCCCAGGTGGCGACTAATCCCATTCTCTCTTCAGATGCCTTCAGATGCCGGGTCCTGGATGTAATTAGCAATTTATCACATTATCAGCTTTCACATTGGATAGAGCTGCTTCCCACCTTAACCTAATCCTGTAGGCAACGTGTCCTAAGAACTGCTCTGGGGTTTTATGTCAAATATTTTCTTTTCACGGAGCTCATCTATAGCTTTATTACTTTCTGGCCATGAAAATATTGCTACTACTTAAAGCAGTACTATTTTTGTCAATCAAGGGCTTCCCGGAGGAGTGCTTCATAATACAGCACTGTTGGAGTCTGCATTGATACATGGGTCCTTTAAAGTGGCTATATCTTTATCGCATGATTGATGGCTGGCTTGGGGAGTGTTGGGTGTATCCATTTTTGCAAACTCAGCTGCCTTCGGCACCTGATTTACACATCTCCTCTACAAACGCACTACTCCTAAACTTCAATTTTAATCCTTACTTCACTGACTTTTCCTAGTTTTAAAAATCTCCGTCTATTTGACTTTTCACTCAAAGTGTACATATAAATTGAGGTTTGTTAAATTTGTACTCCTTACCGAGTTTTCCAGTTTTACCTTTGTTACACATTGAGCTGTTACTACTATGCAAAGCCAAATATCTCAATGAAAATAAATGCCACTTCCATATTTCTTATAAGGTTTTTCAATTTGACATAGCATCTGGCAAGAAGCCCACAGTCTGTATCTTCCACTAAGAGGCCTGGGAGTTGACTGGAAACAGGAAAAGGGCAGAGCATGAGAGGGGGAGAACAGAGTGGACAAGTGGAGAGGATGGAGGAGGATGGGTTTCCAGAGCCTGGGAGGAATTTCCTTAACTACACAGAGCAGAAAGAGAGAAAAACATTCTTCCTTGCTATGAAAAAAGATCCACTGCCTCCCACTAGTCTGGAATATCTGCTTTTGGTTAAAAACATGACTGCCATGGGAGCCAGGAACAGTTAATTATCACCTGCATCCCCTAAACAGACATCACTATCTTTAAAAAAAAATTGTCATAAGGCCAAATATAACAACATCATGACAATGATTGGTGAAGACACTAAATGACTGAGGATGAATGCCAAGAATTACTCACGAAGTAAAAGACATAATCGAGAAAATATGATAAGGATTGGATAACAAGATTCTTTTTTGTTTTGTTTTTCAAGACAGGGTTTCTCTGTAGCTTTGGTGCCTGTCTTGGAACTAGCTCTTTTGTAGACCAGACTGGCCTGTAACTCACAGAGATCTGTCTGCCTCTGCCTCCCGAGTGCTGAGATTAAAAGCATGTGCCACTACTGCCCACAATATAATTCTTATTAATTCTTTACCTCATAACCTGGTTGCTTCAAAAGACAACTTCATTAATACTCATCAAGTTATGTAAGAATGCTTCCATATTGAGAAGTGTGTTAGTTCAATACTCTCGCAACATGGAGATCAGTAAGAAAAACATTATCTATTTTTAATTTTATACATTTATGATTTTTTTGTGTATGTGTGGGCAAGCATGAATACATATTCACCACGGCACACTAAAAGGATTAAGGGGTAAAATGGAGGAATCAGTTGTCTCTTTCCACCAGGGGGATCCTAGGAATCAAACTCAGGTTGTCATTCTTGGCAACATGAGTCTTTACCCACTGAGCCATCTTGCTAGCTTAAAAACACAACTATTTTTAAGTTGTCAAAAACATGTTTAATGACATTTAATATCTGTTCTTAATAGAAGCCATTTCAAAGTTAGAAAAGGAAGGATGCTTTCTTAACACCATGAAGGCCTAAACTCTGAGTAGATCACACAGCAAGAGTTAAAACAAAAATCCTTACAATTTTACATTAAAATTTGTCATGACTATTTAACCCTGTTTTATAAACTGAGCCTAAGGCAATAACACTAGAAAAAGAAACGAGAAATGCAATTTCAGTAAATAGGGTAGAAAATGATGAGTCTAACAAAATTATGAATAATATTAGCATATTATATCATATCATGTACCAAAATAAAATTTAGACAAATTAATGGTTAATTTTTTAAAGGAAATCAAGAAAGATATTTAAATGCATATTAACTGACAATGGACTTGAACAGGATTCTATAAAGACACAAACAATCACAAAAATTGAGATTGGCTCTTACTCTGTAAAGGAAAGTATACAAGGCAAATGAAAATTCAAGTAAGATAATATTTTCAATAGCTATAACAGGGCCAAAAAGTTCTTGTTTGGTTGGTTTGTTGGTTTAATTTGTTTTTGGGTTTGGGGACTGTTACTCTGGTTTTTTTTTTTTTTATTTGTTTGTTTTGTTTAAGACAGAGTCTCATGTACCCAGATGGCCTAGAACACTCTTGTAGCTAAACTGACTTTGAACTCCTGATCCTTCTGCTTCCAACGCCCAAGTAGCTGGATTATAGGTGGGTACTTTCAGCTGAGACTGGGTCTTGCCAGGTATCTGAAGCTAGCTTGGAACTCACTGTGCAGCCCCGGTTGGGCTTGAATTTACAACCTCCTCTTGTAAGCCTCCTGAGAGCTGGATTACATTATGGGGCATCATATTCAACAAGTTGTTGTTCTTGTTAGAGTTAAAAATGTTTTAAAATTAATTTAAACTATGAAGAGATGATATTTTCTCAACAGAATGGCAAAGAGATAAATAACTGAAGACATAACCTTCAGATTAAGAATAATTTACAATCATTAGGCTATATATAATATCAAACTACTGGCTAGATGTTTATGAATAACCACTCTGCTAGGTATTACATGAGGCGCTTCTCACATAGTATCTCATTCATTCATCACAGGAGCTTAAGAAATGGGTGAGATTATAACCATTCTATGAATGAGGCTCAGTGAGATGAAACCACTTCTCCAAATAAATAATAAACAAAACCCCAACTCCATTCTACTTGAATACCTGTCACCTGTATCCCTCCAGCTTAGAATAGTTTAAAGATTACTGATAAAGTATAACACATAAGAATCTTAAGTCAATGGACATACAAACATTCATAAAATTTTTAACTAAACACATTCTTACATTTGGAAAAATCTTTGCAACCTCTATTAAAACATGATTGATGGCCGGGTGGTGGTGGCGCACGCCTTTAATCCCAGCACTTGGGAGGCAGAGGCAGGCGGATCTCTGTGAGTTCGAGACCAGCCTGGTCTACAAGAGCTAGTTCCAGGACAGGCTCCAAAGCCACAGAGAAACCCTGTCTCGAAAACACCCCCCCCCCAAAAAAAAAAACATGATTGATGTCCTTAAATGTCCTTAATATGTAGAAAGCACTGGCAAAACAAACAGAAGAGGGCAAAGAACAGGAGGGAAAAAAGTGCCAAGAACATGAAAAACACAGCTGTAATTTTAAGAAAACCACAAGCATAGAGAGGTATTATCTGTCACTGAAGAAATGCAGCTTGGAGGGTGAGAAGATGCTATTTCTTAAAGTGACATTTTCAAATAACCGAGATTATAAAAACCAGTAACAGTAGGTGTAGGTGTCAGCCCAGGGAGGGAATGCCAAAGCCAAGTGAGACTGAAGAGACATAGCGTGACTCAGTATTAAAATCACTTTTGAAGTGGGGTGTAATTGGGAACATATTGGTTAAAACGTATGAAGTTCCAATTAGGATAAATTGTGGAGATCCATTATGCAGTACAGTGATTAGAGTTAATATTGATGTTTTGTACATGTAATAATTGCTAGGAGATTAGACCTTCAATGTTTTTTTATCACAAAGACAACATGATAAATATCTGAGATGATGAGTAAAGTAATGGCTGATTGAATCATTTCACAATGAACTCATATATAAAAATATCACACTGTACACTATATATATGTTTGGTTGTGTCAACTGTACCTTCACAATGCTGAGAAAAATCCATTTGGAAATGGTACTTGCTGACACAGGCCCAGATTTGTGTATCTATCTAGACCGGGTATTTTTACACATATATGACTTTACACATGAAAACTAAGAATTTTCAAGCAGCGTCATGCTAGAAATTTCAATATAGGCTATTTAAAATTTCTCTTGATCCACCTCATTGTTCTCCAGACTTCTTAAGGGCAGTGGTCTTACTCTTCAACATTTAAAAACAAATTCATATCAGCAGAATATGATTTACATTGCCAGCAAGAACACCTTAAATCTGAAAAGTTCATTAATATTTACAAAGGAGCGTCACATGCATTATATCATTGAGTTCATATTGCTTGCCTTTGAGATGGATTTAGGCATGGTTTCATATGGAGATAATTCTCCTAAAGCCATTAGGATTTTATATTTTACACTAACAGGAAAGTTGTTGCCTGTAGGAGTCATTAAGAACAAAATGACTTCTTTTTTAAATTAAAATTTTTAATTTATTTTACATACCAACCACAGTTTTCCCTCCCTCCTCTCCTCCTAACCCCTCCCCCACCTCTCTTCCATGTCTGCCTCCCATCCACTCCTTCTCTCTCTCCATTCAGAAAGGGTAAGGACTCCCATAGAAGTCAATAAAGCATGGCATATCAAGTTGAGACAGGACCAAGCTCCCCTCTCCCCCTCGGCATTAAGGTTGGGTGAGTCATCCCACCACAGATAATAGGTTCTAAAAAGCTAGCTCATGCTCCAGGGACAGGCCCTGGTCCCACTGCTAGGGGCCCCACAAATATACCAAGCTACCCAACTGTCATTCACATGTAGAGGGCCTAGGTTGATGCCATGCAGGCTCCCTAGCTGTCAGTCTAGAGTCCAGAAGCTCCCTCCCATGAGCCAGGTCAGCTGTCTCTGTGGGTTTCTGCATCATGATCGTGACCTGCCCCTTATGCCCCCCCCTTGCTCATATAATCCCTCCCCCTCTCTTCCACTGGACTCCTGGAGCTTGGTCAGGAAATAGATGAGATCTTCTGGGTAAACTAGACGTGGAGAGGGTAGAGGGTTGGGATGGGGGGATGGGAACATAAGGGATCATGAGACACCAGATGTTGGGAGCAGGACAGAGTGGGAGAGTAATGAAATAACTGTCTTGATAGAAGGGGCCATTGTAAGGTTAGGGAGAAACCGAGTGTCAGGAAAACTTCCAGGAATCCACAACATGATGCCAGCTAAGATCCTAGCAATAATAGGGAGAGTGCCTGAACTGGCCTTCCCCTGTAATCAGACTGGTGACTACCCTAATTGTCGCTATATAATCTTCATTCAGTAACTGATGGAAGCAGACACAGAGATCCACAAAATGACTTCTTATCAAGAATATGCCCTATGGGAACTGAGAGGTGATTTAGTGGGTAATAGCACTTGATGCACACGAATGAGTGTAGATTTCTAGCACTCATGGAAAAATGTCAAGCATGGCCTGTCATGCCTGTAACCCCAGTACTGAAGAGGACAGAGACCGGAGGATCTCTGGCAAGTGTTTGCCACCAGAGGAGCTCTGGGTTCAGTAAGAGATACTGTCTCAAAGGAGTAAAATAGAGGTAGATTAGGACATCCATGTTCTACTCTGGCTTTCATAGGCATACATGTATATTTACATCATGCATCATGTATACCACACTCATACATGTATACACCTATACAGAAGCATCAACCATATCAATCACTTTCAACAATATCAGTGATAAGTTAGTTCTTCTGGGCAGGGCTGGGGGACTGTATGCTGAACTTGAGAGGTCTGTATAAACTTCAAATTTACATCTCGTACCCACTGTCATTGGTAAGTGTTGTGGTCTACATGGATGGTAATGAAGACACTCCGACACCTGTAGCTCCAAGAGTGCTTTCAAGAGAATAAACTTAGCACGTCACACCTGCATCAGAGTACCACATAGTCCCAAGAGAAGTAGTCAATCTGAAGCAAATAACAATAGTATCATAATTTATAAAACCAAAACAATAACATGTGGGTTACTTCAATTCTATTATTCTTCTGTGACCACTTGGAGTTTATGTATTAAGATTTTTAAAGAGTAAAACAAAAAAAAAGTGCAGGGTAAAATTATCTAAGCAAAAATTCTATTCAATAGATGACACATTTCCATTAAATTTAAACAATTTAAAATTATCTAATTTTAATTATTTATTGCTTTAAAAGTAAGGAACGAATAAAATAATAATAGTGAATTATTGTATGACTCTTACTTAAAATAATTTGTCAAATAGAGATGAGATATTGAATAATGATGTGCTGGATGTCAAGCATGGTAGGTTTATCTTTAGCCTACTGTGTTCATAGAGGAAAAAAATATTGGAATTTGTCACATCTGTTCATTATGAGTTTGGTTAATAGAGAATACGTAATAATTATTTTTCTTATCTTTCTAACCTGCTCCATTTGAGGTAAATCTTATTTTGTTTATATTTGTAACATTATGGAAATTTAACAGCAAGCTTTTTAGAGATTCTTGGACCATTTATTTCAATTAGAAGTGGTAATGAGATCTCTTTAAACTATTAGATGTCACTTAGTCTTTATGGAAGACAAATTGTATGCTTAATGCCTGTTGGCATGATCCACAGTCATTGGTCTTTAATAGTTTTTATATTGACTGAAAACAAATATCGTCTTTTCCCCTCTTCTAGTTCTCCCCAACCCAAACCAGTGATCAATTCAAATGGCATTATTTCATAAAACTTAGGGAAGGCCTGATAAAATCATTTCACCTCAGTCCTAGAAGTGGTGGTAAGACGTCTGCCTCAGCCAAGGAATACACGTTGCTTCGAACTTTATCCAGGCTCTAAGCTCTGGAAGCATTGATCATCACAGTTTCTAGTGAATTTTCCTCCACCTCAGAAAATGTTCTTCCAAGTACCCTGGGCTAGCGCTTGACTATATTGAGAGCCAGCCCTAACCTTCAGCATGGGACCAACCTCAGAAAAATTCACCTCACAGCATGCCTTACCACGAAAGAACAGACACAAGTCTCATTGTGTCACAGGGCACCCCTGATTATGTGCCTGCTTAATAATCATTTTTTCCCACTCAAGTGAAGAAACACGTTGAAGACTGTGAAGACTTGACTTGGAAGCATCACGAAGGGATTTGTAAGAACAGAAGGAGAAGCAAAAGCCAAGCCCTAAGGATACCGTGGAACCATCTGAATGCTGAGTAACGTATTGGGTAAAACACAGTTAGTGGATGTCTCTGTCGTCTACCTAAGACCCCTCAGTGCACCGCAGACACCTTTACCATAATTACCTATTGGCAGAGATCGGTACTGGTGCTTTGTTATTTGAAAATACCGCAGACCTAATTTTGTAGGTTATGAATCCTTTGGGGAAGTTTCCACGTTGGCAAACATGAATCCACACTAAGGGCATGTTCCTTATTGTTGTAAAAATACAAGAAGGATATAAATGTCATGCATCATAAAACCCACTCTCTATATAACAATAAAATTACATTATTTTGTTGACAGATTATCTTTCCATCTCACATTTATTAAACATCACTCCTCTTAATTGCCTGATTTAGTTTCAGTTATATAGATGTTTATTCCAAATCACATCTACCAGAGAAGAATAAGAGCTTCCCACCATGGAAGACTACCATCTAAAAACATCTTGGTATGCGTGGAGTTCAAGAAATGCTTCAAATATCAGCAAAACTAAAAATCATCTAAGTGAATATTTTAAAGATCACAACCCAATTTTGAAAGAGCTTTATTTTTAAGAAATAATTTCCATTATCATAATCTTCATCACATAGAATTGATTCGACATCATTTGCATGAAAAGTCTACCGTGGATTTATTATTATTAAATGGGTATTACCAAACCTCCCCTACCATTGGTGTCAGGAGGCCACTGTACATATAGAGTGTTTGCATTCAGTTGCATATAGTTTTGGGTGTGTTACGTAGCATATGGATTTGGGGTACCAAAGAAACTGGGGATAACCTAGGCAAACACTATCATAAGACAGACTCTCCATCTTCCAAATGCTCTTTCAGAATGCCTGTCAATACAACTCACCAGAAGCCTCTTGCTTGTAGCTAGCAACACTAGCAGGGCACCTTTCCTGCCTGACTTTACATGTATATCATCTCTAGCCAGATTTAATGGTTCATGTCTGTAATCCCAGCGCTGAAGATGTAGAAGCAGGCAGGTTTTCTCTGAATTCTAGGCTGACTTGAGCTACAGAACATTCTTTCTAAAAATTAAGAATAAATTAAATCTTATGATTTAATCTCCCTGTTTGTACAACTCTAAATTATACATGTGATGTGTTCCTTTAACAAATATCATGAAACTTAACCATTTTCAAAAGCAGTAGTGTATCATTTCTCTAAGGCATGAACAGTATTAAGTTCCTGAGGTGAGAAACCAATTAGAGATCTATGATGGTGGTACTTGAAAACTCAGTATGAGCAAGAAACTGTTCACGGTGGAGTAGAAAATTTAACATCTCTTTTACCTGACAGCTCAAATCCCATGATTTTTCAACTATGTTTCCAAGACTCTGAGTGTGTTCTCTGTGTTTGTTTCTAGATTCCCTGAATGTGTGTGTGTGTGTGTGTGTGTGTGTGTGTGTGTGTGTGTGTATTGTTCAGGCTGCTAAACTAAACCAACACACATATATATTTTAAAGGTATCTTGACTTCAAAATTTAGGTCTAAAGATATGTTGTTTTGGAAAAGAGGTTCTGCTTTTGCTTCCACAGAGGATGAGAACCTGTGGATTCTTTCCAGACTAATGTGGTTTGATGGAACAAGATCCCTTGAAAGGTTTCTCTAAAACCCTAATATTACTTTGCCCAATAAAAAGCAGGAAGCAGTTTGGAGAGAACTACACTCAAATGTTTGTTTACAATTAAAGGGGTTATGCTATAGATATGAATACTTCGCATTGGTATGAATCTTGGTCTATTGATAAAAAGTTTAGGTCAGTTTTGTTATATGTATATTTCTGCTCTTGATTAAGGTACTGTTTTTGTGCAACTCATTTAAAAATAAAATGTATAATTAAGAAATACAAGTTGATAGTCATCTATAATAGTTAAGCTTGTAGTCATATTAGGTTTTCTTGATGTACAGAGATATATTTCAGATGCATAGTTATTCTTCAAACCTTTCAAACACTAACAGAATATGGCATTTAAAATATTTAAAAACTTATGACTTTTCATGACAATGAGACACATCTGCTCCTGGCAGCACCAATCTACTTCAAGAGGATGATGGGCATCTAAAAGGCTCCTTATGGAGTTTGTTATCCATTTGGGCAAGAAACTGTTCTTGCCTGGACTGCTTCACTGGACATGCAGGACCCACAGAGAAATGACTGCTGAACTTGTCTAACGGTGAGATGGTCCTTTAAGGTTCCTGTTTCATGAAAGAGTCTGCCAGACATTCTGCAGGACACAGAAGAAAGTGAATGACAAACTGCCAATATTGGTGGAACTGTCTTTGAAATTTCCTGCTTCATGGAAAAGTCTGCTGGATACTATGGGCCTGAAGGCTGAAGATGGATGCCCCAATGTTATAAGGTATTGATGTCTTGGCAGCAAGATGTCTCTGTCAATCTAGAGTTTGGGTAGTTGCTTATAATGCACTTCCTGTTAACTTAGGTAGTATTATATCTTTCTGGAGTCTTTGATAGAGTTGAAGAATAAATAGTAATAGTTACAGTTTTCTTTAACTGTGATAAAAATAAATTAGATATAAAATTTAAGACTCACAAAGATAGGATAGATGATAGAGTATTTTCCTTAATTGTGAAATGTAAATGGACTAAATAATGTAACTAAAATTATTGCTTGATAACTGTTTTGTTATATGTAATTTTACTATGTTAAAGTTAAAACTGTCCTTTTTATCTAGACAGAAATGGGGAGGTGATGTGGGATATCCTTCTGTATGCTGTATGTAAATTGTTGAGAGCATGAAAAAAGCATCAACTCCTGTGTCCTTTCAATTCTTCTTTCCAGTGTTCCAATTGGACCAAAATCAAAAAAGCCTAGAAGGATCTAGACTTGAGGATATTGGTTGAACTGGAAAAACTGAAGCTCATCAGCTTCCAATCTGTCTTGGTAATGTCACACAGGCAGAAAGAATTCTTGGGAGGAATAATATTTATTGTCATGCTGTCTTCTGCCAAGACCCCAGGCAAAATTCCAAAGGACACAGCATTTCTTTGCCAGGATCTCTTCCTTTCTAATGCTCTGTGCCCTCCATGCAGAGAAGTTTTCGTAGAAACATTGTCTCTCCACATTTCTTCATCTTGGACTACCTTCTCTGAGTATCCCTTACAACCTTATTACTGCAGAGTTAATTTAATTTATACTAATGTGTGAATGGCTGCTAACATTCCTACAACATTATTAAATAAAGCTATTCCATTTCAAATAGCTTCCACTGGTAGAGAAACAAGGAAACATTTTCTAGGGAAGAACTCTGGAAGGCTGTCCCGAATAAGATGGCTAAGCAGAATAAGAGCTCACTGAGCCAACCTGACCTAAACTCAAACCCAAAGAAAGACTGAAGAGAAGAATCAGCTCCACAAAGATGTCTTCTGATCTTCACGCAGGTGCCATGGCTCATACAACACCCCCTCATACACAAAAGTCACACACAGAGCAATAATAATGATAAATAAATTAAAATTTTAAAGAACTCTATAAATTCACCCTATTAATGTCCTACCTGGCCACAATGTGACCTCTTGAACAGTTTCTCTACCTTGAAATATCATGGCTTCCTAGTGAGTTCTAGTAGCTTCTAGAATTCTACTTCCTCCGAGTTCTCTGCTAACATGTCCCTATGCTCTCAGTTCCTTGAAAAAGTTGGATGCACCTGTTCATGGTATCCTATGCTTCCCACCAAGGTAATGTCACACATAGAATCACCATTGTGGATTCTATCTATTTGTTCCCTGCTAGGTCTCACAAATCTGAGGGCAGGATACCTTCCCGAGTCCTGCCAACCACAATAAACTATAGCCTAAAGAAGGTATGCAATGGGGAAACTCAGTCACAATAAAAGTTATACACAATATATATATATATATATGTATATATATATATATATATGCATTTATGTTTGTGTATATGTGCGTATAAGTACATCTCATCACAGAGGTAGAAATCACAGCTATTTCTACCCAAAAACAAACAAAAACAAAACAAAAGGAGCAGCCATGGGGTCCTCTGCTCTCTTGACTTGAAGCTTGGTCTTCTCAAGCTCTTGGTTTTCCAATATGAAGAAAACCCTAGGGCAGGTTTTTGGGTTTTTTGTTTGTTTCTTTGTTTGTTTTTTTGTTTTTAAAGTTAAGTTCACTGATCAGGAAACCTGGGCTGTTTCACTGATGCAAATTTTACAATCCCTTTAGGTTGTTCTTGAAAAAAATTAGTCAATTCAGACTTCTTTGCAAGAAGTTCACCATCCCTACTGTGACCATTCTTGGCATGATCACCTCCATGCCACACAGTATTCTCATTGCTGTACAAAGTCCCAAGGATGGACCATGCTAATGGCTACCAGGTAGAGTAAGCCTGCTCTACCAAGTCGAGTTCCAAAACAATATAAGGAACAGTGCTCATTCTGAACATGACCGTGACAGAGCTGAGGAAATTATGAAAATCAGAAGAACAATGTGATGAAATTTTAAAGGAAAAGTTCCAGCACTGTTCGTGGGAGAAAGAACTGCATCAGAAAACCAATTCCCACACAACTGAAAAGTCTAGAACTCTTTTAAGAGGCCATCATATATAAACAGCAAATTCCAAACATGCAATATGATTTGCTACTTCATATTTGTATGTTGAGCTTAATATGTATCAATTATGCTTTAATTCCCATGTCTATATGTGTTTTTCCTTCTTATAAAAAGTTTTCCAGCTCCATTCTTTTGGTCCCCAGAAGGAGCTTTTTGAGGGGGGTAACGAGAACATTTCTGCCCTCATTTGATTATTCTCATCAGTTAAAGAAGGAAAACTAAGTACATATAGAAAGCAAAAGTGGCCAGGTGGTGGTGGTGCAAGCCTCTGATCCCAGCACTCAAGGCAGAGCCAGGTGGATCTCTGTAAATTGGAGGCCAGGCTGGTCTACATAGCTAGTTCCAGGATAGTCAGGACTACACAGAGAAAGTTTGTCTTGAAAAACAAAACAAAAACAAAAACTAGAAAGTGAAAGTGGACAAGTTTATCATCAAGCATTACTGTTGTGAGAGATAAAGATAGAAGTAAACTGGGAAGTGATGTGCGAAGGTGCAGGCCTAAAATCCTAGACAGAGTTTCTCTGTTTAATCATGGTTGTCCTGGGACTTACTCTGTAGACCAGGCTGGTCTCAAATGCAGAACTCAGAGATCTGTCTGCCTCTGCCTTCCAAGTGTTGGGATTAAAGGCATGTGCCACCAATGCCCGGCCAGCAAGATTTTTATACAAATCTGACCTACAAAAATGTACTGTCATTAGGTGTGATGATCACTCCTGTGATTCCAGCACTCAAGAGACAGAGACAGGAGGGGTGATGGAGTTCAAGACCAGCCTCAGTTATACAATGAGTTCCTAAGCTACAAGAGTTCCTGCCAAAAGAAAGGGAAACCCATTGCCATGTTACTTAATGCTGTAACCAGGACTCATAACGCAAAGCGTCTGCTTAAACATTGCATCTGTATTTTAAATGCTTTTCAGCTTGTAAATACGATGCTTAGGCTTGTTATTCTGTGCTTTATGATAATGGAACCAAAACGCAGGACTTTATGCCATCCACTCTCACCCCCATCGCATGACTCCCATCCTCTCAGCCACATCTTACTGTAGTTGTCCTGAAGACCAAACCAGCCCTAGGTTGTCTCTTGATGTAACCTCACTTTACCTCCTGGGATATTAGGAACAATCATTGAGCTGGGCTCCTGCTCCTTTAATGCTGGACTAAGAGTGTGTTCTGCTCACCATGATCCTTCTTGCCACACTGGGCATTCCATAAGGCTAGCCACCAATGCAGCACGTGATTGTCCCTCTCCATTTCTGATCCCCATCAATGGGACCGTCAGAGCAGGTGGCTGAGACACATGTTTGAGACTAGACTTCCTTGCTTGTCCTTAACAAAAGCAATGTATGTTATCAGGCAGGTGATCGCAGCTGCCTCCCCTACCTGCAAGATAACAGGTGGATGATAATAAAGCTTCATTTCCTTTTTACTGTATCTACTTTCGCAAGCGCTGACCCTTGAACTTGCTTCCATTGGGCATTATCACCTTCCCTTGAGGCTACAGAGCACCTCTGGGGTTGGGGCCACCCACAGGTATTTTCCCTTGTGCTGCGGTAGCAATCCTGGCCAGCTGCCTGTTCTTGCCAGGGCTCTTTAACTAGGCTTCTCCAGGCCCTTTCTTTCAGCCTGGGATGTTCATTTTCCTATGAGTAACCCAGCATCTCTGCCACCAAACAGACATACTTAACTAAGCCAAAGCACTTGGAGCTACAGACAGCACCCTTCTGTGAAAATGCGCTTTATGGTACTTGTTCAAACCGCACTCCTTCGTGTTACCGTGTCTCACAGGGCAACTGTGAGAACTTTGTAGCCTGGTCTCACCTGTGAGAATTTCTTTCTGGGCGTTGAAATGCAACTTCCTTCTCTCCTTTCCCAAACAGGTCCACTCGGACTTTCTAGAAGGATCTACCTTCCTTTCTTTTGGATCAATAACTCAAACTAGTCATACCACAGATCCCAAAAGCATACTCTGAGGTCCAACGACCCGATTTGTTCAGCACCGCATTATCCCGGAATACTTACGCTTAAGAAACCTGTCTCATGTGAATAGACACCTCTTTTGTGTTTACCATCCTCCCCCACACCATACTTCCCCCCCCCACCCCCGCCTAGGTTCGTTGTTAATGGCACACTCCTCAGTAGCAGGGAACCAACAGAGATCAGCAGGACCTGAATTTCCCTCCTCCCTTGGGAATAGTCACTTGCTCCTCTTGAAGTTTCTCAAAACTCAGAAAAAGTAAAGAAAAAGAAAACAGAAGGTTGAAAATAACTCTGATGTAACCCAACCTTTTGGTATCCTTCAAATCCAAACACTTCTAGAGGCATTCAGATTTTCCCGGGGTCACCAAAAGCAAGTACCCATTGCCCCGAACCTGACAATCAAGCCCAATTACCATAAAGTGCCATATGTCAAGTTAAGAATTGTCTAGATACAGACACTCACTGAGTGGCTATTAGTGACGCCAGGACAGAAAGAATACACAGATAAGGTAGAAAACAGAAGAGAGTCCCAGACACCCCAAATACCCTGGCTTCTCAGTTGTCACCAAGACAACTGCCCAGTTGCTGCAGAAGCGCCAGGCCTGGTCCCCACCTGCCGCGTCCCCAAGGCCGCCCAGTGGGCGCCTCCTTACCTTGCGCGAGTATGGGGGCTTGCTCAGGTGGATACCATCGCGGACCAGCTTATCCCGGATCATGATCTTCAGCTTGAGCTTGGGGTAGCTCACCAGCTCCCTGCTGCGGGGAGCGCTCGTCTGGCCACGGGGGTCCCCGCGAGTGCCCTGGGCAGAGCCGCCACACGACTCCCCCCGGCGGCCTGGTGGCACCGCTTCCACCTGCGGTGCTGGTGGCACCGGCTGAGGTTCGAGCGTGAAGTAGAGGCCAGCGGCGGCCGCGTCCTGCTCCCGCAGCCGGCGCACAGCCTCCAGGATGCGCCGGCGGTGCATTGGAGCCAGTACCCCGATGGCGTCCAGGTCCGGGTCTCCGATCTGCTTGCACACTTCGAGGTCATCGTAGCCATTATCCACGAAGGACTCGGCGTACTGCGGGAGCTGTAACGCTTTCAGCCACTCGTAAACTATGTTGGTACACATGGCTGAGACTGGGAACTCACCGGCGAGTACCCAAGTGACACTGGCGGTACCAGTTCTTGGAACTTTTAATCCTCTCCTGGAAGGGGGTGGGGGAGAAGAAACGGCTGGAAAAGTTTCTCGGTTAGTGGATAGGCTCCGGCTGCAGAGCAAATGCCATGGGAAGCAGCCTGGGAGAGCGCGAGCTTGAGCGAGAAGCGTCTAGCAGCGAAGTGGATTCCCCGAGCAGGAGCGGCGCTCGCGGGCACAGGCGGCTGGGCGAGCCGCTCGGTTCCGCGCCGCCCCTGGATGCGCGGCCTCCGCGGGGAGGGGCGCGCGGGCGGGGCCGGGCACACCCCTCGCACCCGCGCGGGTCACCGTCGCGCGGCGCCGGCCAGTTTACCCAGCCGGGACAGTCCGAAGGCTACGCGCTGCATGTCGTTTTCTGGCCGCCGCCGCGGGCGTCAGCACCGGCCTTCCACGCGAGGGAGGCAGCTCGGACTGGCAGACCCGCGGATGCGGGCGAGCGCCTGGTCTGCGCGCGTGTCAGTCACTGTCGTTCCTGGGGTCACAGTGACCCGGCGGCTATTAAGCTTCCGGACTCCAGTAGCTACCCTTGATATCTTTCGACATTTCTGTTGAATCCGACTTCTCTGAACCCTTGGATTTCTCTTCGCTCAGTTCCCAAGCCTATAGTGACTCTCGCTGGCGCGTCCAAGGACAAGTCCCCACCACCCCACTGGGCTGAGCGAAGCTGTGAAGTCCAGGGTCCCTTCTCCTTTCTCGATGCACGTAGAATGTCCCTTCTAAGGAGCAGCTGCCAGGCTCGAGTCGCACGGTGTGTCTACCTCTGTGATCCTGCGCACTGTGCCCAGAGCAGCAGCGTTTTGGCAGCAGGGTGGGCGCAACGTGGGGACCGTCCAGCCTGATGGGCGCGTAGCCGGCCCCTCCTCGCTACAGCTAGTCACGGGCGGGTGGGCCTCGGGAGGGGCGCTCCTGCTCCTGATTGACTTGCCCTTCCAGGACCATCAGATCTGGGAAAGTTTGGGATGGGTTTTTACTTTCTCCTTGACCAGCGTGTCCCTACCTGGTCCGTATACCCTCCACTCCAACCCCACCCCTATCCTGCCACACACACACACACACACACACACACACACACCGTGTTGTGTCGGGCCCCCTCAATCTTGCCTGCTTTTTGCCTTTTCTCCATCTCTCATCACAATCATCCTGCTCCAGGTGGGCGGCTGCGTGCCCAGGGACACGTGAGGTTTACAGCCTCGGAGGCAGGGATCACAGCAGACTGTCCCTTCCCTGCCCCAGGATCGCCTGTTAATCGATACACCACCATGCAGCTTCCTTTAAAAAGAACGCTAGGGCATCTAGCACTTTCTGTCTAGATGAGAATAACAAAATCAACAGAGATCACACCCCCCGCCGCCCCCGTGCCAATGTCCCAACTTTGAAGGTGTAGGGCTGGTGACCCGAGCTCCTGGACAGCCTTTCCCTGGGTCTGATCTTTTGGGGAGAAGATAAAACCTTAAGAAACCATGCAGGCGGCAACAATTTCCTCCCTTTTCACAGAAGTAAAGACTTAGCTCACTGGATTCCTATCTTCTTCCTGAAGAAGTCTTCATGAGTCCATGTTTGTCACTTGCCATGACATGGAGGGGTGGACACTAGTGGTTTTAGGGTCATTTCCCTATCCGCAGGACTTCAGGTTGTGGAGAAGGGACTATGTCTCTCTTCCTCTAAACTGGCGGAGCCTAAACCCACTTGAAATGGGGACACTGAGAATCCGATGACATCTTTATGGCCTGGAAAATACATGATAGACCTGGACCCAAAATGCTCCTGTATTTCTACAGTTATAGGGTGTGGAGGAGTGCGTGTCTGTGTTTCCAAGCTCCTAGACCCAAGAATCTCACCTTGAAAAATAGCTAAGGGTAAGATCCTCTTATTTGGGGAAAGAAGAGAGACAACGCGGGTAGTTGTGGAGCTGCATCTGTCCCCAGCCCTAGATCACCCGAGTGGCCCTTTCCAGAGCCTGGATTAAGGCACTGATCCTGTGCAAGGCTGTGGGTAGCACAAACCCTCCTTGTCTTACACAGATCGCAGCAAGCCCTCTATCCCTTGCCAAAGCAGGCTCACAGTGCCCCCTTGTGTACAAGTGCTGGAATTTTAAGGCGTTGCCCAAGTCCCAAACCTGTTTTGTTCACCAGAAGGAAGAGTGCTTTGTGGTTCCTAGTCTCCTTAAGTACACATAATGTCCTCACGGACATTAAACGACCACAATGCTTTGTCATGAAAACCTTTGAATTTTGGAGGGGGGAATATTCCAATAGGTTCAAAATAATTCTGCTACAAGGGAACAGAAGTTATCAGCAGATAATTGTTTGGAAGTTGTTATATGCCAGCATCTCCATGTATGGCTAAACATAATGGGGTAAATAATAGCATGATCTGCTATCTTACAGAAAAAGACAATACATCTCTGAAACATTCACTCCCTGTTTGTTCACTACAGAACCAAGGGGTGGAGAACTATGAAGAGAGAAACCCAGGGCCAGGCTTCCTGCTACTGGACTTTTTAGAACCCCAGCAGCTGCTAGAGAAACACGCGGGAAATGTTGGGCTAGTTGTAACAGCTGTGTGTCTTATTTATTTTTGATGCTTGTTTTTTAAAAGAGGAAGCTCAAAGCTCCTGAGTTTATTGCCATGGTTTTTCTTTCCCAAGTTGCCTGAAAAGTCCAATAACATTACTTAATAGGCCTTTGCCTTCTCAAGCACAGACTCTTCCCCTCAGGGAGCCTAGGGGCATTCATTTTGTCTCATTAATCTTCAGCAAGCCAGTGAGTATTTTTATTTCCATTTTACAATTAGGGAAACTGTATTGGAGGAAGATGAATGGCTTGCCCAAGGTCATATGGTAAATCAGGATAGAGACAAGAACAAGCCGGTCTTGTTGAAGCCTCTCCTCCAGAGGCAGCAGGGATTGTCTCTTATTTATGTTCAGGGCACTGTCCAATTGGGAAATAAAGCATCCCTCTCGGGAGGGGATGGCTTTTATGAATTAATCATTTGTTAATCAGTCATAAATAAAATCTCTTGGCTTTTGACGTCTCGTTTTCCTCTTTGGCACACTTTTCCCGTGCTTGCTCAAGTCTCTGTGTGAGGCTGAAGGACGTCTATGCCTCTGCTGCAGGCATAGCAAGGCTCTTAAGAAACTTGCATAACTACTACAGCATGCACTTGCCTCTACTTCCTACGGAGGTACCTGGCTATAGTTCAGAGTGGAAAGGCAAAGCAAGAATGGGGTGGAGGTGAGGGTGAGTCAATGGTTCCGTGAGCAGAGTAACTTGCTGCATGGAGTTTTGATCCTGAGTCCAAATTCTTCTGCATCTAACTAAGAAGGGTTAGGCTGGGTGCAGGGGCGCAGGTCTGTGATGTCAGTGCTGGGGGAGGGGGAAGGAGTCAGAGACAGGTAGAACCCAGGGCTGGGGAGGTCCAGGTTCACAGAGATACCGAGACCATTTCTCATAAAATAAGATTGATAGTGATCTGGGAAGTTTTCAGAGACTGACTTATGGCCTTAGACATACACACAGGCAATTACCACGTCCATGCACACACACACACACACACACACACACACACACACACACACAGACATACACACAAAAAGAAGTGAGTAATTGTAAGATTTAGAAGCCATCAGGAGCTAAAAGCTCATTCCATAGCAATTGCCACATCCATATTTACGTAGAGGAAATAGAGTTCCAGAAAACTCGGGTTTCCTACTGAAGTCCACATACGTGATGAACCCCATTTTTCTTCCCCCTGCCCCCAACTTTGTACAACATTATCTCCTTTGATGTGGTTATTGTCAAAAACATATTTATTCATCAGTGTTTGTTGAGTAGACAGTACCAGACATCAAAGCAAAAACCAGTTTTTCTTCATTAATGGGAACTGGAGAGGTTTAACTGGCAGGGTTTTTTTTTTTTTTTTGTTGTTGTTGTTGTTGTTTTTTAAAGTGCTCTTCTATCCAATTACTGACCACATCTAACCCATCTTCGCTTCCAAGATCAGGAGCACCCAGTGGTGTGTGGTTGGAGAACTGTGCTCTGTGAATTTTTGAAATCATACTGTCCTGGCTGGTTTTGTGTATCAACTTGACACAAGCTACAGTCATTAGAGAGGAAGGAGCCTCAGTTGAGGACATACCTCCATGAGATTCAGCTGTAAGGTATTTTCTCAATTAGTGATCAGTGGGGTAGGGTCCAGGCAATTGTGGGTGGTTCCACCCCTGGGCTGGTGATCCTGGGTTCTGTAAGAAAGCAGACTGACCAACCCATGTGAAACAAGTCAGTAAGCAGCTCTCTTCCATGGCCTCTGCATCAGCTCCTGCCTCCAGGTTCTAACCCTGCTTGAGTTCCTGCCCTGACGTCCTCCAATGATGGACAGGAAGTATAGGCCAAATAAACCCTTTCCTCCCCAACTTGCTTTTGAGTCATGGTGTTTTGCTGCAGCAATGGAAACCCTAAGACACATACTATTAACTAGATTTTGAAACTGGACCTTGAAATTCAGCGTCCCTCACACTTCTCTTAAGTGGTTATCATGATCCTGGTCACAGCCTTGAAACACCAAGATAATTTACCCCACACACCTTTTCAAGTACTTTTAGTTTTTACAAGGTGTTTTTGAGGGATACTACTTTCTAGAGATTTTTCATTAAAGAAAAAACAATACTGATTATTATTTAATATATCGAGGTTTGGGTTCTCCATTTGATTGCTTCGTTGATTTAACTGGGTTTTGTTTCATTTGCAGCAGTGACTCCTCTTTAAATGAAAATCACTGGGAAAATAGATTGTGGAGAAAGTTTCTATTTAAATACCATTTCAGAACTATTTTGCAATGATAATAACTATGGAACATGCGAAGTTAACACTGACATTCTCAGTGTAATTAATGATAATTAGATTCAGGTTTTAAAGTCTAAATATCAAAAAAAAAAAAAAAGCAGCTTTGCTCGGTAACTCGATTCGGGTTTGCCAGATGTAAAAAAAATAATTTGTTTTGAAATTTTCCTGGTGTTACATAAGGTTCCATACTATTTTATTTAGAAGATAATGTCCGTACCTAGTGCATATAAAAATTAAATTCCATTAACATCTATTAAACGTCAGTCCCCTGGGTATCTAGCCTTGTAAAAGTCCAGAATATATAATATTAATCTTAAAATGCTAAATATGCCTTGCCTCGGCTTAAACCACAAGCAGAAAGCATCTACAACGGCCGTATGCCAGAGGGAGAAAGGAGAATTACCGGCTTGAGTGATTTAACAGGTAATCTGTTCCTCAGTGGCTGGGAGTGAGGTGTGGGGTTGGCACCTTAATTGGGGGCAGGCTGGGTGGGGATTTCTGTTAATGGGTTTGGGCTCTAGATGTTATATTTATGTGTGACAACATATTTGAAAAAGGGAGAGACAAGGAGCAGCGGGGAGTACCAGCAGGGTGCCATTAGATTATGGCTTGCTATTATAACAGGTCTTTCTCTTTTAAAGGAAGGCACACAGGGCGGAAAGAATGCTCTAGAAGTCTTTGGCTTAGAGGTCACCAAGAGGAGAACAAGAAACTATATTTGTGATAGAAAATAAAATGAAACCCATGAAAGAACACTCTTGTCCTATTATCTCTGCTCATCTCCAGATAGTCTATATTTGAAATGCACTCCTAAGATGAACCCAGCGTTTCCCACGGTGAAAAGAGTGGGTACAGGGCTCTGCTAGGCAACACAAGTAACACTTGGGAATACCGCCCCCCCCCTTCTTTTCTTTTTCAGTCTAAGAGAAACTAACGTAGCACTTAAAAGTTAGGTTATGTAACTTTTAACAAGTGATGAGATACTGATAAAAGCTCTTTTAGGCAAGTGAAAAAATAGTTAAATATGTAATCAATCACAACAATGAAGTCCTTCCACTTAAGCAGAGAACCATTGCTTCCAGGTGAGGGTTTATTTCTAGGCAGGAGACAGGACAAATAACTCCTGACTCTAGGGCATCTGGCTTTTGAAATGGACTCGGTTCCTCAAAACTGGGCAGCTGTCAATCTCTTTTTGAAGGTAAAGGAACCTTGTGGTTTTGCTGGAACATTTTATTCCTTCTTATTCGGAACGAAGGACATAGGCAGGAGTCTCACTAATACCATGTTTTCCTCCTCTGGTTTTGCCTTTGATTCCTTAACCACCTTGGATTTTAAGAATAGGATGGATGGATAAACACCTTTATGACAAAAACTAGAAACTGCTTCCAAGCCCTGGGCCAGTAGCCTGCAGGACAGGCAACTCCTGAGGGCTATTATGCATGATGGCAGGTCACAGGCTGGAACAAGAATGATCAGATCCTGAGAACCAGACTGTTTCCCTTGAGCAAAAACAATGATAACATCTGCAGGACCAGAAGTGAGGCAGTAATCACCAGACTGCTTGGACCAGCACTACTTAATTATGCTAACCTCTTGTGCTGCTTGCCCCATCTCTTCCTCTCCATAAACCTAGAGCTCCTGTCAATCAAATGATGACCTCTTTATCTGTTCCACGCACAATTTCAACACGCTGGTGTAATCACCTTTCTGTGCTGTTCACCATTGCTTCTCTCTTTAACTAGTGTGTGAGGAATGAGTGACTGACCTACCCTGTTGGTATTAGCAGAACTGTTAGGGTCAAACAGTCTGCTCTGGCAGCCCTAACAAGCTTGCCCCAGCCACCTGACCCTAACAGAGCAATTTAACTGATGAGAGAGAGACAGAAAGGCGACAGAGAGAAAAGAGGCAAGACAAAGACTCAGAGAGAGAAAAGTTGTCCTCTGACCTCCACACATAAGCCAAGATAACATGTCCATACGCATCCCCACAAATAAATAAAAACAAAAACTCAAAATACAATGAAATAGAGAAGCATGGGTTCCAACTATTCAAACAAACCTATTGTTATCTATCAAATTCTCAAAAATTCAGAAGTTTAGCAACGAACTCTTTGGCAAGGTGAGAAGATGCAGAGGTGTTCTCACAAACTCAGGGTTAGGAAAAGAAAATGCGTGTGGTCTGCTGGCACAAGACTATAATCCCAGCTACTTGGGATGCCAAAGCAGGCTGGATCAAAAGTCTAAGGTCTTCCTGGGCTACAGAGAGAGTCAAGACCAGCTTGGACCATTGTGAGGCGCTCTCTAAATATAAAGGGTGAAACGAGAGCCTCAGTTCCAGGTACTAACCTGAATGAGTCCCTACCCAGCAAAGTACAATCATTTGAAGATTACCAGCATGGATGATAAGTAAGGTGGATCAACATTCATCAACTACGGGGCCCTGTATTTAATAAAACTTTGGTTAACTAAGTAAAAGTTGCCGATATTAGGACAGACATCTTCATGCCAGACACAGACAATTTCATTGCTAAGAAACAAGCAGGGAAAGGGCTGGTGCCTGCCTGAGATAATCCCTGTTTCAAGTGACACAGGCGGGCACATGGAATACTTTAATAACCGTAGACTCCTCTTGGCTTGGGCTATGCACAAAACCCTCTCTTAATAAAGCATTTGATAACTTAGATTCTCCACTAGCATGCACTGTGTATACACACTCTTCCCTGAACAATGTTCCTAGCAACCTGTTAGCAACCTAGGATCCCGGCCTGGATGCACACCCCATTCTGAACAGTGGAGTAGGTTTTCCCTTGGCAACAGTAAAACCTAGATTCGATCCAATTGTACTCTCCTTCGGTCTGGATACGAAACCAGAAGGCAACATTCATTGCAAGTGATATTTTTTTTCAAAAATATGAAGTGAACAAAGTGGAGAAAGGAATAAAATAATACACAAAACAGCTGGGAGAAAATGCAGAGCAACCAGCACCAGGTCGGGTGTATTTGGAAAGCCTACGGGACTGAAACAGGGTGAGGCTGGAGAGGGGACAATGACTGGAAGAGAAAGGGAGGCAGGGCCAAGTCGCTGAAGAAGCTAGAGCTTCCTACATATGTCTTGATGGAGCTCCTGGAGGTCATTCACCTTTTTATTAGACCAATAGAGTCCTTGGGCAGGCAAGGAGAAACAGCATAGCATCTTCTCATAATTAAACAAATGCAGCAGAAACAAATGTAACACATTGTGACATTGTTAAAATAATATAACCCAATAGTTTGGGGTCGGACTAGCTTTTGAGTCATTCACAGAGAGTCTGTGAGTTGCATGGAGAAGCATACTGAGAGAACTATGGGAATTGGGATGGTTTTAGGGACAAAGGAAGGAGCTCCGAAAGTAAAAGCTAGGGGAGAGCAGTCAGCGGCTTGTTATCTCAACCAGGGAGGTGCCTAGTGGGGGAAACCAGTGTCCAGTACCAGGAGGCAATAGGTCAGAATGAAACCAGAGGTTACAGGGTCTAGTATCTACAATATATCCTTTTGATGTATGCTGTTGCTACAAATGTGTAACATTTTTCTCTTAATGATTGAATACATTCCATGCTTCCCGTTTGTTTTAACTTCATTGTCTTGAAATACTTGTAGAAGAAAAAAAATTCAGAATTTCATAGTTTTATGAAAAATAGAATTTATCTGAAACAAGTTATATTAACCTGGTTTGTTTATAGATCACTCTGAACCAAGAAAGAATATTTTTAAAATGTACCTGATGGTGCACATGAGTGTGAGTGCCCACAGAAGACAGAGGAGCCAGGTCCCCAGGAAATGAAGTTAGCAGGTCATTGTGATTTGCCCAGTGTGGGTGCTGGAAACCAAACCTGGGTCCTCTGAAAAGCAGGGCTGGCTCTTAACCACTAAGTTGTCTCTCCAGCCTCCCCTCACCACCCCAGGGCTTGCTTTTAATATTGACTAATTTCTTTGACTCATCATATTGCATTAAGTTTCTCTGAACAGTGGAGTCATGCATCTTTTCTCTATAGAAACTGCACATATTTTAAAGAGAGGCACAGAATTTCTACCACACACTCTCACTGACATCATTTATTTCAAAGAACCTTGTCTCCCACCTCACAATCCCATAAGGAGCTAAAAGATATATGAACATATATCCATTCAAGGTTACATAATCTATCATTGTGTTCTTATTTATCATCTCATGTCTTCTTCGTTGGATTTCCATTTTAATGCATACTCCAAGTTTTTTTGTCAAAAAAAAAATAAGAAAAACCCGTGTCTCCATTAATTTAGTGGGGCTTCTGGAGAGCATGGGTTTTGCAAAGATCTTAAATTTTTACCTCTTCAGGAAAAGTCTACTTTATAGCTTTTATATTTTATAAACCCCTCGTGGTGATTCTGGTGAGTTATTCTTGCCTCCCTTTTACCAATCAAAAGAACAATCTTTTGGATTTTCTGGAAAGAAAAAAGAAATTGCCTTAAGTCATTTTCTATTATTTCCAGGAATAGAATTAAATTAATGCAATAAAAGTTAAGCAAGTCTCCCTTTCATCTAGCCTTTGTGCTCATTTTTCTTTTATTTCTTTTGTACCTGGAATTTATGTCGCTGTGCCCAGTCAGTGACTTGTAAATTGTCTTTGCTCAACCGACACCACTGATCTCGGGCCCTGGGGAAAGACTTCCAAGACCTGTAATGTCTGCTCTTGCAGTTTCTGTAGGGTGGCAGGTTATGTTAAGGTTTTTTTTTTTTTTTTTTTTTTTTTTTTTTTTTTTTTTTTTTTTTGACGAGACTGTAAGTTGGATTCTCTGGAATTCCATCAGGGCTTCGCCTGCCCTTGTTTCTCTGATGTCAGGGGCTGGCACTTCCTCACTGTGCCGTAACTGTTCTGTATATAACTGTAACTTGTGCCAAGTGACACGTTGCCTTCCGGACTACCGAGGTTACCAGTATGGCTTCCCCAAGTGATTTATCTAAACAAGCCCTTTCAAAGTTATCACCTTGTGTCCTATTTAGGTGTCTCTTGCTGTGATAAAAAACGCTATCATCAAAAGCAACTCAGGGAAGAAAGGGTTTATTTCAGCTTCCAGCTTCTGGTTCCTTGTGAAGGGAAGCTTGGGCAAGACTCAAAGCAGGAACCTGGCAGAAGGAACTGAAGCAGAGACCATGGAGGAATTCTAGTTACCAGCATGTACCCATGTCTGGCTCAGCCTGCTTTCTTATGCAGCCCAGGACCACAGCTCAGATGAAAGAAGCTTGAAGAATGTGTGATGCACATGCATGAAAGGGGGATTTATTAGCCTAGCTTATATAGGCCAGCAATGGTTGTTTTTACACAGAAAAAGCTGAGAACCAAGTAGACCAGTGGTTCTCAACCTTCCTACTGCTGCCACTCTTTAACACAGTTCCCCACGCTGTGGTGACCCCCAACGATACAATTGTTTCATTGCTACTTCATAACTGTACATTTGCTACTGTTCTAAGTTATAGTGCAATATAAGTATCTGATATGTGATTCCTGTGGGCGTCAGGACCCACAGATTGAGAACTACTGCAGTAAACATTCAGGCTGGGTACATTAGCAGTCTTAACCCAGTGCTGAAGACTTATGGGATTCTTAGAGAGCCCTGGTCTTTAGTTCATTTTGGAAACTCAAGGAAGCTGGGTCCTGATACCAGCTCAGGACCACCGTGGCAGCTTCAGCAGTTGTGGCAGTAGCAGCAGGAGGGTAGATGAAACCACAGATGGCATCAGTGAACATGCCAGCATCAGTGACAGTGCCAGCACTCCCTGGTCTTCATACGCTTGTAGCCATATCATAAGACAAAACATGCATTCAGCACAACTCAAGTCCCCATAATCTATAATGGTTTAACAGTTTCAAAGAGCCACACCTCCTAATCTTTCTAATTCTTTCAAATAGTGTCACCCCCTGGTGACTAAGCATTCATATCCATGAGCCTATAGCGGGGGGGGGGGGGCTTCTTATTCCAACCACCACACAGAGCTTTAAACTGCCAGACAGCCTGGAACTGGCACTGGAGCTGGAAAGAAAATTTGACTAAATGTTGGCTTTTCCCTGTTTAATGTTTAAAAACTAACAATGAGGACCAGTAAGATGGCTCAGCAGGTAAAGATGATTGCCTGCAGAGCCTGGTGACCTGAGCTCAACCCCAGAAACTCACATAAAGGTAGAATGAGAGAACTGTCCCCACAAAGTTAAAGTTACCTCTCTCTCTCTCTCTCTCTCTCTCTCTCTCTCTCTCTCTCTCTCTCACACACACACACACACACACACACATACATACACCACATACCCCAAACACCCATATACATACAAATAATTACATTTTAAAATAATAAGATAAAATGGCAACAGTACCAAAATCTCATTGAAGAAGTATACATGTACTTAAAAATAGCTGGAGCTACACACACAAAAAAAGTCCATGTTGTATTTTTTGATCATTTATTTTTCCTAATGATCAAACTCACCTAGAGGTAAAGTAATAAAAATGTTCACAGTGTTTACTTCGGATGGCAACATAATTAGTGAAATTTAATTTTTTCTACGTTTCAATTGTTTGCAACTTCCATATCTGTACCTGCTGCCATAAACGATAACAAACAGATGTGTTGTATTCATGCTCTCTGGCATGAGTGTTCTCAGAAAAGTTTCCTCCAGTTCTTGTTTTCTCCTGTCTCAACCCCAGCAGCAGACTCAGTTCCTATGTTCCCAGAGGATAGTTCACATAGGACACAGTAGTAGGACGGAGAGTCATGCATGCCCTTACTTAGAGGGGCTGGAGAGATGGTTCCATAATAAAAAGCACTGGCTGCTCTTCTGGAGAGTCAAGGAAATATTGGTACTCTTGTCATTTTATGTTATTGTTTGAAATGTATTTATGTGGGTGTGTATGTGTGTGTATACATATACGTGTGCGTGTGTGTGTGTGTGTGTGTGTGTGTGTGTGTGTGTGTGTGTGTGTAGACAACCTCATGAGAATAGTTCTCTCTTTCTACCTCCAGGTTCAATTCCCAGTACCCACATGGTGTCTGTAACTCCAGTTCCAGGGATTGTCTGGCCCCTGTTGGCACCAGGGATAGGCATGGTAGACAGACAAAAGTACAGACAAAAGACTCATGCTCATAAAATAATTTTTTAAAGTTTAATTTGAATAGGCAAAGAAATAAGAGTGAATTCATTACATGAGAACTGTAAGCTGAGCAGGGTTGGCCCATATCCCAGCAGGATAGGGGCTTCCATGCCTTCTGTCTGTATTCCCCTTTTTGTTTCTTCCTGAAGGTGGGCATTCCTGGGAAAGTTTGTGCTCTTAGAAGTCAAACATACTGCAATGTCAGACTCAGCTTGTGTCCACCATTACCACTTATTCTTTATAAGCCTGTTGGGGGCCTTGCTGGTCCATCCGGACTGACTACCACCATTATGTTTTTGCCCAGCTGGAGTCAACCATTGTCAATTACTCTTCTTCCTGTTTGTGGGGTATGCCAGTCTCCAGAGCTAACTTTTTATTTAACACTTCCACACTATTTTTTTCTGAAGCTAGAATACAGCATTTAAAATATTTTATTAACTTAGCACTTTTCTTGACAAGGAGACACGTTTCCGGGCAGCACCAATCTACTTTAAGAGGATGATGGGCGCCAAAGAGGCTCCTTATGTAGTTTGTTAGCCATTTAGGCAAGAAACTGCTCTTGCCTGGACTTTTTGATGGTATGCTATGTAAACTGGACATGCAAGACCTACAGAAAAATGACTGCTGAACTTCCCTAAAGAAAGTGAAATGGTCATTTAGGGTTCCTGTTTCATGAAAGAGTCTGCCAGACATTTGCAGGACACAGACAAAAGTGATGACAAACTTCCAGTATAGGTGGAACTGTCTTAGAAATTTCTTGCTTCATGGAAAAGTCTTCCAGATACTTGGAGGCTGAAGTTGGATGCCTCAAAATTACAGAAGAACTTTGGGAAACTGTCCAGGCAGCAAGATGTCTCTGTCAATTCTAGAGTTTTGGAAGTTGCCTATAATGCACCTTTTGTTTACTTAGGTACTATTATATCCTTCTGGAGTTTTTGATGGAGTTGAAGAATAGATACAGTTTTCCTTAGTTAGGAGAAAAGATAAATTAGATATAAGACCTTAGATTCACAAAGATAGGATAGATGACTGAATATTGTGACTGTAATTCTTGCTTGATACCTATTTTGTTATATGTAATTTTACTATGTTAAAGTTAAAAACCTTCCTTTTTATTTAGAAAGAAAAGGGGAAGTAATGTGGGATGTCCTTCTTATATGTGTTGCATTTATTGATTGATGAATAAACCTGATTGGCCAATGTCTTAGCAGAGTAAAGCCAGGCAGGAAATCTGAACAGAGACATATGGAGAGAGTAGGCAGGGTCAAAGGACACCATGTAGCTCCTGAAGGAGACAGACACTAGAACCTTACCCGGTAAGCCACAGCCTCATGGTGGTACACAGAATAATAGTAGTGGGTTAATTTAGCTAGCTAGGAATATGACTAAGCTATTGGCCAAGCAGTGTTGTAAGTTTCTGTGTGATTATTCGGTTCTGAGTAGTTGGGAAATATAAGAGCAGTCTCCACCTATACTGGACTTGAGACCTCACTGAAACATCTGTCTCTTTTGACATTTCAAGACTGACAGTCATCAAGCCCCACCCATTCCTCACCATTTGTGCAGAACTGAATTTATGTGACTAAAATAAACCTCCACCCACATTGCCTCCTTAGAATCCAGCTAGAGCTTCAAGTCCAGTCCTACCCCTCAGCACAATGAAAGCCTTGAGCCAGCTTCCTTTCCTAGCTCTGACAAGCCACTGGGGACCTGGGATAGGCCTTACCCTAGAGACCTCAGACATGTCAATAGTAAAGCTTTTTACAGTCTCTAGAAGTATGTGGTACTTCATTCTTGATACCGGAACCAGACGTGGGATGGTGCTCCTTCTGCTTTTTCCAGAGTAGCCCCAGAATTGGGTATCCTTATGCTGTAGTCCCATAACAACAATGGTTGCCTTTGTCATTGCATTCATTAAACTCTGTGTCACCCACTCATCTGGCTATAGGTCCAACTCCCGCTCCCTAAGACCTGCTTAAGAACAGACACTGTTAGCTGCTCACTTTTTATCTGTCCAGAAAGATGGTGAGCACCTGTGCATACACAACAGTTAGGAATTTCTCCAAAGGTTTTAAGAATGTGGAACATCATTCCTTCATTTTCTTTAGCTTACAGGTTAAGCCATCATCAGGGGAAACTTACTCTTGGTACAGTCCATGTGCCACTGTACCACTTGCGAGCCGGGCAAGGGCCTGAAGATTGAAAGAACACACAAGAAACCTGGGTCATTCGAAAGGAGATCAGCCAAATGCCGTTTATTCAAATTTAGGAAAAACCTTAAATACCTAGCTGCTGCACAATGGCATACCCCCCAGACAGGTGCGAAATTACGATGCCCAAGCTGGAGTCAACAATGCCCTTCAGCTAATCACCACGCACCAGGTAGAGCAGAGAGAGCCCAGGAACAAACAGGAAACACTGGCTGGCCAGAAACTGTTTTCAAAATGAACCCCAGGAGAAGGGGCAGACCCATGGGCCCTACACCAAGGTTTGATGTTAAGGCAGGAACCTTGACCAGGAACCAGAATCGAACCATGGAAGAATGTTACCTAGTAGCTTACTTCTTCTGATTTGCTTAGCGACCTAGGCCCATGTACCTATGGATGGAAATGTCCACAGTGGAGTGGGCCCTCCTACAGCAATTATCAGTTAAGAAGATGTCCCATAGATGTGGTCACAGGCCAGTCTGAACTAGAAAGTTCACTACTGAGGCCCTTTCTCCTCAAGTGATTCTAATCACGCCAACCTGACAGTTGAAGCTAACTGTGACTGATGATCATTTGTCTGTTGTTGTGAGAAAACACCATGGCCAAGGCAACCCATGGAAGAAAGAGTTTATTTGGGTTCATGGTTATAAGGGGTTAGAGTCTATGGTGGTGGACACAGCAGGGCATCAAGGACAGGCATGGCAGCTAGAGGAGAAAGCTGAGAGCTCGTTGTCTTCCGTTGCAAGCGCACAGCAGAGAGACGAAAATTAGAAATGGCAAGAGACTTTAAACTGTCCAAAGCCCACATCCTCTGAAGCCCTTTGTCCAATAAAGCCATTCCTTCTAAACCTCCTGAAATAGCACCACCAGCTGGAGACTTAGTGTTCAAAACCAAGAGCCTATGGGGGACATTCTCACTCAAACCACTACAGAGCCATGCCTTTAAAGACTATGTCTCATCCCAGGACTCTTTTCCTGCTATCTTCTGTCTACTCACGCCACAAAGTGAGCTGGTTTCTTCCTCCTTGTGTTGCTTTCCCCGATGTTATGCACAGACTAAGGGTCAAAAATAAACTCTTATTCTTTTAACTTGTGTTCCTGGAAACTGATCACAGCGATGCAAAGCTGTCTCCCATAACTAGAGTCCCTTATAGTATTTGTCATAGTCCCTTTACTTTTGTCCAGACGTGTTTAATTAAAGCCAGATTGTGCTAATAACTCATTAACATTTTAATGTATTTTTCTAGTGAGTAATGATATTGGCCATAATTTTCCTGTATTTAAATATTTTTGGTAAAGCACTGACTTGTTGCCCATCTTGTTTAATTAAGTTACTTTTACATGGCATAGAGATCTCTGTTAAACTGGATGTATGTTCTTTATCAAGATGCATCTCTCCATGTATTTGGATTTTCTTAAATTTTCATTGCCAATGTGTTTGTAATTTTTGACATACAGGTTTTAAAAACTTTTATAGATTTATTTCTAAATATTTAATGTTAGTGTCATTATTTTTGCAAATGTTTTGATTCTATTTTATAATCACTGATATTATAAAAAACAGGGCTTTTTAAAATTGACTTGCTAGTCTGTGAACCTGTGACCTTGCTAAATTCACTTATTAGTTCAAGAATCTTGCATTAGTTTTCTTCACCTAGGTTTCCCAGGACTTTTACATGGGTGGCTTTGCTACCTAAGACTAAACAAGGCTGTAAAAGTTAAGTATTTCCTTTCTTTTTCTGGCGCGATTGCTCAGGAACAGGATCTCCAGTCCATAGTTGAATATCAGTGAGAAGAAGAGCAGACATATTGGCCCTTCTGCTTGCGGTGACAGTCAGCAGAGGACTAGTTCCCCTGCATCTCTGCAACTGTGTTCCGTTTCCTTGCAGATTCTACTTTCTCCTCCCACACAGGCAACTCTGAACCACATGCTCATGCCCACCACGTTATCTCTGTTTCTTTGAGTCCCGAGGACAGCACCCCACACTGCTTCTCACACTTTCTAATAACACCAGAGCCACAAATTCTAGGTGGATTCTCAATCCAATGACCAAAATAACACCCCTTGTTACTTCCATGTTTATCCTTGTCCAGCAACAGGAATGATCCTGTTAGGATGTGGCATCCCATCTCCCCTCTGCTCAGTGTCCTCTGGTTTTTCCCTCACCTTTTCCTCTACTTGAAGAAACTGGTGTGGGCTTTCGGATTTTACAGGAGGTCATCATATCTACCACCCCAACTGCCTTCCAGCTTCCTCACTCCACGTAAGGACTATTAGAGCATCTCCCTGTTGATGCTCAACCATGAGAGGCATGTACACACTCTCCAGAACCCTTGCACTTGCTACTCCTTTGTCTGGAATATTCTTCCCTCGGCTCTCCAAAGAGCTTTCTGCCTAAAAACATTTGCTTCAATGGGATTTTTTTCCATTTTAAAAATATCATTAAACACACACACACACACACACACACACAAACACACACAGACACACACATTCTGCTTGCTCCTCAACTTTGATAATTTTTTCTCCCTAGAACTTATTACTACTTAATATAACACTTAATGGAACACAATAGAGATTTGGGGCAACTAGCAGAGAGAAAATGGTTATTTTATGTGTTGTTGTATGATTATAGCCTTGAACTCTGATATATGGCGAGTGTTTTGTGGATAGTGTGGAAGTAAATAAAGGGATAACAAACAATAATGGCTCTTTTTTTTGGTTAGTCGGTGAGTTTGAGAGAAAGCCTTGGTGTATAGAGTGGGGTGGCTTTGAACTCCTGATCTTCTTGCTTCAGATAGCCAAGTGCTGAGATTCTAGTCTGTCCACATCAGGCTTGTCAGTGCTTTTGTTTTTGTTTTTAAAGAGCGGTAGTAAAATGTGCAGCAGATAAGTTAGCAGGGTATTTCTAGGAATACCAAACTTATGTTAAAGAGTGTGCATGATTTTGGCAAATATTTTGGTAAAGAAAATAGTCTGTTAAGTACTTAAAATAACATCATACCATAATTACTGGAAATCCACATACAATAGAATTTTTAAAACAGTAGGGTTTTTAAAGAGCCCTGTTTAAGCTATTTGGTTGTCTTGCTCTGTTTAGCATGATAATTTTACTTTTATTTTGAACATACAGTTCCTCTCATGTTTACAGATTTACAGGAGAACCGTTACAGCATCCTCACCGAGCTGTGTGATACCATGAAAAGTGTTCTCATGCTTACTAACTCTTTGTTACAATTTTCTAATTTATCTCTGTCATTTCTTCATTCCTCATTTAGCGTTCCACATTTCACACTCTTCTGCCTAGCACTGCGCCTGGACCCTATAGATAAACCTGCGAAGAATGGGGCGTTGCTGTGTGGGCTCCAGAGGATGGTTGTATTAGGGCTTCAGCATAAACTGAGAATATTAACAAAGACAAAATAGCAGATTCAATTATAGATGTGGAAGCCCTCCGAGACAGCAGAGGAAGAGAAGACAAAGAAACATTAAGTCTTAAAATAATAAGAGTACGAGTATTTCACAGCACATAGCACTTTAGAGAACTTTATCTTTTGTAAGCTTCATTCACTGGAAGCTTTGGAATAAGCATGTTTTTCCTTTGAAGATATGGAAACCGTGGCTCAGAGGAGCCACCAATCAGCGGCTGCCATGTACCCATAATGTGCCACAGGATCAGCCTGTCTTCCACGACTCCACAATCTATGCTGCTCTGCCTCCGTTGAGCTAATGTGCCAACTGGTTCTTGATCAGAAATTTTCAATCCCCTTAAAACAAAAGACCTTTGTAAAATATTCCAATGGCTCAGATATAAAGAAAAGGACAACAAAAGCCTAAGACTGGGCCCATTCCATAATTCTGTCAAGCAAAAGGAAGAGGGTGAGATGCAGAAAGAAAAACCAAAGGCCAACATCAAAATAAATAAACAATTTTTAAATCTATTTCCTTAAGTTTTGTTTATGTGTTTACTTGCTGGGGAGGGTGCAGATGTCAAAGCCCACATGCGAAAGTCAGAGGACAATTTTCAGGAGTCTGTTCTTTCCTTCCCCTGTGTGGGTCCTGGGAATGGTAGTTAGGTATTCAGTCTTGGTGGCAAGCTTCTTTACCTGCTGAGCCATCTTGCCAGTCCCATCGGTGAATTCTTAAAGAGTCAACATAAAAGAAGAATGGAGACTTCACAGAGGCAGAAGAAGAGATAAATGGACTTTCCATGTGCTGGTGGTGTGAGTGGACAGAGTTCTACTGGGTTGAAGAGCTTGGCTCTAATCAAGAGGGTTGGTCTTGCTACCAACGGTGCAATGAGTTTAAAATTATAGGAGACTTTCCCGGTGTTTACTTGTCAGACAGTCCTAATAACATCGCCATCTATCACCCTGTTTCCTTTTAGCAGTCTTATAAAATATTTCATAATTTATGTTTTATATTAAAAAGATATTTGCTTGCTTTTTGGCTACCTACCTAAGATCAATACTTGAGGAAATATTTGTCGCTGATAACAAATTTAGACACAAATAGAATTTTAAAAATGAAACCAGTTCTTAGATAATGTAGAAATATTTCACAAATAAATATCTTGTGAATTTTTTAAAGTACAAGAAAATTAATATCTTATAAAAAATAAAAGAGCAGATCCTACTGTGGTAGTTAAGTCGTATATGCAACAGAGCAGCTTGCTTCTTTAATATTTTAGTGGACAAACTCTTCTAGAAGATAGTCATGAAAATTAAATTAAATATAATATTGTGTTGTGAAACCATTTGTAATAAAAATGAGGTCTTAGAATATATATAGAAGAAAAACTAGATTTATTTCCAATGTTTCAAAGCAGAGCCACATAAATCAATTATATTCGAGAATAAATTACTCATTTGTATTCTAGGCATCTACTTTTTAAAACAACCTGATTAGATTCTGATTATGAGTTTTAAGTTGGTCAATCAAGAAAATGGTAGAATTACAACACTTAAACTGTTTAAAGAATTTTTCTTAACTATTTGGTTCATAGGCTTAGTTCACCTCAAGGTATTTTCATTCATCATAATTTATAGACCTAACCTAATGTTTGTAAATGTTCATAAGTCATTTAAGTACATTTTCCATTCACAGACAATGTTTGCCTGTCTGCTGGGAAGACAAGGTCTCTTTGAAGCATAATAACGACAGCCTGTGAAGTTATTTTCAAGGTTCAAAGTGAAAAACCAGATTTTAAAATGAATATACTTCTGTCTATACCCAATAATTCTTGTTTTATTGATCTAATACAGCTAGTACCATCAGGAGACATCTTCACATGCCCCCTAGAGGAAGGGGTCTTAGGACCGTCTCTCATAGTTCTAAAAGATGAACAGGCTCTTCTAAAACCACCTTGGAAAAAAATGAAACAGCAAACTTTTATATTTCTCAAAACAGTCATAATTTCCAAGAAAAGCAAAATAGGTGTTTTTTAGATTTTTATATTCAGGAGAATCTGTTGGACAAATTCACAGACTTGTCCAGAATGTCCTTTAGGTATTGACCACACTCATTGAAAAGTATGTTTCCTTAATTCAAACAGTCTTAGACCGTTATTTCATATTGTTTGAGAAGATCCTGTTATTGCAGTAATATATCCGAGAGGCAAACTAATTAAGTGCCTTTTTGATTTTAGCAAAGTGAGAACAGTTAAAAAGGCTGGAGTCTAATTTGTTTGTAAAGTTAATGGAGTCCCAGCCTGGTGGGAAGTGAGGTGTTGAAGGAGAAAGTCAGTAAGGACAGAGAACAAAAAGACACTCCCCCTCCCAAATTGGGTTACTTCCTTTGTCGGAGGGGAACTCTTGTTGATTAGGAAATGCTCATAAATCTGCCTCAACTTAAGTGCCCGGTAGCCCAAGATAATGGAATGAAAACCAATTTAAATCACATTAGTAGCAAGGAACTGAATAATGTATTTTGTGCCAGCTCCGTGAGTCTCGTTACTTCAAGATTACTATTGGCTCCCGCATCTTCAAACAGCACAATAGAAACACCTGGGTTACAGTTGTTTTCCAGTCAAGTTTCTCAGCAACACGCAGCACTTCCTACAGGAAAGGGCTCCCTTTCTGACGCTTGCTACCAGTTTAGGGTTTGAATTGGAGGGACTTTTAAATGTGTTGGATCTGCTATATATATATAATATTATACATATTATAGATAAACATATATATTAACATTTTAGATATAATATTGTGGTCTATGAGCAACAAAATAACCATTTCAAAAAAAATTGAAATGATGTCTTAAAACAAATAAAAAGTATGAAATACTTTCAAACCCAAAACTGTGATTTTTTACCTCTGGGTTTTATTAGAATCAGAATAAAGAGGGAAAAACAGAAAAAGGAAAACACCAAGACCAAATCCCCAAACTTTCACTTTGGTGTAGTTGCCTTCACCATATTTGAAACTGGAGTTTCAGTGGTCACCAGCCACGTGCCCAATCCATGCAGGTATTGAAACTCCTGCTTTCTGAAGGGGCGTGGTCGATCAGCAGTTATGATTAACCAGACTAGCTTTAATATATAATATTCAGCTTTAATAAAGGAAAGAAAAGGGGGCTTACAAAAGCCAAGGTTCCAGCGAGGAGCACAGGGAAAACAAAGAGAGCAAACAAAAGCCCACGGATCTTTTAAAGGTATTTGGGGCCCCGGAGGGGACACGCCCCTCAGACCAAGGGACTGGTCAGCTCCCCCATCAACTTTCTAAAGGGGAATAAATGAACCACGCAGGTCAGAGCAAAGCTGCACTTTGGAGTAAAAACCATTTCAATCCTTGCAGTTATAAGGTGAAGAGATATCTGCGGACCTCCCCAGAGTGACCACTTGATATAGAAAAATGTTGACATAATCTTGGAAATGAGTACTAACACTTGAGGATCCTGTACAGTTAGGAATTCCTGCACCTACGAATTATAAATATGTGTAGCTGATCCCCATAGGGATCGTTTAGTCTGTCCTTGTTTCTTAGAGCTGAAGTTTAGAAGGAAGAGAGAGAAGCAAACACTCACCAGAGGTCGAGCTGCTACAGCCAGTAGCAAATCTTGAGTTTTCTAATGTCAATGGGGGATTGATGGAGGAGGTGTTATATGCTGTGAATATGCTTTATTGCCATTGGTTAATAAAGAAGCTGCTTTTGAACAATGGCTTAACAAAATATAACCAGGCTGGAAGAGATATATAGAAAGAGAATAGGCAGAGCCAGAGAGATACCATGTAGCTGCCCAAAGGAGACAGATACCTCCACAGGAACCCACTGGAACCTTGACTGTAACCCACAGCCATGTGGCAATACACAGATTTAATATAAAAAAAATGGGTAATGGGTTAATTTAAGGTATAAGAGTTAGCCAAAAATATGCTTAAGCTATTGACCAAACAGTATTGCAAATAATATAGTTTCTGTGCAATTATTTCGAGTCAGGGCAATCGGAAAACAAACTTGTGGCCTCCGACAACAAATTGGTATGTCAACATGGTCTAAAACATTTGGGGCTTATACCCGCTACCTACTACGGGTCCGGATGCTTTTGTGCCCATTTGGGGTCTGGAGAAAGTAAATGAGACCATGTGGGCAGCTCAGCCCCCAATCCCTCCCTGCCTGGGCAGTGTGTGAGAACAGGTCTGCTAGGAGTGCTCAGGCAGAAGAGCATGGCAGATTCCTGATGCCACACTCAGAGATATTTTCAGGCTGCAGATTTAGCTTTTACTCCAATAAAAAGAACTTTTATGCTGTATGATGTCACCCAGAGTTGAGGTGGTGAGGAGGGTTCCCACCTGGCCATCACAGAGGTGGCAGTAATGGTACCTCTGCCATATTCAAAGGCAGAGAGAGGCCAGAATCCAGGGCTTCTGCAACCAAGCTACTTACTATTTTAAAAGCAATCCCAGTCAGAGAATAATTACAGATACACAATAAAAATAGATTCAGATAGAAAAGACCTCTAACTGGGTCATAGTTTTGGATAAATGGACATAGGATTGGGAAAGATAAGACATAGTTAAAACAATAAAGTGTGGGTTTTCAACATGAGTATTCAACTCATTTATGTAAATACCAAGTAGTGAAGTTTATCTAGCATAGAATAAAATATACTTTGTTTTAAAAGAAACCACCAAACAACGAAAGTCATTTTTTTGTCCCGCCTCCTCCTCATTGTTTGCTGTTGCGAATTTGGGCTACTTATGTAGGTATGTGGTGGTATCTTAACTGTTTCTGTCCACACTTCCCTTGTGGCACATGATGTAGTCATCTTTTCCTGTGCTTATCTATTTATTCAGTGTATCTTCTTGCCTGTCAAAATCTTTAGATCAGTAAAAACATGTTAATTTTTCTCATGTTGAGTTTAAGCATTCTTTCGAATAGTTTGAATGACAGGCAATGATTTTTCTGAGTTCTGTGACTACCTTTTCATTCTCTACACTGTGTCTCCCATACGGCCGAGTATTTTGATGTTAATGACATCTGTTTTACCATTGATTCCTTTTACAGGTTGTGTCTTTAAAACTGTTTTTGAGTCATTGACAAACCCAATATCCTTTATGTTTCCTGCTGTAGTATCATCTATGAGTTTCACAGCTTTCATTTTATATTTGTGTTTGTGATATGATCATTGTTTGTTAATACAAGTCATTTAAGAAGGGAAGAACAACCTGGAATTGGTGGCAAACCCCTTTAATCCCATCACTCAGGAGGCAGAGGCAGGTGGATGTCTGTGAGTTCAAGACCAGCCTGTGTCTACAAGAGCTAGTTCCAAGACAGGCTCCAAAGCTACAGAGAAATCATGTCTCAAAAATACCAAAAAGAGAAAACGAAGCAACAACAGTGGAAGTACTAAGAATACAAAAATAAGATTTTAGGGGATAGAATACAATTAAACCTACTAGTTGTGATATACAATATAACAATTAAACTAAGAAACATTGTATATATAATAGTTTGAATAAATATTTAAAATCCATAAAATTTCTATTCTGAAAAGTATAAAGTTTAAACAAGTAAAAGAACTAGTCATGTGGAACAATATTCTACACTCACGGATCAGAAGACCTAATGCTGTCAATGTGAAAATATTTCCCCACGTTAATCTGCAGATTCTTCACAATGTTTATTAAAACTGTAGATTATTTGTTTGCAAAAAATTCCAAAATTGATATATAAATTCAGGGAAATAAGAATAGGCAAAAGGAAAGGAAAAGAAGAAAAGAAGGGAAGAAGAAAAGAAGGGTGGCAAATTGATAAGGAGAGGAGAGAATAATGTTGAAGAATTCTAACTTCCCGATTTCCGAGTTACCATAAAGTTACAATGCAAGAGTGATATGATTTGGACTGACACAAGAATGAAAATGAAAATGTTTTGCAATATTATTTAGCATCTAATGGAATACTCAAAATAAAAGATGATCAAAAATAACTGCATGAATTAAATGCATTAAAGATTCCTCACACAGGGCACCAGAGAGCAATTGGTTTGAATGTATTAATAATGAACTCTGATTCTCCAATAATGTGTTGCATTAAGGAAGAAATCAAAGCATTTCCCCTTAGCATCATTTAACCAAGCTCAAGCTTAGACTTGATTTCATTACTGCACTCACTGCATGTCTTCCGTTCTTCATCCTCCATCGGTTGAGTCTGAATCTGCCTGCCTGCAGGCTGACTTGTGAATCTGTCCCTGTGTCTGTCTGCGTGCACCCATCCTTAACAAAAATCTTTGTTCTGTATTTATTGAATAGTATCAAAAGCATCGCATGGGAGGGGCAAGGGGAAAACTTTACAGAAATCTTTAACAAAGTACTTCAAGGTATTACGTCCCTGTCTCCATCTGACCCCAGCAGACCCAGATAACAGTACTAAGAACATCAAAAAAGTACTACAAACATTGTTCATCAAGCAATATCCAAATGTCGGTTCAAAATCTATAGTGAAATTCATCGCTGGTTTTACCGTCTTCAGCAAATGACTCCTAGAACTCACATGCACTACTCTGGGTCAAAGGCAAGGAAGAATACACAATAAGATTACAGTTGTGCATTAGCTTAGGTTGTAAAGGTTGATTACATGGGAAACACAAGACAAGTAAGGTTGTTTGGTACATTGTCCCTTAAAAACAGGATAAATAAACAAACTGATCACACAGTTGGCTGGTAGTCTTAAGTGATTTCAAGGCACTTTATTAACTCTGGCCATGACGTCCAGTAAAAATTCCAGTCTCTTAGAATGTAGGAGATATTTCTAACACACTACATTGCCACAATAACAAGTGTTGGCAAGAATATAAAGATCTTAGAACATATATATCCAGTGTTTGTAAGATGAAAACATGCGCCAGCAATGGTAGTTTCTCAAGGTGTTAACATAAAATTACCATATGATCCAGCAACTCACTTGTGGGCATACTCATATGAAAACATGTATCAAAACAAGACTTACCGCACACCAGCATTATTCATAATATTAAGAGCACAGAGGCAATCCAAATTTACATCAAATGTTGAACAAACACAGGGCAGTAAGCATGCACAGCAACGAATGAAATATGGATTCATGTTACAACATGAATAGCGTTTAAGCATATTATGATGATTGAAAACAGCTCCCAGTTTCTAAGACCAATTTATATGATTTAATGCATGTTAAATCTCTAAGACAGCAAGTCTATAAAGCCAGAAAGGAGATTAACTGTTTTCTGGAACTGGGGAAACTTAGGGAAAATGAGAAATAACTAAAAATGAACCTATCCCTTGGTGATGGTGTTTCTGAAAATGCCCTAAAATTAATTATAGGGATGGTGGCACAACTATTGAATATTCTCAAATCTACTTAATGAAATACTTTAAATAGATGGATTTTATGTTTTGTGAATTATGTATCAACAGAACTACCTAAAAAATGAGTAGATGTGAAAAGGTAAGGAAGATTTATGCAAGAGTAAATCTGTGCCATTTTCTCCATCTAGGGATTGCAAACATTCTGAAAACTAGAGAAATTTATTGAAATGATCAAGGTGAGATTTTTTTTTTTTTTTTTTTTTGGTTTTTTCGAGACAGGGTTTCTCTGTGGCTTTGGAGCCTGTCCTGGAACTAGCTCTTGTAGACCAGGCTGGTCTCGAACTCACAGAGATCCGCCTGCCTCTGCCTCCCGAGTGCGAGATTTTTTAAAACTAAAAAATAATCAAGATCAGGGATGAGTGAAGGCTGTTAAATATTACCATTTCCACTAACTATAGACCTGGAGGATTAAGTCAGTTCAAAAAGGTAAGATATAGATAAATGGTAGATGATAGATAGAAAGAAAGATAGATAGGAGATAGACAGACAGACAGACAGACAGACAGATAGATACACAGATGATAGATGCATGGGTTAGAGATAATAGGTAAATAATTGGAAAGGAGGAAATAAGATTATCTTTATTTGCAAAAAAAAGATTATCTACAATGTTGATTCTACATGAACACAAATCCAAGGAATATAATAAAAACCTCTAATATGAAAATAGGACTGTCTTAACAGGGTCCCTAAAAGTCCAGCATATAGGAATTTCCTCCCAGTGTTCAAAAAAAGGACACCATAATAAGCTAAATGGGTTTAAAAATATGAGGGTGAAGAAGTCTACTCACAAGTTCTGTCTATCCATGTTTTTATTCTCCTCTCCATTCTTGATCTTTATTTCCCATTGTTCTTCTTGTTCTCACTTGTTCTACCTGTTACAAACATCCACAGTCCTATATACCCTTAAAACCAATTCCCCAGCCCTAGCAAGTTCCAGGGTCAGAGTTCTTTTGCCCCAAAACATTCAGATAAGGATTTAGACACACGTGCACGCGCATGGCATGTGGAACCTCAGGAAGTTGTTTCATGTTCTGGAACTCTCTGTGCAGTAACAATATGCTACACACCAAGGGAATTTGGCTTCTGGAAATTTGGATTTTATTTCTCTGTAGTTAGACAACAGAAGGAAAATCTTGAATTCAACTTTCCTCCAAGCTGTCCTGACCCTCCATACCTCTTCTATTTGCCGTCTACTTTGTGTGTGTACAGATGCCTTCCATTGTGCACATGAAGGAAAGAGGCTCGACCAATTCATTCAGAACTCCAAATGGCACACAAAAATCAGGCACTCCAAAGCGATTAGCTGAGGACAGAGAAGGGAATAAAAGGGACATCCAGATGCACAGCACAGCCATACAAGGCATGGCACTCTGGGGGAAGTTTTTGAGGTTCCCAGAAGACTCAGACTCCGGTTTTGTGTTTTTAATTACATAATCCATTTCCGTATGCAAATGAAGACTCCATAGGATTCTTCTTAGCAAACTTTTAAAACATCTGACCATGCACCTTTATTTTTAGTTTGATTAAAGATTACTCTTCTGGTCTAGGAAGGCCCAGCTTTCTTCTCACTGTTTCCCATTAGAAGATACATTGTGCTGTGTGTTTCTGTTCTTGCTAAGGGCCCCACAACCAGAATCAATGGCATATATCAGTAGATATGCAAAATTCTTATATTATATATAATAACCGGTAAACTCATATGTTATATATGTAATAATTAGTAATTATATAAATGTATGATGTAAGAAGCACTTTTAGACTAAAGTGTGGATTCATTTCCTTGCCCAAAGTAAATTAAATAGCTTTAAAATGTCTGTAAACAGCAGTATTTTTAAAGGATTTTGCTAAGCACCAGTTCATTGAGACATCTCAAATGGAATAGGAAGGATGCTTTTGTCTAAAGAGAGATTTTTCTGAAGCTCCCTATTTTCTTCCTTTTGGGGTTTCTGCAGTCTTATATTGGTAAATGCATCCATTGTAAGAACCATGGAGAAATCATATTTATTTCAACAGTGAGGCATGATTTTTAAGATGATTTTAAACTTGCATTTTAGTGTGTGTGTATGTGCACGTGTGTGTGTATGTGCACGAGTGTGCAAGTGTGTGTATGTGCACGAGTGTGCATGTGTGTATGTGCACGAGTGTGCACGTGTGTGTGTGCACGAGTGTGCATGTGTGTGTATGTGCATGAGTGTGTGTATATGTGCACGAGTGTGCATGTGTGTGTGTATGTGTGCCTGTGCATGCTATGATGAACAAGGGGTGGTCACAGGACAACACATGGCAAGTCAGTTTTCTTCTTCCACTATGTGAAACCCAGAGACTGAACTCAGGTCAACAGGTTTCACAGCAAGCACCCTTACACACTGAGGCGCGTCACAAGCCCTGATTTTTGAGTAAGGAAGTTTCAGTGGGTAAGGAGGTCTTTTTTATTTAGGGAATTTAGGCTTTTGTGTAAGAGTGTCATCGGGCATCAGACTTGTCATGTCCATATATAGGGTCATTTGGCAGAGCATCTATGAAGAATTCCCTCATCTAAAGTGATAGATGGTGGCTCAGGTCTCGGCGGGCAGCTGGGCGGAGGAGAGCAGAATGCTCCTCGGGGCTTTTCTGTTTCTGAGACTTCAGTCTGTTAAACAGAACTGCAGTATTGCGAAATAACTGCGCAACTGCTCAGAGGAAATGTGGAGCATAGTTGGGAGCCTCCAGGAAGGCAGAACAGATCGATTTTCGGTCTGTGTTCTGTTTCAACACAGCAGCAAAACCTCTCAGTCTATAGATGCAGATTGCGAGGTTGACTTTAGCTCCCAACATTCTTCATAACTTGCCCCTTTAGCCTAAAGGTTTTTTTTTTTTTTTTAAATTTCCGCCTCCTCCTCACCTCCCATTTCCCTCCCCCTCCCTCTCCAGTCCAAAGAGCAGTCAGGGTTCCCTGCCCTGCGGGAAGTCCAAGGTCCTCCCCCCTCCATCCAGGTCCAGGAAGGTGCGCATCTAAACAGACTAGGCCCTTCCAAAGCCAGTACATGCAGTAGAATCAAAACCCAGTGCCATTGTCCTTGGCTTCTCAGTCAGCCCTCATTGTCTGCCATGTTCAGAGAGTCCGGTTTGATCCCATGCTTTTTCAGTCCCAGTCTGTTGGGAGCAGTGAGAACCCAGATCCTGAATTTCTTGTAATCCCCTAATCTGAGTGCCTACAGCTGCTCTGAGCCCGAGACCTTCAGAAGTTCCTGATGGCAGGAGAGTGGTTTCTGGTGGGTTTGGCTGGGGCGTGACTATCTCTATATAATCTGCCCCTGAACACAATAAAGGGGGCATTCTTGGGGAATTCAAGGATGACCCGTGTCGCTGTCTGTCTGTCTGTCTGTCTGTGTGTCTGTGTATTTTAACCTCCACCCCCTTGCCCGAAGCTCAGTAACTGGGTAAAAGGGCATGGAAAGCAGACACTGGGGTGCTGTGCGGCACCAGTCAAGCTGGCCTAGGTGAGCTCCCATTTAGATCAGCCCCACCATCTCAGTGGGTGGGCGCACCCCTTGCGGTCCTGACTTCCTTGCTCATGTTCTCCCTCCTTCAGCTCCTCATTTGCCCTTCAATGGAAGAATGGATAAAGAAAGTGTGGAATATACACACTAGAATACTACTCAGCGGTAAAAAAACAATGACATCTTGAATTTTGCATGCAAATTGATGGAAATAGAAAACACTATCCTGAGTGAGGTAACCCAGACCCAAAAAGATGAATTTGGTATGTACTCATTCATAAGTGGATTCTAGACATAAATAAAGGTCAGTGAGCCTATAATTCATGATCCTAGAGAAGCTAAATAAAAAGGTGAACTCAAAGAAAAACATACAGTTATCCTCCTGGATATTGGATGTAGACTAGATTGCCAGGCAAAAATTGGGATCTTGAGGGTGGGGGTGGGGTGGGGATAAGGGGAGATGGGGAGAGAAAAGTGAGGAGGGGAGGATGGGGAGACCCTGGGGGAATGGGATGATTGGGATGGAGGAAGGGTGAATAGGGGAGCAGGGAAGAAGATATCTTAATTAAGGGAGCCATTTTAGGGTTAGCAAGAGACTTCACTCTAGAGGGGTTCCCAGGTATCCATGGAGATGTCCCCAGCTAGTTCCTTGGGCAGCTGAGAAGAGGGAGCCTGAAATGCCCCTTTCCTATAGCCATACTGATGAATATCTTGCATATCACCACAGAAGCTTCATCTAGCGATGGATGGAGATAGAGACAGAGACCCACATTGGAATGCTGGACTGAGCTCCCAAGGCCCAAATGTTTGTATTCAGTTCCTCATCCCAAATAAATGAAAGTAGCTCTATCGGTGTCTTCTACTGGCTTGTTTTGCCTCCGTTTACCCAACAGTCATTTCCAGATGCTGTGTCCGAGTGAGCTGGATCTGCAAAAGGCCGCTTCCTACTCGTGTGCTCGTTTGCCATAGCTCAGTACAGACGGAGCTAGTTCTGGCTTCCAGGACCATCCAAGCACAAGATGCTAGCAAGGTGCGAAACAAGAAACGAGAAGGAGCAGTATGCACCCACTGTCCAGACTAAACCACCCCACTCCCAGCAATAACAACCCACTATTGCAATCTCCATTCCTCCTAGTAATAACTGGTAACTTTGTCATCTAAACCAGTTGGAGGATATGGCTGGATGCCACTGTTTACGGATTTTACGTCATCTTGAGTCATTTATTTTTTAATAAATTTTTATTTCTGTTTTTCATTTTAGTATTGTATCTTTAAATGCAGAGCTGGTAGAAAGGGAAAACTTCTCAAGTAAAGCCCATATGCATTTCTTGCCTGTTCCCCTCACTCCACCCAATACCTCAAGCGAGACCCTTTCAGGACCTCTAACATAAGCCTCCTGGTTCCATGCCAAATTGTTCTGTTGGCCTTAAAGAACTCTCCTAGGAAAGGTTCTCAGCAGGGCCTGGAAAGTGTTGGAGCTTAGGGGTTGAGTCCAGCTTGAGGAGAAGTGGAAAAGACAAAAGGGAGCCCGTACAAGGCTCACATAACATGCAGGCTGAACTCCGCTCTTCAGCGCAGAGATTGCATGATCCTAGGTTTGCAGGGCAGCTGCAAATGGGTTCCAGAAGAGACCCTGGCCCCCAAACCAAAGTGCAGAGCAATGGAGGAAGACAACCAACTTCAACTTCTTCACACACATGAATACATACATATGGGGGGTGTGGGGAGGAAGGTGAGGGAGCAAGGGAAGGAAAAGGAGAAGCAGATGGGGAAAGAGAAAAGAAAGTTTTTTAAAAGGCAGACCCTTAAAAAAAGACTTAAATTTTTTAAAAGTCTGATGCCTCGAGAATTTCCATACTGACCACCTAGATCTTGTTATATCCTGATGAACTGATGGGGCTCCGATGGGGATAATTGAAGTGTGGTCATCTCTCCAGAGCTAGTGACAAATTAGGCAGATGATCAAAGTTTGCCTGGGTTCTCTTAGAGGTGAATAGTTAAGGGTTCATTGCAGAAACAGTTCTCAAGTCTGACCTACAATTCCAGGATCCCTTGAGCCTGGGAGCAGCTGAAAATCAGAAGTACCAGGTTCACCGTGCACCTCAGATACAGTGTATCTGTATAAAATTCCTGAAGATGATTCTATGTTAATGTTTAAAGACCACTGCTCCGGCTGGAGAGATGGCTCAGCGGTTAAGAGCACTGGTTGTTCGTCTAGAGGTCCTGAGTTCAATTCCCAGCAACCACATGGTGATTCACATCATCTCTGATAAGAACTGGTGCCCTCTTCTGGCCTGCAGGCAGAACATCGTAAACATAATAAATAGAGACCACTGCTCCAAATAACCAATCTGCTAATTATTTTACTCTACTGAAGGGGAAAGCCCATGGCTACTTTCTGGAATCTGTCATAGATCAAATATGACATTTACCATAAATCCTACATGATCTGACAGGTGTGTCATGGGCCAGAGAAAAAGCTTAAATAATTTCCCTTGGGTTATACACATGTGAATGTCAAGACTAGAATGCATATTCTCTGCATTTCGATCCTGTTTTATGTTGAGAGCTGCTGTCACGCGTCATCCCGACTCCCACACAGTCAAGAGGAACGAGAGGACAAGCAAAGAAAACGGCCGCAGGGAAGTCTGTGCCTTTGAGTTTCCATTAACGAATTTCAGGATCCAGGCTCCGAATTCTGTGAATGAGGAGGGAGATTCAGTGTGTGTGCAAGTGCATATGTCTAGGCCAGAGGACACGTGGGGTGTTGTTCCTCAGCCATTGTCTTCCTTGTCATCTTTATTTTTATCCTTGAACTCACCAACTGGCTAGTCTGCTCCCCCTGTACTGGGAGTGCAGGCATGCACCAACACACCTGGCTTGTTTTTGCATCGATTCTGGGGGATAGGACTCAAGTACCATGCTTACCACAAGCTCTTTACTGACTGAGCTGTCCCCCCCAGACTGAGATTTTCTTCTGCTTGTTGGAGACAGAATTTTGCTATGTCGCCCTAGCTATTCTGAAACTCCATATGTAGATTAAACTGACCTGGCACTTGCAGAGATCCACTTGCCTCTGCCTTGCAAGTGTGGCAATTAATTAAACACATGTGCCACCATATCTTGCCCACCCTGAGGTTCTTAAATGCACAGTCAAACCACAAATAAAATGATGAATTTAAAAATTATAGTATAGTTAGACATGATGAGGCAAGCTTCTAATTTTAGCTACTTCAGAGTCTGAGGCAGGAGGATTTCAAGTTCAAGGCATGCCTAGACAACTTAGTAAAGCCTGGTTTTTTTTGGGGGGGGGGGAAGGAGGGAGTTAAAACTCAATACTAAAGTGCTTTTCTAGCATGAATGAGGCCCTAGGTTCAATCCCAGTAAGAAACAAAATTAAAATTATAGATGAAGGGTATAGAACTATCAGAACTGACTCTTCACTTGGGCCTTTGGGGTTCCTATACAAAAGGAAGTTAGGGTACTAGTTGTGGAAGCAAGCAAGGGTCTAAAGCTTGTACAGGATATAGGGCTTCTGACCCAGAATTAAAGCTAGTCACATAGTCAGAACCACTTCCAATAGACTTCCTGAAGCAAGGGAGAAATGAAGCAAGCTCCTTCTGCCTTCTGCCCTCACGAGAACGTTTCTGTGCTCTAGATTCATCCCAAGTATTATCCTGCTCATTCTGGAAAGAGATTTCAGATAGGCAGGGATGCACCCCTGGGATTGGAAGATCTGAATTCCAGAGACTTACAAGCTTGGACTTCCAAACCCAGAGGCTTGGATCCTGAGGCTTTGAGAGAGGCTCTTCAGTTCAAGCTTCAAGTTTATTGCTATAGGTGCCCAAATCAGAGCCTATTGCATTGGGCTCAAAGTACCAAAATTCAGTGGCTATGGTTAAAACCTTTGAACCTCAGCTATTTAATTATTGGTGGCTCTTCTAGATTCTTTCAGTGGTCCAGAAATTAAACTCTTCGTAGTCTTGGCTCTTACCCTCAGCTCTTTATGGACTTTCACCTTCCACCTTCTTTGCTGTCTTTTGCCTTCTCATTATTTCTGCCATGCACCATAGACTCAGCATCCTGTAGTTTCTGTCCTCTGACACTCTCTGGAGCTCTTTGGCATCAGCCTCATGTTATAACCCAGAGCTTTGGGTATCAGGATCCCTTAGCTCTAGGGCAGTGGTTCTCAACATTTCTAAACTGCAATGCTTTAATACAGTTCCTTATGTTGTGGTGACCCCACAGACCATACAATCATTTTCATTGCTACTTCAGACCTGTAAGTTTGCTGCTGTTGTGAATCATATCTGCTACATGACCCCTATGAAAGAGTCATTCAGCCCCCCATATACACACTGAGGTTGCCATCCATGTGTTGAAGAACACCGGTATGGGTGGTTTTGTTTTGTTTTTCTCCTAGAGTTTTCCAGCCTCCTCCTCAGTGCCACTGCCAGGGTTGGAAGTTCTGGGTGTTTTGCCTACTCTTCATGTAGTTAGTTCATCCATTCACTCTGGTTGGGAGAAAGACTGCAAGTATCCAGAAGATCATTTCATTCAGAGGAAACTGATGTTGGAGCATAGTGCTGAAATACCAAGGGAGAAGGGTATACATGGAAGTCTCCTAACCCTGCCCTTAAAGTAGCCCGTTCATATAGCTTAAATGGCTGGGTAGATCCTTGCATTTCTATCCATCAAAACCATATACAGTCAATCAGATTCCAGTTTTACTCATTATGATCCTTTGGTTGAGTCTCTGAGGTGGGGACCACACTGAAAGAGAATAGCTGCAGGGTTAGGAGGGTTTATCTGGATTTTTGCAGAGGGTTATCTTTCTCAGAATGAATCTTTACGATCAGGTCTGAGTGCTTGCTGTAAGTATTGACTACAACAAGGCTTCCTGAAGGGGGAGTTGCAGTTGAAGCAGCAGCCTGACCGCAGTGATGTTTGCAGTCAGAGTGTAGGCTTCACATGAGCTATGACATTCTTCAAGCAGCAAAATGCCACTCTAGTGCTGGAGCTGAGTGACAGAAAAAAGGTTACGTGGTTGATAGCTCTGGCTCAAGGCAGCTAGGCAGAAAGAAAGGATCTGACAGCTGTCGTTCAGTGGGCCAACTCATCTCCTCTCCCATATACAGCTTGACTTATTTGAAAGAAAAGTAAACATTAAAGGAAGCTTATAAAATGGTCCTAACATAAAAATTAATTTCTTTAAATAACTAATAATTCTTTTCACTTTGAAAGTGCTACACATTTATACAAAGTGTATTGTTCATATCCATGAATAACCTCTCTCCAATTCTCCATAACATCCCATTCCATCTCTTTCCCAACTTCAAGTCTTCTTTTTAAAAATATATTGTTACTGATAAGTCACTGGATCCATTTAGTGCTGGCCATATGTGCATAGGTGTGTGACCATCCATTGCAGCACAAGCAACCTGCCAATTGCTGGTGTGCGAAAATTCTGTATTCTGACAATTATGTTTTAAATAAATGCTGATTGGCCAGTATCCAGGCAGGAAATATAGGTGGGGCAACCAGACAGGGGCAAAGAGAGCAGGAGAATTCTGGGAAGGAAGAAGCCCATTTCTCCCTAGCTGCTTAGACCATGGAAAAAAACAGGATGTGACCTGCCCCGCTGAAAAAGTTACTGAGCCATGTGGCTAACATAGATAAGGATAATGGGTTAATATATGTTATACGAGCTAATACGAAGCCTGAGCTAATGGGTCATTCAGTTTATAACTTATGGAGACCTCTGTGTGTATCTTTGGGACTTGCTTGCTGTGGGAACTGGGCAGGACAGAAACCCCAACAAGCAAGGCCCTCGTGTTACAAATGGCCATGTCTCCAAAGGAGATTGACTCTCTTTCTTACAGTAATCTCTAACTGCCAATAACTCTTATGATAGAGGTGGGCTGTGGAGCCTCTCCTCCATAACACTGTTTCATCTCCAGCCAAATAGCCCTAGAGAGGATGGGGTCTTCCTAGTTGTCTCAGGAAGAAGTCAGAGAGCTTGCTGTAGAGAGCATGTGCATGCGTGGACATCCAATGTAGCTCCAGAGAAATCATTGGGTTTGAGCCCCACCAGGTCCTCCCTACGTAGCCCCATCTCCTGGTGTGTGAAACTCTGGAAAGGGTGAGCAACTGCTTTCTTCCTACATACCCCATTACACTTCTACAAAGCCGAAATCTGCTCATGTGGATCCCACACAGGAAAACAATGCTTTAAGAGAGACAAATGGAGGAATGTAAGGATGAGTTGGTTCAAGATTATGTGGAAGCTGGTTCTGGAGAAAGGTAGAAATTTGTAACAGAAGCATGCTGTAAACAAATAATGCAGCCTAAGGCATAGTTCTCAGGCCTGGATCACCAGAAGGAAAGTACATAAGAGCTAGGTGGTCACATAGATTATTGACCCTTCATCAAGCATACTGAATTAGAAACTCCAGGGAAGAAGCCCAGCCCTTAGGTAAATTCTGATTGAAGTTTGAGAGCCAGGGGCTTTCCCTAATCTTTTTTTTGTTTTGTTTTGTTTTGTTTTTCGAGACAGGGTTTCTCTGCAGCTTTAGAGCCTGTCCTGGAGCTAGCTCTTGTAGACCAGGCTGGTCTCGAACTCACAGAAATCCGCCTGCCTCTGCCTCCCAAGTGCTGGGATTAAAGGCGTGCACCACCACCGCCCGGCAAGGGCTTTCCCTAATCTAAGTGACGCCTTTTTCCTTGGTACTGACATTTGGTTTGAAGCCCTACACTCAGTCAGCCAGAACTTATAAAAGCATTGCTCTGACCATCCCACAGAGTAACTGTAGTTTTAAATGTTAGAGCTGAATCCTTTAAATTATAAAAAAGAAGGAAAGAAAGAGAGAGGTAGGAAGAGAGGGAGGAAGGAAGGGAGAAAGGGAAGGAGGAAGGAAGAAAGGAAGGAAGAAAGGAAGGGAGAAAGGAAGGAAGGAAGGAAGGAAGGAAGGAAGGAAGGAAGGAAGGAAGGAAGGAAGGAAGGAAGGAAGGAAGGAAGGAAGGAAGGAAGGAAGGAAAGAAGGAAAAACCCTCCAAGTGCTTCAATTATGCATAGAAGTATAGAAATGGTCATTTTTCTAAAACATTGCTATGGTTTGAATGTGGGATGCCCCTGTCACTTAGTCTTCATCTGGTGGCACTGTTTAGGAGTCTACAGAACATCTACAGCATTTAGCTGATGGAGGTCAGTCACTACATCCATGCTTTGAGGGAGTTTATCAGTTTCCCATTCAACCTGAACTCTCTGCTTCCTACTTCATGTTATGAATAAGGAGCTTCTGTCCTATGTTTCTGGAGCCCTGCGTAGAGCTGAGACTGTGTGAGTATGCTGTGGACCCAGGAGAGCTGGCCATACATGTTTGCAGTCCTGACCTCTGGCCTAAGAACAAAAAGGATGAAAGGTGTCAAGAAGAGCGCTGTTGCTGTTCACATGGGTACAGCAGATGAAGTCTCCTCTACGTGTCATTTCTGTTCTTCTCTGGTCTTTGGCTAGTTGCATGGGGCTCGCCCACATCAATAAGAACAGTGTGCCTCTCTTTAGATCACCAGCTCGAAAGCTTAACTCATCCAAAATGCGCAGAATTGTGCTTGCTCCAATATGTGAATGTGCCATGGTCTAGCCAAGTTGATATAAAAATCGATGATCGCAGAAGTGTCTTGTCAGACAGCTGCATCTTTTTGGAAGATGAGTGATAGCATAGATTGAAACCACTTTCGCCCAAGAAGTTGTGCAGTGAGTAACAAAGCAAAACATGGAGCTCAGAAGTTAGCAAGAATGCAATTACATTTTGTTTATATTTATTTTGGAACATACCATTATAAAGTAAATCGTACGTTTCAGTGGGCAGAGGCAGCTGTGAATTATAGTATTCGACAAGAATTCTATTGGACCATAGTCATAACAGGGGCAAAGTACAATTTGTGCTTTTTGCTCCTGTGGCAGCTCCATTAGAAAGAGACCCATCCATCAGTGGCAGGAATGCAGGAAGTCAGCAGAACAGAGTCTCAGCTGAGAGATTTGGGGGCTCGACAGTTTATAATAGATGTAAGAATCATGGAGAGGCACACTCGGCCACTAAAATGCATCTAATAAAGGGGATATTTTTAAAGGAACTGATGTCATCCCAGAAGATAAATGAAGACTGTGTACTTTTATGGAAAGAGAATTACAGACGCATTTGTCTTCATTTGTTAGCTGGGACTTGAAATACTTTTTCATTATCACTTAGTACGAAATATACTTTCTGTGGTTTTAGAGGTGTGAGAAGCACATTCAGCTAGAATATTATTCAGCTTATGCAGATGATTAAAGAATTTAAGGATTTTTCTTTTCCCCAAAGAAATTCAAGTCATTAAAGTTATAAGAATTCTATAGGTTTTATAGGTTTGAGACTTTTTCTGTATTGGAAATAAAGCACTAGAAAAAAGTCATAAAACCTACTCTATTTTTTTCATGGAAAAATATTGCAAAGTGTGGCCTGGAGTCACCATGGGCACCCAGACAGCAGTGGCTGGGAAAAACCCTTGGTCTTAGGTTCTCACTCCTGCCCCTTGTTTTCTCAGCTAGAAGATAAGTGATATTGTCACACATCACACACCACACACCATCATGATGCTCTGACATCTTCTCATTTAGGCTTCAGATCAGTGCCGGAAATAAGCAAGTCTGAAATTTCCATCCTCTTATTAATGAACCAGTTGAGCTATGATGTCATAGCTGGAAGGCACATAGAGGAGAATCAGCCCATTCTATTGACTCTAGTGTAGAGGCCTTTTAGTAACCTTTCATGATGGAGGAGGAAAGCTTAGACGGGCAGACTAGCTATACTTTAGTCTCTTTTAGCTGGTATCATGGTACTAAACTCTTCATTCTTTAGATATGAGAAAATCCTTTAAGTTGTGCATGGGCAACTAGTTTTTAATCATTGAACTGAGTAGCTAAGGTGACAGGAGTGTTGAAGATAGACTAAGACAGAAAAATCGGGTGAACTGCCTGGTTAAACTTTGCCATGGATTCCTGCAGAAACTACAACCAGTTCTTTATTCAGACTTGAAATGGTGATGATGGTATTGACAAGAGAAGTCTTAGTGGGGAGGCAACATGATCTATTTCTTCCTCTTGAATTTTTGTCAGTTTTAATTTTAAATCATAAAGCAATAATACCGGACACAGACAGGACAATATAAAGAGTAACCATGCCCAGTCTCAAGTGTATTTTCTCGATAATCTCTGGTCCATGATCATAAAGATATGAGCACATGTAAGTGTTTTGTGTATTTGGGGTTTTGCCCAAATAGATTCATGCTTTAATTTAATTTTTGTATGGCCGTTTTTTTAAAGAGCATGCATACGTGTGTGTGTGTGTGTGTGTGTGTGTGTGTGTGTGTGTGTGTGTACAGACATGTGTGTCCATATTCATGTGTACACACATGCCTGGAAGCCAGAGGAGAACCTTGAGCATCTTTCTGTATTGCTCTCTGCCCTATTCCTTTGAGACAGGATCTCTCATTGAACCTGGAGATTACTGATTGACTACACTGGCTATCCACTGAGGCCCTGGGATCTGTCTGCCTCTGTCTCTGGGATTAAATGCACAAGAGACCACAGCCAGCTTTTTATGTGTGTGCTGGACATCTGATCTCAGATCTTCATACTTTTCAGCAAATACTTATATCCATGGAGCCATCTCCCAGACTCTATTTAACAATTCCACCTCCCCACAGGCATTATATCAAGTTAATCAGAGACACAGATGTCTTGTTTTCTCATGTTTTAGAAGGTATCCATTTTGTAGAAAGACAACGTTATTGTGTTATCTTCCCCCCCTTTACTTTTCATTCTACACTCTAAGCACAATGCCCTCCAAGTTGTATTAGTATGCCAGTGAGATTTTCTCTTTTTTCCCCATCCCATAAGATATGCATACATGGTGTATTACATCAAATCTGAGATGCAATTATTTCCCCATTTTAACATCTCTGAAACTGCCATATGTCTTACAGCCAGAGATTTAATGAAATATGGCATGCAGATGTGTGTGGTGACCTTTTCCTTCATTCTTTGCTTTACAAAAAGGATCATGTTTTACATATTTCTCTGGATCTTACTTTCTGACTCACTGTGGTGTCCCTCCCAGACAGCTGATGTCACTTTCTTTCCTTATGCGCTGCACCACGCTGTATTCAATATTCTCCAGTGATAGGGCTTCTAGTGTTTTTTTTTCTGCAAAATCAATGCTTTGTATTTTACATATGTCCTCATATTTTATAGACTGCTGCTTTGAATTTTCTGGGATAGATTCCAAGGCATGGTATTTCAAGTTTGAAGGGTGTTATATAAATATTTTTTGTCCTAGTAGTATTGCCATTACTTTACATACTGGTCACAGCGATTTTCTCCTGTCTTTGTTTCTTAATAAAACTACCTCAAAATGCAATGATTTGAAGTCAGCAATTAACTACTTTCCCAATGGTTCTGCACTTCAGGCCCAGTGCAGTAGGAGAGAATCAGGCTGCTTCTGCACTGGGCATCAAGGGCCACAGCTCAGATGCCTTGAGTGCCTAGGAGCTGGTTTGGGAGCTCATGGTCTGTTCTCGCATTCTCAGGGCTTCTGTCTCATTTCCGAAACAGAGGTCTCTCTAATATGAGGCCTCAGGGCTTCAAGAGGAAGCCTCTAGGACATTTGAACTTAGCCTTCTGGACCCACAGGTAGTCAGTGCCCCTATATTCTCTCCAGCCAGTCATATTGGCGCATCCCAGAATCCAGGGGAGGAAGAACAGTTCAACCACGCAACTAAAAAGTCCTTAGTGAGCAGACTCCTTGCTTGTTTCCTGGGTCTTTCTCAGCTTGGGTACTCTTTAAAACTCTGTGCACATGTTTTCTGGCCTCAGCTTCGAAAGTCCTGGGCTTATAGATGTGTGCCACAATGCCTAACTCAAGGCAGCCGCAGCTAAAAACAGGATTTGGCAACACTGTGATGGTTTCTGATCATGGACTAGAGTAAGTTTTAGGAGAAGTGGTTTTTTCTTTTTAAAAAAGTAATGTATTGAGGCCATGACTTTAAATAACTCAGTCATTCTGCTGTGAAATGGGGGTGTTACTGGAGGGTGTTAGCCTGGGCTCAAGGGAGCATCTTGTTCCACTTTAGAGCCTGTTGTGCACAGACGACAAGGATCCAGAAGAGCGAGACCCTGGAGTAGTAGAGAGAAGAAAAGATTACTTGAAATGTCCTTGTGAATGTGGAAGAGGAAGAAGTGGGAGTGGGTGGGAGGGTGGCCCGGCCAGCACTTTTGTACACCCTTGGAGACAAGAAGGACAGGTGGATGTCAGTTACAGGAAGCAGGTTCACTTCATGGTGTTAGGATGAAATACTCATCCAACTGTTACTTGAACTCTTCAAGGAAAGCAAGTTCAGTGGGATGCCTAATCTTTGCTGGGCCCTTAGACACATGGCGTATTGGAAGAAGCGACTGCCATGCCCAACTGTTAGAACTGTTACTGTTAGAATGAAAGAATGGAAGGTAGGGGACCACTGAGGAGAAGGATAATGTGCTAATGACCGAGTTTTGAGGGACAGAGAAGAAGCTATGAGGAATGTGTGTATGCTGGGAGTGAAGGAAGGTTTCTGTGGAAGGACAGAAGAGGAGACTGAGGAAAGGATCCTGGTGATGATGAAGACATTATTATTATTAATTTATTTTGTGTATATGTATGAAAGAGAGTTGGGATATGGCAGACAAGGCTTCATTATGTACCCTTTGCTGATCTGGAGATCGCTCTGTAGACCAGGCTGACCTCAAACTCACAGAGATCTACCTGTCTCTGCTACCCAAGGGCGGGTCTGGATTAAAGGTCTGGATCACCACACCCACCATAGAGACCTGTTTTTGACACTACACGGGATAAAAGCAATAAGGCACGGCTGGAGACTGGTGGAATGGATTCATCCTAAGAGATTTCCCCCAAGACTGACCATCAATTCCTCTCCACTTGAGATCTTTAAGCTCAAGACGAGGTCCGTGGAGGAGAATCGAGCCCTGCTAGGAATGTGGGAAGCGAGTGGGCTTCTGGAGCTCGCAGTCCAAGCTGAGATGCCTTCCTGGACACTAGACTCCCCGGTAACAATAAAGAGGGTGACCTGTCATTCTTTTCCTATGTCTAGAATTAATACTGGAGCGCAGTCTACTAACTAAGGGACCATCTCTGTGCAGCCAGAATGCCACCCAGAGTCTTCTAGAAGCTGCCAGCAGACTGTGAATGCATCAGGTTTTGGACATTGTGAATTTGAAATTTAATTTTGCTCGTGAAACTGATGCTGAGGAGGAAGCACGGTAGTGGGAAAGCTGTGGAGTATGGCGATCGTGGAGACATCTGTCCAGATCTAAATCTGTCCCTTATTAGCCGTGTGTCACTGAGCAAGTCGTTAAACCTTCCCCCTCCCCCAAACACCACAGTTTCCCACCCAGTCATTAATCTCCTTCTTATAAAATAGGAAGATGTGTATTAGTTACAGTGGTCAGCACCTGGCGTTTAGTAGCGGATGGGTTTGCTTGTCTAAAGAGACAAGAGGAAAATAGCAGGGAATACAAAGGAATGTTTTTCGGAGCCTTTGGTCTATTCTGAAATGGGGTTTAAAGGAGGAGAGTGGTACTCTCAGGACTGCTGCCATGATAGAGGTAGGAGGATGAGTAATAGACCCAGGGAAGCATGAAGGGAGAGGCATTGAGGAGGTAATTGTGCAGAGGAAGCTAAACACACACATATATTTCAAATCATGGCAATTCATTTGAGAAAGTGAAATTGAAGCTGGGTCTATCTGAGACATCAAGGCTGATGTACCCAAGGGAGGTTTGATATGGATATAATTCTAGCCTGGGGTACAAAGTCAGAGTGACCCATTAAGAGGGGTAATTAGGAGGAAACTGAGAAGAAGGCAGGTGGGAAGATAGCTGTCAGCTGAGCGAAGGCCAAGGGTGTGTCTGCTGTGGTCAGCGGTGTGGCTAGAATGTAAGAAATCAGCCCAGTGAGTAAGCTTGGAGAAGCTCACCAATAACTGATCTGGCCATTCCATGTTAGCGCATGGCTCGCAGCTCATCTTTGAAAATGAGAAGCTATTCCTCTGGCTGTGACTCTCGGATTTGACCCCATCAGAATCCTGTGAGCATCAGCCAGAAGTCATTGATCCTCCCTTCTGCCAAAGCTTTTGGGTCTGAAGGAGGGACACAAATCGTGTTGAGATTTCCTTCCTACCTCAAGGAGATGCATGAAGCAGAGCCAGCACATGAACCTTCTGGCTCGCTGGCTTCACACCCTAGAGAGAGCTTAATGAGGTACAGTGCAAGTCACTTTGGAAGGAAGGCGGTACCCACTGCCTGTGGGAAAACAACTGCTGGAATGAGGAGTATGATTCAGGCAAGGGTCTGTTTCCTCCTCCTCCTCTTCCTTCTCCTTATTCCTCCTTCTGCTCTTCCTCCCCCTCTCGTGTGTGTGTGTTTCTGGGGATTTTACCAAGAGCTCTGTGCATGCTACAAAACTTCTTTATGACCTAACTATGCCCCATACCCTTTTAAGAAGGGTATCTCTAACCAACTCAACCAGGCTGGCTATGAATTTGCTCTATAGTCCAGGCAGGCACCGAACTTGAGATCCCCCTAACTTAGACTCAGGGCTGCCTCACCAGGCCTGGCTATTCAAAGAATATCTCAAGAACAAGACAGCTAACCTGCCCCAAGAGCTTGCCATGCCCCTTCCCCTGAGCGCAGCGGGAGGCAGTCAGCAGTTGTCTTCCCTAATGGGAAGTCATCAGGGCTCTTGGTCTTTATTATAAGGATTGTTCCAAATTAAAGCACAGACTTTAAGTCAGAGGACTGATTATGATTCTCTAGGGTGTGTCGATGAATAACGGGAAGAAAAAAATAGTAAGATTTGAGTGGGAAACAAGTGCCGATAAGAGAAAGGAAGGGAGGACAATGAGATGTATGGCCCAGAGGGACTTCGTCCTAGCTCTAAGGGTGGTGTCTGAACCTGCACCTGTGACTCTCAGAAGTGCCGAGAGACTCTGGGTGAGAGAGTCTTTATTGCAGTGTGTAGTACCATGGATGCAGCAGGAGCAACAACCCCACCTTTGCTCAGACCTTGGCTAAAGCATCAGTGCTGGGGAGATCACAGGGCTCTCCTTAGAGCTTTGGCTAGCTATGGTGGGAGAGGAGAGGGTAGAGAGAACACCACCAAGGTAAATATGTGAAAGAAGCCCCACCTGGACCCCAGACAACAAACAGTGTAAAAGACGATGCCTTCTCCCTACTCACTGTCCTGTTCTCATTCTCGGGACTACTTTCTTTTTCTTCTCCCCCCTCCCTGCCCTTCTCTGTGATTTTTCAAGACGAGTTTTCTCTATATAAAAGTTCATCCTACTTCCCACAGGGCAGGGTACCCTGCCCTCTCTTAGGACTGGAGGGGGAGGGGGATTAGGGGAGCGGGAGGGAAGTGGAAGGAGGGGAGGAAGTGGAAATTTTGAATGGTATTATTTAGAAAGTAATAAAAAATTATTAGAAAAAATAAAGTTAAGCCATGAAACGTAAATAAATAAATAATAAATAAATAAATAAATAAATAAATAAATAAATATTCATCCTAGAACTATCCCTGTAGATAATGCTGGCCTCAAACTCAGAGACACCCACCTGCCTCTACTTCTAGAGGCATGCACCACAGTTGTGGGAGCTCCTTCTGTTTGTGTGCTGCTTTCACTGGTTAATGAATAAAGAAACTGCCTTGGCCTGTTTGGAGGAACTTAGGTAAGTGGAGAAAACAGAACTGAATGCTGGGAGGAAGGAAAGCAGAGTCAGAGAAGTCATGGATGCTCTGCCCAAGATGGACGCTGGTTACAATCTCCGGTAAGCTGCTGCCACATGGCGATACACAGATTATTGGAGATGGGTTAAACTAATATGTAAGAGTTAGTCAATAAGAAGTTAGAGCTAATGGCCAAGCAGTGTTTTAATTAATACAGTTTTTGTGTGGTTATTTTGGGTGTATGCTAGCCGGGCCACCAGGACAAACAAGGGGCCCTCTCCTTACAACACACCACCACCACCCAGCTACTTTCTCTTTCTTAATAAACTATCTCTATTTCTAACCATGTGTTCCCAGTGCAATTCCTTGTTCCAGGACACAGGAACCTAGGTTACTCTTCCCCATGCCTGTGGCAGAGCTTCAAAAAACAGCTCACTGTGTACTGTTTGAACAGTTCTACAGTCAGTCAAATAAAGCGGAGTACTGAAAATTTATCTCACTCCCAAGATGTCACTGATTTTGAGCTAATATTGGTTCCTTTGAAAACAGAGCAAAGGAAGAATGAATTTCCAAGTGACGAAGAGGTTCTACCATGTTCTCAGAGACAAGTAAATAATTTGCTTAGTGTGCATTCCCTGTTTTGTTTTAAGCACACTTTGTTAAACAAACAAAAAACAAGCAAACAACCTCAACAAAACAAAACATCAAACAACAACAAAACAGGTCATGTGACTCTCATGAATGACATCATTATGCTTGAAACCTTTCTTTCCTTCTTTTTTTTTAAAAAAAAACTTTTTAAAATAAATTAAATTTACTTATTTATCTTTTTTTGGGAACAGTGTCTTCTGTATCCCAAACTGGCCTGGAACTCAAAATATATCATAAGATTACCCATGATCCTCTCCCCACCACTGAAGGGCTGCATCTCAGGAATATACCACCATACCTTGTACAAAAGAAGAAAAAATGCACTTAAGTTTCATTGTTCATTGTGAGGAACAAACAGATAACTACTTAATCATAGAAAAATAGAAATAGTAATTTAATTACAAAAGTAATAAGTAGAGAAAAATTGCAATACTCCATGAGCCAGGAGAGGATATAGTTCAATAGCAGGATGCTTGTCAATGTGCACGAGGCTCCCAGTGCCATCCTTAGAGTGTTGGACAGCTTTATGTGAACTAGACACAGCTAGCGTGATTTGAAAGAGGGAAGATTTGATGGGTTTGTACATCCTAGGCAAGCACTCTACCAGCAAGCTGTATCCTTGTGACAGGAGATACCTCTTTTCTGGCCAGAATTCTCCTAGAACGACCACTTTAAATAATAAACAGAAAAGCATATAGTTCTGGTGAAAGAGCTGTAGAAACAAAGTAAACCCGGGTCCAGAGGAAAGCTACAATCAGTCTTTGAACCAGGGAGTGTTGTGTTTGTATGGCAATCCATCTTTGTGCCAACAGTTTCAACACCCTAAAAAATAATACTGACAGGACACGATGCAGGGACTCCAGGCAGTATCAAGGGGGTGATGAGCAGTATTAGCGACACCCACACTTTCTTTACTGACAAAGAAGGAGTGGTCATGTGACCAAACATGCTAGAATTACTGTGAACAAGTGAACTCATTGTTCTTACTGTGGCTCAGGCTGTTTCTGTCAATCAGAATTCTGCTATTTATTCCTCTCATGAACTTTTGCTATTATGCATTTTAGTTCTTGAACTGTCATTTTGTTTCTTTATGTGTTAGCACCTGTATGAAAATTACCTTTCACATCTTCAACGATAATGAAAATTGGTGTCATCTTGAAGTTGGTATCCACTGATTTCCTTTTCAAGGTTTTCCTAGATCTTTTTATGACATGTAATTTTGGTTTCTATTTTATATACTTAAGATTTCTATTTATGTGTGTGTCTATGTGTATCTGTGTACATGTTTGCAGGTGAACATTAATGCCAGAAAAGGGCATTGGATCCCCTAGAGCTGTAGTTACAGGTAGTTGAGAGCCACCTGATGTGGTTGCTGGAAACTAAACACTAGTCCTAGGCAAAGGTAGCAAATCCTCTTAACGACTGAGCCTCCACATCCTGGTTTAGGAATTTTGAGTGAGACGTGGGTGTTTTTATAAAGCCTGTGGACACCTGGATATTTTTGCTGCCACAGCCAATTGACTGTGCTAGGTGCGAGTATAGTTCTGTCTCACCCTTCCTAGTCTTTGGTTGCAATGCCAACTAGATTTCTCGAGTATTCCATGTGTGCTGGTGTTCTTTCTGGAACGGTTCAGCTCCTTCTCCAAGTTTTCTGCTGGCTGATTATGATCAGATTCATGTTTGTGCAGTTCACAGACAAGCTGAGAGTTTGTTAACCAGTTGCCAGGGTTGTTTTCCTGAGCTTCTTTCTTTCTGGCACTTTCTGATTTTATGGGGCAGCTCCATTTGGCTCTCATACCCAGAAAGCTGGTACTGTATTTAACCTACTTTCCCACAAACTTCTATAATTGCATCCACATCTGGGGTCAAGTTGTAGGAGGGTGAGGGGAAGGGAGGATGCTGGGTTTTTTTGCTTGAAGATTTCCCTTCTTTCAGATTGCCTTCAAGGCATTTTTTGTTGTGACCTCTGCTGTTATTACCACCCCAGTATTTTTTTCAGGCTGCAGAACAAAAGAACGAACACTAAGGGGTAGTTGTGCATTCTTTCAGTGTTTCAAATCTCTTTCCCAGCCAGGGTGGCTGCAAAAATCCCTTCTGCCTTGATCCAGTGCCTAGCATCTAGGTCTCAGGAGGAGCAAGTGGAGGTGGGGGTGCCAGAATGATGGCTCTTTAAATTCCATTCTTCTCCCATAATCTGACTGTTCTTATTAAATTTTCAGAGTTCTCCCTGCCGTTCTATGCATTACATACTCTTTGACATTTGTATTTAATTAGCCAGAAAAAGTAGTCCATATACTCCATTTTTCCCAGTACCGCAACACAAAATTATCTCGTAGGCTCTGCAAAAACTGCACTTGCAACCCTGGGCAAGGCTCGGAATTTGGAAATACATCTCCAGGGCTGTTTCCCTGAATTTCTCCTGCTCTGCCGCTGTGGATTTTTCCTGGGCAACTCTGTTTGGGCCCCCAGCCAGAAAGCTGTTAGAGGAGAAATAACTAGTGCAAGATTTACTTTTATTTTCACTGTTGTTATTTCCAATGTGACTTAATTTTTGTGCAGGCACAATTGTATGTTAGATAATGGACTTCCCATGAAAACGTGAACATTTTTGTTCAGTGCAATTTTTCAGGGAATTACTTTTGTCAGTTTTTTGTTAGTCTGTACTGTAGATGCATCAGGATTATTCTTCTTGTATTTTTGGAGGCATTTTTATGTCTTTTTCTTTGGTTTGTAGTTTGGGCAATTTCTGTTTACCTATCCTCAAGGTCATTGTTTCCCTGTGCTCCGTGGAATCTCCTGATAAGCCCGGCAGGCAGTAGGCATCTGTGTTCCTATGCTACATATCGTTTCTTTTTCTTTCCAACTTTATGGGGATTTAGTTGGAAGATAAAATTGCATGTATTTAAGGTTTAGAGGTAATGACTCCCTATATGAAATACTGTGAAAAAATTAGTACAAGCAAACTAATTAACATATCTATTTTTTGGATGTGTGTGTGTGAGAGAGAACATTTAAGACCTACTTGTTAGCAGAATCAAATATGTAATATATCTCCACTGAGTATGGTTATTATGTTATGTATTTCCAGAATATTGACTGTTGTGGTTTGGGTGTGAAATGTTCCCCCACAACCCCATGTTTTGATGATGGCTTTCTAGCTTGTAGTGCTGTTTTGATAGGCTGTAGAGCATGGTTGTAGTAGAAGGGCCACTTGTTTGTTTCCCAACTTCCCAGCAGCTCAGACCTGAAATAACCACAGAGAAACTGTATTAATTAAAGTACTGCTGGGCCCATAGCTCTAGCTACTTATTAGCTAGCTCTTACATATTAACATAACCCATCTCCATTAATCTGTGTATCGCCACGAGGCTGTGGCTTTACTGGATAAAATTCCGGTGTGTCTGTCTCCAGCAGGGATACATGGCTTCTCCTCATTCTGTCTTCTTCCTCCCAGCATTCAGTTTAGTTTTCCCTGCTTACCTCTGTCTGCCCTGCTCTGCTATAGGTTCAAAGCAGATTTTTTATTCACTAATGGTATTCACAGCATACAGAGGGGAATCCCACATCAAATGGAGACATCTATTTCCATTAGATATTCTGTCACAGTCATGGGAAAGTAACTAGTGAATTCATTCTGTATCACTGAAACTTTGTGTTTTTGATCATCATTCTCCATTTCCCACGCCAGCTTGACCATAACTTTCTATTCTACTTTCTGCATTGATAAGTTCAAGTGTTTTAAATTCCTCATGTAAGTGAGACCTGGAAACATTTTGTCTTTCTGTGCCTGGATCCTTTCACCTAGAATAATGTTTTCCAAGTTCATCTTCCCCATTCTCCCCCAACCCGGGCCTAAATTTTTGAACCTTTTTAGCTTATTCATGATTCTCCATGCCTGGATTCTCTTCCTTTTTATGGCTGGGAAATATTCTTCTCCATGTGTTTCTTTATCTATTCTTCCACTGGTAGATGCTTAGATTTACCTAGGTTGAATCCAATCTTAGACATTATGAGAGGTGCTGCAGTGACAAATGAGGGAGCATACATGGGTACTATATTTACATAATCTATACCCCATCTTCCATGTGTCCCCTATCGCCTTCAAATTATTAACCATTTTTCTTTCATTATTATTGCTACATATTTTTGTACGACACCTTTTCTGAATTCCAAAAAATCCTTCAAAATTGAAACAATTGCTCCAGAAAGGAAAGTGAGGCTTTTAAGTCTCAGGAGCTAATCAAAAGGTCACATATGCCAGAGAACAAAGAAAAACTGGAAGACTCTTGAGGGCCCAACCTTAACAGTAAGTGACTTAGTTAGGGGTTTTATTGCTGTGAAGAGACACCATGACCATGACCACAGCAGCCCTTTACAGGGAAATGTTTAATTGGGGTAGCTAACAGTTCAAAGATTTAGTCCATTATCATCATGATGGGACATGGCAGCATGCAAGTGTTTATGGTGCTGGAGAAATAGCCGAGTGTCCTATATCTTGGAGGCAACAGGAAGTGGACTGAAACACTGGGTTGTATCTTGAGCATATATGAGACCTCAAAGCCTACCCTCACAGTGACATACTTCCTTCAATAAGACCACACCTACTCCAACAAGGCCACACCTCCTAATAGTGCTACTCCCTTTGGGGCCACTTTCTTTCAAACCATCACAATATAAAACGGAACTAGCCATTGCTGAGGGTGGAGACTCTGACTAGCTAAGCTGTGGATAGAAGTTCTGAGTGTGGAGCTACCTGGAAGGTACTCACAGATGCCCAGTGCTGCAACCTTCCAAAGTCATCACCCATGTTGGGATGAGCTTTGAGGCAATGTAGCTGCTTTTGAGTTATCCCTGCTCCCTGCAAGTTATCTCTTTACCCATCCTCCTGTTAGTAAGGCAAATAATAAATGACACTAGTTCACCAAAATGAACATTGGTGCAATTGTTACATTGGTCTGTCCTGGACTCCCTTTCTCAGGTGAGCAAAGATGAGTGTGTTATGTCTCCCCAGAATATGTTAGCCACTTAACAATATCTCTATGTGTAAAATGTTTGTATCTCACACACATGTATGGACACACTTAAATATGTGCAGACACATTTATATAACCTGCTGAGTTCATTTAATTATGCTCCTATGTATATGTGTTTAGGGCTGGACATTTGGGATTGGCTAACCTGTGGGGAGCTTGTTGCTAGAGAAGACTGACCCCATCTCTTGGTAGCCATTCATTGCCTGTAGTTCTTCATAGGGGTAAGGCCTTGTGAGATTATTCCCCCCCATCACTGTTGGTGTGTCAAATGGATGCCATTGTGCAGACCTGGTTTAGGCAACCATATTGTTGATGTTTTATTAGTTCAGTTTCCAGGTCATAGATAGAAGACATTATCCCACAGCATCCTTCATGGTCCTCCAGCTTGTACAACTTTTCTGTCTTCTGTTTCAGGATGTCCTAGACTTAGGTGCATTGTAGGCATATCGGTTGGTGATGGGAAACCCACAGTATATTTTTCTCTGCATTTTGACCAGTTGTGAATTTTTGTATTCATCTGCTGCAAACAGAGGCCACTTTGGTGAGAAGGAAGTTCTACACATTTTGTGTGTGCAAGGATAAATACTCAGGGAGCAATTATAAAAATTATACTAGTTAGGAAAGTTGCATTTGTAGGTTCTCCTTTAGAGAACACCATCAGCCATTGGGTAGTTGAAATAATGAAGACAAGTTTGTCTTGTTATTTTTAAAAATTTAATTGTCACAGTTTACTTTAGCTGTCAACTGATACAACCCAGAGTTGTATCTTGGAACTCCAAGATCACACTGGCCTGTGGTCATATCTTTGATACAGTCTCTTAGTTGCTAACTGATGTAGGAAGGTCCCTATCCCATTTTAGAAAGTGCCATACCTAGTCTAGTGGGTTTGAGCTGTATAAAAAAGGTTGCTGAATAGGCCAGGAGGGAGCAAGCTGGTAGGCAGCATTTCTCTATGACCTCTGCTTTAGTTCTTGCCTCCAGGTCCCTGCCTTAAGTCCCTGACCTGACTTCACTTGATGATGGACTGTAACCTCCAGAGACTGCTCCTCTCCAAGTCGATTGTGGTCAATGTTGACCACAGACACAAAAAGCAAATGAGAACAATAGTGTACCTTTCCATAAACTGTACCTTTCAGAGTGAGTTTTAGCGTATCTATACAGTTTTACAAGCACTGCTAATTTTAAAATATTTAATCATTTCCCAAAGGAGCCCTTACACATTACCAATCATACTGTATTATTTCTTCCACTGGCATCTAGCAAACAGTGATAAGTATTCCATATCAGTATGTTGCTTTGGATCATAATTCATAAGTGAGGTAACATGACTTTTTCTGTCTAACATCTTCTATTTACCATAATACTGTCAAGGTTCATACGCATTTGTCATTATTGCATTTTTACGGCAAATGCTTCACTGCATGAACGTATCATATAATGATTATCCATTCTTCAGTTGAGTGGACTTTAGTTTTTTTCAACTTTTTGAATATCATACTATCAACACATCTACAAGTTTTTGTGCCAACATTTTTTTTTCTTTCTCATGGTTTATTTTTTTTTATATTTAAAAATTTCCATCTCCTTCCCTCCTCCTCTCCCTCCCTCCGCTCCTCCTCCCCCTTCCCGCCCCTCCTTCTCCCCCTTCCCTCCCCTTCCCTCCACCCATACCTCCCCTCCCTCCCTCTCAAGGCCAAGGAGCCATCAGGGATCCCCACTCTATGCTAAGTCCAAGGTCCTCCCAACTCCCCCCAGGTCCAGGAAGGTGATCGACCAAGCTGAGAAGGCTCCCACAGAGCCCGTCCATGCAGAAGAATCAGAGCCCAGCGCCAATGTCCTTTGCTTCTCAGTCAGCCCCCGCTGTTGGCCACATTCAGAGAGACGGGTTTGGTCGCATGATCCATCAGTCCCATTCCAACTGGAGTTGGTGATCTCCCTTTAGTTCTGTCCCACCGTCTCCATGAGTGAACGCACCCCTCACGTTCCTGACTTTCTCCCTCATGTTCTCGCTCCTTCTGCTCCTCTTCAGGACGCCAACATCTTTTAAAACGTATTTTTACTTATATGATGTGTGTTTGTGCATGTGTGTGTGTGTGTGTGTGTGTGTGTGTGTGTGTGTGTTTGAGAATATGTGATAGGGATGCAGATGCCCATGAGGGCCATAAGACAGAGGCAGATCCCCTCAAGCTGATGTTATAAGCAGTTGTGTGCCATCTGACATGGGTGCTGGGAACTGAACTCAGGACTTCTGAAGGGCGAGCAGCAAGTGCTCCTAACTACTGATCCATCCTCAAACCCCTGAAAACGTTTAAAGTTTTCTTTGGGTTGTGTGTGGAATCCTTAGGAGATGGATTAAATCTGCCTAATGCTTTGTGGAACTCTTATTTTTTTTAAAGTACCTGTACTAGTTCCAACACATTTGACAGCAAAATTTGAAGTTCGCAATTACTCTATGCCCTGCTAACTTGTTATTGTCAACTTTTTAAAAAACCTATACTCCATTCTAATTATTTCAGTCTGTTTGCCTTTGTCTGGTTCTGTAAAGTTGAATATTGTGATGTTAGTCAAATTCTCTAAGTTTGGTATGTTATGTTTTAAGTATTTTCTGCTTTCCTGTTGTATTTTTCATTGGCTTACTAGCTTTTATTTAATTTCCAAATATTTACTAATTTGGCAGTTTCTATCATTGATGTCTGATTTCATTCTATTGTAGTTTGAGAATATCCTTTATGACTTCAATCTTTTAAAATTTAATGAGGATTTTTTTACTTAACATATGGATTTTATCTTAGAGAATGTTCTTTGTGAGTCTGAAAGCATGTGTATTATGCTAACTCTGTGTAGAATGTTCTGTGTATATCTGCATCAATCATGGAACTCCCCTAATTCCTCCTTCACCATATATAGCTGTTCTATCTGCTATTCAAAGTTTGTATTGACATCTTCTATGGTTACCGTTGAATTGCCTTATTATTCCATCAAGGCTTCCAATATCTTACAAAGTCGATCAAACAAAAATCCAACTCCAAACTTTTGATCACATGAAAACTTTTAACATGGTTTCTAAAGAGCTCAAAATCAGAAGTTTTCCTTAACTGAAGAATGGATAAATGCCATGTGATATATTGATACAATGAACCATTTGGCAATATTATGTGAAATAAAAGATGCTAGACAATAAAGAAGCCCAGAGCTATAAGGGGAGGATAGCAGTGGTGTAGGAGGTACTTCTGTTTATGGGTTGTTTTCATTGGTTAATCAATAAAGAAACTGCTTGGCCTGATAGGGCAGAACTTAGGTAGGTAGAGGAGACAGAACTGAATTATGGGAGGAAGAAAGCAGAGTCAGAGAGCTGACATGGAACCGCCAGAATCAGACATGCCGAATCTTTCTAAGTACACCACTGTCACATGGCAATATACAGATTAATAGAAAATGGGTTAAATCAAGAAGTGAGAGTTAGCCAATAAGAGGCTAAAGATAATGGGCCAGGCAGCAATTTAATTGATACAATTTCTGTGTGGTTATTTCAGGTGTAAGCTAGCCAGGCAGCCAGGCCAAATGAAGGGGCCCTCTCCATGCAACAGAGCAGAGCCAGAGGAATAATGGGAAAGCCAAGCCAAGTGAGGCATCCCTAGAAGCCCACCCGGTCTACTGATTGCCTCTTGCATCCTAATCTCTCCTCATTCCTGACATCCACCTTTTATTCTGCCCATAAGAAACTAATCTGTTCCTTACCTCTTTAGTCCCTCTTCTTCTAGTTTTTCTGGGGGTCATTTTCATCTTGTTTACTCTGATGGGTGTTTTTTGGAGGCTGTTCACAAGTTCTCGTCCTGAACCACATTCTGTAGCAATTCACATTTAAATTACCGCACTTAAAAAATGTTTATTATCAAGGACTTTGGAATGCATTTTGGAAACACATTTTCAATGCAATTTCACATATTGTAAAGAAAAAAAAAACCTGCCCTCTTGTGATGATTTCTAGTGACCATTTCTTACTTTTTCTCTTTAGTCTCAGACAGCAGTTCTCAACTTATGAATTGTGACCCCTTTGGGGGTCAAATGGCCTTTTCACAGGTGTTACCTAAGACCATCTACATATCAGATATGTACACTATGATTCACAACAATAGTAAAATTCCAGTTATGAAGTGTCAACAAAAATAATTTTATGGTTGGGGTTACCACAGCACGAGGAACTGTATTAAGGGGTCACAGCATTAGGCAGGTTGAGAACTACTCTTCTAAGAGTTATGCATTCCAAGTTGTATACTAATGTGCTCTTCCAAGTATCTGATGATGAACTCTCACTCAGGGCTTAGGAGATGACAAAATGGGGGTGCACCATTATGGGCTGCTGTCCTCACAGGATCATGGAAAACCCTTCACAGCAGAGGCTACTCTTCCAGAAGAAAATGGTGTTCCTGTTTCGTTCATTCTGGGAATCAATGTGAGAGCTAAAAATGTGGGCATAGGGAAGACAGGGGGAGGGGAGGAAGAATGGTGGAGTGGGGAGAAGGATCAACATTGCTTTTGATCTCAGCTTTGAAAAGAAGCAGTTTGTCTAGTCGAAGAGAGGAAGGAGTGATAATATGAGCAAAAAGGTCAAGACCATGAGGAAGAAACCCATTGAAACAGTTTACCTGAGCTAATAGGAGCTCATGGACTCTGAACTGACAGCTGGGGTGGGGGAGAGAGGATCAGCGTAGGACCAAACTAGGCCCTCTGAATGTAGGTGACAGTTGTATGGCCCGGGTAGTCTGTGGTGCCACTGGCAGTAGGACCAGAATTTTATCCCTACTGCTTGAACTGGCTTTTTGGAGCCCATTCTCTTTGGAGGGATATCTTTCTCAGCCTAGATATAGTGAGAGGGTCTTTGTCCTGCCTCAAAGTGATGTGCTAGACTTTGTTGACTCCCCATGGGGAGCCTTACCCTCTCTGAGGAGTGAATGGGGGTGGAGTGGGGAGAAAGTGGAGGGAGTGGGAGGAGGGGAGGAAGTGGGAACTGGGATTGGTATGTAAAATAAGAAAAGATTTTAAAAAATTCACAAAATAAAAAACAATAAAATAGAACAGAAGTGCAGGATGAGCCTCCTTATGTATCTAAAAACCCCACAGCTGTGTTACAAAGCTTTACTCCTGGCCCTCACTCCAGCAGTGAAGAGAGAAATGAGATGCCATTTTTGACCACAAAGCCATGAACCTCTCTATGACCAAAGATCATAGAACATATGTGGGTCCCACCCTGGACTCCCCTGGGAAGAATTAACCTACATGCTCCCCCTGGACCTTTGAGAAGATGGGGAGTGGGTGTGGCTGACATGGCATGCAGAACCAGAGGAAGTCTAGGTGGGCCAGGTGGGGCAAGAAGAGACCTTTGTCATGCCTGGACACAGAGGCCAGTGCTGTGGGACAATGGTCTTATTCCCCGGGGCTGCTTAACGCTTACTTGCCCTTGGCTTGTTCTGGCTGCAGAACTTTCTTCCGTCATGTGCTCTAACAGCAAAATGCCCTGGCTGTGGAGGTGACATGTCGCATGCACAGACATCTACACAGTTAGCCAGAACTGCAGCTGGCAAGCTAGCTTTATCTCCAGGACCATCTTTGAATGCCAAGCCCCGGAAAGCCTGGTTTGAATAAGAGCAAACTGGGCTGCTCCTGGGATTCGCAAGCACGTTTAGGAGATCCCCGAGGATATTTGTGAAGATGAACAGGAGAAAGGCAGTTTAAGGCTATCAGGCTCTGCAACACTGAAAGAATCATGCCGGTGTTTGGTCCTGTGCCGAGGAAGCAGATTATGAGTGTCTGGTGGCACAGTTGTTATGGTTCATGACAAGCTTCTCTGTCATCTGCAAGTGGGTGTCCCCACCGAGCAGCTGAACAGCCTTTAAATATGGTTGAAGAATTCAACTCTGCCTCCTCCATATGAAGGCCCTGTCTCTCCACTCTCATACCTGCACGATTTCTAGTTCAATATATGAACTAAGCAAAGGTATCAATTAGTTAAAAAAAAATAGGACAAGAAGGTATCACTTGTAGCGGACACATTCAAATTTCTTATCAAAACCCAGACAGCTAAAAATTATCTAACAAGCCAGGCAGTGGCGGCGCACACCTTTAATCCCAGCACTCTGGAGGCGGAGGCAGGAGGATCTTTGTGAATCTGAGGCCAGCCTGCTCTACAAAGTGAGTTGCATGTCAGCCAGAGCTGTTATACAGAGAAACCTTGTCTTGAAAAACAAACAAACAAATTCTAACTAGAGTATTATACATAGTATGCTACTATATTGTATATAGTATAATAGTATACTAGAGTATAATTATTGGTTCATCTCTTTTATTTTATGAACAAGGACACTGGGGACACTAGGGTGACTTCTTTGTGGAGGGGCATGCTTCTATTTATAAATCATTTACTTTTCGTATGTATTATTTATTTTTCCTCTCAGCAGCCTTATAGAGGAACTATCCTTTCTGCTCCAAAAGTGAAGGCATTAAGGCTAGTGTCATCTTTGACTTGCTAAAACTCAAAGCTCCTTCGAATTTTAACACTCTTTTCTCCACAGTTAAACCAGATCATATCTCAGGAGACCCTGGTCCACTCAGTAACTAATGGGTATCTGGCCCCATTCTGGGCTTACGAATAAAGCAAGCAACAAAAGACTTTTATTTATTTATTTTATGTTTTACATGGATTCTAGGAATCAAACTCGGGTCCCCATGCATGCAAAATAAGCTCTTTACCAACTGAGCTATCTCCCAAGTTCCAGGAAAGGCTTCTTGGAAAAGAACTTTTAAGCTGAGTCCTGAAAGATGAGAAAGAGCCAGACACGTAAGGACATGGGAAACACGCAAAGAAGCCTCAGACAGGAAGAGGTTCTTTCTGTGGGGAGAGCCTGGAGCGGCTGCCATTTTGAACTTTTCTCTAAACATCTCTAAATTAGCTTTGTGGGTGCGTACCTTCGTGAACCTGAGCATGGGGCATTGCTCTTTGATGCCAGTGGAGACTTGGAGCCCCAGCCCCTTATCTGGTCGCTCAGTGATTTTGTTCTTGCAGCAGCTGTAATGACATCTTTAAACAATTTTACTTACAGCCTAGAGAAATGAGATGGCTCAGTGGTTAACACCGCATCCTGCTCTTGCAGGTCCCCAGAATCCAGTCTAGGCAACTCACATCCTCATCTAACTCCAGGGGTTTCAGGCGCCATCTTCTGGCTTCTGTTGACTCTGCTCTCCCATGCTTAAATAAACACACATAAATAATTTGTTTACTGGAGGTAAACATACTCTGCATATTAACTGCATAAACACCTTTTTTTTTTCTGTGAGAATCTTCTACAATGCTGATGGACACCCTTGCAAATATCTTCCCTGCCCTTGCCATCTATAGAAGGTTACTCAGTTTTGATTACTCACTGCCTCCTCCTAGGATTTCAGATCCAGAATGATAATTCACAGTGCCTTTTTCACTAACACTTAGTTGTTTCACATTTTATTTTTTCTCTAACCAGACTGCTCTAATTTCTAGTGAGTGGTGATAATATTCCTTGTTTGTCCATTTAAACACATTGTTAGGAAGACTACACAATACGGCATTTAAATTGTTTAAGAACTTAGGACTTTCATGATAGTAAGACACATCTGCACCTGGCAGCACAAATTAATTCAAGAGGAAGATGGGCATCGAAGAGACTTCTTATGGTGTTGGTTAGTCATTTGGGCAAGAAACTGCTCTTGCCTGGATTGCTTGATGAACTGGACATGCAGGACCCACAGAGAAATGACTGCTGAACTTGCCTAAAGTTGAAACGATCCTTCAGGATTCCTGCTTCATTCTGCAGGACACAGAAGAAAGTGACTGATAAACTGCCAATATAGGCAGACTGCCTTTGAAATTTTCTGCTTCATTAAAAAGTCTGCTAGATACTATGCGCCAGTAGGCTGAAGATGGATGCCCCAACAGTACAGAAGCACTTTGGGTGACTGTTCAGGCAGCAAGATGTCTCTGTCAATTCTAGTGTTTTGGAAGTTGCTTACAATGTACCTCCTGTTTACTTAGGTAATATTATATCCTTCTGGAATCTTTGATGGAGTTGAAGAATTTATAGTTATAGGATTTATTAGTTATGACAAATAATAAAGTAGATATAAATATTGTAAAAAAATCTTTCTACAGATTTCATTAAGTATCGATTACAATCACAAATCAAATATGTAATATTATGTGTGGTGATAAAACATATTTAGAAACTATAACTAATGATATTGATTATGAAAAAAATATTCTAACCAACCCAAAACTTAAAATTAGGCCACTCAACCACCACCCAGCAAACAAGACAATTTACCATTGGTGTGGTGGTTGAAATGATAAAAGCAGCCCCACTGGCTTGTACATTTGAGCCCCTGCTCCCCACTGGTGGCACCGTTGGTGAGACCTTGGTGGAAGAAGTGTGTCTGTAGGGGTAGGTTTTGAGAGTTCATAGTTTTGCCCTATTTCCAGTTTCCTATCTTTGCTTCGTGTTTTTAGTTTAACGTGTGATCTTCCTGCTCCCTGCTCTTGCTGCTTGCTCCCGGGCCTCCTCATTATGCTAGGTTCTTCTCCCTCTGGAACCATATGACCAAATGAACTCTTTCTCCTGTAAGTTGCTTTGGTCAAAGTGTTTTACCACAGCATCAAGAAGCAAACTAAAACACTCGGAGAGTGATGGCTTGTCAAAGACTAGCACTGCCCTTTTTCCAGGACCCGAGCCCCATTTTTTATTAGTCCATTTTTAAAAATAAAATTTTATTTTAAAAAATAAATTTTTTTATTAGTTCTACTATATTATACATCACATAATGCAGAATATAAAATAGGACAGCTTGTTTCCAATATGGGGTTTGGGGGAAATTTTGGGATCTAGGAACAGCCACTACTTGAAAAATCAATTCATTTATCCCAAGGAATAAAAAAGGTTCATGTAGATAGAATTCACATTTCAGAGGACATCAGGAAGGTTATTTCTTAGTTAACGTAGCTGTCCATGTCATCAGACACTCATCTTAATCTCTCTTATAAACCCAATCTTCTCTCCCTGGTGTCCAGATTGAAAACAGGTCCTCAGATATGTTACATGCACACTACATCAGTTAGAGAGCTACAGTCTCAGATTCAAAGCTGTTTTTCTCTGCTCTTGAATAACTACCTTCAATGGCCTTTAAATATCTTCTTTTAAGCAACAGAAAATCTGCACATGAACTAAGAAATTAAATAGCATGATAAAAACATACTCAGTCACTAAATAAAGTCTCACAATACTTGAGTGCACGAGTGCACACATGCATGTGCTCTCGAGCGCTTGTGCACACACACATACAGAATAATAGAAATGGGTTAATTTAAGATATAAGGATTAGCTAGGAAAACTCCCGAGTCATTGGTCAAGCAGTGTTATAATAGATAAAATTTTGTGTGCTTATTCGGGTCTGGGTGGCTGGGAAATGAAAAAGCAGTTTCCATTAACAGATGGTGCTCAACGTGGGGCAAGAATATCCACATAAAGCCTAAGAAAGCTTCTTTTAAAAAAAATATTTCTAGACCCACAAAAATGGGAATCAGTTGGAGCTTCTTGGCAATTTTTAGATGGGCTCTTTTTGCTGATGGTGAGCAGAGGCATGGCTTCTTTAAGAGAAGGCTTCCTGACTCAGTGTTAGCAGCAAAATCTGCACAGTTCCTTTAAGAAACAGCTTTCTGGTTCTTACTGGTGGCACAAATGGCTGGCTCTTTCAGGAGGTCCTGTTACAGAGCACTTGAATGAGGTTTGTGGGCTGCGTGCTACAAGTAACTTGGTGTGGCATGGGTCAACTGCTTCTATGAGTTGGGGTGGTAAACATGGCTTCCAGAGCTGGTGGTAAATGGACCCCTGCCATGCTGGAAAGCTGAGCAGGGTGGAACCAACAGTCAAAGCTGCTGCTCTGATGCTAGTCATGCCTGGTTAACAGTTTATAACAGTGATCAAAAATGGATTACAGATACATAATAAAGACATATGCAAACAGAAAAAACTTTGAATGGGTCACAATGTATTTAAAAATGTACACAGGCTTAAGAAAAACAGAAAATGGGGATAGGAATTATAGAAAAGAGTAGTTTTAAAATTAAAGCAAAGTCTTTAAAGAGACAGTAAAAGTAATACAAAAGAACACAGATAGTCATAGATTAAAGGAGTAAAGATAATAAAATAAATACTAGAAAGTAATAGAGTAAACACAAATAAGCCATGTAAAAATGGAAAATACAGGCCAGATAGTGGTAGCACATACCTGTAATACCAGCACTTGAGAGGCAGAGGCAGGTGAATATTTGTGAGTTTGAGGTGAGCCTGGTCTGCAAGAGTTAGTTCCATGACAGAAACCCTGACTCAAAAAAAAATGAGAGTCTCTGTCATGTATATTTTTGTGCTTTCTTTGAATTTTTTGATTGCAGAGATAAATTGATTCTGGGGCTGCTAAGCTAAAACATATATACATATATGTATATATATATATATATACATATAAAAGGTGTCTTGACTTCTTAGAGTTTAAGGCTATGTTACTTTGGAATAGAGGTTCTGTTTTTGTTTCCACAGAGGATGGGAACCTATGGATTCCTTCCAGGATAATGTGGTTTTGATAGAACAAAGACCCCCTGAAAGATCTCTGTAAACCCTAAGAATACTTCACCCAACAAACAGCAGAAAGCAGTTTGGAGAAACAACTCCCAAATTCCCAAAATGATTGCTTATGAATGTTTGTTTTCATTTAAAGGGTATTGATTATAAGTGGTTAAGAGTCTCAATGTCAAGCTCTTTCTAAAATAACAAAAGAAAAGAAGGGGATAAGATATAGAAATTAATGCTTTGCATTGGTATGAATCTTGTTCTATTGATACAAATTTTAGCTCAATTTTGTTACACTATGTATATGTATTTCTGCTCTTGTTTAAGGTTTTGTATTTGGGCAACTCATTTTAAGAATGTAATGTATCATTAGGAAATACAGACTAATAGACAGTATTCTATAATAATCAAACCTTTAGTCATATTAGTTAGGTTTTTTAGATATAAGAGATTTATTTCAGTTAGATAGATAATCTTCAATACTTCAAAGTCCTACAGAATATGCCATTTATACTTAGACTTTTATTGACAGTGAGACATATCTGCTTCTGGTAGCACCAACTACTTCAAGAGGGATGATGGACTCATTATGGAGCTTGATAGCCATTTGGGCAAGAAACAGCTCATGCCTAAATTGCTTGGTGGTATGCTGTATGAACTGGATATGCAGGACCCACAGATAAATGACTGCTGAACTTGCTTAAAGAAGGTGAGACAAACTTTCAGCATTTCTGCTTCATGAAAGAGTCTGCCAGATAATCTGCAGGACACAGAAGAATGTGACTGACAAACTGCCAGTATAGGCAAAACCATCTTTCAAATTTCCTGCATCATAGAAAAGTCTGCTGATACTATGGGCCTGTAGGCTAAAGATGGATGCCCCAATGTTATAGAAGAACTTTGGGTGACTGTTCAGGCAGCGAAATGTCTCTGTCAATTCTAGAGTTTTGGAAGTTGCTTACAATGCAATTCTTGTTTACTGAGGTATAGGAAGTTAAGGCCCACCAGGCCAAAAGGAGTCAACCTGGAGTCAACTGGAACTGTCAGAGGTCCTGTCTGTGCCTAGCCAATAAGAGATGAGCATGAGATGTCAACTGCCAATGGATCAGAATGCCTGGGTGCTGGGAGGGTATATAAGTTTTCCCTGTTGCTAAATAAATGAGTCTGCTGTAAGCCTTTTATCTGATTCCCAGCAACTGTGTTCAATGACATCGTGACTTTTCACCCCCTCCCCTGAGGAAGACATTAGGGCCTAGCAATCCTTAGGTAATATTATATCTTTCTGGGGTCTTTGATGGAGTTGAAGACAGATATAGTTATAGTTTTTCTTAGTTATGATAAAATATAAATTAGATATGAAATTTACACTGACAAAGAAATATTGCAACTATAATTCTTGTTCAATATCTGTTTTGTTATATGTAATTTTACTATGTAAAAGTTAAAACATCCCTTTTTATTTAGACAGAAAAGGGAGATGATGTGGGATTACCCTCTGTATGCTGTGAATATGTTTTATTACCATTGGTTAATAAAGAAGCTGCTTTGACCTAAGGCAGAGTAGAATATAGCAAGTCAGAAATCCAAGCAGAGAAAAAGGAGGAAAGAAGGTAGAGTCAGGGAGATGCCATGTAACTGCTGAAGGAGAAATACACCAGAACCTTACCAGTAAGCCACAACCTCATGGCAATACATGGATTAATAGAAATGAGTTAATTTAAGATATAAGAGTTATCTAGGACTATGCCTGAGTCATTGGCAAAGTATTATAAATAACATAATTTTGTGTGATTATTTGAGTCTGGGTGACCAGGAAACAAAAAAATCAGTCTCCATTTACAAACACCTCCCCCCCACACACACACACCACTCTATGTATCCTCTACAAATAATAGATTCTGCAGTGAGTCCACAGGTGTGCTTTAGAGTGTGTCTGCAGGGTTTGGATCAATTCTTGCAGGAGATATTAGCTTCTCACAAACTGCTTCCCTGATTGGTAAATACTGTAATGTTTCATTAGCTTCCATGGAAAGGGCAGGTCAAACATGCACCGAGTTAGCAATTTTGCTCCCTTTGTGATACATCATCTTTTAAATGTAGGTCCAGTCAGGTTCAGGGCAAAGCCTTGTGTAATTCATCCAGGTAAGCATCTCATCCATTCTGAAGATGGACAGCAAGGGCCAGGAAAAGCTGCTAGAAGGCTTTTCCTAGGACTCACACCCAGGCTCCAGTGAGACTCTGTGATCACACAGTTCAGCCTAAACAGAAGTTTTTTCAAGGAATTTACCCTCTTTCCTAGATTTTCATTTATGTCTATATAATTTACTATATTTGACCTTAAAGCACTTCTCTGAGTATTGTCCTTTACAGGCTTCTGTACAGGCCAGTCACGTGCTTACTGGCCTTCTAGAGGGTTTACTCTCCCTCCTTCTTGCCTGACACACTTCGACACAGGCCACTTTAAGCACCATTGGCAACTGTTCCCACATCTTACCGCGTCTGTCACCCCGAACCCAACCTAAAGGCAGCACTGTGCTAGATCTCTCAAATGTCTCCAAACCTTTCAGACGAAGGTTGCTGACACAACTCATCAGCAACTCCTACATGTCTACTGACTTCATCAGGTGGGTCTTGGTCGCCACCAGCTTTCAGGGTCCAAACAAATCCTGGTGCCTGCTCTGAATGGATGTCAAGGGCTTTCCTGGCCCAGGCAGAGTCCATAATAGCCATATGTAGCCACATGGTTCTATGTGGTAGCAACTAAAAACACACTAATTAAAATACACACACAAATATAGCAAGTGATAATTATTATTAAAATTAAAAAAAGAAACCCCAGGTTTTGAATAATCAGATTCTAAATAGAGATTCAGATTCAAATAGAGTTCTAGCACATGTGGCAGGGAGACGCTTGTTCGTCCTGGCTGCCCAGAACCAAAATAATCACACAGGAATTCTGTATTATTTAAATCACTGCTTGGCCCATTAGCTCTAGCTTCTTATTGGCTAACCCTTACATATTAATTTAACCCATCTCCATTAATCTGTGTATCACCACGTGGCTATGGCTTACTGGGTAAAATTCCCAGCATCTGTCTCCGGTGGGCTAAACGGCTTCTCTCTTCCTCTGCCCTGCTTCCTCCCAGCATTCAGTTCCATCTTTTCCACCTACATCTGCTCTGCCCTGCCATAGACTCAAGCCAGGTTTCTTTATTAACCGATCGTATTCACAGCATAGAGAGGAAAATCCCACATTAAGCACATTTAAAATAAAACATAGTTTTATATTTATGGCAAAATTCCAAGTAAAATGTCAGCAGTTACTGAACATTTTATGGCTGAAATGCAGATAATAAAATATGAAATATATAACACTTTCTGTGCAAACAGGTATTGTGAGAACTTCTTAACATAAACAAACATGAAAAGGAACTCTTGAATTGTCGGCAATTTACCAACAAATACTAGTGAACACTTTCTAGTGGACACTTTCTATGGATGCCTCATGGTAGATGCTGGTGTGACAAAGACAGACAAGAGTCTCTTCTGTCAAGGAGCTCAGAATCTAGAGAGCAGTTGAGCGTGGACAAAACAGGCCACTCTACAATAAGGACTCAGCTACAGGTAGCAAGAAATGCTTGTTGTAGCAGAGAAGAGAAAGCAATTAATCACTCCAGCTACAGAAGGCTTTTGAGAGAAAATGACATTGCAGACTGACCATAAAGGGATTAGTGCCGCTGGGCGATGGTGGCGCACGCCTTTAATCCCAGCTCTCGGGAGGCAGAGGCAGGCAGATCTCTGTGAGTTTGAGACCAGCCTAGTCTAAAGAGCTAGTTCCAGGACAGGCTCCAAAGCCACAGAAAAACCTTATCTCGAAAAACCAAAAAAAAAAAAAAAAGGGGGGGGGGGGGATTAGTGCCATGAAGGATGTCCTAGGAATGAACATTAAGAACACAGAGCTACATCATGGGCAACGAGGGCTGGAGCCAGCGTTAGCAAAGGAAAGCAGGACAGCATGTAGACACGGGTGACCATTAAAGGGCCACACTGTCAAAGAATCAACTTTACTAGAGGTCTCAGGAAGAACCTGGGATGTTTAGGAGAGAAGCAACTAAATAGGAAGTGAGATAAGAGAATATTCTAGAACAATCCAGAATCTTCCGGAGAAAAGATCAAAAATGCTCACCAGTGAGGAGTCACAACTTTTAACTCAGATAGAAGATGCAGAGGTAGAACTAAGTTTTAAACGGGAAAGCAAAAGTGATTGAGAACAACCGATGAGGGGCAGAGAGTGCCATGGTGACCAATGAGGTGTGCGGAGAAAGGGAAACAGGTGCTTGGCAGGCATGTGCTACAGATACGATTTCATGTTGTATTTTCCCGCTTTCCTCAAAAAATTTCTCGTTCTCCTTGCTCTGTCAGCTGGATTTCTCCCATTTGCCATGGATTTAGTGTTATCATTGAAGAAGTGGAGAGAAAGGAAAGTGTCACTGTTGTGTGCAAATTTCTCTATTTCAAAGTTATAAAACAGAGTGTCACATCTTGATGACCAATAAATATGCGTGGAATAAAAATGGCTGGAGTTTGGTATGGCGGCACACACCTGTATTTCCAGAGTCTGGGAGGCTGGAGTGAGAGAACCACAAGTTCTAGGTCAGCTTGTTCTACATGGCACTGGCACGATAGTGTCTCAAGGAGCAAGACAGTAATGAAAGGCAAACAGGCAAACAACAATCAAAAGGAGGGTAACTGCACTTCGAAATGGACTTTTAGAGATTGGGATCTGGATGACAATTTTGAGGAAAAATTCTTTTTGAGTAAATGTCATCAAAGTAGCAAGAGTGGAAAAAGGGGGAGGAGGGGGAGAAGGATGAGGGGAAAGTCAGTCGCCAGTCTCTGGACACTCCGTAAAAGCAGAGAAAGTCAAGGTTCTAACTTCAGGCCAATTATGCTTAAAGAGATACATTACAAATGGCCCACGAAGGGAAAAAATTCTTTATTCTATAAGAGCTAGACAGATGATTTTTCTGTCAGAGCAGCGCCTGGTGTGAGCCTGTTCCTTGTCCACGTGGTTTAGATCTGAGGAAGATTAATGATGGAACCAACTGGAAGAATAGAAATATCATGGCTCTAGTCCCTTCTGAAGGGAGAGGAGAACCCATACCATGATTACATGGCTCAGAGAAGTAACAGAAAGAACCCGAAGTGTCTAGCAGCCTAGAGTTAGTCAGCAGAACCTTTCTGAGCTGTAGGAGAGATGTAGAAGAATTTGCAATGTCGATACAGGAGCTACAGTTTAGGGAAGAAAGGAAGGGAACATTCTGTAGGTGTGGGCACTGGGAAGTCTTCGAAAAGAAAAGCACAGTGAGGACCAACTTGGAACCTGTGGAGTAGTTTCCTCTTAGCAACTTCTGAGAGCTGAATAGAGAATAAGGCTCATTAAGCTTCGGGTGTGCAGAAAATGCCTTTGATCCAAGCCTTCCCGATGCAGAGGCAGAACTCTTGCGTTGGAGGCCAACCTGAGATACATAGCAAATCCTTGTCACAAACAAGCAAGCAGAATAGAATGAAACTCTAAAGAACCCATTTTCTACCTCTTCCATGCCCTTAGCTGGGATGGACCCTGGTAACTGTTTCAGGGGCATGTGTTAGAGACACCATACCACTCTTCCCCTTCCCATCATCCTTTGTTTACCCCATCTATACTTCCTGCCTGGATACTGGCCAATCAGCATCTTATTAAACCAATTTGAGTGGCAAATCTTTTCAGTGTACAGAAGGATTATCCCCCAGCAGGTCATGGTGAAGCAATAAGGCCATATTATTAGTTCTGCTGAATGGGAGTGCTGAGTGAACTGAGTTTTACTCTCTGGCAGAGGGTTCAGATATTAAAGTCCTGATGGGGTGGGGGTTAAGGGATGAGTATTTACAGGAGAGGCAGTCTGAGATTCTTTTTTCTAACCTTGGAAGTATTTGGCAATTTGTTAGGACTTTATGTGTTTGTATGTATGTTGGGGTGTACCAATCACTTTTATTCCTATGCCACTTGTGTTGGGTTCAGAAGTAATACTGATTATCTGTTGATGCATTATCTAATTATTCTTTATCAATAAAAAATTTGGGAGTCAGATACGGGGTAAGGATCTGAATGATCAAAGAAGTGATGGAGAAGCAATCAATGACCTTCTATCTCTTCCATTCCTCCATCCAAGAGGCCTGAGATCCTCTCTAAGTCCCACCCTACTACTTCCCATCTACCTGTCCTCAGTCCTCTAAAACCTCTATGTTTAATGTTGGTCAGCTAGTAGCTAGCTCCACCCTCTGATTCAAAGCAAACTTTATCAGAATGCAGTCAAAATCTCACACAACAATCTGTGACAGAAGAAACTGCTTCTGCGGCATGGCTCTAGGTCAGGACCCTCAGTGTGGTGTGGACTGGTATACCAAGCTACTTGGGAACTTCTGAAGAATACAAGTCTTTTCACTCATGTTCACTGCACAGGAACTCTGATGATGGGAAGGAAGGGGAGTTAGTGGCCCAGCGGTCTACATCTATAGGTTGCTTTTCTACGAAATTCTCATGCTCAGATTTGAGCATGATGGGTTAGTCAAACGGCCTTTACAAACACATTCTGGTTGAAGGCTCACGGAGGTTACAGCTTTAGGAGTGTGCTATTGCGACTTAGTATTCGATGCCAGCACTTCCTGGAATCTTGAATTTTGAACACCCAGGCATGATCTGGCTAAGTCCTAGTGAGACAGCTAGGACTAGGCCTGCGGGCTCTGGCACAAATCTTTCTACCCCACCGCCTGTCTCCAACACTCATTATGCTGTCTCGGCACAGCTCCTTTATGTTTAATTGATTTATTGGTGTAGATTTCTGAGTGTCTGAGCAAATTATGTTCATAAAAATATCTACAAATTTACCTAATATTTAAGTCCCTGAGAAAGGGAATTTATAGTATTTTCTACTTAATGAGCAAAGAAGTGTTTTCTTAAGATAAAGTCAATGAACTTCAGAGCATTTGTGAGTTAGGGTGAGAGGCACGGCAGTCAGGGAGGGACTGACATGGAATGAGATGGGCAGTCAATACAGACAGCCCAGGGGATCTGGCATGTGGAGGAGGATGCACACAATATGAATTCAGAACTCCAGCTACATGCTATGTTAAGTTCTCACACTCCTTTGGTAACAAATATTCTTTTTTTTCTCCGTGTTTTTTTTTTATAAAATATATTTCTTGCTTTAAGTAGTCTTTGAGGGTGGTTAGCACATAAAGTATTGACAAGACAAATAGAGAAATTAAAAGCTTGAAAATACTCAGAGGCTTTTGTGTTTTAAAAGATGCCTTCACCCAAACAGCACACACTTTAATAGCTTCTAGTATAACAGCTAATTTTGGTACAGAAACTGCCAACAAAAAATGCCAACAGTATCTTTAAATTCATGGGGAAAAAAAAACCTTAGAATCTTCCCATATACTTGTAGGAAGTCAGAATAATGAGTATATATTCCTCTCAAAGCACTGAATGACACAGGGCCACTTTGACAAGACATACTTAGTTACCCTACAAAGGATACAAGGAAATCTTGTTTTCAAAATTTTACTTGTGTATGAAAGTACGAAAACACTTGATAATCAATCAGACCAGTATGAAACGGTACACACCACTATGTAATAACATAAAATGATGGGATGCATACATTTTCAGATAAAAAGACTATCATAAAAGCAGACCTCTGCAAAGCCTGTGGGCTCTCCTTGTGTGATCAAAAAGCCTTTTGCTCAGGGCAGGACTGCCCCCATGTGGAACAGGCGAGCATCACAGTAAGAGGCAGAAATGTTTAACAGAAACAAGAATGAGAATTACCTGTCAGCATTCCCTGAGAGACTTTATTCTGGATCCATTGATTGAATGCTCCTCTTTTGGTACAAGTAGTCCCACACTGACACTGACAGATCGATTAGAAAGTGATAACTATGGAAATAGCCATTATCCTCACTACTCCAGAGATGTAAAGTGACTTCCCGTCCGAGCTTGTCAGAGACACCAGTTCAGCCCCTGCTTGGATGCACTGACTCAGGATCAGTATTTTAGCAAGATCCTGGGTTCTTTGTGTGCATCTAGGTCTAGACCTTGTCTCCATTCCACCCCATCCACCTACCATCTGGCTGCCTAGGTGCCTTTCACCAAGAACCCGATCTCGTTCAATGTCTGTGCTCTCAGTTACCTATAAGCTTATCTTTGGAAATGTGACAATCTATTTTATAGGTTTATTTTCTCCAACTAATGTGTTAATTCCACAATGCGAAAAAATATTAAAACAAATTCCCAGAAAAGAGGGCTCTTTTTTGGTTTCAGGAGAGATTTGAGTATTTTATTTTGCCCAATCAGAGCCCTTCAGCAGAATTCATATACATATATATGAACATTTTTCAGAAAAATTAATTCATAATACATTCTTAAAATACCAGCATAATGGTATTTATTTATAAAAATATTTCATTACTTAATTTTGAACCTTTTGGCTGTGATGACAAGTTTTTTTTTTCTATAAGTTACAGGAATGCAAATAACTACAAACTTTCAAGACATTTTTAGCATTTGCGATAGTGCTATTTAAAAAACAAAACAATACATAGATAATTAAAAATACTTGGAAAGCATATTCTAGTAATTATCTTAGAGTTGCTGGACTGAGCGGACATAACGAGAGGATGCGTCAGCTGAACAGCACACATGGTGTTTACACACAGGCGAGCACTCTGGACCAAACATGCTCATCCTCAGTGTGGACAATGGTAGGAAACTAAATCTGTCTTTTTAAATATTTTTTCTTTGAAAACACATTTACAATGAACCAATGGTGTAACTAGAAAGCCCCTCACCCCAGCTCTAGCTACCATGTTGAGCAGAGGCCACAACTAAAGTATCCCCCGTTACTATTCAGACACGCAGAAATCAAGTCACTATTTCTCATCTTTACACTATTTCCATTGATATGTTAAGTTTGTTTGAAACTCATTACATTGTCTTTAATTGAAGCAAGGTTTAGATAAAATACAAATGATATTTAAAAAACCAAAACATCAAACCCCACAATTACATAAATAGAACTTCACAGCAATTAACCTACACGTTTTTAAATGCCCAAGTCAAATGACCTACAGTGAATGAATTGACACTATTTATTTACATCTTACAGACGAAAAAAATTAACTTTAAACTATGTGTCTGCCGAAAAATATTGGCAAAGTACATTCATTCTTTCTCCGGGAAACAGACACAGGACATCCCCTAAGCAGCTCTGGTGATGGTATCTGATTCAAGAATGAACCGGTAATTTAAGACCCATAACTGGAAAGTTACTAAAACCATTTACTTCCTCAGGAAAGCTCAGCTCCAGTTTTCCCCGCCAGCTGAAACAACTGTTTTCTGTCCACAGAACCTTCACAGCATCTGAGGCAGACAGCGGTGATGCCCACAGCGCTGTGCACGTAGACCAGAGGAGAAAGCCGCTGGAAAACCCAGCAACCCTGTATTCATTTCCAAATCAGAAGCACACGAGGGCATTAATCTCAACCCAGAACAAACGCTGAAAAAAAAAAAAAAAGACAAAACAGAAAACGAGAAGGGACACCAACTACATAGGCGTATTCTTTTCAAGGTAAATAGAGATTAAAAAGCCGAGAGATATTAAATATTAAACTGATAAAGAACAAATTCTATAAACCACAAAATAAAAACCCTTCATTGACAAAAATACATAAGCTCTGTTCCTATTTTTGGAAATTTATTTTTAAAAAAGGTAGAAGAAAATATCTGGATAATCATTTTCAATATATATATATATATTAAAACAATAGCTTAGTTAGGCAACCAACAGCAAGCTGAAACTACAGATAAAGTTACAGAAATTATTGTGAACATTTTCCCTCAAAAATAAAATCAGTATTTGAAAATATTCAGCAGTCTTTTTTTTAAAAAAAAGAAACTATATAATTTTATCTTGTCATGTATGAAGACTTGTCAATGCTGCATGACTTTTAAAACTTAATTGTATCTCTATAGGAGATATCAATATTTCTTATTATAAGTGTAAAACATAATTTTTGTATGGACAATATACATACTTTTTAAGTACTTTGATTTAACAAGTTCATCATTTTTAAAATTAAAGAAAACATTTACAAAAACTTATCTAAAAGTACTTTCTCTAGCAGTGTACAAAGATGACATGTGACTGTGTGACCGGGAAACAGCTCTGAAAGTGTCGCAACAAAGACCAAGAACACCGAAATGTACAGCAAATAATTTCATTTGTTTTTAATCTTCGAAAGCTATATAAAACCCTATTAAAGGTTTTAAAACTGATAGGTTTCATGTGCAGCTAGCAGCATAGTCATGATTTTGGTATGTTTCATACACACATATATCATTTGATTTAAACCGAAAATGCAGATTAAATGACAAATAAAAAGTCATTACCTAAAAAAGTGCAGAAAAATTCAAGTTTAAAGTTCAGTGCTCTTTTATTTTGCAGAAACAAATAAACGAAATCCCCCATTAAAATAAATCTTTGCCACAAAAAAATGTTACCTTTGGAGACAGCTTTACTAACGTCACATGCGAAATCCTTGGGCAAAGCACAATGATTCGAATACAGAACTCAGGATAAACTTGGAACGAATCCCCCAGTCCTCGGCTGTCTCCCGGCATCACCTTATCCTAAACATCTGTACACTTCACGCTTGTTGTGCACACTTGACATCTACCTGAGCTAAGTTCTCAGTAGATGCTTCTTTAAGAAATGTCCTGATGACTCTTCAGTCTACTCGTACAGAATGACAGGTGGACATAGAAGTATTTTTCCATGAAAACCTCAAATCTAGAGGAACAGGTTTTGTTTTTAAAATCGATAAGCAAATTTTTTTGAAACACAGTATGTCTGGAATGTGAGCGAGTGTTAAGGTGATGCCATATTTGAAACAGAGATAAAGATTTTTGACAAAATGAAATACTTTAGAGAACAGTATTCTAAGCAAACACATATTGATTTTAGTTTGAAGATGAAATGAATTGGGTATGTGGTACATACAGAGAAATCTCTTTCTGTTAATAATGTTAATTGCAGAATACTTGAATTTCAGAATCAAAGATAAATGCGATCAGTGCTGAGGGCGCAGAGAAGACACACACACACACGGCACACATGCATGTACACACACACACAGCACACATGCATGTACACACACATTTGCTGAGGGCGCAGAGAAGACAAACACACACACACACACAGCACACATGCATGTACACACACATTTGCTGAGGGCACAGAGAAGACACACACACACACACACAGCACACATGCATGTACACACACATTTTCATTTTCTGATATTTTTTATTTTGACCTCTTGTTGTTGCTGTTGGAATTCCTGAAACTTTTGGCTTGCTGGTGACTACTTCTTTTTGCATCAAAAAACGACAGGAGTGGGTTGGGGGAGGCAGGCCGTCTCAGGTTGCAATAGTTAGCGCCCTGGGTCGGTACTGCAGACTGTTTTATTTACAGAATCAAGCACAGCTTGGGAAGATCATTTTCTCTATTCAAAAATACTTTGTACTTTCTAATCTAGTCTCTTAGGTTGTTGTGCACAATATATAGATTAATTAAAATAAGAAACGAATGATTTAAAATAATGCATTAGGATGATCTTATAAAATCCATCTCATGTAAACACATCTACTTCTCTACTAATAAATAATTACAACTTTGATTCATTTTATTTACATCAGTTAAAATGACTATAGAAAGGAATTCGATACACAAATAATGCAACAGATAAAGAGGTGAGGCTCCACACAGAGTCAAGCAGTGTCTTAGGCTAGGTTAGTACTTTTCACCCTTGGAAAAGTCTCCACTATTGGTATTCATAAAACTGTACCCTTTAAAAAGGACACAACTCTTCCTATGAGGTATCATGGGAGATGGGTTTAGTGGACAATGTATAATGCAAATTAAGCAATTTGTAAACTGCCAAATGTTCAGAGCATAGACATGAAACAGAAATGTTATTCACTTTCAACAGATTGAGAAACTTTTAAAAATGATTGTAGTTATAAAACATTTTATCTTGATCAGTTCTCTACCACATATATCTAATCCTTACTTGATGCTATTTAAAATAAACTTTGATGTAAACTTTCATATCCAGTAGTGCACATTATAAAATGTAAACAAAAGAATTATTAGCGAAAGAGGAACAGGTGGGTGACAGGCTGCAGAACTGAAGATGTCTTACAGGGACCTTCACACATCACATGGAGGAGAAAACACGCAGGCTCCCATAAGTTCGAGCCCTGCTTATTTAAGGACAATAACTCAGTGCAGACTTTCATAGAAGACAATATATAAACACCACACTTCCACTTCATTTCTTCCTTTGTGGCTTTAACAATTATATCCTCCAACTGTGTATAACAGGCGTCTTCCCTTCTAGGCTGCAATGCCACTGCGGAAACCGACCGGTGTCTGCCATTTAATACACAGCTCCCTTCATTATGGAACACATTCGGTTACTGAAGTGATTATACTTTCCTTTCCTTTTTGCTTCTAGTATTTCAAAAGGATATGTACAGATTTGCAATGTATTTCTACAGGAGATATTTTGTAGGTCATTAGACTAGACTCTTGGACAATTACTGACAAAAGAGGTTTGCAGTCTTCCATGCAGCAGCAATGTGCACTAAGATTTAACTGGCTCATCACCTGAGTGTACTGGAATTGTTAGCAAATACAGGACATTTTAAACAGGGAGCTGAGCACTTTACTGAAATGATGAAACATTGTTGTTTTAGCAATTTTAATTAAATAATGCAAGGGTACATTTGGTTGAACATTTTATAAAAGTTCAAGCAAAATTAAAAACGTAGCCAATTTCAACTTTTCTACAAATTTAAACAGTAACTCTTTTGGTCAAATCTACCTTTAGCTGAATTAATGTGAGCGAGGACAAAGGACACTGAAGAATTCCCCTCACCACAATGGAGGGTTTCTTACTTTCCACACCGCATGGCCACTACATGGAAACTCTCAGAAGATGAGCGATTCAGTCATGCGCTACACTTTTCCATGAAAAGTGATATATCACCTTGTTTGCTTCTGAAAACATAGGAACTAAACACAAATATACAGTAACGAGAACTGAAGAGGATCCCATACAAAAGCCGTGTGTATGCTTAGATTACTGAAAGCCACCATTCAGCACAGTCTAAAGATAAGGGGACAGTTTGTTGTTTTTCATTAATGATACTGATGGCCAGTCTGCCTGAGAGAGGGCGAGTCCAGACAGTTTGTATAATTCAGTCCTGACACAAATATGACCATTTCAGACTTAGAACTTCTGATTTATTGCCTCTTCCCACATCGGCTAAAACACTGATGGCAGATACCACGGCACAAAATCTTTTGGCATATGAAAGTTTAATACAGGAATGATCCAAGGACTTCTCCACATCCCTTTGGGTTCTCCATCCATGAATGGGACCCCGCTAAGCTCTCCGATGTCATCTCACAGCCGGCACACGCCATATGCTGCAGTCTGCACGCGTGAGTTCTCAGGGAAGCCGTGAGACCGAGGTAAGAGTGCGTGACTGTGCTGGGAGGGGACGGGTTTCAGCAATGCGCTTCCCGCTTGTGTTCTTTCCCCAACACACCAGTGACCGCAACAAGGAAACTGCCTCCTCCTTCTGGCTCAAGTTGGTTTTATTAGACTCTGGTTGTCAGAACTGGTACCACTTCTTATCTTTGTATTTCAGCATCATCTAAAAGAGAGAAAAAAAATCAAGAAAAATATGTTTTCAAATTTCCAGAAAACTATTTAAAATCGGTGTCTATAAAGCATACCACCCTGAAACATTCCAGACTGATATTACACCCTGCTTATTTCAATTTATTTAAACTAGCAAGAATTATTCTATTTAGATTAAAAATGGCTATATTCATTAAAAAAAACCTATCCTAGAAGATGCTCAAGTTTCTAATACGTATCTTAATTCTTTTGACGTGTGACATTGTTTGTTGCTTTAGTGAATAAATTAATAAGACAGGCAACTGCCATGTCTCTAGAAATAAAAGTAACACTTTAAAGAGTCAGGGAAAGAAAGGCTGGAAAAAGTACTTCTGTGTCAAATTTCCTAAGCCCTCGCTGTGTGCCAGACAACAAATGACACACTCTTCTTACTTGATTTCAATTAATCTTACAATTCTTGGGGTTTGTATTATTTCCTCAGTTTCTCAATTAAAAAAAAAACCCTAAAGTTTCAGGTTTTACTCAAGGTTAACAGAATGCTGAGTCTGGGGTTTGGGCCTGATTATCTGAATTCAAGAGCCTAGGACCTCACCTCAATGCACGGTTCTCATTAGCCTCTCAATTATGTCTAAAACCTGCACCTACAGAAGGGAAAGGCAACCGGCTCCCGTGGCTTGGGATGAACAGACACTGTGAAAGTGACAGCAAGCCCTGCTCTATTCTGAAGGCTATTGGCCTACACTGAAGGTGCTCGTGGGCACCCAGGGCTCCCGCAGATGCTCTAGACAGATCGTCCAGGTTAAATTATGTCCTTCACGCAACGTGAGCAAAGAAGAGATGGCTGTTGGTTGAAAAACTAAAGGAATGCTAGTATTATAGACTGGATAATTAAAGATAAAAATAACATTGATACTGTTCATCTGGGCAAGAATCTAAGACATCCTAGAAGGCCAGTCTAGAAGCTGAAATGAGATGTCACCAGTCCAGAGCATGAAATCCAAGAGTGACCCACACATACAAAAATAATGTGCACTTTACACAATGGTTTTGAAGCCCATAAAAACATTAAAAATTTCTTTTTATTTCACACACATGAGGTTTTTGCCTGCATTTTTCTATGTGAACAACCTTATGCTGCAAGCAGGTGAGAGAAGGGCATGAGGTTTTCTAGAAGTGGAGTTAGCAGATGGCTGTGAGCTGCCATGCGGGTTCTGGGAACCAAGCACAGGTCCTTTGTAAGAGCAGTAATCACTCTTACCTGCTGGGTCATCTCTGCAACCCACAAGTTAATATTTCATAAAGCCCTGTATCAGCCAACAAAATATAGTTGTGCGAGCATCATTTAGAGATCCCTACACTTTATGGCATCTGTTTCTGAGGTCAATGAGTTCACTACAAAAGCTGTGTTGCTACCTCTCCATGAGCATTAGCCTACAACACACACAGATACAAGATGCTAACTGATTTTTAGATATTTAGAACCCAGGAGACAACTGATTTCCTTCTTAGGTCAAGATGGTTGCAGGCTCTAGAGAGTTAAGGAAGGTTAACATTTTTATTGAGGTCACTGACAAACAGCTGCATATCTTCTATATTGCTTATGAAGGTCCTAAGTGGGCATGTTCCTTCAAAAATGTACAGATTTCAGGAGTCGGAAAGCACTGCCTTATTCTTTTTAAGGGTTCCCTCTTGTGGAAAAAATTGGAACTTGCAATTTTACAAAATACATGCTTGTAGAAATAACAAAATATGCAATATGTAGTCATTTTTATATTATCTTTCTCTAGTTCTTCGGGTGACTGTCTGCATGTCAGGCATACCTCATGAGCGTGTTTAGAAAACGAATCTGCACTGGATAACATGGCTGCAGTTCTCTCTTCCAAGTCACCAAGCTTCTGCCCTCTTTCATCCAAAGCCAACCTGGCTCGGGCTAATTCACCCACAACTCCAGATGCAGCCCCTTTCACACCTTCAATCCCACCAGGACCCGGGATGTGCTGTGCAAGGCTCCTCGAGGCCCTTCCTGAGGATGACTCTCCAACTGGAAGGTTTTAATAGTGGAGAAAAAAATGAGCAATAACCCTACCACATAGCAGCGTTAGATTACAATTTTTGGATCATGCGGCAATACAACTAGAATATTAATATTTAACTTTATAATATACCTTTATTGTATTGTAAATTATTTCTAGATGCTTTTCCAAACATGCAAAACAACAATGCACTATAAACATCCTACTCTCTCCTCATTCATAGAGCAGAGCTCTGGGAAAATCAGGGCTAGCTAGCCATTGTTGGAAGAAGTAAGTACATCAATGCAGGTTTTGTAACTAAAATTGCTTTTTGAGTTGTTAACATAGTTTATGAATTTTAAGCTTTTAACTTTAAGCATAAAGATCTAAGTTTTAATTTTCACATTTGATTTATTGTTCTTATTCCACACGTGCTTATAAAAATATTATTTTCATTTGGTAGCCCAGATCTGTAGACAAGTTTTCTTTGTCTCCATTAATGTTTTCCAGATACATGAAATCACATTTTCTTTAAATGGCTTGCTTCTCCCCTTCAGTACCCAGGTTTGGACTCTCTAACACACAGATCACAACAAATCTTAGGTCCCTGAGATCAGACTCAGTTATACGCCCTGTACTTCTTCATGTTTCCTTGACCCCTCACACACACTGCGCAGTCCCAGAATGCCTTCATCATGCCCATGGCATGTCACCATCACGCTCCACTCTTCCTGTCCTGCTTGTGTTCACTACTCTACTCCTCTATATCTGCCATTGTAAATACTCCACATACATATATCACACAGTGTGGGCCTCTCTTGGCTAAAGGATCCACACTGAAGGTCTCAGTTTCTTCTTATGGCTGAAAAATGAATCATTTTTGGAGCATACCACATCTTGCCTACACTGTCATTAACCAATAGGTAGTTTCCACTTTTTTTGACTTATTATAAACAATGCTCACTTGAATACTTGTGGAAGTGTTTGGTAAACATACATTTTTCAGTTCCCTTGGGCATATATGCCCAGGAATGGGATGGCTGAGACATGGGCTGGGCACTTGGTAACTCATGTTGAACATTCTGAGGTCTAGGGGACAGCTTTCTCAAGAGCATGCAGCATTTTCATCATTTCTACCAACAACATGAGCTGCAGCTTCTCTACATCCTTCCAACGCTCCTGTGTCCGGATCGCAGCTATCCTAGAGAACAGGACCTGATGCTCCACCAAGGCTTCTGCCACACATTGCTTCCTTAATGACAAATGATGGTGGACATCTTTTGATGATTACTGATCATGGATACTTCAAATCCAAACCTTCTGCTCATTCAAAATTGTGCTACTTATTCTTTTATTAGTGAATTATAAATTCTTTGTATATTCTGGATAGTAGACTTCATCATGTATCAGATATGATATGCATGTGGTTTGTCCTATTAGTGGAATGACCATCTTCTCTTCTTGCTACTCATTTTCTGAAACAAAGCTTTCACACAGATGAACTACAAATTATCTCATTTATTCTCTGGTTGTTTGTAAGGTAGATGAAGTATCTGTGAACCACTGACTGAGGTGAAGATTTTCTTCATTCTTTACAAGAGTTTTGTATTTTAATCCTCATGTAAAAGTCCTTGGTTCTTTTGACTTAATTTTCATGTTGCTGGTTTTTTGGCCACATGAATATCTAGCTGTGTCAATATCAATTGTTGAAAGGCCATTATTTCATCTCATTGGATTTTCTTGGCATCCTTGCAGAAAATCGACTGAGTATAAATGCGGTAGGCTAATGTCTGTACTCTCAATTGTTTTCTATTGCTTATGTTCATGCCAATACCCCACATCTTACAGACTACAGCTTTGTAGTAACTTTTGCCATGGAAATGTGTCTTATCAAGTCTGCTTTCAGACTCTGCTTATGGAAGGGGTATCTTCACTTCCTTCATTTCATATAAATCTTACAAGCTGTTTATTGTTTATTGCTGCACTGATATAGCAGCAGGATAAATAAAGTCTTTAAATTCAAGAACATGAGAATCTATTCTGTTTACCTATTAATTTTTTAAAACAATATTCTCAAGTTTTAGAGAGAATGTCTTTTACTTCTTTGGTGAAATTATTTCTAAATGGTTTATTTTATAATGCAGAACTCTACCAGACCTTCCAAGAAGAGCTAACTCCATATAATGTACTCCCCTAGTTACTCCATAGAATGTAAAAGGAAGAACATCCCTCTTGTCTCAGGAAGTCTACACTACTACAACACCAAGACCACACTGAGATATAATAACTTTTTTTTCATTTTTGATGCTGAGATACATGGAGCTTTTTCCTGCTTTTTCCTTTGAGATTATTCATTGCTATCAAATAGAAACCCAGGTATCTTTTAGAGACTGATCCTAGATTCTTTGACCTTGCCAACTTGTTTATCAGCTTTTTTGATTTTTGATTGGTTCCTTAGGCTCTTCTACAATCAAAATTCTGTTACCTACACATACAGACAGTTTGACCTTTTTCCACTCTGATTCCACTTTTCTCCCCCTCCTCTTGTGTAATTATCCTAGGTTTTGCTTCTAGGACAATTTGACAAGAATTAGTGAAAACCCTCTGCACTTGCAGATGAATTCACTATTAGCCACACTATGGGGGAAGGAGTTCAATTAGAATGTCATTAAGTATGTGTGTATACATGTGCAGGCATGCACACATACATGTTGCTGTTCAGCAGCACCCATGAAAGGAGCAAGAAACACATGAGACTGGGAGGTAAACAAACTTTCTGGCCTAGGGAAGCAGGAATTTGGATGGTGAGTCTCTAAGCCCAGCCTCCAGCTTTACAAGAATGAAGATGTGTTGCAGAACGGCATGGTCAGCAGAGCTGCTGACAGACTCCTGGATGGTCCGGCTGTCTGCAAGCTACGTGAAGAGTTCTAGGGTTTGAGATCTCTTAGATATCACCTGCATTGGGCTGTTCCGTGTTGCAGCTGCTTTTGAGGCATCCTTACTCCTGTAGAAGAAACCCCTCATTGTTCGGCCTATTTACTAGGAACCCCCAATAAAAACTCATTGATTCATCAAGTTGGACATGGGTGCAATTATTACTTTGGTCAGTGATGGGTTCTCTTTCTGGGATGAACACATATGTGCACATTCCATTTTCCCAGGAAAAGTTTCTCGTGTAGCTCATGCATATGTCAGGGTTTTGAAGAACTCAGCCATTCCAAGAAGGCAGTATTCAAATCCATTGACCCTTAACTTCTCTCAACAAGTGTTACAAAATTTATATCCCCAATGGAAGTTTTAATTTTTGTTAACATTTATTTCTAGTTCATGCAGTCACGCATGCATCCAATCAGGACCTTGTGTGTGGTAGGCCAGCCCCTTTCTACTGAAATTAACCATTGACTAAATTTCTCTAAAAATAAGTAACTATTGTGAGATAAAAAAAATGCCCCCTTCCTCAAGATGGCTATACTTCAATTTCTGGAAGGCAGGGATATGGTACCCTATCATAGAAAAGGGCTCCCCAAGTAATTGAGCTAAGACTCTTGACCTGGCTTGGTGAGTGTGCATCATCTAGGCGAGTGCAACCAAATCACAGGATTTCTTAAGAGCACAGTGTTTTCGTGTTTTTGGTGGGCAGGGAGAGACACAGATTCAGAAAAGCAGAGAGATGTGACATTGCCTTGCAGAGTGACAAAAAGATGGGGAGCCATGGGATAGAGATGACCTCCAGACGCTGAACAAGAAAGGAAATGCCTTCTAACCCAGAGCCCCCAAATGAAGAACACTGTGCTGGTAGCACCAGGATAAACTGTGGTTATTTCCAACAGACAAAACTGAAGCCTAGTAAGCTGGGTTGTTTTAGGTCAATAGATTTGTGGAGTAACAGCAATGTTAGAAAACTAAGACAAATAATAACGTATAAAGATCTTATTTTAAGGTTTTGTGTATTGATTTATTCAGCAAGTCCTCGGACTTGGTACTGGTAAAGTCTTAGCTACAGGTTATTTTGCCCTGGAGGAGGACAGTAGGACCTTGGTCCTCCTTACTCTCCACTTCGCAGCTGCGATGAGGAAACAAGCTTTGCTTCCAGCAGACGGAGGATGGAAATGTAAACCACACAGACTCCTGCTGGGCTACAGCTTATAGTGGGAGAGGGCTTGTCTGGCACGCGAAAAGCCCAAGGTTCAACCCAGTAGCAGAAAAACACCCCAAACAAGTAACACAAACTTTTCCCCTTTATGTCAACTTCTCTCTGGTGTTTTATAAAAGTGACAGAATTGCAACACACTCATCAATGAACGGCAATCAAAAAATAAAACAATAAAGATCACATGTAATATAAATAAAGAACATAATTTCTAAACTACCAATTAAAAGTTGTAAACATCCTCGTTTAGCCATTTGAAGTTGTGCTGATTTTGGTTTCCTGAGAAAAACATTTTCCTGATTAAGAACAGAATGACACAGTAATTTTATACCTTTTGTTTAACCATGGGTATATCAATTATTGCGATAAATATGGAAAAGTAAGCACAGCTTATACATGTAACAAAATATTTATAATGATTGAACGTTTTTGTCTTATAGGAACATAAGCCAAATTAAACTAGCCGACTTACATAGCTCTTCTCTATCCAGAGACTGTGCGCCACCTCCGAACAGGCCTTTAAAGAAACCCCTGTTGGGTGCCTCTGGTGTTTCTACAGGAGTGAAGAGCTCACCCAGCATCTCCTTTAAAGGCAAAACCAGTTATACTGTTAATGATCCAGGGAAACAGAAATGTAATTATCAAGGTCTCCACTGTAAATGTCATGAGGTAGTGACAATTTCCTGGAGATTCATCAACAATTCACAAGACAATTCCAAGTGGTCAGAGCAGAAACACACTGGCTCACTCTAACAGTAGGGTTCAAGACCAGATCTACTAAGACAATCTATTGTTTTCCCCGCCCATTGATTCTTTGTTAGCATTAGAGTCAAGACAGTATGCCTGCCTAGAAGGTGAGGAGACCTAACTTGTGCCTGAGACTATCTTGGTATGTACCCCAGGCTGGTCTGGAACACAACATCTTTTTCTGAGTTCTGGGACTGCACTGCCATGCCCACTGAGTATCTTATTTTCAAGATAACATTTAAATCTAATTCAAGAAGCCGATAATTAAAAGATAACCAGATTATCTTCTAATAGAACATTCTCTACCAGCAGGCCGCAGCATTCAGTGCAACATTGGCCGTTGCCAGTTTCAGAATTGTCATCTTGCGTGGGGCCAGACAAATGTCATTTAGACAGGTCAACTTCATTTTCATAAACATGTAATTTCCACAAACATCATGTGACACATGGAAATTCAGAAAGCCATAGGAAGCGGGAGGAGTGCTTTGACACTGACAGTCTTTCCCTGAACTGACTGTCGGCATTCTTCAGAGAGAAGAAAAATAAGAGCAAGTTTGGAGAGAGGAATGGCTACCAACAGGGAGTAGCCAAGGAGCACAGCTCAAACATCACAAACCTACGGCCAACATGATACTAGAGGAAATGCTCCACTCATGCCCACTAAGAGCAGGAACAAGACATGGTGTCAGCCCTCTGCATTTCCTTCACTGCAGTTTGCAGTCTTCGTGAGAGCACGGAGAGAAGGATGAAGGGATGCAGCTGGAAAGGAAGACGTCCTCTATATGCTTGCAATCCAAAGTCTGACTGGAAAGAGGCACTCCTAATGTCTTAATATAGCTATGGCTTGTCTTAATTTCTCACGTGCTTCTATCTAAATGAGTAGGAGTTTATGTTCTGACGTTATCAGTTGTGTTTTCATAAGAGAAAGACACTGGGCTACAGCCAAGAAGCCATTGCTAACCCAAGGCAACAAAGAACTTTTTCCTTTAGAGACTTTATAGTTTTGAGGTTAAAATGTAACTCAGTTGATCTATTGTAATAGTTGTGTTAACCAAATTAAGGCTTAGACAAAACTTACATGTCTTTTTTTCTCACTTGTAGGCTCTAGATTTTCTATTGATCTATAAAACTGTGTATGTATAAATGACATGAGAGAAGAAGAAAAACATACTGTATAGAGTACAATCAGGATTAATTAGGGGGCGGGCAGAGAAGAAAAAGCAAAGGGATGTGGGGGTATACCCCAAGTATATTGCATGCCTACATGAAAACTACCCTCTGCAACCCAGCATACAAAGATCATGTGCTAAACATAAACCAAACAAAAAGGTTCTGAGTTTTCCTACATTGGCGTCTATGTGCATTCCAGGAGAAAAGGGGACACAGATAGTATGAGGGCCCCCAGAGAATCCTTAAGTTCTACAAAAGTTCTAATACTTGTGTTGCTCACTTGAAGATTTTCACACGTCTCTTGACTGTAGGTGAGTCTCTGGATTTCTGTAGGCGAAACAAGGTATAACGCTTGTCCATTGTTGGTGAAGCAAAAGGTCCTGGCTATCCGCATGTTCGTAAGGGGCAAGTAGTAGACATCCAACAGAGGTCTTAGGCTTGGCAAACTTGAGGGAAAGTAAACAATTTGTTAGTAATAGGCAGCAAGTTATTTATAGGGTGGGTACAATGTATAGTAACACTATGCATGAAGACATGGTGGCCAAAACCACCACTCTGAGCGCTAGTCTAGAAAAATCATGACAAACAATACAAATATGGCTGGGGCTGTCGAATCGTTTAGTTTATATAGCTGAGGGAGGGAAAATAGGGTTTGCATTGTTCATACTCTTGTTTACTATATTACCTATATAAAAATAAATTCTTAGTGTATAAGATGAACAACTCAATAAATTCTTTCAAGCTAAATTTATACTGTGATCCAAGAAGGAATGCTGTTATGTGTTAAGAAATGACCTCCTTCATACCTGAAAGTCATAATATGGCCGTTGGCGCAGAAGCAGGCGAGGCAGACACTGTTGCTCAGTGCTACGATATCTCCACGAAGCACGAAGGACGTCTCAGTAATGTTCTGCTTGTACGCACAGTTCTGGGTCGGCAGTGAGATGACCTTAGCTTGCTTTTCAGAACATATCACTGCATACTGGTTCTCACTAATTTCCTGAGAAGAGGAGGGGGACACTGAGACAGGGCGCCGCTTTTTCAGCTTCTCCTTTTCGTCTTTTTCTTCGGGAACGTTGTGCTCTTTCCAGGGTTCGGACGCAGGTGGCATTAAGCAGCCCGTGGCATCCAGAAATGCCATTCTCAAGATTGCACCTTTTAACCTCAATATAGTACCTAGAACGTAGAAGTTTAGTATATACTTCCATTTTTAAATTCAGAGTAAATATTCTTATTCCAACTCTGACACTAAATACACACAAATATGCTGGGTGCACCCTGTACTGAATATGTAATTGTATCAGGTTACTGATAAAAACCCAAAACTCAAGCCATGTTACTTAAGAGACTGGAAAAATATGTCATCCTTATTGTTCCAAACATAATGTCAACAGTTAATAGTTTATAAATTAATCAAATAATTAACTTTGCTCACACATATCTGACCTGCAGATTAATAATGAATGATAAAGTGTTTTGTTTAATGTAGAACTAGAAAATTTATTTTCCTTAAAACATTAAAACTAATTTGCGGACAAAGACACCCATGAAAGCGAGAGGACAACGTGGAGAGTTGAGTTTCTCCTTCCCCTCATTTCTGAGGCAGGGCCAGACTGGCTCGCCTGAGAGCTCTGGGCCAGTTTCCGTCTTTCCTCCTACCTGACACGGGAGTGCCGGGATTACAGATGTGTTCATGCTGAGTTCTGGGGAACTGAACTCAAGTTTAGTAGGTTTGAGTGACAAATGATTTTACTGGCTGACCCTCCTCCATAGCCCTAGAAAATTTATTTCTTAAAACAGAAAATTGCCACTAATACCATTTGTCCGTACAATGCTTAGATCAGTAAGCACTAACTGGGTCAGAGCATGTCCCGCACGGGGCACCATCTGCATGCAGAGCCAGGGCATACGCACCACTTGGAGACACAATCACTGGCTGAAGGAGTCTTTGGTCAGGCCCTGGAGGAAGGTTCAGCGTGATGATGAACACTGTTCCCAGCGTTGTTCCCACCCACAGACATGGGGACGGGGAAGAGTCCGCCTTCCGAGTATAAGTTTCACAGAAATGAAGAGCAGAGATGGCCTCTCGGGATTCCTTGTCAATGCTGGTTACACTTGAACTCCGTGATCTGCTGAAGGAATTATCTTTTATATCTGAAATGATTTAAAATGTGCAATTGTTTTAGTTATAACATGTCACACTTTTTTGTTGTTATTGCAAATTTGGTCAAGTAGTTAAATTTTCCCCAAAGCAAAATCTAAGGCACGTGAAGCTTTTAATGTCCTTTCAGGTGAAAAGATAATTTACTTTTATGTTAATCAAATTTCCTTTTTGCTTAAACACAAAATGCAAATTAAGTTTCAGAAGAGAGCAGCCAGAATGTGTGACCTTTGCATGACCTCTGTATCTAGTACCCACTGTCCTTGCAGGGCTGTTACTTCCTCGCCATCAGAAGACATGATTAGATAAAACTAGAGATGTGAAGATCCTTTCATGTCTTTACATGTACAAACTGCATCTAGAAGTGCTTGAAGGGTGAACCACGTCTCAGTCTGTTCACATGAACACCCTAAAAACCAGTGGAATTTCCCTCATTTCCCTTGAATAGAAAATATTTATCTACGGAATTTGGCTTCCAAATGTGTACGTGGCATCTGGCTCACTCTAATGCCAGGCGTATTTCTCCACTCACGTTTGACTGTAGCACTGCGGCCACTGTATTTTAACCTGCCTGAATGTCTGTCCGTGAGGGCAGCCGTCACCTGGATACGGAGTTATGACAGCTGTGCGCTGCTGCACGGGTTTTCTGTCTACTGAACCTTCCCCAGAACCTGAGGGATCTATTTGAAAATTATACTCACTACTTTTTCTTCCACTAGCTTCTTAGGTTTAATTCTAACTCCATCTGAAGCCTTGGCCTCATTTCTCTGAGAGCATGCCCAAACACTTACCAGGCATGCTCTCTCTCTGCTTTGTGTCCTGAGAAATCCTATCATCAACAGAGCTTCAAACTCCACTGACATTGGTGACATTCAGGTTACCTTAACCAACAGGCCCCGACCCGCCTTCCATGCTTTCACTGTGCCTGCACAGAGTGGGGATGCTAAGACCCGTGGCATATTGTTTCCTTTCTTTTCTGCTGTCAATCTAGTTCCATTAGTTTAAATTCGCGTTCTCATCTTCATTTACCTAGACTGACAACGCCACCTTTAGTTTCTCACTGCTAATACATCTCAGTTTTATATAGCACAATTATAATTACTGTGATTAAAAACATCCCTCAGTTGCTCCTACTTGTCTATTAGATCATGCTCAGTCTAACTATGATCGTCCAGAGCCTGTCAACAAAGTTCGAGCACAAGTTCCTGGCTGTGTCTCCGATGTTAAGCCTCTTTAGTTCATTATGGAATCTAAGTGGAGACTCCTGTTTTTTTCCAAACCTAACCTGTATTTAACTTTTGGGATCTTCTGAAGATCCTTGCGTCCGACCCTTTAGTACCAGCACCAGCTGTCATCTCTGCCATTCTTTAGGCCTCTGCTGTTGTGGGAATTCATTCGGCCAATAACTTTTGGGGTACCAGCCATTGGGTGTTGTCTGAGTTAGCTAATAAGAAGCCTAAGCCATTGTCCAAACAATTATATTTAATATACTAGCCTCTGAGTGATTATTTCAGAAGTGGTTGGAGGGACCCGGTGGGCAGAGAGAAATCGGCCCAGTGGGAGTGGGCGAGACGGACAGAAATCTCCATCCATTTGCACTCTGCCCTTGACTCTGAGCTATTGGGCTTGTTCTCTCCCTCAGCTGTCCCAGAATAATGGGGCCCACAGCTATTTCTGATCTGTCTTTTTTCCTGTTCTAAGACTGCTGTAGTGCAGTGTTTTGATGCTCTGCAGAATTTTCTAATGTTTCACTTATGAAGTTTATTCAATAAACACTTACTAAAGATGGATCTATAATCGATAGTTTAAGCCATTTTGTTCAATGGTGTCATTAGGTGTATTAAAATTCCCAGAGGCCTCCATAAATCAATCCTAGTGCACCTCACTTCTGAAATCACGGCTTTCAGTGCTTTTTAATGTTATTAATTAAAAGTGCAGGGAAGTTTTCTAAGGTGTATTTTAGTAATATAAAAAAGTATAACGCAATCCTGATACTCCATGGGCTTCCTGCAAACAAATTTAGACTCATAAATTGAAAATATTTCCCCAACAATTTCATGTGGCAGATTTTGATGATAGCAAGCCTCTACCTCACTAGAAGCTTCTACATCAGCCAGGGCCATATCTAACTGCAGGTTCTGAACGTTGCCTTTCTTTTGTTCAAAGGTCTGTACTTCTCTGACAGGTGACACCACGATGGAAAAGATGACTGCTCCTGTGTGGAGAGAGTGAGTGTCACCCTGACACGGATGGCTGGGAGTCTCGTCCCCAGAGTGGCAATGCTGACACGACAAGGCCTTTAGGAGCAGGGCCCACAGAGGACATGCATGCAGTTCTCAAGGAATCCTGGTCTGGCTGGCACAAGAAGTACTGGAGAACAAACAGTAAGCCTGGCCCCTGTCTGTCTCACTTCTAGCCTTGCCACCACATGATCTGTCCTTCTGACACACTTGCCCACTCTGATATCATACACTGTATGAGAGCCAGAAAGCTCTGACCAAAAGAAAGAAGCAGATGAGGGTGCCAAGTGAGCAAATATTTAAAATAAAAATTATTAATAAATAAACTCTTTATTAAAGAATTGGGTATTTTGTTACAGCAACAGAATATAACTAAAGCCCTTCATGTAAATGAAACAAAATTTTCCATAATCAATAAATACATTTCAGCAGTTAAGAGTACTTCCTGCTCTTCCTAAAGTCCTGAGTTCAATTCCCAACAACCACATGGTGGCTCACAACCATCTGTAATGAGATCTGGTGATCTCTTGAGGAAGAGAACTGGTCAGTCGTCCTCATCAACTTAGATCACGAAACCCAATGTGGACAAGTTCAACAGAACCGCCACATACAGGCTGCCCATGCATGCTTCAGCATTGCCAGGGCATAAATTTCATTTCATTTTTTTGAATTGTAAGCTTTTATTAGATGTATTTGAAAATAAATGTGTTGTACAACAGAGACAATCATAGAAACACACTTGAGTGGGCCTGTTCAAAGCTCCTTCAGAATTGTCGAACAATATTTGAAATTAAAATAATTCCCATATCATCTGTAACATTTATAAAAATACTAACTATAAGAATTTATGAACGTTTTCAAATCTCCAAAGTTACTTTTCAAAATTAAAATTTAAATGTATTTTCCAATGATGATATATTTTGTTACATAAACAATACACCTAAATGACAGACAAATTTAGTTATGACCTAGTGATAAGAATGGAAAGTAATGCTACAAGAAAAGTTGAGAGTACAAATTTCTGTAAACTAACAGATGGAAAATGACATATTTGTTAAAATTATAGGGCAGTTCAACCAAAAAAAATAATTTAAATTTTGAATGTTAATTCAGTGAAGTATACAGTGTATTAATTTAATAGACTGATTTAATTTCAAAATTCTAAACTATATAGCAGTTTTTACTATATGAGTTACCTATAAAAATTATATCACCAGAAAAACTCCTCAGGCTATATCAATATGAGAAAAATGGATTTGTCATAACGACAAAATTCCACCTTGATGGACATCAGTTGCCTATTTGTCATCTACCTAGAACTGTTTAAAATTAAGTTAGAATTCTCAGTGTTTCATGAAACATGACTCCACGTATTCAGTCAGTTGGTATGGGTATCTGTGACTTGATTTATTCTTAGAAAGTGAGCAAGCTAAACGAAATAGAACAGTTAATTAATTTGTTTATTTGAGACATTGCCTCAGTGTATAGATTAGACTTGTTTCAAACTCTGGATTTTCTTGTCTCAACTTTTAAAAGCTTGGATAACAAAAGGACTATTAGAAAATATTTAGCAGTTCTAGTATGAAGAACAGAAATAAAAATTGCTAGAATAGAACCAGGCTTGCCAAAATCCAGGTATGATCATAATATTATATATCATCATTTTTGTTGAATCTACATAATCACCTTGAAAAATACTGTCACTATTTAATTAGTAATTAAAGAGGTCTAAAGAGGCTTATAAAAGCAGGGTGGGCACACATTGACTAAATGATTTGTATAATTTGACAGATAGTATGTGTTTTAAAAATAACTGACTGTGCCAGGCAATGACGGCACACACCTTAAGTCCCAGTACTTGGGAGGCAGAGACTGCAAATCTCAGTGAGTTTGAGGCTAACCTGGTCTACAAAGCAAGTTCTAGGACAGCTGGGACTACACAGAGAAACCCTGTTTCACAAAAACCAAAAAAAGTTTATTGTAATAGACATAAACACACACACACACACACACACAAACACACACACTCTACTAGCTTAAAAAGCACTTTAAAATGAGTACTTGAGAATATGAGACTTTTAAAGATACTGAAAGACTCACAGTCAGTTTAACTGGCAATATTAAATGTTACTGAAACCATGAGCCTCTCCAAATGTGTGATGAAAATCCTGGGTCCTCTTCTAGAACAAACATGTACAAGTCTGAGAAAATGCTTGAGTTTAAATTATGACTTTCATTTTTTTTAGTTATAAATTTTACTTCTATAGTTTATATAGTTTATATAGTATAAATGTTTTTAATTAACTTATTCTTTAACAATTCTCTTTCTCCCTCTCCATGTTTCCTTCCCTCCCTCTTTTCTCTTCTCTGTCTCTGTCTGTCTCTCTGTCTGTCTCTCTCTCTCTCTCTCTCTCTCACACACACACACACGCACACACAAATGCACACACATATACCTACATCTACATGGCACTCAGATGTTCATTTTTATAATAAAGGACATTGCTCTTCTGGAAACAGGAGCTAGCTTATATTCTACAGTTAATTTCATTCTCCTTTAAGAGTGGTACTGTAGAATTCTACTAAATTGGATTTCCTACAGTCAGAACTCCTACTGATGATAGCTATGTATATAACAGGCCTCTACTGATTACCACGTGCTGCTTCTCAGTACAACAGAGGTAAGGAAAATAGTGAGAGGCTGAAGTTAGTATGTTATAGCATACAGAACAAATTTCTTATTAAGCACTGTCATTGTTGACTTGACAATAATTTAGAAATCCTCTCTTATAATACTTTTATGTAGCTCATTCACTATGGAATCAATGGGAAGGTACCCACACACTGTGTTCAGTCTGATGCCTGAGTCTGACAAGGACTCTAGTGAGCACAGAGGAAGGAAAACGGTGCAGTCATCCTTAAGACCACAGTCAGGAAAAGCATCCTTCACTGCTACTTCTTCCACCAAACCAAACAGGCATTTCAGGGAGGGGGTCTAGAGAGAAATGTGGCTTCACCTGTACTACATGGATCTTGTTCCCTTGTTACAATCCCATTCCACTACACGAAAGCCTGGGAGCCGTTCCGAGACAGACTAAACACAGTGTGTAGATGGAATCCTTCCCATTGACTTCAGAACAAATGAGCTACATAAAGTATTATAAGGGAGTATTTCTAAATTACTATCGAAGTCAACAATGACAATGTTTAATAAGAAATTTGTTCTATATGAAAAACTGGTTATCTATTTCAGAAATATTAAACTAGTATAAAATTAAGTTTGTAGAGTTTAAAATGGTTTTTGAAAAAATGGGATATAAACAGTTTTAGTAAAAACTAATCTAAAATTGAGAAAATTTTACTTAAAAAAAAGCAAGAGAAGCAAGGAAATATGGATTTTGTCTTGCCTGAGTGTGCACCCTAAATACTATTTTTAAAGGTGTTACATCAGGGATCATTGTAACATTGACTTTCAGTGGGATTTGCATTACAATAATTGTAATATTCTGATCTCCACTTTCCTACTATGAAGTTCAATTACTTTGCATATTTATTCTACTCACCTAAATCGGGCTTTAGGTCAGTTGGCAAGCTTAATTTCCTTGACATCTTTGCTGAAAAACAAAATAAATTTTTAAAATTCTGAGAAATATTTGACTGATATTTATCATAGCAACTGATTTTCAAGAGAGAAGTGAATAGTTTTATTACTGAATCTAGATCCTGAGATAATTAAAATACATTTATAATCATATCAGAAGTGGAATATAAATCTTTCTAAAAAATTTCTAAAAGTGTGTACTTACTTGATGTAATATCTTTGTATGCTTGAAGCTCTTACTTCAAGGCAGCATTTTAAACTTATAACAGCTACTGCTCAGGACTACGGAGCATGGCCGCTCCTCAGAGGGAAGTGTTGCAGACGAGGCAACAGCCACAAGCACAAGCTAGGGCACATGACAGAACATTTTCCTAGCTCCTAGCTCACGGGTATTGGACTCCTTGTTTTCGTTTAAAGTTAATTTTTAGAATATAAGACATGCTTATATCGCTAAACAAATAAAAGTATTTATGCAATAAACATATTTGATGGAATCACTATTTGACATAAATTAATACTTCCATTTCTATTTTAGTGAGAAAAACACAAAGTCATACTTAATCTAAAATTCTTGTATTTATATAAAATATCAATACAGGTCCTTTTATATAAAAGAAACTTCAAAACTTCATCCATAAGTTTCATGGAATTCACTTTCCATCCTCAAAATCAGTTATTGCCTTCATTTAGGAAGTGGTTTAAGGTTAGGAGTCAGTCTGCTACATCTATTATGTTAGTGGTATGGCATGCGGCATAGACTAGTGCTCCCAATGGGAAAGTTTGAAAAAAAATAGTGGTTAATACACGAATGCACACATTTGGTTACAGTGGGACGGTTAGGAGATACTTAAAGCACAGACCCTGCTAGTCCACAAGGGCGCCATATAAACAAAGAGAAATCCAGTCACAGTACATGACTTCCACATCTAAAAAAACCACAAATCCAACGTTAGGAAAAGGCATTAGGTAGGCTGGAAAGGTCCTAGGGTGGGGGAAGAGAGTCAGCGTGTTACTTCTTAGCTTGACTAAGCTAATTAGAATGTTCTAACAAAACAACTGGCCACGTTTATCCATCAGCTGTCTCATCTTCACCAGCTTACTAAATCTGAGACAAGAGATAAAAGGTAACACACAATCAAAGTAGCTGAAGATAACCATAGCTGTTGACCTTATATACCTGGGTGCTATTGTATTTGATGTACAATATGCTTAGAGTCAGAAGACACTGTGTCCCTCAAACAGTGCTCTAAAGACAATATTATTATGTCAATACTTTCAAAGAATTCACAGCAGCTTTCCCAAGATACCACAGGTCCAATATGGATAGATAAGTAGCATGAAATAGAAAAATCAGGCTTATATAGCTCAAAAATAATTTTTAAAAGACCCTTATGCCATCTCTCTGACACCACTACTCTGCTTGGTCAGATTATTATGAGCCACTAGGACCCTTTCTCAGATGTGAATGTGTTCATTCATCACTTGTTACTGTGTCTGTGATGCTTCCTTACCCTAAACCTGATGACATTTCTAGTAAAAGAGGCGAGGGACCTTTAAGACAAACGTATAGAATTTCATGCATTACTCAAATGTTTTTTTTTTTTATTGTTGTTTGTTTGTTTGAGATGGAATTCTCTATGTAACAGTCTTGGCTGTCCTGGAACACACATACTCCATAGAACAGGCTGGCCTCAAACTTACAGAGATCTACCTGCCTCTGTCTCCCAAGTGCTGGGATTAAAGGTGTGTGCCACAATGCCTAATTCAACCTTTTAAGTTCATTTCAAATCCAAAATTCAATAGATATGTAAAAAAAAGAAATATCACAACTGATTGTTATAAATAACAAGTTTATCTTTCTTGAAGTAATTTACATGAAATGAACATTTTATTAATTAGAAATGTTTTATTATTACTTTCAACAATCAGACTTGTGGTCCTGCTAAATTTTTTTCTTAGCAACAAAATTCTGAATTTCATTAAATACTTTTGCTTTCTTTAGGATTTCCACTAGAAGAAATTCATATAATCTCAAATATCTTTAGAAATGTAAACAAATCTCTCCAATAAAATAAAAACTTCTGTCTAGCACTATGATTTCTTTATTATATAAAATATTGAGTATAGTAAATATTTCTCTAGCAGTTCTTCAGATGATCCAATTCCAAAAGTTTTTTAATACCAAGAAGATAAAAAAACACATACAATGACTAGGAAGATTATTCACTATCATCTTGTTACAGTTCTCAAAACATTTTAATTATGTACTTCTGCTAATTGCTTTGTCTCCAAACTCTTTTTAACTGTAGAACTTTATAACCCAGTGTCCACCAACTCAGCTGGTCCTGAGGTCAGCACCACCCAGTGAGACCATGGACACAGCATAGGGAGGAAGAGTGTGGACACAGCATTTAGCTTTTCTCAGTATCTCTTTCTTGAGAAAAACAAGGGTGAGAGGACTGAAGCTGTAGGGTTTATTAAAGTCTACAGAATAAAGGCAGAGAGAGGAAATTGAAGCTGTGTTAGAGCCATCAGGACTTGTATAAAAAGAACCAATAAAAAGAGCACATGACCAGGTACCAGCACTCACGTCACTTACACTGACTCAAAAATTACTTCAGGCTTTACTGAGAAATGAGCCATTGGCTGAATATCCATGCTCTTAGAATTGGAGAGATAAGGGGCCCCTGAGGTATAATCTTCTCCATCAACCAATGCCATAGAATAACACAGAGAGGTGTCCATTAAAAACAGAGTTGTATTTCTATTTGTTTTGCCACAATACTTACTAAATAGCTTAATTTTGAATCTTTATTCTTTAGTTTCTAAGATTGTTCCCCCTCGCCCTGGTTTCACACATTCAGGCAATTTGGTCATCTTTCTTGACACACAGAAACTAAAATGGACCTGGAGCTAAGACAAGAGTATGGGATCCAACTAGAAATCTACTTTTAGCACGGCATGAAACAGGATAATCATCAAATGGGAATTTCCACGAAAGTTAATTCTGATTTTCTTATCAAATAGTGCTAGCATATGAATCATAGACTATACACAAGGATATCTTGGAATATTTTATATATATGTATATACATAATATTTCTATGTATAACCATTTCTATGTAAGCCAAACTATCATTTATTTGTTATTTGTAGCTTCTCACTTAAAATCTTTATAAAATGTAAATGAAGAGTAAATAAAAACAGTGACAATACTTCCTAAATGATTTATGGAAACCATTAACAGTTAAAGAAAAGGTGTTTATTTGAAAATTACTGGTCTTTAAGATTTTACTACAGCATGAAGATGCAAGCACGCTGCATGTGAAATAATGTATGTACCTTCCTTTGTGCATGATGTCACTGCATTATATTCTGCTTTAATTTCTTTAAAGGTTGTTCTTCTTACACAAAAGTGAAGAAGTCATCGCCAGAGCCATTTCCTGGGGTAGCTGCCAAAAAGGAGCCAAGAGATGAAGTGGGGCTTTGGGTTCAGGGGTCAGTGTATTCCAGTTTACTCTTGTTCACTGTCTTGAGCCTTGTCTTTGAGACAGACTTCTAAGAACTATATAACATGCTTAGGCAATGATGCCAAAGTGGTGGACAAGATCTGGTATTCAGACAGAATTTGCTGTTGCTTTTCAATAAATGTATTTTACATTTTTATAAACTTTATTATAAAAACCTTGTAAAACTTACACACAGAATTTGGTAATGAGCCATTCTTCCCAGATTACTGTGTATCAGATCAGGTCCATAACAAGATTATCTATCAATGAATTAAATAATATGTTTCATATTATATACACACGGTGCCAACAATGGCTTACATTCTGCTCTGTGATTTGGCTGTGGAGCCAACAGCTAACTCACACTCTGTCCCTCATCTGTAAACACAGAAATAACCGTCCCTGAGGTCACTAAGTGCTGGGACAGAGCTAGAAATGACACTAGATAATTATTTTAAAAAGCCGCTTGAGCCATCTTCCTCTGCTATCAAGGCAATGATAAGGAAGAAAAAAAAGAGGTTTATTTTCTATGCTTGGGGGAAGGGAAAACATGATCAAAATATACTGTATGAAAAACAATTATTTCAATGAAATAAATTTAAAAATAATTCTAATGTATGAAAGGCACCCTGTACCAGCTCAAGCAACTCACATACAATCTCTGGCACCACCACCAATTATTCTTCAACATGTGAAACTTAAGAACAATGCAATTCCGTCAGTTACCCAAGGCAGTCCTCTCATCAGTCTCCAGCTGTGAGTCTGAATCTTATTTCTCAAGGCTACTGCAAAGTCACCTAAAACCTGTCTGTGAGTGTTCTGCATTATGCTGGCGATGCTGAAGGAGCCATAGTGGTTTTTATTTTTAAGATGAGAAACATATTTTAACTTCTGTGTGTATGAGTGCTTTGCGTGCATGTACCTAATGGCTTTGGAGGTGGGAAGGGGGCTAGATGTGGATGCTGGGTACTGAACTTGCATCCTATACAAAAACAATAAGTGCTCTTAACTGAATCTGAGCCACCTCTCCAGATCCAAGTCCTAGCTGCATGTTTTGTGGTAATTATTATTATAAAATATATAGTAATGTAGAAAGGTAATATAGTATTTTTTTTTTTAGAGATTACATATCTAATGGAGAACATTTCAACCACAAAACCTTCACAATGGAATTTGGGGCAGACTCCATTTGAAGAGGGAAAATCTTGAGATGTTAGCTTTATTTTTATATACCAAAACTGTTAAATCAAGAAAGACACACGACAAAATCTTCCAATGTACAATAAAGATACTGCAGAGGAGGAAAATGTTCCTGGTTAAAACAGTTAGGAAGAGTCACACACTGGTATAACTTTGGAAAGCTGGATAAAGTCAACTTATTTTCTAAGAAGCAATCCTAAAGTAGTTGGCATTACAGAAAGAAAAAACACAAAGAATGTAGAAGAAATGAACAGTATCCAAGTATTACCCTTCCACGCGTGTTGTCTAGCCTAGCATAATTGTTCATGAAGTCTTTCAAATATGGGAACACAAATATTTCCAGTCACATATCTACTTGAAACAGAAAAAAGGGGAAGGTACACATTAATAAAGCTATATTGCAGTATAAAAGACGTCAGGCAGAGGCTACATTAATGAATTTAACCATCAGCAAATTCTTTCCTGTCAGGCAATTTAACAGTATAAGTCACACAGAAAAACCGCTGTAGAAAAGAACTTCTACGGTGCTGACAGAACTGGAATGCAACAGGATACAAAATGCTATACAGAAAATTAGCTGCAAAATTAATACATAATTAAAGCGATTTAATTATTATTACCAAAAGATTTACTAGAAAACCACAATGAAGAGTAAATAATTGATAAGAAGCCCTTTGCCCAAGAATAAACCACTTTATTTAAGATTGACCAGAAGACTAACAGTCATTCACCATTAATCTATCTAAACAGGGTTCAATTTACAATGCTAAGAAAACAAGGGTTTTCTTGCAGGAATTTCTGAAAATTCAACCACATATTCAAGGTTATGAAGTGAGAGAAAGCAAACCTCTTTCAATCACAGAGAAAACTCATCCTCTTAACTACATTAGAGGAGTATGTGGTAGGGATGTTGATAACACTTGCTTGGTAGAAGTGCTTGCCTTGCAAGTATCAGGACCTGAGTTCGATTCCCAGAACCCACATAGAAAATCTGGCTATGGTGTTGTGCACTGACAGTCCCTGAGCTGAGCAGGCAGAGAAAGAGATCCTGGGGTTTCCTGGCTGGCCAATCCAGTTAGTTACTTCGTGAGCTCCAGGCCAGAGGAAGGCACTGTCTCTGGCAAAGCCAAGCCAAGCCAAGCAAAAGGAACAACAAAAAAGTAGATAGTTCCTCAGGAATTACAAACAGGTTGTCCTGTGTGCAAGTATGTGTACATACGCATGTACACACAGGTGATTTTCTCATACTATGATCATGCACATACACATATGCCCAACAACCCCAAAAATATAAAAAGAAAAAACAAAAATCAAAACAGATGTGGCAATGATGTAGTGAAAATTAAAAATACAGCAACAACATATTAACTGTATAATGAACGTTTCATGGTTAAGTCAAAGGTGAACTGGGGCTTTTCTATATATTATTTTGTCAAGACTTTCAAAGTTTTGAACATCCTTAAATTTTTATGACCAAATAAGACAATTCTAATTTGATTATGTTTCCAAGCCTGGTGGTTATATATTTCATTTTAGGCTTTAAACTTCAAGGATCTTAGACCGAGTCACTCATTACAAAATATGCACAAAACATCAAGAGTAGAATAAAGATTTTCATGCATGGGAGGTGTTTAGTACGAAACTGCCAAACACCCTGACACCAGTGTTGATTATAGACTGAAAAATGCCATCTTTCAGAAAATTGTTTCTTTGAAAAGAGACCTTAAAAATATGAGAGATGGGAGTAAGGGCACAAAAAATACAAGTAAAACTCTAAAGGAAAAGCTGATTCAGTTTAACATGAATGTCAGTTGGGTATTTAGAGCATAAATTGAACCCTGCTTTATTTTAAAACAAAGCAAAAGTTAACAGAATAATTCACACTGTAAGTTCAGAGAAAGAGCCACAAACCCAATTTAACTGATTTTAAGAATTATTTCCCAAATGCATTAAGAAGAGACATAGCCCCAAGATTATTATTTGGCAAAGGAATAACAAATTAACACACAAGATGCAATGCACTGGATCAGTTTCTGCTGTTGGTTAGCATTGCATAGAGCAACAATTAGAAACAAAATAAAAATTTCTATTTCCTACCTAGATCACTGGCTACCATCTTGGAAAACTTTCTGCTTTTGGTCTTCACTGAAAATAATATTTTAATATAAAATGTCAAAATCTATTCAGAGTAAACTAAATGAATTAAGTATAAAAGAAGATACTTTAAAATAAAGATACTATACCCTTTTCTATAAAATTATTCACTTTTTGCTCATCATCTGAATTTTGTGGTGATGAAGAACCTACACAAATGAAGACAATGGAAGGAACAGGGCACATGGTCAGTGACAAGCGCAGTGATGGCACAGCAAACAAAGACAGATTAAAATCCTGGCGGCCACCAAGCCTTGGTGACCTCAACTCTGAGAATATTCCAGTACTGCATTCAGTAATATACAGTCTTGTATAACAGAACCAACTATATAGAAATTTATTTCTAATAAATTTTAATTCATAATAACTATATATTATTTATAAGTCAAAGAACACAGAAAGAAAAATATGACATTTAAACACCTATTAAGTACATCTTGACATATCTTATAGATTAAATTAAACACTACCTTCCTAACTGGAGATTCCTTCCCCCTCTAAGTCCTCATGATACTTGACATACTTCCGGTACAATATTTACCATTTAGTTATGCAGTATTTTCAAATTTATACACAGATGACCTTCCTTCCCTGAAACAAACTTGGAATCAATTTTATTCCCCATTTGTGATCAATGGTGTGTATTTCATGTGTATGTCACTAGTTCATGTTAGGCAAATGAATGAAGCTTTTCTGCTAGAAGAAAATATATAAAAAAATAACTGAGAGCAAATAAAAAAGATATCCTTTTATGCTTAAAGGAATCCCAGTAAAAATAAAAAACCTTAGTGAATTAGGTAGAAACTTTAAATCTTGAATTTGACTTCCCCAAAGGCATCTTTCTTTACTATGGCCAGGGAGACAGTTTCACTAGGAAAAGTCTGCCAAAAAGGGCAGAATCCAACTGCCCATGCAGAGGTTTGCAAACACTGCTCTCTGAATAGTCCACGCTGCTTTTATTAACAGCGTCCAGAGTCTCCCCAGTCTCACTCAGAACTATCACAAAGCCATTGCTGACCGCAGTAACAGTTCCAGAGCAGAAACAGGGACAGCTGTTTTTCATATAAATACAACAACATAATTAAAGAGGATAAAGGTCATAGGAACTTCACACTTTAAAATATTGTCATCTTTGATACCAAATGGCTGTATAAATTTATGGTAAGTGTATATTATTTTATATATTTCATATCAGAGTAACAATAGGCTAGCATGTCCATATATTAATATTAAAAGAAGTTTGTTGTTTTCTAAACATAATCAGGCAATATGGTTGAAAATGCTTACTACTGGTTGTTGTAATTTTTATGACAACATATGACAAGTTAAAAATTTATTTGAATAAATGTACTAGATTACTGTAATTTAACAAACACGAAAACCATATACAACTTCTTATTTTTTTCCGGGCCACATATAAATACCAAAAGTCAGCATTTTTATCAAGCTATGTGTGAATCTTCATTTTAAAAGAGCCCAGCAGATCCCTAAACTCATCGCAGCATTCTATACGCCTATATAAATACAAACAAATGGATTACAGAGACTGCACCACTTCTGAAGTGCGGCAGAACACAGTCGGCGGTCCCAGAAATAACAGTCTGTGCGGTCATCACGTCCACCTGCTCCTGTGATGTCAGCTTCAGAAGACCACTGTTTATCAAAGGGTTTCTGAAAAGAGCCCTTATAGAAATTATCTGAGCAGCTGACTATTTTGGTTACAGGATTTAAATGACCCTCAATTTTCTCCACTGCATGCATAAGCTTGGTCAATGTTGGTTTTGACAGAAGGCACACGGGCATTCACACTTCCAAAACACTGATCTCTTGTCAGTACTTCTGAGGAACTCATTCTAAGTTCCAATTCACTTTTATACCTATTTTTCTCTTTTACATATAATAACTTTTAAAATACCAACTATTGTTTTTCATAATTCATTATGGGCATTTAACAATTTTATTATCTCATTGTGAGTAATTCAATCAAGCACTTTTGTTATTTTCACTCCATTGAAAACAATTAAAAAATAAAGAGCTGTCTATTCTTACTTTTAATCCCAGCACACAGGAGGCAGGACCCGACCTGGTGTGAATAGTGAATTCCAGGCTAGGAAAGCCTGCCTCAAAATACCAAAGACAAATAGATAAGAAAAAGAAAATTGTGGCTTTTGAGTCACCTCACATTAATTTAATCCATGTTTATCAATAGACTTTAATTTGGTAGTAAGATAAATGGATGATAACAAATCTTTCCTTTATTTCTCAATTAGGAAGTAAAAATGGATGACGGCAAAGCAATTATAAATATTAAAAGTAAGATAATCAGGCCATGGTAACAAAGAATATTAGTAACTATCATAACGGAAAATATAGCCAAGCTGCAAAGGTAGCGACCAAAGGGGGCCTGACATGGGCACCCTAGCGCCCACTTCAGTGTGCTCAGCTCTGCACACTGACATCCATACTGTTTTAGATGTTAGCACGGTGAAGCTTGGCCTTTTCGAAGAACATCTTTTCTTGATGTGTAACAACAGACTTGAGTCCTCAGAATTCTGTAATCTGAGCATGAGCAAAGGCTGATCCGAATACACTGCAGGTTTTACTTTTAAGAACAAGAATTCATGTCTTATCATTGATCTCTTTGATGTTACAACTTTAACACTATTTCAAACTGACAGAAATGTTAGAAACAATAAAAACAGGTAGAGTCTCATCAATGTTAAAATCATACCAAGTTTTCATATGAACCAAGAAGCAAAATATATTCTGAAACGTTGAGCCACATTTGAGTTTCCTCTACTTTGAGGATCTCTGGGGCAGGATTTAGAGTATAAATATTTTATGTAATTTCTATACTTATATTTAAGTATCATTTTGCATTTATCTAAAATTGTGTGTGAGTATTAAATGCTTCATTCACCTGCCATTTTAAAGCTTGGCCTAGTATGAAGAGATTAATTTATTTGGCCTGAATGTAACAAAACAAATTAGCAATTTAATGATGATATGTTTCATGCCTGAAATACTCACTGTGCTCAAGCCCTTAGTATACTGACAACTATATTTGGGGAAGGTAGGAAGAATAGAAATAAACTTAATGCACTTGGAAGGAACAATGAAGATAAACTATAGTTCCAACTCCAAATTTAAAAAGATTTCAGTCTACAAGAGGGAAAGTAATTCCTTTCTATTGTCCACAACTTTACTGATAGGCAGGCAGCAGTGTGGCTTCTGTGGCTCTATGTTTTAGGAGTTTAATGGGTAAAGTGAAATAGGAGGTTTAAATAACAAAATACCTGTGTGAACAGACTCTATGTGAGTCTATGTTCATGTGTGCGCTGTGTGTTGGTGTGTGTGTTGCTGTGTGTGTGTGTGCACATGTGTGTGTGTGTGTATGCACAAGTGTACATGAGGAGGCCAAAGAGCAATCCCAGGTTTCATTCCTCAGGTGCTGTCCACCTTGTATTCTGAGGCAGAGGTTCTTATCTTGGAACTTGTCACACAGGCAAGGTTAGGAGGCCAGGAAGCCACGGGAATCCACTGTCTTCACTTCCCCAGGGCTGGGATCACAACAGCCCATCACTGTGCTTGGCTTTTCTGTGTGGGCTCTGAGGAACAAACTCACATCTTCTCAAGGGCAAGCACTTTACTCATGGTCCCTCTCCTCAGTCCACTCTTCAAGCTTAAAACATCAAATGATCAATTTGTGCAAAATCAGAAAAAAAGCAATTGTAAAAAGAAAACACAAACGCTTTCATCAACGTAGGGCTAACGAAGTGGAAGCAGAAACATGACAGTGATAAAAATATTCTGCACAGTGCACCCTACAACTCTTCCCAGCATAGGAGAATGGCTGGCGTAGGACAGAAGTGTAAACAGGGGTTACTGATGCCGAGAAAAATCTTGCTAAGAGAAAAGCTAATGAACATTCCTAGGTAGAAAACATAATAAATTTAATTAAAATAATAAAGTTAAATTTACTAATGACTAGCAAAGCTACAATCTTGTACAATAACAAACTCAAGATTGTACTTCTAAGGATACTCAAATGTAGTACAAACAATGTTGCTGTGAAATAGTAATATGCATATGGGTCACAGAAAGACCCTGCAAATAAAATGAACTGCTTTGATAAGAACATAAGTCCCCAAGAATGACCTTGCTCAAAATGAAAACCAAATGCAAATAGGCTACAATTTATTTCACTAAGAGTCCATTTTTCATACTGCATCAAAATCTTTAATTCCATTTGGTTCTGGAGGTGTCATGAGTGACAAAGGGCTTGCCTAGTATGTACAAGGTCCTGGGTTTGAGCCCTATCATTGAGCAAAAAAAAAAAAAAAAAAAAAAGGGGGGGGGGGAATCTGTCATAGCATTGGAATGGATATTATTTTATAATTATCAAAAAGGTGAATTTTCAACTAAAAATTCAACTTTCCATGATCCTACTTCATTCTACTAAACATCAGGAGTATCTAGAAGCATAGATCTGAGACAGCTAGAGCATCGATTCAGTGGTAGGTAGGAAATACATTTAACACTGTTATCTGTAAGAAAGCTAACTGAGCACTCAATCATTCAAGCCTGAACAGACACAAGCTATGGATTTTTATTAGCATGAGCCACATTTATTTCCCCTTATTAACACTGTTATGACTTTAAGACAAAATGTGATATGTTTCTCACATTTAGTTATAAGTGTGTATAATATTGTACTGATAAGCCATCTTAGTTTTTTTAAAATCTTAATTGTTAATGAAATAAAAACCAGATTACCGGAAGTTGGAGATTTGCAGCGATCCTCTGAGACAACAGTCCCTTCAGTAATATCACACAGGCCTGCTGAAAGGCAAAACAAGAGCAAATGACACCACACCATTTACACAAGCTCGTCTTCCACGTGGGGTCTATTTCACTGCTAGTCACTTAAAGACAGATTAGAGGATATGGCAATGGTGAGGCTCGAGGTGGGAGCATTCTGGTAATAAACTATCTCCAATTAATATGGCTGTGGTCCACTGAACAAGAAAATTTGGAAACGGAATTTCTAAACAAAGTGACTTATTATTCTTGGATATCAGATATGACCCAAGACCTGTACAACACCAGAGCTGTGGAGACATGTGGCTTTCTCAAGGGAGAAGAAACACTTATGTTTGGTAATTTTTATATCACAAGAGTCCTCAACTCATCTCTCTAAGTGGTTTTCCTTAAGTCTTGAACACATTGCTTAAATATTTTTAAATGATTATAAAAATATTTTGTATCTCTTGAATTTGTAGTATTTTAAAGATTGCTCATTATCTATCCTATTCAGTATCCCTCTTAAAAAACTATAGTATCACATTTTAAAACCTCTTAACAAAGACTTCTCTCAAGGCAGATATGAATTGCATAAATTATATATGATCCATACTATAAGTAGGCAGAAATTATAGAAAAAAACCACTGCAAAGTATTTTATGAGGTAAAGGGAAAGGATTAACAGAAATGAAGATATCTGAAAAAGTCACATGGAAACTTATCATATCATAAATCAATAGTAATAATGATAATAATAAAGACTGTAAAGGGATGTACACTGAATAGGTGGATAATGGTGCTCAGACTACTCAACAAAAAGGCCAACATCGTGTGCAAGACGCCTCCCTATGAGCTGTTGGTCTGGAAGGCACTAGAGGCCCCCAAGCAGGGCAGGTCACTGCTGAGGGTGAGGCCTTTCTGCTGAACACAGCACATGCTCTGGCTTCACAGAAACCAAGACTGGAACAGGGTCACCCATATCAGCCACTTTCTGATTGGACTGAGGCATATCCCACAGGAGAAAATTCATGCTTGGCACTGTAAAAGTAATTAAAACCCCATGCCAGGGGAAGTGAGGGGCACATGTGTGTCGTGTGTGTGTGGGGTATGCGGGTGGGTGGTGTGTGTGTGTGTGTTTGTATGTGTGTGTGCATGTGTCTGTGTGGGTATGTTAGTGAGTGTGGTTGTGTGTCTGTGTGGTTATGTGAGTGGGTGTGGGTATGTGTGTGTATGTATGAGTGTGTGTGTGGGTGGGTATGTGAATGGGTGTGGGTGTGTCTGTATGTGTGTGTGTGTGGGTATGTGAGTGGGTGTGGGTGTGTGTATGTGTCAGTGTGCATGTGTCTGTGGGTATGCGAGGGGGTGTGGGTGTGAGTGTGTGAGTGTGTGTGTGCGTGGATGTGAGTGGGTTTGTAATCTCCTACTGTTTTTGCTAAGCTGATCCAGTGTCGAACTTCCTTCTAAACAGTTATGTTTGTACTCATAGATCAATGCTCTCTGCCTCTTTCTGCAGTGGGTTAAGCGAGAGGCCCATACTTGGTCATATGTTGAGAATATGTGACTTGTGTCTCGCCCCTAAACAGGACATCTGTACCAACTCCTCAAGGCCTGGAGAAACTGCAGAAGAGTGGGCAGAAGGAATATAGGGCTGAAGGCTGGCACCAAGTGCTGTGGACTGCTGTCTTTGGAAGATGACATGCTGTTTCACCCATGAACCCACAGCAGTGGTAGTTTCTGATACAAGGCCTCATGTGACTGGGCCAGTCACCATTCCATCACAGGTGTGGAAGGGGACTCTTGCGCCTCTATTACTCTTTTCAGAGTTACAGGCAGCTAATGGTTGCTGAGGGTGAGGGGACCACATTCCTCATTGGTTTAGCAAATGGTAAACTGACCTTGTTCAAGTAAATAACCTTCCCTACCTATTTCATGCAAGAAACCCTAACTGAATGTAGTAGGATGGAAACAGAAGTGTGCACTAGTGCGCTTCCACGCGCGCGCGCGCGCGCGCGCACACACACACACACACACACACACACGAGGGGCACTTATTGAGAAATTTGGATTAGTTGAGAAACTGGATTGTACATTAAAGCCCCAGAAGAAGATAGGTGTTATACCATGGATGTCACGGGACCATTCAGAACCCGCTTCCTATTATTTCATGAAATAACAATCTTACAATTGCTATGCATAGTACATAGTACATAAGTGCATTTACACATTCTTTAAAATACTTTTATATCCGTCTGTCTATTCAGTGAGTATGCATGTATGTATGTGTGTGAGGAAGAGCATGCTCCAGTGCACATGTAAAGGCTAGAGGACAACTTATGGGAACTGGTTCACTTGTCCCACGTTTAGATTCAGGGAACTGCACCAAGGTCACCAGGCTTGGCAACTAGTGTCTCAGCCACTAAGCCATCTATGCCTTTTGCAATCCTGTAAACCCATTTTACTGAACACACACACGCACACGCACACGCACACGCACACGCACACACGCACACACACACACACACACACCTCTTCTTACAGCTTTACTTTCTGTGGTTTCAATTACTCACTGTTAATCTGGTATGAAATATAGACGGTAAACTGTAAAAATAATTCTTAAATTTTATGTAGGTACCTTGTTAGGTAGTGTGCTAAAATCTCACTGCATAGGGCATCACTGCTCCATCAGAGGACTAGTCCTGCTCATTGACTAAACAGTCATAGTGTGGTAGTGCTTATGGCCAAGTACCTCACAAAGGTGCAGATGCTGATGTGCCTACGAGAGCCATAAACTGCTTTGAGTACCATGCCATATCACCACAGGGAGGAGGAGCATGCATAGCAATAAGACATTTTGAAGCAGAGAGACCATTTGCACAAAAGTGCAATATAGAAATATGAATTGTTCATTTTAGTATGTTACTGTTGATAATCTTACTGTGCCTCATTCTAATTGAACATTATCACAGGAATGTATGGACAAGGAAACATAATACACAGAGGGTCTGAAATGGGTTCGGGTATCCCCTAGGAACGAACATCCCTGTGATAGTTTTACAATAATCCTTGTGAGGCCTCAATCCAAAAAGTTAACATTTTCAAACTTCAAATGATAATATTTTATTTTATAAAGCAAATTAATAAGTGACTCTAGAGTCCTAATCAAAATAGACTCCATCTGTTGGTAGTAAATACAATTCTCCATTCACACTGGCCTTTAAAAAGGTTGAAAACAGCGTGACGGCACTTGTGCTACAGAGCAAGAACGAACTACAAAAAGGAGGAGGAGGAGGAAGAAAGCAGCAAGCTAGGTTCCATATCTGTAACCCCAGACCAGGAGAGGGAGCAAACGCAGCCCTTGAGCTCACTAGCCTGCTTCTAATTTTAAGACAGGGTTTCAGCAGCCAGCCTTGAACTGGAGGAGATCCTCTTGTCTCGGCTTCCCACATCCTAGAATTGTATGCATGCACCCTAATACTAGGGTAAGAATATCATTCTTTTTATATCAATACAAATTCTAATGCCAATTATTATCCATTAATTTTGTATGAAAAATAAATAAATCAATTTTGAAATCAGAGGCACAAATATTCTTAAGATATTACTAAAACGTCAAACATTAACCCTCTTCTCCTTCCTTCTATGAAGTAGTCTCTTCTACATAGATGTACACCCCCAGTTTTTAGTTAAGAAATCTTAGGTAATGATAGTATGGCAAAATTACAACGTGAAACATTTTAGCATAATAAAACCTTGAAATAGTTCTCATATGCCTAACATCTATCTCTTCAATATAAAATGAAGCAAATAATATTATAAATTATATTAAAGAATTTACTATAAATAAATAATAAAGTAGGATGCAGTAAAATTTAAGAAAAAAATTAATTGTATAATAAACCTTGACCTATTCTTAGATAAGTTCAGACATTCAATAATAAGCAATTTAATGTAAACCTTCTAAAGTATAAAGGAGAAAAGAAATTAATTTTAAGACTAGTAAGAATTTTACAAGTTTGTAAAATCTGAATTTTTATAACAAAATGTTTTAATATATTTTCATAACTATTTCTTTCCTGGATTTATAAAGAAGCTTGGTTGGGGCATATTGCTTAATTAGCTGTTATGAGATAACTCTAAATAATGAGTTTGGTCTTTTAGATGTAAAGTATTTTAGTTAATTAGTAAAATGAAAAAGGAAACAATGATCTTACAGAGAACAAAAACGTCAAGACATAAACGACTTACTTATAAAAGAAGAACGGAGTCTTTTCACTGACTCAGAGCTAGGAAGACCGCACATGCAAGAAGCCACAGCCAGCATACCTTAGTGAAGCCATGAGGAGGGAGGGAGAAAGAAAGGAGACAGATACTAGAATGGCATGGCTGAACAGAACTTTTGCTGGAGATAATACATGACAACATGATTGGACTCACAGACAGATAAAGCAGAACAAACTGTGAAAAAAAATTCTGACCATTAAGCAAATTGCCAGAAAAGCCTAACATTACCTTTCTTTTTCGTTTCCTTTCCTCACATGGTACAAACTTGGTAGCAATCATTAGCCAATAATGTACTGAGAGCACCTTAAATCTGAGAGAATGTTAAAATGCTCTGTGTGTGTGTATGGCAAATACGTATATGCATATGTATGAGTATATATATGTGTGTGTGTAGTGCTAGACTTCATGGCTTTGGGCACCCTGAATCAAAAAGAACTTTAATTCCATGGGCATGCGGAGAATGTACAGACATTCTCTAAACCAATGCTTACCAGGATTCCGCAGACGAATGAAGCAAGCCCTGAATAGCGCTCCCCTTAATCCTGGTCCAGCTGGGAGGGACCCCAGGAAAACTAAGCTCACTGCCGATTATTGTTAGAGGTCTCCTTAATATACCCCCATATCGTATATATGAAGTTATCTGATGTATATCACGAAGTAAAATATAGGCAAGACGTACAGGATACTTAGCCAGAAATATGTGTATTTTATGTTCTAAGAGATATCAGCATTGAGGCGGTATTAATACTAGATATTTAACAAACAGCAAAGAACACTACGAAGATTTTTTTTTTTGTATGAGCCCAAGTTTGTGCCAAATCAAGGCTATCTACACATGCTCATTATCAGGGAAGCAAATCACCTCTGAGCCCACTTTCACACAGGAATGATTGCTTTCATAAGATGGTTCAAATTCAATTATTAGCTGAAAGGGACCAAACAAGAAAACTTTGAAATCCATTTCTATTCTATAATAACTGGATGTACATTCCTAGTATTCCACCGTAGCTGAAGTGTGACGCTGGTTTTCTTGTGACATTAAAAGTAACCCTATATTATTAAGAACAAAAGAAAACAAACCATGAAGGCAACACAAAACAAAAACAAGACTCCTATGTCTAGCTGGTCTTTGGTTGTTTACATATCCAGTTTAAAGCAGACTCGCCGTTTGCTTAAGGGAAGCACTCACAGACACAAGGGACATATGCATGCGAGCATCTGCAGCATTTAAAGCTCAGGAAGGTTTTCCTTTCATTTTACCTCCTGAAGGTTGGCGTGATTTCCGAGGCGACCTGGGTTCTCTTCGGTAAGGATCGTTTGAGCCGTACAGTTCTATGGTGCTGAGGTTGAGCAGTACTGCCTTCTGGAGGTAGTCAACCATTGCGATGCCGTTACAGTTGCCAAAAACCACACTAGCAACGAGAAGCATAAGTAGCTCAGTGCAAACAAGTTATTAGAAGAAATGTGCACTACAACGCTGAAGGATAGGATGGTGGGCCTTTCAGAAAATTGTTTTTCCATTTATTTTATTGACTGTGTGAGTGTGTGTGTGTGTGTGTGTGTGTGCTCGCATGTGGAGTTAGGGGATCTGGGGACTCGCCTCAGTTGCCTGAAATTAAAGGCAAGGATAGGTATAGGAATACAGAATACATAGTCTTTCTAAAGGAGCTATTCTATTCATATCTCTGTAGATATTATCTATATCATTAAGTCAAACATTAGCACCATTTATAAGAATATTTGACACAAAAGCTGAAGCTTGATCAGACCCCCCTCCACACACACACACTAAGCAATGTAAATGTCTATTTTTCTGTTCCTGGGAAAATGGAATTATAGCTTAGAATAATCTGTGGTAACTCCTCTGTCAAGAACAAAAAGGAAATATAAACCTTGGGAGACTCCCTTTGAGCTGTGCAAAATGCTTTCTTCATTACAGTTTAGGAACCACAACCTAACTTCTAGTGTATAATGGATTCTTATTCTAAGAGCTCTTAAAGCATCTTGATAGCTGGCATGTACAGGGGAGTGACGTCATAGTCAAAGAGGATGGACAAGACTTTGGCTAGCAGACGATAAACTCAGAGAGGAAACCTTGCACTCAGGTGCAGAGGAGCACACTAGGCATGAACACACAGGAGCCAGAGAGGTAGATGTTTCAACTGAAGCTTTAAAAATGAGCTACACATTATAAAGTCTTGGCAAGTAACTTAAATTTCAAAACTAGAGAAGGAGCAAAAATTTCCACCAAATAAACAAGCCCACACAGCTGAGGAGTGAGAGCCTGAAATGGCCCTTTCCTATAGCCATACTGATGAATATCTTGCATATATCACCATAGAAGTGATGGATGGAGATAGAGACAGAGACACTGGAGCGCAGGACTGAGCTCCCAAGGCCCAAATGAGGAGCTGAAGGAGGGAGAACATGAGCAAGGAAGTCAGGACCGGTGAGGAATGTGCCCACCCACTGAGACTGCAGGGGGGGGGGCGCTGATCTAATGGGAGCTTACCAAAGCCAGCTCAACTGGGACTGAAAAAGCATGGGATCAAACCAGACTCTCTGAACATGGTGGACAAGGAGGACTGACTGAGAAGCCAAGGACAATGGCACTGGGTTTTGATCCTACTGCATGTACTGGCTTTTGGGGAGCCTAGTCTGTTTAGATGCGCACCTTCCTGGACCTAGATGGAGTGGGTTGGAACTTGGACTTCCTGCAGGGCAGGGAACCCTGACTGCTCTTTGGACTGGAAAGGGAGGGGGAGGAAAATGGGAGGTGGGGAGGAGGCGGAAACTTTTAATAATAATAAAACAAAATTAAAAAAAGAGGAAGAAAGTAAAAAAATAAACAAGCCCACAAATATAATAAAAACGTATAATTAAATGATCAGTTTTTAAATAGTTTTGAAATTTCCTTTTTTTTAAGTCTGTAGTTTTTGATGTTGTTGTTGTAATGCTCAATAAAGTATTTAGAAGGTAGAGCTTTTGTTCTTCCATAAGAACAGCCAATAAAAGATATCAGGAGGCTTCTCAGCTTACAACCAGGTTAAATTGGATGTACAAATCCAAGAGACAGAGGACTGATAGTGAGTTAGTAGATTAGCAGGAACAAAAGTACAGGTGACTCTCCATGACTACTACTGAGGACAAGACAGGTCTGTGCAAAAACACTACTGTAACAGAGACCACAGGGCTGTGCAAAAACACTACTATAACAGAGACCATAGGGCTGTGCATAAACATGGCTGTAGCAGACGCCGCAGGGCTGTGCATAAACATGGCTGTAACAGAGACCACAGGGCTGTGCATAAACATGGCTGTAACAGACAGTACACAGCAGTTTCCTACTGTGATGCTGAGGTTCTAAACCTAGACAAAGTATAACAATTGCTTTATCTATATGCTGAAGGCATAAGGACAATTGCACTTGTGTACAGAGGAGTATTTTGTTAAGACTGCTGCTATACCCTTAGAAATCTGTACACGTTGACTTTGGAAGCTGAGAAAACATGACACTGTTCCAGTTCCACTTATACAGAATACAGAATCCATTTATAAAATCTATGTTAGAGTTTAAGGGAAATGTGAGAACACTACTTCTCAGGGCGACACTGGGAGGGCACACTGACTTTCCCTCTGGTAAGCACGCCCAATTGTACATCAGTAGTCACAGCACAGACATACAAGAACTCTGCAAAACAAAACCATATCCGCAAAAAAAGCAGAAATACTGAAATGATAGCTACATAGCAGCATTTTAGGTGACGATACAACAAAGCCCAAGTATTTTTATACTTTTATACTTAAATGCAAAATTACATAGGGAATACTACAAAGAGACTGAAAAACAAAATCCAATAAAACAACAAGAACACTCATACTTACAGCCCATAGGAAGAATTGAGTGCCAGGCTGGTGATCTGCTGTGGAGGTTCTCCACCCACCCACACCAACTGAATAACTAGTTCTGTCTGATAACCCGGAGACTGTTTAAGTGGTGAAGTTTTGACTCTGGAAAAGAAAAGGGAAGACACATTAGCATTTTAACACATTTCTAATTAACTAATTGCCTTTCGCACATGAAATCATACATAGTCATTCAAGAATAATTTTATACAGGAGACCACACTAGATTTCCTAAAATGTAGAAGTCAGAGCACTGTGTTCTAGAAGCATTTAACCTCGTTGCAGAGATGAACACATGCCCGAGTGACAAAGCTAGAAAAATACTGGCAAATTATGGCTATAATGTGATGAGACAGGAAAGGATGACGGGTAAGAGAGAATAAGTGGGGAATAAAAGAGGAAAGGAAGAACAAAAAAAAAAACAGGAAAAAGTGGGTTTAAAAATGAGCAAAAGCAGCAACAAGCAACCAGAAAGAAAAAAAAGCAAAAGAATAAATGAATGAAAGAATAAAGCTTAAAATCACCCCCCCACACAAAGCAAAAATAAGTATAGAAGTCAAAAATTAGTACAAGCAACTGATTTGTAATGGGTAACTTTTTACCACATAAAACAAGTAAAACACTTCTCCACACTCTGCTGTTCAAGACCCAGCAGATGAGGTGGACCAATTAGGAAACTGTTCTGATCAATTAAACGATATTTTTAAAGTAGATTTAGAATACAGTATGAGGTAAGACTTGATGTGGCATGTAACTTTCTGGTAGGTATAAATCAAAAACAATCTTACATTTATTTACTAATTTTTACTGTGTGCACGATGCAAAAACCTACATGCAGAAGACAACTGCATGAGTCAGTTCCTTCTTTCCATGGTATAGGTTCTAGGGATCAAACTCAGGTCATCAAACAGGGTGGTAAGCACCTCTCCCCTAGAAGACAGAAATCCTGTACTAATTTTAACTTCTGTATACAAGATCCACAGAAAAAGTGAGTAAAGGAGAGGTTGGACCGAGTTACATAAAGAGAGGAGAAGTCACAGTGACTGTAAGGTCAAAATCACTAAATAAATCCATTAAGTGCGTCAGTAACGAAGGTTTAGTTCAGAGGAATATCTGGGAAATTTGAGGTGATGTTACACATCTATGAATTTAGAACCACTTGGCAGAGAGGTGTCGAATACCCAAATCTCACAAATAATGGATTAATTTGTTATAAACTTGTTTCAGCTAAGTCTATAATATTAGAAAAGAAGGGGAGTGAGGGAGAAATTTATAGAAATATGAGACTTTCTGAAGAATCCTTAGATGTCACCCCTGCCTTGCATGTATCAGCAACCTTCATGTGAAAGAAATAGATTTAAACAAGAAGAGCAATTTATTTGCTTGTGTAACTATATTTTAGGCTGAGGGTGCCTTAGACTGCACAAATGCTTGCAAAGTCTGGTCTTCCACTAATTCTTTGGCTTCTGCCTTGGAGTGATAGAGTATAATGAACAGCAAGATGACTGCTCACTGTCAAGCAGCCTGTGGCTTCATGAAGAGGCAGGAGCACTTTCGAATAATTTTGCTGGTACTTCTGTAGTGAGAAGGACTCAGGTACTTGTTAGCAATGTGCTAAGAAAAAGGTAAGAGTCGGTTGTCAAGACTACCAGGAGGATGAGAGTCACTGTACACACGTGTAACAGGAAGTGAATTGGAGTCACCTCTGGCCCTCAGAACTGTACCTGCTGAGAGGGAATTTCTGTTGCTTTTCGTGGAACTGGCCAACATCCACCTGCACTTGTTGATCTTAAGGAATTAAAATGAGAATTGAGGCATCTGACCTCTCACCCAGAGGTAGTTTTGACACATACAGGCTGAGTCCAAATGGGGCTGGCTAATCTTGCCCGAATTAGGCAAGAAGACAAGCCTGCAGGAAGCACGCCTTGGACCTGGCATACAGAATGCGCATACTGGATTAGGTTCTCAAGGGCAGGAGCAGATCCTACAGTAATAACTTTAAAAGCACATACAGGCTACACTTAAGACTAGTCGTGAGGATAAAGCGATGGGTCAGCAGTTAGGAGCAGGTAGTGCTCTGGTAAAGGACCACAGTTCAGTCCACAGGACCTATGCCAGGCAGCTCACAACTGTCTATAATTCCAGCTCCAGCTGATTGGATGCCATTTTCTAGAGTTCAATTACAGGCATCCACACCCATTGTGTACATAGAAACACCAACATACACAATAAATCAAACACAAAATAAATCTTTTAAAAACTTCACTTTGCTAAGAATAAAAAAAATAAGGAAATAGCAAACCAAAAATTTCTCTAAATACTAACCTGTTGCAAAATACCTATTTTTTTTTTTTGAAACAGGGTTTCTCTGTAGCTTTGAGGCCTATCCTGGAGCTAGTTATTATAGACCTGGCTGGCCTCGAACTCACAGAGATCCGCCTGCCTCTACCTCCCGAGGGCCGGGATTAAAGGTGTGTGCCACTACTGTCCAGTTTAAAATCTCTAATTTGTATTTAAAATAAAACCTAGAAACCTGGGCTAACGGGGGAATATTTAGGTAGTAGAGTTCTTGCCTGTGTGGAAAATTAGGTCCATCCCCAGGAATAAAAAAACAAATGCATAATCAGAAGCCTGGCCAAGAAATAATAGAAAGGCGCAAACCAAGAAGATGGCTCAGTAAGTTACAACACCTGTTGTCAAGACCAAACACCTGACCTTGAAGCCCATGGCCCACATATGGAAGGAGAGGGTGAACATTTACAATCATTTTGACTTCTGTGCTTGCTGTGGCATGTTCTTGTGCCCACATATGCACGACTGTGTGTGTGTGTGTGTGTGTGTGTGTGTGTGTATAAATGTAATAAAAGAAGAAATGTCAGAGTTGGATTTTAAAAACAAAGTGTGAAGGACTGATAAATTTTTGTCTACAACTATTAAAGCTATATACTTAATATTTTAAATATACTCAATTTTCTTATTTGCTAAAGGTAAGCTGTAAAACATTCATAAGAGGTTTCACCATTGTATAAGTACATTTTAAAATGTTAAAATGATATTTGGAAGTATCATAGTTTTAAAACAACTGTCTATTTGGACAAGTACTTTGCAAAGGGTCACTTACAATATCTAAATAAAGAAACCATAAAATTGGATTGGTAAAAGGGACAAATAAAACAGCTTGAAAATATTTGTTTAAAAAATAGCCAGTTGGGTACAAAGGCATTGTGTGAGAAGCAGATGAACTCCCAAGTGAATGCATATTGCTGACATGAGCCCTGCCATGCAAAGGATCCCAGTGCCTCAGACCCATAAAAAGGGGAAGGCCTCTCACTGGTCGAGTGTGGATGCTTATTACTGCGCTGGAAAGAAGTCTCCACCAGAGCTTCTTCCTCCTGGAAGACTGCAGCTGAGACGGCTCCCTACAGAGTCTCTATGGATATTAGCTGAACTGCATTTTCTTTCTTTTTTATTTACTTATTTATTTTAAAAAATATCAATCAAAGTTCCCATTCCCTTCCCTCCTCCCATTCCCTCCACACACCCTCCCATCCTAATACTAAGATACCTTCCAATACTAAGAGATGGCAAAACACTTTGCTTTGTGTAATGTCCAAGGCCCTCCCTACTACATCTAGGCTGAACAAGATATAGGTCCAAAGAGAATAGGATCCCAAAAAGCCAGCACATGCAGCAGAGACAAATCCCATTGTCACTGTCAGTGGCCCTTCAGTCTGCTCTTACTGTCAGCCACATTCAGAGGAACTAGTTTGGACCTATGCTTGTTCCTTCCCAGTCCAGCTGGAGTTGGTGAGCTCCCATTATTAGCTCAGGTAAACTGTTTCAGTGGATGAATCCTTCACGGTCTTGACCTCTTTGCTCATACACTCTCATTCCTTCTACTCTTCAACTGGACCTTGGGAGCTCAGTCCAGTGCTCTTATGTGGGTCTCTGCCTCTGTTTCTGTTTTTGGACGAAGTTTCCATAGTGATATTTAAGATAATCATCAGTCTGACTACCGGACAAGGCCAGTTCAGGCACTCTTTCCTCTATTGCTTAGGGTCCTAGCTGGGGTCATCCTTGTGGATTCCTGGGAATTTTTCTGAGCCAGGTTTCTTGCTAACCCCATAATGGGTTCTTTGCTTTCATATCTGTCCTTCCTCCATCCATTCCCTCAAGCTCTCCTTAACCCTCCCTTTCTCCCCTACTCTTCCCCTTCTTTCTACCCTCCACCCCCATGCTCCCAATTTTTTCAGATGATCTTGTCTGTTTCCAATTTCCAGGTGTATCTACATATGTTTTACTTTGGGTTCACTTTATTATTTAACTTCTCTAGGATCATGAACTATAGGCTCAATGTCCTTTGTTTATGGCTAGTATCCACTTATGAGTGAGTACATACCATATTCATTTTTTTTGAATCTGGGTTACCTCACTCAGGATAGTGTTTTCTAATTCCATCCATTTGCATGAAAAATTCAAGATGTTTTTTTTAAAATATTTATTTATTATGTATACAATATTCTGTCTGTGTGTATGTCTGCAGGCCAGAAGAGGGCACCAGATCTCATTACAGATGGTTGTGAGCCACCATGGCTCACTCAGGACCTTTGGAAGAGCAGGCAGTGCTCTTAACCGCTGAGCCATCTCTCCAGCCCCGTTTTCTGTTTTTTTTTTACCTGCAGCAAGAACAATTGGGTCAGTTTATATGATAATATATATATATATATATATATATATATATATACATATATATTCATATAAATATATGAATATCATATAAATATATGAATATATCTCCATATACATATATGGAGAGAGAGAAAGAGAGAGAGAGTAAGGAATAGTTATAGGAATATTAAACAATATTTGTGTAAACTTCTGTTTCCTTCCTACCCTGTGGCTATGCCTCTTCCAAGTACCTTCCACAGAGCCCCCTTCATATCCTTGTTTCTCAGGGTGTAAATCAGGGGGTTCAGCATAGGAGTAACTATGGTAGTACTCTAATGTGTAGATGTGCCACACTATCTTTATCCATTCTTCAGTTGAGGGGTATCTAAGTTGTTTCCAGGTTTTGGCTATTACAAATAATGCTACTATGACCATAGCTGAACAAATGCTTTTGTAGTATGATTGAGCATCTTTTGGGTATATTCCCAAGAGTGGTATTGCTGGATCCTGAGGTAGGTTGATCCCCAATTTTCTGAGAAACTGCCATACTGATTTCTGAAGTGGTTGTGCAAATCTGCAGTCCCACCAGCAATGGATAAATGTTCCCCTTACTCTACATCTTCTCCAGAATATGCTATCATTAGTATTTTTGATCTTAGCCATTGCAGATGATATGATAGTGTACATAAGAGACTGCCAAAACTCTACCAGAGAACTCCTACAGCTGATAAATACATTCAATGATGTGGCAGGATACAAGATCAACTCAAAAAAAAATCAGTAGCACTCCTATATACAAATGATAAAGAAGCTGAGAGGGAAATCAGAGAAACAACACCCTTCACAATAGCCACAAATAACATAAAATATCTTGGGGTAACACTAACCAAGGAAGTGAAAGACCTATTTGACAAGAACTTTAAGTCTTTGAAGAAAGACACTGAAGATACCAGAAAATGGAAAGATCTTCCATGCTCTTAGATAGGAAGGATCAACATAGTAAAAAAGGCAGTCCTACCAAAAGCAATCTATGGATACAATGCAATCTCCATCAAAATCCCAACACAATTCTTCACAGACCTTGAAGGAATAATAATCAACTTCATATGGAAAAAAAACCTAGGGATAGCCAAAACAATCCTGTACAATAAAGGAACTTCTGGAGGCATCACCATCCCTGACATCAAGCTCTATTACAGAGCTACAGTAATGAAAACAGCTTGGTATTGGCATAAAAACAGAGATGCTGAACAATGGAATCAAATTGAAGACCCAGATATTAATCTACGCACCTATGGACACCTGATTTTGACAAAGAAGCTAAAATTATACAATGGAAAAACAAATGGTGCTGGCATAACTGGATGTCAACATGAAGACGGATGAAAATAGATCCATATTTATCGCCATTTGGACTCAAGTCCAAATGAATTAAAGACCTCAATATAAATCTGACCACACTAAACCTGCTAGAAGAGAAATTTGGAAGTAGCCTTCAATGCATGGACACAGAGGACCACTTCCTAAATATAACCCCCGTAGCACAGACAGTAAGACCAACAATAAATAAATGGGACCTCCTGAAACTGAGAAGCTCCTATAAAGCAAAGGACACAGTCATTAAGCAAAAAGGCAGTCTACTGAATGGGAAAAGATCTTCAACCTCATATCAGACAAAGGACTGATCTCCTAAATATATAAAGAACTCAAGAAATTAGACATTAAAATTCTAAATAACCCAATTAAAAATGGGTTATTGAACTAAACAGAGAATTCTCAACAGAAGAATCTCAAATGGCCAAAAGGTACTTAAGGAATTGTTCAACTTATTTAGATATTAAGGAAATTCAAATCAAGACAACTCTGAGTATGCTAGAGCCATTGGCCAAGCAGTGTTGTAATTAATATAGTTTCTGAGGGATTATTTTGGGCAGCCGAGAAACGAATGAGTAGTATCCAACTACAGCTCTGCTGTTCCCACACCTATACCCTGGCTTATAAATCAGATCAGAAGGGGAAAAGAAGGCACAGTTACTTCCCCTCCTCTCTCTGCATTTGTATCAAGTGAGCTCAGGGCTTCCTGCAAGAGTATTGCTACAGCAATCAAGAGGTCAGCCTCCTAGACAGCTTAGAATCAGGAGACCCACTGGGCTCTCATGCTAGCTGAAATCACTGACTTCATCATATTTCATCAGAAATTAGGGTAGTATCATAAATTATCACTTGGAAAATATTCCATTTTTAATGTACTGGAGATTATTGATGGGAAATGAACAGTAAAATTATTGAATGGTCTCACAGACATCAATCACAAGTTCTGGGTGGTGAGATTCTGGGTAAATGTTTTATGTATATTTTCAAAGTTAAAACAGCTTGAACTCCCCCCATCTCATTTGATAAAGTGATGAGGTTGTTTACTTCTTCATGCCAAATGTTGTTTACAAAAGAAATTGCCAGATAAAACACTAACAGTCTCAAAGTAAAGTGAATTAACAGTTATATTTTATGTGAGGCCAATGCCTTAATGGTTACTCCAGAAAACAAATTCTTACATAACTTAAAACAAATTAACCAGACTATAGGTGTTAGCTGCTATTCTCTTTGCTGTGACAAAATAACAAAGGCAATTTAAGGAGGGAAGGATATGGATCTTGAGTGAGTGGTTACTGTCCATCAAGATGAGAAAGGCATGGCCCTAGGAGCATAAAGAGCTGGTCACACTGCATTTGTATCAGGGAGCAAAGCGATAGGCAGATAAGCGGTGGTCCTCAGCTGACTTCTACTTTTTCTCTTTCTTCATTACCATGGGATGAAGATATTTAAGTAAGGTAAGCTTATCTGGAAATGGCCACACTCTTAGATGTCAGTCTCAGTGTCTTTCAATCTAGTCATGTTTCAATAAAAGATTAATTATGACATCTACATATGTCACCTGTGGGTTGTAACCCTGTTCCACATGGATCACATACCAGTTATTTATTTACATTACGATTTATAACAGTAGCAAAATTTACTGTTATGAAGTAGCAACAGAAATAATTTTATGGTTGGGGGTAACCATACCATGAGGAACTGTATTAAACAGTCAGAGCATTAGGAAGGTTGAGAACCACCGAAATGTAGCATTTGCTCTGGTCCTCAATAACCCTTGACTATCTGACAATACCACAGCTGAGGAGCTACTGACAGTTGATAGCTGTTGGAGGAAGGAGAGCCAGTATTCGTTAGAGGTATTTCCCCTTACAGGTTGGCCATGATCCAGTGTGCCCACACTGGAGGAGTATATGGGCAGCATACATTGGACTCAGTGGGTCATTAATAAGAAAGGGCAGGATGTTGCAGGGGATCAGGAAAGTTAAGTGGAGGGGTAGGAAATGAATATAATCAGCATGCATTGAATACATGTATGGAATTCTCAAAGAATGAAAAATATTTTTAAAAATTAATCACAGATGAATACAACATCCTTTTTATAGCTATTATTACTGATTGGTAACTATTACATAGCAATTATTAATAACTGCTAGACAGGTCTAGAAATCATATTTTATTCTGTTGTTAGACTCTTCAAGAAAGGAAGTTGGGTTCCCTGAATTCCATGTGAAGATAAGAAGAGGGCAAGAACTACATTATCTTAACAGAAATCAAGGTTGATCATATGAGGTTAAGGGAGAAACCCCTTCAAAGCAAGCTTCTCCAAAAATGGAGACAACACCACAGTGAATTTTCAAACTCAGTTATGGCCTAGAAGTCTAAAATGTCACTCAAAGTGAAGAAGAACATTATTATCAAATCAGAGTTACCTCAATTCTTCCAGGATTTTATATATATATATATATATATATATATATATATATATATATATATATATATATGATATTGTATAAGACCAGGATAGGGAAAGTATATCAACATACAAATGTTAACAGCTAATGGTAATAACAAAGATTATAAATTAGTAATAGGTTGGCTGATGAGACTTTCTAGATACAAAAAGTCTCTTGAAATTCCACCTGAGAATACTTGCAGATTAGAAGTTAGTCCATCCCACCACAGATGTGAATGTCAGACAGTAATGATGGCTATCTATAACCTCAGGTCTATGGACAGTACTGAAAACTCAGTTCCAGAAACAGTGTATCTTACAAGGATGTAGATGTCCAGACTGTGTGTTTCAGTTCCCTGGCTGGAGGTTTGAATTGTTCTTGATTATTAACTTCCTGATCTCTTTGTCCTTTCTTTCTGTCAGTGCAGAAACTGGAAAAACACCTACCTAAGCAAAACCAGAGGACAAAGACTCACTTATTGGACCTGCTTTTCATTTTAGCTGGGAAGCCAAGGCAAGGGGTCCTGTAACTTTGGATTGAGAGCACTGTGTTCCTTGTCATAACTAGTTCCTAGCCTCTCTCGGTATGGGAAAGCCATGTATTGGCAGTGCTTACTCCTCAGGTAGAAAACTAATCTCATGTTTAAGACAGGTGTATATGAAGCTTATGCACATTTAGATGAACAAGTAATTCGAAAGTCCAGATAAAAGTATTCTAATTTTGCTAATGAGGACAATATTATCTCACATTTTATGTGACAACATCATGCTAAATATACTAAAGTGTTACTTCATATAACTGATAAAACCGAGGAAATACAGAACTATTTTATCAATACCCATAAAAGACAATTGTATTTTATCCATCTATGAAATTAATAAAAAATAAAAAATGAAACCAATATAAAACATTGCAGTAACATTTTAAAATTTAGTCTTAAACTAGTACTGTATAATAAAAAAGCAAAAATATAAAACTCTATATTGTAAATTTTGTTCTAGTAACATATGCAAGAACTGTAGCTAAAAGGAGGTATGTGGTGTGTGTGTCTAAGTGTGAGAGGTGAAGAGAAGGTTGGGTAAGCAAGAGGGAGAGAGAGGAGGAGGCACAGAAAAGGGGAGGTAAACATGGGAAGAAAGGGAAGAAGCCCACTTGGGCCTTTGAGACTACCGCATTTTAAAGAAAGCAATTCTTTGCTTGTCCACTAGATATCTGAGCCTCATCTCAGGTTCCTGTCTACCATATCAACAGCAGCCCCAGCCCCTGTTGGGAAACTAACAATGTCTCTAGACACTGGCACATATCCTGAAACAGGCAAGGCAGTCCCTACTCGAGATTCACTTGTTTAAAAACCATGCTCTCAAGTTTTTGAGAACATACAAAGAATTTCTGTTAAACGTGTACTTTGAAATAAAATTTAAAAAAAATGAATCCTAAAAAACAAAATTGTATTTTTTTTTTCTTTTTCTTAAATGTCTGTTTGTCTTAAGTGGGGAGTTGCTTTTTTATTATATCGACATCCTATCCACTGCATACTCACTAGAAGAGATCCTAGCAGATGAACAGTAAAATCAACACAAAGCCTAGTTCTTCACTGAGTACAAACGCTGTCCTGTCACCTCTCCACTTAGGATCCACTACAAGAAGAGCTTTTGTCCCCATCACGAGTTTAGCTGTTTCCTGTGTGGAGACGGAGTCACAGTCTCCATGTCATCCCCTGACTACAGTTCCTCCCTCGTCACCTTAGTTCTCTGTGCTCTCTCAACAGAGACAGCCACTCAAAAACAGAAACTCAACAACAACAACAACAACAAAAAAAAAAAAAACGAAAGAAAAATTTATCCAATATATCTCTGCATGAATTAGTATGGTCTTAAAGTAACAGAAAATACAATCTTTTAAATAGAAGTGAAATTGATGCTAAGACTCAGGAAAAGATAAAATAAATAAGAGAACATTGACTTCCAAGTGAAGATGATAGGAAGGAGAATTTTCAGAGTTCAGTGAAGAGAATGATCTTAAACCACACTGAACCTGAGTTCAGAAGGCAATCATGGCTAGCTGAGAAGGTGTAGTGGGTAACCCACAGCCATTAACCTCATTATTTTAAACCTTGGCAATATCAGGTGTAAGAGCATACCATAGAGAGACAAGCTCAGTCAACCACAGCCGAACACAGAAGCACCTGTTCTTACAGGAAATGCCACCAGAGGTGTACTAATGATTAGCATTTTTCTAAATGAAGAGATAACATGGAAAGCAGACCTAATGTTTTCAACTTACTTTAAGCAAGGTACATTATCACGAAGCCCATCAGATGAGCTGCTACTGGTGGACGGATGAGACTGAGGAGGAGTGGGCTGAGGGTTGGAGCTGCCCACGGGGGTGGACAAAGGTGGCGGCTGCTCACCCTCTGGCGTTTCCACATCATTTATTTCATATAACAGTCGAACTTCAAGCATCTGTCATAAAAGAATGGCTGTTTACCTATTCCTAATAATTAAAAATCCTTGTAATATAATGTACCAGAAAGAATATCTTTAAAAGTTAAAGCTTAAAAACGCTATATTTCTAGAGATAAAAGAAAAGAAAAGAGTTTCAACTCAACCTTTAAAAACCGTGTGCATGGGTGGGAGTTCATACATGCACACATGTGCATAATGGCTTTAGACTCTATGGAATACCAATAGTTGATATTCCTTAAATAAAAGACATAACACACTTAAAAATTCAGATAGTACATTAAATATATGCAAAAGTGCTATTTTTCACAAACTAGATGGTGGCATAAATACTAAGGTGTTTTCACATTTTTATGTACAAGAAAATTGTTTACTAAATAATTTTTACAAGCTTAAAAATATCAAACAACTGACAAGGAAAACAGTGGAGAGGTGATTACCGGGATGACTTCTGTGACTACTTCCTGCTTGCTGAATCTGTAAACGATGACATGAGCGGACACTCCAGCTATGCACAGCATTCTGCTCTCTGGGCACCAGGAGATGATCTGAATGGCATATGGATCTTCATCTACAATGTCGGTGTTTGGTCTGTCATCTTTATTTCTTGACTTTTCAAATACTTTAGACGTTTTTAATTTATACAGTACTTGTAGAGTTACTAGAAGAAAGTATATTATAAATTTTAGCTGAAAAATAAAAACAAAATGCTAGTTCTTCTCTGCCAGCCCTTGCAGCTATTCCTTGTGCAGATCCATTTTTTGTGACCCCCTGCCAACCCATAAATCTCTCTCTACCAGGGACCAACAGCTCCCATACTTGGTTGGGATTTAGCCCCCGCCACCCAGATATCACACTTGGCTAGAACTCAAATTGGGAAACAGCAAGCAAAGACTGGAACAAGCACCCAGCAAAAATAAGAGCAGATATCTACAAGAAATAATCTAACCATCATAACCGTAGATACCTAGATTCCAGTGCAAAATCATAAGGATGAAGAACCATGATAATGATAGCAACCATGGGAACCTGCCTCCTTCACAAGGCAGGAAACCTACTGTAACAAGAACCCAGAAAACTAACTTAGCTAAAACACAACACAAAGACTTAAAAATAGCAGTCATGAAAATGTTCAAGCACATTAAAAAGGAATAGAATGAATGCCCCAATGAAGACTGAAAATATAAACGGACAACTGATGAGGCAATGGAAATAGTTCAAGAAATGAAAGTAGAATTTAATAAAGAAATAGGAAAACTAAAAGAGACACAAACTGGAATCAAACTCAGGAAGTCAAACAAAAATCTCACCTATAGCTTAGAAGACATGGAATAAGAAAATTTCAAGTCTTGAAGACAAGGTAGAAGAACTGGGTAGGCCAGTTAAAAAAAAGTTAAATAAAAAAAATCATGAACAGACCATCCAGGTAATCTGGGACACCATGCAAAGACCCAATCTACAAATTACTGGGATAATGATGGGAGAAGATACCAAGGTCAAAGACTCAGAAAGTATTATTTAACAAATTCATAGAAGCAAAGTTACCCAGTCTAAAGAAAGAGATGCCTATCAAGTTAAAGAAACATACTGAATACAAGATAGACAGTGCCAGTAAAGAAATTCTCCATAACACATAATAACAAAATAATAAATGTATAGAACAAAGAAAGAATATTAAAATTTTTAAGGGAAAAAAGCAAGTATCATAAAGGCACGCACATGGAAATAACACCTGACTCTCAAGGAAGACTTTCCTTGAAAACCAGAAAGGCCTGGAAAGATTTTGTATAAGCTCTGAAAGACTACAGATGCCAGACTAGACTACCATACCCACCCAAACTACCAATCACAATTGATGAAGAAAAAAAAATTCATGATAAAAGCAGTTTAAGGAATTGCTGCTCATTAATCCAGCGCTACACAAGCACTACAAAAACAACTTCAGTCTGAAGAGATTTACTGTATCTGAGAGGACACAAGGAATAAACAGTCCTAGAGTAATTCATCAAATAGGGGCAAAAAACACTGATACCACCACAACAAAGTATCAGGAACGTACAGATATGTCACCGATAATTCTCAATATTAGTGACCTCGATTCCTAATAAAAAGACACCGACTAGCAGACTGGATTAGAAACATGATCCATCTTTTTGATGCATTCTAGAGATATACCTCACCATCAAGGACAGAAATCTACTCAGGATAAAAGGACAGAAAAGGTATTCCCAGAAAATGTGCTTAAAATGAGCTAAGGAAGGACACTACATATGCATTAAAGGAAAACTTCACTAAGAGCTATTGCAAGTTTAAACATTTATACACCACACACAAGTTCAGAAACACTACTGTAGATAACAATCACATGGTGACCCCCCCCATAAAAAGATAGTAGACGACTTCAACATCCTACTCTTGCCAACGGATGGGTCAAAAATTAAGTAGGGAAACGCTGGAGCTAACTGTTGTCAGAAATCAACTGGACTTAAACAGACACCTTCAGAATATTTCATTCAAGTACTAAGAATCTACTTTCTTTTCAGCAGCCCATGGACATTTCTCGAAAACTGACCACATGTTAGGATACAAAGCAAGTCTTCAGAGACACAGGAAAACTGAAATAGCACTTGCATCCTCCTTGAACACCACGGATCACAGCTGCACAGTAACAACAAAAGAAGTGGTGGGGACTATACGAACCCATGGAATTGAACACTTTATTACTGAATGAAAACCGGGTAAAGGAAGAAATCAAGTAGGAAATTACAAACATTTTATAACGGAATGAATGTAAGAACACAGCACAGCCAAGCTCATGGGAGCAATGACATTGGTTCTAAGAAGAATGTTCATGACACTAAGACAGAGCTAAGTGCTACACCAACAGCCGGCAGAAATTGCATATTAATATCTTATTTATGACACACTTGAAAGTTCTAAAAAAACAAGAAGAAAGTACTCAGACGACAAGAAATAAATTATCAAACAAGGGGGGAATCAATGAACAAGAAACAAACAAAGCCAATACAAAGAAACAAGGAAACAAAGATCTGGTTATTTGAGAAAATCAACAAACTTCTAGCCAAATAAAACAAAAGACACAGAGAAAAGATCCAAATTAATAAAATTAGAAGTCAAAATGGAGGAATTACTGAGGAAATTTAGAGAACCTTAAAGACAGTTAAAAATCTCTTCTCCATCAACCTAAAATACCTTAAAGAAATTGATGAATTTAAAAATACATATGATCCACTAAAATTAAAATGAAATAAATGATTAATACAGATCCATAATCCATAGAGAAGTTGAAGCAGTATTAAAAGATTCTCAACCAAAAAAAGCCTGGATACAGATGGTTCAGTTCAGTATTCTAACGACCTTCAAAGAGGAGCTAATGCCATTACTATTCAGAATATTCCACTAGATAGAAACTGAAGAAATACTTCCCCGCTTGTTTTACAAAGCCATTATTACTCTTATACCAAAACCATATAAAGAACCAACAACAGAAAAAAAGACCAACACCCCTTCAAACATATATTTAAAAAATGTCAATAAAATACTTTGAAGCTGAATACAAGAACATATCAAAAAATGATTATCCACCATGAACAAACTGGCTTCATTCCAGAGATGCAGGGATGGCTCAACAAGATTAACAAGTAATCCACCACATAAACAAGACTAGAAGACAAAACTGTACAATCATTTTATTAGATGGAGATAAGTTCTTTGACCAAACCTTTCATCATGATAAAAGTCCTGGAGAGACTCAGGATAAGCACAATAAAGTCAACTTACAGCAAGCCCATAAACAACATCATCCTAAATGCAGAAAAACTCAAAGCAATTCCGCTAAAATCAGAAACAAGACAAGGATATTCTTTTCATAGCTATTCAATATATTTTTCGAAGTGTTGCTAACAGTAAGACACCTGAAGGAGAGCATAAAGAGATGAATACAGGAAAGGAAAAGTAAAGGCATCTTTATTTTCAGACGTATTGTTTTATACACAACAGACCCTAAAAACCCCACCAGGAAACTTCTATAACACTTTCAACAAAGTATCAGGATACAAAATTCACACACACACACACGCACGCACGCACGCACGCACACACACACACACTCACACACGCACGCACGCACACACACTCGCACACGCACACACTCACACGCACACACACTCGCACACGCACACACACACACTCGCACACGTACACGCACACGCACTCACACACGCACACGCACTCACACACACACACACGCACACGCACTCACACACACACACGCACACGCACGCACACACAAAGCTTTCCTATACACAAATGACAGACAGTGAAGAAATCAGGGAAACAGTACCTTTCACAATCACCTCAAAACAAACAAACAAAAAAACCTGGAATAGCTCTAACCAAAAAAGTGAAAGACTTGAATAATAAAAAGTGTAAAATACTGAAGAATAAAGTTGAAGACAATATCAGATATGGAAAAACCTCCCATGCTCTTGGGTCAGGAAGATTATTTTGTGAAAATGGCTACCATACCAAAAGCTATCTAGATTCAATGTAATTCCCATCAAAATCCTCACAATTCTTCACAGAATTTGGAATAAATAAACAGACAAAAACCTCAAAAACCAACAAGCAAATTTCTACATTTTATGTAGAAACATAAAATGCCCAGGATAACTAAAATAATTCTATTTTGTTGGTTGTTGCTGTTGTTTGCTTTTTCAAACAGGGTCTGTCTATACAGTCCTAGCTGTTCTGGAACTCACTCTTTATACCAAGCTGGTCCACAGAGGTGTACATGCCTCTGCCTCTGGAAAGCTGGAACTCAAGACATAGGTAGCCACTGCCTGGATTAAAATAATTTGGAATAATAAGAGAACTTCTAGGTACCACCACTATTGATTTCACACTGTATAGCAGAGCTATAGTAATAAAAACAGCATGGTATTGCCATAAAAATCAGACATGTTGACAAGAAATAAAATTAAAGATCAAGATATAAGTCCACACACCTGCAGATACCAGAGCTTTTACAAAGAAGTCAAAGTTGTACACTGGAGAAAAGACAGCAACTTCAACAAATGGTGCTGGTCAAAGTACATAGTTACATGTAGAAGAATGAAAATAGATCCATAGCTATTATCCAGCACAAAACTCAACTCCCATAGAAGGCAGGCAGTTATTAATGGGCAAGGATGGGAATAGAAGAATTTCCAATGAGGAGAAACTATCACTGAGCTACAAACTCTGGGACCTACAGCGGCTGCATAAAAAGCACACTGGTGCAATAGTGGCAAAAAGAGCTGGAAAGGAATAAACCACTTTTTTTTTTTTAAATTGGATTTAAGCCTACTTGATGACATAGAGCCCATACCTGACACTGTTAAATTGGTCAAGAACCCGAGACTGGCTAGGACATGTGCCTAGGGAAGGAGATACTACTGCTCTACTGGTAAGGTGACATAGGAAGAAGGTGACTCATAACGACACGCTGTTCCAGCCATATACCAGCGCTGTGCCCATCTCTGATCAGAGATGCTTCTTCCTGCATTAGATAGTAATTAACAAAGAGACCCACAATTGGATGATGTGTAGAGTGAGACTTTAGCACTTAGCCCTGGAGGTGAGGGCTGTCTCAAATCTCTCCTCTCAAGGCTTAAGATGCTGATGCACACATGAACTCACAGAGACTATGACAGCAAACATAAGAACTGCACAGGTTCAGACCAGACAAAGTCTCAGCGTGGAGAAGGAAAGCAGACATAAAATCCAGCCCTCACCAAAAGTTATTTCCAACTGTTACATGCTGGGAAAGAGAAAAGCAGTATTCTCCAGTAGTAACATATCAACCACGCTCCAGGGTAGGCCCAGGAATATTTGGCTGATATAAAATGACTCTATTTTGTGTGGGGGTGGGCATGCTTTTTGTTTTGTTTTGGTATTTTGTTTTGATTTTATTACTTTCTAAAATTTTTGGAGAGCGGGCATAAAGTTAGATGCATTGGGAGGCAGGAAGGATCTGGGCAGAGCTGAGGGAGGGTAAAGAATATAACCAAAATATAATATGAAAAAAATCTGTTAAATCTTTAAAAACCAAATATAATGGCTAATTATCATGTTATGAAAAAAAGCCTATATTTACCTAAATCATATTTTCATTTCTCTATCTATTTTCCAGTATACTATATATTCAGACATTTCTACCATTACAAAGGATTTAGATAGCCTGAAGAAAAACTTCAAAAGGAGATTGGAGCAAAATCTTTACTGTAAAATATGGAGAACATACTTTATTCCCTGAAATGACATTCTCTCTATAAACTTTCTCCCAAAAGGCACCAGTATTATCAAATATTCCTATAAAGCATCAGCTCTCCTGAGTTAGGTGATTTCCATAAATGCTTGCTATAAATGGTCTCCAATCTCTAAAGGTGTCTCTTCCCTCTTTGCTACTATCTAATCACAAGGTCTGTTCATAAGGACAGTATAATCTTTTGTGATAGTAGTTTAGAAATGGATAAAGCATTTTCTAATTTGAAATATATTTTCATGTCTATTTTTGACTTCTAAAGAGAGAAGTTCTGAAGATATTTGAAGAGATTGGAACACTATTGAGAATTATTATTTGGCTTACTAATAACATTAACATAGCTCGATTCTTCAAAATTCTCAACTCACATATTTGATAATCCAATATTGAGCTTATAATCTAGTACTTTCAAGTCTAATGCTGTTTGTACAATTATTTAAATCAACATGTATAAGGGCAAAGGCAATGAAACATGACCAACAGTTAAATTTTCAAAGCACTTACTTGCAGAAGCATCCCAGAACTTTACTGACCCATCAGCATGCCTAAGACCAAGAAAGGAGAGAAAAACGTGATGAAAAAGGAGAAGAACAACACAGAAATCCAGTTACATTGTTACTTGTCAGCACACTCATTCACAAGGACGAGTAAAGGCAGAAACAGCTGGGGGTCAGCACATCTCACCAATACTTGCTTCTCATTATACTGTAACACTGAGAAAAGCTTTACTTACCGAATGAGTTAAAATTCAAACAGCCCTAAGAAGCATACTAGCAATTAGTGACTTAATTGGCAAAAATATACTTTCACTTACCCTGTAATAATTATTTCTGGGTAACTTTGAGCACCCAAGCCCCAATTACCTCCATTGATGGGCCATTCCTATAAAAAAACACATTGGAAATTGTCTTCAAAATATATATTCTATATAGTAGATATGTAGCATACAATGTATAGGTATATTATATAGGTATGAACATAGTACACATAATTTACTTCTAAAAATGATATCCCAAAAAGCTAACAGTGTTCCCAATACCTCAAGGTGAGAAATTTAAAATAATACTATGTTACATTAAACAGTGAACTCAGGCTTGGTACCTTTTTGCTGTAGCCTTGACGTTTCTGTCTAGCTCCAACAGAATAAAGTGCAGGAATGAGGTCCACAGGACAATCAGCAAAATATTCACAACATGTAACAGGGGACTCGTGTATGCTCAAAGGGTAGGGATTCTCAAATATAGGATATCTTTAACAATAGGAATAGGAAAAAGAAAAACATTACACATTGTAATCTGTGACAATGTAACACAACCATGAAGACATTACTACACATTCTACTAAGATTACACTGATTTACTTTATGTAAATATGAAAAAAACATTTAAGAGTTTTATTACAGAAGATGATCTTTTATCACCAATAAACAGAAAAACAATGGTTGTACCTATATATCACTACTACACACAAAACTGCATGCTACATATGTATTTGTCTTATGTGCTTCTTACACCCAACTATAGTACATTTTCCTGAAGAAAAAAAAAAGGCTTAATGTGTCAGCTAGGCAGTAGCTGAGGCAGAACTCAAACTGCTGAGAAATCAACAGACTACCTGCATCACAGATCAAATACCTCACCCTTCTGCCGAACACCTCACATAAATTTCAATTCTCTTTTTCCTCCATCAATGTGATGGAGGAAATATCATCAATGTGATGATATTGGACCTCTTCCAATACCAGACCCAGAAAGCTGTTTTGCTTTAAACACGAATGTAACTCACTGAACTGAGAGTAACCGGCAGAGCATGTCTCTGGGTCTATCTGAGGGCATCTCCAGAAAGGACTAATTAAAGGTGGAAGGCTCACTCTGATGAACAGTTAGAGCCATCTCATGAGGCTGGTCCCCACCAGGCATATGGAGAAGGAGAACCTGTGGGCACCAATCCACATCCCCTGCTCTCTGGCGGTGGGAGCTTGTGAGCCTAACAGCTCTGCTTAAGCCTTCCTTCCTGCAAAGGTAAAGTGCTGCCGGCACCAATGTAAGCCCACAGTCAGGGGCCAAACCCTCTCAAACACTGATGGAGAAATAAAGGCTTTCTCTCTGAAGAGTTTTCTCTCAGGCAGCTTGAGACACTGGCAAAAAGCTAACACATTTTAGTTCAGTAAAAATCTAAATTATAACTTTACTTTTCATAGTTTTCATAGATATGAAGCCAGGAACACTACAGTTGAGCCATGAGGTTCCCTTGTTTTCTGGTTATGTAATTTATCAAGATAAGCAAAAAATGCTTCAGTCATGAAGTTAGAGTAAAATTCTTTCTAGACACATAGTAATGTGTCTAAAACTAAAAGCACAGAAACGTCGCTTAGAATGTGATTAGTTACTTTAAAATATCTGGAAAAAACCTAGGCACTAGCTGAGATACTTAAAAAGTAAAAAAATGAGTAGTCAGTAGATTTATTAATTTATCTACTTCTAATAATACTAAATAAGTGATATTTCAGGGGAAAAACCTTTATAAACTATAAAATGATCCCAATTATCTCCACTTTTACCCCCAAACAAAAGATGATACAGACACACAAAAAGAGCAGTGATAAAAATTAGCTTTTTTTTCTTCATCATAAACCTTTCCGTTAGCTCTAAGGACCTAGTATGTTACACATTTAACTGACAGTTCTGCAAAAATAAAGCATCTTATCCCATGTGATTTGAGTAATATTTTTCTTGACTTAATCATATCTCAGTACAGAGCACATGCAACAAATTCCGCTATTAAAACAACTTACCTAATAGATGAAAATGAAGAAAAGTACATTAATAACATTTTTCTAGAACTGTCATACAGAATTATCTTTCAAATGGTCTGTTATTTAAAAAAACAAAATAAAACTTACAAAAAATTGCTATAAGTAACAGATAACTACTCTGAAATGCAGTTAGTATTGTCTTTAAAACAGCACCATTCCCACACATTAGATTTCCAGCCTTGGCACTGTCCACATCTACAGAAGCCTCTACTTGGGAAGATGTCCCAACCACTGTGGATGTTTGAAGTATATTTGCCTTTTATCCACTAGATGCCAGTAGCATTCCACCTAATAAATGACTATCTGGACACAGTCAAATAGTCCCCCCTCAGCCCAAGGGTGACTGTGGATGATGGATGCAAACTCCAAGGAAGCTATGCTCAATGATTATTTTTCAGGAGAAAATAAGTAATACAGTGGTTCCATTAATAGCTCAGAGAATATCACTGTATATCAGTGTATGAATATAATGAATATCAGAAGCTGTTACAAAGAACTGAGATGGGGTCTAGGGATTTACAGATCAGACAGGCATGTCTGTAATTTAGGAAAGTCATAAAGCACATGGTGAATGAAAACTGTGTGGATTCTAACAACAGTGAAACAAGCAAAGAGTCCCAGCTGCCAGAAACTGTGTAGGGGAAGGTATGAAACATAAGGTATGCTAAACATCAAGCTGTTGCATTATTCATAATAGCCAGAACCTGGAAACAACCTAGATACCCTTCACCAGAAGAATGGATAAAGAAAATATTGTACATTTATACAATGGAATACTTTTTTTACACAGTGGTAAAAAACAATGACATCTAGAAATTTTCAGGCAAATGGATAGAACTAGAAAAATCCATCCTGAGTGAGGTACCCCAGACGCAGAAAGACAAATATGGTATGTACTCATTCATAAGTGGATATTAGATGTAAAGAAAAAGATAACCAGGCTACAAACCACAACCCCTGAGTAGGTAGGTAACAAGAAGGACACTAAGAGAGACATGCACGGATGTCCCTAGGAGGGGAAATAGGTAACATTTCATGATTAAATTGGGCACACTGGGTGGGGGATGGGAGTAAAGGGTACTGCAGAGGCGGATGAATTGTGGGAGGAACAGAGGGAGAGCAAGGAAAAGAGATCTCTTGATAGAGGGAGCCACTATTGGGTTAGGGAGAAACCTGGTGCTAGAGAAACTCTCAGGAATCTACAAGGATGACCCCAGCTAAGACACCAAGCAATAGTAGAGAGGGTGCCTGAACTGGCCTTCCCCTGTAATCAGATTGATGACCACACTAATTGTCATCATAGAACCTTCATCCAGTAACTGATAGAAGCAAATGCAGAGATCCACAGCTAAGCACTGGGCTGAATCCAGTCGAAGAGAGGGAGAAGGGATTATATGAACAAAGGGTGAAGATCATGATGGGGAAACCCACAGAGACAGCTGACCCGAGCTAGCAGTGCTCACTGACTCTGCACTGACAGCTGGGGATCCTGCATAGGACCTAACTAAGCCCTCTGAATGTGGGTGACAGTTCTGTTGCTTGGGAAGTCTGTGGGTCCACTGGAACTGGGACCAGGATTTATCCCCGGTGCATGACCTGGCTTTTTGGAGCTCATTCCCTAAGAAGGGATATCTTGCTCAGTCTAGATACGGGGGGAAGGGGTTTGGTCTTGTGTCAACTTGATATGCTAGACTTTGTAGACTCCCCATGGGAGGTTTTATCCTTTCTGAGGAGTGGATGGGGGGTTGTGTTAGAGGAAGGTAGGGGAGAGCAGCGGGAGGAGGGGAGAGAAGAATTTAAAAAAATAAAGGAAAAAAAAAATGAAGCACCTGGCCAGTCAGTGGTGGTACACACCTTCAATACCACTACTAGGGAGGCAGGTGGATGTCTGTGAGTCAAGGCCAGCCTGGTCTGCAGAGCGAATTCCAGGACAGGCTCTAAAGTTACACAGAGAAACTCTGTCTCAAAAATATATAAGTTGCTAGCCCATAAATTAAGGCCACTATGGGGAGACAGGAAGAGAGCAGGTGAGAAACACTACCACGGTCTTTTTATATCAGCAGGCAGAGAAGGTAATGATAGCAAACAAAGGTTTAACTTAGAATAATAAGGATCATGGCGTAGGTTACAGTTAAGCTGACAGGGACCTGCACCAGACATCACAGCAGACTGAACGGAGGGAACAAGACTGAGATGGCCCATTTTGGACAGGCTTGTTGTGTATGGCTTTAGCATGAAGCTGAAATGTAAGAAATTCTAGAAACTTTAAGTATCACCCTCCCCCTCGCAGAGTCATTGACCATGAAGAAGCTGAACTGGTGCCTACACAGAGCCCTCACCTCTCTGTGCTAACACCTTTGGTACAGGAAGGTACTCTGCAGGCTACCAAAGGGAAACCATAAACAGCATCCAGCCACAAGCCCTCTGGTCTACAATCCGTCCTGCCTGTAAACCACACAAGGGCAGTGGTGGCAAAGGGGTTGGGAATAACCAATCAGCATCTGACTGGACTGAAGGCCCACTGCACAAAGTGGAACTCATACTCGGTATTGAGACCACATAGACCAAGGACCTAGTATAAAATCAAATAATGCTAGTCTATAAAAAAGTAGCAATAAAATTATTCTTAGTGACACTCTTATGTATTCATAGATGAGTGTCTTGCTTAGCCATCATCAGAGAAGCTTCCTCCTGCAGCAGGTGGGAAGAAACCCAGAGACCCACAGCCAGCCAGACACTATGCAGAAAATGAGAGACCTCACCTAGCCCTAAATGGGTTGTCTCCACCAAGCTCCTCCCCTCAGGTCTCAGGGAACCCCATGGAAGAAGAGGCAGAAAGTGTTCGAGAGGCCAAGAGAATGCAGGACACCAAGGAAACAATGCCCTCTAAACCAACATGACTGATGCACGCACGGAGGGGCAGGCACGCAAGGCTTGCACAGCTCTACACCACATGAGGTCCCAGAGCAAAAGGGAAATGGACACAGGCGCCCACCACTAACACAGAAGCCATCACCAGTTATGATACCTGCAAATGAGCTGATGGCCTCAGAAAACAAGCTCATCAGTATCTCTGTCTCATAATGACATGTTGGGGTTTTCTTTTTTTGGTCTTTGTTTTATTCTATTGTTCATGTCTATAAATTTTAACTTATTTTTATTTTATTTGTATATTTTTTTCTCTTTTTACCCTACAGGTCCTTTGTGAATAAACTATGGCTTTTAATTAGTGTTTTATATGGGATTCTTGAGTGTGTGAATAAGTGGGTCTCTTTCTTCAGCCTTCTCTTGGGTTCTTATCCTTCTGTTTGTTTTGTCCAATTCCAATGTGTTAGATTTTGTTTTATCTTATTATATTTTATTATTTCCATTAAAAGACTGTTTATTTTTTAAATTAGAGACAGAAAGGGAGAGGATCTGGATGGGAGATGAAGAGGGGAGAAAGTGAGAGCAGAGGGAGGGGAAACTGTAATCAGGATTTAACACAGAGGAAACATCTATTTTCAATGAAAGGAAAATAAGAAACAAAAATCTATTAGATTCATTATAATAAATAAACTTAAGATTATAGAAATGTGGATCTGGAGCACTGAAATGAGATCATGTATGTACATATAAAGTTTTCAAAGGAAAGTAATAGCTAATGACATGTTAAAAGATCCTATAGGTTTGATTCCCCCCGACATACACACATAGTAATAGAATTGCTCACCCAGTGTTCTTACCCATTTTGTGCAAGGTCTATTAGTACTAAATCCTTTTCCAGAAGAACAACCACAGCATATGGTTCTTGAAAATCTACAATATGAGAGTAATGAATGACCATTGGTTGCTTTACAGTCACAAGAGGGCAGTCACAGATAATGGGCTTTTCTGGCTTCTTTTTCTTGTTCCAATTTCTGAGTGTTTAGCATACTGATGAGTCCAGGATAGTTCATACAATTTATATGTCTTGGGTGAGATACATTTACAAAATAACCCATCAAAATTTTTGCACATATGAGTAAGACAAGAACATCAAAGAAACTTCTGTGACATCACTTATTTCAGGGATGTGGCAAAGACATCAAAACCACAATTTAATCCTGACCAACTCCATTATGGACTCTCAGATAAACTGATAGAGTTCTGTTATCTTTTTCAAATGTTAATATGTGTCTCTTAGTCACTATAAAATGTATTCATTACATATTTAAACTTCAGAGAGATCCAAATGAAATGAAAAGATACACATTTATGTTCCTTCTCTGTGTTAACTTGTCTATGCTTCAGTGCCTCTAACTACCTGACCAGTACTAGTCTAGATGCTGTCATGAAGGAACCTTTTAGAAATGACTAACATTTGATCTGGTAAACTGAAGAAAATGTTTTCTCTGAATGGCTGGGCTGGCTGGCCTACACCTATCAGGCTAAGGCCTTAAAGGCAAAGACAGCTTTCCTTCGAAGACTTACTTCTGGGTGAGGTTTAAACCCACAATTCCTCCCCAAGATTCCTGAATCATGACTTGAACTCACTCTGTAATTTTTAGACTGTCATTCACCCCAACCAAGTCCTTCATATACACACACAAACCTATATTGTCTCCATTTCTCTGGAGAAATAGGAGGCACTACTGTGCCACAAAATTGAAAATACTTAATATGGGCAGTGTCTACTTTAGGAAGGTATTTAATATTGATGTACAGTGCAGAAGAGATAAAGTGTATTGAAAAAAGGAGATGAAATAAAATCGGGCCATGTTATGACAGAAGGAAATCTTCCCTTAAAGCATTAGGACATTAGTACGTGGAAGCTACTTAAGACAGCTTGTGTCTTTTTTGAATATTAATATTCATGAAGAGTGAGTCTTACCGTTTGGGTATGGCGTTTCACAGAGAGTGAGAAAGTCAACAATTGAATAGTCCATTTCCAGCACAGCTGTGCTTTTCCCATGCATCACTGTTAAGCAAGGCCTTCTTCCCACAGTGTCATATGACAAGCCCCCGGACAAAATGATGAAAGGTTCCCTGGAAACAGAAACAATAACATGGATCACAATTGTTAGAGTGAATGCTACCTTTTCTGCTGCATCATACAGTTATTCAGTGACATTATCATCTAAAAATTTATATAGCACATAATGGAAGAATTCTATGTGGAATTTTTAATGTGATTAAGCTCAAACCTAGTTTGCTGAAGATTAAAATACAATAAAAATGAGCATAATCCACATGTGACTCCTTGGCCTCCTCCTGGTTCTTATTTTGTTTCCTATGGACAGTTGCCATAAAGATTTCTCTAAGCTTCTGTGCAGTTTCTACCTTAGTCCTAATAAGGATTCTCAATAAATGCTCCCCAGAAAGTTTTATGGCTTCAGATAGCTGTGGTACACAACACACTGCCCTTTCAAGGATGCATCAAGAATTGGGCTAGCGACAAACCACTCAACAACTGGAAAAAGAGTCACTCAAAAAATGTTCCTATAGGCCTTAATGTTTCCTAGCACAGCCTTGAGGGCTGTCACTTGCCTTTTTAATACTTATGTTCCCAGAACCACAACATGGGACACCTATCCTCACTCCCCATATTGGTCATGAGAAAAACTAAATGATTTATCTAGAGTCTGGAATCTAGACCTATGTTTTAAAAGCTGCACCTATATATCTTTTCATATATCACAATATGGGTACATTTCTTTATCTTTGCCTTAACTTGATATTTGTTTGAAGTTATTTAATGTGTGGCAGGCAAATCATTCAAAATCATCTATGTGCTTTTTAAAAATCTCTTCATTTATACATTCAATGAAAGGTGTATATGTAGGAATGTATACATGAGTGCAGCTCCCTGAGGAGGCCAGAATAGAATGCCATATTCCCTGGAGCTGGAGTGACAAGCAGTTGTGAGCTTCCTGATGTGGATGATGGGAACCAAACCTGTACTCTCTAAAGAGCATGTTCATCTGGATCTCAGCCCCTCATATACAATGTTTCAGTTTTAAAGAAAAATGTTTACATTAAGGCTAGAATATTTAGTTTTCATGGTAGCATCCTACTTCTTCACATGTGTGGGATTTCTAAGTCTTCACATCTACCATAAGCAGCAGGTAATGACATGCAATGGTAACAGGGCCAGGTCTGGAGCTCAAGCACCAGCATTCACCTCTCTGCATGCTGGATTCCACATCCATAACACAAAGACATACCTAACCCTGAGACAATTCTGTAAACAAGAGGTTCCTGGTCCACAGAATCCTAAGAGCTACCCATTATAACTGTTGATGTCAGCAAATCATTATGATTGTCCACTATTTCCTTTTGGGGCATGTACCAAAATACATACACAAATAATAAAAAAATAAAAATAAAAATTTTAAATTATTTTAAATTAAACAAGAATAAATTTCACTGAGATTTAGTTAGTTAGATACCTTATAATTAAATATAAGTATTGGGGCAAATAATGATTTTTTTCTTACTTATGTACTTATTTAAAGTATAGAAAATGTGGGGGAATAAAAATATATGTGTATGTTCCTATATATGATAATATTGTAAAAATATACCCTCATGTATCCTACCTTCCTGTTGCTTTGTTTTCCTATAGTTTTTATGACTTAAAATGAATTTATTTTGCTCATGGTCTGTTCCATCAAAACATAGCTTCCATGAAGCCTTTTAAACTATGTTGCTCATTGCTCTATCTACAAGTGTCTTGAACAGTGTCCACAACACTAGAAAAATGTTATACTGTCCTTCAAATAAATTAATAAAGTATATGCTTCATGACCATTTTTACTTATGATTTATATTTATCATTAATATTATTTAGATAATATTATTTTTCTGGATAAATTCCAAAACTCAAATTTCAAAGACTCATCTTGAGTAAAACCATGCTCCCACAGCCATTGTTTCAAACCCTAATCACTGCATAGTTATAATCATGGTGAGCAGATACTATTTAATTTTCTTGTACTTCCTATCACATAAAATCAAATTTATCTTTATTTATCTCACCGCTACTTTGCCTCTCCTATAACTTACAACTAAATTGAAAATAGTTAAAAAGTTCACTGGTTAATAACTATTACTTAAATGTCTACAGAGTGGGATCCCTGGGTGGTTTTATAAATGTTATTCAAGGCTGTTAGGTGTTTATTTACATGCAACCAATTTCAAAAAACAAACAATGACATCAGCACCGGCGCTATGAGCAGAGGACAGCTGAGCTACATCACAATGTCTACAGCTACCCTTAGTCCAGTGAGCTATGCGATCAGTTCACAGCCATAAATAACACTGTGGTAATTAGTTGGGACTATCCTCATGAGACAAGCGACTTTTTCTGTTCTGTGGCTTTGCAAGATCTATTTCTTTCCTTAAGGCAGAAGGAAAAGAATGGTGTGCAAAAAAAAAAAAAAACAAAAAAAAAAACAAAAAAAACCAGTTGAAGGGAATGCCAGCTGACTTATCACTCAGTCATTTTCTATTTCCCTGTAAGCTTGCTAAACCTAACAGCAACACCTTTTCATGTCACATGCTGTTTCTCTATTTGTAGCGTGGCTATGATGAAACTCACAGTAAGTTCATTATACTCTAAGCTTAAGAGAAAATATTAACACTTTACCAGGATAAATTAGTCAAATATAACGACAAGTTTCAAGGATTTAACTCTACATACCAAAATCTATAAAATTTCAAAGTTGTACCTGGCATTTGGACTTATAAAAGGTCTAATGATCTAGATTTATAGGTAACATATGAAGTATAGAGGTGAAAAATATTTGATCTTTCTTAAATGAAAAGGCTAAGCTTTCTGATGTGATGTGGAGTCCTAGAGCTCACATAATTTTATTCTATGACTTTAAGAAGAATGTTAGCTCAGTCTCTAAATGGCATTGGATGTCAACCAAACCCTAATTTAGAAGCTCCCTATGTCCCTTTGCAAGACTTCTATTTGTTTAAGAAGCTAAGCCCATCATTTGGTGCACATGCTTTCTTCACTTTATGAGCCTCTCCAACCCAGCCTTGAGGTAGCTTTAGGGTAAGCTGTGTTCCCATCAGAAGCCATCCTCATCGAATGAACCAACTTTAGGTGTCCACAAAGACTCATCTATTCACTGACTCAAATATTTTTGAGTATTTGTGTTTTGGGGGATAAACAAGTGCTCTCACGTCCAGTCTAGCCATATAGTTCCCATCCAGAAGAAATCAATAGAGTGGAGAGATGGGCTGGCTGAATCTGTCAGGTCAAGCCACTAAGGTGGTGACAGATGATATGAGGCCAGAATGAAAAGAGACCAGCTGTCCAGAGTAGTTAGTTTGGTGGAGAGAAGTAGGTGCACACTGTCTATCAAAAACGACCAATGAAGACTGGGGAGATGCCTCAGAAGTTAAGGACACTGGCTGCCCTTCCAGAGGACTTGGGTTCAGTTCCTAACACCCACATGGCAACTTAAAACCATCTGTAACTCCAGTTCCAGGAGATTGTGTGCACAAGGTTCACTTACATACATCCAGGTGAAACACTCACACACAAATAAAAGAAAAACAAATACGGAAATTGCAAAGATGAGGAGACAGTTTAGTCTGAGGAAACAAAGGGCCATAACAACAGTCAAGGTGTTCATGATAACAGGATGCAGGGTTCTGATCCTGCAAACACTGTGCACTCTGTTGGTGTCTATGGAATTAGCCACCACCTCTCCAAGTCACAATTCCTTGGGTTGTGGCCTTTATATAATATTTGGAAGGATATTCACTTTATTTGGTTAATTCCTGTTTTAAAACAGTTCGACCAATACTTCTACAGACCAAATGCCTTTCTTTACTTATCCATACAACAGGCAGTCTTCTCCTGCACGTCCCTAAGAACCTCTTTCTGCCTTAATTGCCAGAGTTTATCTATTTTCCTTCTGTATTCTCTGCTATTAGAGATCCTGTGCAAGCTCACAAATACACATATAAATTTAAAATGTTTTGTGAAAGCCATTTTGACTATGACTAAAGGATAACCTTACTTTGACAGTAACCCCAGTGCTCTGATTTCTGGCCTGAGGCCTGACTCCTTGGACTCATACACCAGAGTGGAGAAGGCACACAATACAGAAGCCTCCAGTGAGCCTCCACATGCCTCGTCCTAAAAGCCAAGACCAACACTCACACTAAAGCTGCAGAAACTCAAGTAATTCATGCAGTACATGACTCTTTGCCTTAAAACATACTAAAAAAGAACATAAGCACTGACTGCCTATAATCTCCTGCTTCTCACTGTCTGTGTCTCCACTCCTCCCTGCTGCTCTCTGATCCTGCTAATTCCTTCACTGTGTTCCCAACTTTCTCTGATCTCGGACAGCCTGCCAGTGATTAATCATCTAGCCACTGAATAAACATTTAAGAATAAGTTTACTTAAATTATAAACTATTAAAGCAATTAAAAATACAGGTGAATAAGCAATCATCAAATTATCAGTTTAAGCTATAAACTGTTACAGATAACTTTCATTTAAATTATGAGCTACTAAAGATAATTTTAAGTACACATGTAAGTATAAAGCAGAGCTACTTGCTATACTACCACAGTGCAGCTACTTGATGTCCTACTACAGCAGAACTACAAGATGTCCTAGTAGGCTGCAGTGGAAACACTAGAGGATGGGTACATAATAGTACTCTTAACCATGGTGCGGGAGAATTGTCTGTATTCTGTCAATTATGCTTCAAATAAATGCTGATTGGCCAGGCAAGAAGTATAGGTGGGAAAACCAGACAGGAAGTAGAGGTGGAGCAAAGAGAACCGGAGTATTCTGGGAAGAAGGAAGTTTTTTCCCCAGTCCAGCCCAGACCACCAAAGAAGCAAGATGTGTTCTACGCCGCTGAGAAAGGTACTGAGCCACGTGGCTAACATAGATAAGGAGAATGGGTTAATATAAGCTACAAGAGCTAATAAGAAGCCTGAACTAATGAACCAATCAGTTTTATAACTTATGGAGATCTCTGTGTGATTTTTCTCTGGGACTAAATGGCTAGGGGACCGGATGGGACAGAAATCCCCAAAAGCCCAGCCCTCATGTTACATAACTATATCATTCATTAATCAGACATGAAATGCTACACTGTCAATTTTGCCATTGTCCACATTACTAATTAAATGTATTACTAATCTTTGAAAGCATCAATACTTGATTCCAAATGGAAAGCACAATTTTACTTCAGAGAGAATAAAACAGTCTCTAGTGCAAATTATTAATATTTAACCTGGATGGTCTGATGGAAATATATGCCCTGATATTTTGCATCAAAAAGTTATGTTTATATTGATTTTGCTGATTATATGACAATAGTAAATAGATTTGTGAATAAATATGAGCTACAGTTTTAATAAGTGACCACAGTCACAGCCATTCTTCCTTTTAGAATGACATTAACTCTTTATTAGTGTATACTGTAAATACGGAGGTTTGGTTTTGTTTAAGACAGGTACTCAAGAGAATTTTCTGAGTCCCAGCAGACTCTGAGTATAGATTTTGAACAACGTTGGAACTATTAACACTTTGCAGATTTTCCGACACACCAAATGTGTGTTACATAGAGATGAACGGAGGTGGAAGATTATGGTTTCAAAGCGGTATCTTTGGTCTTCAAACCAACAAGGGCAAACTTGTGCCTATTGATCTTGGTTGTCAAAGGACTTAAAATCATCTCTGGGTGATAACACCTTAAGATAAACCTCTGGGTGTGGCTGTAAGGGTGTTGGCAGTGAGGCTTAACTGTGACAGGAAGCTCACCGTGCCTGTGGCTGGCACCCTTCTATAGGTGCTGGTCCTGGAGCGGGAAACAGCGCGGCCCGAGCAAAGCACAAGCACTGACCACTTTGCTTTCTGGGTATGCAGAAGATATGACTACTGTTTACATCCCTACCGCCTCAGGCAGAGCTGCCCTCACGGTCAGGCTCCCTACCATGATGGACTGTACAGCCTCGTGAAGTCAGCCAAGAATAGCCCCTCGTCCTGACGCTGTTTTTATCAGATATTCTGTCGAAGCAACAAGTAGCCAATGCAATGTGCAAAGTATTTGTTTTGTTGGAGATACATCACACAAAAACCTGCACACGGTGTTTAAGAAAGAATGTCTGCTCTATGTTTGTACGTTTGCCTCACTCTGGCTCTTTTCCGAAATCTTCATCTTTATACTTTGCAGTTTCAATAGCCCTTTCTTTTCTCCATTATTTGTATTTTATTTACCATGAGAATCTCCAGTTCCATCCATTCTCCTGACATTGCCATAATTTCATTCTTTATGGGCAAATATCTGTTATAAATTCCACATCTTCACTCATCTGCTGATGAACCTCTAGGCACATTCCATAATTTAGCTATTGTGAGCTCTAGTGATAAACACAGGTGTTCAACTATGTTAAATACTTTTCTCTGGTTTGTTTCATTTTGTTCTCTGACAATCACACACATACAAAAACAAAACACACTATTATATTCTGAATACGTTCTTCCCGAAACAGGGTTTCTCTGTAGCTTTGGAGTCTGTCCTGGAACTTGCTCTGTAAACCATGCTGGCCTCAAAGTCAGAGATCCACCTGTCTCTGCCTCCTGAGGGCTGGGATGAAAGGCCTGCACCACCACAGTCTGGTTCCCTCCCTCTCTTTATCATCCTCTCTTCTATCTATCCAAGACCCTTTCCTAGATGCATGGCTTTTGTTCCCATTTTGTGACTGACTCATTTAGTTTAACCATCTCTGTGAGCACTGGATTGAGCCCTAGCAGGGCAAAAAAATAGGTACACAGCTGAAGGCAACGACTTACCTCCCTGTATCTATCAGTAACAGTTTAGTGATGAGATATGGAGGCCCCTTTCCCTTCCTCCATACATGCCTAAATGTCAGCAGATTTACTCTTATGCAGACATACAGGCATTCACAGGCTGTGTGTTCATGACTCTAATGTCTGTGTCTTGCCAGGAGACAGGGATTCACTGTATAGTCCAACCAGCCAGAAATTCAGTATATAGAAAAGAGTGGCCTTGAATTTGCAGTGATTTTCCCATCTCTATTGTCCAAGTTATAGAAGTATAAGAATATACCTAGTGCAAGTTATCTCTATGGTATATTGATTTATCAATCTTTGGATATATATCCCAAAGTGGTATATAGTTGAGTATTTGGTATTGATTTCCAATTTATATTCTAGTTATATAAGTCTATAGCCACTTTAGCATACAAGGGACCCTTTCCCACATCCCTGTAGCATCTGTTGTTATAAGTATCTTAGTAATAGCCATCTGACTGGGGCAAGATGGAGCCTCAAAACAGAATGATATTTCTCTGATGACTAGAAATGGTGAACATTTTAGTCAGTAAATATTGGTTATGTATGTTTCTTCTTTTGAGAAGTATCTACTCAATTCAAATGCTCACTTTTGATGGAATGACATGGGTTTTCAATATTTTATTAAAATTTCATTTATCTATTTTGTGTGTCCATATACTCATGTATGTGTTTGAACATATGTGCCATGGCATGCACGGGGAGTCAAAGTACAACTGATGGGAGTTAGCTTTCTCCTTCTACCACGTGAGGCTTGGGAACTGAACTCAGTTCATCAAAGTTAGTGCCAGTGCTTTAAATGGCTGAGCCTTAAACTGATGAGGTTTGAATGGCCTGGTCTTGCTATTTCTTGACCCCTTCCTATTCCCCCCCCCTCCTCCTTTTTCTTATTTCAATGATCCTACTTCTCCTTTGTACCTTGACGTTAGTGTCTCATGTGCAAAACCAGTGTTTGGGAACTGGATTCAAAGGGCTCCAAGCTGACAGGGAGTCATTCTTTCTGTATGTGTTCCCTTTTCTAAACTCCAACAACATCTGATCCATTTTAGTACTGGTTAAATGTACCTCCATAGTTTAATAAGTGTCCATTTTGGATAAGCTTTAACCAATAAATTTTCCAAAGGGATTAAGAATGGTTTGTAAATTAAGAGTTAATATCTGCTATCAATTTTAACAGCAAGTATAAAACAAACAAACAGATAAAGAGGTAAGTTTTAAACAAACAGACAGATAAAGAGGTTAAGTTTAAAGTGTGCGTATGTGGGGGACACGGAAAATGCAGCTTTTGAAATTGCTAGAGGGAGGCCTGGGGAAAGACCCATTCTTGGGCATATATTATATAACTAGTATATGAAATATTCTAATGTCAAAAACAGCAATCAATCTAGAAGATAGCTTTCTAGCCATATATCAGAAGATAAAGTCACAGACTCCCCCTCAAAAAATGAGGAATTTAAAAAAGCAGCAAGCAGTCTGATATGGCTCCAGGAGAAGTCATACTGCAAACATAAAGCTTCCAAGTTAATAAGCAAAATAACTGGATTTGAAACAGTGACAATTCAAGGCTTTTATTACTTATACTATTTCAGAGGCTTCCTGTCTTTTTTTTACCATGACCCATTCTAAGAAGGGCAGTTTTCTTCATGGTTCAGTATATGAATGTATGACATGAACCATAGTATCACGAATTAACGCCTACCCCTAAAGGCACACACTCTGTAACTTCCTAGTCTCCTTTATATGACTGCTGGGCACCAAACCAAAGTCCTCTCTATATGAGCTATAGGTGCTCTTAACTGCTCAGCTATCTTTCTAGACCCTTGCTAGAAAGCTTTTTAATAAGAATTGGCTGTTTAATGAAGTAGTACCATATTTTAAATAAACTACTAATTAAATAAATTGTTTCTTAATTTGTACTGCCACTAACTTCATTCCATCAAAAGAAGAATCCATGCTTTCTAGATTTCACAGCAATATCAAGAGTGCATATATATCTATACTTTATATATACCTTCCTATACCTATCCACATTTACACTCTAACTCCTCACATTCAGCAACACTAAGTAGGATCTGGACAAATAGACAGAGGCTGGGGATGCATCTCAGCAACAGAGAACTTACTTAGTATGCATAAGGCCCTAGCTTCTGTCCATAACACAGGGCTGTAGGATAGGTGGGGCTTTAACTGAGATAGCTGTGTTTCATGCCTAATGCTTCAATGATGTTTAATACTTAAAGAGGATACAAGCATTCAATAAGTAACTTTGTTACTAATGGCATGTGTAAGTCCTAGAATGGAAAAGTGCATCTCTCAAGAGCATATTTCTGGAGACCCTAAGCCAGCCAAGGAGGCCATTATTCTAAAAAGAGAAACATGCTGAGATAGAGGGAAAGGAGAAAAGTCCTCAGCCCTAGAAAGACTTCTAGGTGAAGAGAAGAACATGAACAGGACCCCTGCATGTGTGATGACAGCTCTCTCGACAGCCTCATAGTTTGCCAACAGGAAATGAAACTGCACACTTGGTATGACAGCACCAAATGATGCTTCTCTAGGCGGGCGGGGGTGGGTTCTTACACTAGCGAATCTAAGACGAAAGTTGTGCAGCACAGCAAAATAAAAACTTCCTTAATTTATTCAATTTCCTATCCAGAATTTAAAAAAAAAAAGAAATTTAAGGAGACAGTTAAAATGCTATCCTACTGTTCGTATTAGATAATTTAAATAATTGCCTACATATTTAAAATTTTTCCTTTCAAATCTGTGACAGGGAAGCAGCGCTGCCATCCTGAGTAAGGGGACTGAAGCAGTGGCACTGTCGTGAGAACGAGCAGGTGCGGGCACAGCGGCCGGAGCTTGCTCTTTGGTTTGGAACTCACTTTATGATGTATGTAAATACAGAGTAAATACAGACTTTTTTCTGGGATGTTTCCTTTTTTTATATTCTGCTATTGTTGCTTTTGCTATTCCTTCTTTTTTTTTTTTTTTTTCTAGTTTAAATCTTTCGTTAACAGGACATATGTGACAAATGATTAATTGAGGGTTTCCTAAGGAAAAAGGTGCATGTGTGTACATGAGCAGCTCACTAAATTCATCAGTCACCTATGGTACATGTATGTAAAAACAAGAACATCCAAGCAAAAACACATCAGATAACTCTGTACCAAAGATTATACAGTGAAGACCAAGGTCAAATAAACAATGTTCTGCCTCTTGGAATTCCTTCAACTTATGATCTGTTTCTGCATCAATTCTAGCAGTGCTTTCCTACTAGATCTCACAGGAAGGTAGGAATGAGGGAAAAATAAACAAGAGCAATCTTTTCTTCTTTTCCAAAAAAAGTCAGGGCCTTTTCTCCCAGGGAGACAGAACAAAGCTGAGTCAGGAGGCCAGGTTGAAAGGGACAGAGGGCAGTTCTCACACCTTGTTCATAACCTGGAATATGGAAATGGGCCAGCAGCGTCAGAATTTCCTGCAGATTGAATCAAAACTGACTTCTCGACCTCAATGCACAGTTTTCTGATTCAATTTGAGAACTCTGCACTATACTATATAGATTCCCACTCTTTATTAAAGACAACTAATAATAACTAGAATAAAAATTTTATAAACAAACAACCCTCTTCCTTTGGAAATTAAAGAGATACAGAATTTTCATAGAAACACTTTAAGGGATTTTTCTTTGTATATTAGGTGTACACATTCAGTAGATCTTTTGATACACAAAATTAAGACATTTAGATTGTGCGAACTGTCTAATTCATATAACTATTTCATATGAGCATCAGCATTGTAATATAATTAATAATCTTTTTAAAGTATAAGTTGCACTCATTTCTGTAACTCAAATATTATGAAATTTGATTTCTGAAGATATGACTTTTAGTTAACACACGTAGGTAGATTATATTTTAATTAGTTCCTTTTCATCACCTTTCAACACTGTTCACACTAGCGAATAAATATTACTGTTTCCAAGGACCAACAGAATAGATTAATTACGTCTGGGATGAAATAATTTACTTTACAAGAGGTAGAAATCAACTGCTAAAACCAGAAGATCCTCAGGAAATTTTCCTAGTTATTTGTTTTGCTAAATTATGAAAGCACAGAAGTTAAGACAGTGCAGTCTAGTCTGAAGTAGGGCTTCAACATCCCTCTGCAGCGTCCAGTGCTATCTGCATCACCTGTAACATGAAGGCCGCACAGAAGGACTCTTACCCAGATCTAGTCGTTTTGAACTCCACCTTGAGGATAGGCTTGCATGGCTCTGGTTTCTTCCCATCCTTTAGCTGTTTTCCTAAAATATATTGTTCTGCATTACATTCTACATTACTCTAAGTTCTTACATTGATAATTTACAAAGGAAAAATAAAATATATTAAAATACCCTTTTAGACAAAATAACAGTTAACTTCATATATGAATAGCTAATTAAGATTAAAAATGAAATATAATGAAACCCATCAATAAATGTTTTAAAATAATTTTGAAAGAAATATTTAGCATGAAATAAAACATTTTATAATCATGACATCAAATTACTATGTGAAATACTGTCAAAAAGGCAAACAAATTGAATAACCTAATGTTTATGGGATTAAATCTTAGCAACAGAACATGGTAGCCTTCTCACATGTTGACTGTGGCTATCTGATAAGTAGTATAGTTTCAACTTGCTTAGTGAATAAACATTTTAAAATAGCACAATTTGAAAAATAATATATCTCTATCACATTTTCACCCAAGTACCATGGCCTGCAAAATTAAATTGTTAATAAATTCATTGACATTTCTTCTAAAGAAAAATGATTATAAACCAACCTATTGCAATAAATATTTTTCTTTAAAAATATTGCTATTCATTATCTAATTTTAGAGATTCATGACAGAAACAGAAAAAGAACACATCTACCCTCCCTTTTTTAAAAGAGAAAGAGTAGTACTCTCCGTGTCATTACATTTCTCCTGACAAACCATGGAAGTTGGAAAGAGTCTTGAGGATTCTTAGAAACTCCCAGCCCAGCACACTCTAGGGACTCTGACAACTGGAGCTTTGTGCCCGAGTCCCTAACCACATTCTGTACTTCATGTGTGCTCTTTCCTTTGTCATTGTTCAGAGTGAGAGAAAGAGAGAAAGAGGGGGAGGGAGAGGAAGAGGAAGAGAGAGAGAGAGAGAGAGAGAGAGAGAGAGTCTGTTTTTTGCTTGTTTTTTCAAAGAAGCAATAAATATAAAATGGAACAAAGCATATTTAACAAACAGTGCTGGCATAACTGGATATCAACAAGTAGAAGAATGAAAATAGATCCATATCTATCACCATGCACAAAATTCAAGTTCAAATGAATCAAAGACCCCAACATAGAGCCAGCCACACTGAACTTCATAGAAGAGAAAGTGGGAAGTACACTTGAACACACTGCCACAGGAGACCACTTCCTAAATACAACCCCAGCAGCACAGACACTGAGAGAAACGATTAATAAATGGGAACCCCTAAAACTGAAAAGCTTCTGTAAAGCAAAGGACATGGTCAACAAGAAAAAACGACAGCCTCCGGAATGGGAAAAGATCTTCGATAACCCCACATCAGACAGAGGTCTGATCTTCAAAATATAGATGAACATGGGATGTACTCACTCATAATCGGTTTCTAGCCATAATTAAAGGACATCGAGCCTATAAATTTGGGATCCTTGAGAAGATAATAAGAAGGTGAACTCCCAAAAAAAGATATAGTAATCCTCCTGGATATTGGAAGTAGACACGATCGCCAGGCAAAATTGGGAACTTGAGGGTTGGGCGAGACTGAGCCAAGGGAAGATGGGGAGAGAAAAATGTGAAGGGGAGAACGGGGGGAGCTTGGAGGAATGGGGTGCTTGGGATATAGGAAGGGTGGATATGGGAGCAGGGAAGAATATATCTTAATTTAAGGAGCTACCTGAGGGTTGTCAAGAGACTTGACCCTAGAGGGGTTCCCAGGGAGACGCCCCCAGTTAGTTCCTTGGGCAGCTGAGGAGAGGGAGCCTGAAAAGGCCAGTTCCTATAGCCATACTGATGAATTTCTTGCATATCACCATAGAACCTCCACCTGACGATAGAAGAAGAAAATGACAGAGCCCCACATTGGAGCACCGGACTGAGCTCCCAAGGTCCTGATGAGGAGCAGAAGGAGGGAGAACATGAGAAAGAAAGTCAGGACCGTGAGGGAACCTCCAGCTGGCGACAGATGGGGAAGGTGACTGAGCCCCACATTGGAGCACTGGACTGAGCTCCCAAGGTCCTGATGAGGAGCAGAAGGAGCAAGAACATGAGGGAGAAAGTCAGGAATGTGAGGGGTGCGTTCACTCATGGAGACGGTGGGACAGAACTAAAGGGAGATCACCAACTCCAGTTGGAATGCGACTGATGGATCATGCGACCAAACCCGTCTCTGAATGTGGCCAACAGCGGAGGCTGACTGAGAAGCAAAGGACATTGGCGCTGGGCTCTGATTCTTCTGCATGGACGGGCTCTGTGGGAGCCTTCTCATCTTGGTCGATCACCTTCCTGGACCTGGGGGGAGTTGGGAGGACCTTGGACTTAGCATAGAGTGGGGATCCCTGATGGCTCCTTGGCCTTGAGAGGGAGGGAGGGGAGGTATGGGTGGAGGGAAGGGGAGGGAAGGGGGAGAAGGAGGGGAGGGAAGGGGGAGGAGGAGCAGAGGGAGGGGGGAGGAGGAGGGAAGGAGATGGAAATTTTTAAATATAAAAAAAAATAAACCATGAGAAAAAAAAAAGAAATTGGTCATAAAAAGAACAAATAATCCAATAAAAAAATTAAGTACATGCTGGGTGGTGGTGGCACACGCCTTTAATCCCAGCACTCGGGAGGCAGAGGCAGGATCTGAGTTCCAGGCCAGCCTGGTCTACAAGAGCTAGTTCCAGGACAGGCTCTAGAAACTACAGGGAAACCCTGTCTTGGAAAAAAAAAAAAAAAAAAAAAAAACAAAAAATTAAGTACAGACCGAAACAGAGAACTCTCAACAGACGAATCAAAAATGGCTGAGAGACACTTAAGGAAATGTTCAACATCCTTAGTCATCAAAAAAAAAAAGCAAATCAAAACAACTCTGAGATTCCATCTTACACCTGTAAGAATGGCCAAGATCAAAAACACCGATGACAACTTATGCTGGAGATGTTGTGGGGTAAAGGGAACACTTCTGCATTGCTGGTGGGAATACAAGCTGGTACAACCCCTTTGGATGTCTGTATGGCGATTTCTCAGAAAATTAGGAAACAACCTTCCTCAAGACCAAGTAATACCACTTTTAGGTATATATCCAAAGGATGCTCAATCATGCCACAAAGACATGTGCTCAAATATGTTCATAGCAGCATTACTTATCATAGCCAGAACCTGGAAACAACCTAAATACTCTTCAACCAAAGAATGGATAAGGAAAATGTGGTACATTTACACAATGGAGTACTACACAGCAGAAAAAATAACGACATCTTTAATTTTGCAGGCAAATGGATGGAGCAAGAAAACATTTCGAGTGAGGTAACCCAGACCCAGAAAGACAATTATCACATGTACTCATTCATAGGTGGTCTTTAAACATAAAGCAAAGAAAATCAGCCCACAAATCACAATCCCAGAGAACCTAGACAACAATGAGGATCCTAAGAGAGACATAAATAGATCTCATCTACATGGGAAGTAGAAAAAGACAAGATCTCCTGAGTAAATTGAGAGCATGGGACCTTGGGAGAGAGTTGAAGGGGAGGGGAGAGGTAGAAAGGGTAGCAGAGAAAAATGTAGAGCTCAATAAAAATAATAATAATAAAGAAACAGAAGTAAATCTGTTTAGCTTTTATGTATTGAAACTGCATTTCTAAGCATTTATTGCACAGACACAAAAGGACTGGTTAAGAGGGCATGTGTACAAGGACAGAACTACAGCATCATGGCCGGTGTCTATAGATGCAAGATCCCCTGGGACTGCAGTCGCGGTGACTGTGAACTGCCTGACACGAGTGGTGCTCACTAAGTTGACTCTCCAGCCCCAAACACTGTCAGTATTTAGAGCCCACTAGTGCACTGACCGAGGTTTTCTGAGACTACGTTTGTATATCTTCTATAAAAACTGGCTAGGGACAAGAATGTTCTATCTCCTTTTCTTGCTCAACTATCTTTTGAAATTGCTAATATTGTATTTTAGCATTCAGTCTTTTATTTTTATTAATTTGTAAGCTTACTTAAGTAAAAGCACAGGACAGTTCTTTGAACTCTGTAAACTGATTGCCTTGTCAAAACACTGAAAATATCTGGTTGATTATAAAATACAGCTTCATAAATCAGAATAACCCTACTCCACATCTTCTTTCTTTCTTATCAGAAAGATAATTATTACGTTTCTTTAACTTTTTTGGTCATCTAGCTACAATGAGTTGGTCTAAGACCTACTGACATTTTATTCCAGAATTTCATCATGCATATCCATTTTCCCCTGCCAATACTGAAACCATCCTTATTTACTCTGAATACAACTGATCACTAACTGGCAGCCAAGTCAGGTTGTCCCGATGTATTAGCATTATAGTCATGTTCAAGATGTCAATTTTATGTGTACCACTGAAATGTCATTTACTACATCTTGGGCATGAGGTTCAAATTTTCATTATACTCTGATGTATATTCTTCATCACACATAGCTCTGTTTTCATTCCTGCTACTTGTCAAAGCTCTACCCATTCTTGTCAAAATTCCTCTACTTGTGAAGATAGGCTAGTATTGATTTGCAATAATGCCCTGCTTTTTATCCTTTTGTTCCTTTATATATTCTCACTAAAATAATCTTGTGCTTCTCTTTTCTACTTCATAATACCCCTCTTCTTCAAGATCCAGCTTAAATATACTGAATTTGTGAAATATTCCTATTTATCCTCAGTCCAAAAACATAGCCTTATAGTATTACATATGCTTTTATCAACAGCTGTTAAAATGTTTGCAGTTACCAGTTTATCAATCACTTTACTTGACTGTGAAAGTTTATCAAGGCTGATAACATTCTAGTAACTGATCCACGAGAGACTGGAGGTCCTCAATAAACATCTGTTGAGTAAGGTTCATTTAAAAAAAGAATCTGACAATTAGCCTATAATAGTTAATTTATTATATTATATATAACTCAGAACTATCCCAATTCTGTATGTTTGGTTCCATAACAAAATATTTTTGCATACTGAAAAGAATGAGAAATATCTTTATTTGTCTATTTAGTCACATGATGAAAATTATTTCCATAATTTAGGGTTAGATAAAATATAGTATTAGTTTTGTCTGATTTATTTTACTGAATTTAATACTACTATTAGTAAATTTTATGTTACCTTAGTGCTCAAATTATATTCCAATTAGGATATGACTTTCTAAAAAAATTAGTTGGCCAACTGGAAAAACATAATGCCAATATTAATAACATTATTTTGAAATAATAGACTGAGAGAATTTACCATGCTTATTTAGTGAGGAAATGAAGCTCATTTCAAGCACTAAAGACTAGGAATGAGGTGGAATCTGGGCTCTGACTATACGGCAAGAAGAATATGATATATGATGTATTGTTGAAAGTCCATATTCCCCTGGGTATGCCCCAAGAACTGAAAGATACTAGTCCTGACCACTCCAAAAGAATCCCTAAGTGTTTCTCTTGGAGCTCCAGAAGCCAGATGTGATGGTTGCAGCCAGAGACTTAACACAACCCTGCCATGGGGAGCTGAAATACAGGAAGCTTCAAAAGTCCTCCATGTATCCATTCTTCTGCCTTTTGATTCTTTGTATTTAAGAAACAGTCTTATTTAAGATAATCATCAGTCTGACTATAGGGCAAAGACAGTCGGGCACCCTCTCCTCTATTCTTAGGGTCTTAGCTGGGGTCATCCTTTTGGATTCCTGGGAATTTTCCCAGAGCCAGGTTTCTTGCTAACCCCATAATGGCTCCCTCAACCAAGATATCTCTTTCCTTGCTCTCATCTCTGTCCTTTCTCCATCTCAACTATCCCATTCCCTCAAGTTCGCCTCAACCTTCCCTGTCTTCCCTCTTCTTCCCCTTCTCCCCTCCCTTCTACCCCCTTGCCCCCATACTCCCAATTTTGTCAGGCAATCTTGTCTGTTTCCAATTTCCAGGTGGGTCTATATATGTTTTTCTTTGGGTTCACCTTATTACTTAGTTTCTCTTGGATCATAAACTATAGGCTCAATGTCTTTTGTTTATAGCTAGTATCCACTTATTAGTGAGTACTTGCCCTGTAGTCAAATTATCTTAAATATCATCATAGAACCTTTGTCCAACAACAGATGGAAACAGAAGTAGAGACCTACATCAGAGCACTGGAATGAGCTCCCAAGGTCCAGTTTAAGAGTAAAAGGAATGAGAATATGAGCAAACTTGATGTTTCAATGACATTGTCACATATACATCAACAGCTTGTGGCAATTTTAAGAAGACAAAAGTTAAGTCTCTTACAATTAACAACATGATCTGCCTTTGGACAGATGAAGACATGATGTTCAGGCAATATCACAATATTAGTTCCATGAAATGATCATAATATTCTTCACTAAATCAAAATCAACTCCCCCAAACCATACAACAGTCTATCACAATTTGGGCAGTCTTTAACATGGAGGCGTCCTTACCATGAGGAGTGATGGTCTGTACAGGTTTAGCAGGGGACCTCACATTCCATATGGTCAAAGTGCCATCAGAATGACTGCAAATAAATTGTTTTCCTTCATGATGCCAAGCCACAGAGTGAATAGCCTACACAGGGTGAACAATTCTATTATCATACTAGTGACAAATGGTTTGGCAATTGATTTTAATAAATTTTTATAGTTTCCAAGCTAGACAATATATTAACTACATTCTCAAAATAACTTAGTCCTCCCACAATACAAATAAGACATTTCATAATAGAACTGTTTAATTCCTCCTAATAATGCATTTCTTAAGCATACATTAGGACACTGTGACAATGACATATACAATATGACATACAACAAGTTCAGGCAAAGTGTTCTTAGAGCATATCAGAATCAGCCCCACCAAAACATAAACTACCAAGTTACTACAAACAATGCCTGATGGAAGGAATCAGCCACCCTGAGATAAAAGATTTGTTTTAATTAGCTAAAAATCTATCCTAAAATTCAAAATTTTTATTAAGGATTATGATCAATGAAAACTCCTCAGGATGAACATCAAAGCTTATTTTCAATACCTCAGAATAATTATGGAGGCAATTTTTAATCTGAGAAAACCATACTCGTTTCCTTTGAATTACTTTATTCCATGTGTATTAGTGTTTTGCCTCTGTGTACGTCTGTAAACTAGTGTGCTCCTAGTGTACCCAGGGGCCAGGGAGGACACTAGATCGTCTGAAAATAGGGATTACAGAGAGTTGTGTGGCCCCGTGTGGATGCTGGTAATCAAACCTGGGTCCTCTGGAAAGCACCCAGGGCTCTTAACCATCTTTCCAGTACCCCAAGGAGACCCTTAATTCCTGTGCTATCTCTTCAGACCCATGAGAAGATCCTTTCTGATTAGAATATTATACTTCTAATCCACATCCAGAAAGTTTATGTGACTGACGAGTTTTTCCTCTATTTTCTCCCTCTAAATTGTGACTTTTCTCTATAAAATCATATTTTTAGAAAATCAATTCCTGAGGTTTGCTTTGAACTTCTTATTTTCGAGTTGGCGTGATGCACTTTTCATTCTTAATGGTCAGCTGACTTTCAAAGGTGCCCTGCTGAACTATGGGAACTGCACAGCACAGCAAGAAAGCAGTTAACGTAAATGCACAAAAAAGTCTATCATACAATTACAGCCAACACTTTAAATTATTTCAATGTCTCCTTATTTGGGTTCTTTGTGTGCTTATAAATTTAAGCTAAAATTATACAGCATTTTAATTCAGGTTGGATGAAAACATTTACATGATTAGCAACACAGAGTGTACATGTGAACATTTAATACACATTTCTGATTCAAAATATTTCTACCAAAATTTGAAATAGAGTAGTTAGGCAAATAACTCCAAATATACTTAAGTCACTATAAAACCTCAATTTTAAGATAACTTTTACGGGGGCTAGAGAGATGGCTTAGTGGTTAAGAGAGCTGGCTGCTCTTTCAAAGGACCCACGTTCAATTCCCAGCACCCAATGGCAGCTTGCAACTGTCTGTAACTCGAGGATCTTACACCCTCACATACACATACATGTAGGAAAACACCAATGCACATAAAATAAAAATTACATTAAAAATAAAATAACTTTTACCTTTATATATACTACCGTGAAGTTATTTCCATAGAATGTGATCAGTGTTGAGAAGTTAACCAAAGCTATTCAAAGTATTTTTTTAAAAAGAGAAAACACATGTATTGTTTGGAATATGACTGCTGAGCGGTGCAACCTGAATCTAGTGAAGGGGAAATATTAGAGAAATGGATAGTCCTCAAAGCACCGAATGCTCTGCAGAAGGAGCACACGAGGACTGCTGCAGCTACATGAGCTGCGGGTACAACAACGTTTCTCAGAGAGAGCGCCATGACTCAGAAGGTTCACTGATGACTGATACCAACAATGCACTGTGTGCTCTAACTCCTTGGAAAGGAAGGTGATATGAATGTATTACTAATGGAATATATATATATATGTATGTATATATATATATGAATGTATCTTAATGCAATTAGAAAAACTTCTGTAACTACCCTAACATCAAATCTAAGCCAAGACTGAAAATCCAATTCCTTGAAAAGCTGTTGGGAGCTATAGCAATGTCAAGATCTTTATGGACAGCATTGCTGTTACCTCATCATACGTGTATCTGTAGTCAGCCTTCTTCGACTTGAGGTCCCAGAGGACAACTGTTCCAGACTCAAAGCCGATCAAAAGCTGGGGAAAGGAAAGAACACCTTACTGAGAAGTGACTTGTTTTCTGTATAAAATATTTATTTTGGACAATAAAGCTAATCATTCATATGCTTCATGCATAAAACTTTAATATAGTCAAACACCTGCACTGGGAGTTACTAATCACACAGACGACAAATGAGAACATGGCAGGGCGGAGTTACATGCCTTTGATGATTAGCGACTCAAAATACAAGTGATAGTGCAAAGAGAAAGCAAGTTTCTTGAAGTCATGAGCCTATATGCTGATACATTTCTAAAAATTACTAATAAAATTGTGCATTTATATGTGTTTGAGATATTACAATTTCAAAGATCTATATATCATCAAGGAATTTCACTCAATGTACCTACTGATTAATTTCAATAAATCATCCCATATTCTTTCATGAAATTAAAGCTGAAGGTTCCGATAACCATACTGCTTCCCAACATAAAGCCAGATGTATGTTCTACACTATGCACACCCTCTGGAGCCTGACAGTCTCTATACTGTGTGCCCTGATGACCACAAGGAATCAGTTGTCTGTCCCAGACCTGGCAGTCATCATGAATGCTAGTCCTGCCTTCAACAAGAAACACCATTAACTAACTTTAATATGATGTTCTGCATATCTCTCATTTATATCCTCCCCAACCCTAGTACCTCCCTCCTGGAAAAATACAGAGATCTCCTTTCTGACCCATTCCATATATTGGAAGACTGGCTACGATATCCCGAAGCTGAAAAAGAAATACGTATGCTTCTATTTAAAATCTGTCAGCCTCACCATTCTATTCATGATAAAATAAAAAATCAACTATACAGTTATCAGATTTATCACTGTCTGATTTCTACTAAGTTCTCCAAAATTGGCCCTCACACCTCTCCTGCCCAACACACTCCATTTGCTGATTCTGGAATTTGTTTCTCCAAGCATTCTCATATTTAACTTTTGTACATGCTGCCTTCCTGTCTGGGGGGCAGGGTGCTGTTTAAATGGAATCCCCTGATTAGCCCCACTTATCATCAGATATGCTCATAGCAGCTGCCTCTGGGGAAGACTTCCCTGAATGACCACATGTTACATCAATGGCCTTCCATTGTGCTCCAGTAATACTCCATCCTTTGATAGTCAGAAGGGTTAGTTTTTACTATACCATTTTCATCTGAATTCTCTTAGACTATAAAACTGGCTCATTGGGTAAGGACTAAAACTATCTTGTTCACTATTATACTTTTAACATATGTCATGGAGCCTGATATGTTCTTGCCTTATAAATTGTATACTGTCTATCTGTGGCCCCATACCCCTGCCCAGTGTGATAGTTGTAAACACTGACTGTCATTTTGCTAGGCTCTAGAATCACCAAAGAGACATGCCTTTAGGCATGGCTATAAGGGGTTATCGTGCTTATGTTAACTGGAGTAGGACAAACCATCCTAAATGTAGATAGCACCCTCCATGGGCTGGGGTCCTGGACTGAAAGACAACAAAGTGAGCTAAACATTAGCTATGAGAGGTGAACATTAGCTATCAGAGGTGAAATACATACTCCTGAAAAGACCTTGCCATGGTTTCCTTTCCTCCAGAAAGCTTGGATACAAGATATGGCAATGTCCCATAGAGGATGGAGGACATTCAGAAATAACAAGAGGAAAAATTTCCAAACTGATAAACTATGTTAGCAGCTCAAGGTATAGGTAAAGAAAGAGCTCTGGATGTGAGAGTGCCACTTCACAGACTTGTAACTTTAAGGAATTTGCTTTGACTGTTCACATTTTTAATAATCTAAGGAGGTCACAGTACTCTTTAGCCTCTTTCAGCCTAACACAACATCCAAATGAAGTCTGAATTATGTCCAACAAGTTAGGGTTGAATGATTGCAAGCTTCTCAGATCTTCTCTGCAGAAGCAAGTCAAGGAAAATAAGAACCTCAGTTATGTAAGTCCTCGGAAAATCTCCACACGATTTATTCCTGCTAGAAGGCTTCATTTGGCAGTGGGTGGCAGTTAATGTATGGGGCCCTAACTGGTCAAAGTGCTGAGAATGACTATTTAGTGTTTAGTCCTAAAAGGGACATCTTTATCATGACCACTGCCATGCCCCCCAGACTCACAAATACACATAAACACACACACACACACCACAGAGAGAGAGAGAGACAGACAGAGAGAGAGAGAGAGAGAGAGAGAGAGAGAGACTAAGTTGGTGAGCATCACAGAAGAGGGAGCACAAAGAATATGAAAGGCAGGGGAAGGGAAAATGTTTCTGGCAGGACATGGCTATTGCATTCATAAACTCACAGCCACTGCGGTCACCTGAACTAGAGCTATCCTGCCAACACTGTAGCAGGCATGGTACAGGGAAAACCAAAGCTCCATCCTAGCTGAGGAATTACAAACAGTTAAGGTGCTGAGGTGGGGGGGGGGAGTCATTTTCCATAAGTGGTACAGGCACTTGGAAGTTGTCAATGCCAACCCAATTAGACCCAGTGGTAATTTAAAAATAAAAATAAAAAAAACGTAAGAACAGAATGGGGACTTTTTAGGGTGAAAATGAGGTCTAGAGAGAGGAGGGGGAAGTAATAGAGAGTAATGTGGTCAAGATGCATAACATACATGCAACATGCAAGAGAGCTTCACACATGTATATGAAATTAACATACGTTTAAAAAGAACTGTTGCTACTAGAATGTTAAATAACTTAGAAAGATGTAAAAACTCTGCAAATCACTTGCTAATGTCCTAATTTTTCTCCTCTATAACCAAGCATAGTGGTTAACACTTCTAATCGTAGCACTTGGGAAGCCTTTGAGACAAAAGGACTGTGAGATCCAGGCCAATTTGTGCTACACAGTAAAATCCTGCATAAAAAAACAAATAAGTAAGTAAAAAGCGTGGAGTTATTGTTAGATTGTTGGTAGAGCACTTGTTTAGCATGTGCAAGCCCTAAATTCAACGTCCACCACATAAACAAGTGGTTGCACTGAGTATGAACACAGCTCTATTTGGTTCATGGCAGCAGTGATATGCATGCATTTCTAACATGGCAGGGAAACATGCATAATGTAACATTTGCATGGCTGAAGTACTATGGATGTAGAAGAGAATATATTTTCTGTCAGAATTATCTGGCCAGCCGGGCGGTGGTGGCGCACGCCTTTAATCCCAGCACTCGGGAGGCAGAGGCAGGCGGATCTCTGAGTTCGAGGCCAGCCTGGTCTACAAGAGCTAGATCCAGGACAGGCTCTAGAAACTACAGGGAAACCATGTCTTGAAAAACCAAAAAAAAAAAAAAAAAAAAAAAAACCAAAAAAAAAACAATTATCTTGCATTATCTTGCCAGACATTATTTATATATACTTTTAATTTGGACCTTACGGTATAGAGAAGTCAGTAGTGGTGAGCTAGCCCTGGACACAAGACTGACAGAAGCCAAAGCAAGGAGGCAGCAAAGAGCAGTCTGCAACTGGAGAAAAGTGACTAAGCCTTCAGCACGGCCTTCTAGAGAGGATACCGTGAAAAATAAGGAAATCCAGACTACAGTTTAAGGAAAACTCAGTCATCCTGTCAGACAGTGCAGACACACTCAACACTTAAACAAGGAACCACCAAGATGAAAATGACTCTCTAGGAAGGTTGGACTCAGTCCTAAATGGGATATCTTCATCAGACACTTCCCCTTCAAGGCTATGCAGAAGAGGAGGTGGAAAGATTGGGAGAGTCAGGGGTGGTGCATGGTTCCAAGGCAACACAGTCTTCCAGACCCAGTGGAACTGATGCACACAGGAACTCACAGAGACTGAGGCAGCACTCACTAGATCTGCACAGGTTCAAACCGCACGCTAAGTCCAGAAAGCTATTTGCAGTTGATACCTGCTGGGAATGCACAAACTGGTTTTCTCCAATGGAGCATCACTGGGTACAACAACCATGTCAAGGCAGTCTCCACACTCAGGAACAGTTAGACAACACAAAACAAACTCCACTTTGTGGAGCGGGGAGGGGCTTTCTGCTTCACTTTATTTTGGTTTTTGTGGGTCTTACTTATTTTTTTGTGTGTTTTGATTTTTATTTTGTGTGTGTGAGTGTGTGTAAGGTGTAAAAGAGAAAGCGAATGCAAGTAGTTGTTGGGGAGGGTGGTGGAGAGGAGTAGGGAGGGTAGGAAATGAGTAAAATATATTATATAAAATTTTTAATCAATGGAGAAAAAGAAATAAAAGGAGTATTGCTGATTGCCGTCAACTGTGACAGACCTCATGAGAAGAGACACTACAACGAAAAGCTGGAATGACTTAGGAAGTAACTCCACGTCAAGGGAACCTTGCTAATTCTCTGGGCTTTCGAGTCAGAGGCTTGGCTTTTAAACAGACATCTTTTGTAAAAGAAAAAGAAAGCAATAACCAGGCTCCTGTACATTTGCTGTATGTGATGCTTCCTTTCAGCCATATAACCCATGGTCACTAGCCAACTAGAAATAGTCCAGGTATGCATTTGTGTTTCGGTGGCAAGCTGAGAATAGTGGTAAATATTTTATAGGTTCGCCCTTTCTCACCGAGAGAAGAAAACATTGAGTCAAATCCCTTCACAAGATAAAGTTTTCCATCATTGATTTCTGACAAACTTTCTGGTGCTCATTCAGGTTAATGTTCTAAAATTATACAGGTAGGAAAGTGCCATTATTAAGTGGGACTACATGAAAGATGGTTAGTGTAAGAAAACAGAAATTCACAGAAAAGGAACTTTTATTATTGTTAAATGTATTGATTAACCCAAGCTAACAATAGCTAGATAAAAGCGGCATAAGTATAAAAAAATTGAACAAGACTTTTAGAACATAACAAAAATGTCTCTATATTATTAATCAGGCTTATTTATGAAGAAAAACTTAAGGAAGTTGACCCGTAGAAGCTATTTATGATAATGTAACATGTGATAAGCATTATAAATCTGTAAACTAGATTAAGAATCACAATCCCTCCCTCCCAATCCCCCCAAAATACCTGCATATGTTATCAGAAAATCAGGGAAAATATTCCGAGTCTGTTGAATACAAATGAATACCTTATATTTATTAAGTTCTATTTATGCTTTAAATTTTTTAACCCTTTTAATTAGAAATCATTCTAATTCTTCCACTTGTTCTTCATAAAGAATAACAAGCCGTTACATTAGTCGATATACAAACCTTGGTCCAATCTCAACTTTTAGGCAACAGTGCTGCCCTAGGACAGTTTGCATATTTAAAAGTCAAAACAGCACGGATTAATTAACAAATGTTTGTTTAGAAAAAAATTCTACCTTCCCCTCATCCATGGGATTATCACTTATATGGACAACAGGGCCTGGGTGAGATTTAGATGACCTGAAAAAAAAAATAAGGCTTTTTACTCAAATAAAAGTTTTAGTATTCATCACAATAAAAAAGACTAACTTACGAAGAAAATATTTACATTGTCAATAAAAGAAAAAATGGTGAAATTCATATGATTGTAAGTTAAACTTTATAATTGCATTTTTCTATATAGAAGAGGTCTTCAATTTAGTCAAACATTTAATTTGGCATAGAAAATCTCCTTTCATTGTGAAATTAATATTTCAAAACAATGTAACTTTAGTGCTAGGTGTCAGTTGGAATATCCCAAACAATTCTACAGCTCCTATCAGAAGCAGAAAAAAAATCTGTTTTAGTTTTTCTGAAAACCCAGAAATGAATGGTACCTACACCTAAACCAGAGAGAGAAAGAGTAACAATATTACTGGACTATGTCCAAGCACTGGGAAGAGCATGTCCCTGTTCATAAATGCTGGAGCCTGGGACACTGCACCCCTTCAGCACTGCGAAGGCTTAGAGCACCCTGCTCACTAGGTGTCATGATCAACACAAAGAACAAACGGGAAACCCACACTTCCAAGAAAGGGAAGAATGTCCCGTCATACAAAGTTCTTCTGTTTTAAAAGATTAAAACTGTAGAATGTGTTTAAAAAGAGTTTTTTGCAAACAGCTTTAACCTTTGTCCTCATATAAAGACTGTAAGTGGAACTCACAGAAACAGTCGACACAAAAACCTTTCGGGAAGTACAAACTGCATTAGAGATTCTGGGCACCACAGTTCAATCCGATTTTTGTTAATCGTGGGGATACACTAATTTTAATAAACATTTACATTGCATAATTATTAGAAGATATAAAAGACATATAATTAGAAGGTTAAGAAAAAATTGAATTAGAAGATAAAAGAAAAATGAATGTTTTCAAACTAGCAAGGATAACTACAGCATTGAAACTATTAAATGTAAAGTTTATATACAGATGAAAACATATATTATGCATTTATAAATATATATGGATATAAAGGGCTTAAATTTAATAACCGTCCTGACAATAGGATATTTATTTTAAAAAAACAAAAGAATTATATCTAATATCACGAATGCCTGATATCTCAATCCCACATGGATTCACTAACATAAAGCTATAAGATACTAATACATGATACTTTCAGATACGGAATATTGGCTCAGACTTACAGTTCAATGGCTTTATTCCACATAATGACATAGCCTGAGAGTGTGAAGGACTCCACATTGACAATATGTATATTACCTCGTTCAGTGCCCACATAGAGCCACTTACTCTGGAAAGGTAGATGGCAAAATGTAACCCTGAAAAAGAAAACACAAACAGGAAGAAAATTAGAGTATCTGATATCCTTTCCTGACTGTATTACATAGTTACTTATGAGGTAATTAGTGTGCTTATTATATATAATAATTATATACATAATTTTAAAAGGAAAATATAAAATAATTATATTTATAATCAGAAAAGGCAAAACTGACAATGAAATAATCTGATTCATCTATTCACTGTCATCAATATTTGATCATGCTAATTCAACTTGTATATCAAACATATAGCTTTACAGTAAGGCATGGTAAAGAGAGAATGGATTCTGAAGTAAGAACATGTTCCAAATCTGGCTACATTATCCACTGTGTACCCATGCGTACATCACAGATCTAACTTTTAAGTCAATATTCAACCATAATAATAATGTTCAAACAATTATACCAATAATATTATTAATAACAACAAATAATACAAACTGAGAATAACTACTACAAGGTTATATGTACGAATGCAATGCTAGGCATCTGGCAAGAGCGTATATACGCATCTTTGTTATCTCATTAAATGCATAATTTCAATACAGAGATTCTGCAAGATGAAAATACATATTTAACCAATGAAATATAGCTCATTTTTATTCCTTTTTAGAGTTAAAGTTCAGGCAGACATTAAGGTTTAGACATTCATAATTTCTAATATCTCATGATAAAATATACTCTTTCAAAAAGATTTGTGTGAATTTATTACAATGAACTACAGACATACCTATTTAACCAGCAAAATAATTTTATAGCGCAGTCAGAGTATCACTTTTCTGACATTCTTGGGATTAAAGTGTTTTAGATTTCAGACACTGTCACATTTTGAAATAGTAGTATATAAATAATAAGATATTTTTGGAATAGGACATGAGTCTAAAGACAACATTGGTTTAAATCACAGCTATACCTTGTAATATAGCTTGAAGGCAATTTTGTACAACTTGTGTGTGCCTACGTTTTGACTGAATCCCGTCCTATGAAGTAATTGCAGAATTTTCCATTTATTGTCATATGGGTACTCAACATTTCAGATTAGAGATCATTTCCTACTTTATGAACAATCAGCCTGTTCTTTGCTATTTCCAAGGTTTACATAACACCTTTTTGAAAACCTTAAGGAATAAGGAAAAGGAAGAAATTTGGATTAATGGGTAAGTGTAATAACTTAGTTGTGACAATGGTTCAACAAAGTGTGCAGATATGAATCAAAAGTGAAACATTTTTACATTTTTAATTTATGTTACTTACAACTCACAAAAACTGCTGAATATTTTTGTTTAAACAGATCTGTGGATTTAGGAATTATGAAAAATTATCTAGCTCCACTTAACATATAGACAGAAGCAATAGTGTTAGACTGCCCAGGTTCAATTTCCAGGTCTCCCATTTATTAGTATGTGTTCTTAAGCAAACTATTCAGTTTTTCAATCTCCATTTCTATGTAGCAAAACAGATTTACTTCACAGTATCCATCAGTGATTAGTAAGACAAAAATTTAAGATACTTAAAACAGGGCCTGACGTTAAATATTCAACGAATGTAAACTGTATATTGTTAAAAATAAATTATATTCTCAGGCTGGAGAGATGGCTCAGCAACCAGATAAAAGCATGGGCTGCTCTTTCAGATGACCTGTCTTTGATTCACAGTCCCTGCATGGTGGTGTACAACACGACATTGAACCGACCCATGTGGATGCTAGAGAACCAAACTCTGGTCCTTTAGAAATGTGGCCAGAGCTCTTAATAGCTTAGCCAACTTCCCAGTCCCCCAAATTATTTCTTTCTAAAACTACCCTCATTATTTAAATGAGCTAAGGGAGAGGGAAACATAATGGTGTTGATTACAAGTTGTCTGATAATTTCTAATCCACTTTCTTCCTCTTTCTGAGCATATAGTTGTATGACGAGTGGAAAAACTAAAATTCCTCTAACAACCAAGTGAAAAAAACTGAAATAATACCCTGCTAGTCATGCTAGTGAAAGGACAAGGAGAAAGTGTCATTCCCTAAACAAACTTCGGGGGGGGGGGGCGCTCAATATCTCACAATTCCTACCTAAAATTTCAAACTGTATAATTCAATAATTTAGTAACACAATGCAAAGTCATGCTTGGGACAAAATGGATTCGACTTGCTATATCTAACAATGTTCTTTCAATCTGCTATACAAAGTTAACCATGTTTCTCAATTTATAAATTTAGAATCTTGCGTTTATATTGAGAAATTAAAGGGTAAGCTTAAGGTGAAGCAAGCTTTTTTATGTAGTAACAAACAGTTTAAGGAGACTGAGATGAACTTAAAAATTTTATATATGTATATGAGTGAGCAGGAATTGCAAGGGATTTTTTGCCATTTAATGAATCCAAGAAAGTATTCCATAATATAAATATAACACTGTTGACATAGAACAGCCTTGAGACAAATAAATGTCAAACTTGGAATATCTTGACCAATGGCTGAAGATCACATGGTCTATAACACTGATCCACCACTGAGTTACTGTATTATTAGCAACCATTCCAGAGACAAGAATTGGAAAGATATTTGCGTACTCTGGCTAACTTGGTTTTTTTAATGTTTCTAGGACCCAGATAACACACGATGATGTCCACATAAGGCAGACATTGCTCAGGCCTGCAGGCAGAACCAACCGGGACATTTGAGAAAGGCTGGCTGGATCATCTGACAATGGAGCAGCTATAACTGCAGTTGCCCAGCTGACTGAGGACAGGGAAACCCACTCCCACTCCGTTCCCAGAGCTGGGCTGCTGACCCAGAGGACAATGAGCGAAGGGACACTCATAGCCATCTTGGCAGTTTGAGGATGTTTTCCTACGCAGCAGTAGGTACCTGAACTACTACTATCATAACTCAAAATTATCTTAGCTGAAAATGAAGACAAGCATACAAATCAAACAGGAAAATAAATTCTTATATTTATAAAATCAAGTTTTAAAAGGGCCAGAAAAACTTGTCAGGAATACATACAGTTCCAAGTAGCATGAGGCTAAAATACTACCTTGAATCAAAACCAAATTCTTGTTCATTCTCTGATTCTCATACTCTGTCTGTCTGTCTGTCTGTCTGTCTGTCTACCTACCTACCTATCTATCTATCTACCTACCTACCTATCTACCTCCCTACCTGCCTCTCTCTCATTTCTCATCTCTCTCTCCATATTTGCTCACACACACACATACACACACACACACACACACACACACACAAACACACCCCTATTCATGCGCTTACACAAACTTGCTATATAAAGTTGGTCCTTTTGCCCAAATTTGCTATTCTTGTTAAGTTTTATGAACAACTGGAATATGTTTTCTTATCTTTCTATCATATTTCCAAAAAAAGCAAAACATGAAAAATTTGAGGTTGGGAGAGTTGTTCCTCCCTCCCTTTTTAATTTTTTTTTAAAAAATTATAGTTTGTGTGTGTGTGTGTGTGTGTGTGTGTGTGTGTGTGTGTGGTGTATGTACTTGTGGATATGTCTATACCAGGATACATGTGTGCAGTTTTGGACACAACTTTCCAGAAGCAGTTCTCTCCTCTACCATGGGTTCGGAGATCAAACTCAGGTTGCCAGTATTCTGTGGCAAGTCCCTTGTACCCACTGAGCCATCTCTCTTGTTTTGCGTTTTGTCAGCCAGTGTCTCGCACACATAGCCCAGGCTACCCTTCACTTGCCATGTGCATGTCTCTCCACACATGGAATCCTGGACTCATTCTGAGTTTCAGTCCATTTATTCTCTCCTGAAAATTACTGCTTCTAATTTCTACCAAGTTTTGGTGGAGGGAACAGGGGTTCCTAGTTAAAAAAGTACTGCCACCTTGTAGTTCTTTTTCAAAACTATACTATCTTGGGTATTCTAGATTGGTTTTTGGCATGTGAGTTTTAGAATCATGAGTAAACTTTCTGAGCTTCTGATTGTAGTGCTACCCAATTTATAGATGGATCTGGGCTGTCTGAGCACTGGATTGAGACTATTGCCAGTGGATAAACAACCGAAGGCAATCACCCCTTCTCTCCCTGATGTATGGACAGGAATAATAGGCCTGCAGTGATGGGTAGCCCCCTGGGTACCTCCTCTATCCATGCCTTGCTGTTACTTTCTTGTTTTTAAATCTGACGAACTGCATAAGAGTTAGGTAGCTCTTTCAGTGTAAGCTTATTTTAGCTCCAAGTTTTCTTCAGCTATACCTGATCACTCCTTTCCCTCCAAGGTTCTGTTTTTACTACCGTTTCCCTGGCAACTATATGAAGGAAATCTCTGTATTATTCATCTCATGGCAGACTCGGCTCACTGCCTTGCAGTGTTCGTTTTTTATTCACATAAATTAATCTTAACTTCATTGGAGAATCATAGAAATGAGAATCGGCACTAAAACATTAAATCCCCAATAACAGGAAACTAATAAATTCATGAGCTGCTTATTTTTAGATACCTAAGCAAAGTCTAACAAACTGTATCAATAAAAATAAGGCAACATAAAGTATAAAAGAAACACAGTAAGCATAAAGGGGAACATGAGCCCTCAATACAATGGGGTACAAGCCTCTCTGATCTTCATGGTATAGACGCTGATCATTAAGCTCAGTCAAGAAAACCTCCAAACGGAGAAGCAGCGAAGGGAAGACAGCACGTGCCTGCGGCTGAGCAGCCAAGGCCTCCCTCACCCTGTCCTAGCTCTTCTGAGCCGAGCTAGCAGTGTTCTTGCTGACACAGTTTTCTTACTAGAGAATTAAATAAATAAATAAATCCCACAGGCTCTCACTCTGATGCACACAAATCGCGCTGCTTTCTGAGAGAAATCCCTCTAGGCTCCTGCTAATGCAGGAGGATGAAATTTTAAACTTTACATAGGCCTTCAGTCTGGCTGAGAGTGGTGGGGTCACCTTTTATTTCTTAAAGGAACCTCTTGTGCAAATAAACACTGGGGAGACACTCAGTGTAGCCGTCATCTTCTAAACTTCCCTAGATACATTTGCACAAGTCACTCTCCTCTGCCACCTCACCGAAGTGAGAATTCTACTCAAGTATGTTTCCTTCAATTCAGCACTCTCTACTTGCATTTTATCATAAAAAAGCAAGGAAAAAATATCACACCTCCAACATTTTCCTGGGAAGTATCAACTAAAAATAGACACTAATCATGCATTCATTATGAAGGAGACAATTTTCTGAGGCCTTTGCCCCGTGTAAAGAGGAAGCCCCTTCTCCAGGTCCCATTAACACGTTTCTTGCTCCGTTCTGAGCTCTACTGACAACCAACAGACAGGTGTACAAGAGTAACATGCACACAGCCTGCTAGAGGCAACTGAAGGCTTTTCTCTCATATGCCTCAAAATTCACGCCCAATATACCCACTGGTGCATTCCAAAACCACTTCCATATGGGTTAGGTAGTCAACAGGCACATACAGCACAATACTATTTGCGATTGATGTCATAGTGGTGCTAAGTTCATTTAGATTCATTCTACAAATGCTGCTGTGAAATATTTTTCTCTAGACATAGTATGGCTGCTACCACCTGGAAATTAGAGCAAAGTGATTGCTCCAAGCAGAGACTCATAGCTGTGGTCTATGATCCTCACCAAGCATTGGAATCACTCCCTCCCTCCAGCCTGTCTCCAGCCTGCACATGATTCTGCCCCAGCTGCAAATGTTTCTGGGCAGTGCTAGAGAAGACAAGAGGGAGGCGGTCAACTCAAGGGAGGATTCCACCCATGCAACTTTCAGAAGTGGGTCATCATGGAAAGTGGGTTTTCCATGATAAAGCTGTTTTGGTATCATTCACATTCTGGTAACCCTTCACCCAAAGCTCCTGTAACCCAGCCCTCTAAACTCTCTTGTTCAGCAAGCTTGACTTAGGAAGAATCATTGTTTTCCATTGTCAGTGGGTCTTGTTGAGTATATGTTTGTTTCCCCCAAGGAGAAGTACCAACAGATGCTCACAATATAAAACCATAGAACGATTCATTTCTCAGAACACAGCCCCCTTGCTAAGTGATAACCTACTCGGATTGTAAAAATCTGCAGTAGCTTTTACTGCTGTAAAACAAATCATAATAAACATAGTGAATTCAAACTCATTTACTGTTTCAGTCTCTGTTGGACACATGTCTAAACCCTGTGTCTGGAGACTATGTTTAGAAGCCCAGAAGCCTGAAAGGCAGGTTACTGAACAGCCAAGCTACATCCTACATACTTTTCCAAAAACTGAAAAATCTCCAAGTTCAGTTGGGTTGCTAAAAAAATTCAACTTCTATAGTTGCAAGACAGTCTACAGGTCCTAGCTCTCCTTCAGGCCCTACAATGTGACTCCCTCTGTTTTCAAGACCAACACAGAACAAGATTCTTTTACTAAATCCATCTTAGACTCCAAGCTTAAGTGTCAGGAAGACTCCAGGGCTTTTTAAAAAATTCACCTGTTTACATCAAACCCACTGACAATTAATTGTCCTATCTAAAGGAGAACTAAACTGGGAACTTAGTCACACCTCACTTAGAGGAATGTGTGTTTAAATAGCAAAGGTCCCAGGCTAGCAGCTGCTCTTAGGCCATGCTTAGGAGCAGAGCTCTCAGGGAGCATGTGAATACCATGACAGCTTTCCCAGAATGCCTGGCGCAGTTTTCCTACCAGCAAGTCATGAGAAACGAAGTTTCCTTGCACTTTCTGAAAAGGAACTGTGGCTTATTTAGTATTTTCCTGCTGACATATTTCCAATTAAAAATAACTGCAAAAGACCACATAATAATTTCACTACGTGTTTTAAATCCCCAAATCTGAAGCACTCATGCCAAGTCACATGACACAAGAGAGTCTACTCGCACTCCAAGCTACACGCTGTCCACTGTACAAACATAACAAACAACACGATTTCCAACTGTACCACTCACTGTCTAAGTATTTTATACAGGAGGAACTTACTCTATTTAATAAAACGTATGAACCCATGCTTGTATTTACATCTTATTACATCTTTCATTTAACCTTTTACATGCTAATTTATTGTAAGTCTTCTACATGAGCTACTAGTCTCTTTGTACAAAGTTTTGGCTATGACAGATACTTCATCTCAGAAGTTAGCCAATATTTTTTTTTTTTTTTGGTTTTTTGAGACAGGGTTTCTCTGCAGCTTTTTTTTAGAGCCTGTCCTGGAACTAGCTCTTGTAGACCAGGCTGGCCTCGAACTCACAGAGATCCACCTGCCTCTGCCTCCCGAGGGCTGGGATTAAAGGCGTGCGGCCACCGCCGCCCGGCTTAGCCAATATTTTGTAATCATCTTTTCTTCTACAGTTTCAAATTCATCAAATGGTGAGGATTCTTATTTAACTCTGCACACCAGGAGGACTCACCCCCACTGCTGCTCTGCTACGGGAGGGAGGCACCCCACTTGCCAAGCAGTTCTTTTCTTAGGAAGTTTTTATTAAATATCACTGATTCTTCCATGATAGTTAAACCAAAATAACCTCTGAGTATGAGAACTAATATATCAGATAATTTAATTTAGAATACATAAATGATTTAAAAATATGCATCTATGATTAAATGAAACAGTCATATATGAAAATGCATCTTTAGAAATGTATTTCAGTATCGCCTGCAACTACTAGGACATCTGAGGAGAACGAGTTACCCTGCAGCATTTCAGTGAGGAGCATTTCCTTGACTGCCTGAAACTGGATCACATTATATGGAAGAGTTTCACAAACAATAGGAACTGTGAGTTCAAGGGAAATATCAGACAACTTTAACCCTGAATCTGAATAGGGAGTCTATACATTTAACTCAATTCTTAGTTTTCATTTTTTATCTTAGTATTCAAAACTCATGGAAATAATAGCACTGTTGAGAATAATGCTCATTCTAACTCATAGTGATGAGTTTAAAGGAGGAGGAGGTAGTGTATCTGTTTATTAATCCATGACTTCTTCCTAATTAAATGTCCTTCAAAGGAAAAAATATCAAAGTGTAAGCCAAGTGGAACACTTTCTGCAAAATGCCAAATAGAATTTCACTTATCAAATTCTCTGTTTCTATCAAAGCCAAGATCTTCTCCTTTGCATGAATAAATTCAGTGGTGCATGACAAGGTTGCCAATTCCAGGCAAGAACAACAGAAACATGTTAGTTTCTAGGGCTGGCACAGTAAATTGGCACCAGCAGAATTTCTTCGCTTACAGTTCTGAGAGCTACAGGACATCCAGATGTCAACAGGGTTCTTAGGACTCTGGAGCAGGAATTGCACCCAGATCCCGGGCCCTCTCTTAGCTTCTGGTATTGCCAGCTATCCTTTATCCCTTAATTTAAAGATTCAATTCTCCAGTCTGAAGAAGATATTATCTCAAATATCATTACATGATATTCATTCTCCCCTCCCTCCCTCCCGTGTGTGTGTATGTGTGTGTGTGTGTGTGTGTGTGTGTGTGTGTGTGTGTGTGTGTAAGAGACACCGGTCAGATTAGTACTGGCCACATTAATTAATTTCATCGCAAAGACCCTACTTTTAAATAAGGTCACATTTGGGAGTTAGAACTTGAACACTATTTGGGGAGACACAATTCAGTTTATAACAGGGGTCAGAGCAGTAAAAACCGCACCAAAGGTCTCCCTAACACGTATCACTTTACTAATTCCTTTCGATGCTGTGGTTCACACTACTGGCAAATGAATTCCTGTGGTAAAAATTACATGTTAGATTAATTTCTAAAGGGTTCTGAACCTGGTGATAACATATGAAGCTATATACTAATTATAGAAAAAATTAAAACAAGTTTTTTTCTGAGTTTTGAAATTATGAGTACTTTTTCTTTTAAGTACTCACTTCTACCCTTTATTCTGGTTGGCTGCAAACTACTTCCTTTTGTGATAAATCAACCTCCGTCATAAGTTGAAGTCCTAGTCATCCCTGTCCCACAGAAGAGAAGACTATATTTAGATATTACCAAGATAAAGTAATTGTATCAGCCCTAATTCAAAGTGGCTGGTGTTCTCATAAGAAATTAGGGCCCAGCACCCAGGGAAACAATGGAAGACAGGGAGAAGACAGCCAGCTGCCCGTCTACAAGCTACAGCTTCAGAAGACAGCAGGGAAACGCAGCTCTAGTGCTTCCCCTGCCTCTGGATAATCAGGTGACTCTCAACCAGGACTTTAGGACATTCCTTAGGGTTTTTTTTTTTCACAACATTAAAAGTCATTCTTTGGAAACTGAAATGCATATTTATTCTTTCAGTATTAATAAATGACATTTAATTGGGCAGCAGGGAAGTTTATCTAGTCTGCTTAGCTTTGACCAATATCCCAAAAGTAAGACTCATGCTCTTTTTTTTACTGCACCAAATATCTGCCCAGCAGTCAAGACTAAGATGCATGTTGTACAACTACCCTCAGAGTAAATAGGAAAATAGTGGGGAAAAAAAAGTATTCAGCATTGAAGAGAAATAAAACTGGTAAGACTATGAAACTTAGAGAAATTTTCTGTTAATCAGAAAAACATCACACAAAGCTGCAAAGTAATTTTCTCAAATTTGCAGAGCTAAGGCAAGACTCGAACTCAACTACCTGTTTATTTTTTCTTAAACACCACCAAAGCAGAACCTATCAAAACATATTCACATTACAGGTTTGTGCAGAACTATATGTTTAACACTAACTGTAAGCAAAATTTCTAAAGAAGTGGAAATTTTAATACTACAATTTACTACAATTCAAAAATTAAACTATAATAAAATATATATTATAGAAAATAATTTTAATTACTATCTAGTATTTCTACTGTATGTACAGAAATTTTTACTAGCATAAAATCTAATTATTACTGAAGACAAAACAATGCACAAACATGAAGGCTTAGGGTAACAATTCTTCAATATCTTACAAATAGCATTTAGTGCATTTTTCATATTTTTCCTACCGTTCTTAAGTTTCAGAAGTAAAAATGCAAATGGCATAATAGGGAAATAGTAATTTAAACAAGTTAACTCAGATTCATACTGGAATGAGAACAAACTAGGCTCCTGCTCTCAGAAGTTTGAAGCCAACTATAAAAGTAAGCAGTGTGGTCATAACCCCCTGCTGCAGCGTGGTCATCATCACCCCTGCTGCAGTGTGATCATCATCACCCCTTGCTGTAGATTTCTTTTTTGCTGGGTCTATCACTCAAGTTAGGGATAGCTCTGGCCCTTGGAATAATAGTACAAGAGATGAGTATCACTTCAAGGTAGGATCTTCCTCAAGGGTTATAGATAGAGGTTTCTCTCCTACCTGGTCCTGCAGCTGTTCAGTCCCAAAGAAACACACTGAAGTCTACATTAGTTATACACTGTTGGCCTAGTAACTAAGGCTTTAATTTACATCTTAACCCATAATTCTTTTCTGAATTAGCCACGTGGCTTGGTACCTTTTAGCATTCCCACCTTGCACCCTCTGTGTTTGTGTGATGACTTCAGACTGAGCTTTTCCTCTTCCCAGAATTCTCCTGTTCTGGTCACCTCACTTATATGTTCTGCCTGGCTACTGGCCAATCAGCATTTTATTAAACTAATACAAGTGACAAATCTTTACAGGGTATGAGAGCATTGTCCCACAGCACTTTCCTTTTTTTTTTTCAAAATAAAAACTCTGAATCTAATCTCCTTTGTTTAATTTTCTTCTTGACCATTATCCATAACAACTGTAACCAACACTCTAAACAAAGACACATCATAATCCATTTTGGGGAATGTGGGTATAGTTTTCCAGGCTACTTCCTGCTGATTGGGGATGCTGATATTCTTATGGGGACCTAAAGAAAATTTAGGATTATGGTCAAATCCTGACTGAAATATTCTGTGAGGCTTGATCATGTCAGCCAGCAGTCTTGTGGCTGTTCTGGATGTAGAATTCAGAGAGAACTCCTACAGAGGTCCTCTGAAATGTTGGATCATCTGGGCCATTCGCTCCTATCGGGGATTTCTTCAAGGGGGTCTTCCTTGATCAAACCTGATTTTTATTAACCCAGAATGAATCTACAGCACCTCATTTCCTGTGGAAACAAAAGCAAACCCTCTTCTCCAAAGTAACATATCTTTTGACTTAAATTTTGAAGTCAAGGCATTTTCAAAATATTAATGTTGGATTAATCCATCAGTATTTATAATCAAATGTCTTTTAGCAGCTGTTGCTTATTCCTCAGCCATCAACAATTCAAAGACAATACAATAACATACAGTATTCAGATTGTCTGTGTATTTTTCATCTTTATGTGATTTAATTTTAAACTCTATTTCTTTTATTTTTAATTTTTGTTTTTTTGAGAAAGGGTTTCTCTGTGTATCTCTGGCTGTCCTTGAACTCACAGAGAACCTCCTGCCTCTGCCTCCCAAGTGCTGGGATTAAAGGTATGTGCTACCACACCCAACTACCCTGTTTCTTTCTTTTTAAGGACTTTATCCTTTTTCTTTTCTCTCCCAAACCTACATATATTTTTAAACACACTGTAAACTGTTTAGAGGGTTTTTTAAAATCTGAATCTATCTTTACTGTATTTCTCTCTTTTTCTGATCATGTGAGTCTTTAATTTGCTACATGATATGGTTAGGATTAAAGCTTTCATGGATAGACCCACCCCATTCCTTAGCTTTCTAAGAGCCTAGCTTCATGGTAGAGGTACTGGCAGGGGCCATGTTTATTGCCACAACTCTGTGGAGTTTCAAGGTCTCTGCTATCACCAATAAGCATACTGTCAGCTATTCATAAACACCATTAAAGTGTTTGGTGGCAGGGCCTATTAAAAGAGCTGCAAGGTTTTTGCAGGTAAGAGAAAATGTTCCTACCAAGAAGCTGTGCTTAACTCTGTTCCTTTGTGTCTAGAATTACTTCCCAAACTCCCTCAGATTTTATGTGGATGTAGTTGTCCATGTTGGCGCCATTTGTTGATAGAGGGTTTTTTTATGTCAGTGTTTTTAGTGTGCTCTCTTTCCCTTTAGATTAGGTAACTGACAATATTTAAAGACTGACTGTTCCTCTGAGATTCTGGGGTAAAGAGGGCAATGAGGAATAGCATTTTCAACAAGCCCACAAAGGATGTACAGAGAAGCAAAATAAGTTATTGAAGAAAATCACTGAGAATTTAAGAGTACTTGTTACTACAGCATAATGCAGACTATATACCCTGTTTGATATAGAATATAAACACCAAATATAGAGTACTTACATTAAGCAAAGAAGAACAGATTCCTACAAATGAAAGATAGAAGGATAGCCAAAGCATTGCAGATTTTGGCCCCTTTTTCCTCTTCCCGGTCTGGTGAAGCTACTTTGATAAAAAATCTTCAGAGCACCACAGAATTTCTGAAAGCCAAAGCAGTCAGGTGGAGCCAGTGCTGCTGCAGTGGGCAGCCCCACAGCTCCGGCAAACCCTTTATTCTGCTCTCTTTGTCGAGAGCCAATGCTGAGAAAAACTGGAATCCTGGTCCACTACCTCTCACCGGCAGCCACATGAAGACACAGTACCAGAACAAGGTCTGTATGTGAAGACCAGGGCCCATTGCTAGCAAGGTTCTATCAGTCCAACTGTTAGCAGCCATCACAGGGAATCTCTTCCAAAGAGAATGCATTCAAGAAGCATTTAGTCCTGCCCCAGTTTCTTGTATACTGCTGCTCTCATAAACACTTCGGGAATCTGAACTTTGAGCAGGCTTCACCAGGCTCTGTGAGCTACGTGGACAATGCTCTTACAGATCTAGAATTTGGAACTCCATCAGTTCACTTCTTTTTTTTATTTTATTTTTTTTAAATTTATTTATTATGTATACAATATTCTGTCTGTGTGTATGCCTGCAGGCCAGAAGAGGGCACCAGACCCCATTACAGATGGTTGTGAGCCACCATGTGGTTGCTGGGAATTGAACTCAGGACCTTTGGAAGAGCAGGCAATGCTCTTAACCGCTGAGCCATCTCTCCAGCCACATCAGTTCACTTCTTTTACCAATTTTACAACCATGCACACCACAGTGCAAGGTGTCAATCTGTGCCTTCTATAATGGTGCTAAGTCAAGGATGGGGGACGGGTAGACAACAAACACCAGGCTTTGTTTACTGAAAAATGCCCCCTTGTGTATTTCTCATGAGGGACCTTTTATCTGCAAACACATTTTAGACTGGCTTGTAACTCCTCATCAATGTCTACCACAATTTCTTACAGACTCTGTAATAGTTAACTTTCACTGTTGTGACCAAAGTACCTGATTAAAACAAATTAAGACAGGAAGGATTCATTTGGGCTTCCAGTTTCACAGGCTCAGTTCACAGAAGGTTGGCCCCATGAAGTTAGGCAGAACATGATGGCTGAAGGAGCACGGGACAGAAGAAGTTCACCCACACCTAATGACGTACTTATTTCCACTAGGTCCCACCTCAAAATTTTCATAACACCACAAAACATGGCCTGTAGCTGGGGGGACAACATTTTAGGATGGGATGGGACAGGACAAGCAAGGAGAGAGCCACTTGTTTGTTCTTGACTGCTTAGCCCTAAAATAATAACACAAAAAAATGTATTAATTAAATCACTGCTTGGTCCATTAGCTCTAGCTTCTTATTGGCTAACTCCTACATCTTAATTTAACCCATCTCCATTAATCTGTGCATCACCATGAGGTTGTGGCCTACCAGCAAAGTTTCAGCACATCTGTCTCCAGCAGGGGCTCCATGGCTTCTCCCCAACTCCACCCTTCTTTCTCACATCATTCAGTTTAGTTTTCCCCATCTAGCTCTGTTCTTCTGCCCTATCACAAGCCAAGACAGTTTCTTTATCCATTAACCAAAAGAAGCACCACATAGACAGGACCTCCTACATTACCACGAGAAAACCATATCAAAACTGTAACACTATCCTTAAAAAGAGCACTATGCAAACAACCCATATTTGATTATCATCAGTTCCTAACACTGGCTCCCTTGATGTTCAGTTATTTCATTAAGAGTATTTAACAGGTATCCCACAGTGAATTTGTTTGTGAGACTGGACAATGTACTGCCATGCTTCTCTGCCTAGTGACATGGGCATGCCACTGACAACTGAGGCAGCAGAGATATCCTTCTGTTGGAATTCTTGTTCCTGGTAAACTCTCTCTAATGAATAGTGTCCAACAAGAATTTCTATATCACTAGACTGACCAAATATCATCATTTTGACTTGCTACAATTCAAGGTTTCTTGATTTTGATGCATCTGATATTTGGACCATATGGTTCTTTGCCATTGGTACCATCTTCTGCACTGTAGCAGAGATAGTGGATCTCATACCTGTAACAGTGAAAGTTGTCTCTCAACACTTCCAAATGATGAGTGTACAACCATCCTGCTAGATCTCCAGCTCCACAGAGGCATGCACTGATGATGGGGTAAGAACTAGGACCAAATGTCCATCTGACATATATTCTTTGACATGGAAACTGACATAGAGCTTCCCCTGAGATCCCATTGGCAAACGGATCAAAGAACTCTGTGCAGAAGTCAAGAGGTTAGACTGATTCTCAAGAGAAAGAAAACAACTGAATCTTGACTTTTTTACTTGTTTTCCCCCATAGACTTTGCTATTAACTTCTTTTCACTTCTGCCCTTCTAAAGCAAGCATGACTGAACTGATGTAACTTATGTGTTTTATCTTCCCAGTCAAATGTAAACAGCAGCAGTTACTGACCTCTCACTAGGTCTGCTTTGTATTCCCACCCACTCACATTTAATGTAGCTATGCTCTCAGATTGGTGGCACTATGAGATGCTGTATTTTCAGAGGTCACTTTAGCTTGCCTTGCCCGAGTTGGAAGGCAGAATCTCAGAGTTAAAGACTGATCTATAAATACAACCTGACAGGCAAATACAACACTCATCAAAACGGCATCATAGGCTAATCCTTGGAGAAAAGAAGTGATTTTATCTTTAATGCCAACTACTATTACTATACACAACATACATACACATTCAGAAATAGTCCCATAAACTGTGGAGATTATATAATAATTCATATTTCATTTGGAGGACAGTGTTTAATAAAATTGGGATGAAGACTTCTTCATTCAATGTCTAAAGTTTACAATTCTTATGAGAAACTTTTCATACCATTTTACTTCTAGAAATTTACCTTTTAGCTATATTTACATATGTGAATATATACATATATCATATATGTGCATATATACATATATCATAACTGCACAGCAATACGAACAAAAGTCTGAAATGCTGTAAATGCTGAGACTGCTATGGAATTGATGGAGATTTACTGAACACATTATCACTGCCTTACAATATGAGAGGGAAAATGAGCAGGAGAGATGTAAAGATGCTGGTATAAGATAACCTTACAGATAAGATAAAGATGCTGGTATGTAGTTAAGTGAGACAGGTTAAAAAAGCCTGTATGCAATGTCCTTTCTTCATTAAGAAGAAGAAAGGAGCTACTAAGAGATTTTGTTCACCTCTATGCCTATACTGCAACTACTATGAAGAAAGGACAACTGTACCATTCTCTTTGGAAAGGAAGAACTCTGTTGTCGTTGTACATCCTGTGACACAGAAATTTCTTCTTATGGTCTACAGTGAGTGTAACACACACAACCCCAAGAGAACACTGCTCAAAAGAGTGCATCACAACAGAACAGCAGATATCCTATTTGTATGTAAACAGAGAATTCTTACCTTTCTCTGCAAAATTTGAGGGAATGTAGTATGGCAGGCCTTTTCTGACGTAAATTCCACAAGTGTAAGGTGTCATCAGCCAAGGCACTCACGAGGGCTCCCTTGAAAACAGAGTGTATTTTATATACAACAATGTATTTATATGGAACAATGTCACAACCGTGTTTCCAAAGAGCTGCCAAAATAGCTTCAGTATGAAGCCCTTTTGCCAATAGATTATAGTTTTAAGAAATATTTGTCTCATCCAAATTCTCACCAGCAGATTTAGAAGAGTATGTTGTTATACGTACACACACATATTAATCTTTTAACTTCTATGGTGATTTAACACCTTATAATCCAAAGTATACTAGGATCTAGTGTGAGGGTTAAAATCTCTAAAATTATTAGATATCAGACTGCAAGTCATTTGGTCATTAGTATAAATACTTGCTTTACTAAAAACAAAAGATAAAATAAAGCGACCTCATTTTATCTATGTATATCAAATACTAATGGAAGTCCTTTATTTAGGTTATAGCAATAGAATAATGATACTATTCAGCTCCGAACAATCGAAACCCCTGATTAACTGGTCACATTAAAACACCCTGTTAGTTTATTCTATCACTCATGGGTAAGACAGTGAGTGGCCCAAGAGCCACACAAGTGGCTCAGTCTTGCTCAGGTCCCAAAAATCAGAATTTTCAGAACAAGGACCTCTGCTTGTGCATTTCCATTAAAGCCTCAGAGAAGACAGTGATACATAAAAAGGATGAACAATATGTTGATTAAGGGGTTGACTTAGTAAACTGTCTAAACTTATTAAGATACCTTTATCAACTGAGCCATCTCACTGGCCCATCTTTCAGACATATTCTGGGACTTATTCCATAGGCCCTAAGCATCTGGAGCCACAGAATGTCTTTAGACTAGCCTCAAATTTAAAGAAAGTGGAGCCTTTCTCAAGCAGTCTCCCTGCAAGCTGTTCCTATACTGTAAAATGGTATTTTTCCCTGGCTCCTTTTACACTTCATTCTCAGAAACAAAACCAATAAGCAACACAACACTTTTGAATGGAAACTGCTTCCTGGGATATGTTCTGCAGCACTGGGTTAGAGTACATTCTCTTACCTATAATGTATTCTGTATTTAACACTATCTCAATATGATCTTTTTGATGTTATGTAATTTTCAAAGTCCTTGAAATAATAGTTAGAATATACCATCAGGAATCAAAAATACCTACCCACACAATTTACTTGCAACACTATTCCAAGGAAACATATTGGGTGACTATCTGTGGTAACACCTTAATATGAATTATGACTGCCTCTGACTCACAAGAAATTGCATTTTTGTTCAAATATTTAAATATGAGTATATGTAAGCAATCTGAAAAACCAGACATGTTCTAATTTCGCTCTACGTAGAAGGAATAACCACAAGTCACTAACCTCATTAATCAGGAACTGGAGTTGAATTACTGCCGCTCCACTGTCGTGCTGGCAATAACACTCCACTCCTGGACGACCAAAGCTGCCATCAGGCCCATTAAGGAGTTTTTTAGCATGTATATGTTTAAAAGAAATTTTCTGATTATCTAACTAAGAAACATTCTAATGTGATGTTTAATCCAGAGCACTTAATGAGGCTGAGAAAATCAGGGCTTTAATTTTCTTTTTTATAATCACAAGTCTTAAAGAATATAGTTTTAAAACAAATAGGAAAACTGTTCCCTCTAGAAAAAAACATAAAGCATTAAAATAAGTAATAAACAAAACAAGATAATATAAAGTTCATTAATATAACTTTACTTTGACCCAAACTATTCAGTTCCTCTCAAAGTAACAAGAGGAAAGATGGTAGTTGATCTTCAGAGTACTGATTTTTCCCCTAGCAGGCAACTGTCACTTTGAAATATCCTTTTTATTCTGTCATTTTTCAATCCCACAGTGTCATTTTAAAACTAAAAATATAATCAATAACTAACTATATAACCATGCTGCTCGGTGCAGCATGAGAATAACACTCAATGTTCCAATGCTTTTCAACTAGAGTGGAAGGGAACTATTAAAACTTTGCATATGTAGAGCATACATTAACTAATATACTTTGTGTTAGATATTATTGTAAATGTCATATAAATTAATTCACTTAGCTGTCATAATCCAGAAAAAAACATATTATTATTCCCCATTTAAACTAAACAGACAAGGAAAGGGAAGCACAGATGTTAGTGAAAGTGAGAGCTGTGTATACCAGAAACTAGCAGAATACAGCCCTAACAGCAGAATACAGCCCTAACAGCAGAATACAGCCCTAACAGCAGAATACAGCCCTAACAGCCATCATGGCTCCATGGTCTCCACTGTCCTCTCCTCACTTCCTCCTTCCGTTTCCCCGTGCTTGGGATGAACCTGGATTTTGCGCATGTTAAGTGCATGTTCTACTAGGTCATATCCCTACCTCTATTCTCTTAGATACACTGAACAAAGATTAAAATGTAACAAACACACACTTCCAGAATTTCCTGTGAAGTACTGTTGGATGCATTATACTTTCATTAACCTGAAACCAGAATGCAGATATTTAAACACATCACTATTCTATTTTTGGTAGTTAGAAATAATACCAAGTAAAAAGGCAAGTTTAAAACATTTGGTGAGTTTTAATACACTGCAGCCTTCTGTGGAGATGCAGAGACCATTTGTATTCTAATTAGCCATGCCGTGAAGTTCTGCTCAATGCAGAAGCAAGTGCACCATAAGTTAAATTCTATTTTGTATACTTTTCCTTTCTTGCTATCCATCAACCTCAGGGTCCCACTCATGAAACCAGATGCTCTTCTACCACTGAGCCTCACATCCCTCCAATCACTAGATCTCTAGATAGCAGTCAAAGACATTTTCTTCAGCTTGGGCTGTGACTGGAGCTCAGCGTTGTTTTTTAGAAGCTATCCAACTATAAGATCTGCAGATCAGCCTTGTCTCTGAAGAACTTTAAAAGATACCAGCAGTGAGACAGGAATGCAGCCCTGAGAGTCTTATGAGCCGAGTGTGGTGGTGCACGCCTGTAATTGCAAGGGTGAGGTCAGCTGGAGCTTTGATTTTCAAAAACCAAAGGCTAAGGATATAGCTCATTTTCCAAACTTGCCTACTTTGTATAAAACCCTGGGCTTCCATCTCCAGTAACACAAACACCAAGGAATCTTATTATTGTTTTTCAATCATCGACAGTTATGTTAACCACATGGGAAAGACGGAAAATTGTAAATAATAGTTTTCTGAAATCTTCTGAAAGTATACATTCTTGATTTTTTAAAAAAAACAGACATGTTCTGCAATTCAGATTTTAACAAGTTGTGCAATAGTATGGAGAACTGCTTTATAAGAATATATAATATAATAGACAAAAACAGATTTAAAAATAAACAAAAGTGACTGCTAGGAGCAAAGACTATAAAAGCAGCTCTCCTCATTGGGGCAGTCTTAGAAAAAGCCTCCTGGCCTTGAAACTTCTCTTTACCTTGGGTGTCAATTAGTAGTTTATCATAGAAAACATCTTTTAAGTTCAGATGTCAATCACATTCAAGTCAAGAAAGCTTTTATTCTTGTGTTTACAGATACACAGTGCTATACAAAACTGCCCTGTACAACCTAATACAGTCACCTAAACAGAACAACTCTTACCATCTACCAAACCATTAGCATTGTGCCTTAGTACATCTTTGTACTTAGTCTAAGAAGTCATACTTCCCAGAGTTCCTGATTTCATTCCTTTCCCTTTGGCTAGAGCAGTACTATGCAGATGTAGCCAGTCTCATGGGCTACTACCAGCATGGCCCTATGGCCAGAGGACAGTTAGGGAGACATCATAGCAAGTCATTATTGCCCTTTAACATAGAACTTAAATAAACTTTAAAGAATGGATATGGTGTGTGTGTGTGAGAGAGAGAGAGAGAGAGAGAAAGAGAGAGAGAGAGAGAGAGAGAGAGAGAGAGAGAGAGAGAGAGAGGAAGATAGCATGGGATAAACATAAAATTCAGATCAAGTAGTGCTGACCCTGGTAGTATGTAAGAGTTCTTACTCTACTGCAAACATAGTAAGTCCACTCTGCAGGAGGAAATGTGTATGGGGGTAAAATGGTTAGATAGCTAATTCACTTTGGGTGTCACAAGGGCATCTGAGACACAGTGAGAAATAAGATTTCTACTTCCGAGTCAGTCTATATGCCAGCTCTACCATCTTCACTATGACCTTCAAAGAACTGGTCATTCTATCTCTTAATTTCCTAATCCACAAATGCACAAAGACCTATGCAGTCTGGGGTACAGAAATGCAGTGAGCACTAAAATACACATGGACTCATCAAATAATAGCCTTTATGTTATTTAACTCAATGTATTTTTTACACTAGCTAAAATTGTTAAAGTGGACAGAATTATTACACCAAAACAAAACATCAGTTGAGAACACATTAACCATAAAACAGCAAGTCATAGCCACAAACACTCACATCTTTTCATACCAGTGACTATGCATGTATGCTCCCCAATGCTGGCATTTCTAAAAGAACATTGTTACTACAAAATAATCCAACTTTCTAACAATCATCTACTTAATAAAATAATTCCACCATTCACAACCGGATGAAGGCACAAAATATCTCAAATTCAAGTTAAAAACAAAAGAACTATAGATTGAACGATTCTGTTAACGTATTTGTTAAATGGAGAAATGTCCATTTATTATTCTGTACTCTGACATATTAGTTAATTATGGAAGAAAGGTGACTAATGATAAATGTTTTCCGTAGTGTTATTTTGCCTTGTCACTCTGAATTCTAGTGCATTCTGCTGAAAAGGATACAGATTTCCTACAGTTTTTCTGCTCTTTGCCTATCAGTAACCATGATGCCTACCTAACTAGTCGCCTTTGCTTCTGAGGCAAATCTATTAGTTTCCTTGAGGACCAGCACCTGCCAGTCACTGCTTGTACAGTTTGCCTGGCTTTCTTCATCCAGCAGAAGAGCTGTGGATGTCAGAACTGAAACATGCAAGAGTTTGACAAAGATCCTCTGTGTATGCGACAGGGGAAAATACAGCATTACACATACAAAACACAATGAAAGTAGAAATGAATGAGGGATAGTAAGGAAGTAGTATATAAGGTGGATAAACAGAATAAAAATCAGAACTAGTGAAATCTTAACTTTTGGGTATTGCTGAGTAATGAGTCTTAATTACATGCTATAGAGATCACTCTGCCTACTGCTGATCCACATTCACAGCCCAGAGGGTTCTAAGGACTGATTGAGAGAATCAAAGATCAGGTGGGCTGGGGAGATGGGTCCAGGATAAAACACTGTGGGATAAGTACAGGGACCAGAGTCTGGCTCTCCGAACCCATGCAGAGACTGGAAATGTGTGGTGGCTGCCTATAATCATGGAACTCAGAAACCAGAGACGGCATCCTTGGAGCAAGGTGGCTACCCAAAATAACGCAATCAGGGAGTTCTGGGTTCTTCAAAAGGCCTTACCTTAATAAGTAAAGTGGAGATAATAGGGGAAAGACAGCCAACGTCAACATTAAGTGTCTAATGATACCCACTCAGCATGCACACATCCATAAGAATACACACATACATACACACATACACACACCAACCACATAAATCATAGTTAGCAAAGGATTTTACTTATTGTACTGCATATCCATTTCAAAATAAGCCTGAAGTTCACTGTTTAAATGACTTCATTGTTGCTATGACTGGGTGGGTGGTTAGTAAGGGAAGGATAAAGGGGAAATTTAAAGGTAACAAAGTTCATTATGCTCCCAACTGAGATATGTGGAACATTCAGTACACAAAAAGCATTGTGAAGGATCATCTCACAATAGCACCGGAAATAAACTGCTTTCACAAATTAAGAAAATTAAAGAACGAGTGTAAGTAATTTTCCCAGAGACACACAGCAAGCTGCCTAAGAAGCTGAGACCTGACTCAAGACATGTAAACTCAGAACTTTTGGTATACGTCATCAAGCATTATTATACAGAGGAGTATACTAAGGGCAATTTGCATTTGTAAATGTTCATTCCTACCTTATTGTAAGTCATGTTAAAATTGATGAATGGACACAGAAGAAGCATATAGTCCACATTTCATCTATAAATAGTTAATAATGTCAGAGTGTCTGATAAAGCTGGGTCACATGTAACTTTTAGCAGCAAGTAAATATAATAGATTAATTAGATGGTCCTAAAGCTTGGACCCAGACTATCTTCCCCAGACACTATGTTAAAGTGCTTGCTGTTGGGCGACATGAAAATGCTGAGTAGTGGAACTGGGGCTAAGTTCTTAGGTCATTGGTAGAGATGGTGAAAGAGACTCCAGGACCCTGGTCTCTTAGTGAGACTGTGACTTCGTGACCCACTCCCTGCCACTGCAACCCACTGTCCTCAGAGAAGTCCCACAAATGAGGCCAACTGTTCTTGACTGGAAAACTGTAAACTATATAGACCTTTTCTGAGTAATTCCATCATCATAGTAATGTAGAACAGATAAATACAGATAGAAAACAACAATGCCAATCAAAAGGATAAAATCCTAGGTTCATTTTTATGTTACCTCATGGGGGTTACATTAAATATTAGCTCACTAAAGAAGCAATGTGGATCAGCAACTTAGGGAGAAACCTGGAATTCTGTATTCTAATTCTACTTGTAATTTTAAGACAAATTTTGAAACATTTTTTCTAGAGATATTTGAAAAGAGTAAGACTGGCAGAAGGAAGCTACTACTGCTGCTGCTACTACTACTACTAATCCTGCTACTATTACTATTACTACTACTAAGAATAATAATAATAATGTAAAATCATCTAAATTGGAAGAGAAGAAAATTCAAGGATGACATAATCCTATATATGTTAAAAAATTCTTAACCATTCACCAAAAAACCCTCCTATAACTAATGAATAAGTTTAATAGGACTACAGTGTTATGCAAATACAAAAATTTATATATATAATACATTATACACACATACACGCACACACATATACACACACACATCCTTCTTGACACTGGAGAGTAAATTAAGGTTGTAGATGCAGTGAGTGCAGGGATTGGAGGTGTAGCGCATTAGCAGAGCTGGCTATCTCGCACATACAAGATCCAGGCTCTCTGAACACTATTCCATTTATAGTGGCATCACAAGGAATAAAAGGACTAAAAATACATTCGTCCAAACAAAAGCACGGTTAACATACTATGCAATCTTGCTAAAAAAAAAAAAAAAAAAAAAAAAAAAAAAAAAAAAAAAAAAAAAAACTAAATAAATGGAGATATCTCACATTCATGGGTCATACAAGTTATACTATAACTACCTCTACAGAATTCCAACTGTTGGCTGAAAGGAACTGATAACCTGATGAACCTAAAACTCCTATGTAAATGCAAGACACGCAGGATATACAAAACAATCTCTGGAGGCAGCCCAAACATCCTCACAAGAGTGTTCCCAGGAGAAGGAAGCTTGACCACTATGCCATCATCAAATTCTGCCTGATCACTGAGTCAGCCATGACTGGAGTTGAAAAACAAGGAAGAGGAAATCAAAACAGGAAGAATGGTGGGTGTATGCTCGTTTGAAAATGCAGGGACCCACGCACACAGAAGCTATACATGCTTGATAGAGCAAGAAATACAGAATTAGCTGTGATGTAACTATTGACATTCACAAAGATATCCAGCAGAAGCTAAGAACAATGGATGACTGGGAGAGGAAGGAGAGAAGCAGCAAAGTCTTTAGTAAGCCAGGAAACACACAGGTCCTCCCAGGAATTGATAATGCAGGAAAGATGGAAAGCTAGCTAGTGAAGGCAGCTCCATGACCAGAACTCACATGGCTTCCTCTGAGAAGGCCAGGACATGGCCAGTGCACACTTCCTACTCAGCATCTTTAAACATGGCCATACCTACTGATGCAGTGTCTCTTGAGCCTGTTTTCAAAGTGCAGAACAGTCGAAGACAAAGGTCGCAGGACAGAAGCGGGCCCAACATTCTGGTTTTCCCTGACTATGTCGCTGCAGTTGACTGACTTGACCAACGGAACTGAGAGCCTTTCCCTAGATCCTCTGCACAGAAGAAAAGGCCTTTAGCGCACATGGCACGTCGCCTCACATCAAGGACTGACGACCAACTCATCTAGTCTCTCTTCCTTACCCAGAACCACTGGTTTCTTTCCCAGCAGGGCTTCTTTCCTCCACTGCTTACAACTCTGAGATCATGGGCTAATTAAATTAAAGAGTTAACAGTACTGAAGAACATAAATTTACCTCTGCTTTCCCATACTGCAGCTCCTGGAGAGTACACACATGGCAAACCATGAAACAATACTCTGTAACCCACTCAATTTTTCTTATTTGAGAACTTTAACAGGCAAATTATAGTCCACATCCTCAGAGGTCTTAAGGTCCAATAACAGAAACATAAAAACAATACAACCATTAGGTTCAGACACTGACAAAGACAAAACATTGAGTGAATAGCACTGCTTGCAAAGACCAAAGCATGATCATCTGTGCTCACTGAAGACTACTGTCTCGAACTATGACTGTGCCCACATTGTTCTTCTGTTCCCGCTTACTGATTCTACAGCTACACTGAATTCCGTAGCCACTACCTGATTTCCTTCATGTGGAATTATCTTAGAGCGTCTATTGCTTCAATGAAACACCATGACGAAAAAGCAAGTTGAGGATGATAGGGTTTGGCTTATATTTCCACATCATAGAAGGAAGTCAGGACAGGAAATCATACAGGACAAGAACCTGGAGACAGGAGCTGATGCAGAGGCCATGGATGGGTGCTGCTTACTAGCCTGTTCCCCATGGCTTGCTCAGTCTGCTTTCTTATAGAACTCAGGACCACCAGCCCAGGGAAGGCATCACCCACAATGGGCTGGGCCCTACCCCATGGGTCACTAATTAGGAAAATGCCTTACAGTCTTGCCTACAAACCCAGTCTTATGGAGGTATATTCATTGAGGTTTCCTGTCTCAGAAGATGTCAGCTGTGTCAAGCTGACATAAAACTGTGCAGCACAGGATCTACCCACAGCTTCTGTTTACAACTCTTCTGGCCCGTGGGCTAGGTCATCATTAGGCCAGTCTCTGGTAACGGAGATAGCAGGCTCTTCTCTTTACTCCCAGAGCTAAAGGAAAAAAACATGCACCCAGTAGATACTCAATAAATACTTATGGCTAAATGAGCTTTTCAAAACAAGAAGCATGTTTATACACAGGAATATCTTTTTTTGGTCAAATATTAGCTCACTTTTCAGATAAACAAAAGCATAGGTGGGTATAAAGATATTCCACTCTTGCACTTACAATTAGACTGGGCTAGGATATAATACAGCTATTAAATCTTCATGAATCGACGTTTCCAGCCAATTCACTTTACCCTCTGTCTTAGGCTCCTTTCCTGTGCCTGCTATAAAACAATCCAACAATTTAACAGGAAGGATGTGGCTCACGTTTCCAAGTTCTAGTCTATCGCTGCCATAAAGTCCAGGTGGCAGAACGTGAATCAGCTGGCCACATTATATCCACAGCAAAGATCAGAGCGTGATGAATGAGTGCCTACACACCAGTGCTCAGGCTGCTGTCCCCACTCTCAGGCAATCCAGGATGCCCTGCCTAGGGAATGATGCTACCGACAGGTGGCAGGCGTCCACGTAATCAAGGTGTCCCCCACAGGCCAAGTTACACACGAGCCCTCATGGGGAGACTCCCCTTTCATATTATTTTATATTGTGTCAAGCTGATACTTAAAACTGATTACCACACCCTCTGATCATTTGTTAGGTTACTTTTGTTACTTATAATATTTTCGGAGATTTGGATTGTACTATCAGCAAGGTGGAGCCAAGAAGCAGTGAAGAGCAGGCAAGGCACACACAGCTCTTGGGCAAGGTGTCACTGAGACAGTGAGTTAAGACGATGCCAACACATGTAGCATAACCACCATTTCAGACAGAATGCGTCAAGAACAAGACTGGCATGCAGCTAGTAAACTATTAATGATTTAAGGAATATAACTTCGCTGAGCACTCGTTCATCAATTACTAGTGATTAAGAAAGAGCCAAGGGAAATGGCATTACCCTGAGCTCCACAGCAGTGAGCATCAGCGGTGGACAGAAGACCAGAAGATCAGAGTGCATAGGAAACAGCAAAATCTGCATGACTCTGACACCCTGGACGTTTCTGAAAATACAAATTCTCCACTGATGAGGTTTGAAAATGAATATGACAATGAGTATATTTTCCCCAGTCCTGCAGCGTTATATATTTAGTCACATAATATTCCCTAAAGGTAAACAGAGATAGTCTGTTTCCAAAGCAAGGAAGGATTTTAAGGACAACTTGAAGTCTCCTGTTATCCTAGTACAGGCCAATACCATCACATGGCTTTAATTTGTAAGAAACACTGCACATATCCTGGTATGGAGGTTCATGCCTATAATCCTAGCACTTGGGAGGCTGAAGAAGGAGAATTGGGAGTTCAGGGTCCATAGATGTTCGGGGCCACTAACCCTGTCTCAGAAAACTTCCACTGAGCACAGCTCTGGAAGCTTTACGGAGGCTGCTGCTCCACCGTCTGGAGGACTGCACCAGGAAACATCAGCGAGAGCTAGTGTTAATGGCAGAAATCTTTAGATTTAACATGAGATTGCTTCTCCAATAACCAAGCTTACAAACCATTGCGATGTGATCCAAGAACACTGACTGAAGTCTCTGTGAAAAGGATGAACTTTAGAAAAGGTTCAGCATTTTATTTTGTAATATAACTGCAATCCCATATTGCTATGAAAGATAAATGAAAGCGAACATGTAACAGGAGACACTGCATCACACACTTAGTTTACTAAAGAAAATGGAATCTGGTAAAAATGTGACATTTTAAGGCAGCTGTGGTGAACAGCGCCTGCAACGCCAGCGTGGGAAGGCTGAGCCAGGCAATTGGTCTCAGTGCGAGGCCAGCCTGGTCTGTACAATGAGCACCAGGCCAGCAAGAGCTACCTATAAGACCCTGAACCAATAAATAAATAAATGAAAAAAAACTTTAATATAAAATAACAAGACTAATATTTCTACAAATAGCAGGTTGCGGGTGGGGCAGGATATAAGACAACACAGATGGGGAGGTAAACTGACCCGTGATGACAACAGCCTGTCTGTTCTGTGATTTGTGACATAACACTGGCATTCAGACTCACATTACCACCTGAACATTCAGGGCTGTGCTTCTCAACCTCAGTGTTAATGCTATAAAGTATTTTCTACTGCTGGCTTCATGTCCACAGATAAACTACCAGGAAGAGGAAACAGCACAGCTCAAACCCAGAAAGCCAGCTTCTTGCCAGTACAGTCTGCTCGGCAGATCACGGCACAACAGCAGAGCCGAATGTCTCTCCACTCACACAAGCTTGAGTGCTTCAGGATAACGCCCTCTCTCAGCAGACAGCAATGAATATGGCTCCTAACTACCATCTGCCTCGCTGAGAGTGCTGCTGTGCATATGGCCAAACATTTAATCCAGTATTTCTCAATTCTGATTCGGAATCGCATGCAGCCATGGATATTACATTTTAAAAAAAAAGAAGAAGAAAGAGAAAGAAAAAAACTGCGGATGTCACACATCACGCCAGGTTTGGGGAGCCAGAATCTCAGGAAAAGCAAGCAATGTGCTTGTACTTGGACTGGTGTTGTTTTCTGTTTGTAAATGACTATGGTGTGTAACACTGTCTTTAAATTATTTATATAAATGTGAGACACATTAACTTCTAAATATCATCTTCCAACAATCATGAATTCCCTAAAATACCTCTTCACAGTTATTTCCAAAACCTGTAGGAATTTCCTACTCCTATGTGACTCCTCTTAACTGTCTAACAAAAATGTGCTCCAAACAACTGTGTAAGGAGTATTTATCAAGTGATGTCGCTGTCGGGGAACAATTTACACCTTCATAGTTTTAAACTAGATTATATAGTTTCACTTACTTGGCAAATGTCAGTTTTAAGACCTCATTCTGAAAGTTACATTTTCCCCCCAAACCATTAAATATTAATACAGAATCACAGTTTCTGGGCCAGTACATGAGGATCTTTGGAAGCCATCACACTGTTAAGAAGCAAAAAGCTGAAAAAAAATTGGTTTTTCCAGACAGGATTCCTCTGTAGCTTTGGAGCCTATCCTGGAACTTGCTCTTGTAGACCAGGATGACTTCGAACTCACAGAGCTCCACCTACCTCTGCCTCCCAAGTGCTGGGATTAAAGGTGTGTATCACCACCGCCCAGCAACAATAAATAATTCTCAAGTCTGTTAGAGAAGCAGTACTGTACCAACTTGGACCCACAGATGACTAGAGAGACTCTGGAAACTGGGGAAGCCATGGAGTGAGGGAATGGGCACTGTCATTGATGTGCTGTTGGGAGATCAGAGTGGCCAAGTTTGAAAGTCAAAATCAGACTGCCCACTCATGGGGGAGAAGAGAACGGAGCCACAATTCCATGAATTTTAGAGTCAAAGCTAAAGACGTTCTCACAGTAAATATGGCAAAAATATTCTCTTCTGCCCTCAACACAAGAGACAGCGAAACCATTCTCAAGTGTGTCAAAGCAGTCCATTCCCAAATTGCCTTTTCAGAGGGAGAGTTCTGCAAGAGCCTAAGATGCAAAGGCTCTCCTGAGTCAGCAAGCACACAGGAAAAAAACAAAACAAAAACAACAACAACAACAACAACAAAATTCAATGGGCTGAAGCCCTGCAAACAAAGGAAGAGAAATAGTAAAGTACAGCATAAGGAGTTGGTGATGAATGGAGGAGGAACAGAGACAATGTGAGTACAGGCTCACTGAAAACCAGACCTAACCAGAGAACTACAGATACCTCCCTTCCCCCAATAACTGGACCACCCATTAATAATATGTCTTCACAGATACCGCCCTTCCCAAGTACCTGGACCACCCATTAATAGGGTGCCTTCACAGAAATTCTCTTTACTCAGTATACCACATCCAGATAACAAGAAAAATAATAACAACATATTCTGAAAGGTTAAAAAAAAGTCTCAAAGAGACAAAGCAAGCATAAAACCTCAGAAAAATTAGGGGACTCAGGCTTAAACCAGCTACCTAAGACAACCATGACCAAATATGAGCAGTTATGATCTATAACACTGTGTTCAAGTGCAGACAGCAGAAGTCCTATGATGGAACTAAAAGCGACCCTGGCTATGAATTTATATTGCAAAGTCAAGAAAGAAAAGAGTAAGAAGTATAACAGTTAAGTGAGAAAGGAACAGAACATAAATGAGCCATCTAGAAAAGTCAGTGAGCAAAACAGTGACAGAAACGTCATACGATCTTAGCGGTGAATCAGATAACCAGTAAGGAGAAGAAGCCTGAATATAAATGGCATCATACAAACCTCCCTGTAAAAACAAAAGACAAACATAAAATCAAATGAAAAACGTAATCCTTGCTCTGCCCCCAAAAGAACAAAACCAAAAAGTCATAGAACAAAATATCAACAAATTGTGGACACTTACAAAACAGAACTTTTGTGTAAGTGGAATTCTAAAACAAAAACAAAAAAAACAAAAAAAAAAAAAAAACAATGTTTGAGGCAAAAACTGAAAATTTCTCCTAATTAGTGTAAAACACTAAATCATATGGTAATATCTTGTTTATTAAATTAAGCTTGCCTGAAGATCAGAAGGCGGAGCTAGCCACTAGCTAACCATAGAGGTCTGGAGGTCTGTACAAACAGACAGGAAGCAAATGGGTGGGTGGCTAGAGGAAATGATAAGGCAGGAGGGAGGAAACAGGAACTCAGTTTCTTTTTGTCTGGGAAAGTGGAGTAGATAAGGTGGCTTTGGTTTTGCTCCTTCATCTCTCTGATCTCTCAGCATTTTTCCCAATATCTGACTCTAGGCTTTTATTATTAATACCTATTAGAACTCGTGCTATAAGGAGTTACAAAAATTCAGTTAACAAAACTGCTACAGATTACTGATAGCCATCTGTCTTGACAGAAAAGTTTTAAAGTTTATCTTAGGGAGAATTAGAAAATTAAATAGGTTATAAATTCAGATCCGCAAATAGGAAAAACATTCGGGAAGAAACAGAAATAAAAACTTACTATTTTTATTCTTAACAATGATAATTTGTTCAAAATAATAGCAATGCCATAAGCAATCATGCATGCTTAAGTATAAGTAAAATGAGTGTCATCAACACTAGAAGAGACTAAGAATAAGATTTTTATCATAAGATGCTCATAGGACCTACGAGTCTGCATGGTGCTCTGTGAAAATGGACTCTGACTATATTCCACTAATAGAGCAGGGGTTCTCAGCCTTTCGCAGGAGTCACATACAAGGTACCCTATAGATTATAATTTACATTATTATTCATAATAATAGCAAAAATGACAGCTATGAAGTAGAAAACAAAAATAACTTTATGGTTAGGGGGTCACCACAAATGAGGAACTGTATTAAAGGGTCGCAGCATTAGGAACGTTGAGAACTACTGACTGAAAGTAATTGCTACAAAATGTTTTTTTTAAAAAAAAAAAAAAAAAGACCTGTTAAATAATGAAGGGGAAAAGGAGCCATATATTATAAAATGCACAACTAAACTAAAGAGGTAGAAGACGGAAAGCAGGGCAAAAATAAGGTGCGCTCCGAGCTGGTTTGCAGCAGTAAGTTACTTTAGTCAGCTGTGCAGGTACAGACCCCACTACTCTTGCCTGTTCCTCAGGACTGCTCCTGACTAGACCTGCGCAGAGCTGCCCACTCTACTATGCTTACTTTATTTGACTCTTCTTTTTCATCTTAATTGCTTTACCTCTATATGGCCCAAAAGCAATGCTACCTTTACATCATTAAATGGCAAGAATACAGAAAGAGAAAAAGGAGGCCATGGACAGTCCTTTCTCACTGGACGCTAACAATGAATTTGGAGGAATCCATCACAAGCAAAAGTAAACAAGATTCATAAAGACAGCATGTGTTCTAGGTGATCAATGGAAGGAAAGGCAGCGCGCATAAACAGGACTTTGCAAAGCTTAACAAATATGGCAGATACAAATTCAAGATTGAACATCAATGATCTAACTGCAACAATTAAAAAGCCACTGTAATGAGGATAGCAGCAGCAGATGGATGACAAGATTCAGCTATCTGTTGTCTACAATCTGCTCTAGTTTTTGTTTGTTAAGAGAGAAATCGGCTTTACATACAAAGACACAAGTTGATAAAAAGTAAATGATGAAGAAAAGTGTAACATTCTATGAAAAATCAAAACAAAGTGGAACTTTAAGTATTCATCTCAGACATAGACTAATTCAGAGGAATCAAAATGGACCTTAAACAAGGTAACGAAGCCAATTCTTCATTAACAATAGTAACAATACTATATAGAATATACTTAAAAACAATAAAAAATAATTTGCGATAAATACTGTAAGAATTGTAAAGACCAGAGATGAACTGACTACATATAACAACTGGAGACCTACAACACATTTCCATCAGAAACAGATCATGCAGGAGTGGGAGACACCTCAGTGGGTAAAGTACTCCTGGTGTCCCAGTTCTGAAGTCAAAGAAACCCAGCATAACAGAGGTAGAGACAGCCAGATCCCTGGACTCTGATAGCCAGGGAGTCTTGCCAAATGGATGAACTCAGAACTCAGTGAGACACCCTGTCTTTAAAAATCAGGTCAACAACAACACTTAGCATTGACTTCTGGCCTACACCCACAACCCTACACACAATTAAACAGATCAAACAATACTAATCAATATTTATAGGCTACTTCACCCAGGAACAACAGATTGCTCATTCTTCTCAGACTCACACAGGAGGCTACTGCAAAGGAGGACGATATTTTGGGAACTTACATTCACTCTCATCACCCCAGAATCACTGCCCCAGAAATCCTTGCTGATAGTAAGAAAACAGAGAAGGAGGAATACACTCGCAGGTGACACGATAACTTGGATTACTTGCGTAACAACTCGGAGAGAAGCAAGCGGCTGTTAACACGTGATCAGTGCAAAGCTGTGGAGCACTTTCCTTTGCATTCTAACGAGGGAAATTTCAAATGAAAGACAAATGTTACTCACATGTGCACGTGCACACGCACACACACAAAATGAATTAGATACTTAAAATGTATAAAATCTATATGAGGAAAACTACAAAATTCTCCTCAAAGAATTTAAGTAGAATTAAGTCAATGAAGAAACATTCCACATTTTCGTATGTTGAACCATCCCTGCATCTCTGGGATGAAGCCAACTTGATTATGGTGGATAATGGTTCTAATGTGTTCTTAGATTCAATTTGCCAGTATTTTATTTAGTATTTTTGCATTAATGTTCATGAGTGAGACTGGTCTGTAATTCTCTTTCTTAGTAATGTCTTTCTGTGGTTTGGTTATAAGGGTAATTGTAGCCTCATAAAAAGAGTTTGGCAATGTTCCTCCTGTTTCTATTGTGTGGAATAATTTGAGGAGTATTGGTATTAGTTCTTTGAAAATCTTGTAGAATTCTGAGCTGAAAACATCTGGTTCTGGGATTTTTTTTTTTTTTTTTTTGGTTGGGAAGCTTTTGGTGACTGCTTCTATTTCTTCTTATATATAGAAAATCTGTCGACGTAATCCACCATAGACAAACTGAAAGATAAAAACTACACGTCATCTCATCAGGTGCCAAAAACCTTTCAACAAAATACAGCATCCCTCCATGATAAAGGTCTTGGAGAGAGCAGGGATACAAGAAACATACCTAAACATAATAAAGGCAATATACTGTAAGCCAACAGCCAACATCAAACTAAATGGAGAGAAACTCCCAGCGATGCCACTGAAATCAGGAACAAGACAAGGTTGTCCACTCTCTCCACTTCTAATCAATATAGTTCTTGAGGTCTTAGCCAGAGCAATAAGATACCAAAAGGAGATCAAGGGGGTAAAAATCGGAAAAGTCATCAAACTCTCACTATTTACTGATGATATGATAGTTTACAAAAGCAACCCCAAAAATTCTACCAAGGAACTTCTACAACTAATAAACACTTTCAGTAAAATAGAAGAATACAAGATTAATCCCAAAAAAGAAATCAGTAGCCCTCCTGTACACAGATGATAAAAGGGCTGGGGAAGAAATCAGAGAATCAACACCCTTCCCAATAGCCACAAATAGCATAAAATATCTCGTAGCAACTCTAACCAAACAAGTGGAAGACTTGTATGACAAGAACTTTAAATCTTTGAAGAAAGAAATTGAAGAAGACATCAGAAAGTGGAAAGATCTCCCATGCTTTTAGGTAGGTAGAATTAACATAGTAAAAATAGCAATCTTACCAAAAGCAATCTACAGATTCAATGCAATGCCCATCAAAATCTCAGCAAAATTCTTCACAGACCTTGAAAGAACGGTACTCAACTTCATATGGAAAAGCAAAAACCCCAGGATAGCCAAAAAAATTTCTGGAGGCATCACAATTCCTGACTTCAAACTCTACTACAGAGCTACAGTACTGAAAACAGCTGGGATTGGCATAAGAACAGACAGGAGGACCAATGGAACCGAATCGAAGACCCTGATATTAATACACACGTTCGAACACCTGATTTTTGACAAAGAAGCAAAATATATCAAATAAAAAAAAGCTTACGTAACAAGTGGTGCTGGCATAACTGGATATCAACATGTAGAAGGATGAAAATAGACCCATATCTATCACCGTGCACAAAACTCAAGTCCAAATGGATCAAAGACCTCAACATAAAGCCAGCCACACTGAACCTCATAGAAGAGAAAGTGAAAAGTATACTTGAATGCATTGACACAGGAGACCACTTCCTAAATATAACCCTAGCAGCACAGAAACTTGTAGTGGGGAGCTGCCAGCCGCATTCCCACTGCCAGGCTCCCAGCCACCGGCTAGCTTTACCAGAAATAATTACACGGAAACTGTATTATTTAAACACTGCCTGGCCCATTAATTTCAGCCTCTTACTCACATCTTGATTAACCCATATCTAATAATCTTTGTAACACCACGAGCGGTGTCTTACCGGGAAAGATTCAGCATGTCTGACCTGGTGGCTGGCTTCATCGCATCTGGCTCCCTGAGGAGAGGCACGGCAGTCTGCCTAACTTAGGAGAGGCATGGCATCTGACTGAGCCATCTACCTCACTTCCTTCTTCCTGTTCTGTCTACTCCACCCACCTAAGGGCGGGCCTATTAAATGGGCCAGGCAGTTTTTTTATTAGCCAATGAAATCAACTCAAACAGAAGACTCTCCCACATCAGAAACTGAGAGAAACAATTAATAAATGGGACCTCCTGAAACTGAAAAGCTTCTGTAAAGCAAAGGTCAACAAGACAAAATGACAGCCTACAGAATGGGAAAAGATCTTCACTAACCCCACATCAGACAGAGCTCTGATCTCCAAAATATATAAGGAACTCAAGAAATTGGTCATAAAAAAGAACAAATAATCCAATAAAAAAATGAAGTACAGACCTAAACAGAGAACTCTCAACAGATGAATCTAAAATGGCTGAGAGACCCTTAAGGAAATGTTCAACATCCTTAGTCATCAAAAAAATAGAAATCAAAACAACTCTGAGATTCCATCTTACACCTGTAAGAATGGCCAAGGTCAAAAACACTGATGACAACTTATGCTGGAGAGGTTGTGGGGTAAAGGGAACACTTCTGCAATGCTGATGGAAGTGCAAGTTGGTACAATCCCTTTGGATGTCAGTGTGGCGATTTCTCAGAAAGTTAGGAAACAACCTTCCTCAAGACCCAGTAATACCACTGTTGGGTATATATCCAAAGGATGCTCAATCGTGCCACAAGGATATGTTCATAGCAGCATTGTTTGTCATAGCGAGAACCTGGAAACAACCTAAATGCCCCTCGACTGAAGAATGGATTAGGAAAATGTGGTACATTTACATGATGGGGTACTACACAGCAGAAAAAAATGACATCTTGAATTTTGCAGGAAAATGGATGAAGCTAGAAATCATTTTGAGTGAGGTAACCCAGACCCAGAAAGACAGTCATCACATGTACTCACTCATAAGTAGTTTTTAAACATAAAGCAAAGAAAACCAGTCCACAAATCACAATCCCAGAGAACCTAGACCACAATGAGGACCCTAAGAGAGACATACATAGATCTAATCTGCATGGGAAATGAAAAAAGACAAGATCTCCTGAGTAAATTGGGAGCATGGGAACTTTGGGGGAGGGTTAAAGGGGAGGGGAGAGGCAGGGAAGAGAGCAGAGAAAAATGTAGAGCCCAATAAAAATCAGTAACAAAAAAAAAGCTCTCTCAGAAAAAAAAAATCCACATTAGTAATATTAAGAGATCAGCTTTTGTGACTGACGTAAACATTCCATGTAATCCCCCCTCTGAACTATTTTGTGTATATTAACAAAACCATCCTAAGGTTTATGTGAAGAAGTAAAAATGTCTAAAATTATATCAGAGGAGGTTTGCCATTTTCAAACTTCAGGAGTTATTACAAAGCTATAGTAATCACAATGGTGTAGAACTGGTAAACAATACACAGATCAAGGGATGAGAAAGAGGGAGTGAAAACAGCTGCATATAAATAGAAAAAAACCTTGCATCCTGAACAACACTTTACTAAAAATGCCCTGCAGAAGCCTCATAACTGGACAGTCACCATGGTATACCTAGAAAATGGGTTATTAGACGCTCCAATGGAAGACATGACCGGAAACGTAAAGATGTTATTAAGTGAAAGTAACCAAAATGAAAGCAATTCATGATGTGTGATCCACTATATGACTTTCTAGAAATGGCAAAAGAATAAAGACTGAGAAGACCAGAGGCTGCCAGAGTCTGGAAGAGGAAGGAATGGATAGGCAGAGCAGCAGACACAAAGAGCACTAAACTCTCTCATTCACAATAGTGCATGTGCACCATCACTGATCTGATTTATATAACCCTGCAACTCGCCAAGAAGAAAGTCCAGCTAAAGCTGTGCAGGCTGTGGAAAGAGCCAGTCTATGATACATTCACCAGTGTGACAAAGGCAGCATTCTGGTGGGACAGCTGCCATTACAAACATGGGCAGAGAATATACGGGAAACCTTCAGTATCTTTAAAAATGAACGTATTAAGTAAAAGACAGACTCACAATGATATATAAAGAAAAGGCTTAATTTTTTACTGCTGATTCATGAGTCTAACATTTTATTAATCTGTCATTAAAGTGAAATTTACTATGTCTTATTTCTGAAGTTTGAAAAAATGCTAAAAACAACTATGAGAGATACACAAGTCCCTTGACGTAGCATGGTGACTCACCTAGGCTATCAGGAAGCTGAGGGAGGGCTGTCAGCAGTTCCAGACCAGCCTGGGCTACAAATGTGAGAACCTGCTGATCTAATCAACATCAACAGTAGAGGTAGCAATGCCAAACCTTCTTATATTAATAAGCGTTGACATTCTACTATATATGTCACATAGTATTTGAATTGGCTCAACTGCGCTCTTTTAACAGAAATGAAACCAGCACTGAAAGAATAAAGTAACTGTAACCATTTCTGAGCTTTCTGGTAATGGTCAAGTGCAGTAATGGATCGCAATTCTACTATATTAACAGGTAGCAGAGCCCCTTAACTGTGGAAATGGACCTCTGGTTACTTTTAGTTAAGAATTTTTTTATTCATAAATGAAATAGAAGAGCTAAATGTGTTCATTCATAGTTAACTATTTTGGAGGTAAGATTATCTGCACTACTGCATAGACACTATTTCAGAACAGCTTTTGGTGCACTTTGGTATTTTTAAATGAACTACTTACTCAGTCTACTATGAAATGTACTCGTACATAACAGTTGTCTAGATTAAAGAAACAAGGAATGCTCATTCTCACACATAAGCCAAAGCCATCTATTTTCCTCTCAACTATCTAGAGACTCTGTTTGTTTTTCTAAGAATACTAAAGTGGGCCTTGTGTGGTGAGGTGTACTTTTAATCCCAGGAATTGGGAGGCAGAGGCAAGTGGATCTTTGTGAGACTAGCCTGGTCTACATTATGAATTTCAGGTTAGCTAGAATCACAAAACACAACAACAACAACAACAACAAAAAAAAAAAAAAAGTTAATTTTACCAGAAAAATACAACATATTATGGACAATGTAGCCCATAGAATTAGTACATGGAGAAATATATTTCAACATGTTTTCTTCATCTTCTTTTCAAAAGACAGAAAGGAAAAATACATGTATAAAGCAAAGTCCATTCGCAGAAAGAACCGCAGTGGCTGATGCCACTCAATGTCAGTTCTCTTTGGCAAGGATTCTAGCGGCAAAAACAGAGGCGCTCCTCTTAGGGGAGATATGCTCTTTTATGGAGCAGGATTAATCACTCTCCAATAGACGGTCTCACAGCAAACGCTTCAAATGTCCCAGCTGACACTTATTCAAAGGGGAAACAGGATCAAAAGCTATACGAAAATTACTCTAATAGGTAAAAAATTACTTGATAATGACCACAGAAGTTCTAAGACTGGTTCTACTTTGCAATTGATATGTTTTGCGCAAACCTTATTTTTCAAATGAAGAATAATATAAATCAAGATGACTAGTTACTTATTTAAAAGCTTTCATTCTCTCCATTGTGAAATAATATCACTTACCATAGAATACTATGGATTAAAAATTACCACAAGCCAGGCAGTGGTGGCACATGCCTTTAATTCCAGCACATGGGAGGCGGAGACCAACCTGGTCTACAGAGTTCCAGGACAGGCTCCAAAACTACTGAGAAGCCCTGTCTCAAAAAACAAAAACAACAACAACGAAAATACCACAAAGAAACATAAATAAATACACTCTGAATGTTGCCTTTTTTTTTCAATGCATATGAAATACACACACCCTTCAAAAAGGATTAATACTATTTGGAAAACTGGAAGCAAGTAGAACTTGTGATTTTCTGCTTTTACATCTACATTTACTATTGGAAAATTATGCAGAGAGCATCTATACAACACTCTCTTTAAAATTAGCTACAACTTTAGCTGCTAGTTTATGGGCCATACTTGATTCTCAAGAAATGACAAAGTGCCTGAATTTGCTTCTAGAAGTCTATGAGTGAGTTTTTGCTTTTCAATATGTATTCATTTTTCAGGTTATTTTTTTCACAAGTGAAAGGCATATCTAATGAAAGTTTGAACACATCTGAGGAATCATATTTTAGTTGGATGCTTTCATTCTTTTTACCTTTAAAGCTAAAATATATACATCTATGTTTATTATAGGAATGAAAAGATTAACTCCCCGAGCACTATAAACTCAAATATCTTTTAACTAAAAAAGAGAGGAAAGGCAGGCTGTCTGCTATGAAGCTGCAACTGAAGGCAGAGCTGCTCTCTAAGGACAGATGAGGAAATAGCTTTATTATTATACTAATTATAATTCAATGAAAGATCATAAAGATTCAAATTATGTTTGAAAAGCACTTCTGCAAATACTAAATATCGTTAGGAATTTACTCATACTTTTTCAAAACAGCTTATTAATCACTAAAACTTTTCATTTCAACTGGCATAATGGTAAAACTTCTATAGTTTAAATATAAAAATGTCAGTAGTAAGTCTTACATACAAATCCCTCCACATACATATATTAGAAATAAGGCATATTGATCAGTCAAACCAGTGCAAAATCTACTGCCTGCTGCCTGATTTTTACTGAAACATACTCATCCCTTTACATACTGTCTCTGGCACATTTTGTGTTGCATGTAGGAAGAGTTAATATTTATTACAAAGACCATATTGTCCACTCCCCGATAAAAAAAAAAAAAAAACTTACTAGTTAGCCCTCTACAGCAATTGCTGCTGGCTCCTGAAGTTGAGAAAGATATTACTTTTACTACATGTGTACAAGTACATATATACATACTTAGTAATAACTAGAAAATATATTGAGCTGATTGAGGAGAGTTCCCCACTTGATTTGGTCAACTGTACAGTGAATACTGCCTACCTTATGGGCTCCAGAGAATATCAGGATACGGACTGATTTTGTTAATATGCTGTTATTTGGATTATGCCACAACTTCTCACATACATTAACACTAATAGCTTTTTAGGCATGCAATATATGTATTTTAAAGACTGAAATGCAGAAACTTAGATTTTAATGTTAATAAAAAGTTGCCTACAGGTAGCATTCAATCAAGTGAAAAAAATATATGATACACACACACACACACACACACACACACACACACACACACACACACGTGACCATGCCTCTAAGCTTTAAACATAAGAATTATTTCAAAAATGAAGAAAATGCTCTGGGTTAAGGACTCACTGAACATAAACACAATACCTGCTGTGGAACACTGAGCAGTAACCAATGTTAACAACTGTGTCCCCCAGCTCCAAGCATCTCTTAAACTTCCTTTCCACCCACAGCCAGAAGGAAAAGAGGATACGTGATAAACAGAATTAGTATCACAATTTCTTTAAAGGAAAACTAAAATTTAAAGCAATTTGAATTACTAAATCTGAAACTAGATGACTGTCCTGGATCTAACTTCTCCACAAATATTAAAATGAAAACATATGCAGATATTCCTACTTTGCCCTTTTTCCTGCTCAATGGTATATGGTGAAATGTACAGGTTAAACAAAAACTAGTCCCTTACCCTGCAATCCCACAAGGCTAAGAACATGTATTCTGAGGGTACTAAATGCCAATCAGCTCAGAGAATGCTTATTAAGGCACTGTAAAAAAAAAAATCAATACCAAAGGTCTCATAACAAACTGTCCTTTGGTAAATAATGTGTGTCTTTCAATGCATGACATTAATTATTTGCACAACCACCAAAGATTACCTTCTTTTTTACACAGAGAGAGAAGTGTGAGAGTTCCCCTAGTGCAAGTAACCAAGTAACAACAAGAGAACAAGTAACAGGTGCAACAAAAGAAAAACTTTACGCTGGTTAAAGGCAAGGAGCAGACTTTATTCAAGAGGGTGCTATGGCAGGGAGCAGGGGAGGTTGGATTCAGCTTGAGCACAAGGACGTGCAGAAACTTTTAGCAGGGATGAATGTTGGTGGTGCTGCAGTGGTGCTGGGGTTTGAACCCAGAGCTTTGTGCGCACTAGGCCAGCCTGCTCTGGGAGCCACACCCCAGGCTTTGGGTAATCCTTTACTTACCTTCTCAATGGTACTCTATCCTATAGGCCAGTCACATACACACATGTAGTAAAAGAAATTAGCTTTCCAAGTTACTCTATTGTTATCAAATTTATAACCAATTCCATACCATCAATTCAAGGAAGACAGTCTCTATACTAAACAGTAAAACCACTCGGCCTGGTTGTCCAAACCTTTAATCCCAGCACGCAGAAGCAGAGGCAGGTGGGTCTGTGAGTTCTAGGCCACCCTACACAGGGAGTTACATGGTGAGACTCTGCCTCAAAGAAAAAAAATGGGGAAAACCATATGTAATTAGGAACTGTTTTTAAAGTATACTTACATCACAATTATTAACACCCAAAAAAGAAAGGCAAGCTTTACTAAATGTACTAAAAATGTTCAACAGATCCACCAGTCAGGATTCAGCATGAATGCTGCATTGACTCGCATGCACCTTCCTGATCCCTTTAGCAAACACTTATGCATCTATTGAAGGGTTATGAATGCATTTGAGGACACAAAACAAAGCAGGCCACAACAGGACGGAGGCAAATACTTCATCCGGTGTGACAGGCACTCACAACAGTTAATCTGATCCCTACAGGCAAACAGTCCAAAGAACCACAAGGCCTTCCAAGGAGAAAGAGACCACAGCATAACAGAGCTAGAAGGACTCTCAAAGCCTGACTCACAGCAAAGGAAACAAACACATCAAGATTTCAGTTCACCTTTCAGACAAAAATCAGTCTTTAGACTGAACACTAATCTAATAATGAGGTAATTCTTCTAGGATTTACTTCACTCCTTTAGAGCAGCAATAGTAATTTTAGATAGAATCACACTAAAACTCCAACAGGAAAAAGAGTATCAGAAACTATGCCATTTTACTTAAAGCAAAATAGGTTTATAAAGCACAGACTTGATTTTCCCATATGTAACATGATTTTTTTCAAGTCAATATACTTTCACGTTTTATTTTTCATCACACACACACACACACACACACACACACACACACACACTGCAATTCTGTTTCCAGAGCCACACTTCTTTTTTATTAAGAGAGCTGAGAACCTTGCCTTATAGTTAACATGGGACTCACTCTTCCCTTTAAGCAAAGTAAGTGCTCTTAGCAGAGAGCAGACTTGAGATGTGAATGTGTATTGAGTTGCTTACTTCTCCTCCACTGCTCCATTTCCAAAGACAAGAGCTCGCTTAGAAACAGACACAACCCCTAAAAGGGGAGCAGATGAAAGTGTGGTTAAGTATCAAGTAGTTTATTTCACTACTTAATTTCAACTAGTTTATTATTTAATTATTTCATACCAAGAGCTTTTCCCAAGTCTTTTTTTTTTCAGTAGTATACTTATGTTTCGAAAAATAACATTAACAAGCAGGAAACCAAAACATTCTAATGCTATCTTACAAGTATAAAATCATTATGTATTAATTTGTTAAGTACTATATGTACTATACTTTTTCTTTGGTTTTTAGAGACAGGGTTTCTCTGTAGCTTTGGAGCCTGTCCTGGAACTAGCTCTGTAGACCAGGTTGACCTCGAACTCCCAGAGATCGGCCTCCCAAATGCTGGCATTAAGGGTGTGCGTCACCACTTCTACACATGCTATTTATTTCTCAATAGCAACATTGCGAACTCACAGTCGAGAAGAGTGCAGCGATTTTAAAGGCACACTGGGCTGGAGACGTGGCTCACAGATTAGGAACACTAGCTGCTAGCCCAGACTTGGGCTCAGTTCCCAGCCTACACAGTGGCTCCCAACTGTGTGCCTCTCCTGGCCTCCAGGCCTGCAAATTCGCACAGACACATGCAGGCAAACATCCATACACATAAAAACACTACAATAAAGGGTAAAATTAAAGCAAAACCCAGTTACTTTCATGAACTTTTTTCCAAAGACTGTATCTGCTACAAAACTGGCAAAACGGGGGCCATTCCAAGGCCGGGCACTGAGCTGCTCACGTGCATTTGTGGAACACACAACTGAACAGACTGAGAACCCACACTGCAGAGAATTCTCATAACAATGGCAGTCACACCCGAACATCTAACAAGCAGCCCTGCAGCTCCAACAGCTGCACATGCTTGCTTGTACTGAATCCTGGCAATCCCATGAGGTGGAACGGACTCCTTTTTAACTAAGGGCAGTGATTTACAACCAGACACTTCTGAAGCATGTGCCTGGAGTTGTCATACTGACCAAAAAGCTGGCACTGACATCTAGTAGGTGAGAGCCAGTTTTAAATTTTCCTAGTGTCCTGAACAAATCACAGAATCAAACTGTCCAACCAGCTACCAACTACTGACAAACACTAAACAGATCCCAAAAGCTAAACAGCTACTCACCACTCTATATATTCAATTATAAAATTCACAATATCAAGCATAAAACTGTTATCAGATTCTCATGCTATATCAGCAGCCAAGTCTGCCTTCTCAGAACGTCGCTGCAGTAAAGCAGAAAGTGACATAATTTCCAACTCAACATTCATCCATCTCTGTTCGGTAATTTCCAGGGCACTTTCACCCTGACTCACTCCCTGAGATTTCATAGAAAGCAGCCAAGCCCTTTCCCGGTGCCCATTCTGCCGCATCTGCCCGGGGTCCACGGTACTACCTGCATGATTATGGTAACCCAGGAAGTTTCACCTCTTCTGTTGTTTCAACCATGATGCTGTTGTTTGACCTAACACACACACACACACACACACACACACACACAGGAACCACAATTTCTTCCTGTCATATGTTCCTAAATGACGTCTATGGCAAAAACACCTCCAGGCTAAAATTCAATTGTCTCATGTTCTCTCTTTCTCTCTCTCTCTCTCTCTCTCTCTCTCTCTCTCTCTCTCTCTCTCTCTCTCTCTCTCTCTCTCTCTCTCTCTGTGTGTGTGTGTACATGCTATGTAGTGTGTGCAATCCACATGTATGCACATGCACATAGCCTCTAGGCCAACCTCAAAGCTGTTCACCTTTTTTTTTTTTTTTTTGAGACAGTGTCTCTTACTGGATCCTGAAGTTCACCCATTCTTCTAGGCTGCCCAGCTATCTCCGCAACACTAGGATGCCAAGCACACAGCACTATTCCTAGCTTGTACACGGGTCTTTGTGCTTGTGTAGCGAGCACATTACTAACCCAACTATCTTCCCAGCCCTCTAATTAGCCTGTTTCTACTCTCAAAGCAATTAGGATCATTATTCCAATCAGGAGCTCTCCCCAACATTCCCTGAGTCTACTATCATTTCCTACAGCACAGTTGTGCTACTGCATTCCCGCTCAGGATTCTAATTCTCCACTCTGCTGTGCACCCTGATCTACCAATGTGCAGTCACAGTTATCAAGGGCTAGGGACTTAATCTAATCTAGAGTCTGACTCTGTGAAGACAGTGAATCTCTATACAAGTTCCTCATTGCAATATTTGACTAGTTCCGGCCGTTTGATTAGAACTAGAGACCTCTACAATGGCCATAGATTCATTTCTTTTGACTTACTTGCTGAGACACATGGGAATCTGAAATCACAGAACTGCCTTTGAATGAATGCTTAATTTTAAAGAGAAAGACTAATTCCTTGCTGAAAAGGCGAGAATGGGGCTGGAGGGATGGCTCAGTGGTTAAGAGCACTGGTTGCTCTTTCAGAGGACCCAGGTTCAATTCCCAGCACCCACATGGCAGCTCACAACTCTCTCTAACTCTAGTGCCAGGGGATCTGACATCCTCACACAGACACACAAGCAAGCAAAATACCAATGCACATGAAATATATGAACAAATCGTTTAAAAAAATGTAAAAACACAAATTGAAAAGAAAGAAGGCAAGAACTAGAGTTCAGCCCACACAGTCTGCAGACCAATGTCTGTGGCCTTGTTAAGCCTTGCTGAGCCTTACAGACACCATTCTGTAACCCTCTACCAACAGTGCATTGCGAACGAAGACTTGGTCTCATCAGAACAGACTGCCCAGCACCCAAACTCTGCACAAGTACCATAAAGGAGGTTGTCTGGTAGCTTCCTCTCTAACTGCTCATCCAGTAAATCTGAAATTCTGGTTTCCCTTAGTCCTTTAAATAGTCACAATAAAATGGCCTAACTTTAACCACCCCCCCATTGTTTACAGATAAAATTATACGTTAAAATGTGATCAAGACCATGGGAACTTAAGAGGAAACAATGATCAATTGCACTTGTGCCCCAGCTCACAGAGACAGCAGCTCGGTGAGCTAAAATGACTCCATTCTTTAGCCTGGCTTTTCTTTCCAAAGTCAACATCCAAATTACTCATAAAAATCAAATTTTATTTCTTTCCATGTGACAAACAATGGAAGACAAACTATATCACTATTACATAAAATTGTGTTTCCTTGTTTATTATCAGTAAACACATGACAGGCACCCTCATGTCCTCTTCAGAGGCCAACAAGGTTGATGAAACAAAATGGTATCATTCTTCAGGTGTTGTACATTAATGCAATTTTGCCTCGGTATCGGTTAGCTATTCATTAAGGATTCAATTTTCACTACCTTTAAATGTAACCACTAGCTATCAGATATAGTTTACTCAATCAGTCTTTTGGATTTGTTTAGCTTTTCAACTCCACGTAAGACAGCCAACTCAGACTACACTGTCATCATTTTTAAAAGTATCCCATTAACAAACAGGTCCAAACCCTCTTAAGAAATGATCTATTTTCTGCTACATTATTAATCAAAGGATATTTTATTTAGAAGTATTTTTCTTCCCTAAAACATTCTTCTTCCCTTTTTGGGAAAACATATTCTAGACAATAAAAGTCTAAAATAAGAATGCACACAAGGACGGGAAGAAACCAGTTAGAAAGAGGAAACCAGAACAAACATGATAATAGGCAGGCCTGAAACAAATATGGACGGTAAGTCAATACGGAGTTCTAAAATTAGAATGCATACATTTAGATATCTGCCTAGTTTCCAAAAATAAAATAAAAACCTAATTAATTAATATACGTGGTAAACTTTTTAAAAGGTCTCTGTTGTTTTCCATAAATCAGAGCCAAGATGAACAGAGCTCTAGGCTCATCCATCCCTAACAGGAGGAATGAGGGTTGAATGAAGGGGTGTGGTGGGGGGAGGGGTGTAGCGGGGAGCTATCCTGCTGGTAGGCAGGATAACTTGCCAATCTAGAATGTGGGAGCAAAGCTCTCAAAGGGAAAGTCAAGAGACTCAGTCAACAGGTTTCAGGATTTCATTCTAAACACAGCACAGAGTTCTAGGAGAAAATGACAGCGCCCCTGGACCCTGGAGCAGGAGTTCCACTTTTCAGTCACTAACCCTTGACTCTAAAAAGACATAGAAGCCCAAATGCCCCTGCGAGTCATCATTTTGGATGCCTGATCCTTTGAACTAGCAATTACCACAGCCTGCCATGGTAATCGTTCTGTTGGGTCCACTTGCTAATTATGCAAATTAGAGTTTAAGGTCCTTGTAAGACAAATAACTGCAGCTGCTTTACAAAGTCAGTTTTGCTGGTTTTGCTGGTGGCACATATAATTAAATATCAAAAGGCTGTTAAAAAGTTATATAATAAAACTGTTGAGGCCATAAAAAACAGAAAGAAATAGGGGGGAAAAACAACTCTTTTAGAAGAAAATAAAAAGAATACATGGATCTAATTTACATGGGAAGTAAGAAAAGACAAGATCTCCTGAGTAAATTGGGAGCATGGGGACCATGGGAGAGGGTTGAAGGACAGGGGGAGGAAGGGAGGGAGCAGAGAAGAGAAAAATATATAGCTCAATAAAAACAATTTTAAAAATTAATTAATTAATTTAAAAGTTTTAATTAAAAAATAACTGATTAAATTCTTTTTTTCCTTCAGTCACGTAACAGAATGCTTTTGTTGGAGGGAAAAATACTGCAGTTCCAAACAGAACCCTGTGGTCCTGAAACCAAATTTCACTGGACACTGAGAAAATTCACAATGCTTATCTTTACAAAATTAAAATAGAATGCTTTTGTAGAAATAAAAACATCTAAGCAACTGAAGTCAGAGAATGTTCTAGTCTCAACAGTTTAGCCGTCTGGCCATTAGCGATCAGTGCACACTGCAGAAGGCACCAAGCTCAGGCTTTACCACCAGAGACAGGCCTGGACTGCCCGTGTTCACTGTGCACTTCCCTGAGAGCCCGTAGGGCTTGCAAGACAACATCCTCAGAGTTAAAGCGGGGGCATATTCTCATGTCTTAAAGGACACCTTTGAAATGTTTTAAAAGTTCATAAACGAAATTCCTGGTTCACGTTTAAATCAAATGCTGAAAACCCTGAAATGTAAATAGAATAGGCCCAGCACCTCCCACTATCACTCCCCCTTTTTGGTCAATAATAATGTCCAGTGAGATCGCCCGGTGGCTTGCTGGTTTATTACAAGCACAGCATCTCAATAATGGGCTAGTCAAGCATGTTTAAATGTCAGAGTGAAAGCAATCACACACTTTATTTGAAGTTAAATAGTATAACAGAGGAAGTAAGAAAGTCCTCATTGTTCATACCAAAAGGATGCTCTTGAAAAAATTCTCGTAAAGAATCTGAAAAATCCCTATGACAAAGCTACACAATTCACAGATAACCAGAAGAAAAACCTTCTTCTAAAAGCTAATGTACTTCGTAGCTTCTGCTACGCATAACAAACAGAAAACAAAAGACAAAGTCTATCGCCACAGTATATTCAGACCTATGCATTTTACAAAACAGTGCCCTGCAATCTGTAGAAATATTAGCCCTTCTTATTTATAGAAAACTAATTAGATAACTTGTCACCGGTAAATGTTTTTTATCTGGGAGGGCATGTGGAAAACAAATCAAATTCAAATCCAGCATTTAATTCATGAGCATCATGGGCAGCTGAGTTTAACACCCAATGGATACAACATCTAACAAGCTGACCATGCTCTACCCTCACCATCTCTGGTCCTTGAACTTTATCTTTAGGCACTTGGCATTAATCCCCTAAAACACACATGTGTATTCCCCTCAGGATCTTGAGTCATTACGAACAAAGTAGTCACTACAATGAACTTGAAACTGATGTTTTGATTCCTGCTGAGGAACCCCCAAGATCCCAGAGACCTTAGCGCAGCATACCCTCTAAACATAGCTATCATAAGTGGAAGCCGGCATCATATGAGTTCTTATGATACAAACCCAAAGAGGAAACACAGGATTAATGAGCAATACTGAATAGCTGGGGATGACAAAGCAAGCAAACAAAAACATTTCTTTCCTTGTCTTTGTTATCACGATTATTATTATTATTTTAATTAAAGAAAGGATACAGCCTTAAAGCACCAGTCTGAGTTCCTACTGCCAGGATCTTCTGTACTGGATCAAAGGCCAGGGCTGAGGGCTGGTAGGGGAATCCATGGCGAACAGTCTGGGGACGGACAGTGACATCACAGGAACCAAGGCAGCAGGCAGAATCCGAAAACAGAACAGCCCACAGGGTGTTAGACCTGGAACCAACTACTACACAAAGCGCACACAGGAACTTATCGCTTTACGGGGGAGCTCGGGGTTGGAGGGTGGACTCTATCCTAAGGATCACAGCGCCAGAAGAACAAATCTACTTAAATTCCTGCTTTGCTAGTATGCTAGTAACTCCACAGAGGGCAATTTCCTATGAATAGCGGACACTATTCTGCTTGACTCCACGTTGCTCAAGTTTGTAGTGGTTCAAAATTCTGTAAAGTCCTTGCCAAAGGAGATTCGTGTTGCATCTCAAGAGAAATCACCCAAATTGTAGCTTTATTTGAATGCTAAAGGGAGGGGTGTCTAAGAAAAAGTTGTAACGAAACTACTGAAGGATTTAGTCAAAGAGGCATCAACCTCAAAACCAACACGAGCAATTCTAACGATGAAAATGGGTGCAAAAAATAATCTTACAATTTTCTATTAAGTCTGGAATAATTTTAGGCCATAAGAACAAAAATTGTGCGCAGGCTTGTAAGCCCCCGACATAGGAAGGACCGAAAGGCTATCTATGAGCAGGCAAGGAGGTCTGAATACGGAGGCTCGTGTGCTTTCCTCTTTGAGCAGCTGGAAGTTAATACGCTGCATCATTCTTTCTGAATACAGGACCGTGGGGCAATCATCGTGCCATTCACAGACAAAAAAATAATAATAATTTTTTTAAAAAAGAAAACCTCTGCTCTAACTTTTTTAACCAAACAAGCTGAAGAATCCTGCGACTTCAGGTGGTGAGCGGCTTTGCCCGCATTTTAAAAAGTGATGCGCAAAAAAAAAAAAAAAAAAAAAAAAAAAAAAAAAAAAAAAAAAAGATCTGGTTGAACAGGTTTGCCTTGCCCACGAACGACGTTCATCACACACTGCTGGAAAATTTCGACGTCAGTGAAAGAAAATAAAATATGCGCGAATATAAAAGTATTTCCAGACCATTGTTACCAGTGTCTGGATGGGAATTAAAGACAAGGGAGTATGCTTGGGTTGCCTCGAAATGACTGCTTTTTATGAAAGGGACTAAAAGAAGTAGGGGATCTCTGTCCAAAATCCCCCGGTAAGGCACGTCTGTCAAAGGTGGGGGGGGGGGGGCGCCTTCCTAGAGCTCTGAGCTCTATTGGCGCGCTCTGCCCTCAATCTCCCTATACTGCCCAGAGGACCCCTCAAACGACCCCAATCTTCCCAAGACAGCTCGGCGGGGCTGCGCGCTCCCTTCACCTTGCAGAGTTGGAAGTGTTCGGACTGGAGCGTCTCCTGGATCTCGGGCTCCCGGTTCCCAGGCGGGTGCTGCTGCTGTTGCTGCTGTTGCGAGGCCGAGGACGAGCCTGCGGTCAGGCCGTCCAGCACCTTCCTGATGTTGAATTTCCTCATGGTCGCGCCGCCCAGGGGGGTCTGTCTGTCTCCTCGAGGCCCCCGGGGGAACGGAGGCACCGGGTGGGAAGGAGTCCGAGCCGCTGGCGGCTTCGACCGCGGAGTGCGAAGGAGCGGAGAGCAGGAGATAATCCCAACAGGAAGGGCTGCGACGACGGGCGCGCGGCGGCGAGTCCTCTTCCTCCGAGGCCGCCGCGGGCTGCAGTGGCGCCGGACGCCGCCTCCTCACCTGGTCGCGGCCGGGCTCCCGCCGTCCCGCGCCGCTGCCGCTGCCGCCGCATCCATGGCCCCGCGGCCCCGCAGTCCCTCGGCGCGTCCCGGGCTCGGCCTCCGCTCAGCGCAGCCGCCCGGCCCGCATGGCCCGGACACCCGGAGCCGGTCCTCGCGCCTCCCTCCGCTCTCTTTCAGGCCGCCCGGCCGCTCGCTGTCACCTCCCGGCAGCCTCGGTCTCCGGCCCCCAACGCCCGGCCGAGCAGGCGGCGAGCCGCGGTTCCAGCGCCGGCCGCGGCGGTGGCGGCAGCTGGGCCTCCGCGGAGCGGGCTGCCCGGTGCGCATGCGCGCCGCCGCCCCCGCCCCCGGCCCGCGGCTTAAATCATCCTCAGCCGAGGGCCGGGGCAGCAGCTGGCGGATCCGCGGGCTCCACGGCCCGCACCTCCAGCCCTGTCACTCAAGCTCCCGCTGGGTGCTTTCAGGTGGCTTTGTATCTGGGCTCTCAAGGGAGCGTCCAGGCGATGATTATGTCAGTGGCGAGATGACAGCTAGGAGACACCCAAAGGGAGAAGCCCAGCCTCCTTCATGAAGGAGTTGCTGGAGGTAAAAATGAGGGTGGCGGGTGGCGGCTAAACTGAAATCGGTCCCCCTAAGGGAAAGAACTCCAACGCCCCGACCTTGGTCACCCACCACTCCGACCGAGTCCATTCGGCAGGCAGAGTGGGTGGCAGCCAGCACTCCCCGCCACTCCTTGTTACAAAGTCCTGTCTACCTGCCAGTTTAATTAGTCAATCGACAACCCCCTGGAGCCTCTCTGATCATCGGACCGGAGAGGAAGGTGAAATTTTGCTCAGGTCTGCCTGCCAATGTTCTTGCGTGTCTCCCCGAGCGCTAACTGACAGAGGAGTGGTTCAAGTTTGCAGCGGTGGAGAGAAATGGGTGCTGGGGGCGGAGAGAAGAATCCTGGCCAGTGCTTTCTACAGGCGAAGGTGATGGGCGCTGATAACCAGAAGGGAGAAATGCTGGAAGAGCTGTGCTTTCAAGGGTCGCAGCGAAAGGCCAGTCTTAGGTTTACTAAGACCCGCCCCGACTAGGAAAAAAACAAGAACACAAATGCTACCAGGTTTTGTTAGTTCCGCACCAAATTGAGAAGCACCTCCCTTTGCCTTGTGATTGGCTACTTTCTCCCCTTCAGGACAGTCTCCTCACTGCATTGGCCTATGGGCAGATAGAACCTGCCTTCAAGAGCAGGCAGCAAACCAATTAGGCTCGGGGCATTTCGGGAAGTGTAGTTCTCTGGAGTTCTGTGGTCCAAGACGATGCCTTCCACTTGGAACTTATAAAACTTTGATTTGTAGTATCATACTTGTTGAAGTAAGAAGTTACTTCGCCGAAGGGAGAGAACATAATAAAACAAATTTGAAGCCTTTCTTAAGCTATTTCTGAGTGCCTCTACGCTTTTGGTTTTATTAATTTATCTTTGGTGGGGGTGGTAGAGTGTTTTTTGTTGCTGTTCTCTGAAACACATTTTGTCCAGTTTGACACATTATATTGGGCACAAAGGGTTTAAAAACGCAATACTTGTCCTCAACAGATTTGCTTCTATGTCAAGGGGACAACCTCACATAACCAAATGTAAAATCGTATGAGTTCAGCGGTGGAGGGCCGAGGGGGACATTGAATTGACCAGGAAGGCGTGGAAATGGTGATGCCCTTCTTATGCTGAATGAGCAGGCAGTGGTCCAGAGAGAATCAAGGTGGCAAGAACTTCCCAAGGGTGGCAAGGGAGGCTTTTAAAAATTGAACTAACTCAATAGCTTTCTTAAAAATTCAAATGACTCCCCAGAGCAATCACAGAACAGGTAAGTCACACCCCTAAATTTTATGATATGCTTTCCCATCTAGGTTTAGGATAAACTTGTTGAGAAAGATCATCACTGAATTAGGAAACTTTACGGAGATCACAGTTTTCTGTCCGGAGGTCTTGTGATGTAGCAGACGATTTCTGGCTTCCATATGCCTGATGGGAATTTCAGTGCAAACTCTGGCTGTCTCTGAAAATTTGGGCAAAGTTATTAATTTTCATCAGAAGCAAGTTCATCATGTGAGATGCTTCATGAGTAAAGGTGAAATCGCTCAATCAAATGAGAGTGGGGGAAGGGGTAACAAAACCATTAGTGCCACATTGCTTAGCCCTCTGCTGTTCTTCAAAAATGTCAGTTTCTTGGTCCATCACGATCTTTGAGATGAAAAGGAACTTCAAGAGGTAACCAGGTCAGGTCAGGCCCCTATTTTCACTACAGAGATATTGCTTTGATTTCTATACCTTAGCAATGTCACTGGATTCTGAATTCATCCTGCCATGCCCACATCAATCCAGAAGAGCCCTAGAACTAAGGTGAATGTAGATCAGTTTTTATTATATTACAGGATAGTGCAGCACATCCAGAAATCCACTCAGCAAAAAAAGATTAAGGCCTTAAATAGTCACTATTATAAGAGCAAAGATAACATGATGTGTCCTAAGCTCCTTTTATTTTGTTTTACATTATGTTTCTTTATTTTCCATGTGTGTGTATTTGGGGTGGGATAGGTGCCCACATACAGAGAACACGGACAGAGTACACTGAGAATAACCTTCTGGGGTTGGTTCGCTCTTACATTTTGAGAAATAGAGATGGGGTTGACCTTGGGTTTTCCAACTTGCAGCATGCACCTTCAGCCACTGCCCCATCTTGCCAGCCCCTACTGGTACTTCTTAGAAATCAGTTTCAACTGATTGCTGTTTTAAAAATTAGGATTGAAAAATCTTAGTAATTAAATGTTAAATGTATTAAAGTGTGAAAATTTGGCATAGAGTAAAACCTCAGTAATTTATAGTTCAGTTTAATTTTTAGCAGAAAGCATTTAACTTGACCTGTGGTGATTTCTCAGCAAAGTTTGTGTTTCCTTCTGATGAATGAGTCAGTATGTTGACTTGGAGCACCTCCATAGCTTTATGCCATTGGGCAAATGATGGTCTTCTTCTCAAACGGAAAATATTCTTACCTACTTATTGGAGAATAAATTCTGGGACTGGGTGTTATATGAACTTACCAAGAGGTAAACTGCATTTAGCCAATTCAGGCTTGACATTAAGCAATACTATCTAACTTGATACAAAGCAAAAATAAATCTAAATGCACACCAGAAAGACAGTCCATTACATTATGAGGCATGGAATGCTAAAATTCAGAAAGGTATACATTTCTGAACCTGCAAACCTAAGTTATCAGATTTAACAGTTACCAGAATAATGAAGACTATGTACAGGGGCAGCTAGATGTAGCTTGATGTTCATTGAAATAACCTGCGGGTATTTTTTATTATTTTTGTTTATTGGTATACTTTCTGGAAAGTGAATGAAATCTACATCACTGAGTAACATTCATTTTTTTTGACTTAACTTCAGTTTATGAAGTCCCAAAAGGTTATAAGAAGTTGTAGCACAGATGTTAATTAGTTCGGGCTCCTTTTTGGAAAGTGTTTTCTAGATCCTGTTAGACAATTAACCTGGGTGTCTGTTTTGAGTCAGGGAATGCTGTTCCCAGTTCACAGAATCAGAGGTGGGAATCTGAAGTCAGTCAAGCCCAAGAGTAAGAATTCTGGGAATTTGGAATTGAATGATAAAGCTCCCAGGGGGGCTGAACTCTAGAGTCAGATAGTGTCTATAGGCCTGGTGGTTTATTTTGCTTCGGATGTACTGAAGTTTTGAATGACCATGACATATGAGTCTGAAGAGCAACATGTACCACATCATTGGCTCCAAGCAGGCGAAAAAATAGGCTTGCCATTCCCAACATGCCATTCATGTCCCGGTTGCTCCCATGTGCAGTCATCTCCTATACATTCCTTCCTTTTTGTGTGTATAAATTAGCTAAATAGATTTCTCCTTTTACAATTAAGTTTTTTAAACAGACATTTAGACACCATTTGTCTCCATAAATAAAAGAATGCAAGGTTTTGTAGCCATCTTCCACTGGCCATTTTTACATCCTCCTGCCAATTCTCTCTACGTTTCAAAGGCTACTGCAATAATCCTTGGTAATTTGGGTTGGTAATTTGGGCCAGAAGAGCTGATAACAATAGCAATGAAAACTGTCAGTCAGATTCTGAATTACATTTGACTAGTGGTACCAAAGGATTTGCTGACGGCATGGGGAGAGAAAGAAGAGGAGCAAATAACATACCTCAGATTCAGCCTGAGTACTGCAAAGGTTGATGTTGAAGCTCCCTTTCCACAGTTATGACTCATGGGTAGGTAATTTCCAGTCACCATTTGTACCTTAATGGACTCCACAAACACAATTAGCTAAACAAACAAGCCTTGCCTGAGAACAACAAGCTGGACCTATTACATTGTGATGTTTGTCCAGCTCTAACTTTTCTAGAAAAACTGAACAGACTTTAAGTCAGACGAAATATACTCACACACTACCTTTGACACTTTTATGTTGTTTTTTTCCTTCAGTTTTGGATTTTTGTTTGTTTGTTTGTTTTTTGTAAGATATGGTTGAACTATAAGCAAAAAAAAAAAAGTCATAAAGACTAGTAAGGTCAAGTGAAAAGAAAATTCCAGAAGTAAAAATCAAAACTAGGAGAATCAAGTGTGTGTAAGCTATATGGCATTTATATAAGGTGTGAAAGAACAATCTTGTCACATTCTCTATAAGACTCTCTTAAGCAATTAGTTCTCCAGTCAGTTCAAAGGCTATTTCTACAGTAGGAATCATTTTTGATAATGAAATGGGTAGTTCACTATTTTTAATTAGGGTATCTTATTTGGGAATTTAAATATTATATTTTAAGCATTTTGCTAAATTTTTATCACGGGGTTACCTTTGCTTTTAAATCACTTGTGGAAACTAGACTTGTGGGCTGAAAAAACTCATAACAAAGTATTTTATACAATTAACTCACAATAAATAACATGTGTTAACACAGTAAACTCTAAGCAGAAATTTAATTTCATACTTTTTTATGTGGAATGATCTTCTGTATATATATTGCTTTATTGGTTAATGAATAAAGCTACTTTGACCTATAACAGGGGAATATAGTCAGGTTGGAAGAGATGTATATATAGAGAGTAGACAGAGTCAGGGAGATGCCCTGTAGCTGCTGAAAGAGAAGGAGATAGACGCAGGAGCCTTACTGGTAGGCCACAACCTTGTGGTGATGCATAGATTAATAGAAATGTGTTAATTTAAGATGTAAGAGTTAGTTAATAAGAATCCTGAGCTAATAGGCCAAGCAGTATTGTAATTAATATGGTCTCTGTGTGTTTATTCGGGTCTGGGCAGCCAGGAATAAACAAGCTATCTCTGTTTACAAAATGGCACCCACCATCTGGGGCATAGATCCACAGAAGGCCTCAGAAAATCTTTAAAGAGGGGGCTCTAGACACACAAAAATGGGAGCTGATCGCATTTTCTGGGGGTCCTCATTTTTTTCAGATAGGCTCGGTTTGCTAGAGGCAAGCAGAGGCATGATTCCTTTAAGAGAAGGCTTCCTGATTCAGCATTAGCAGCAAAAACCCATGCAGCTCCTTTAATATCCAGCTTCCTAATTCATGCTGACAGCACAAATGGCTCTGGCTTTTTTTTTTTTTTTTTTGAGGTCCTGTTATGGATGGAGCATTTAAATGCAGTTTAAATGCAGTTTGTGAGCAGAGTGTTATAAATTGCTTAATGGCAACATAGACCCACTACGTCCCTGGAGCTGGGGCAATGAGCATAGCTCACAGAGGTGGTGAACATACCTCCACCATACTGGATGGAACAGAGCCAAAAAGCAGGGCCACAGAGTTGGTCATAGACATGCCTGCTTATCAATTAAAAAAAAAGCAAAACAAAATAAAACAAAAACAGCTCTCCTGTCAGATACACAACAAAGACAGATTCAGACAAAACAAACAAAAAAAGATCTCTGAATGGATCACAATGCTGGATAAATGTACATGGGCTTAAGAGAAAGAGTAGAGACAGTCATAGATTAAAGGAGTAAAGATAATAAAATAAATATTAAAAGGTGATACAGTAAAAAAATAAGGTATATAAAGAGGGAATATACATAGAGAGTCTGGCTTATATATGTCATTGTTTTTTTTTAATTGTTTGACTGTGAATAAGCTAACTACAGAAAGACATTGTGTGGGCTCCTAAGCTAAACCAACATATATATTTTAAAGGTATCTTAACTTCAAAATTTGAGTCCAAGGATATGTTACTTTGGAAAAGAGGCTCTGCTTTTGTTTCCACAGAAGATGAGAACCTGTGGATTCCTTACAGGTTTATGTGGTTTGATTGAATAAGAACCCCCTCCCCCCCCCGGAAGGTCTCTGGGAACCCTAAAATTACTTCACTCAACAAATAGCAGGAAGCAGTTTGGAGAAATGAATGCTCAAATTCCCAAAATGATTGTTTATAAATGTTTGTTTTCATTTAAAGGGGGATATGATATAGAGATAAATACTTCGCATTGGTTTGGATCTTTTTCTATTGATACAAATTTAAGGTCAATTATGTCATACTGTATATAGGTATTTCTGCTCTTGTTTAAGGTATTGTGATTGTGCAGTTTACTTAAAAATGTATGTGTAATTAAAAATTACAGATTAATAGATAGTCATTCATAATAGTCAAACTTGTAGTCATATTAGTTAGGTTTTCTAGATATATATAGAGAGATTTCAGTTAAATGGATAATCTTCAATACTTCAAAGACCTACCTACAGAATGTGGCAATTAAAAGATTTTAAGAACTTAGACTTTTCTGAACAGTGAGACATGTCTGCTCCTTGCTTGATAACTGTTTTGTGTATGTAATTTTATTAGGTTAAAGTTAAAACCTTCATTTTTATTTAGATAGAAAGGGAGAGGTGATGTGGGATGTCCTTCTGTATATGTGTTGCTTTTATTGGCTAGTGAATAAAGCTCCTTTGACCTATGGCAGGTCAGAATATAGCCAGGCTGAAAGAGATGTATATATAGAGAGTAGACGGAGTCAGGGAAACCCTATGTAACTGCTGAAGGAGACAGACGCTGGAACCTTACTGGTAGACCACAACCTTGTGGTGATACATAGATTAATATAAGTGAATATATTTAAGATGTAAGAGTTAGTTAGTAAAAAAGCCTGAGCTAATAGACCAAGCAATGTTGTAATTAATATAGTTTCTGTGTCATTATTTGGGTCTGGGAAGCTAGAAATGAGTGAGCAGTCTCTGATTATAATTTTTCCATGGCTTCACCCTTTTTATCCTCTTGAAGTTTATCCCACACTGAAGCTCTTACCTCATGTGCCCAAAACAAAGAGATGCTGCTTGACAATTATGCTGTTGCCTGGGACAAACACACAATCAAAGGAAAATATCCCATTTAGACAGCATGTCACCTCCAGGCATTGTGGCCTCTCCTGCTGCTGTTGGGTGTCTTGGAGCCCTGGGCCCTCAGGTGGACTCTGCCTCCATCCTTTCGTGACCTTGCTTAGGCCCTTAGGAGTCTTCTCGCGTGTGGCTCATGCTGCATGCTTCTCATGTGTCCCTCACGTGTCACCCCCTCACTTGCTCACAGGCCTCCAACCTGACCCTCACATGTATCACTCAAGTACCCCACCCGTTAGGGGGTTCTCACAACCTCTCATGTCCCTCTCATGTGTTTGGCATGTCTCTCTCAGACCTCTAACCTGACTTTTGTGCATCTCACATGCAGCCTTACATGCCTCGGCTCACGTGGCTGCTCATGCAGCCCTCATGTGCCTCTTGCAGTGCTCACATTCCTGGCAGGTAACTCTCACTGACCTCTGCCCTGCCTCTCAGAATCACTCACATGCCTCAAACAACTCACACGCGCCTGTGCTGCTCATCCTTGGGCGAGGAAAGATGAGAGGCTGTGATGCCTTTGAGCTGTCCAGGAAGGACCCGAAGTGCATCTGCTGTTGTCCAGGAAGGACCCGAAGTGCATCTGCTGTTGTCCAGGAAGGACCCGAAGTGCATCTGCTGTTGTCCTGCATACCTGACACTTTCACACCATCCTAAAAAATTGTACGTAAGTGCAAACAAAAACTTACTAATTGCACCCCTACTTAGGTACTTAAAAAAATCCCTTAGACCCAATCAAGTATATTAAATGCAAATATGAGGTAATTACCAAGGTCTCCATCTCCCTTCCAGTCCTCCACAATTTAATTACCACAAAAATATGTCCTTTATCTAGGAAACAGGGCACTCAGTGCCAGCTCACTAACAGAAAGCTGCCTACTTTTCTCCCTGATAGTTGCTGAGAGTGCCCTCCAGCAGGTAGCATCTACTGAGATCGACGTGGCCTGTTCCAACTGAGGCTCTGGGACTCTACACAGGCTAGTGTCACAACTCTTAGTCTCCTGACTGTTGACTTTTAGGTGCCAAGGCACATTTCTTTCTGGCCAATTCTTAAGACAACTTGATAAAATAAAAGCAAGCAAACACAAACCTTAATTCATGGAGAATACGAACACTCCTCTCTCCTTGAACCCATCAGAGCAAAGAGGGAGAGGACAGTAGTAAGAATGAATACATGTATAAGGTCTAAGAGCCTCTCAGAGGATTAGCACAAAGGATGGGAAAGTGTCTTCATTCCTATCTATTGGCTGGAGTTTCACAACAGAGGATCTAGCATCTAGCTGTAATTTCAGAATGGATTCCTTGATGTGTTTTTAGTAAACACTCCATGCTTTGCCCAACAGCAGTGGACCTACAGGCTTGCAATTTGAATATTTCTTTCTCTACCTCCAACTTCATAATCTCCCACTCTTGAGTAAATTTCTGTTCTAATGTTCATTTTAATTGCACTGTGTTATATTTTCAAATTGTCTTACTTTCAACTCTACCTTCAGTGGCAGTGGCTACCACACTGTTCTTGGTTCTGTGATAAATGACACAAAGTAAGTTTTGTTTGGGGCATCCAAGTTTTAGTGCAAAATATTAAAAACCTGTTAGCATGTCAGTAGAACCAAACATTGAAATAAATATTAACTGTACTCCTGTTAAAACCAGGCATGTTTACAGTCAGCCAAAGATACTGAATATACCCCTGACAAAACTGGACCTTTTTATTCCTAGCACTAAAACACGGGTACATGTGCATGTGCACACACACACACACACACACACACACACACACACACACACACACACACCTAACCTATTTTTCAACGCCTTGGAGAATACTTTAGATATTTGTCTGTAAATTTAAAGTTACCTTGAAGTAATATTAACACTTGCCATAGGGGGAAATCCCAGGGATTCTCTTTACACCATATGTTCACTAATCTCCCCACTGCATTCATGGTAGTTTTTCAAATACCTTCTGTCAGAAAGCCAAGCTTTTGTTGAATAACTTTCTTACTGCTTATGAATTTCCTTTCATTCCAGCCCCTAGACTTCTCTGTTCTTTGAGGTTTTTAATACTGTTGTAGAAGTTGTAGAATAATCTTCTTTTGTACACTGTGAAGATGTGTCTTTGCCAAGGCACCTCCTGACTGGTATAGTAAAGAGCTGAATGGCCAATAGCAGGGCAGGAAGAGGTTAGGTGGGATTTTTAGGCAGAGAGATACAGACAGACAGACAGACAGACAGACAGACAGACAGACAGACAGATAGATGATAGATAGATAGACAGACAGACAGATAGATAGACAGATAGATGAAGAGATAAATTGAGGTATGGAAGAGACACCAGAGGAAACTGAGAGCAAACAGGAGATGCAAGGTGAAAGAGAGGTAAAGAGCCATGAGTCCAAATGAAGATTAATATAAACGAGTTAAGTTGTAAGAGCTAATGAGGTAAGCCTAAGCTATAGACCGAACTTTCATAATTAATAACAAGTCTCTGTGTTGTTACTTGGGGCTGGTGGCAGAAGAGAAAATCCATCTACATAATACAGTATTTACTGTATTTTTGTTTTGTTTGTTTGTTTGTTTGGGGGTAAAGGAACACAGGGAGCACTTCCCATGCCTAGTGTTTGGAGGTCATAGGACAACCAGTAGTCCTGGGTTTCAGACTCAGGTGGTCAGGCTTGTCAACCAAGACTTTAATTTGTTGGGCCATCTTCTTACTCCTGACATTCTGCTCTAGGTCCTGTCTGCTGCGGTAGCATTTACTCCATTATCTAATATCCTTAGGCAATGAAGGCACTAAAGGATGAGTAGCCTGGAAACCCAAAGAAAGGATTAGTCTTTACAAAAGAGGGACAAGGAACACAATTGCTTATCTGTTAGTAGTTTAGTTCCAATTTGGTCTTGCTCCATAAATCATCCAGAAAGAAAAGAACTATGACTTTAAGGACATAAATATTAAAGTCTCCAAAGCCAAGGAGGTTCCAATAGCCAAATACCCATGCAATTTTCAAAGAGAACCTGGGATCTGAGTCTTCCTGCTTATGTTTATAGGCAACAGGCTGATGCTCTGTGTTTTGCTCCACAAGCAGCGGCTGGGTAAAAGACCACATGGCAGGCATTTTGCTGAGTATTGTGAGTTTTACAGTTATGATAACATGATAAAATCGGCTTGGAGCATCCTACAAGATAGTGCTAAATTGACAAGGAGGCAAATCCTTAAAGAAGACAGCAAAACCCAACACAAAAAAACCATTTTTATTTTTTAGGATTATTATTTATTATTTAACAGTTACCATGGCAACACTCCCCCATTATGTATGCACACATCTTCATGAGTTTTTTTTTTCCACCATAGAGTGAGTTTCCATAAGAATAACACTCTAAGATAGAAAATAGGTAGGTCGGAAGAAGAAGGATACTAGAATCGCTGGGTTCCCAATTATCCATCCCAAATCAGCCAATCTCCCTTTTGTCCAACACAGCATAGTCCACACATTCCGTCAAGACTTGATGGGTTTTTTTGTTTGTTTGTTTGTTTTTTAACAAGCCACAAGCATGGTTTTGTTTTGTTTCCTTGTAACTGCGATGAGGGTTTTAGCCTCACAGTGTGGCTTTCTTATTGCAGTACGGGAAAGTGTTTGAACTCTCATATGGGATAGTGGTTATTCAGCTGTTAGCATGGGTACTGAGCCCCTAGTGAGCTACTGGGATCCATTTAGTCCCAGCCTGTAGGCGGTATAAAAAGGAGGTGGGGGAAGAAAGAGGGATTCCTGACTTTTCCTTATTCCACATTATTGTTGCAGTGGTTAAGTACAGCTGCACTTTTGACAAGTCCATGAAGAAAACAGTAATTTGAGACTGGATGCCAAGCCAAAAGCTTTTGCTTAGGGCCAATGTATTTGTGAAGGTAAATAGAATATTGTGAAGTATTTAGTGCCACTGTGGGTCACATCTATTGATGTGTAATGGCTTCTGACCTCCTGTGGTTTCTAATGATTCACATTTAGTTCTAAGTCATGAAGTTTGCTTTCTCCAACATAAAGTGGTATTTTTCCAGGGTCCTAGGACAGCGTTGAACATCTGAAGTGATGGAGGATTCTCATTGGTTAATAAAGAAACTGCCTTGGCTTTTTGATAGGGAAGGATTTAGATAGGTGGAGTAGACAGAACAGAATGCTGGGAAAGAGGGAAGTTAGTCAGATGGCTGGAACTAATGGGCCAGGCAGTGTTTAAATGAATACAGTTTGTGTGTTGTTATTTCGGGGCATAAGCTAGCCAGGCAGCCAGGAGCGGGGCAACGGGAATGCAGCCCGCAGCTCCTACTACGCTGAAGGAACATGTAGTTTGGCTAAAATGCAGTGCATGCTGTTGCTGCATGGCTCCTTGAAGTGACTGCTTTTTCTGCTCTCCAGCTAGACCTGTTCTGCCTGTTCATGCTGAGAACACTTGTGAACTTCAGGAAACTGGGAAGGAAGCTTGTGAGAACTTTGTTATAATTCATAAGCCCAGTGGGTTTCCTGAGAGAGGACTGCTCATTGGAATTTGAAAGAGAGAGGTACCTACCTCTGCCAATATGAGTGCCAATGTGTACCTATCAGATGTCCCCAGCTGATGTTTGCCTCACCAAATTCCACGTGTCTGTGCTCATATTTCTAAATTCATGAAATGATGGAGAGGGTTGAGGCCAGTGAAGTGAGATCCTTGAACTCTAGTTAAATAGAGTCAGACAAGTCATGTGACAGTTAAATTTCTGTTTCTTATGTGAAAAACTGAAGGCACAAATACTTACCAATGGAGTCAGGGTAGAGGGTTCCCATTCAAAAGCCAGGGGTTTTTACTAAGATTAAGTGGTGAGTATTGACATCATTTCCTGATGCCTATAGCCAGGCTATGGGTGATTTTATTCTGTTCTTGTGACTTACAAATTGGATAAATGTGAATGGCTCCCACATCTGCATGCTTGTTCTAACCTCTTTCCTGAGCTTCAAGGGTTGCTCTATGAAGCCTCTTTCACATCTCTACTTGGTCTTCAGAAGACATCTCAACTTCAATGTTCCAACTAAAGCTGTCTGAGCAAATTCTCACCACCATCCCCTTCTATTGCTTGGTCTAAGCCAAATTATTTTTCATCTGCATGTTTGTAGCTTGCATCAAACTAACCACTGTCATCTCTTCTGAAAAGAGAGATCAGTTTAAAATGTGAGGCAGATGTTCTTCAGAGTGACCTGGAAATGTTGGGCAGGTTCTGTCCTTTCCCCTGCCCTTATCTCCTCTCACTGCTGTCCCCTCTATTCACATGGGGACACTTGCTGTCTTCCTGCTCTCCAAAGACCAGTGTACATGCAATTTAAAGGTGTGTAATATTATTTCATCCTCTAAATAAACCACGGGTCAGTTTAACCAGTTAGTCAGGCACTAACTATTTTCAATGTTGTGGAGCATGTATTTCCTGAATGACAACCGCTCAAGGCTGCCGAAGTGGTCAGAGATAATGTGTACGTACCTGACTGAGGATGGGTGACTTCTAGTAAATCTTTATAAGGACAGGTGGCTGGGCTAGACTTGGCCTACCCTCCTCCTCCATCAGATATTTTCATGACACATTCCAATAATGCCTTCATGTGCTTGCCTGGTTGTCACAAGCTTATAATATTACAAATCCATGGTAATGTCACCTCATTAATTAGCTCTCCTAGATATTTTTTCATAAATAGGAATAATCCCCCCCGCCACACAGATACATAGGCTCTTCCCATTTTCATCCAGTACCTCTACCCCATTTTATTTTCTTCCTTAGCACTATTTTCTGAAGCACTGTGCATTGGTGTGTAAGAGACTTTCTTTCTTTTTTATTGAACCCCTGGGACAGTTAATTGGGATAGAATGAATCAATAGACTCTGGGCTAAAATACAGAGCTTTCTAAAGCTTCCAGCCTAACCCATCATAACCCACCACTCAGCTGACAAACATTTCTCTGAAATGGGAAGAAAATAAGATGTGCTGTAGAGATCAAGTCTAGCAGCAAGTGCTAAAAATAAAAGATTGTTGCAAGCTACAGAAAAGCCACCACTACCTGTTGCCACCCCTGATCTCTCATAGGAAAAATGTAAATACTTTTCACATCAAAACCCTCTGACTTAATACCAACTTCTAAGGAATCCAAGTAGTTTCTGCTCTATGCTCAATTTTTTCTGGTCATTATTTTTATCTTGAAGAAATTTTGTATCTTCAGAAATAATTGTATATTTAATGTAATCTCTTTTCCCTTTCCTCAACCATCACTGAATAGTCAAACTATCTACTACAAAGACCAAGGACAGCAACCATTTAGGTTCCCATGTTGTTATTTAAGAAATAAAGATTATTATATTTTAATGACCTGATCCTACAGTAATATCACTGACCCACCTGTTTCTCTCAGTAATTCAACTTGAAAGCCATCAATTATATTTTAAGTGGAATGATTGTATGTCATGAATTGTCTCTGACTTGCACTTCCTTATGCACTAATTCTCATATTAGCTTTTATTAATTCTAAAGTGATCAAGTTTCCAAGATACATAAAGCCATTTCCAGTATCAAACCCTCATCTCCCAGAAAAAGCCTTGGCATATTCAGATAAATTAGAATGAGTGAGTTCTATGCCTTTAAACATTGAGCCTATAATTCATGATCCTAGAGAAACTAGATAGAAAGGCGAACCCAAAGAAAAACATGTTGTTATCCTCCTGGATATTGGAAGTAAACAAGATTGCCAGGCAAAAATTGAGAGCTTGGGGGTGGGGGTAGGATGGGGCTAAGGGGATATGGGGAGAGAGAAGTAAGAAGGGGAGGATGGGGAGAGCTTGGGGGAATGGGACAATTGGGATAGAGAAAGAGTGGATATGGGAGCAGGGAAGTATATATCTTAATTAAGGGTGCCATTTGAGGGTTGGCAAGAGACTGGACTCTAGAGGGGTTCCCAGGTGTCCAAGGAGATGTCCCCAGCTTTCTCCTTGAGCAGCTGAGGAGAGGGCACCTGAACTCGCCCTATCCTATAGCCACACTGATGAATATCTTGCATATCACCATAGAACCTTCATCTGGCATTGGATAGAGATAGAGACAGAGACCCACATTGGAGCATTGGACTGAGCTCCCAAGGTCCAAATGAGGGGCAGAAGGAGGGAGAACATGACTAAGGAAGTTAGGACCGTGAGGGGTGCGTCCACTCACTGAGACAATGGGACTGATCTAATGGGAGCTCATCAAGGCCAACTGATGGAGCATGTGATCAAACCGGACTCTCTGAACGTGGCTGACAAGGAGGGCTGACTGAGAAGACAAGAACAATGGCACTGGGTTTTGATTCTACTGCATGTACTGGCTTTGTGGGAACCTAGTCTGTTTGGATCCTCACCTTCCTAGACCTGGATGGAGGGGGGAGGACCTTGGACTTCCCACAGGGCAGGGAACCCTGACTGCTCCTTGAACTGGAGAGGGAGGGGGAGGGGGAGTGGGGAGAAAGGAAGGGAAGTGGGAGGAGGTGAGAAAGTGAAAATTTAAAAAATATTATATAATTTAATAAAAAAAGAACTGGAATGCTATTGGTCAGAGAAGTGCATGTTAAGGTTCAGAGAACTTGGGGAAAAGAGAGTGGGTGGGGCTAACCAATAAACAGAAAAGCAAACAAATAGAAAAGTAAGTCTGACAGAATAAAACCCTTTTGCCTGCTGCCCTTAAGCATGGATTGTTACGTCCAATTAGCAAACACAGGACCTGAGATTTTCTTGGCTTCTGTACAACCCAGATTATTGCTTTAGGAGCAGCCAAATGATTATCCAGGAACACACCAGGGACAGGGACAGAAATCCCCAGAAGAGCCCATCCACGGCTTAATTATTACAGTGGCAAACACAGGGGTCCCAGTGTACAGGAGAAGCTCTGCATTTTCAAAGGCTAAAATTAATTTCTGATGTGTAGACCAGCCTCTTTCATTTTTCTTTGACGCGGAAAATTAATCTTGTTATATCAGATAAATTTAAGGGAGGCCATTTGAAGTTTAAAAATCAGCCTTTTCAAGATGTTTGCTTCTTGTGCACATTGCAATGACACCATGGTGGGGGAGAGACAGCAACACAGCTTTCCCTGCTGTATTGATTCTCATTACTGCTGAGGCAAAAAAAAGCAAGGGAGGAAGGGAAGGTTTACTCTGACACACAGTTCAAAGGTACAGTCCCTCATGGCCACAGAAACTCCAAGAAGCTGGTCATATCGCATCCATAGTCAGCAAGCAGAGATGGATGAATCCTACTGTGGAGCCCACTGTTCTGGACACAGCCCATGAAATGCTCTTGTGTCCATTTGAGATGAACCTTCCTACTTGAATTAATTTAGTCAAGAATGTACCTGAGAGGTCAGAGGCGAACCAAACCTAGATAATCCCTCGCAGGTATGCCCAAAAGCTCCTCTGCAAAGCAATCCTAAATCTTACCTAGTTAAACAATCAGCATAAACCATTGTACTCACCTTGGTTTGCCCCTTCCAGGCCTTTAATTCAGTCCTCAAAAGAGAAAGACCACAGGGTGGGAAGCGGATCCAATTCTGTGTAGCCAACAAAGTTGTCAGCTAATGATAGTGAGGGACACAGGAGACTTCTGTGAGGAAAGCCATGTCACAGCACCTCAGACGTCATGCCTTTGTGTGGAGAGACACAACTGACTGTGGGGAGTCTTTCTCCCTCTCGTCTGCGGTCATGCTCTGTTTCCATTTCATTGTTGACAACACATCTCCGAGGGAAGTGGCTTTTCCGGGAAGCTGACATATCCCTGGACCTCACCAGGACAGGTGACACAGGTTGTCTCCAGATGAATTATAAAACAAACCTTAGTCCCCACGTTGTTTCAGACCCCATTGGATTTTCTACGGCTGAAACCGTAAGGCTGAGAGCTGAGATTGCTTTCCCTTGGGCACAATTTCGGGTCGTATTATTTTCCTAATTTCACCCATCACCATGGTAACTAAGAGACATAGGCAGGGCATCTGTGTTTCTCCTACTTGCCTTTGTGTCATGTCCTTTGGGACAACGCTATAGCTGAATATACTGGAACATGGTGATGAGGAGGGGAATGAGTCCTTGCTATATATAGATTAACCTTTGGCTAACCAGTGCATGTTAGAATAAATGTATAAAGATTTACAGGCTGAGATGAGAGAGTACAATATCTCATATGCAGTATAAATTGAACTAGTTGTTTAGAATCTGTTTGGGGTCCTTTCTGATTCCACATCAAGGTATCTATCCTTCCTGGTCTGAGTTGGCAGGAGTTTGTATGACATAGGACTTGTGTTGAGCTGTGGGCTCAAAATTTTAATTTTGCCTCAGGTTCAGCTTTAGTTGCTTGATGTGGGATTCCCCTCTGTATGCTGTGATTACCACTGATTAATAAAGACAACTGTTTTGGGCCTATAGCAGGGCAGAACAGAGCTTTGTTGGGGAAACTAAACTGAATGCTGAGGGAAAGAAGGTGGAGTCAGGAGAAGCCATGTAGCTACCACTGGGAACAGATGGGTCAGAACCTTGCTGGTAAGCCACAGCCACGTGGCAGTGCACAGATTGATAAAAATTGGTTAAATTAAGAGGTAAGAGCTAACCAATAAGAAGCAAGAGCTAATAGGCCAAGCAGTGATTTAATTAATACAGTTTCTGTGTGGTTTTTTTTTCGAGTGGGCAGCTGGGAACAAACAAGCGGCCTCCTATTTCAGTCACACTTTACCTCTCTGTCATCAATTGCCTATCCACTTAAGAATTTCAGAAGCTTCTCAAAACAACACTAAGCTGATACCAAAATAAGAAGCAAGAAAAGAAAAAAATATATTCAGTAATAAGCTGAAAAGAACTATGTTGTATCATTCTGTCTGTATAGAAGATCACTGAGATGTATAGAGTTTGGAACTGGGCATGTGGTTATGATTTTTTGTGTGTGTGTTCATTATAATAAAATGATATTTATATTAAAAAGTTTATTTTATTGTCTTGTTACTATTTATAACAACACCTACATATCATTGACCCTGTTTTAGGATTGAGACAATAAAGCTCAGAAAAGAGAGACTTGTTAGTCACATAGCCAGTAAATGTTAGGGCAAAGGCAAGAACCAAGCTCCGCTGACAGCTGTGGTAGAGAGTTCATTATTTACCAGAGTGCCTGTGAGTAGTTCGGGCTATGGGATTACAAGCGAACAGAACCCAGAGCTGTGTGTTTCACTCTGATTTTAATTCACGATCCCTGCTGGCCACCAGATTGTCCTCATTCCCTTCATAAACCTTTTCTTTGTACATCCTTAAATTTCCAGGTAAAATCTGATCTGGTTCTAAAAGTGCTTTTCTTTTTCCCACTGCTGGGCTGTTTTCCCTTATTGAATGTCTTTGATTAATCCTAATTGTTAGGACTGCCCTAGAGTATATTCTTAAACTGCACTAGAGGAAATGGATTTAAGAATTAAATTTTATATACTAATTATGTCCTTGTCTTTATTAATTTCAAAAACATTAAATATTTTTGAAAATTTTTATTAACATGTAGTAGTTGTGTATTTGTGTGAGTCACAGCATGATAAATCAATACATATACACAGTGGCTATATTTCCTCCTCCTATCATTTCCTTGTACTTGGAGTCTTTGAACCCTTCTAGTCCTTCATGAAATATATAACAGGTGGTTGTAACGAGAAAAGCTTCAGGCTCTAAAATTCAAGATAGTGCTACCATCTACCAAGATCCCCATTCCACAAAGTAATACCATCACAGGGGATTTATATTTTTATCATGTTTTATTGTTTGAAAGTTTCATATATATGTGCATATAATGTAAACTCATTGTAGTGGCTTGAATAGAAATGACCCTTATAGACTCACAATTTTGAATGCTTGATTACCAGGGAGTGGCACTATTAGAAGGCGTGGCTTTGTTGGAAGAAACGTTACGGGGGATGGGCTTTAAGGTTTCAGATGCTCAAGCTAGGCCCAGTGCCTCTCCCTTCCTGCTGCCTTTGGATCTGTACATAGAACTCTTAGTTCCTCTCCAGTAGCATGTCGGCCTTCATGCTACCATGCTCCCTGTCATGATGACAATGGACTAAACCTTGGAACTATAAACCAGCTGCAATGAAATGCTTTCGTTTATAGAAGTTGCTGTCATCATGGTGTCTCTTTATAGCAATTAAAGCCCCTAATTAAGACACACATTAATCAAGTCTACCCCGCATCACTGTTTCTTCTGAATTTCATATGCTCTTTTAAAATAAACCCACTGGATCCACTTCATTCTGCCAGTACATGTATGGTTGTGGGACGGTCCACTGGAGTGTGTGTAGCTCCGACAAAGAAAACCTGAAGAAATCAGCATCCCTGAAGAAAACAGCCACCAGTTGTCAATATCTCCTCCAGAAGGGGTGAGATTGTGTGACCCCTCCTGTCCTATCCATGCTAATGGCAAGCAATGCTTCTAAGGCTGGTGTTCTCCAAAGACTACAGAGAGACTTGGGGATGCCTGTGTAGCAAAAAAAAAAAAAATAAATAAATAAAAAAAAAAAAAAAAAAGAAAGAAAAAAAAAAAAAAAAGCTGTCTCATTTCTGCTCATTTATCCCTCCCAGATCTGTACAACGGCATTTGATGACTTAAGGTACTAATAACTCATTACTTCATTTGTTAAGTTTCCTACTAAAATATAAACAGGTGTGCTTCTTTCATAGGCTTTACAGTCCAGGATTAACAGGTTTCTGGCATATCTTCAAAAATTCAGAGTTCCCAATTCCCTTTAATTGTCTTCTAAAATATTCCTGTTCAAGTTGTCTTACAGATACCTGCAGGTTGCTGAAAAAAACTACACCCATTTTCAAGCATATTCTACAGGTCACTCCCGCTGTCTGGGCCAAGACCAACTTACAAAGGGCTCTCCAGACCACCAGCTCCTGGGAATTCACCATTGGTACCAACTCTCAAGAGTCAAAAGGACACCAACCAACTAAAATCTGGTTTTAAAGGGCATATCTGCTCTTGTGTCTCACTTATTCACCCAACCCTCACCTGTACAACCAGGACACATCTCTGTCCCATTCTTTATGATAGTTAATGACCCTTCCCATGGCTAGCCCCATTCATAGGGACAATAATAACAATATTTTTTTCTCCTAGCCACCTGCCTTCTCATCTCCCTCAAGGAAGAGATATCTGGGTCTCCAGGATGGCAGTAACCAGATTCCTCTCCAACCACACCTCTTGCTGAGCATGAGCCCACCAACTGCCAATGCTCCCCTCTCCCACATCACCCCATACCCGCAGGAAGTGACCAGATTTGAGTCAGTACCCCATTTATCCAAGGAGTCTGGAATGATTGGTTGGAAGAGTCACCTCAGCTCCCTTGTACTTCTTTATTTAAAGAATCTGGAATGTTTGGTTGGGGGCTTCACCCCAGCCCCTGGCATCCATTTTGGAATGTTGGGTGGAAAGCTCCATTTCAAGCCCTCTCCCCTGGGAGTTGCCGCAGTCCAAACTCCACCTCCAAGAAAGCCTGCTAAATGGTGACCCCTCCCCAGGGAGAGTCAAGACCACTCCCACAGGCAATATAAACTGCCCCCCAGAGAAGGAACACGTGGTCTTTCTGGTTGTCTGTGGTCTCTCCAGTTTTCTTTTCTCCTCTCTGTGTTTTCCCGGAGGGCCTCCCAGGAGCAATGGCATCCATTAAACGTGGGCTTCTTCTAATTTGGTCTGATTTGGATTATTGCATCAGCAGAGAGGTTTTTTGGGCCAGAAAAATTTAACAGCATTCACAAAGATACCAGCTAAACACTGTCCTGATCATAGAGAAGACAGATCCCACATTTTCTATGCAATCATCCTGACTGCAAAAAAACAAATGGCCCACAGTATTCAGGATCAGCATGAGACTTCTGTTAAAGGACAGCCCAGGTTGCCAAGCACACGACCTTCTGCAGGTTGTCTGATCCCCTGTGTATACACCTAACAGATCTTGGGAAGCTGTACATTCTGAAGACACCCATTCTTCCACATCACAGCTGTCATCTGATTGTTCCATGGAGGAACGATCACACAGGGATCACTCTTTCAGAACAACAAACTGTGATGTACTCTTCTCTTTGTGCTCTCCTCCTCACAGAAGATGATAGCTGTTAAACTCTCCCACCACATCCAGACACAAAACCTCAGCACTCTGCTTCCAGTCCCAAGTTCCAGCTCTCTGCCTCTGGTTACCAAGCGTAAGCACTCTGTCTCCTGCTACCACTTACTCTCCATTGGGCCCTGATTATTTCACTTAGACTCATGGCCTAATCCTGTCTCCAATAAAAAACTCCTCTGGGTGCCCAAGAATTATTTTTTTTCTAAATTATCATCTGCTAATGTCAGTCTTTACTCATCTACTAATGTCTGTCTTTATTAAAAGTTCTTTATGTCTCTCTGCTGTGGGAAAATGGTCTGTACCCTGTCATTTGTATTTTAAATAAATGCTGAATGGCCAGTAGCCAGGCAGGAAGTATAGGTGGGTGATCAGGAAGTAGAGGCAGGACAATGAGAATTCTGGGAGGAGGGAAGTTTCAGTCTGTAGTTCTGACCCAGCCACAGAGGAAGCAAACTAGCAAGATGTGACTGCCTTGCTGAAAAAGGTACCAAGTCACGTGGTTAACACAGACAAGAATTATGGGCTAATATAAGAGTTATTCAGAAGGCTGAGATACTAGGCCAATCAGTTTATGATTAATGTAGATGTCTGTGTTTATTTGGGACTAAATGGCTGTGGGACTTGGTAGGACAGAAGCCCCCTGTCAACATCTCTCCATTCCCTGCTTCCAGGATCCGATCTTACTCTCTATCAGCTCCATCTGCTCCCAGCCTGCTCCTCCAGTTTATCTCCTGCCACTACCCACCTTGCACGTCACATTTCAGAAATATGGTGAGCTTGCCTTCCCCTGCCAAGTCTTGTTTTCACTTGTGCTTGGGAGATTTCTTCGTTCTTTCATCTGCTGGTGTCAAGTCCTATGCCATCTGATCCATGAAACTGCCATTTCTTCCAAGACATTAAGTTCTTAGTCATCCAGTTTCCCATGGCCTGTGCTTTCTTTGATTTTGTAACTTTTTGTGACTGCTGAGAAACTCTGAGTTATACCATTCATTCCCTAGTCTACAGAATGGATGGTCCCTTGGATTTAACAGACTACTGAGCACACCCCTTGCCGCCAGACTGCAGTCTCTTAAGGGACCAGAAGAGTTTGTATTTGTTAAATCACCAGCAGTTAGTACTATTGTCCTTCTCTTCCTTCCCTTCCTCCCTCCATCTCCTCTCATCTGCCTGTCAACACAATCACTCCTAAAAATTAATTGCCCTTCTTAGGTAATTTAAGCATAAAATATAGTGGCAGATAAGCAAATGTGAATTCCATTCAGTTGGAGTAAATCTCATTCAAATAGAATTAACCCAATTAAACCTGTTTCAGTGATTCCATGATTCCAGTGGTAAAAGAATTGCATTTCAGGGTTTTATTTTCATTTTTATTTGAGACTGGGTCTTCTACATACCCTAGTCTGTTCTCTAATTCTATCTGTAGGCCAAACTGTTCTCAGCTTCCTGAGGGCTGGAAATACAGATATGCTCCAATACCCTTAGTTTGCCTTAGAATTTATAAGAAAGTTTATTTTCATCAATGTAAATGTTCTTAAATTAACTTTATTTTCTAGAGCACTGTTAAGGATTTTTAAAAATTACAAAAGTAATCAAGATTAATATTAGAAAGTTTGAGAAATGAAGACAACATACACAAATATAAACCAAAGCAGTCTACGGTGGCTAGTCATCAGCGTGTTAACATTTCTTTTTGTTTCTAGTCTATATTTTATATCTCTCTATATGTCTGTGTGTACATAAACACAAGAGCATTAAATACATAATTACACATATTTATATAAGTATAGATGTTTGAACCACACTTCCTGAGGATTTTTGTATTCTCTTTTTTATTTTTTTATTTATTTTTTTTAAATATTTATTTATTATGTATACAATATTCTGTCTGCGTGTATGCCCGCTTTCCAGAAGAGGCACCAGATCCCATTACAGATGGTTGTGAGCCACCATGTGGTTGCTGGGAATTGAACTCAGGACCTTTGGAAGAGCAGGCAATGCTCTTAACCTCTGAGCCATCTCTCCAGCCCCCTGTATTCTCTTTTTTAAATAAAATGGTGTGCTAACTAGTTTTTTGTCATCTTGACGCAGATTGAGTCATCTGGGAAGAGGGAACTTCAGTTGAAGAATTGTTTTCATTAGATTGAGCTGTAGGCAAGTCTGTGGGCATTTTCTTGATTAATAGATGATGTAGCAGGACACAGGTTTGCATGGACCATGCCACCCCTGGCAGGTAGTCCTGAGTTATGTGGAAAAGAAGGCCAAGCAAGTCATGGGGATCAAGCAAGTGAGTGACATTCCTTCATGGGCTCTGCATCATTTCCTGCCTTTAGTTCCTGCCCTAACTTCCACTTATGATGGACTGTAAGCTGTACAATAAACTCTTTCTTTTCTACAGTGTTCTTGGCCAAGGTGCTTATCCCAACAATAAAAAGCAACTGAAACACCTAGTATGTAGTTTCTTGTGACTATTAAATTTCTCAACAAAGTGTACTAAATGTATTGTATTTAAATGAATTGTATTATTTGACATTTGAGTTGTTTTATACATGATTTTGTCAGGCTGGTTAGCTGTTTAGGGTGTATCTTCTCATATGCAGTGTAGGCTACTTCATCGGGAGAGAGTTTAGAAAGGCACTATTGGGTGAGAGGATAGCACATGGACTCTTGTGGAATTCTATCCCATCCATCAATCAAGTAGTCTTTTTTGGGATATTTTAAGTCTTTGGTATTTATGTTATTCAGAGAGGGGAATGAAAGCAAAAGGAGAATTGACCTTGTCTTTCTGGTTCTACAGGGGTAAATTTCTAGCTCAAAGTTTATGTAGGTTGTATGAACTTGGAAAAGCCATTCAATATAACTTTATTTTACTTTATCATTTGAATTCATTTTGTAGGGTTGGGGATTTGAATTCAGTGCCTCATGTATGCTAGGTAAGTGCTCTGATACCAAATAGTATCTCCAACCCTTCATAGGTTAATTTATGAAACTTGGATGATTAAGTTTTATGCTACTCCTTTTAGAAGTATAGCTACACTGAATACATGGGATATCTTTAAACACACATATTATTACTAGTAAAGCTGGATTATAACCCCAAAGCTCTTCTGGAGTAAAATTCCCTAAAACTCCCAGTTCCCTGAAGAGACATCTCACTTCAGTATCCAACGTTACCTGTGTGGATAGGGCCTGAGAAGCCATACCTGTAACATGTTTGGATATTTTTTTTAATATTCCAAATCATAGTCTTTTAGGTCTAACTTCTTTTCTTATTTTGAAGTTAAGCTACTCAAACCTAACTACCATGTGATTATAAATGAGAATATATTCTTTTCAGAATGGGTTAAAATTACATCAAATGAAAGCACAAGGTTGAAGAAGGAAAAGAGACCAGTCTTTCTATTGTTTCCTGTGTACATCACTCATGGAAACTTCTTGACTATTGGAATAAAGATGCGTTATCCACTGGATCTATTTACCAGATTCAGAAAACAAAATTTGATAACTCCTTAAATCACATTTAAACCATTTTCTTTTTCATTTTCTTACAGAAAAAAATGCAAAAGTAATTTTATTGTGCTGACTTCTTAACATTTTCTCCATTTCCTTAGCATTCGTTCCCCTTTGTTTTCATGCTAATGTATTACAAATAATGGAAATGTGGTTCCTAAGGACATTCTTTTGCAGCACCAAAGAACTTTTGTAACAATCAGCAACATAATACAATGTCATTATCTAATTCATGAACTTCTATTGATTTTCTATTAATTTTTTTAAAAAAATTCTTGCTCATGATACAAACAGTATATGAGGTGCCCCCATGAAAAACACAGCCCTCATCCCAAAGGGAGTAAGAAAGCACTTGCCCTAGAGCTAGGTTACTCCATGTTCCATGTTCCCATGTGGAGACAGTTTCATGAAGCTTAAAGTAACAGAACTAGAAGATATCAAACAAGGCATGTGAAAAATGAGCTGGTGGAGAATACAGCAAGATGGGGGATTCTCTCCAATCAGCCTCAGATGCTGTCTGATGACTTTCTTACCTTTGGATTAGTGGAAACTAATTGTCTTCTAAATTGACAGATTTCCAATGGTTATTAATCTACTGGTCGTAAAATGTTCTTTTTGACACAGAGGTTGACAAGAAATGGCTATTTGGGGTAAAATTAGCCCAAGATAAAGTAAAATTGGTGTCTGACATGCTACGTAACTACAACTGTTTTTCTCTATTTCTTTGCTTGGATTTATTCATTTTATGTGTGAGTGTTGTGTCTCCGTGTCTGTATGTACACCATGAGCATACTTGACGCCTGCAGCAGTTAAAGAGGACATCTCATCATGTGGAGTTACAGAGAGTTGTGAGCTACCAATGTGGGAGCTGGGACTCAAACCCTGGTCCCCTGCAAGAGCAACAGTCCTGGTAACTGTTGAGCCACCTGTGTAGCAACAATCTTGCATTCTCATCAGTCCATGCCGATACAGCTCCTCTTCAGGAGGTTTTGTTTACAAATCTCAGAATTTATTCACTGACCTATCTCTTCCATGTGCAGAGTTCTTTGTTGGCAGTAGTTTCTGTCCCACTTGGTCTCACAGCTGTTTAGTTCCAAAGAAACACACAGAGATCTACATTAATTATAAACTGGTTGGCTTAGTAGCTCAGGCTTCTTATTAACTCTTACATCCTACATTAACCCATAATTCTTGTCTGTGTCAGCCTTGTGGCTTGGTACCTTTTACCAGTGAAGCATTCTCATCTAGCTTCCACTGTGTCTGGGTGATTACTACAGACTGAGCCAGAATTCTCCTGTTTTCATTGCCCCACTTATACTTCCTGCCTGGCTGCTGGCTTGTAGACCATTCTTTGATGTCTCCTCACAGGTTTGTATATTTTATTACTAGTCAAATGATCTTGTATCTTTACAGAATCCTATAAGGAGTTTCATTGTTTTAGGATTACTATTGCTGTGACGAAAGAGTGTGACTAAAAGTCAGTAAGGTTTTATTTGGCTTATGCTTCTCTGTTGTATTCTACCATTGAGGGAAGTCAGGGCAGGAATCTGGTGGCAGGAGTTGATGAAGACATTATGGTTGAATGCTGCTTCTGGCTTGCTCAGAATTCTTTTATAGACTCTAAGGCCACCACCTCATGGTACCATCCACAATGGGCTGGGCACTGCCTTATCAGTCACTAATTAAGAAAAATTCCCATTTTCAGATGACTCTAGCCTATGTCAAGTTGGTATAAAATTACTCAGTACAGTCATGATGTCAATTCATTTTGCTATTAGGGATAGTAACTTTCATTGTTTAATTTTGTGTCTGTTAGGTTAGTCTACCAAAACATTACTATTTTCTCTTTGTAGTTCAGTATTTTGTAGGCGGTTACTCTAAACTTCTTTGTAAATATCATCTTACTCATCAAACATGATTTCATTTCTACTAGCCTTAGGCTCTTTTCCAGTGAATTCACTGGACTTTGTTTTTCTGTCTTTTCTTAGTAGTTTAGGTTTTTCTTACTTCTTGTCATAGTGAAATACTCTAGTTGTACTTATAGATTCTCTGAACCGGTCTTTGATTTGTCCATTTTTAAGGATTCGTGGTTCTTTTGAATTAAAAAATAATATTTAGATACCAAGTTCTCCATGTTTGGTGTGCTAATTGGTCTTCTGTTTTTGAAAAAACAAAACAAATAAACAAAACCCATACACTCAGGCTTATGTTTCATATCTTCCTTTCTGTCAGGTCATGCATGTATTATTTGTATAATGTGTGCATTATATAATATATAATGTGAGTTCATTAAGTGCCACAGTACCAGTCTCAGCTTTGGTGAGAGCTTGTGTTTGGCAATTTACCAAAGCCACCCCAGCAAGTAGCTTTTGGGTTTTTTATCTCACACCCAAGAAGAATAAGGAAACAAGGACAGGAGGGAAGAGAGCAAACATAGGGAAAGCAAAAATATTCAAAGTGTGGGAGGGACTCCAGGAGAAGGACTGATGCACTGCTCGGCTTAATTATTCAGTATCAGACTTAGGGTAGCAGTGGGCTAGAGACTGAGGCAATCTTTACTGAGACTTGTTATTTGTGAGCTCACTTTGCACGGAGTAAAGAAGTGCCTACATAGCCTTTGCATCTACTTTCTACCCAACTGAAGAGGAAATCATGTGTTACTTGTACAATCAGGAAAGTAGTCATGTGTGTGTCATGGGCAAGTGGGTCTACTGTCTCTCCCATCTCTTTCCACTTGTCTTGTAGGCTATTGATCAAGCTACTTCTCCTTCTTGTCTAAAGATATATACTTGCTGGTAAGTAGCTATGGGCCCTCATTTTCAATGGAGAGTTAACGTCTAATGAGTTAGGAGTTAACTTTCCATTGACAATGAGGGTCTTCTACCAAATTACTTAGAATTTCAAATCAGTACCATAAAGGATCATGAACTGTTTTAATAAATGAGACAATGTTGATTAGGTGCTGTGTAAAAGAGAGAAAGAAGCAATGAATGTTGGGGCAGCTGGCCCAATCCCTGCGTTCAGGGGCGTGGCTGCCCCAGGGGAGTAGGATACCCTTAAAAAGGATCGGGGTGCCAGAAGGAGCCCGTTTTGCGATCCCCCGTGTTACCTTCTGCTCCGCTGGACCCTTGGTTCTGTAAGTTCCCTTATTTCCCCTTTTATTAAAACTGATTTATTATAAAAGGACTATTTTGGTTATTTCCAAACCCCTCCAACCGCCAGTACACGCCTGTACCCGCCGGTACAAATGAAGTCTTATTAGAGTGGAATGCCCTGTTTTGTGTACCAACAGTTTTTGCAAATGTAGCAATAAAGCTAAGATTTAACAGCTATACCAGAGTATTCCTGTATATGAATCCTATAGTCAAATAAAATCAAGTCCTTTTTTGTTTACTGATGCCGAAAACAGGTTTCTGCATCCCTCCTTATGCATTTAATTCTTTAAAATGCTAATGCTTGTATGCCTGTGAGATTTTATGATGTCACCATTAGACTACCATCTATTAGCCTCAAACTCTTTTGACCAAAAATTAGTTACATGTTTATTTTTCTCAAAATTGTTATATGGACATTTTAGAATATTACTCTTTTGTGCTTGGGATGATTTCCACAGCAGATAAATTAGATACTCTAGAAGTTTCAAGGTACAGCATGTCGGTGTGTGTGTGTCTGTGTGTATATGTGTGTGTGTGTGTGTGTGTGTGTGTGTTAACCTTGAAAGAATAGTTGAGCTATGATTTTTTTCATATCACCTTCCATTAATTTATAAAATAGCAAAGCAAGAGTTACTTGGTGTAGGAGGTCCTTCTGTATTTGTGTTGCTTTCATTGGTTAAATAAAGAAACTGCCTTGGTCTTTTGATAGGGCCATACTTAGATAGGCAGGAAGACAGAACTGAATGCTGGGAGGAAGAAGGCAGTGAGACAGACGCCATGATTCTCTGGTCTGAGATGGACATAGGTTAGAATCTTGCTGGTAAGCCACAGTCATGTGGTGATAATAAGGAGTTAATAGAAATGGGTTAATCAAGATGTGAGAGTTAGCCAATAAGAGGCTAGAGGTAATGGGCCAGGCAGCAATTTAATTAATATAATTTCTTTGTGGTTATTTCAGGGGTTAAGCTAGCCAGGTGGCAGGACACAGCCCGCTGCTCCTCTTACAACAGTTACTAGGTTACAGAAAAAAAGAAAATGAAAGTAAGTTAAGAAATATGCTAGAAACAAGATAATATGACTTGCATACCTAATGATGCCTAAGTAGCCTGGAAAGTGCTGATGGTGTGTGTGTGTGTGTGTGTGTGTGTGTGTGTGTGTGTGTGTGTGTGTATGTGTATGTCCTCTTACTTGTCTCTCCCTAGGTGTCTTAGCTAGGGTTTCTATTGCTATGCAGAGATACCATAACCACAGCAACTCTTATAAAGGAAAACATTTAATTTAGGCGGCTTACAGTTTTAGTGGTTTAGTACATTTTCATCAGGGTGGGAAACATGGTAGCATACAATCAGGCATGGTGTTGGAAAAAAAAGCTGAGAATTCTATGTTTTGATCTATAGGCAATTGGAAATGAACTGTGTCACTGGGACCTCAAAGCCTTCCCCCACAGTGACATATTTCCTCCAACAAGGCCACACCTATTCCAACAAGGCCACATCTCCTAATAGTGCCACTCCCTTTGTGGGCCATTTTCTTTCAAACCACCACACTAGATGATCCAGTCTACTATGCCTTTAAACTCTCTATAGCCTCTCCCAGAATAAGGAATTGAACTAATCCTTTTCTCATTATAAGAGAATTTAATAGTTTATGTCAAGCAATGGGTATGCATTTACTGGTCCTACTGCAGTAGATATGGACATTGGTGCCTTCCAGAAGCTTGCAGTGTAACTAGAAAGCAATGCACATGGTTCACCTCTACTTACAGAAGGAGAATGATTTGGCCTTAGATTCTCACTCTTTTTCAGCACAAGGATCCTAGAGAAACATGGGACTTAGTCACTGATATGAAATACCTATGATGACATTTTATGTGATTTTATCTGAGTCACCTTCTGTCTCATTTGAGCAATCACGCTTCTCATGCTTCTCTTGAATGCTTCCCATTTGTTCACCAAATAACTGTACTTTACCCACCAAGGTTGGTGCAGATCTGACATATTTTCAACTTCTTTTTTCCTATCAGCTTGCTATTAGCAAGTAGGGGTATTATTGATTGTCTCTTTTCTCTTTTGTTTGAATCTACCCTGAACAAGATTTTTATTTCTATCTGACTTGTTTCTTCCTCCTCTACCTTTCTTCTCCCTTTTCTGGTTTAATGTGTCATATTAAGCTAAAGTCCTCTTAGGCAAGGATTAATATAACAATGTAATTAACTGGCCTTTTTGGTTTATTTTTCATTTCTAATCTTGTTTCCCTTAGATCTGTTCTTGACTGTGATTATGTATTTGCTAGCATCATGCTGGAAAGTAGGGCCACTGAAGTGCCTGTCTCATGGAGATCCATAAGAGCTAGCTGAGATGATGCCAGTCAAGCACTTACCATGGTACCTGCAATATCTGCTAGCTATTATTTATATAGTCATTAGCAGTTTAGCTGTGTATATCATGAGACCCTGTTTTTATTATTATTAGTGTTCCCATGTCATAATTTTTCTTATCATTGCCTCTAGGATGAAATCAAATTCCCTGGTGATCATGGCTAATACTCCATAATTTATTTTCCAACCAGTCCCCAGATTTATCTCTGGTTTTTATTACCTTTGTAGCCTGAGATCATGTATATTAAAATACTTTTAGTTGCTTCAAGGTGTGCTAGACTCTTCCCTACTCTTGTATATGCTTAGTCCTCTGATTAAGCAGCCTAGTTCATAGTCTTTCCCTAACTTATATTATCCACCTATTTTTCAGATATGTTTGACTATCACCACCTTTGTGAACTTCCCATGGTGATTTCTGCTGTAGTTGAAGTACCTGTCTATATAGGCTCATAGTAGCATACACTCTCTTTCTTTGCAACAAGTAGGATAACATTCAATTGAGCTTTACCAACACAGGCACATCTTGTTTTCTTTGCTCATCTTCCTTTCCTGAGAAATTATCCCAACTTGGTGGACTTTTCTGGCATTAGTTATATGAGGTTTTATATTATATTATTTGTTATATCTGGTTGACACATACCCAGAAACTGGGCTTGGGAAAGATGTTATGTCTATTGAAAACTTGAATTGCTGTACAGCTATGATTGATGAACATATAGTCAAGAACTATACAGCATGGATGCATATTTAGAACCAGACTCTAAAGGTCTTTAAAAGGAAAGGAAATAGAAAGCTTTCAATATGAAACCATGGGCAGAATATAGAAAAGCAGGGGTAGTAAATAGGTAGAAAAACTAGATCTTTAGAGGGAAGTTTAGGACTGAAACGTAAGAAGAAACTTACTAGGAGAGTAATTTTCTGACCAATTTGAGTTTGAATTCATAAACTTAGAAAATCTTTGCCAATACCAGAGAAGGGCCATGTTCCCAGTGTATTTTGATGTTCATTTTGATGTGCATATTCAAAGTAATATACAACAAGACACTGATGATGTTGATTAATAACCAATTACAAATGGATTACATCATTAGATAAATAAAGTAGTAAAAATAGCTGGGGTCGGTGTTACTTCTCCTGTGACTACAAGTTTCTCTACAGTTCAGAACAGCAAGAACTGGTAACTCGTGGTCATGCACCAGCCATTTCCCTTCTGTTGCCATCATAGACTAACAAAAGAAACTGCAAAACTGCTTTGCTTGTCAGATACTGTTACAAGAGGAACTGAAACTTAAGGCACCTCGTATTCTAACTTTTTTTTCTTTTGTGGACCCATTTTTTTTTCTTTTGCGGATATAAGTCCCAGTATTCCAGAGAAAGTGTTTTTTTTTCATGCCTAAGATGTGATATGGTTTTTATGTTTTTGCCTTTCCACCTACTTTTTCTTTTTAACTCAATTTCCTATTGTGGGTTGAGTTGTCTATTTCTGGAATAGTTAAATTCATCAAAGCCGTAGGATACAAGGACTAGAGGGGCATAGATTCAAGAAGTACCTGTAGGCATCTACATGGAAAACACTGAATGAGCCATCAGAAGGGCAAAGTTCTAGCTCCAGCCCTGCTATTACTTTACTGTATGTTCTCGAGTTCAGTAGCTTTGTCTTGAGGCCTCCCCCATTTCTTCAGTATATGTTCCTGGGTGTGGCAATTTCCTAGAGGGCCCCTGCACCACTTCAGCTGTCTAAGAGTAAGGTTCAGAATTTGTTCACTGCGTACCTCGGTTCTAACGATCAAATGGATGCTTTGCAAGCGCGAGCAGTTTGCATGCAATATCCTGCCGTAGAATATTTGCTAAGGCTGAGGAACCTGCCAGCCCACAGATGCTCTGTTGTCGCAGGAAAAGAGACTCCCAGTTACATACCACATCTTTGCAAAGCATAGGGCTCCGTTTTTCACAGTTCATGAGTGGTGGTTAACAATTACAGAAGCAAACAGGACCGTGAAGAGTTTAACACAACTCCGGGCATAAGTAAGAGTTCTTGGAGAGTTGGGCATAGAAGTAAAAGCTAACTCAGTTATTTGACCTGGGGTGGAATTTAGAGAAGGGGATTGCTGATAAAAGGCTGGCCAGGTGCAGAAATGTGTTTTCAGGTGTGGAATTTCACAGCAAGCCATGTGTTCTGCTTTCTGTAAGATTCCCTAAGGAACAGGAGGACCTGGGTCCTTGTGTTGGTTACATGAGCCAAAATGTGATTGATCTTTAATTCCTGTGTAATGTTTTTTATCAAGTGATTGTAGTCAAAAAGCCCCAAAGCAATTTTAGCTAGATAGAGAAAATTATAGATACCTTTTTTTTTTAAAAAATGTAAAACCTTATGGAACCAATCTAGTACAAATACTGAAATTTATCCAGCACTGCCTAGTTTATTTAAGGGTGTTCAACAAATAGTTATACAAAATTATCATTGAAACTCATTTGTATTTTAATAGATTGTTAAATAAAATACTTAAAAACACGGAGTGCGTTTACCCATTGAGACGGTGGGACAGATCTAATGGGAGACCACCAAGTCCAGTTGGAATGGGACTGATGGAACAGGGGACCAAACCGGACTCTCTGAATGTGGCTGACGGTGGAGGAGGACCGAGAAACCAAGGACAACGGCAATGAACATGAACTCTACAGCATGGACGGGCTCACTGTGAGCCTTGTCAGTTTGGTTGCTCACCTTCCTGGACTTAGGGGCAGCTGGGAGGACCTTGGACTTAACATAGTGAAGGGAACCCTGATGGCTCTTTGTCTTGGAGAGGGGCGGAGTGGGGGTATGGGTGGAAGGGAGGGGAGGGAAGGGGGAGGAGATGGAAATCTTTAATAAAAAAATGAGAAAAAAATACTTAAAAAAGCATTTGAGATAGGGTGCCGAAATTGAAAAATACTCAAAACTTCATAAGGAATATGACTTTATAGACATACAACATTTTTTTCTATGTTTGCTTTTTGTTTCTCGTTTTTGAGACAGGGTCTCATTCTGTAGTCCAGACTAATCCGTAATCGACTGTATAGAAACAGGCACAAGGCCTCAGACTCACAACATTCTCTCGTCTCAACCTCCCAAGTGTTTCTATTACAGGCATGAACTACCATGTGATCTTAAATGGACCTTCTGAGAGTTTTAGCTTGTTTATTTCCTTAGATTGTTGTTAGATCATTAGAACTATTGTTCTGAGTTACATTCACAATTTTCTTTAGGATGTAAGCATTCTAAATGCCTATAATCAGAGGCCGGGATATTTAGATGTCCTTAAAAGTCTAGTTGTTATTGAGATAACACCTCCAGTGTGGCAATAATAATTATGAACTATGCATAGGAGAAATAATATGCCATAACTTTAACAGGGGGACAATCAGATAATATTAATTCATAGTCAGAAAACAGTGAGAGAGAACTTGATTATAAAACACTGACCTATATTCATGGGGATTTTTCTAATCGTTACTGTGTTAAGGCATGAAAGAATTAAAGTTTTTTTGTCTTAAATCTTCAAAGAAAAAGATAAAGAACCAAGCCCAAATTAGCATTATACAGGATTTTCTGTAGATTTCACATCTGAAGTGTGATTTCCTGGTTTATTGAGCTTTAATGTCATGTTTCTAATTTTGACCTATATCTTATTAAATTCTAACCTTTAGTAGTATTCAGTTTTAATTAAGCTATTTTCTTTTTAGAGTCACGAATGCATTAAAAGGAGAAATTATGTGACACAAAGACACTGTTTTTGATCACAGTTTCTATGCCATTATTTTCGTTTGAAATACCTGTAGCATTTAGACTGTCTTTGCTGAGACACATTACAGAATTAATTGGTGGCTGTGTTTACAAGCAACAAATACAGTACCTTACTTTTATTATAAGCTACATGCTTCCATTGGTTAAGTCTTAAGTTTGGGTGACTCCACAGATCAGAAAGTAGGTGAGAAAACAGCCCTTTGAAAACTCACTGGAGTTTATAGAGAAAGTGCTAGTAGATCCGGGACTTTAAAGCCTATTGGTTTTCAAGTAAATTAATGTTTTTTTTTTCCCTCAAATTTAATCATTCCACTCGTGTTAATGTCTGTAACAGAGTCTGGATGTTAACAGTTCTCAAATTCCATTTTTCACAACAATGTCCTGAGTTGTCTTTCAAAACTATAGACTTTTAAGTTCTATACCTCATCCCATCTGGCAGGTCTAAGGCGGATACAAGAATCTGAGATTTTAACGATTTTAATGTCATATGGATGTTCTACTAAACATATTGGAAAAGCACTGATGTGTTTTGTTTTGTTTGCTTTTTCCCCCAGGACAGAAGATTAAACTCAGGGTCTCACACTTGCTAGGGAATACTCTAGTACTGACATACACCCCTGAACCTCATGTTTTCTTTTTTAATCTTTTGAGACAGCATCTCACGATGTAGTGCAGGCTAACCTCTAACTTGTGATGCACTTGCTGTAATTACAGGTGTGCACGGCCAGGCTAAAAAGAATTTAGAAATATCTGTGTGAGAGAAAATAGCTTGTTTGCAACTCATGCACCGTCAGCTTTAATATGCCACTAAGCAACTTATAGACACATTTCAAGATAGCTGATATTATGTTTGAAGGCAGTGCACCAAGTTCTAGATTCTGCCTTGCCTTTGAGGTCTGTGTTACTTCTCTTTTATTTTTAAGGGCACATGTATGTGTGTGTCTTGATTTTGTCTCAGAGGCTTTCCATGCCGTATGATTGTGCTCTCCTTGGCTTGCAGGTTAGATTTCCCATGAGCTGAGGCACATTCTCAAGTGACAATCTGAGCAATATGCCTCAAGACCAGAGTTACTTCTGAGAGTTTATGGTTACCTTCTCTTACCTTGGAAAGGGGAAAATGAATAGAAGGGACTGCAAATCTGACTTTTTATTTATTTGTAGGAATTCCTGAAATAATAAATCAAGCTATAGAATCTTTAAATGGCATAATGTATCTAAACTTTTCCAGTGAATGAGTATCCATGCCTGAAAACTAATTTTATGTCATCGTTTACAGTTTATAAACTTATATGACGATCTGAAGAAGGTAGAGATGTCAGGTGACTCTGCTTTATTTTCTGTTTATAGGCATTCAAAAATGTTTTGTTACCCCTTAGAAATTTAAAACCACCAGTCATTTAATGCGAAAATGAGCTCGGATGAACTAGCATGGCAAATTATATCTAGCTCAAGCATCTGTCATTAAGTTCCCATGCTTCACTAACCCATGGAGAGAAAAAAAAGCCTTTTGATTTTTTAAGCCTTCTAACTTCAGAGACAAAATGTCCCTAACTTAAAATGGATCCTCTCCAGGATGTGTGTTGGGGGGGGGGATAAAAAGATCCTGACATAGTAATAACTGCTCATGCTTTTAGTTTTTCAGAAACTTTCTGTGTATCTTCTCTCATTGAAATGTGCAGTCATGACATTTCAAAGAAGCAGTGACATCTGGTGTTAAGGACAACGATTGGGGTTTTGCCACAGGGACCTGATTCTCCTGCATGTTCTGTCTGAAGAGGAGTGTTATCTGAGGACACATATGGTATCAGGTACTGCTAATATGAGAGAGACATACAAAAGCTTGGGGCTGCTCACCGGCTTTGCTGCTAGGGAATAATAACAAATATCACAAACACTTGTAAGTCTGTGCATGCACACACGTATAAATGCACATGCATTTTAACGTAAAGCTGTAATAGCAGTTGCCATCACTGCCATCTTGCAGGTATAGAACTGAGCCATGAACCTTGCACAAGCTTACTTGTCTGGCCAGTGGCAGAGACGGGATTGAAATACAGCCAGTGCAACTCCAGAATTTCAGTTCTGTTTCTATCATTACTTCTCACTGTAAAACCATTCGTTCTTTTAAGTGGACATGGTAGGAGAAAGATGTACAGCAATTCTATCAATATTGACATTACTGAGAGCATTCATGCATTGCCTTTAATGTGATGGATTGCTGATGAATTAGAAGGCAGTCCAGACAAAAAGTGAAATACCCCAAACAGCTCAATCCAATAATTTAGAAGGAAAGTGAGCCATTCCTCTGGCTAGACACAATCCACAGACAAGCTTTGTTTGGTCTGTGGCTTTGACCTTTACAGTGTTTTACATTTTAATTAGTTACCAAAATAGACAAAATAGACACAGTAAAATTTAAAAGCCTTACACACAGATCCGAGTTTCTGTTCTCTTAGAAAACTGGAGGCTTCAGACCACAGGCCTTGCCATTTCTCCCACAATCTGGGCCCGCGTGTCACTTTGGGACATCTACACTTATTCCAATATGTCAAATTTGTATGTTTTGGTCCTTATGCATTTGATTTTTTGACTCTGAATAAAAAAATCATTATTTTAAGGGACAAATGAAAACAAATTTTTGCAAACTGTATAAATATAACTTCAGAAGAGTTGCTGTTAGGGTGGAAGGACATTTATTTCTGAGGCATATCATAGGTTATTAAAGTCAGTTTCTCAACTACTAGGAAGAGCAGCATTATTTTTTCTAAATTCTGGACACTAGTCACACTGACAAATGGCTTAAAGAAGTGTCTTCAATGCACTTGTCAATATGTACTTTTTCCATGGAGGATGCACATATTAACGGAATGACAAAGGAAAAGATACTATAGCAAATCACATTCCCTTTCTTTTTCCTCCAAGGATAACATCAAGTCTTTAACAAATGATTCCTCTTGGAGTAATGGCAAGAACAGACACAGTTTAGAAATGTTTTCTGTGTTAGAAATGCACACATGTGTTTTCATAGTATGATATTTTCACTGTAATTGTAAACAATTCCCAGCAACTGTCTCGTTGAGAATTATGAAACTAAATGTGCATTAGGTGGTGTCTGGAAAATGTTTGCATAATCCATTCTCCAAGTTTAGTAACTGCACTGAAAATTACGGGTCAAGAAATGTTTAGAATTTTGGTACTCCCCCCCTTTCAGGTGTGTTTGTGTAATGTGTGGTGTGTGTAATATGGGATCCAATTTTAAAATCAAAGTTTATTTTTGTTTTATACACACCATATATAACTACCCAAAGATAATTTTAGGCAGTATTCCTAGCACACCTGCGTACTGAATATGACCCACCACTCGAGATTAGGTGTAGGGTTTCCCACATGTGCTATGTTAGCACTCAGAAAAGTTTCTGGTCTTGAACCGTTCTAGACTTTGGTTTCGTGTTCAGTCTGTGCCTGAGGACTGATCCATTCCATATGTCAACTGGACTGAAATGTGTGATGCTGTACAGCTAAACCTCCAGCTAGTTATCAACTCACATATTACCTTCTATTTTGATAATTACTCTGGTGGTTTGAATGACAATGTCCCCTCACCCCCCCAAAAAGGTCATATATTTGAATGCTTAGTTATCAGGGAGTGGCACTATTCAGTAGGTTGTAAAGTATTAGGAGGTGTGAGCTTGTTGGAGCAGGTATGGAATAGGCTGGGTTTTGAGGTTTTAAAAGCCCACACCAGGCCCACAGACCACCCCATCTCTCTTTGTCCCTATGGATCAGGATGCAGCTTCAGGGCTATGTTCCTTGACATAATGATAATGGACTAAGCCCCTGAAATGGTTAGCAAGCTCCCAACTAAATACTTTCTTTTATAAGAGCTGCCTTGACCATGTATGTGTTTCTTCACAGCACTAGAACACTCATGAAGGCAATTACTGTCTGCCTGCCACATGCTAGCATGTTTCAGCTTTGTGGTTCTACCCGAGAACTGTTAAAATGGTTCCGGTTATCTATTTAATATGCAGGGTGCTCTATGTAACCATTGCTCTTTTTTTTTTTTGGTGGTTTGGTGACACTGATATTCATAAATAAATTTGTACCCGATTTGAGTTTGAAAGTAGCTAGCAAAGTAGCAAATACCATATACTTACACTGTTTTCAATGTCTGGGACCCAAGCTAAAGGCATCTGCATAGTGGTATAACACCAATCTATCACCAGTCCTTTGGCCTGGTAGCAGAAAGAATGATGAGAGTTTAGTGAACCAATGATTGTACATTGCAAAAAAGTGATGTTTCCCCTGTATCCTGTGAATTCTCAGTTTCTCAGTACTTTTTTTTCATGTTTTATTTTTTTTTATTTTTTTCCTCATTTTTTTTTATTAAAGATTTCCATCTCTTTCCCTCCTCCTCCCCCTTCCCTTCACTCCCTTCCACCCATACCCCCACTCCATCCCTCTCCAAGACAAAGAGCCATCAGGGTTCCCTTCCCTATGTTAAGTCCAAGGTCCTCCCAGCTGCCCCTAAGTCCAGGAAGGTGAGCAACCAAACTGACAAGGCTCACAGTGAGCCCGTCCATGCTGTAGAGTTCATGTTCATTGCCGTTGTCCTTGGTTTCTCAGTCCTCCTCCACCGTCAGCCACATTCAGAGAGTCCGGTTTTAAAGATATGCTATGCTTGCTTGCCCAATTGTTTTTTCTATTTCTATTGCCTTTCCTACTTCCTACCTTGTTCTTTCAATTGCACTTGTTTGAGTATAATGAAAAAGTGTTTTCTGCCATGAACATCAAGGCTTCTTTCCTACCAATAAATGGTATAAAAGATGATACCTGTGAGTCAGATTTTAGTATCTCCGTAAACTTTTGCTCTGAGGTGAAAAGGAGGAATTTGTAATTTTATCTAAATCTCTTAAAGCTTCCAGGGTATAATTCAGTCATCACCTATTAGGAGTTACTTCTAAGCTTGCTTTCCTGTCCTTGCTGCTGTTTGAACCGTTAACAGTGTCCTGGTCAGGTGTGCACCAAACAACTGCAGCTGGTTCCAGTTGAGACTGTCAGCCTGAAGCCCCTTAAGGCTCTACTAGGAGCAGTTTATGTTCGCAAAGTCACGGGAAGGCACAAGAGGAAAAGGGTTATTTCTGTAAACGATGTCTTGGTTTTATTTTAATGAAAAGTACACTACAGTAATCATCTTCAAGAATGTGAAAGAATTAAACATGCACACTTTATTGCCTAGAAGTGTTTTAAGTTGTGTTTATTTGTTTAGCTCTTATAGCTTAGCATGACTTCTCTTGAAAAGACCTCTACTTTTGCTCCACTAAAAACGTTTCCTGTTTCTTAGTATACCTGAGGGGAATGAATAAGAAGTGTGTGTGTGTGTGTGTGTGTGTGTGTGTGTGTGTGTGTGTGTGTTTTGTAGGGAAGGCTGGAAGGGAATGGAATTCCCCCCACTAATAGAATGAGCTCTAACAGTGTTCTTGGAGACTGGAAACATAGTGCAATTGGTAGAGTGTCTGCCATTTCAGCATGAGGATCCAGCTTCAATCTCCAGCACACACATTAAAAATATCTGAAAACGATGGCACACATATAGCTTGTAATTCAAGAACAGTGGGTGCTTCCTAAGGAATACTGCCAAAAGTTGATACCTGAGGTTGACCTCTGGCCTGCACATACAGCAACAGCAACAAGCAGCCAACAATCTAAACAGTAAATCAAGCACACAGTAGGTTCTCCTTTCTCAGCTACTATAATCAGAGGAACACATATCTTCTTAGATATTTGTTAATTTCCCAGACCACACAATCTATCTAATGAGTTCAACTCCATCAAAATTTATATAGTTGTAATCAACCAAATATGAAAACATAATTTATACTGATTTACTTTCTTTTTCCTGGGAAATAAAGTAGATATTATATGTTACATTGTCATCTTCAATGTTTGTTAGCATGTTAGCATAAGGATAGTATTTAAGGCTTAGAAATAATGCATAAATACAAGGAAATGTGGCCATCACCTATTTTTGTTTTATTTTTAACTACCTATGAGTGTACAATTTATGTAGGGAAACATATCACATTCATCTAGAAATGATTAAAGATGTGTATTAAACATGCAGACATGACGTAAGAACAGGTGAGAGAGGAAGTTAAAATGTAGAGTTTTGTGGACACTTACTAAATAGTTTTCTAGAGATGAATGCTCTTGGAGCCCAAAACTAGCCAGGAAAATGACCACTGAAGAGAATTTAAGAAATACCAATGGAATAGAAACACATTTACTTTACCTCTTTTCAGTTGCTCAACTAGCGTTGACTTCTTTTGGCCAGATGACCTTTTGCACTGCCCGATAAATTGGTTTAGAATTGGGGCCAACTAGATTTTTCTGTGAAGTGCTACTAGTAAATATTTTAGGCTTTTCAACACATACCATTTTGGCCACGAGTACTAAATTATACAACTGTGCTGTGAAAGCAACCATAGACCTAAGATATAAGAAATGGAATGAGGAATATATCCAGGATTGCTCACAGTTAGATTATACTCCTCACTTTAATGTAAATATATTTAAATGAATCAGCAAACAATATAGAGTGCTGGGTCCATTCAGGGTTTCATACTGTATATGTTTCTAGGACTGAACACAGCCTTAATAAATATCTTATCAAAACTTAAAGAAACCAGTTGGCTTTCAAAGGAGAAGCAAAGTGGAAGAAAATATAGATTATATTCTCATTAGCTAACTAACCTTACTGTAAATCTAAGGGATCCTGGGATTTCTGAGGTAGACCAGGAGTAGTTTTCTACATCAGATATATATAGGGGCTGCCTAAATGATTGTGACCAGATAAATTCTTTGGGCTCCACCCCCTGGCATTCTGATTGACAGGCCTCATCCTCTGCATTTTAGAAGCCCTTGCTCAGGCTGTCGCACAGACTCTTATAGATGAAACCCACACCTCTCCTTTGGAGGAGGCTGGAATAATGGGAGGATAAAGGTTGAAGAACTGAACTGAGCAGAGATGGGAAAACTGAAGGCTGCCTGTGCCTAGGGAGGGGGAAAGGGATAAGCAGCTGCGGTTTGAAAATGGTTCTGCTGCTATCTGCAAAAACACAGAAAACACTGGAATTAGAATTTGCCAGTTGCTTTATCTGTCTTCAGAATGACTTCTTCTGATTCATGGTTTGAATTTTAAAATGTCTCTGTGTCAGAGACTTCATATACAGCTAACTGTAAGAATAGAGCAGCCATCAGGAAAGTTCTGCCACTCTCCAGCCCGTACTGACTGATAGTATCCTACTGTTCCAGTATCATTTTATTTCCTTCCACTTAGGAAATACTTTTGTAGTAATAAAATAAATTATATTTTCAGATTTAACACCCCTTTGTTAAGCAAATTTTGTAAAAAGGCTTTTTACAAGCCATGTTATTTTTTTTCTAGAAACCACATAAAACCCCTTTAGTAATGATTCATCTCTACATGCAAGACTCTATAAATCTATAATTTATAGCATGAACTACTATTGAAAATTTTCACCTTCATTTCTGACTAACAGTGTATGACGCTTTTGTGAATATTCTCTATAAGCAATCTAAATTCCATTTTCTTCTTAGCCATATTTTGTTCTATAAGGCAACTCATGCAACTGAAATCTTCATGATAAAATGCCATTATTAAATGGTTTGATGTAATAAGTACTAAACACATATTAACCAAAGGTATGTTACTGATAAATTTGCCAATGAATTTGTTACAAGAGATGATAATGAGCAGGAAGACTGTCCATGCCTGCTGCGTGTAGAGATAAAGGAAGAGCAACCATGTGAGAACAATCAAGGACTGTGTACTTAAGCCTCAGGTCAGCATCCATTAGCGGTGTTGGCAGAGACTCAAAGGCAGGCAGGTGAGCAGGAAAGCTCTGTCGAAGGAAGAGCATGGGAGGCTTCAGTTCTGCCCTGAACTGATGCTCTTGGCATGAAGAAAAGTAGGCTGTCAGATGACTAACCGGAAGCTGTACATCCATGTGATCAGATATGTGTGAATATTTGACTTGCTCTGTTTGACTCCAAGGTTAATTTTTTTAAAAAATAGAAAATTTGGCTTGGCATATTGGTACAAACCTGTAATCTATACTCGGGAGCCTGAGGTAAAAGCCTGGGTGATACAGGGAGATTCTGCATATTAATTTCAAAAGACCAGAGGGAAACAACTCACGAAGGAGGGTTTACAATGGTTCATAGTTCCAAAAGTTACTTCTCTATTGGAAACTATTTCCCGATTACTTGTTGGAAGTCCCTTACAAAGAACATCTTTCTTCCCCACAAATCATTCTCAAGTTAGTTGACTATATATTATAGCTTACATAATTCATGAACATGAACATTCTTATACAAAACATAATACAACAAACCAAACTGAGAGATTAGCATCATTGCCCTCCAATCTTCAAATCTGGTTATGATGTTCCAGTTACCATTTAAGGAGCCCACTTTGGGTATGATATGTCATCTGTTGATCTCCTCAGCCTCATCTTTCACCATTCTGGCTCACGTGGGTTCTGAGTCCTTTGTTTTTAAGTACTATATGTGAATGGGGGTAATTTCTTCTCATGCTTTGCATATACTGTTTCCTATTTTATGGCTTCTTCTCCTTTGCCACTATACCTTTTTCTTCTCATTATATTGCTTGACATTATTATTTATTTCAAAGTAATTTTCTATGAGACTTATAAGGGAAATAATGCTAAGATAAAAATAGAGATTTTGTGTATGTGTGTATATATACATGTGCACATATATGTGTGTGTGTTCATGTGCATGTGTGTGTGTATTGTAGAGTTCAGTCTCAAGTGTCTTCCTCATTCATTCAACAGGTTTCTCACTGAACCTAGGGCTCACCGATTCACCTCAGCTGGGGAACCAGTAAGTTATAGATTCTTTAAAGTCTTAAGGACCAATTTGACTTGAAAATAAAAATACTAACTCTAACTCATACTAAATTGGAAGATTTTTTTTATATTTTCTAATCTTAAGGGAAAAGCAGGAGTAATTTAATTCTTATTGATTTTATAGCCACATGTCTATAAGAGGGCAGTTTTCTGGTGTAAGGGTATGCATAAAACATAGACAGAATTTGCAGTTAAAATGCCAAATAACCTCACTGAGGATAAATTAAAAAGTTCTCTAAAATGGATCTGTTAATTAAATTTATAAATGAGGTACTTGTTCTCAATAAGTTGAAGCAAGCTATATTAGCAAAATAGTAATTTTTCCCTTTCCACTGGAGATAGAAGACAGACATGAACGATCAGTCTATTTTACAGTATAGTCAACATTTATATATATATATGTATATATATATATATAATTTAGTCATGCACAGCACATTTTCTACTGAGCTATACATTCTTATACATTGACCCTTATAAAAAAAACTACTGAGAGTAAATCCTATGCTACTATGCATATTCCATGACAAGCAGTAAGTAACTGCTCTGTGTTGCCAAGCAGAGTAAGAGACCAAATGTATTTAGTGCCAAGCAAGTGCTCTACAAGCGTGTGAGGCATGTTCACAACCTTGACGTGTCTAGCGTTTTATTGAAATAAATACTACTTGCTTGTTTTACTCATTTACTTAAGGAGAAGATAAGTTTTAATATATTTTATTCAAATATTTTAGTGAGTAAATAGTGGAAATTATTGATAAGCACTAAATCTACGAAATGGGTTGTTTCTTTTATATTAAACACACATTTCTTCTAGCCACATTTAATTTGTTTAATAAACACATATTGGGTATAGCTACTGTAAAACCAGTGTGTATATTAAGTTTTGTACGAAAAGCAAGGACAATATAACAAAAGGCAGATAGACAAGAAGGGAAAAAAAGAAAAAGAAGTGAACAAATTGGTGATGATTCTCTTGAAACAAGATCAATGGTCTTTCAAAACTAGAAAAAATAGCATTATTTACATAGTTAAGGCTCATGGCAAATATGGAAGCATGTAGCTTGGTTTTCTCAGTTTCTTGAGTATGTGGAAATGGGCAGTACCTATGAATAGGGTTCTTTCCTCGCTCATATCATTGCTTAGCTAACATGGCCTGGCATATACAAGACATGTGTTTTTATTGACTCTGTGTACAATGAATTGATGGCAGCACTTTATCCAGAATACATGAGTAGTTATTGCTGCAATAAAACACCATAACCCAGGCAACATAGAGCAGAAAGGGTTTATTTGAGCTTACAATTTCAGAGGGCAAAAAAGTAGCCAGCATTACATCTGGAATTGAAAGCTGAGTTCACATCTTGAACCTAAAGCTTAAAGATAGACTGAACTCAAGATGGCAAAAATCTCTAAACTATCAACGCTTACCTCCACTGACATAATTTCTTTAACAAGACCATGCCCCTTAAGCCTCTGAAACAACACTGTCCTGTTGGGGACCAAGTGTGCAAATGTCTGAGACTACGGGAGACCTCTCATTTAAAACACCACAATATATGTACTGCAGATATTAAAGATATTCTCTCAGTCCCTTACTCAACAACTTGCCTGTGAGATTTAGGGAAAGTATGGAAGATGTAAATTTCATGCATAGTTAGGGCTAGGATTAGACAGGGAGAGAAGTGATTGATATCTTACATGATCAATCCTTGTGATACTCATTTAAGCACACCAGCAAGCTTAGAACATATATGTGATAGCATCCTAAAATAGTATGCCTCTAGAAAGCTGTTTTTCAAAAAGGTGGCTCTCAGATACAGCATCAATTCACTCAATTTTAGAGGATCATAGTCAAGTCCCATAACAAAGGATTCCCTCCCTTCCTTTATTCCTTTTTCCTCCCTCCCTCCCTCCCTCCCTCCCTCCCTCCCTCCCTCCCTCCCTTCCTTTCTTTTGTTTGTTTTTTGAGACAAGGTTTCTCTATATAACAGTCCTAAAGTCCTGGCTGCCCTAGAACTCACTCTGTAGACCAAGTTGGCCTCGAACTCATAATATTTGCCTGTCTCTGCCTCCCGCATGCTGAGATTAAAGGCAAGCACCACCACCGCATGGCCCCATAACAATTTTTAAGAGTTTTCTTCAAGGGTCTTCTGTCTAGGCTGTTACTTTTTTGGGGTGTGGGGTGTGGGTAGGGGTTGTCACAGAAGCCTGCCATTTGCCTCTTTCTCAACTGTGAGTCTGTGGTCATCAATAACATGGCAAAAGTGGCTTCCTTGACCTTCACAGTCAACAGAGGCACAGTTCACAGACTTCCACATGGCTTCTGGTGACAGCATGGACAATGGATATCTCCAGCATCAGCACATGACACAGATCTCAACATGGTCTCTGGTGGCAGTACAGACTACAGATATCAATACAGCCCTCTGCTGCTGTCATGAACACCATCATAGCCCTCAGCAGCAGAGACCAGAGATATCTGCAGAGTCTCCAGTGATATCACAGGCCATGGACAGCAACACAAATCCTGGTTGCAGTAGGCTCACAAACCCAGACATGGCCCTAGGTGGCAGCCCCCACCAACATCATCATGACTCTTGGCAGCAACATATCTCAGAGACACCAAAATGGCCTCAGGTTACAGCACAGACCACAGACATGACATGGCCTTGGGTAGTAACACGGGCCATAGATATCAACACAGATCCCAGCTGTAATAGGGATGTGTATTCCATATTTAAAGGGGATCTCAAATATCCTCATCTGCTTTCCTTTTTACTAACCAGATGCCACTTTATAGCAAAAGCAATTTTGCTGAGTATGACCCTAAGAACATCTTTGCAATAGCACTTACATTTTCTTATTCAGGTAAGCAACAATTCCTCCTCGTGGTAAAATATTTACAGAAGACTACGAAAAAGTAATAATAAATCACAATCTCTTTATTCAAAATAACTGTAATTTAGTATATTTTCTCCTAAAATAATAAAAATTAAAGGTTTTTATTAATTATCCGATAATTTAATATAATGCATTTTGATCATATTCACCTCCCTCACCAACTCCTTCTGTATCTACCTTCCCAACCTTTCCTACAAAACTAAATTTGAGTTTTCTTCTCCCTACTCCGAGTAAGTCAGTTCATGTTACTCTACTACTCTTAGGCATGGGGCATGCCTAGAATTTGGTTGATCTACCAAAGGTTACATCACTAAAGAATAACTTTAAGAATTCAAGTATATATTAATTTTCTAAATTCTGTATTACATATAAGCTTATCCCAGCATAGGAATTTTCAAGTCTACGATCAGTTTTTAAAACTAGGAATTGAATCACTTTATAAGATCTGTAAGAAATTTAATATGTATAATGATATTAAAAGCATATAATTCATACCATTTATTTGTATAGAAAAATAACTGTCAATTATTGCTAGAATGTGAGCTAGATGTCTCAGTGGTTAAAAGTATGTATGGCTTTTCCATAGGATCTGAGTTTATTTCCTAGTATCCAAATTGGATGATACAAAATTGCCTGTAACTCCAGTTCCAAGGGATCTGATGCCCTCATCTAGCCTAAGCTGGCAGCTGCACACACATGGCACACACACACACACACACACACACACACACACACGAAAATAAATTTTTAAAAATGAAAACATGTGCTTTTGAACTGTTTCTCTCCTGACTCCGAGTCATCAGTATTGATGACATAAAGTTTTAGTGTCCTTGGTACGACTTGGTAAGTGAGACAGTAAAATGAAGAGATTGGAAGATAAGAGGAAGCCAATGGCAGAAGGTGGTATGGTATGAACTTCTGCCATTGGTTCATTGTCTCAGCTAACTCTGGTTAGTTAAAATCACCAGGAGATTTATATGTCACACTTCCACTAACAAAGTCATACCAACTCCAGGAAGGCCACACCTTCTAATATTGCCACTCACTATAAAATTATGGAAGCCAATTACATTCAAACTATCACATTCCACTCCCCGGCCCCCATAAGCATGTAATAATATAATGTAAAATGCATTTAGTCCAACTTCAAAAGTCCCCATAGTCTATCACAGTCTCAAAGATATTTAAAGGTTCAAAGTCTCTTCTGAAATTCATGCAATCTTTTAACTGTAATCCCCTATAAAATAAAAATAAAAATACCACATGCTTCCAACATATAATGGCACAGGATATACATTACCATTCCAAAACACAGGGAAGGGAGCATAGAGAGGAAATACTGGACCAAAGAGAGACTGGAAACCAGTTGGGCAAACTCCAAACTCCTCATCTCCATGTCTGATGTCAAAATGCTCTTCAGATCACCATTCCTCTTCATCTTAGTTGACGGCAGCACAATTACTTCTCTTGCACTGGCTCCACTCCATTATCAGCTCCCCTCATTAGCTGTGCCATGACTCTGGCATCTCTCACATCTTGGATTCTCCAAGACAATTTAGGCTTCAACTTCACAGCTTGATGAAATGGTCTCTCTGGGATCATTCAGGGACACTCCTGACACATTCCTGACCTCAGTAGGTCTCCTTACATGTGGAGTCAAAATGTAACCCATTTCTTCTATCCTTCACTCTAAAGCCAGAACCACATGGCTCAAACCTGGCAAGTTCTGCTGTGTGCTGGGGCTGGACCATGGCCCTCTCATTCAATTACTTCTTCACCAGTTTTCTGTCTTTCACTGCTGAAGTTTGGCTGCCCTGAAACTTGCTCTGCAGACCAGGTTGGCCTCAAATGCAGAGATCTGCCAGTCTCTGCTTTCCCAGTGCTGAGATTAAAAGTGTGCCTTCTACACCCTGCTCCAATTTTGCTTTAATTCTTTTTCACAGATTGGAAATGTAACTGGGTGGGATCTTGCCCTGAGGTCACTACTCCCTTTACTCAGTTTCTCAATCTGTTCATCTTTTGGAACACAGGACTCCATTCTACTTTCTGATGTTCTTTTTCTCCTAAAACATTTTTCCTTGCACAGCTTCCTTCTTTTCATTATAAATCTTCATCAGAGTTATCACTAATAACCATATGACAATCTATACCAGGTAGTTTTGAGATTTCCAATGGAATTAATCCCAAACTCTTCACTTTAGCCTCAGGCAGACTCTTTGAATAAGGGCAAAAAGCAGCCACATTCTTCATCGAAATATTGCAAGACCAGTCTCTATGCCACACACCAACATCTTTCTCCTCTGAAACCTCTTGATCCCTACAGTGCATCAAGTCACAATCAGCACCACTGTCTTTCATGATTCTACTATTACGGCCCACTAAATAGTGCTTAAAGCATCCCACTAATTTCCAAACCCAAAGTACCAAGTCCATATTCCTCCAAACAAAAACATGGTCGACAATACTCCAGGACCTGGTCCTAACTTCTGTTGTAGTCAGGGTTTCTATCGCTGTGAGAAGACACCATGAGCACAGCAACTCTTATAAGGAAGACATTTCATTGGGGTTGCTCACTTGCAGTTTCAGAGGCTCAGTCCACTATCATCATAGTGGGAGCATAATGGCATACAGGTAGACATGGTGCTGGAGGAGTAGCTGAGAGTCCCATATCTTGCAGGCAACAGGAGGTCAACTGAGACACTGAGTGATCCTGAACATAGGAAACCTCAAAGCCTGTCCCCACAGTGACACACTTCCTCTATCAAGGTCATACCAACTCCAGAAAAGTCACACCTATGAATATTGCCACTCATTGTGAGATTATGGAGGGGCCAATTACATTCAAACTACCACAGCAGCCTAGACAGGAGATCAGAGAGAAAAGTGGTTTTCTTCTTGCCTGCTTGTCTTCATATCTTGTAAAGAGAGACTACACTTTAGTTTCCTGGCTGTTCATACCTGAATAATCACACAGAAACTATATTAATTACAACACTGGCCAGTAGCTTAGGCATATTCCTAACTAGCTCTTACATCGTAAATTAACCCATTTATTTTTTATCTGTGTATCACCATTAGGCTGTGGTCTACTGGTAAGGTTTTGGTGCCCCTCTCCTTCAGCAGCTTCTTTATTAACCAATGCTAGCAAAACATATTCATAGTGCACCACCACTACCCGGCTGTGTCTCTGTATTTTATTCTTCACCCAGATTTGTCATTTGTCCATCCCATATCCCTTAAATTTACGGTGATGTTTAAGTTAGAACACTGTTCTTGATTTGTAATGTTTTTGAGGGAAGTGGGAAGAAAATTAAAGAACTTTATGATCCATTGTAAGATAAATTAGCCCCGAGGTATGAATTCTTGGCTTGCATTTTACATTTTGTTTACTAAAAGAGGCCTTCATAGTGCTTTTGATGAAGAATCTAAGAGTGTTACGGAGACTGTTATATAAATATTTAGAGTGCCATGCAAGAAAAACTCACTTTGCAAAATGGCTGCATGTTTAATTTATTCTTCCTTGGAGAATTGCTCAGCACTAGAAGCTATGTTGTGAGAAGTGGCTATGTGCAGTGTGGTTTGGAGGTTAAGAGCCGACTGTACAGACTGAGGTTATTTCGTTTCCCTTTAAGTAGCTGTGGTCTCTCATCCAAACATGGGCGAATGACTGAGCATTGGAGTTCCATACATACCATTTAAGTAGACTTCAAGTTGCTTTGTAGTTAGCTGCCTAGAAATCATGTCTGGGTTCTAGAAAAGAAAAAAAAATACTATCCCTTAATCTACAGACATGTTTAATTATTTTTCCTGAGTGTTTCTATTTATTTTTAGCATAGTAAACAAACACTTATTTCGCTACTGGTATTATATTATCAGCTGGAAGTGAATATGTCAATTGGGTGTGTTACAGTACAATTTGAATATCTGTATTTGTGTAAAAATCTTTTTGATATCCTGGCACTAACATTTCGGCAATTTTTAAATTGCTTTATATGCGGTTCTGCCAAGCAAATGAACATAATGCGATTAGGTGGATCAGTTGTAAACTTTGTTGGCCATTCAGTCAAAAACACAAGAAAAAAATGACTTTTCTTTGAAACCAAGAAAGAAAATTACTTTTCTTCGAAACATTCAACTAACTTTTATTAATAGCATGGCCTTCCAGGTTTACACGGAAACAAAGAAAACCAGAAATAAACAAAAAGTTTATCTAAAGTTTGTCACCTTTAATTTTAACTTTATAACAGTAATTGTGGTAGGTGCTGCAGATGAAAGTATCAAAAGAGAAATAATGATAATGTAGCTCAAGGGAAAGACATGAAATAAAAGGAAATGCTGCAGGGGATGTGAAGGAGGTAAGGATGCCATGGTCACAAAGCCTGTGTCCTTTGATAAGGACCAGGGCTGCTTATGACTCAGTTCAACCACATGAAAGACTTAGATATTAGGACCAGTGCACAAAACCTACTAGGAAATTAATGCCATTTTACTGTATTCACTTAAGACCATGTAGTGACATTCACTTAAGACTGTCTTTCTATATTCACTTAGAACCCTCTGACTCAGCTCCCCACTTTCTTGAGGCTAGCCTGTTAGTCACCATGGCTGCTGGATTTTTGATTCTATTCCGTCTTATTTCTGAACAATTTTGAAAAATAACTCACCAGCTTATTAAGCAAATGTCTTAAGATTTAATTTGTGCTTTGAACGTTATTTATGCCAACTAGTAAAATGTGCAATGTATGACTTATTGCATCAGATTTATGTACATATGTTATCAAGACATTCTATGGTGGAAGAAACATTTTTAATATTGAAAGAAACATTCAGATTCAGATCCTTACTACTGCAGAGATCTTCTCTAGGGTAAAAATATGGGCGATCCCAAGTTCAAATAAGAGTTGTTTGTTCTGTCCACTTCCATTTAATAAATTTTAGAAAGACAGTCTAAACTGTAGATTATGTTAATTTGAAACCGCCTTTACCATTATTTAATGTGCTCCTCAAGGTATCGTCACTAGGGAGATGACTCAATGGTCCCCAACATATGTAAGTGGCAAGCAGTTTATTAATAGAATGAGGAGCTGAGGCTCTATACCTGAATTACAAGTTTGAGGCTCCCTAGAGAGTCTAATACAGGCTGGTCATGGTTTCATTTAGCACCTGGACATTTATTCTAGAAGGACAAGATAAAAGTAATAACTGTTATGCTTTTGTGGCTGCTTTATGCCACCACAGTATGGTTTTCCTCATGATCCTAACCAAACTCAGGTAACTTAAAGTAGCACAGAACGTCTGAGTCATCATTTGTAAACTGCTGAGATTCCATTGGATTATAGGAATCATCTGACTCAAAAATGAACAAACAAACAAAAAGATATAAAAATCTTTCCTAAGGGCATCTGAGGTAATGCTTAGAAAGTTCTGAGAAGATGAAAGTGGGTGTCTGCTGGGTTTTCCCTCAGTCTATGTCATTAGAAATGGCCACGGGCTACTATGCACTATTTCTTGTGACTAATCACAATTTTGCATGGCTAGAGTATTTCCAGTCTTTGTTATTTCTCCATCCTTTTGTTCTGCCTCTCCTCTCTTTATTCCTCCTGCTCTCTCCCTCCTATCTTTTTGAGGGAGGATTCATCCTGATGTGTGTGTGTTTTTTTCAGTTTTGAAAAGCTATAGGAGTGGTCCCTGAGTTTGGTGAAAGAGGATGAAGGAGGAAAAGGGGCGTGTAAGAATTAAAAGTTACTAAGAGAATGTAGATGTTGTAGACCTCCATCTTCTGGGTGTGGTATGCCAGTTGCCATACTGAAATCAGAGCATGTGTGATTACCCATAACTGTGAAACTGGGCCCACTAAAGCTCACTTTTGGAAGGGAGGAAATGTTCACAAGGGAACACTTCACAAGTCTGAAGCCTTCCCCCCTCCGAGTGTGCGTGTGTGTGTAGGGACTTGTATGTCCTTGAGAATATGTAAGAAGTTGAAGATTACTAGAAGTGTGTATGAGAAGCTTCTTTTGGGGTGATATAACCTAAGCTCCTATAGGCAACCCCTCACCCATGTTCTGGTAAGAATCCCAGGTAAATTCATTGTTCCACCAGGTTAGACTGAAATTGTCTCTCTTAGTAGCCACTGACCCTGGAGAGAGATTTCAAGTCTTCCCTGGAAAAGTAAGCATGGCAAAAGATAAAGCTGAAAAGATGTATCATTGCCCCATCATGCTTCTGTCTACCCAATGACGAGTTACTCGTCTCTCTTCCACGGAGCTTTGGAAGGACAGGCGGGCTCTGTGGTCTGTGGCTAGTTTGACAGGAGGTGCACAGAGGCCTGTCCTCTGCACAGGATCACAGCTTGGGGTCTAGCACTGGCTCGTGTTTGGTAAGGACCCGAACACAGAGCATTCCCACGAATTCGAGTTGGAGATCTGCACATACTTGGGAAGAAGATTAATGTCAATCTGATTGAGGGAACTTCCTTTCTGATACCCACAAACTTGAAGGTGCCTGAACTGGTGCTCTGATACCTCCCGGCTGAGGTCAGAAGGGTAGGGACCAGGAAGCCGCTGCACTTATTGCTACCCCAACCTGAAAGATAGAGAGACTAGCAGAATTTGAAGAGACAAAGTCATGGAGAGAGAAAGGATCAGGAAGGGAGGGTAGGATAGAGATGGGGTGGGGAGAGGGAGAGAGAAGAGAGAATCTTTTTAAAAATATTTTTTCACTTTTATTGATTCTTTGTGGACTTTATGTCATGTATTCCTATCCTACTCTTCTCCCTGCCCCTCGCATCTGCCCTCTGCCCTTGCAGCCTCCCCTCAAAACAAACCACATTTAAAAGAAAGAAAAATCAAGCCAACAAAATAAAGCAAAACAACAACAAACGACAACAACAAAAGGAGAAGAATCTTGCTATGGAGGCTGTAGTGTGGCCCTCTGAATAACACAGTCTTTCTTTAGTCCATTCGTCTTTACTTACACCTGTGTACTGCCGGGAGTCAGGAGTCTGGCTAAGGCCTCTGGTTTCTGCTACACCACCAATAGCGGTCTCTCACTGGGGCTCCTCTCGGATATCCTGCATCATGTGGATCCTGCTGTTTTGGAACTGTAGGTTTGTCCCCTTCTCATGCTCCAACAGTTCACAGATTTGGTGAATGGAGGGGTGGGCCAACTCATGGCCCTGTTTTTGGACCTGGGTGGTATCTGGGTTGGTCAGCCTGCCAGCATTCCCTCATTATCTCTATCCAGGTGAGCTCTCCAGCATTGCCTTAGCTAGCTCGCCCAGTACAACCTGCTGCAGGGAGCAGGGCTGGTTCTCCTGCTCTCAGGTGCTCAGATCCGGGTCATCCACACTCATATCATCAGGGCCAGCTGATGTTTTCCCAGGTGAGGTGTAGGGCTCTCTCTTCAGTAGGGGGCTTATAGGATGGGGGCCGGGGTCAGCTCTCTTGCCTTCATGCCCCCAGGGTTGCCCCCACACAGGGTCAGCTCTAGGGTGCTGCCCAGGCCCAGTGCAGGACCCTGCTCTCCTGTATGCTGCAGCTGGTGAGGGGCAAGGCTAGATCTCCCAGAAAGGGAGAATTTTTAACTTTCTCCTCCCCTCTCTTTTCCTGTTCCCCAGTTATTTATCTGTTGTTATTGCTTTCTAAGATCTATGCCTATGTCTACCATGAGAGTAGAGACTAGAATTGGGAGTGTGTAGAGTGACCATGTCTGTCCATGAACTGTGATGGTCTCCAAGCGGGTGGACTGTATTCTTGTTAAATAAACACACAAACATATATATGTATATATATATATATATATATATATATATATATATATTCAACAGAAAATATATATTATATGTATAGAATATATATTAAATAGATGTGTTCACACACATATATATGAATATGAATATATATTCAATATATATATTCAACCCCAAATAAGTTAAGCTTTCCATCCTTGGGAAATGGAATTTCCTGTGCTTGTACAAAGGGGCTCTGGAGGACAACGGGAAGAAAAATCTCTATTACAAACTAGTTGAGAGAGAAGGCAAGAGATGGAAGCAAAATTTTAGCATGTGGAAAATGAGGACCCTCTCTTCTTATAAGTCATGCCTATATTTCTTTTATGTTTATTTTTATATGTTTGCATTTGAGAATTTATCCATGTTTGCTATCTCTCTTCACCTGACTTTTAGCACCTCTAAGGCATTTATTCCTCTCACCTTCTAGCATATTCCATAGCTATGGAATAATGAACACTGAACTTGGTAACTCTCTATGCAGTTATGATCAATGCTATCAGTATATGAAAACGGCAGGTGTTACAATACCCAAACTGCCACATAAGGCCAAGTTCATGCCTGTCTTTGCTGAATTGTAAGATGTTATAACTGGCTCATAATGATGAGCAGGGAGTGTGTCTTCAAGAGCAGACAGTGGTGACAGCACTTGTCCCACTCAAAATGAGCTTTACTCCAAATTGGTTAACTCAAGTTAGGCTGAGCAATGAGGTGAGAATTTTGGAAATGAATTAGGTGGATATGAGGCCCCCATGATCATGAGTCATTCATCATTTAATGCTAAGTGGAAATAAATTCAAAGTTGCTATTAGGATAGTCATTTTTATATATTTTCTTTTATTATTATTATTATTACAAATTTTCACCTCCTCCCCTCCTTCCATTTCCCTCTCTGCCACGGAAGCCACTCAGGCCGTGGGAGAAGCAGGGTCTTGGTACGCAGGAAGGCACAAGTTCAGCAAATGACAGACAGACACAACACACAAGAGAGTGGTTGGAATCTGCCGCGATTTTACTAAATTCATGTTTTCATTATATAGTATTCAAACAAAGAACAAATCAGAAGGTCATGTGTCATCAGTTGTCACAGTATGAAAGCTTCTTTTAGTCACATTATCAGGAACAGGTGTTAGACATAAAACATCCTTAGAAAAGGAAATCTTGTCCTTGGGAACGTAAACCTCAGACAAGTGGTTTCATCTTATGAATAGAGAGTTTCTGTCTCATTATCGCTTTCATGACCCTTCCTCTTCCTAACCCCTTCTTTATCTCATCTAGTGACCAAATATGCCTAGTCAGCTCTCTGCACCTGTTGAAATATCCTTTTTAATACCTTCTTATGCAGCAGACACCATGGGGGTTGGGAATCTAGCAAGCCTATTCATAAAGTTCAAAGTATAATACAACAGTTTTTGTCCATCAACATTAACCCATCTATTCCCTTGCTCATCATACACCCCATATATGACAAGGGTTCTGCTGTAGTCTTATGCATTCCCATACTGTGATTCCCTATCTCAGAGCTGTTCCTGACGAGATAATCCTTGTCCTGTAAATATATAGAATATCATTATTATAAAAGAGATTGTGCAAAGCCCATATCCTGCATAGTCAGCTACTCGAGAAACCCATCTATGCCTCAGCGGTGGCTAATACCAGGCCATCTGCCATTGACCTCCAGGAAGCCTAGTCCCATAGGACACTTAGCTCCCACCTGGCATAATGACATATGTCATGTCACACAGATGACACTGGAGTTGGTGTGGCACCTCCCCCTCCCCCCATTTCCTCTCCATTTCCTTCTCAAGTCTAAAGAGCATTCAGGGTTCCCTGCCCTGTGGGAAGTCCAAGGTCCTCCCCCCTCTGTCCAGGTCTAGGAAGGTGAGCATCCAAACAGACTAGGTTTCCACAAAGCCAGCACATGCAGTAGAATCAAAATCCAGTGCCATTGTCCTTGTCTTCTCAGTCAGCCCTCCTTGTCAGCTACGTTCAGAGAGTCCGGTTTGATTACTTGCTCCATCAGTTCAGTTCAGCCTGCCTTGGTGAGTTCCCATTAGATCAGTCTCACTGACACAGTGAGTGGACTCACCCCTCATGGCCCTGACTTCCTTGCTCATGTTCTCTCTCCTTCTGCTCCTCATTTGGACCTTGGGAGCTCAGTCCAGTGTTCCAATGTGGGTCTCTGTCTTTATCTCCATCCAACGCCAGATGAAGGTTCTATGGTGATATGCAAGATATTCATCAGTGTGGCTATAGTATATGGGCACAGGAGACCACTTCCTACATATAACCCCAGTAGCACAGACAATAAGGGCAACATTGAATAAATGGAAATAAATAAAATAAATAAATGGAAATAAATGAAACTGAGAAGCTTCTGTAAAGCAAAGGACACTGTCAATACGACAAAAAGGCAACCTACTGATTGGGAGAAGATCTTCACCAACCCCGCAACAGACAAAGGTCTGATCTCCAAAATATATAAAGAACTCAAGAAACTAGACTTTAAAATGCTAATTAACCCAATTAAAAATGGGGTACTGATCTGAACAGAGAATTCTCAAGTGAAGAAGTTCAAATGGCCAAAAGACACTTCAGGTCATGCTCAGCCTCCTTAGCGATCAGGAAAATCCAGATCAAAACAACTTTGAGATACCATCTTACACCTGTCAGAATGACTAAAATCAAAAACACCAATGATAGCTTATGCTGGACAGGATGTGGAGTAATGGGAACACTCATCCATTGTTGGTGGGAATGCAAACTTGTGCAACCAATTTGGAAATCAGTGTGGTGGTTTCTCAGGAAATTTGGGATAAACCTACCCTAGGATCCAGCAATACTACTACTGGGAATATACCCAAGAGATGCCCTATCATACTACAAAAGCATTTGTTCAACTATGTTCATAGCAGCATTATTTGTAATAGCCAGAACCTGGAAACAACCTAGATGCCCCTCAATGGAAGAATGGATAAAGTGTGGCGTATATACGCATTAGAGTACTACTCAGCGGTAAAAAACAATGACATCTTGAATTTTGCATGCAAATGGATGGAAATAGAAAACACTATCCTGAGTGAGGTAACCCAGACCCAAAAAGATGAGTATGGTATGTACTCACTCATTAGTGGAATCTAGCCATAAATAACGGACATTGAGCCTATAATTCATGATCCTAGAGAAGCTAAATAGAAAGGTGAACTCAAAGAAAAACATGTAGTTATCCTCCTAGATACTGGAAGTAGACAAGATTGCCAGGCAAGAATGGAGAGCTTGGGGTTGGGGGTAGGATGTGGGTAAGGGGAGATGGGGAGAGAGAAGTGAGAAGGGGAGGATGGGGAGAGCTTGGGGGAACGGGACAGTTGGGATGGAGGAGGAGTAGATATGGGAGCAGGGAATTATACATCTTAATTAAGGAAGCCATTTGAGGGTTGGTAAGAGACTGGACTCTAGAGGGGTTCCCAGGTGTCCAAGGAGATGTCCCCAGCTTGCTCCTTGAGCAGCTGAGGCGAGGGCGCCTGAACTCGCCCTATACTATTGGGATAGCCCCATTCCTGTTCATTTCACTCTCTGCTTAGCAAGGAAGAAAAAGGTGGGGCTAAATCTGCTTCCCAGTGCGTTGAGCTTCCTGAGCCTTTGAAAGCATTGAAGTGTCACCGATGGAGCAAAACTTAAGGACCAGTCTCTCCAGTTCTGTTTGGTGCCATGGTGCATTGCAGTTTCCATCCGCAGGTGCCTCTGTCAGGGGTTTATGCTGTGTCTCCGGTAAGAGTTACCTTGTACTGTTTTTCTGTGACTTACAAAACTGTTAAATTTACTAGATAGCCAATATAAATACAGTACTACTCCAAAACCTAGACACCAAGACTTTACTGCAATCCTTCAACTCCATTAGGTTACAGAGAAAATGCAGACATCACCTGCCATCTATTAACCTTATTTAGCTATCCCCATTCTCTATATGCATTACATGTGAAAAGTAAACACTCAGCATAAAACAAATTGTGGTTTCTGACCACATATTTATCTTAATATAGATGGTATATTCAACAATTTTAACTAGAAACACCCTTAAGACCTAGCTGTGTTTATGTTTGCCATGAACAAACAGGGTTGAATCATCAGGCCTTAGAAAGAATTTCAGTAATACAGTTCAAATAATCAGGAAGTTCTTTTCCTAGGAAAAGCTTCAGATCTGAGGCTCTATGTCTACTCATCATGATGGTATAACAGTACCGACTGTAGAAAATTCATCGGTCACAAGAACAGATTGCTCCAGCCTGCTGTCAGGTGTCCGTATGCTGATTCTCCAGGGCGGTCAGTGCCTGGAGAAGAAATAAGAATGAGTGATGGCTGGCTGGTCCTGAGAGCTTGCCCTTCACTGTATCTCTGTCTTCTACTACATGGTATGAAGGAGTTTGCAGCCTCATCACCAGAAAACATTGAATAGCGTTAAAACACTTGCCAGGATAGAAAGGGAAAGGCTGGACAAGGGCTGCCTCTGTGTGAAGGGCACTAATTAAAGCATAACACACTGTGGTTACAGGGTGAGAGGGGTTACCCACAGCAGTCAGGACAAAAGTGCATGGGATGTGGGTCAGAGTGGCAGCTGATGCAAATCCCTCTGCCTCAGAGAGTTGGAAGCAACAGAATAGAGGAAAGTCTATCTTTCCCTTTCAGTTCGAAAATACTAGCAAACCATACTGCCAGACAGACTAAAGTCCATTTTACTATCTTATAGTATTTCTCTTTGGAAAGTCTTACAGTGAGAAAAAACCTGCATGGAAGCATGTTTTTCTATCCTTTGTCTTTGTGCACAATTTCTTCATTATTTTCTTAAACAGCTATCATGTCAGGATATCAGGCATCTAGGGATGAAAAGCAGTCATTGTTATGTTGAAGTCCAAAGATATTGTCTTTGCCGAGGAGATGTGCTAGAAAAGTAGGTAACAGAAGGGACAAGGCCAAGGTGGCCTGGAGATGGTACCCATTGTTCAGCAACAGTATCACTCCTAGCTTGCAGTCTTTAGTAACTTACGGAGTACGCTGGCACATGTGTTTGCTTTTGGAGCCTACTATTTTCTCAGTGTGGATGAAGTATAGACATGCGCCTTACACACTCAGGAAAAATCTCTTTTCTGTCTAATGTATTAGGCCTATTCTTCCCCGTGAAGTAACAACATCAGATTTCTAGCAGTAGAGGGGCATCTGGCTGAGCTGGAAGAGCCAAACAGAGAACTCGAAATCCTCTGGTCAACTCCAACTGAACCTGCTCTTATGGGTTGCTGAACGGGTAATTTGAGAAGTGAGATTTCAGGAGCGGACAGAACAGGATGGGATGGATGACAGTCGTTTCCTAGAAGAAAGTAGGCAGTTACATGGCGAACAGAGGGGGACTGGGGGAGGAAGTGCCAGAGCTGTAGTCCCCTGTATTCAAATCTTGCTCTCTCACCAGCTGACACCTGAAAAATTACTTGATGACTCTGAACCTCAGTTTCCTTATGTAGGAAATAAGGGCAGTTAACATACTAAATAGAACATTCCTTGTGAGGCCCTTAACTCAGTTTCTGATTTTTAGACCATAATGTGGTAGAGGAAGACATGATAAAGAAAATGTTATTGAAGAAAAATAATTCACAAAACATGGTCAATTATGTGGGATTCACAAAGAGGAAGACACAGATACGTTTTTTTGTTCTCCCAGAATGTATAAAACAGATAGTTACAGTGCACCAAACTGATAGCTACTGGGGAGGAAGTATCCCAAGAGCTTCCATGAAGAGTCTAAAATTTGTACGAGGAATCTAGGGGAATGCTTCCTCCAGGGAGAATCATTCAAATAGAAATTAAAACTTAGGTCAGTGTAATCTAACAGAGGAAAAGAAGGTAGGGCTCGGGAGGGCAGATGAGCCTTGGGGAGCACACCGAGGAATGGAGGATGCTCTGGTTCAGGAAGAGGACCAGTCAGGAAGGCATGTGCAGGATGAGAGTGACAGGAATGAGCCTGCCGTACGTGCAAGCAAGACCTGCAGCCCGAAGCGCAGGCCCATACTCTAGCAGAGCAGGCCTCAGGAGGTCGTATGTAAATCATCAGTGATCCTGTCCCGTTTCTGAAAGCTCTGTCTAATGGCGCTCTGGATAGCTCCTGGCAGGGAATGCGACTTAGAGACGTTGTTTTAATGATTGTAGACATCTACAAATTGAACTAGGAAGGGATGAAAGTATAGAAAAAGTGGTCAAATATGAGATACACTGAGAAACTAAAATTAACAACATTTTACAATATGCTGTGTGGTTAGGGGAAAGAAAGGTGTTTAGGGAAGCATGTTCAGGCCAAAATTCTGCTTTTGACAATGGGCTGCCTGACTTTCTCTATACATTAACGTGCTTTGGGCTGTACAGAGTAGGCAATGCCAGGTTAATTATTTAAGTCAGTGGTTCTCAAAGTGCACTCCTTAGTTGAGTAACAGGAAAAATGAAGAGGAGAATGTGTCTCTGATATTGAAGGAGTCTAGCCAGTTGGAAAGACAAATTTAAAAGACATAAAGCTGGCTAGTGTGCTTGATACGTGTAACCCAATATGAGGATCTCAGCTTCGAAAGGTTGAGAACCACTGCTTTATAGGAAAGGCCCGGCTCTGAACACTTCTGAACGGCTTTCTGTGTTGATGCACAACCGTTAAATGTCACTGTTTTCTACACTATTAAACCTTTCCTAATTAACATGGTTTCTACCAGTATAGTTTTACTTACCTACTTCATCGTTTACCAGTGTAAAGATAAGATTTACTAGCCCGATTCAACCATGAAGAATGAAGTGAAAATTAAAACTTAGTAAGAGACAGAAAATGCAAGGGAAAGAGTAATAATTAGCAAAGCAACTTCATTTTCACATCTAGAATTTTCTGAATTTTTATGTTAGATTAAAACATTCACACATTTAGATGAATCTGTTTTCCCGTTATGAATTCATTCTCTGGGTAGCAGATTTATTTTGTGTGGGGTGCCAGCAAATAAAAGTCAGCCACAGAAATGTTTCCTCATAATTTCACTAGTCATTCTAAATGAGAATCTAAGCCTAAAGGTAACAAAGGGTCAGTAATAATTTTGTGGCATGCATACATACATACATACATACATACACACATACAATTTACTTACTGTTCTTGTGTTATTTGACTTTCATTTTGGTAATTAATATATGGGTACAATTTACTGTTAACATGTTCATTGTAACTGAAAATCTTCAAAAAAATTAAATATTCTCTATTTATTTTGTGTTTGTGCACACATATGTGTGAGGGTTTATGTCATAGGATGCAAGCAAGCATGCCACGGTGTTCCGGTGGAGGTCAGGGCATAGCTTGTGAGAGTCATTTCCCTCCAAATATAATGTAGGTAGGTGGGAGTTATTATCTGTTGGTATCAGGTTTGGCGGCAGGAGCTTTTACCTGTTGAACTGCGTTGCAGTCTAGTTTATAATTCTTTATCTTAACTTAAGGGAATTGCTACCTTAAATCTTGCAGTAGCACTTCTTTGAATTAGTCTCTCAGACACATGAATAATCATATTTAAGTGGTCTTCATTGTATGTAGCTTCCTTTCACACTTTTTTGTGGTAACTTTCATAATTGAAATATTGAAATATGTGCTTTGCTTTAGTATAATTATTTTAATGTACATTTGTTATTATGTAAAGATCTACTTATCAGGAATTAGTGCTAATACTGGTGAATCAATTATACATTATTAATTCAGTTTGGTGTGATTATTACTATTAATAGTGATAAATGCTTAAAATGGAAAAAAAAAAGCCCCATAACACTAATGATGAGACTCATCACAATTGTCAGAAGAAGCTTTTTTATAAGTATAAAAATTAGCCAAAATTTTCTAATAACTTAGGAAGCATTTTTTTCAGGAAAGAAATCCTAATAAATGGTGGTCTAAATATTAAACTTTTTTGTGTTTTAAACTAATTGTATTTCACTTCCCAGTTCAGAAACTGAATGTTGGCACACTGAGAGAGCCAGCATCCCTAGCGGTGGAAGTAGCAGACCAGTCACGGTGTTTATAGCAAAGCCCCACTCCTATAGACTTAGGTTGATTTGCCTAACAAGTCCCTTTGAGACCTACCAGGAAAGGTTTGTCTTTATACAGCCTGACCCAGGCTTTGCCAGTGTTAAAGGCTCTATCACTTCACAGCCGTTTGCTGAAAAGATTTGCAGGCTAATGCATGATAACTAGAGGCTATGGCTAAAAGATCAAGAAAAATAGTAGTTTCTGGCATTTATATATGTAAAAAAACAAGAAATGCCCCCCTCCCCCGAAAAAGGGCTTTGGAACACTCACAAATTCCTGGGGTTCTAAAAGGCCATGAACAGAAATAGGGGCCTGTGCCTATTGAAAAAGGAATTGAGGAAATAAGATTTACCTTGCAGCTCTCTGAACAGCAGAGAATGGAAGAGAAGATGAGTTACAAACAAAATTCTGAAAAGCTCAGTCCTTCATGAACACATTCCCTCAATAGTGATTGGAGCATTTGTTGATTCTAGCCACATAAGAAATTTCTGAGCCAGGTGATGTGGTGCATGCCTTTAATCCCAGCACTTGGAAGACAGAGGCAAGAAGATCTCTGTGAGTTTGAGGCCAGCCTGGGCTGCAGAGCCAGTTCTAGGTCAGCCAGGGATACACAAACCCTGTCTTGAGGGAAGAAGAAAGAGGAGGAGGAGGAGGAAAAGGAGGAGGAGGAGGAGGAGGAGGAGGAGGAGGAGGAGGAGGAGGAGGAGGAGGAGGAGGAGGAGGAGGAGGAGAAATTTCTGATCACTAAGCTAGCTGGGTGGACACTTTACTGGCTACATTTAACAAAGGACGATAGCTTTACAGAATTAGTTATGAAGCTTTAGAAAGCAATAAATGCTGAATCCTACTAAATATTTTAGGAATTATTAACTCAAATCCTTTATAAGTTTTCCTGCCCTCCAATAAAAAGAAAATATTTCCTAGTTTATTCTGAAACTACTCATATCCCAAGACCAAAACCAGAATCATTCATTGTAAGAAAAGAAAACCACAGGTCAGTAATAGCCCTTATGAATATAAACACCAACTTTCTCAACAAAGACTAGCTTATAAAGTCTAAAATGTATTAAAAATGTATACAATTTTATCAAATGGGATTTTTTTTTTCCTCAAAAATACAATAGGTGCTACTGGAAGGATGGGTCAGTGGATAAGAACACTGGCTGCTCTTCCAGAGGACCTAGATTTGACTCCCAGAACCCACACCGTGGCTCACAATATAACTCCAGTCCAGGGCATCTGACCTTCTCTTCTGGCCATCTCAGGCACCAGGAATGCAGAGCTCACAGATGTACATGCAGGCAAAACAAACTTGACAAAAATCTGGTGCCATTTTTAGGATGAAATACTCAACAAGTTAGAAATTACAGGAACTTCCTCAGCCTATTTAAGGGTGTCTAAAACAAGCTAACAGTTAATGTCATAGTCAGGAGAAAGACTGAACACTTTGTGTCTAAGATCAAGAACAACACAGGAAGATTTGCGCTCACTCCTTTTCTTTATCATTGTAAGACTACTAGAGATAGGAATAAAAGGCATCCAAATGGAAAGAAGTTGAAGCATCTTTGGAAATGGCATTGCTGCCCATGTAGAAAATACTAAGAATATACACAAACATGATATTATAGCTGAAGAGAAATGTAATCTTACTTATATAAGATCAAGAGACAAAATTAACTGCATTTTTGTATACCAGTAATAAAAAATCCTACAATGAAATTCTATCTACAGTCAAATCAGAAAAAAATACCAATAATTAAATTTCCTTTAAAAAGTGTAAGAGCTGTACACTAAAACCAAAAACTACATTATAAATAAAGGAAGCCTGAATAAGAAAGACATTTTATGCTTATAACTTGACTCAATCTTGCTTAGATGGCTATGCACCCTCCTGTAATCTATAAATGTAATAGCTATCAAAATTCTAGCTCCAATTTGGAGAAATGCACATGCTAGAGCTCACATGAAAATGCAAGAAATCCCAAATATCTAATAATATCTTCTATACATAGAATAAAGCTGGAGGAATCATAGTTTCTGATTTTAAAGTTTTCTACAGGATGAACATTCCAAATCCTAACACCCCCAAATCTAAAATGTTCCAAAATCGGATGCTTTGGGAACCAATATGATACCATAATTGAATAATTTTACTCCTGATGTCATGGATAGGTGGTAGTTAAGCATGAAGGTATACTGAGCACATACTAAATTAATTTCAGCCCATGTAAATAAGGCCTGTACGAAAATGAATATCACATCTAGACTTGGGGCACATGATCAAAATATTCAATTAGGCAGGTGTTTTAAAAATATGAAAAATTCTAAAACTGAAAATGTTTCTAGTCTTAATATTCCAGAAAAGGAACTACTTAACCTCTGATAATCAATGCTTACTGATAGTTGTAACAACCTTAAGGATAGACACGCAGATCAATGGGATTCAACTGAGATGCCAGTAAATTCACATATCTACGCTCAACTAAATTTTGGCAAGGGAAGTAAGAAGAGCATTTTCAGCAAATGATCTTAGGAGTAGGAAATCTTACATACAAAAAATAAAATGAAGTTTGATCCTTATTTCATTCCATGCCATTATAACAGCTCGTTATAACAGTTTGATGAATGCTACGCTGATGAGCTAACATGTCAGAACCCTTAATAGAAAAGCATGAAGTGTCTATGACTTACGTTTAGACAGAAGTGTTTAACATGTGTTACTAAAGCATGACCGAAGTGAAAAGAAAAAAATTCAGATAAACTTAATTCTAGCAAAATCCAGAATTGTGTGCTTCAGAAACATTACTTAGAATCTGAGAAAGAGGGTAGCATGAAATTTGTCTGTAAAATATCTGATAATGATTTTACATCTAGAATGTATGAAGAATTCTTCCACCCCAACAGAAAAACAGGCAGATATCTGAGTAGAAATATGGGCAAAGCATTTGATAGACTTTTTTTTTTTTTTTTTTTTTTTTTTTTTTTTTTTTTTTAGTGAAAATCTACAAATGACTTAGAAGCACACAAGAAGATAGAGGCACAAGAATACGGAATGCTGGAGAGCTCATTGTAAAGAGGCTGCTTTGATTACCCTCTTCAAGGCATAGGGAATATCATGGGAGAAGGGGCAGAGAGGATGGAAGAGCATGCAGATGGGGAGTGGTGTGGCCAAAAGACAGCTTCTCAAAATTGGAAGCACCAACTCTGCAGCTGTGTTTACCTGCATGAGACCTGATAGCAAGGGTTCAACCTAGAGTCTTGCATGTGTTGGGCAATTGCTCTCCCACTACAATCCTGTTCAAGCCTTTTGTTTAATCCCTGAAATGGAGTCTCATTAGGATCTCAAAGCTTGCCCATTCACTCTGTAGCTCACCTAGGCTTTGAAGTGGTGATCCTTCTCCTTTGGAGTGACTGAGATTATAGGTTTATGCAACCTTATTTGGTTGAGATGAAGATGCATTCAATTTTAAAACAACAACAACATAAATCTGCTTAGGGTCGTGAGGCTCAAACATTTGAATATTGGAAACTGTCAGCAAGATGGGCCCTTGCATAAGCATACAAAAAAGGGTCATGAGACAGATTCAAGGCAGTGGTGGCATATGCCTTCAATTCTAGCAGCAGAGGCAGAGGTAGAAGCAGAGGCAGATCTCTGTGAGTTTGAGGCCAGCCTGGACCACAGAATTTCTGAACTGAGAATGCAAGCTGTTAAAATATCCCCACATGGAGATCCATCTCAAAACAAAACAAAACAAAGCAAAAAACCCAAATACTTTGCTCATTTGAACTTAGCCTGATTCAAATAATTTTCGAATTTATGTGAATTTAAGGTGAGGAGTTTTGTTGAAGAAAATCATAATCAAATTTAGATAGATTCCAGTAGGATATTTTACTTTATGAGTTAATTTCTAAAATGTTCTGCGATATTATTAGAATGGAATTAATACAAATTTGTTCTTTACAGTATCCCTTTGTACAAAGGCTGTAGGAGAAGTGTCTTCCATATGTCATATGGAGAGGTATTACAACATTCCAGCTTTAATGAAAGCACTACAATGAGCATATTATTACAGAAAAAAACAGACCCACATCAGTGAGATTGTAGTTAAAAGTATAAAATGAAAAAAATATTTTCGTCACATATAAAATACTCTTTCTATAAAGATCACAGGATAGATTCATCTATAAGTGACACTGTTCTTAATATGACATATGGTACAGTATTCTTAAGTTCACATGTATTCAAGAGAATTTAATTTGAAAAATACATGTGTTTATATGTGATGTATTAGGTATCATGTTGTATACTTGACTTTTTTGGGCTGTGAAGAAAGAAAACCAAAAGGCCAAAGAAGAGTTAGAAAATGTTAGATAAGCAAATGATTGACTATTTGATAATTTCCACAGAAATACAAACAATTTTTCTTCAGTCTGCTTCAGGGAAGAGCAATAAAGAAGGAAAGTAGTGCACACAAAGAAAGACATCTAAGAAATCAGAGAAAATATTGCAGAGGGGAAGCAACAGGGTTAGAAGACACATATAGAGAAAGAAAAAGGTAAACTATAAGGAACCAAAGGACAAAAAGACAAGAAGTCAGGAGACTGACTCCATAGTGAAGGCAGAAAGGGACAAAGATTTTTATCTGGAGATGGAATAAACAAAATGAAGAAGGATGACATCTTGAAATACAGATGGGGCAAGGCTGACATGTACCAGTCTGCATTTCAGCTTTGCCCTGGAGGGAAGGTTGACCCCAGGACTGTGTTTATATTGGACAAATGACTACTTTTCATTAAACGTTTCTGGAAAAATTCAATATCTACCTGCAAAAGAATTAAACAAGACTCATATCTCTCGCCACTTAAAAACAATCTAAAATGCATACAGGAGTTAAATGCAAGACACAAGACACAAAACTACCAGAAGGAAACAGGAAAATCTTTTATGACAACGTATAGGTGAGGGTTTGATGGAGGATTCCCATTAGCTAATAAAGAAACTGCCTGGCCCATTTGATTGGCCAGCCCTTAGGTGGGCGGAGTAGACAGAACAGGAAGAAGGAAGTGAGGTAGATGGCTCAGTCAGATGCCACGCCTCTCTTAAGTTAGGCAGACCGCCGTGCCTCTCCTGAGAGAGATGCCAGACCAATGAAGCTCCAGCCCAAGATGGATGTACGCTAGAAACTTCCCGGTAAGGCACCACTTTGTGGTGCTACACAGATTATTAGATATGGGTTAATCAAGATGTGAGAATTAGACAATAAGAGGCTAGAAAATAATGGGCTAGGCAGTATTTAAAAGAATACAATTTGTGTGTTGTTATTTCAGGGCATAAGCTAGCCGGTGGCTGGGAGCCGGGTGGCGGGAAGCCGCCCGCAGCTCTTCACTACAAGGGTTCTTTTGCGCAAGCCAGAAGCACAGGAACAAAGGGTGGAAACAGATGGAGAGAATTACATTAGGCTGAAAAGCCTAGGAGACAGGCACTAAAGAGCAGACCCAATTCTATTCCTGTTTTCTTACTACTTCTTTAGCTATTCCTGTTTTCTAACTACTTCTTAGCTCACCTTTTGAACCGCTGATATCTAGAATATATAAGGAATCTCAAAAGATCGATATGAATCAAATAACCCAATTTAAAAATTGAGAATAGATCTAGATAGACATTTCTCAAGACATAGAAATGTTCAGAGTGAGTAATCATGAGGAAAATCCAATCAAAGTCACAATGAGTTATCATCTAACCACAGTAAAAATGACTTAGTAAAGAGACTAAAGAGAGGAAACACTGGAGAAAATGGAATTGCTGTTCAATGATTTCAGGGATATAAATTGACACATTTATTACAGAAAACAGTATGATTAAAAATAAACCTGTCATGTGATCCTGCAATCCCACAAATGGCTATATACCCAAAGCAAATGAAATCATCATGCTAAAGAGACATCTATACCCCAATGTCCATTTTTGCACTATTCACAATAGATATGAAATGGAAACCACTTGGGTGCTGTTGTTTTTAACCGTTGGCTTTTTTTTTTTTTTTGGCTCTTTTAAAGAGCCCGGCCACCTAGCTCCCAAATCAATCACACATAGAGCTTTATTGGTACTTATGAATGTCCTGCCTTAGTTTGTTTTGTTTCTTGCCAGCTTTTCTTAACTTAAATTATCCCATCTACCTTTTGCTTCTGGGCTTTTTACCTTACTCTATTCCTGTATATCATTTCTTTCTTCTTATTCCATGTCTGACTGTATGGCTGTGTGACTGGCCCCCTCGTTTCTTGCTCCTCGATCTCTCCTCTCTTCTCAGATTTCTCCTATTTATTCTCTCTGTTTGCCAGCCCCACCTGTCCTTTTTCCTGCCTTGCTGTTTGCACTTAGCTCTTTACTAGACCATCAGGTGTTTTAGACAGGCAAAGTAACACAACTTCACAGAGTTAAACAAATGTATCATAAAAGAATACAACACATCTTTACATCATTAAGCAAATGTTCCACACCATAAACAAATGTAAGTATCTTAAAATAGTATTCCATAATATCTAAGCATTCATTAACTGATGAATTAATAAAGAAAAGGTGATAAACATACAAAGAAATAAAATTCATCCATCAAAACAGTAAATCCTGTTTATTTGCGACATGGATGGATTTATCTAGAGATCATTATGTAAAGTGAAGTAAGCCAGGAGATGAAATGTACCACATGATCTCATTCATACAAAGAATCTAAGCAAGTTGACTTCATAGAAGTTGGGAATAGAACCATGTTAACAGAGGTTGGCAACAGTAGCAACGTATGAATGATAGTAAAAGGCTGATCACGAGTTCTAAGTTACAGTTATATATGAACAAGGCCTTCTGGTGTGCTATGCATGGCAGAGTGACTATAGCTGACAATAGCATAATGTACATGTTAGAAAACTGACAAAGTATTTTGAAAGTTTTTACCTTCTAGAATTGACAGTGCTTAAGGAGATAAGTAGGTTTAACTGTGCTTAAGTATTACGCAACATTTCTATGTGTTGAGAAACCACTTAGTATTTGTATTTATTTATGTTTTACTGCGACTACCTGTCAAACAACAACTTTCAGAAGGAAAGATAGGTATGACTCATATTTTTGAAAGAGTTACACCCATGATGGTTGGAATGTTATAGTGGTAGACACATGTGGGTGGGACTCCTTACATCTGTGCAGACTGGAAAGCAGAGAGTAGGCAATTCTGGTGCATATCACTTTTTGGTTAGCCCAGAACCCCAATTCATGGGATGGTGCTACCACACTCTGGTTCTGAACTCCGCAGTTAAACCTCTCTGGAAACATCTTCACAGGTACACTCAGACATATGTCTTCTAGGTGATTCTAAACCCAACCAAGTCCCCAGTGAAGACTAACTATTGCATTACTTTATTAATATGAATGATTTTTTTGTTTTAGCTAAAAATAAATTTAAAAATAAGTACATTTGTAGTGAAATGATTAGCTGTATATGACTTCAAAGTCCTGTCATCTTGATGAGAAGAGAGACTTTTTCAGCACATTTATACAAAAACGTCATAGCACAACCCCAAACCTATCAGAGCCTGCAAGTTTTCATGCACAGGAATATTATACAAGGCTGTGAACTATCAAATATATAATATATTTCTAAGACAGGCTCTCTCTCTATCTCTCTCTCTCTCTCTCTTACACACACACACACACACACACACACACACACACACACATACACACGTTCCTATCAGCTTCTTCCATCATGCTCAAAATATAAAATTTGTTGGAATTTACACTTGGTAAATACTTGGTGGGAAAAAGTTTCAAGTGTGACTTTACAATTTGGTTATACGGCTGAGCAGTCACTAGAGTCTAGTGACTTGAGGAAGTTGCTTCTATCAATGAACAGAATGATAATGGAGAATTCATCACCCCCTGGTGTTAATTGTCAATTTCATAGAATCGAGAATCACCTGGGAGATGGGACTCTAGATAAACTTGTGGGAGATTGTTTTGAGTACATAACTGATGTGGGAAAATTTGCCTTAATTGTGGGTGGACCATTTTGTGGGCAGGGCATCCTTGGCTGTAAAATAGAGACAGTGATCCTCGCATCCTTCGTTTTTGTCTTCTGACTGCAGATGTGCTGTGATTAGTTGCTTCAAGCTCCTGCCGCACTGGCTTCCTTGCTGTGATGGACTGTGTCTTCAACTCTGAGCTAAAATAACCCAAATCTCCCTTCATTTGCTTTGTGTGTTTCATCACAGCCATAGGAAAAGGAACCAAGGCATATGTGACTACAGAAAAGTTTGCTTACTAAGAAAAGGGGGAAATCATCATAAGAAATAACCATAGCATTCTGAGTTATGTTTATTCTATACCTAGATACTAGATTTTTAAGACTTGCGAACACTTAGAGTGAGAAGCATGGCATGCGACAGAATATGCAGAGGGAAGCTGAAAAGAGATGGAAACATCAAGGTAAAGAGCTCTTCAAACACTGCAGGGTAGAGGGAGCTCAGTCACCTGCTTCCGCTGCTCCTTCTCATCTTCCTGTTCATCTTCACTCTCTAACCCTTCAGCCTAGATTACATGGAGGACTTGAGCCACCAGGCACATTTATTTTATTTATGAAGAGAAGGGGTAGTTTTCTGAGAGTAGATAGAAAAATCTTCATATGGCTATTTAAAACCTGTTTTAAACCTGCATTTATTTAAAGATGTATTTTAGTGATTCCTAGTACAGCTTATTTTCTTTTTAAAGAAAGCAAGTATTGTATAAATTCTATCATGTATAGTGAAATTTACTAAGATATTCTTGGAAAAAAAACCCACATATGTGAATTCTGCCTTTCGTAGACAAAGAACTAAGCAAAGAAGGTACAATGACTATTTTTGTTGGGAAGAATGGTCTACTTGGATTTATGTTATTGGGAAGTCAATGCAATTTGTGACCTAGCTTTTTTTTTGATACACTTTTGATTATTAAAAGCAAGCAATTCATCCATCGATCTATAGATTAAGCAGTATTGAATAGTGGAGTATTCAGAAGGTTAGGAGCCACTAATTGAACATAAAAGTCACTGGCGTACCCACATTCCTGTGAAGGGTGTAGTGAAGGCTGAACATTCTAGATAAAGTTCCAAGTGAGTTAAACTGAAAATTTAATTTTAAGACACAAAAAGAATTTGACCAAGAATAAGAATTAGCATATTGTAGTCAAGGATAAGTGTTGGGGGCTATTCGATCACACAGTGAACCCTGAGTTTGCATTTGCGTTAATTAATAAAATTAAATTTGGATCAGGAGCTGCCTTATCAGCTAGTTGCCATAGACATCAAAGGGCATCCTGGAGAGATAGAGAGGCACAGGAAGTAGTAGGGTGGGGTTTGGAGTGCTACAGGTTTTTCTGGTTTGGCCAAGTGGAAACACAGGGACTTTGGAGATGCCAGGAAGGAGAGAGGGTTAGCTAGTTGCTACTCGGCCTCTCTGAGCTAGCCGGTTTGCATCCCAGTCATTGAATCTTGAATCTTATTCATAAATAGAAAGACAGACACTTAATTAGAGTTACCTTTAGTAGCAGCAACAGGGCCAGTGCCTGTGGGAACAGAATGCCCATCACCCTGTGGCCTAAGTGGCTGGGCCACTGCTGGAGAAGTGGGCCAGTAACTGTGGAATCACAACTGCTGGCTGAAATAGCAGTAATTAAGGAATAGCCACTGTGCCTAAGTTAAAATACGAATTAGCATAGTACAGTCTAAACCAGTTTTGGAAATGTTTTAACCAAGCTCTGGTGGTTACTCAGTGTTTCTTATTCTGTCATCCAAATTTTAAAAATTGCTTAATTATGCTGGCTAGCATTTTTTTTTGTGTGTTCAGATTTAATATGGTAGTTATCTCTTTATTTTTAAAACAATTTTATTTTTAGAACAATTTGTGATATTACAATTCTCTCATAGCTTTGCTTATCTTACCTATTATTAAAGTCATAGTTACACATCTGGACTGAACAAATACTGATTTGACAATTTACCTGAAGTCTGTAGTTTGCTCTGATATTCTTAGTGCTTTTGTTTTATGCTGACTTTTTTGTTTTGGTGTTGTTTTTCGAGACAGGGCTTCTCTGTAACAGTCCTGGTCATCCTGGAAATTGCTTTGTAGACCGGGCTGATCTCAAACTCACTGAGATCTACCTGTCTCTGCCTCTCAAGTGCTGGGATTACAGGCGTATACCACCACCACCACCCACTTTGTGTTTACCTTGAATTTGATATTTTGAGAAGGCATTGCACTTGGTATCCCAGGCTGGCCCTGAACCCTGCATCCTCTGCCTTGGCCTCCTACTGTTGGGTTGCAGGTGTGTGTCGTTACATCATAGTCTTTGTCCACTTAAGGTCCCCAATCAGGTTACAATGTTGCACTTAGTTATCATGTCTTTCTGGGCCCTCTTTTAGGTGGTGACACTTGGATTTTTTTATAGTGACCTTGATAGTTTTGAAGAGTAGTGGTAGAATATTTTATGTGATAACCCTCATTTGGGAGTTGTATGATATTTGTATCATTGTAAGGCAGGAGTAGTAGAACTCCTGGATAACAGCTGGACAGGAAACATGTCATACTCAGCAGGAAGCAACAATCTTTGTCCTGTCACCATGAATTGTTGCTACTGATGTTTTACTGTGATCCTCTGTGTGAGCTAGCATTTGTTAGGCTTATTCTCCGTGAAGCTACACTTTTCTTCCCTTTCAATACTATAATCTTCGGAAGAAAGTCAATATGTGGAGTCCATACTTGAAGAACAGAGACTTTCGCTCCATATCCCAGAGAGTAGAATTATCTACACACTTAAATTTTTTTTTTTTTTTTTGCCTGGGATATTTGTTTGTTTTTCTTATTTCTTTGTTGAATTAATTACCTGTGTTTTATGGAATCATCTTTTTTTTTTTAGCTTTGGATTATGTTTATTTTTGTTCAAAAAAGCAGGTCTGACTATTAAGAGCCCTCTTAGTCAATTGCTATGCCTTTCCCACACCTTATCATTGTGGTTCTTTTGTTCTTTTTCTTCTTATTTTTCCCCTATAATTTCTCATGTTAGAAGATGCTATAAATATGCTAGTTTTTAATAGAGTTCCAGGAATTAATCCTTCACCAGGGATCCTCAACTGCTTATTAAAAGATGTTATTAGAAAACATGATGTAGATATTATTTTTGCTTAGTCATGCTGGGTGCCACTGCTTCCTGGCCCTTTACATTGGCAAAGGTATGGAATAAGAATGTCTATGAGAGTACATAAACATCTACAATTATTTCTAAATGTGTCCTCTTATAGCTACCCTAAGCAAAACATGAGTTTATATTGATGTCTTCAACTCCCTCCATCACCCTGTGATTTTCTCCACATAATGTCTCATGCTAGCAGTAAGAAAACTCATGTCTACCTATTTCTTTCTATCCTTTTACTTTATTGCTCAGTTTTAGTGTATATAAAAAGAGCATGAGTTACTCACTCCACTATGAGGAACGCACTTATCATCTTGGGTACAGTTTATAAACAGACTTATCGACAATTTATTTTGCTTTTATCTTACAGATTTCATGCACTTGCAAGGTTGTCTGAGTAATCCTTGAAATCTTTGTTCCAGTTCTGAAGGCAATAAGGAGCCAAGGAGTACCTCAAAGTCACACCACACAACAAAACTCATGCAGGAGATTTATTGAGAGAGACTCAGGAGGATGACTGCCTCTGCTTGGCTGAGAAGCAGCAAAGGACTGAGGGAAGACTGGCTTTTATAGGGTTTATTGGGACAGTGTTTTGCAGGGTGGGGATTCCTAGGGTAGGGATTGGTGCGATTTTGAGCTTGGGGCAGGGGAAGGATTGGTAGGTTTTCATACTCAGGACTTGGTGTGTTTTGGCGAGTTTTCAGACCTGGAGTGAATTTAGACCCCACAATCTTTCCTTCTCTTTCCTTCTTTATATGGTTATTTTGTACAATTTCAACATTATTAGATTTTTATGCTTATTTTTTCAGTTATTTAATTTATTTTTTCTTTTTTCAAATATATTTTTAAGTTAAAATATAATTACACCATTTGTCCCCTACCATTTCGTCCTTCCAACATCTTCCATGTTTCCTTCTTCCAGATCCTTCCTCGTCTCCCATTTCCCTTCCTCTCAAACTAGTGTCCTCTTTTTCTTTTATTATCATTGTTACACATATATGTATATATACACATAAAATGTCCATATGTATCCACTTGTGTACATATGTACAAATATATAAATACTACCTGGTGAGTCTGTTTTGGTTATTCACATGTATATATTTTCAGGGTTGACCACTTTATACTGGACAAACAACTAGGGCACTTAACTTTGGGAGAAGCTAACTCACCCTCTCAGAAATTATTAGTTGCCTGTAGTGCTTAGTCTAGGGGTTGAACCCTATGAAATTTCCCCTTTTCGTGTTCGTATGTCTATACTGTCTGTACTGTCACTATTTTAGTCTATGAGATTTCCCTTTTTTGTGTTAGTGCATCTACTGAAACTGTCACCATTTAGGCCTATGAGATTTCCCTCTTTGTGTTAGTGTATCTATTGATGCTGTCACTATTTAGGTCTTGTTTAGGCTACTGAATCAAGAAGACCATTCTCACAGCAGACTTCCTGGTTTTCTGGCTCATTCAATGTAATGAGGGGCTGTGGGCAGGCTTCCTGCCACCCAGCTCCTGGCCACCCAGCTAGCTTTACCCGAAATAACAACACACAAATTGTATTCTTTTAAAACACTGCCTGGCCCATTATTTTCAGCCTCTTACTCACATCTTGCTTTAACCCATTTCTAATAATCTGTGTAGCACCATGAAGTGGTGTCTTACTGGAAAGATTCTAGCATACGTCCATCTTGGGCTGGAGCTTCATTGCGTCTGTCTCCCTGAGGAGAGGCATGGTGGTCTGCCCCAGAGAGGAGAGGCAGGGCAATTGTCTGAGCCATCTACCTCACTTCCTTTTTCTTGTTCTGTCTACTCCACCTATCTAAATCTTGCCCTATCAAAAAGCCAAGGCAGTTTGTTTATTAGCCAATGGGAATCCTCCATCAATTCAATCATTCTGTCCCATTTTCTGATATGTTCTATGAGCCCTAGGTGAATGAGTTATGCTGTAGTTGTATCTGATAGATCTGAGATCCCCAAAATTCTTTGATTCCTGCAATGTGCTGTGGTTTTATGTAATATTCTATTTTACATAAAGAGAAATTTCTTTGATGAAAGAGGAGAACTACACTTATCTGTGGGTAAAAGAATAAATTTAGGTATTATGCTGGTCTAGTGAAATGGCCTTAGTAGGTTCTCTTCTAAGATCTGTGATCTCACTAGCCCTGGGGATTTGGCTACTTTTCTAGATCCAGCAATGATTTTCTTTCTGCTTAGTGGGTCTGAAGTCCAATTAGAAATCTGTTGGTTACTGCCAAGACATTAGTGCCACTATTGCACCGTTAGGGCTATTGTGCCATGCTGGTCATTGCTGTGGTTTATAGATAGATAGCACATGTGGCTATGACTATTGATTGCTTCCCTCCACTGGTCACTTTCACAGTACTTTCTGATGCTATTGAAGCTAGACTGCAGGTAGGAGACATTTAGGTTAGATTAAACTTGAATCATATAAATTCTATGTTCTATTCTAATGTGTACTGTCCTCAGCAATACGGAAATACCTTCAGCCTCTGAGAGGAAACCAAGGACCACAGAAATAGCCAACATTACTTTGGAAGTCATTTCACTACCAAAACCAAAAATTCAAATAGAGTTTGTGGTGAGTTTTCAGACTTGGAGTGGATTTAGACCTTTTACTCCAAAATCTTTACTTTTCATTCCTTCTTTACAAGGTTAGTTTGTACAATTTCAGCACCATTAAATTATTAGATCATATCTGGTACTAGGGTTTCTGTTAAGTGGTTATGGCTCTTGTGGGGAGCGTTGTCAGCCCAAGTGAGGTAACTTTAAGATACAGATTATAACTTGGTGGTGGTGGCACACTTCTTAAATCTCAACACTCAGAGGTAGAAGCAGGCAGAACTCTATGAGTCAAGGCCTTTTTGGTCTACAGAGCTGCAGGACAGCCAAGGCTACACAAAGAAAGTCTTGAAAAACAAAAAAAAAACCAAATAAGCTAAAGATATAGATTGTATATAAAATTATATAGATATAATTTTAGGTAAATATAAAGTAATATAACTCCTTAAGGTTTCACTGTCCAACCTTGATATGATTTGTAACTCTTCTTTCATTTTTCTGTGTTGGCATCCCTTCCCATCCCCAGTTAGAGCCTCTCCCATTTTCTAGTGTCTTTATTAAGATTTATTAAGTCTTTCTTTGGAGATTTAAATTTTTAATATAGAGGTCTTTCAGCTCCTTGATTAGGTATAGTTTAAGTTATTTTATTTTTATAAAGGATATTGTAAATGGGAGTGTTTCCATGATCTCTTTGTTGCACGCTTGTTGTTGGTGTGTAGGAAGGCTTCTGCTTTTGTACACTGATTTTATATCTTGCCACTTTGCTGAAATTGTTGATTTTTTCTGGAATATTTCAGTTAGAAGTTTCGAGATCTCTTATGTATAATATCATATCACTTGCAGACAGGGATAATTTGACTTTTTTTTCCTATCTGAGCCACTTTAATTTCACTCTCTTGCCTTATTGCTCCACTAGTGCTCCCCACACTATATAGGGTTAATGGATAGATTTGTTTCATTCCTGACTTTAATGCGATTACTTGAAGTTTCTCCTTATTTAGTATAAAGTTGGTTGTGGGTTTGTGATATAGAGAGAGCTTTTATATTTTGATCTATGTTCCTTCTAATCCTAGGAATTTTATCATAAGACACACATGATTTTGTAAAAGGCTTTTCTCTGCATCTATTGAGAGGACCATGTTTTTTTTACTTTAATTGCATTAATTTTATGCATTTCCAATCCAATTAATTTTAGTCACATTATACATTCCTTATCTCTAGCTCAAAACAGTTTTAATTAAAAATTGCATCTAATCAGATTTATTGTGCCTATTTTATGAGTTTTGACAAATGCGTAGGGTCATATATCTATTACTATAGTACTGAATGGAATTATTTTGGCACTCTAAAAAGAACACCTGTCCTATTCACATTGTCAGTTTACTCAAGAATATAATAAATATTCAGTGTTATAGTTTTGCACATTCTTTGGTGTTACAGTTATTAATACAGATGTCAAGTACAAATATGTGCCGTGTGTTTGCCTTTTTCACAAGATCTCAAGTAAGTATTTGTTACCATGCTTTCCGTCAAAGGCCTTCAATTAGCCATTAGATGAATTATTGATGGTTGCTAAAAATAAAACTCAATATTTGGGAACGTTTTAGTGTGCCTTTGACCTATGAGCTGATAGATAGATACCATTCTGAGTATTTAGATGTGTCTCGAATATTAAAAATAAAAACCTTTAGTGACCACTTATGAATCTTTTATCATGTTTCTGATAGAAAAACATTTTTTCAATAAAATAACTCTCTATTAACAAAAGATGAGATCATGTAATAAAACACAGGATGTAATAGCTATGTAAAATATTTGCATATGTTTTCCATGAGACCATAAAGCCATCCAGCTGTCCTCTGTGAGTTAGCACAGTGGCATGCCATGGCATCCTACAAAAGAAAGTGCTAGACCTTGCCCTGTGCCTTGAAAACTGTTTAGATTTTTCTTTTTTAAAAAATAACATTTATCAGTTCTAGAAGGTAGAAGTTTAAAACAAATAACCAGCATGGTTGGCTTTTAATGAGAACTCTGAGGGTATCTGTTCTATGTCTCTTTCCGAGTTCTAGTAGTTTTCTGGCAGTCTTGGATTTGTAATTGCGTCACCCTGGTTTCTGCCTTCATCTTTATCTGACCTCTTTTCTATTTTATCCCTTCTCATAATCTTTTCCTCGGGCATGTTAGTGTCTGCACATAATGCTCCCTCCATTTTAAAAGATGTTGGTTGTATTAGATTAGAAGTGATTCTGGTGACCACATTTTAATTTGATGTCTTTTTAAAGACACTATTTCAGAGAAAGGTTGTATCTTTTTTTGTTGTTATTGGGCTTTTGTTTGTTTTATTTCTTTTTGTTTACTTGATTCCTGTGCTGGGGATTAAGCCTGGAACTCACACATGGTTGGCAAGCACTCTGCCTCTAAGAACCTAAGGTTACCTATTATGTTGAAGCATTGGAGCTTAGAACTTCAGCATTGCTGTTTTGGAGTACATACTATTGATCCAGAACAGGACTACTAAGATTCTTTTGCTAGTACAAAGCTCTATTTTATGATACAAATATGTTTATTTTTTGACAATTACATCAGCAATACATGGAAATGTTGTAGGACAATGGATTTCCCATAATAAGCACTTAAAAAATTATTACCTTATTTTCTTTGTTCTTAATATTTTTGTTTCCCAAAAGCAAGACCTCGAATTTACCCTTAAGATGCTTATATTTTATTAACAATAGCTTGAATATGGATACAAGATTTTATTGTAAGTTCTGTTCATGTTCATAGCTTGTTTTTTATTTAGTCCCTTTTGTTCTGTAATTTTCATCTCATCAGCTCCCACTCATCCCCTCACTCTGTCTATGGTTCATGAATCCTCCACCACATACTTTTGTGATGTCATCCTTTGAATCATGGTGTCCTTGGAATCAGAATATCTATACATATGCCTTTCCCATTATGAAGGTTAAATGTTCTATTCATTCCTGTGTCTATCGGGGCACCTGGTATATAAAGGAGCACGATAAATACTGGGGAATGGGAGTCAAAGCAATCTAAGTGATTCAGAACCCAAAAGGCCCTCCTTTGGGCTTTGATTTTCTCTTACATTTCTGAAAAGTGTTGTATTTCCTATACATTGTCCCTCTTTGTAAAAGTCTTCCGCTGGTCTCTTCTGTCCCCCAGTCCATAGTGTCATCCACCATTGCCACACAGGTACATGCTGTCCCCAGGCTGGCTTTGTTTATGGATGTCCTTATTGCTTGCACAGTTAGTTTTAGGTTATATGTATGAACCACTCAAGGTTCAATTGCTCCCCCATCCCTCAACCTTTCACTAAGCTATGGGATTGGGCTGGTAGTAGATGAGAATATATATATATATATATATATATATATATATATATATATATATTCTCATTTAATCAATGTGCTCAGTCAGTTTGCTTAACATAAAATTGAAATCATAGGTAGCTTTTTATCCTTACAACATGCAGGTGATCAATCTGTCTATAGTTTTTTTTAAAAAATAAGATGAACCCTTGGAGAAAAGACAGTACAACTTATTAATAGCATTAAGCCCTATGAATCCAGCTGTGACTCAAACCAGATCTACACATGGCCTTCCAATTAAACCAATGAGTCATCTTTCAATTTGACTTAAGCTAATTGTAAGCTAAGTTTCTATCCTTTGCAACTGGAAGAATTTTGATTACTACAAACAAGTTTCAGCTTTTACTTTCTTTGGTTGAAATATCCCACTGAAAGTCACTTAAAATTCAAGAAAATGTTGTTTTCTTCTGTGTAGTCAGGTAGGAAAATCTTACCCTGTAATTTATTATTCATGAGTTTTTACTGAAACAAGTACAAGTATCTGACTCTGTCATGATCAGAGGAGGTCATATTCATACAGTAGGGGATGCAAATATTTAGCTTATAAATATATGCAATGAGTTTTGGCTGTCTTGCAATGAGGCATAAACACTAGTAAGCACAGCATGTATACATACCGAGATTTACTTAGAAGCTTTCTTACTTCAGGAGCTCACAATCTAGCTGAGAAGATGAAGCATATATACAACCCCCACGACAATAGACCAGTACCATTGTTCATCCAGTATGCATCCAAGGTGCTTCCTTGGAGTGTTAAAGACTGAGAAGTAGCAAGGAGAAGGAATGGGAAATTCTATGGTGGATATGGCATGGCCACAAACACATCAATCACTAAGCAAGAAAATGCACTACAAGTTTACCTACAGCCCACTCCTATGAAGGCAGTTTTCCCAATTATCATTCTCACTTCTCAGATGACTATAACTTGTATCAAGTTGACATAAAACTAGACAGCACATTGCCATGCTCAATCCATGGAACATTCATTACTTACTTTTGTGATGAGAACATTTAAGACATGTCTAAACTACTTCCAAGTGCATGAAGTATTATTATTAACTATAGTCAACTTGTATGCTTTACAGCCTTAGAACTTACCCCTCTTAGTATGTGTATGGGATAGAGAGCCTTGGATGCACCAGTTCAGTTGATAGACTGATTAGCAAGTCCCAGGATCTCCATCTCTGCCTCCACAGCTCTGTGATTGCATGTGTATGTGATTGTACCTGGTTGTATATAGGTACCGGAGATTGAGTTATTCAGGTCTTCATGTTTTGACAGGAAACATTTTAGCAAGTGACCTATCTCTCCAGGTCTGCAACTGACTCATAACTGGAAACTTGCGCACTCTGACCAGTATGCTTTCACTTGTTGCATCCTTCGGTTCCTGGTGGCCTCTCTTCCACTGGGGCTCTAGGAATACAACTTCCTTAGCTTCTGCATGTGGGTGAAATTATCTTTCTATGTCTGGGTTATTTTTCTTTGTAGGATGCCCTTCAGGTTCATCTGTGTTGTTGAAGAAATGGGACTCTTAAGGATCTAAGAATCTTTAGCTGTATTTATATAGACACACACACACAGACACACACACTCACATATATATCACCCACCCCATCCTATATTTTTTTTTACCCATTTATATGTTGGTGGATATTAGGTTGTTTTTGTATTTGCCTGTTGTAGATAAAGCAGCAATGAAAATGCAATGGAGATTTATCAATGAGATAAAGATTTCTTTTTCTTTGGAAATATGCCTAGCAGTATAATAGTTATATGGTATAATAGTCCTCTTTTTAATTTGTTAGGACCAACCATATATTTCTATAATTATTGTATCAACCAACATCCCCACAAACAGTACAAAAATATCATTCCTCTTATCTGTATATGGCCAACACATGCTATTTTTTACTTTTTTCTCACAGCCACTCTTAATAGAGTAAGGCAAAAACTAACTGTAGCTTTGGTTTGCTCTTCTCTGATGATTAACAATGTTGAATGTCTCTTCATATACTGGCTGCCCATTTATATGTCTTTTTATGTGTATTTGCCTGTTTTCTAACTGGGATTATTGCTCTTCTTTATATTGAGTTGTATGACATATAGTTTAGATATTCATGCATATTGGATATGCATTTTACAAATATCTTTACTTCTTCCTCTAAATAGCTTTTAATTTTGTTGCTTGTGTTTTTTGTGTGTCAAATTGAAAAACTCACAGCTAAGAACAACGTAAGGCAGTTTTGCCCCCACATTTTTATTTGTTTGCTTGATTTCGAAGCGTGAAGAACATTTGGTTAGAGCTTGCAAGAAAAGCAAGGCAGACAAACTTTAAATCTTGGCAGGAGAAAGAGACAGAAAAAAAAGATAGTCATGCCTTTTAAAATTAGGTTTCTAGGAAGAAAGCATATTCAGCCACGAAGCTGCATGGTGGGAGTTGAGGCTGTTGAGAGGGTCAGGGAAAGAGGCTGTTTATGGAAGGAAAAACGAGCCTCGGCACAGGGTCAGCTCAGGCGCTCAGCCCCAAAGACCTTCCTTATCTTTTCTCAGAGGATTTACAAGTTTATGTCTAAATCTTTAATTCACTGTGAGTTGTCTTCTGTGCATGGTGTAAGGATGGATATCTGCGCTGCCTCTTTTGTGTGTGATTTTTTTTCAGCTTCTGTTGGGGAGCTTCTGCTCTCCCCTGTTGTGTAGTCCCGTGCTCTATCTAAAGTATAAAACAGCATCTTTAGGAAGACGCACATTATACCGCCAAGTGTTATAAATAGGAAAATAACCATTGCATGTGTTCAGGAATCTGAATGCAAAATTATAAAATGCCTCTTACACAGATGATTTCTTCATTTAGGAAAGCCTCGCTCAGTTTTATTATGGTACAGTTTTCAAATTTTGTCATAGTAATAGGAAACTGTCACTAAATTCTGTTCAAACATCATAAAATTTTGGATTTGGCCCTGAAATCAGGTGCTGCCTGTATTCTAAGAAGCTATGTGATCTTGGGCAAACTACTCTACTTCTTTGAGCTTCAGTTGTATTCGTAGAGATAATACCATTCTCCTTCTATTGCAGATGTAGTTATCAAATGAGACAGATACAAAGTTAAGCCTGGCACATGGCGCTGCGGTTTTGTTATGATTATCAACTTTATGCATTAACTTTTGTAGGGGGTTTTATGTTGCATGTATGGGCCACAGGTTGGAGCTCCAGCGCGGACCCCAGGAACGTTTGCAGAATTGAATTAAGGTTTTCTTGTTGAGGATGGCAAGGAGTCCGGGGTTTCTAACTATTGTCTCATGTGCTTCAAATTCAGGTTTGGAAAATGTAAAGTCATAAGAATCTTTTTAAATAAAGCCTCCGCAAGTAAATACATTAAAAATTTTAAATTGAGGCAGTAGGAGACTATCAGGAAAATAAGGATGTACTTGTGCTCTCAGAAGGTGATCGTTATAACTCCTTTGTTAAAAATAGACTTCTTTGCTAAAACTGACCTCATATATGCAACTCTCAAGCCTTTTAATAATTCTGGTGATAAAAATCTGCGTTGTCACTGTGTTATTATAAAATTGTGTATAACAGGTAACATACACACAGGCATACAACTTTACTTCTATAAGGACAAAGTTACGCTATAATTTGTTATGTGGCAGTAAGATTTATTTTGGACATGGATCTCGTGGATGTGTTATTTGGGAAGGTCAGTGAGAATGCTGTTTCTGTTGTGGAAGTTTCTTTTAAAATAATAGATTAGAGAAATTATTTCAGTGATAGTATGTCAATATGAAACTTATGGCTCATTTGGAAAAGGTTTTTCCAAACAATAATTGCAATTATTGTTGCAATGTCAGCTGAGGATGTTCGTTAGTTTGCTTCTCTACTGAAGTCCCCATTTTCTGAGCCTGCACTGAACCTGTAATACTTATGGAAAGAGTAACCATAGCAACCTATATTGATGTCACAAGCTCAGGCTTCTGACTTCATTGCATAATGCGGTAGAAAGTGGATTTGCAGCAGAAACACCCTGCTAAGGAACAAGTATCTTGATTCACAGCAAAGAGGACAAAGAGGAGCAGCAAGCTGTAAGGGTTGAAGGCTGGATTGTGAGTCAGATCGTCTGAGTCCTTATTTTAACCTTGCCTCTCACTTGTTGCCTTGTTTGGAGTAATCGTGTTTACATGTGTGCACTGGGATTTGAGGCAAAAAAGAATCTCCTGTCTGAGATGGACAAGGCAGGGAAAAAGAGAATATCACATGTTTTGTGTTTATTAGAAATCTAAGTAAAGCTAAAACACCTTTAAAAATTGAGAAGGAAAAGAATTATTGATGTTAACTTGCAGATTAATAGCTAGCTCAAAAAGAAAATACTGAAATAAGAGCCATTTAGCTAGGCTTTCTTTGTTTATCTTTTGGAGTAGTATTGCAAAAAGGAAAAGATTGATGATTCAATCTTAATTTCAGTAAAAATGCAGAAAAGTCATATAGATTTGTCACTCTAGGTAAATGGACACTCTAGGTGTTTATTTAAATGTCTTCTGTTGTGTTCAATGTGAAATCAATAGTTAATATGTGTCTGTTAATCTGGGTAATGCTCCCTATATTATATGATGCCCATTATAATAAATGTTTTTCAGTTTTACCATGTAAATGAAATGCTTATTAGAGAACAATGGAATGGGACTGCTAGTTTAAGATTCAAAAAAACCTTAAAATCAATTTTATTTTATTTTTAAGGAATAGTAAACTTTTCCATTAGATTCTATAACCTATTTGTTTCCATTCATCTAGTAATTTTTATTATATGCTATATTTTAGAGTTAAGATGGGAATAATTTTATTTGAAAAGACACCAAAAAATCAGCTTGTTCTTTAGAGTCTAAGGTGAAAAATGACATAGTTTAATATTGAACATGTTTGTTGGTTTGTTTGTTTCTTTGTTCTGAGACAGGGTTTCTCTGTAGTTTTGTAGCCTGTCCTGCAACTTGCTCTGTAGACCAGGCTGACCTAGAACTCCCAGAGATTTACTTGTCTCTGCCTCCTGAGTGTTGGGATTAAGGGCGTGTGCCACCCCTGTCCGATGCTAAACATCTTAATAAAGGGAGCTATGAGCCGTTATACCCCTTTTATTGTCAACTCCATGATAATAAAACCTGAACTTTTTTGTGTTGCATGTATCTTACACCTGATGGGCCACAGGTTGGAGTCCTGCACTGACTTCAGGGATGTTTGCAGAACTGAGTTAAAGTTTTCTTGTTGAGGATGGTGAGTGAGGGAAAACAAAGAATCATAGGAGAAAGGTTTCCAGTGTCTGTAACAGTCAATCCTTTAAAATCATGTGCAAAAAATTTACCAAGGCATACGACTTATTATTTCAGTTCTGTATTGAATATTCCTCATAAATACATCATTTTTCAAGTTTTGGGAAAGTTTAAAAACATTGAAAAATACAGAGTATGTTATAAGATTGGGGTGCTTCTGAGTAAACTGGGTTGCATAGGATTGACAGCTGGTATTGACCTGTTGAAAGTGTTGATTCCTAAAATCTTGCAAGGTCATTTTAAAAGCAAAATTTAGAGAATAGTGTTTTATAGTATATATAAAATACATATCAATTCTTTTAATGAAGTTATGTCTATCTAATTAAAAATGTCTTTTATATACACAAAAATGCATGAATCTAATACAACAGGCTTTAACTGAGAACGTCCTGAACATACTAACATGTTGTAAAAGAACAGAGAGATAAATAGATAAATAAGTATATTTTAGACATTTAAGCTCAGAAGAGCAATACTGGCTACTCTCTCAACTCTACTTGGTTTTTGTTTCAATTTCACTGTTCCCTGAATGTAGTTCTTTGAAAGAGCAAAGACTAAACACTAAAATCATAAATACCAAAGAATTGTGATGATGGGAGGTTCTTAGATGCATATATCAGATGATCTGATGCATTCAGGTGACTTTTCCTATGTTAACCAGCAGAAGAATTTAAACCCCCACCAAATGCTTGTGATTGGTGTATTACATCAATTTTGTTTTGACTCAGCTCAATAACTTCCATCCAGACTCACAGCCTGCCCAAACTTCAGTGATTCTATGTTATTCATCTTTCAAGTTCCATTCTTTAGGCAAAGTTTGTGACTATAAACTAAATTTAGCTGCGGAGAAGTGATTCAGCTAAATTCATTTAACGTTTTGAAATGTCTGTGTGTGGAGAAATGTATGGTGTTCAAAAGTAGTATAAAAGAATATTTATAAAACTTTGCGGAGTGATATTATTTTGAAAATAAAATAATTAGAAAACAAAATCAAGTACATGGTATAATGTTGTCAAAACCGTGTGCGGAAGAGCTGGTGGAATTCCAGAAAGGAGGTAAGCAGATGCAGTGCTGTTATGCATCCAGACAGACAGCTGTCCTTATAGAAAGACGTACAGAAGCTAGTGTTCTCCTCCATCTTATTTATCATCCTTGCTTACCATCTGGCTCTCGTTCTCTTTTCGCAGCCTGAAATCATTACCATTCATGTTTATTGTTGATGCATTTTGTGAAATAGCAAAGAAGATAAACGATGAGACCACAGTTGAACAAATGTTTAGACTATGTTCCACATAGTCTTCCTAACAGAATTTTAGGATTGGGGCTGAGAGAGAGCTTCACAGTTAAGAGTATGTTCTGCTCTTCCAGACAACCTAGTTCAGTTCCCAGCACCCACATCTTGTAGCTCACAACTAACTGTAGCCCCATCTTTAGAGGATCATCTACCCTTTTCTGACCTGTGTGGTACATGCACACATATGTGCATACTAACAGACACACATATGCATACACATACACATTAGGATTAAATGTAAGATTCAAGAATCATCTTTTTTATGAAATGGTAATAAACTCTGAACATTGATTTCTAGCTTGTCTTTTCGTATTACTTTATTATGCGATTATTTATTGATATTAATAGTCATCTAGCTAAATTAAAATAATGTAAAGTTATATTGTGATAAAATACACATAAAGTTATATTGTGATAAAATGGGTTTACAAGAATCAGTCTTAAATGAAGGTAGCAATGGATACATTTAATGTTAACTTTTGATCCATTTATACATTTGTCTTTCATCATAGTCATCCTTTGTGTTTGTGTGACCTCCTATTTTTATGTCTACAATGTGTTAATCCTCTAATGGTTTCTACTTGTGTCCACAAGGTGCTGGGGCGGGGGGAGCTGTCTCAGCCAGTGACGTACTTGCTGTGCAAACATGAGGACCTGAGCTCCTGGCACCGACATAAAAGCAGGTGCAAGCTTTAATTCTAGCTCTGGGGAGAAGAAGACAAGAGAGTTCCTAGTTAAATTGTCAAGTTCCAAGTTGAGTCAGAGACCCTTTCTGAAAAGAATAAGGTGGAATGTGATTGAGCAAGACACCTTACATTGATCTTGGGGTTTCACATGCGTGTGCCCACACAGCCACATGCACTCCTATTAATATAAGCACACACAAACATGTAAACATATATGATACACATTTGTCTATTTTTCCTGGTATCTTTTCATTTATATCTTCTGAGGTACATATTGATGTAACACATTGAAATAGGGTTAAACTTCATTTGAAAAATTTCCAGTTGTTTTCCATCCCTTTCTTTTCATAACCCAATTTCCATTGCTTCTTGGCCTTCTGCCTCAGAACAGGTAATATGCACCAAGTCTGTATGTGGTTTCTACAATTCTGTTCCATGATCTAATTACCATACTGCTTTACTTATTAATTGTGGCTTAAAGCCTTTGAAGTAATTCCATGATAATCTTATAAAATAAATTAGAAAATGTTTGCTGTTTTTCAGTGAGTATAGATAAAATATTATGCCCTATTGTTCTACTTGACTTGCTGTTTTTATTCAACTTGATAAATTTTATTTTTATTTTTAAATTCATGAGAATAATTTATTCTAAATGGTATGTAACAATTTGTCCATCTAATATATGATATCATTTATTTTCTCAGAGAACTACTTCATCAAATGTTTTTTACATGCCTAACAAGTTAATCTTATGTTTGTAAATGTATTGGCATATATTATGAATATTATTATACACAATAATATTACAGTACAACATTTTCTTACATGTGAAAGATGTATTTCAGTCATTCACCCCGTTACTATCTCTTGTCCCATCACTAAATTCCTTCTTTTAAAAATTTATTTGCTTTTTAAATGTTTTTAATTGAAATAGTTACATCACCCCCACTTTTTTCTCATCTTCTCCTGATTACCCTCCTCCACTCCAATTTCTAGGCTCTTTTTCTTTGATTATTATTATTGAATACATGTATGTGTGTATGTGTGCACAAATATTTATAGATACAATATGCAGAGTCTGTTTTTGTTTGTGTGTATGCATTCGCAACCTACTTTGCATTGTACAGCCAGCAAGGGAACTCATCATTGGGAGAGTCTAATTCTCTCTCTCTCTCTCTCTCTCTCTCTCTCTCTCTCTCTCTCTCTCTCTCTCCACTCATTAGTTGCCTATAGTCTGCTTTTGTCTAGGGGCTGAACCCAGTAAAAAGTTTCCTTTTGAGTTATGTTGTGGTCCACAGAAGAGGGTCTGCGCCACCTTGACGGAAGGCTTAAGCCTACTCTTGCTCTTTCAACGTTACTGACTATAAGTTTAAATTAAGGAGTGGCTACAAACAAGATATCCTCTCCTTGGGTGTGGTTATTTGGTGTTTTGGATATTAAAATGGCCCATGGAGGTGGATCCAATCTACCTTGACCAAAGGTTAGAGAATTCAAACCTATTTCTGCTCCTTCAATATGACAGGAGGTTTGATCCAGGGAGTGGCTGCCTACAGAATGTTTGGTCGAAGGTGTGAACGTTACATGTCCTGCCTAAATAACAGAATACTTAACTAATCGATATAGTTGCTTGATAGTTCAAGTATTGAAGCAAGTAATTGTCTGCTTGTCCTTTGTGTTATGTTAAAGCATCCTTTTGCCTTCCCCATATAAGCATATGGAAAATAAAAGTATGCATATTCAGTATTCAATGACTAGCCCTTCCGGTTATATCCAATGTCTCTATATTTATTTCGTATCTCTGTTCCTCCTACCTAATTTTTCTAATCCACACATCTCTACCCTGGAACATGTGAACCCCATTGCTGCTGGACCTCAACAGATGTCACTCCAATGTGTGGCCATGACAGCGTTAGTGTTAGCATAACGATTGGTACTGCCATTGTTCCAGTCTTGTTTATACAGCCATTTCTTTGTATTCCGGCTCTTGCAATATTCCCTTCCTCTCTCTAGTAATGTTTTCTGAGCCATAGATGCAGGAGTTGTAATGTAGATGTATCTTATAGTGTTGGGCTCCCCAGAATCTGTTTATCTGCATCATGCCTACCTTTTTTTTTTTTTTTGGTGATGCTATCCATTTGTTGTATGATCAACTTTTTCTGGGGAAATGCAACATACATATGATGTCTATCCATCCTAGACAGAGAGCCTACAACAGACCAAAGTTCAGATACCACCAAAGTTCAACTTTGTGAATGACTAAGTTTTATTAGAGTTACTTACAGGAGTATGGGTGACGGGTTACAGGAGCAGAAATGACTCAAGGACCGCTTTATCTCCAAAGTCCACCACACCATGGATGACAGCTCCTGAAAACTGGTAGGTAACCTGGAGCACACCACAGTCTACTGGAATCTCAATAGGTTAGATAGCGTCCTTACAGGTGACTTGGGTTGTCTAAACCTCTTTGGGGCAGCTGGGCTGGTTTCTCTTATCTAAAAGTGATTCTCAGCAGACTTGACTATTTACTCTTGGGGAGGGAGGGGCCTAGTGAATCTGCTCTATTGTGAGCTGTTTACTTTCTATCCTAATGAGCTTTCCTAAGATGTTCCAATCTCCGAGGAAATACCATTTGCTATAAAGAGAGGCTTCTTTTAATTAAACTTCTTTCATGTCTTTTTCTTTTTCCTTGTGACCCATTACTAGGGCTATTTGCAGGAAAAGAGTTGAAAACATGGACTCGATACAAGTGATTACACCACTGAATAAAACGTTTCTCTCCATCTCCCTGCCCCTCCCCCTCCTCTTCTTCCTCCCCTTTCTCTCTCCTCCTCTTTCCTTTCCCCTTCCCATCTCATATCTACCTGTCTGTAGATTCTCAGGGAGAGGCAGAGCCCTATGTGCCCTTTGTGCATCCCTGGCAGGGCATGGACAGGCCCAGTTTAGTGCAGCTCTTGTGCAGGCATCCATAGCTACAATTTTATTGTTTTCTTTTTTTTCAACTCTTAAAAGTTAATGGACTAAATTCGAATGGATAACTATACCAAGGACAGGTCACTTTCATGCCGGCATAAATTTAACAGTCAAGACAGCGTCATTTACTGCACTTCTGGGTCAGCTTAAGGACACAACTTTCTGGCTGCCTTCCAGAGAGATTTTTCTTTTTTCCTCCAAACTTAATTTTTGACATGAGAATCATACATTCTTTAAAGTATGTGTTTGGAGTCTTTCCGTTTCCTTTTCTGCAAAAAATATGTTTTATCTTTTATTTATGGTTCAGTGTCTGATAAATTTTCTATAAAACAGTGTGCTTCTGTTATTACTTGTTTTGGAAGAGGTGTGAGTTCATGCGTGATGGCAGAATTGCCTCTAATACTGTAAGAATTGTTGTTCTTGTTTCTTTGAGGAGAAATGAAAGATTATTTAAATTAATGATTTGAACACTTAGTGCTTATAGATTTCCTCAAGTTTTCTGTTTTCTTTGGTTATTATACTTTTTTCGAGGAATATACCCATTTGTTTTTAAGTATTTGTTTACTTTTTAAATGCCTACTCTACACTTGTGGTTTTAATTTTTGCTTAGTTCTTTTCAGTGCTCAGGGCTGACATACTGGGCAAAGAATACTACTGGGATACATCTAGTCCACATCACTAGAGATGGTACGTGAATGTAAGTGTGTGTGTGTGTGTGTGTGTGTGTGTGTTTGTGTGTGTGTGTGTGTTTTAATCAACATTTGGTTTTCTTCATTGTTTCCTTTGTCTTTTGATATCTAATAAGATACTGGGAAAATTAGTGGCTTGACATAACCATAGTTTCATTATCTCTCATGATTTGGTACATCGAAAATACAAGTAAACACCCAGGTCATTCCTTTGCTCTGCATGGCACTGATTATACCTATCTGGCAGCATTCAGATGCTACTATTAGGTTCAGAGAGTTCAGGACAATTTCATTTGTGAGCTTTGGACTTTGGTGAGGCCATATGAAGGGCTGAACCTAGCTCCTCATTCTATGTAGCACAGAGCTTCTCCTCATGTCCCCTCCTCAAGAGTCATCATCATGCTCCTTTTGTTGCAACTGATTCTACATGATTGTTCCAAGGGACAGAAAATAGAAGCTACATGTCTTCTGAAAGCTTAAACATGCAACTATGATAGCTTCACTTCTGCCATAACCTTGATCAAAGCCCCCAAAGATTGTAGATCCCTCTTCTCAATGGGATGAGGTGCAAAGATCTACAGCCATTTTCATCTGATTCCATCAATTTATCCTATATGAAGTTTTAGTTCTTCATTTTGGCAAAAACAATGATAAAAAACAATGACTTAATATTTTAAGAATTTTTTTTGCTCATTTTTGAATTTATATTATTTCTTTAGATAACTGACTTATATTTTATGTGAAAGTTCTTTGTTTTACAACTATTGGGTTCTAGACATACTTTTGCTTTTCTGCTGGTTTGGATTCATGGATTTTACAGTGACTTCATAATCTAGGGGACTCCATAGAGTTAAAGTAAAAATATGTTCTAGAGACAGCAAAGCTTGACATACTTGGACTTAAAGGCTTCTATTAAATTGGGTCTGGTTTGTTGCTATTCAAGACAGACAACAAAACATTGTCAGATTTTGACTACTGCAGAGATATGCAGTGTATTATATAGAATTTTGGGGCTGGGCAGATGGTCTAATCCATGAAGAACTTTCTGTATAAGTGTATGGCTTTGAGTTTGTTCCCTCTGAGTCTGACACCCTTTCTCAATACAATACAGAGGACAGATTAAAGAAGATGCCTGATGCGGAACTTTGCCTCCACATGCACTTACAGTCATGGACCTGCACACACATGTTCACACACACACACACACACACACACACACACACACACACACAAACACACACAAAAGAGAAAATCAGACTTTTTATTACTTTAAAGGAATTCTTTTCATATTTTTCCAATATGTACTTATTATATCATTAAATCTTTCTCTTTGGTGAGATCAGATAGCATTCAAATGAGAATCAAAATGGATTCCTATAAATCATGCTTGAGGAAAGAGGGCCAGAAGATGTAGGGTTTTGTGAATAAGAAAATTATTTTGATTTGGGGAAGCTGGGAATACAGAGGTTACCCCTTTTCTCATGAAGAAGAAATTCAGTGAAAACAGCTGGAGACAAGAGGCAGCTCATGGTGTGAACTATGAACCCAGTTATTCATAGCAGCTGAGAACAACTTGCGTAGTAGGTAGGATTCGAGGAGGAGTCTGAGGAGGAGGAGGCGTAGGAGGAGGAGGAGGCGGAGGAGGAGGAGGGAGGAGGATGCGACGAAGCAGCAAGTAAGGCCTCCTCCTCCTCCTCCTCCTCCTCCTCCTCCTCCTCCTCCTCCTCCTCCTCCTCCTCCTCCTTCTCCTCCTTCTTCTTCTTCCTGGATCTTATACATCAAGGCAAATGCTTGATCACTGAGCCACACACCAGTGCCTGGAGCCTAGTATTTAATGAACCAGATATTCTTGCAAAGGGCTGAATTTTTAGTGAGTAGGATCTGGAAACTGATTTCCCCAGGGACTTAAGTATAGGTAAGTTAATAAAATAACCAGTCAATAAATGAACACTGATGTTGTAATTAGTATAATACAGATCTATCCCTGTAGACTTAACATTACAATACGTAGCAGTATCTCTTGTTACATTATCTTCTTATCAAGACTACATTTGTGTTACTAAGTTCCATAACTTAAATAGGCTGTGCTCAGCATTGCCTTCTGAATCAGACAAGCTTTGTAAACCTGTTTGTGGTCTTTCAGCTTCTTGTGGTTAGTTTCAACAGGTGTGGCTCAGAATGCCTCTGTATAGTCTCAGTTGATTTCACTTAGACCACTGATTCCCAACCTTCCTAGCTCTGCCACCCTTTAATACAGTTTCTCCTATTGTGGTGACACCCACACCATGTAATTTTCATTGCTATTTCATAACTGTAATTTTGCTACTGTTTTGAATCGTGTGTAATTATCTCTGTTTTTGATTTTGAGAACTACTGTGATAGAGGTTTCAGAACATTTGAGGAGGGAATTCCTTATCTTATCTTCTGAAGGTGCGTGGTTGATCGGCAGTTATGATTCACCAGACAAGCTTTAATATATATAATTCAGTTTTAATAAAGGAAAGGAAAGGGAACTTACAAATCCAAGGTTCCAGCGAGGAGGGCAGGAAAACAAAGAGCAGGCGGGCCGCAGGCCCACAGATTTTATAAGTCAATATTAGCCTAAGGGGGACACGCCTAAGAGGGACACGCCTAAGAGGGACACGCCTTTAGACCAAGGGGGACACGCCTTTAGACCAAGGGGGACACGCCTTTAGACCAAGGGGGACACGCCTTACAAAACAAGGTTTTGGGCTAGGCTTCCCCTTCAATCTTCCAGTTAGCTCCTATGGTGGTTTGAAAGAAAATGGTCCCCAAAGGGAGTTGCACTATTAGATGTGGCTTTGTTGGAGTAGGTACTGCCTTATTGGAGGAAGTATGTCACTGTGGAGGCGGGCTTTGAGCCCTTTTATTTGCTCAGTGAGACAGACCACTTCCTGTTGCCCATGAGTCAAGGTGTAGAAGCTCCTTCTGTAGCACAATGTCTTCTTGCATGCTTCCTTGCTTTCAGCCATGACGACAATGGACTACATCTCTGAACTGTAAGCAAGCCAATGCAATGAAATCTTTTCCTTTATAAGAACTGCTTGGTCATGGTGTCTCTTCACAGCAATAGAAGCCCTAACTAAGACAGTTCTTCATTCTATAACTTTGATCTCTCATTTTTATTTTTGCCCCAACATTAGCATGGCAACCATATGCCAAGTATTAGGCTAAGATCTGTGTACAATTTATTGCATGAGACATTGATAAAACTTTCAAGAATTGTTATTACCCCAGTTTACATGTAAAGAAAGAGGGCATGAAGTTTGGGTGATTCCATCGGGTAGTAAGGAAAGAAGGTAGGCTGGGTGTAGGTAAGTTAACTACAAAACCTTTCAGCACGCGATAGCCTGAATATCATTTGCTAACTCCAGTGATTTTTGAAGTTTCTTGGGATTGACTTGTGTCCTTTGAAGGACAAGGAAAGTTCATCCAAGTCTTTTCTGAGAGTCCATATATTACAAGGCTACTGTCTTTTCTATTAACATTGCTACAGTGGAGTCAAGGCAATGGGAACATAAGAGTGCCACATTTCCCCTGATAGCTATTTGAGCATCTTCAAAGTCTTTTCTCCTACAGTTTTGGTGGCATTTAGAGAAAGCTTCAATAAGAAAGTGAGTGGTTTAGTTTTCCTGATGAAAAGTTTAATTTAGCTCTCCGGCATGTTGCTTTTAGCTTGTTTGTAGATATAATCGTTTAGTTAATGAGGATGCATCCATTCTGAGTACTGCCTTTAAAATGAATTTCCATAGATTTACATAAATTCCCTGGGGATCACTATAATGTGAGCAAAGAAAGAATTGCCCAGCTGTGCTTTGATTTAATGGAATTATGAGGCTTTAGGGTATGGGTTCTGAACAAGATATCTGTGGAAAAGAGTCACTCAAACTGCTGGAGAAATAATCCTTAAAAGAATTTGTTCTCACTTTGATAAAAGGCTATTCCAGAAGTCAGCAATAATCCAAGGATTTAAAAATTGGTCTTAGGCAAAGCTCATGAAATTGCTGTACATTTCAGAAATCACTCGTTCTATTTGAGTATGGATGTTAATATTTTATTATAGCATTTTCAAAGTAGAGACTTATTTTAAAATAGTTTCTTAAAAAATGGAGAGAATTAGCAAAGACTCTATATCTCATGTCCCAAACTCAAAATCAATAACATCTTTATATGTTTATCTTGACACTTGGTAAGAGTTGCCCAAATTTTTCCAGAATGTATTACTTGTGTTTTTCTGTGTCATATTTCAGTCTCTGTCAGTAATAGGCAAAGGGATTATTTCCATCTATTTAACTTTGTCAACTTTACATCTGGTGTCCCAAACAGTTATGTGCTTTTGTACTCTATGGCTAGTTCTCCAGGTTAGTTAGAAAGACCAAATGGCATGAGAAAGACCTTTTGACTCCCTTTGCATTGGATCATAGAAACACGAATTATATTCTTTCCAAGACAATACTTGGCCAGCTCTCTGTGAATATTTGTCTTTGGCTCAAGTAGCCCTTTTTTAAAATATAAAGGAATCAATACTGATTTATATTCAGTATTGAAAAGATAACCACTGATTATGAGTTGATAGGCTCATCTTTGTTCATAAATATATAAATTGGTTATATCTATGTCCTCTGCTCACTCTCAGCACTGTGAGCTGGGGTTTAGTGTTTGAAACAGCTTAAGTCCTTAAGGATAGATGGACAATGTTTACGTGGGATGCAGGAAAAGATGAGGTAATGTTTCCTGTGATATCAAAAATTGCTTACTGTAGCAAAGCAAATGGTATCAACACTCACTACTACATTTTGTACATTCATCATGTTCCAGGATTTTCCTTTTGACTGTCTCACATAAAATTCACAACCTTCTGGCTTACGTGCTCAGATGATCACATTTGCATATCAGAAAATGGGAAACAGAAGAACTGGATTCTGTGTTATAGGCATCGCAGTTAGTGTTTGTTATAGCTGTGGAGATGTCCTTGACACTTGAGCTACACATACATACATACATACACAAACATACATACATGCATTCATGTGTGTGTTCATGTGTGTGTGTTCATGTGTGTGTGTGTGTGTGTGTGTGTGTGTGTGTTTGATGTTTAGACAGAGTCTCTTTATGCAGCTCTTGTTGCTTGAGAACTTACTCTGTAGACCAGGCTGGCCTCGAACTCATAGAGATATTTCTGCCTCTTCCTCCCAAGTGCTGGGATTAAAGTTATGCACCACCTTGCCTAGTGAAATCTAGTATTTATAATGGACCAAAACACATGTTTCCTAAATTTTTCCATTGCAACCATTTTTTAATGTATGGTCCAGGAGCATTGACTGTATCCATACTGTGGAATAACCAAAACCACCTTGTATCTCTAGAAGTCGTTTTTATCATTCTAAATTGAAACTTGGCCACTGCTTAGTTTCTACATTGCTGTCTTCCTGCCATTCCTGGAAACCATCAATAAATTTCCTGTCTCCATCAGGTTGATATGTTTGCATAGCTCATTTAAGTGGATTCATATAGATTGCTTTGTGGGGCTGGTTTATTTTACTTAATATAATGTTTCAGAATTCATTCATATTGTAGCATTTATCAGGATTTAGTTCTTTTTATGACTAAAGATCATTCTACTTCATGAGATCCCTTAGTTGGTTATACCTGGAATCCCAGAAAGAAAGAATTGTCAAAAGTTTTAGACAAACCTTGGTATAATATAAGACCCTTCTAAATCTAAAGATTTTTATATATACATAGATTATTATTGTTATTTATCCATTCATATGTAAATAGACCTTTGGTTTGGATTTATCCTTTAGCTGATGCCACTGATGCTGTTATGAATATGGTTATTCACAGGTGTATTTGAGCCCTTATTTTTGCTTCTTTTAAGTCTAAAAATGGCTCTGCTATACTTTATAGTTCTAACTTAAGTTTTTTTGAGTAACTGTCATAGAATCTTCTATAATGGGCAGATCACTTTACATTTATCCCCAGGAAGACACAATGTGTTGTCAGTAACATCATTAAACTTTTCTTCTGTTGGCTGATGTCCTTATGACATCACAGTGTGGCTAGTGATGTTGTGCACAAAGACTTACACTTAGTGTCCATTTATAAATCTTCTTTGGTAAAACATCTATTCAAGTTCATTGCTTATTTTTAAAGAGTTGTATTTCCCCACTTTTGTTAACTCTAAGAAATCCTTGATGTACTCTGGATGTCAGTTGTATAACACATATATATTTTGTATCTCATATACAAGTTAATCACATATGAATTTCATGGGTTGTTTTGGCACTGTTAATGTTCTTTGATACATAAAGCTTTCTAATTTTGATGAAGTACAATCTACTTGCCTTTCCTTTTAAAAATATGTGTTCAAACTATATGCTCTCAATCAAAATAATAAAGCACAAAACTCTATCAACTACATGATTTGGTAGAAGTTATAATTCTTGAGTTATAGGTGAGGGTCTGTGCTGTCAGGAAAGACATAAATGACACAGGAAGCCTAACATATTGTGGATGTGTTTATGTCTGATTTCTTCTTCTTCTTTTTTCTTTTTGAGACAGGGATTCTTTATGTGGCCTTGGCTATCCTGGAGACCACAGAGTGGCCTTGAACTCATAGAGACCCATCTGCCTCTGCTTCCTGAGTGCTGGGATTAAAGACATTTACCACCACTGGCAGGCTCAAGTTTTTTTTGTTGGTGAGTGCTTATTTTCTGTTAAAATTGATGCAGAAAAATAATGTTCTATGAACCATGTAGCATATTTTTTGCCTTGTCTTTAATACTTCAAAGGTGTTTAATAGAGAGGGAAAGACTGAAGAGGATGAGATCGTTAGTGGTAAATCAAGACACAGAGAAACCCTGTCGCAAAAAAACAAAAAGAAACAAGCAGAGTTATCCATCCCTTGGTTCCAGGTGAATTGTCAGGATGTCTTCTGCTTGAAGAGTCAATTAAGCGCGATTTAAAGAAATGACAGACTCTCTCCTGTCTCTTGCACAGTTTGCTTTCCTGTGGAGCTTTGTTTAAGCCAAATAGAAAGCAAAATAAAAGATATCCTTCATTTTGCCTTCTGTTCCCTGCCAGAAGAGCCTGTACCAAACTTACCCTCTGCTTAGCATGGAGCAGAGGAGATGGGTGGAGATCGAATCCAGGTTGTGTTTCTTCATCCTCTGGTTTCATGAATTCTTTTTCTATTGTTTTTTTGTTTGTTTTTTTAGAACCTGGAATACACGTAACTGATTTTCTATATACTCTCAGAGACTTGTTCACTCTCTGCCTTAGATTCTGTGCTTAGATACAGATGCTGCCACAGTCCCACAGCTGGTAAAATAAAACAGAGAGTTTTCTCCTTCCCACTCAATCCAGGGACACGCCTCAAGTCTTCACCTTGTAGGCACTGGCCTGCTCTAGCTCTGCAGATCCTCTGCAAGTGAGCAATTATGAAAGGGATGTGCAACTGTCATGGGGATAGTTTCAAACATGTCAGGAAGCTTGCAACAAGCAGAGCACTTCTGCAAACCTCCCAAGGTCTCCACAGACATAGCATTGACTGTTATTGTTTCTGCTCCTTGCAATGGCTTGGGCAACAGGGGAAAGACTGTAGTGCTGCTTCACTGCGGGGTGGGAGGTGAAGAAGGTGTGATGGGGTATGGGCTCATCTCACTGAATTCCATCTGAAGGCCTCTCCCCCTAGTTAGACACCCTGTGTATTCCAGGATACCTATGCCACTCATTCTGTTTCACATAAAGGCCAGGGAGATTTAATTTTATTTGCTGTATTTATAGTGCTTACATATTTTATTAGATACTGAAAGCAATCCTAGGTAAACATACCCATGGTATTGTATTACTGAGGAAGCTGAGGCTGGGGAGCGGAAGTCAATGGCTCTGTTGCTGTAGTTCACAGACCAAGCTGAATAGGACCACTTGCTGCTCCAGAGTTACCCACCCTCCTTGTCCCTCTTTACTTTGGCCTCTCCCTTGTCTGCTCTCACACTTCTACAATGCTTCTTCCATTAAACTCTCCTTATAGACGCCAGAGAACAAGGGGAAAACAGGGCTATGCTATGCAAACATGTTAGCCGAAATCAGAAATAATTCATGCATTTTGGGAGAGAGTGGCCATTTTCTGCATTGACATTTTAGAAAGTCAACAAGGGGCTGATGAAAACCTTAGTGGTGGTCCTGTCCATATTCACATCCTTCCCTTTGAGGTCTCTGTCACCTCCATTATCACAGTGCACTAAGGAAGCATTACAGACAAGTTTGTACATGACGTATGGGATCAAGGTAGTGAAAGAATTGCTGCATTGGTGGAGACAATATCATTCAGCCACCACCAGGACGCTTGTGAGAGAGCGGCACTGGCTTTCCAATCAGCCAGTGACAGAATCCTTGGTTTGCAGTTCACAGCAGAAGGGACTTTGTGGGACACGCTTTCCCCTCCTTGCAGCTTGATTATTGGTTTGTTCTTTCTTGTTTCCATCGGAATAATGATTTTTCTGTAGTGTCAGTTTCACAGCATAATTATTTGTCTGCCAAATCCAGTAATCACTGTGAATTAAAGGCATTATTTATTGGATTTCAGGGAGAATAGGCTTTTGTGCCTTAAATTTTTGGGGGGGTAGGCTTATTTGATACTCAGAAAACCCCCATCTGGATCAGACTGGGTCTGGAAAAAAATCCATTATTTTCTTAACGATGGTGCCAATGTGGCAATCATTTTCAGACGATCTTTACAAGACTGCAAGAAAAGGCTCTACATTGCCCATTACAAACAAGCGCGGGCTTCTAGCAGCAGCATTGGCATCAGGCTTCTTGGGGGAAACACTGAGCCGGGTGAATAGTAATTATGTAGGAGCTGTCCAGATAGTCTAGAACTAGATGCTTTGTAAAAAATACAAAGAAATCGTCTTAGAGGATCAAGAGGTGAAGGATCAGGACACAGGCAGTAAAGGGCACGCTTCTGAGGTGTAGTGTTTCTAAAGTTGGTGTCTGGGGTGTGTGTGTGTGTGGGGAGGGTTGAGTAATATCTTTATCACTGTTATAAAATCATCAGCAAGCATATAGCGTACCAAGTTGGGAAATGCTTTCCTGGTGAATTTTCATGAGTATGTTTGTTTGATCCTATGGTAACCCTATGAAGCTGGAGCTAATCAAAGGTGAGGAGATGGAGGCACAGGCATCAGAGGCAACTTGCCCTCAGTTACACAGTGGGAGATGTGAACGTTGTATTCAAATAGGTGGACTCCAGTAGCTTTGCTCTCAATGGCTGTCAGTCAGGACACCATTTGCTAACATATCATGCAGCTCTCCAGTGTACACAGACACAGTCTAACTTCCTGCCATCCCTCAAGGTCAATTCTAAAATTTCTGGTGCTATAAAAATATACTCCCAATTGTCAATGATTTTTTGTGATCTTTGAGAAAGAAACACTAGTCTCCATGAAGAGACTGGCCCAATGACACTTTTTATTTAGTGGTAGAATAACAGTTAATTCCAGGTGCATCCACTTCCTGAGCATGTCTGCAGAAGCAGGTATCATGCTGGGTACACACACACACACACACACACACACATACACTCATGGGACACACATAACTGCATGAGCGAGGTCTTTTTAATTTAACGGGACCTCTTCTCTATGGTTTTGTTTTGGGGTCTGTCTTGTTGGGCTCATTGGGAAGCATTCTTCCCACGTTCCCGAGTCACAGAAAGGTAAAGTGTGTTCCCTTGTTGGCTCTATGGTTTCAGCTACATGACAGCTTTTCACATTAACACCCAAATCCCACCACATACTCAAGTTCCTCTTCTGGTTTAATGAATTTTGTGGGAAGAAAGGTCAGCTAATTTCCACACCCCCTAGTCTGTTATTTTCATTAGCATACCTTCCTGCATTTCCTATTTTCAATTAGAGCTGAAAACAGCGTTATAGTTACAGGAATACGAATGTCTATCATCAGAGTAGTCTCCCCCGAGGGAAAAGAAATCCCTCACTCAGGACAGGAAACTCTGTAGCAGCCTTCCTGTGAATGGCAATGGATTTGTCTACATTGGGTAAGTTTTCAGAATGAATGAGCTCAAATTTGATGTAAATATTTAAATTAAACTTCTAATTTTAAGTTTGCCTGTTGATGCCAATTTGGCTTAGGTAACCATAACTTTGTGATGCTAAATTGGACAACACTGGACTATGAATTGCTACAATTTGTGTTTGTAGAACAAGCACCATGTAGCCAACTCAGACTCCATGTGAAAATTAGGTGAAATGGCCCCAATTCTGAAGATGCCAGAAAAACTTTTCTTAGCTAATGCAAAAAATCATGGTATCAAGATTTTCTTTCTTTATTTTTCGGTACAGAACATGGTGCATCTAGCATGCTAATCACATACAATAATACTAAGTTACATCCCTGTCTTTGTGTCATAATATTTTCTGTAAACTTGGAAAACACTTCCATTTTCCTTTTATTTGTACATCTGTTTCCACATGTGAGGTGTGTGCACATATACATGCAACACATAGGATGTGCAGCAAACAGGATTGAGAGAGACTTTCTAATGCTTTATGTATTGATATACTTTTTCTCTGTTGTAATTTCTTAAAATATCTATTTCCTGTGAAATTTATAATTTAAAATAAAGAAGCACAATGTTCTAGAATACTCAGAAGAAAACCTTATATCTTTAGGGCTGGAAATGCAAGCAGTGTTCTTGGGAATGTTTGCCATTCTTTCTGTGAGCCTTAACCTTCTCTTGAACAAATGTCTACATTTGCATAACCAGTTGCTAAAATAATTCTCACATTAAATCATCCATTATTGACCTGCCACACTACATGACAAAATAGTCTTGGAGTGACTGTATAATTATACTTTTTGATGCTGTGTCTATGGCTGCTGAAAGTCAGACTTGCCAATCCGATGCATATTTTATATTCTTTTTATACATAAGCAAAGGCTAAAAATGGGCAATTTGAAACATTTATCATCGTATTGTGTCATCTTTAGACAAATTATTGCACCAGAATAGGCAAAAAACATTTTGATGAGGCAAGTTTTCTTTGGCAGTATTGTATTCTTTTTGTTCAGCTATCAAAATAGTTGGGTCATTTACAGAATTTAAAAGGAATCAACAATAGCCTGAAAACTTTATAATGTTTTAACCCATTTTTTATCATGATTATACAGATAAGAGAATACATGTGATTTTTGTAATAAGGCCTGTTAGAAGGCACTTTTAGCCAAGAAAGTGACGCTTAGTGTCATAGCATCTGCTCACATTACTTTGTCTGATTTGTTGTTAGCATTTCTGGTTCTAGAACATTTGTACATCCATGTTGTCTTTTGAAATGCCTATGAGAGATGCTGAATTGCTTCTGATAGCTTCTTTTTCACCTTGATGCTTATATATCATGTTCTCTAATGACTGACTACTGAATATTAAGAAACGGGATACTAAAACTACAGTGAAAACCTGTCTCAAAAAACCAGAAAAAAAAGAAAAAAAGAAAAAAGAAATGGGAGAAAATCAGAAAGGATCATTTCGAATGTCTCAGAGTTAAAAAAGAGCTCAGAATGTAGTCGACTTGTTCTATAGAAGAATTTTGATAGCATTGTTAGAGAGAGTATGAATTGTATGTACCCCCTATATATTACTTGCCAGTAATAACATATTTTACTTACATTTTGTAACGCTGACATCATTATCATTTTAAAGTCCAAATTTTAACTTGTTATTTAAAATCCAGTCACATAGTATTTCAAATATGCAAAGTATGTGGAATATTTAAAATTGTGAAATATTCCTCTGAAGTATTAAAAGATTTTATTAAACACTTAAAATGTGCCAGATCTTGTGCTTTTGGAGGAGGGCTCGTTTGTTCATCCCAGCTGCCCAGAACCAAAATAACAACACAAAAACTATATTAATTAAAACACTGCTTAGTCCATTAGCTCTAGCTTCTTATTGGCTAACTCATATTAATTTAACCCATTTCTATTAATCTGTATATCACCACATGGCAGTGGCTTACCAGCAAAGATTCAACATGTTTGTCTCTGGCGGCTCCATAGTGTCTCTCTGACTCCACCACTCTTTCTCCCAGCATTCAGTCCAGTCTTCCCTGCTTACCTGAGTTCTGTCCTATCAACAGGCCAAGGCAGTTTCTTTATTTATTAATGGTAATCACAGCACACAGAGGGGATGCCCACATCATTGTGCTAAGTTCTCTTTACAAATCATATGCTTTCGTATTTGCAGGTATTCTTGGCACTAGGAAACAATTATTCTTTAGAGGAGGAGGCTGAGGAAAACCAAACAGTTGGCTGAATTGTACATCCATAAAGTTGTATCATTTCTCCTATAGCCCTTGACTCCTCATTTTGCCCTCTATTACACTGAATTATATTCTCATATTACTAAATGTGAACTATGTACCAGGCACTGATCTTAGATGCCTATGTATGTTTTCCATTTAAATGTGTTTAAATGACCTGTCTCACTGTATACTGTTTAGAAGTGGCAGAACCATGGCTCAGATTCCAGTGTTATGATTTCAAATTGATTAATACTTCTGTCATGTGATGTAAATCTCTTAATCAATGCAACTCTGAGTGAGATATAAAGGTGATGATTAGACATGGGGTATTCAATAAAAATTTACTTAAAAAGAAAAATAAAACAATTATTAGGACTATATCTGAAATAAAGGAATCAAAAATTCACTACTTAAAACTTGATTCAAAAATCAAGAAACCTTTGTGTTTTTCATCCTTAGTGTGTATATTAAAATGAGATCTAGCCTACATTTTAATAATAATAATAATAATAATAATAATAATAATAATTTAGTTGGAAATTAATAGAATTCCAAAACTAACTCCTCAGTTGATTAAAGCAATTTACTGGGCATTCAGTTAGAGTAGTTTCAGGTACATTGAATAAAATATGAGACTCAGGAATTATTTTATATAATGGTACAATGGATGGTAAGTAGTTCTATGAAAAGGACAGAAGATTGAAGGAAAAGCATATTGGTTCCATGACCGAGAACCCAGGTAAGGAGAGCTGTAGAGGGAATTGAGATAGTATACCAGAAGTAGAGAACTGGCTAAATGTATGTTGGGTGTGTCTTGTGATTGCGACACTCATTCCTTGGATGGTAAGAGTGGTAGCATCTCCAAATCCCCAGGTCTTTTTCCTCATTCATTCCCTACCACTTTCCCAGCACTTTCAGAAAGAACCCTCACATCTACCCCAGTGATTTCTGAACAGGAATATCCCATACTGTGTGAACAGATCCTCTCCAGAAGAGGCCTCTACTAACTGGGTGAGTGCTCTCAGTTTGGAGGAACAAGGAACTAGCACAAAGTGGAGGGCACTCTCCTTACACACCGAATAAACTACTTTTGTCCCTGAATACCACAGCACACTGATTCTGTAAACAGTCACCTCCCAATCTGTTGTAGAAGAGAGTAGCCATTGGATTAGATTTTAGAGCTCCTATCACAAAGTTCCAGGAACTCAATGGCTTAAAACTCAGAAATTTACTTCTTCTCTCACAGCTTTAGAGACTAGAAGTTCAAAATCAATGTGACACCAAGGTAAGGCCATGCTCCTCAGGGGCTTTAGGGAAAAAAATCCTTCCTTGCAGTTTCGATGTCTGGTATCTGGTAACATTTGGCATCTGCTGTAATTTCTCTGCTTAGAGCTATTCAATTACAGTCTCTGGCTTGTCCAATATTCTACGTCTAGTGTCCCTTTCCTTATCAGAAGAGTGTCATCAGACTCTGATGTCATCAGACGTTCAGGTTGGAGCATACTCATCAGCCCACTGGGAAGTTCTAGTTTAGGTCTGCTGTTTGTTTGAAGATGAGGACGCAGTGATGAGAAAAGTCCAAGGTGAGCGTCTTTTTGCCTGGATGCTGCTGTCTATCATGAAAATTAAGCATTCCTCAAATCGCTGCTTAATGTATATAAAACACTATAAAGGACTCCTTAAGTTAGTACAGCAGCAGAAATTGGTTGCCTCAAGAAGCTGAAAAAGCCTTCCTGTATGGTTAAGTTTGCTCTTAAATATGAAAGATGAGTGCAGAATGGACAGAAAGGAGTGAAAAGGACAGTAGACAGAAAAGAATAATAGAGAATGTTCCAGGCAGGGGCAGTAGCAGCCCTAAGTGGCCCACTGTCGAAAGAAGGCATTGAAAAACCTCAAACAGTAATTGTGGCTGGCATTTCTCATTTTACAGCATTAAAAATAAAATTATGATCAAGTCATAGGCTCTAGATGTTTCTATATATTACAAAGATTCAGGAACATTGGTAACATATCTGGTTCCTGGTTAGGAGTGTGAAAATATACTACTTCAAGAATCAGGAACTAAACAGGCTGCAAGGGTTGGTTGCATTGGAAAGACTCAGGAGCCAACTTGAAAAGGTTCCTTCTAGCCAAATGGGAAAATTTGAACACCAATGAAACAAATTGAAACATACTATACATTAAAATGTATGAGTATGAAGTGATATTTTTAAATGATTTTAAGCTTTGCATGAAAGAACGGATCGACTCAGTGGTTCTTAATATTTCTGAAATAGAAATGATAGGATGTTACGTAGCTCTACAAAACTCTACACCCAAATTTGAGCCTTAATTAAGGACAGACTTTTTGATCTAACTATACATTTGCAGGAATCCCTTAAAGGATGTGGCAGAATCATGGCAGCAGAGTCTTAAACTATCCAGAACATGAAGGGATGGATAACCTGGTTTCCTTAATAAGCTACCAATAGAAACACAAGAGAGGAGGAAATACTTGAATTATAAGGCATTAATACTATATATAGTATGCACATTTTGTTTGGCTCTGTATTCAAAGCAACCCAGTGCTAAAAGACAACTAGAAAGGCAGAATGCAACAGACGATAAAGCTTGAAATCTGCCTAGATAGTGAACGACAGTGGAGAATATTAGACATTCGTGGGGAGAGGCATGAGGACAGGGATACACATATTATGCTTTTTAATATTAATTATTTTTCATTTAGTTTACATCCCAGTGCAGTTTCCTCTCCCTTCCCTCCTTCTGTTCCACTCCTCCCACCTCCCCCCTCGCCCCCACACCTCCTCCCCACCATCTCCTCCTCCTCTGTCTCCACTCAGAAAGGAGCGGGCCTCCCACGGGCATCAATGAAGTATATGACACATCAAATTGAGGTAGGCCCAACTCCTCCCCTCCATCAAAGCTAGGCAAGGCAGTCCAGCTTGGGAAATCAGTTCCCAAAAGTCAGGTCCTGATCCCATTGCTAGGAGCCCCACAAAGAGACCAAGCTACATAACTGTCACTACATAAAGAGAGTCTAGGTTATTCCCATGCAGGCTCCCTAGCAGTAGGTCCAGGATCCGTCAGTTTCTATGAGCTCAGGCCAGCTGCCTCTGTGTGTTCTCCCTTCAGTCATGACCCTGAGCCCCTTGTTCAAACAACCCCTCCTCCTTCCCCTCTTCAACAGGACTCCCAGAACGCCGCTCAATCACATTGTGCTCTTTTTAAATAATTATCTTTTTGAAATACGGACTGAAATACTTTTAAGTGAAATGATAAAAATCACCAAGACTTGCTTCAAAATATTCTGATGGCTGGAAGTAAGATCTCTGTGTTGAATTTGCAACTGGGCGACAGGTGCAGAGGCAAACTGTGCACGACTCTTTTTTGTATTCTTTTCTATTTTTTTTTTTTTCAATGAAAAGCGAAAGCAAACGGGAGGGCACCAATTAGGAAACAGAAAGGAGCCCTTTGTGAATGCTTCCTTTGTGGACTTCACTGCTTCATCGAAAGGGTTTCGGTGCTCGACTAGCTCACGTCCCCTTCTTCCAGCATGGTCACCAAGGCAACAACTGCTGCGTCTCCAGGCAGGGAACATGGCAGAGTTATGAGGTCAAGATCCCTTGAGGTCTTCTAAGGGTTGAATTATCAAGTACCACGGAGAACCGTGAAAGAGGATGGCCACAGGAGATGGTGCAGGAGAGAGCTGTGTGTCTGCAGAGAGCTGTGTGTCTGCGCTCTCCTCCTGAAGCACCCGCTTCAGGGCTTCCTGAAGGAAAAACGGTGCAGCCGAGGAGAGGAAGGACGTGGCAATCTTGGAAATAGCAGCCATGTTTTCCTTTTGTCTGAACACAGCAAATTTAGGCTAAATAACAACATAGCAATTTAATAAAAACAACTTAGCTTTTAAAAACCGTTGTGTAGACACTACCTTTGAAAGAGTAACTCCAGTGTAGAACATCACATCCATAATATTGAATAGTCTACTTTTTTCCAAACTTAGTTGCTGTTTTAAACTAGTTAACTAAGAGTTGAATATTTATTTTTAAACACACTTGGGTTACTTTCATATTATTTAAGGGGTCAGCTATTTGGATTTGGATCCTTGGGGTTTATACATACTGCTAAAGACATAGGAGAAGAGTTAGAAAAACCAGTCTCTGCTTATTATTACAGTGTATGAGGCACACACAGAAATCATAACAATTATAGACATTAACCAATATATATTATCACTGTATTTGATTTAGTAAAATACAACTCATGGGAATCAGCCAAGAAAGCAAATATGCTGATGCCACCCAATATATTTACAATTTTAACCTTTCTCTTGAGCCCTAAAGTGACAAACTGACTTCATACATTGCCACCTTGATGACCTTCTTACAAACAACTAATAATTAATAGCCTGATTGAACTCAATTCAGCATTTGGTTGTTGAGCCCCTTTCAGGAGACATGTTAGAATTTGAAGAGACAAGGATAATTAGGAAATGACCTCTGCGCAGAAAACTTTCCCTCCCTCCCCTGCTTCTCTCCTCCCTTCTCCTTCTCTCCCTCCCTCCCCCCCCACATGCACACAAATGCACAAGTCACACAATTATTTTTTTCATCGAAAAACTCATTGTCTTTTTCAGCTCCATTTCTTTAGTTGATGGGAGCACAAAAGTCACTAAAACTAGAGACATCAAAGTCATTTTGACACATTTTTCTCTCAAGACTCATTTTCAAAAAATTTTAGACAGAGTCTTGCTGCATGTCTCAGGCAGACTGTGAACTCACTATGTGGTAAAGTGCTGGTCTCCAACTCAAAATCATCCTCTCTTGGCCTGCTGAAGTCTGAGATTGTAGGACTGTGCTGCTTCTAATGATTTCTGACGTCTGAAAATTCTGCAATTCCTTTTCTTCTCTCTCAGTCTTCCCTTTGTGGCCTGGTATTGCACTTTGTCATGGTTCTCTAAGAGCCTCAAAAATGCCTTCTTTCTCCCAGGTTGTCTTGTTTGCGCTCTATCTACCTATCGTCTTTTACCATCAGAGTTGTCCCATAAAAAATGGAGGCTATATTGTATGGTTCCTGTTTTAAATTCTTTTCTAGATGTGTTACAGACAGTGGAAGTTTTCAAGAAACTTCTTATTTTCTCACCTAGTTACTATAACAAAAAGATGAAAAATTTAAAGTTAATAATCTCTAGTGAAAAATCAGAGTTTGAAATATGTAGGTAAAAGAGGTGGCATTTTCAATCACAGAGAGAACCCACGCTTCAAACACCCCTTTACCTCAATAAGGTGCAGTAAAACTAAGATCAAAGAAGACCAACCAGAGTGGCACACTCTTAGACAAGATGGACAGTCCCATCAGGCAGAGCATGGACAGACAGACTTGAGAGAGAATGAGACAGCATATGGTCTCCAGGATCCCAGCAGGGATACATTCTCTAGAGGAAGGAAGGAGGCCCTAAGTATAGCCAATCTTCTGCCTTTGAGAATTCCACTTCATATTTTTAGCCAATCCTGGGTGGAAAGCCATTAAAAAAAAAGCACATTGTCTTTACCGAGCATGATCAGAAATTTCTCTTACCTTTCTCTAAACAAAACATTAAAACATTTGCTTGGTTAGCAGTTGCATTTTAGTAAATTTCAGTAATCTATAAATGGCCTACATCTGTGATAGACTTAATAACTACTTGCATTACATAGGTTATTTTTAAATAGTATGCAATTTTGTCCAACAAAGTTGAATTTGCAGGGATTTGGTAGCTACAAAGGGTCCTAGAATCAATCCACTGGACATTCTGAGAGGTGACTGCACTTGGCGCACTATGGAAAATTACCACCCAACTGTCTTATTGGCTGGACCTACTAGGGAGAAGCAAATACATAGTTCGGGTAACATCTTTAACTAACAGAAGAAAAATACAGAAATGAAAACAAAGGCGCAGTGGAAGTTGGGAACTAAGGAAAACAACATTAGCCAAAGGTGGTTGGAGGTTCTCAAGTGAGTACATGACTGCAGACAAGGACTGAATCCCCCACTTCCATAATCTATTAGTAGCCTGTGGATCGGCAGTGAAGAGTAGGATCCCAGGAGTTCCTCCTTTATCCATTACTGATTGACAGGGCCCGTCTTGTGTAGGCCCAGTGCTCGTAATGACCATTGCTTTGAATTTATGAATGCAAAGGTTGTGTCATGCCCGGAAGATGGTATTTCCCGTCCTGTCTTCCACCAACTACATTCTTTCAAAACCCCTCCCCCCCCATTTCCCCATGTCCCCTGAGCTTTAGAGGGGAGTATAAATATCTTGTTTAAGGCTGAATACTCAGCCTTCAACTGCCACTGATTCTCAGTGCTATGAGCAGCATTCAGTGAACACATACAGTGATGCACTCTCCCTTCACCGGAAAGAAACACTTTTCTGACTAAGGCTGAGAAGGTTGTCTGTCTATGAATATATGCAGATATTTAGAAGCTAGTTCAATGCTATGCCAACTTAGCTAAAGAGTATTCAGTTCTCCCCTGCGACCTATGATTTCCCCAGTCCTTTGTCTTTGGCCATACTTAACAATACTAGGCATGAGTTTCCTCATATGGGGTGGGCCTCAAATCCAATTAGAGTATTTGGTGACTCTCAGAATAGCCATACCACTATTGCTTAAGTGGACTCACATAGGCTGCCGGGTGGCAATGAAGTTTGTAAACATCACAGTTGAGAAACATGATTGAAGTCTTCTTTACATAAGCAGTCTGCATAGTTCCTTCCAACACCAAGTATGCTAGTCACCGAGAAGCAAGTTATAGCTCAGTTCTTGGTTGATTTCTCTGTATCTTGCAACCAAGATATGTGGTGTCTTTAGCAATAGGGTGTTATCACCTAGTTTGCATGGGCAACCAAAGGAACGATAAGAACCTGTATTGTTTTGGGGACCACCAACTCATCATGGGCATGCCACAGCTGTTTTGTTTAGTATCCCATGACTTCTAGGAGAAATAGCATCTGACCATACAGGATATCTCCCTTTTAAATCCATTAAATTATATTCTGATTGTATTACAAGGTAGTAGGTTTCCATATAGCATTTTTCATACACTGTTAGCTTTGGTTAATCCTCCCCACTACCTCCTTTCCCATACCCCATTCTATTCCTTGTCCAAAGCTTTTCACTTCCCAAATCCCCTTCTCTATTTTTTTTTAACCCATTCTTGTTAATCCCCACCTGTTGTGATGGGAGCGGTGGGCTGCTTCCCACCACCCGACTAGCTTTACCCGAAATAATTACACAGAAACTGTTTTTTTTTTTTTTTTTTTTTTTTGGTTTTTTGAGACAGGGTTTCTCTGTAGCTTTGGAGCCTGTCCTGGAACTAGCTCTTGTAGACCAGGCTGGTCTCGAACTCACAGAGATCTGCCTGCCTCTGCCTTCCGAGTGCTGGGATTAAAGGCGTGCGCCACCACCGCCCCACCAGAAACTATATTCTTTTAAACACTGCCTGGCCCATTTGTTTTAGCCTCTTATTGGCTAATTCTCACATCTTGCTTTAACCCATATTTAGTAATTTGTGTAGCACCATGAGGTGGTTGCTTACCAGGAGAGATCTTAACCTGCATCTGTCTCGGAGAGGAGAGGCATGGCGACTGCTTGAAGCGTCTGCCTGACTCTGCTTTCTTTCTCCCACAATTCTGTTCTGTCTACTCTGCCTACCTAATTTTCTGTCCTATTAAAGGGCCAAGGCAGTTTCTTTATTAACCAATAAAAGTAACACATAGACAGATAACCCTCCTCCATCACCCACCCCTTTAAGGTCTTCTCTCCTCCTTTGGTCACATTCTACTCTACTGTTTCCCACAGGTACTTCAAGTTAAATACTTATAACTAAGGATTTGAAGCTAGTATCCACAAATGTCAGACCATCTTGTTTTTATGGGTTTCGATTACCTCACTCAGTTTAACTTGTCCACTTGAATCCATTTTACTGACAATTTCATTATTTATGTTTTCTTTATAGCTGAATATAATTCTAAATTCCATGTTAGTCTGTATTAATAAACAGTGTAAAAATTAATGAAAGCTTTGTGACATGTTTTAATAAACTAGTTTTCCTTATTCTTTGTGAGTTTTTTCTGGAACGTAGATGTCTCTGACATTTTTTAAGTTCCAGAAATATTTAATTGAATTTTAAATTTCAGTACACGAAATTTCATATTGAGAATAATTTATATTTGATAATACTTGATCTTTTTGTCAAAAATATGACTTATACAATGTATGTGAGCCTTTTATTTTTTAGTGGCATCACACTTATTTTTATATAGGTCTTATCTCTTTCTTGTTAAGTGTATTTTAGATGCTTCATATTCTTGGTTGCTGTTATTTCTGGTATTTTTCCTCTACTTATTTTGTCTTTATTATTTTTAGTTAGATATGCAATGGTGCTATAATGTTATTGCATATGTATCTGTATATTACAAAATTGTTTTGGTTTGTTTATTATTTATGTTTTTTGAGACAGAGTTTCTCTGTGTAGTTCGGTGCCTGTCCTGGAACTAGGTTTTGTAGACCAGGCTGTCCCAGAACTCACGGAGATCCATCTGCCTCTGCCTCCCGAGTGCTGGGATTAAAGATGTATGTCACCACCGCCCGACTCAAAATTGGTTTTATAATGAGGTGCATAGTCAAATTTTATACTTACTCGTACTTTTTCATCAGTCGATTATCTTAGGCACTGGAAATGTCTCCTTCACCTAACAAGACTCTGTTCTTGATCTTCCTTCCTTCACTGTATGAGCTCACTGCCTTTAGAAATGCTAAACAGGATCAAAGAGTAGCATTAATCAAGAACCAAAGGAGGCATTAGAAATCAGAAATTAGACTTTTGAAGAATGATTAATCTATTAATATTAATTATTATTAATCTATCGATCCAGTAAAGGTAAGTAATATTACTTGATCTAAGCCAGTAGTAAAGATATAATAGAGACAGAATAACCAGGAGGGTTGAAAGGGAGAAAAAAATTTAGGAGATAAATGCTAAGTCAAAAACGATGGTGTCAGGACCTCACTATCAGACTTCTCATATAGTCTCTAAGTGAAACAAGAAAATGGATTTCAAGAATAACAAAAGAATCAACAAATGGATTGATTTTATGTTTTGTTATTAGGCAATAAATAACCTGAAAATCTCAAACTGCTACCTGGTTGCCCTTGTCAAGCATGAATTTGATAGACCACCGCGGGAGAAAGCAGAAGAGCAAGCATTCTGTGAAAGACAGACCACAAAAAACAAGAAGACACTTTAGGAAACAAAACCTCAAAGGCCTTTCCTGTACAGTTCCCTAAGAGAGCATCTCTATCTCTGACATCTGAAGCTAGGCAGCAGCTCCTGCAGATAGGACAGACCATGTGACAGAGACGATCCTCTTGCCACTTTGTAGAGACATGAACCATCTAACTACTAGAGAATTCCCATGCCTTTAAGTATTGAGTAGTTCTTGTAGGCAGGGAGCCCGGTTCTAAAAACCAGACTCCTCTCTCCTAATTAGTGCCAGATCGTTGTTCAATTTTTTTCTTTATATGGCTTTTTTTTATATTTAAAAATTTCCATCTCCTCCCCTTCTCCTTCCCCTTCCCTCCCTCCCGTCCACTCATACCCCCCCTCCCTCCCTCTCCAGGCCAAGGAGCCATCGGGGTTCCCTACTCTATGTTAAGACCAAGGTCCTCCCAACTCCCCTCAGGTCCAGGAAGGTGATCAACCAAGCTGAGAAGGCTCCCACAGAGCCCATCCATGCAGAAGAATCAAAGCCCAGGGCCATTGTCCTTGGCTTCTCAGTCAGCCTCCACCGTCGGCCACATTCACATTCAGAGAGTCGGGTTTGGTCTCATGTTCCATCAGTCCCATTCCAACTAGAGTTGGTGATCTCCCATTAGTTCTGTCCCACCGTCTCCATGGGTGAACGCACCCCTCACGGTCCTGACTTTCTTTCTCATGTTCTCTCTCCTTCTGCTCCTCATCAGGACCTTGGGAGCAAAAGTATTTCCTTTTACACTACCCCTAAGGCGTGCCAAGTATAAAATGCAGAGACATGAAGGAGAAATGAATAGAAACATGATCATAATATATTATTACCTAAAGTTTATAGTCTATAAAAAATTAAGCAGACAAAAGAAAAATACATAGCATTGGAAACTTGTATTACTAATTGCATATTTTTCATTTCTTATCAGCTTGTCAATGTGAATCACCCACAGATAAAGGTGAAGAACTATCATTACCAACTAACTCCATATTTTTTGTTTATATTAGTGCTATTTAATTTTAATAGTATGCTCAGTTATTAAAAAATGGCATTTTCCTCCTTAGACATATTTCCCAAACATGGCTTTCCATTAATATTAGGGTTTCTCATTAATAGTCTCTTTGTTGTGAATGCTCCAGGTGTCTCTAACTTAGTAACTAAGTGGTGTCCTCTGTTCAAGAAGCCCTGAGAGTTGCCTTTCTGCTAACTTATCAGATGTTTGAAAGTATTGACCAGAAACTGTAGATTATGGTGGGAACTTAGCTTTGTCTGTTGCCATGAGACCTTGAACAGATAACTTCTTGCTTCCATATCCTTAAAAGGAGGGCATCTGCATATCCCATTTATTCTATTTGTTCTCACATTTGCTTAGGTAGTCCTGCTCTGCTTCATTCTATCCCAAAGGCTGATCGCTGGCTACCTAACTTCCCAACTTCCAGCTGGTGTTGGCCAATGGGAAGCACTTACAAGTGTTCTGAGGTTGGCAGGAGAGAAGCCATGTCTTTTTCAGGCTTCCTCCCCACATCAGGAGCATATCTCACCACTTGGTACTCTTTATGAGGATCGTCCCTGCACACACCTACTTCTACAGAGAGTGAATTCCACCGAACAGCTAAGAGGAGAACTGAGCCCCCTTGAAGGAGACATAAAGCAGATCAATAGGATCCCGGGTGCTTCTCAGTTCTTTTAGAAGAACAGAAACATGATAAATACTACGGGCTCACTAAGTGAAAAGGTTGTCAAATTTTAGTTTGGGGTTCATGCCAAGCTTCCTGTGCTATTATGACTTGAAACTTCATAAGGTTTTTATTAACATTTTAAGTTAAAATATGAATACATCATTTCCCTCCTTTTTCTTTTTTCCAACTTTCCTATACCCTCCTTTCATTCCTTCTTATACTTCTGGTTCCCCAAACACACATACACACACAACCTGCTGACTCCATTTACTGATGCGTGTACATGATTTCAGGCTGATCACTGGTACTGGCTAACCAATTAGGAGTATCCTCTATGGACGAAGACTCACATTCTCAGCCTCCCCGAGTTACTTGTAGTTCTTTGTCAAGTGATTCAGACCTTTGAATTTTCCTTTTTCCAAGTCTGCATGTCTACTGGTGATGCTCTACAAAATATGCTCAAGGAACAGGGACGGGAGGTGCAGGGCACTAAGAGACAGAAGACCAGAAAATGTGCTGTGAGATTGTGTCTCCTAGTTATTATAAGAAATCTTTACCCATGATAACTCAACAATATGAATGCCTGAAGAAATTTAATATAACATATTTCTAAAGTGTTGAAAGTCTGACTTGTGACAATATGCAAATTGTATCAGGGTTTATAGATAAAATTTGAATGGAACTCAGCCACAGGATTTTGTTGGTGGATGTTTTTCTGCTCTCATGTGATTAACAGTATAGAAACTTTTGTTGATCGTTGCTATGTAAATGGAAATAATAGTGGTAAATGCTGCCTTTAAATTGAGATTTCATTTTCAATGGGAGTGATGAGATCCTGGAGGCAGAATCCAGAGATGGGGTGGGACTCAACTATCAAGGAAGTAATATATGCTTTACATCAACAAAACTTGCACAGTTGAGTTACAGCCATAATATAGAAGACAGGAACCAAAGAATGGATTTATTAGTGAGCTTCTCTCATCACTTAATAATTAAGCATTCCTGCTTCTTATTCTAAATCTGTGGGTTTGTAGTTAGTTGGGAGTTGCCCGGTCTAAGGAAAGGATGTTTCTCTTCAACAGTTTTTGATCAATTGAGTTAAAGAGAAGATGGTGACTAATTGATTGTGGCTAAGACATGGAAATGACAGTCTAAGAAGCAACAGTCTGGTAATTAGTTCTTATAACCATAGAGAGCTTGTACTACTGGTGTTGTGTAAGAGGATATGAAGAAGTCAGTGCTAGATGTAGTCATGGGCTGCACTAGCCACTCATCATAGTACACCAGTGTAGAAAGAGAATGTTTAGCAAGTTAGTTTGTGAATCAGAAGTTACTCAGAACTCCTTCAGAGGCAACTGGGGGCAATATTTTACAGAGTGAATACTGGGCTGTAGTAGAGAAAGTATTTGATTGATTAAATCTGAGCTATGGCCTTACTTGAACTCTCTCAGTGGGAAGATCAAGAAAATGATATTAGGTCTTTCTGTCATGGGCCTTTAGTGGATAGGTACAGCATGCCTACAAGAGTCAGTATGTCAATTGCCAGGGTCTGTCAAAACCTATGAGATCCCATGGAGACCCTTCAAGAAGTTGTGTCTCAACCAAAGACTGAAGCTGATTGGAGAATGTGAGATTTAGAACAAAAGTGAGTTTTGGAGGATCAAATTTACTTTGGCCAAGATCTGCCAGGTACCACCAGAGTGGCCTGACACTGGGCAAAAAGGACCCACAGAGTCTTTTTGAAGGTAATGCCCCGCCGTGACAACTTGTTCACTTTGGAATGCTAGACTAGGGCAAGAGGAAGCTGGATGATGTCCTGGGCCTGAAGACTGAGGAGTTCTTGGAGAGGCAACCTCGGAACCAGGTCTTTAAGACCAGATCTTTAATATAGGTCTATTCACCATACCTGTGTATTAGCTGCAGTGCCACAGCGCTGTCTGCAAGCAGGTGGTGAACATCCCATCCTTCACTGTTGATCTCAGCTTCTAGAATCATGCTGACTTCTATTCTTCCTATGTGGTGGCTTCTCTCTTGGGTCCCATGAAGAGAAAGAATGACAAGAAAAGCCAGAATGGCACAGGGGCAGGTGGTGACAAGGAGGAGGATTAATTCCACCGCTCCCTATACTGGAGGATTGTCTAGTTTTCCAGGTGGCCAATAAGACAGAATTAACACTCTAAAAAGATTTAAGAGACCAGTGCTCGTCTGGCTGTCTTGTCTGGGCTTTGGGTGTCTTTTAGGCTACTTACAGAAAATAGGGCTGGTTCGCTTCATGTCCTTTTGTTGGGCCCAGGGATTGGAAACTACTTCTTTCTTGCCCCATGGAAGCTGTGAGCTGCAAGATGGACCCCATGAATCTTTTTCATGACTATAGTCCTGGTTCCTGTGGTCTAACAGATGCTTAAAGATTAGCCAAATTAGTGAATATGCAGTGACATTATCAACTAAAGTTGAGTTTTATATTCTCTTATTGGTTGTGTGTATTTTCCAGTATTTTCTCCCAATTTGACCTGAGAAAACTTGTGTCCTGAATGTTTCCTTGCTTTAGTTTCTTTAATTGTGTGTCACCTACTCTTGGTTCCAGTTTTCACAAGTCCCAAATCCAAAGTGTTTACAAACTTTATTTTTTCTAAGTTTGGCATATGTTTATTTAGTGCCAAAATGGCCCTAACTTTAAGTGATATCAGTTGTTTTATGGTACTAATGTTTCTGATTTAGTAAAAGTAGTCATTCTTTATAGCACGCTATGCTTGAATTCTGTGTGCTTCTCAAGGGCATGTGAATATTATGCCTTTTGGGGAATATCTGCATTAGTACCTTTTAAAATCAGATCATCTGACTTTGAAGATGCATTTGTTTCCAAGGGTTTTCAATATAAAATTTTGTGTCCACTTTTTCATTTCAGAAACAAAATACCTGAAATAAAAAACCTAAAAATGTTTACTTTGGTTCACAGTTTGACAAGTTTCATTTCATAGTTCCTGTGCACTGTTGGCATGGCTAGAAGCACGTGGCAGAATGAGGTCTTTGGTTTCTGGTTTTGCCAGAAAACAGATGGAAGGAGAGGAAGGGCCATATTGCTAAAATATCCTTCAAGAGTGCATACCCAGAAACCCAACTACTGCACACCCCCAACAGTGTTATGGCTCTTAACACATGAGGCTTTGGAGAATATTACTCAATCGGTAGCAATAATAATAATACCCATCATATCGAGTGGTTGTGTGGACTCAGTTACTACAGTATTAAAATACTCAAGCTTGACACATAGGAAATAATAACCTTTGTTTTTCTAACCATGAGACTCTGATTTCTTTGATACAGTGAGAGTGAGTTCTCTAACTCCGTCTTATCTGAGCCCATGTGGTATCTTTTAGAGTTTATCATAGAATCTGCATGATGTGTGTTGTGTCTGTATCCTATGGCCCAAGGGTCAGGATGGAGAACTTAGTAGGATCCTTGAGGTGCTATAGTTTTTGAACCTAACATCTTTGCTCTAGAGTTTGCTGCACATTCTGAGATCTTACCTAGAGCTGAGAGAGACACTCAGCTCTGGTTAGGGACTCAAAGCTGTTCTTTGCATGGGACATGGTACCACAGGATTTTATTCTTTCTTTAAAACCTGCTTCTCCAGTTGCTGTTTCTTCTCCTAAATCCACACACCAGTGGGTGTAAGAGCCAGCTCTCAGCTGAGACTCCACGGGACTTTTCATGCTGAGCCTCTTACATCACTGAAGAAGGCTATTTTAGAACCTTCAGTTTTGGTTTTCTTTGATTTTGGTCTTCCATTTTAATATATATAAACATTGGATATAATTAGCTCTAGGTGGCTGTGAATTTTCTGCTTTCTCTTTACAGTTTTGTTCTTAACGGGCACAAAACAAAACAAAACAAAGCAAAGAACAAAATATCCAGAGACACTTGAACTCTGGAGATACAGTTTCTGGTTTGGAGGAAAAAAATAGCACTTTTGTTAGTCTGTTTTTTAAATCTATCTTGCCTTTGGATTTTATACAGTATTAGTGGTCTTCTTCCTAAGCTGGAAGTATATGCATGTATTATATGTATGTGACCTATTGAAACCCCATGGACTTGCCCTCACCAAGACTCATTGGCTCTTGCCATAGTGAAGTGTCAGATCTGTCCATGGCAGAAGCCAGCACTTAGCTCCTAGTGTGGCTCCATTCTTCAGGGACCAGCATGACTAAGTGGTAAGTTGAATGGACTGGCTCCCTTCCATCATGTGAGGAAAAGAGTCCTCATAGGATTCATATTCTGGCTGTAGATTACGCCTCCCAAAGAGGAAAGTTCAAGCTACATCACTTTCTTTGATTACTCATGGTTAATTTTTTGTGTCTTATTTTCTGTGTGATTGCTAAGGTGTTTAATTATAGTGGGAAAAATATGTGATGGTTTTACTATTATATCGCTTAGAAAAAAGTCTCATTTATAGCATTATCTGGTTTAATAAAAAGGTATGTGTCCCCACAAGAGAGTTCAGAGGAATTCAGAGAAAAGGATGAATATACTTGGGTTATTTATTTATTTAAGATTTCTAGGAAAGTCAAAAGATTATCTAAGAATTGAGGTCCACCAAGTACCACGGTGAAAGACCTCCATCAATTTATATGCACTGATAATTCATTGCATATAATTACCTTTTTTTCCTACATAGATTTCTTGAACATGTAATGAGCCATAGACCTGTCGGTACAGAAAATAAATGAAAGAAACATGAACAATTTCTCCTTTCCTAGAGTTTACATATGGAGAAAACAGACAAAATAACATAGTGTAACTTATTAGAAAATTTAAGAGTTGTGGAGAAAAGGAATGAAATATTGTTGGGAATGCTGGGGAATGGGAGATTGCAATCTCCTCTGTATAGAAATGATGTCTTCAAGATGGTGACATGCAAGATAATATTTGAAAAATCGGAGGAAGCAGGTCACGCTGGTTTCAGAGCAGAAACACTCTAGAAGAGGAAATAAGATACCACCCTATCTTATTTTATTAGTTTTTACACTCTGAGTAAAGCTGCACAGAAAAGTTTCTGTTGGTCCCTGAAATCACTGTATGTCATGTAGCTCAAATGCTCTACAGACTTCAGCATGACTATTGATGCTTGTAATACAATTTAAGTAAGCCTTGGAGCCGCACAAGGAGAATGTGCACAAATCAGTACCTCCCATGACTACCCACTGATTTAGCACCTCCAGGGGCTGGGTGAGAAGCACAAGCAGACAGACTGTGTAGTTTACACAACACACACAAGCTCTGGAAGTTGACAGATCTGTCCGTTTATTTAGTTTTTAGACCAACGCATCATCTCTTTCGATTTGCATTCCTTCCTCACTCTCAATGGCTGTGTAGTGGTCTGGGTGTGCATTCTGATTTGCTCTCTAATCTCCACATTGATCTGCCTCATAAAACAGAGGAAAATGATCTAAAAAGGAATCAGAAGCTTTTGCTTCAGGAGTCTGAATGGTTTTATTAGGCAGCTTCAGTATGAAAGTAGATTGTTCTCTGGGCTTATTACCATTGTCTTTAAAGAGGAACCTCGCAAATATCGTTTAACATGTGCCTAGTTCTACTCGAAACAGGCATTAATAAAACAGTATTTGGTTTTCAGAACAATGAACTAAAAATAGCTGAGAGACAATACTCCCATTTGGGAAAAATTACTGTGAACTGATTTTTTTTCTTTTTCTTATTCTGAGCATTGCACAAAGCAAAACCAATTCACAGTAACTCAGTGTATATTCTCAAAGAGACATCTCCAGCCATTTTCTCCTGGACCCTGGAGACCTCATTATGCTACCATTACAAACAGACCGGCAGCAAGTTTATGCCTCTGTGCTGGTGAGTTAAGAGAGTGGCACAGAACTTGCTATGCAGATACATTTACTAGTTGCTGCCATATATACACACATGCCTGACATATATTACCTTATGGAATAGATGTGTTTTTCAAACAGTCTGCCTGAGTTTGAGTGTATCTTTAACGCTTCACACCAGCGACTCACTGAGCATGGTTAGCAGAATCAGGGAGGTTTAGAGGTCTTTGTAGAAAGTCTGTCTTCTCTCCCATCCTATTTTGCTATATGCTTTGAAGAGGAATATGTCTTCTACATGCACTTACCTGTTCCCATGGAGGCTAAGTATCTCCACTGAGGATTACTTTCAGAAGCACATGGGAGGTCTCTGAAATGCTGGACTGATGCCCAGGCTGAGCGCTGTGCTAAAGCTTCCTGCTCAGGAGTGCAGAGTCAAGGCTGAACTTGAGTTCACGATGCCTTCCACCATGACCTCTGTTCACATGTAGGTCTGTGTTCACATATAGATTTCTGTTCACATGTGGATTTCTGTTTACATGTAGGTCTTTGTTCACATGTAGGCCTCTGTTGGCATGTAGATTTCTGTTCACATGTAGGCCTCTGTTGACATGTAGGTCTCTGTTGACATGTAGGCCTCCTTTCCCATGTAGATTTCTGTTTACATGTAGGACTCTGTTCACATATAAGTCTCTGTTCACATGTAGATCTCTGCTCACATACAGGTCTCTATTTATATGTAGGTCTCTGTTCACATGTAGATTTTTTTACTTGTAGGTCTCTCACATGTATATCTCTGTTTACATGTCAGTCTCTCATAGGTAGATCTCTGTTCACATATAGGTCTCTATTCATGCATGGGTCTCTGTTCACATGTAGGTCTCTGTTCACCTCCAGGTCTCTGCTCCCATGTGCAAACTCTCCTACGGACATTGAAGATGAGATTGATGATAATTTTATACTCTCTTTTTACACAGCAACTGATTAAGTAAAGGAGTATTTTAAAGATATTACACCGAGAGATTAAAGTACTGTAAAATGTTTTGGGTTTTAGGGATTCAAAAGCCATGTCGGCAAAATGAAGCATACATATATAATGAAATCTTTGGTTCAAACACAACAGCTAATATGGGAAACAAATCCTGTAAATAAGGACCCACTTTAGTTTGCTGGATCACCTTGACTCATTTTTATATACAAATGGAGACTTAGCATTGATGCTTAAAGTTGAGGTGGCAGAGAAGGGTGAGATGATCCACTTACTTAATTCCAGAGAAGAAGAGGTTCACATCTGGAGAAAGCCATGCACAAATGTCTCCCAAGAATTTTCTGGAATCATAAAGCAGGGAGGGATTGGAGATACACTCACATCTTATGGCTTTAGGCTCTTGGTGGCATGTTGTTACAGATATATGAAAAGAAGAGATTGAAATTATAATGCGATATATTATGAATGTCAGATGAAAGACAGCTAGAATAAATAGTGCAGAAGTTCAAAGTGGAGGATGCTAATTGAGTTGAAACAGAGGGGAAGATACTTTTGAAGGAATGGGAGTTAAGATGTGAGTTTTGTAGAAGATCTCTGATAGAGAGTCATCATCCAGTCTGTCAGGTAGTGTGCCAGATAAGCATTTATTTTCTTTTAAATCTTCATTCAGCTCCTAAAAAATATCAAGGTAGATCATGGGTTGTCTGAATATACAGATCATTGAGACATGATGTCTGTCCATAGAACATAAAGAATAATTGGGAAAAATCAGAAGTAAGTAATAATAACACTGGGCAGTGGCATGACTCTAGAGCCCTAAGAGGGATTCACTGATTTCCCTGGAAAGGAGAGATAGAAGAGAGCTCCTGGGTAAACTGTGGGTGGGGGTGGGGGTAGGGGGTAATGGAATGGGAATTTGAGGGACTAGTTGGGTGGGCTGGGATCTGGAGGCAAGTTGGGGGAAGGACAGAGGGGGAGAGTAAAGAAAGAGTTGTCTTGATGGGGGAGCACATTTCAGGGTTAGGGAGAAACTTGGTAGTAGGGAAACTCCAAGGAATCTATAAGGATGGCCCCAACTAAAACCTCTAGCCATAGTGGAGAGGGTGCCTGAACTGGCCTTCTACTGTAATCAGATTGATGATCTGACTGGTGATCCAAATTGTCGTCAGAGGGTATTAATCCAGTAACTGATAGAAGCAGATGCAGAGATCCATAGCCAAGCATTGAACCGAGTTCTAGAAGTCCTCCTGAAGAAAGAGAGAGGGATAGTAAGAGCCAGTGGAGTCAAGATCATGATAGAGGAACCTACAGGGACAGCTGGCCTGAGTTCCTCGGAGCTCATGACTCTGGGCCAACAGTTAAAGGAGCCTGCATGGGATCAACCTAGGGCCTCTGCTTGTGTGTGACAGTTGTATATCTTGGCCTGTTTGTGGGGCCTACCATGAGATCAGAACCTGTCCCTGGCACTTAACTGGCTTTTGGGAACCTGTTCCCAATGCTGGATCACCTTGCCTAGCCTATATGCAGCAGCAGAAGATCTGTCCTACCTCACCTTGATTGACCATGCTTTGTGCAAGCCCAGGAGAGGCATGCCCCTTTCTGAATAGAGATGGAGGAGGAGTGGATGGGGAGGCAACCAGAGGAGAGAAGGGAAGGGAAAGTGTGGTCAGTATGTAAAATAAATGAAAAAAAGTTAAATAAATAATAAGAAATGCATATGGAGAAATACATGAAGGAGTAATTCTGTCTGCTTGGGTTGTTTAAGGGATGATTTCACTATACACTTGACATTTGAACTGAGTCTTGAGGGTGTATGACTTTGGCTAGGTGGAGAATGACATATACTCTTTCAGTGACAGGGAGCAATGTAAGCATCCTGTGAGGTTTGGAGCATGTAAGCATGTAGGACATGGCTAAGTCTGGTGTGCTGAAGCTCAGGGAAGCGGTAGGAGGCTAGAATGCCATTTGAGGTCAGGGGTTGAATGGGGTGAATGGAACTGGTTTCTGAGTGGGTGAGCATGATTGGATTTACTTTGTCAAAGTATTATATTTGAATAAAGGGGTGGAAATTAAAGAGAACTCCTGGTTAACTTTGCCTAGTTTCTCTGTGGCAGGTGCGTTTTCAGAGATAGACACACCTCGCTTCCTATCCCCACCTATGGGTGGAAAAAAGCTGTATCAGTTTCACAGGATATTACTGGAAAAACAAGGCTTGAAACCATCACATCTGACTGCAGAGAAAACATGGAGTCTTAACTGCTATATTACGCTGATCTGATTATGAAAACAAGAACAAAAAAAATCCAAGGTAGAAATGAGATCTCCAAATAGGAAAGTGAATGCCAGGACGATAACATAGAGATGGAATCCAAACCCCTGTCGGGAGCTTTAGAGGAAAGGTGAAGGAGATGAAGCAGTTCCATTGCTTGGATTGACCAAAAACAGCACAGATCCTGACTAAAAGAGATACACCAATCTACCAGGAAAATAAGAAAAATATAGCAGCTTCTCAGTATGTTGTGGCAGCTTTGCCCTTAACATGCACCTACCAAACTTGTGACACTGACCTACAGGGTTCCCTACTATGTGGGCTGAATAAATTCAACCATGATATATTATGCCTCCCCCCAAACTGATTGCAGAAAAGAGGGCTAACATATCTATTGATTAATCCACTGCTTGGTGTCACCTTTGGTGAACATCTGGGAGGCTTAGTGAGTTTCACTTTTGATTAGTTTCTTTGCCATTATACGACACCACATTTAAGAAATGAGTCGAGTCTCAGGAATATACAGCCAAAAGGGCAGGCAATAACAACATCTGTGGCTGTTTCAGGGTTGTAAAAGCCTTCCTAGCCCCTGGCATGTGCATACAGATTGCTGAATTTCATGAAATAATAAAAATAATAATGTTTTGTATTGGAATCATGCCTCACTCAGCTTTCACTGCTTTCCCACAAAGAAAAAGATTACAGAAGCCAATATGCATAGGCACTCCAGGGTGATTATGTGATTATTAATATGGCAGTATGTGCACCTCTGTGGTACTGCGTCTGGTGTTTCCCAACTGCTGATGGTGTGTTCGGAATAGAAATACAAGGATGACAGGGAGTTCAGAGGAGCAAAACCACATGCGGTTTTGTTCTTGTTGTTTTTTATATTTTTGAAACCAGCTGAGGAAATGCTGTTTTCTTTTCTGTGGGCTGACCTATTTAGAAGTCAACTCCACTTTGCTAAGCCCTATGCTCACACGGTGCTAATACATTTCCTGCTTTGTTTTAAATTTATTTGTGCATCTTTTCTGTGTTTAGTTGTTTCTGTGTATACTGGTTGATGCTTCATTTGCAGCTAACAGAAGGCAGAGGCTGTCTCCTTACCCATGTGACATAGCATGGCTCAGGTAGGAAGAGAGGGGGAAGCTAGATGAAGAACTCTTCTTGATGGATTTAGAATAAATGATACATGAAGACCTTCAATGCTGCCTAGAGAATCATTTATATACAAAACTTGCCCATTTTGACTACAGTATATTATGTATCTAATATGGTATGAAAAGGTAAACATGCCCCGACAATGCTGAAGCATGCATTTTATATTGCATTTTATATATGTGTTTATATTGGGTTTCATGGTCTAAATTGATGAGAATGACTAAGCAGGTCACTTCCTCAAGGGTCAGGTTCCACCTAGATAGAAACTTGGATTTCTGGATTCAGAGTTCAGTGTATTAACCATTGCACTCTAAGAACTGGTGCATATAATCTGTTATAATATATGAAAAATTTAAAGAGAAAGATGCTTTTGTTTTATGTCTATCCCAGAAAGCATTTGAAGAATAGCTCCTGGTAGCTGTATTTTTATTTTTATGCTTGCCCTGATAAACACTTTAAATTATAATAATTTATTCCAGCGTTATAAAGAGCCTAAAGTCTGAAGATGCAGAGTAGCTTTTTCAATCCATACTCTTAGTAAAACAATCATTGAATGCAGGTGCTTCATGACTATATAAGCCTTTCCCCATGTACTGAAACAGGTTTAGCCCCAAAGGAAACTCGGCGGTATATAAAGGACCCAGAGGTAAAAGTCTAAGTATTTCCATAGATAGAATATAGAAGCCATTTACAGATTATATAAAGTTCAGCAAAGCTCTCCCCTAGATGCTGCCTTTGTGGTCAGTATTTAAATGTATCTTTTCCCACATCAGCATGTATCCATTTCATGCCCCCATGAATTGGAAAAGATAAAATCATTTACACATACTATTTGAATGGAAAAATACAAAACAGTGGCAAGTAAAGTCACTGGCATCAATTTATTTAAATTCAATATTTTTCAAGCCAATTCCACACACCACTATTATATTAGTTACCCATCTCTTTGCTGTGACTAAAGACCAATAAAAGCAACTTAAGAAAAGGCTTATTATGGCTTTCAACTGATGTGGGATGTCCTTCTGTATACGTGTTGCTTTTATTGGTTAATAAATAAAACTGTTTTGGCTATGATTTTGCAGAATAAAGCCAGGCGGGAAATCCAAATAGAGTAGCTAGAGTCAAGGAGATGCAAGCCAGCTGCTGAGAAAACAAGACATGTAGGAAATGAGGTAATGCCATGGCCACATAACAATACATAGACTGGTAGAGATGAGTTAATTTACGATGTAAGAGCTAGCTAGAAATACACCTGAGCCATCAGTCGAACAGTGTTTCTATGTGAGTATTTGGGTCTGGGTGGCTGGGAAATGAAAGTGCAGTCTCCATTTACATTCAGTTCCATTGGATGTAATTCATTATGGCAAGAAAGAGATGCCCCTAGGATCAGGGGGCAGCTGGTCATACTACTGCCACAGTCAGGAAACAGAGACAGGGCTGTTGCTCTGCTCTCTTTTCCTGTGTGTTCAGTTCAGGACTCTGCCCTGTGGAATGGTGCTGCCCGCCTTTAAGATGCCTCTTCCTGTCTTCCCACTTCACCCTCAGTTGACTAAGTCAGAAAATCCCTCACAGACATACCCAGAAGTGTGTTTCCATGGTGATTTTAAATCCTGCCAAACTGATGATCAAGATTTACTGTCACAATTAGTGGCTGAGCATCTGTAATGTGTAATTTTATTGTACTTGGCACTGAAAGCAAAACGGGTTGGTTGCTTCTCTCAGTGAGCCCAACACTCACCTTACATTGGAAAAAGAAGACCTAGGTAGCAGTGCCTAGTCCCTTTTTGCTTATCCATTCATCAGGTGTTCAGCTCTGACACCAACTGCCAACGTTGAGTAAGTGTTTTCTTTGGGGCACACTCCCCAAAATTGATTGAGTGAAACCAATATATAGTAGGTCTATTTGGGAAAGTAAAGTGTGCAGGTGTAATCCCTAGAATGAGAATATACAAATCTTGGACAAATAATCAGAGCACAACACTGGGCTTAAAATATTATTAGATTAGAACGTTCATGCAGTTGGTGGAAAGTTCACAGGTGAACACTTGAGTTTGCAGAATACTTAAATTCTCTGCAAGACAGGAGGCATTTTCTTGAGTTTTCATTTATATCAGGTAGCAGAGCACTAAACTTGCTGATATGCAGGTAAAATCAGTCAAAGCAATGAGCAACTATGTATTAATGTGCTCAGGCAATTCCAGAGTTTTCCCTGAATCCTCTTATTGGATTGTGTTTAACTTTCCAGCAGAACTACAGTGTTAATGAAGATTGAAATTCTATTCCTTAGTATTTTCTGCCCATTGTCATTTCTTTGTGTTATCAGTAATTCTGGATGGCTAGTCCAAATATTCTGGGGTTTTCTCTCTTGAAGTGGAAGTCTCACCTTTAACTTTATTTATGTCCTTAGAGCAGTGGTTCTCAACCCTCCTAATGCTGCAACCCTTTAATACAATTCCTCATACTGTAGTGAACCCCAGACATAAAATTATTTTGTTGTTGCTTCATACCTGTAATTTTGTTCCTGTTAAGAATTGTAATATAAGTATCTGATATGCAGAATATCTGATATTTGACCCCTGTGGAAGGGGTAATGACCCACAGGTTGAGAATTGCTGCCTTAGGTGAATGAGAAGCTATTTCCTTTAGAATACTCTAGTGCTACGCAATCACGTTGCCAGCTTTCCCCTAGGTTCATCTATTTGTATACCTTCATTAGCAGTAGATATTTTATTGCTCTCGTGCGGTGGTGGGTGGGGCCTCCCTCACTACTTCTGAGCGATCTCCAGGCTACATTCAGGAGAGGAGACAGATCTCTGAAATGTAGACACAGCAGTTTCTCCATGCCCTAGGTTTCACTCTACATGGGTGATGGGATACAGAACACCTCATGTCTTGGAGAACTATGTAAGAGATAACGAATGTAATTCTTTTCCTCTCCGCTTCTTCTACTGGCCTACAAATTTCTTTCCTCTAGGGAGTTAGAAAAACTGAAGAGGCAGCTCTCTTTTCAACTTCTGTATGTGGATCTTTAGGGCTTGGCTCTCTAAGTTAGGTTTCCAGTACTGAGAAGCCAGTACTTCTTATTTATCAAAGAAGCTTGATTCTTGGAAATCAAAATACCCTGGCTTCCAAAACTATTGTTTCCCCCCCCCCCCCGAGTTTTAAAAAATGTATTTATAAATTCAATTGACTCAGATTTACAGTTGTATCTACCTTTCTATTTAGGAAACAAGTGTCAAGGGATGCGGTGGGTTAAAGGACAGAAAGAGAGTGCTTGGCTTCAGAATTCCATTTCTCTTCTGCATTATACTACATACTACGGGTTTTTCTCTATGTAGAAATCACATACCACCCTGCTCTCCTGACCCTTCCTCCAAATTGAGGTATTATTCACTCATTGTCCATGATCTTTCTCTATACACGATTGTGTGGGTGTAGAGTCACCCAGCCTTCTTCCTCTGGGGTTGCAGTGTCAGTGGGAGACCTGTTTTCTGACAGAAGTTCTCACTTCACTAATCTGGAAGCACTGTCTTCCTACAGAATCTCTGTTGACTCAGTTTTCTATGTTCACAGTCATAAGGGTGGGAACAGCTTCTCTGATGAAGAAAAAGCAGAGAAGCAGCCTTTACAGAAACTGCCTCTGGAACCATTTCATGATGTCTCCTGGTACTTTGACTCAATGTCCTGTTCTCTGCAGAGTTCTCTTTATTTCCTATCACTGTGCCAACAGTACTTGAGAAAGCAACATAAGGAAGAGTTTGTTTTTAGCTCACAGTTTCAGAGATTCCTGTTCATGACCATCTTGGCACTGGGTCACGGTGGAGAATATCAATGGAAGAGGCCACAGAGTGCACAATGCTGTTTCCCTTCATGGAGGCCAGGAAAACAAAAGAGCAAGGAATGTAGGTGGAGGCCACTTGTTCATTCCTGGTTGTTCAGCCCCGAAATAATCACATAGAAAATATATTATTTGTTATACTGTTTGGTCAATAGCTTAAGTGTATTTCTGGCTTACCTATCTCCATTAATCTGTGCTTCACCACAAGGTCATGGCCTACCAGCAAAGTCTCGGCAGACTCCAGTGCAGGTCTTTGGCAGCAGCTACATGGCTTCTAAGGAAGGGGCTGACACACAGTACACCCTAAAAAGCGCTCTATTTGTGATTTACTTCCTCAAACCAGGCCACTCCCAGTTCACTCTAGGTCTAAATTCATCAATGCATTAGCTAGACCCTCCACGATCCAATTCTCTCTCAAACCCCGTGAGCTTCCACGCAATCTTTGCATAGTTGAGTTGTGTGGGAACACTCTTCATATTCAAACCACAGCAGTCCTGACTCTAGTTTTGAACTCATACAATACTCCATGAGTCTCACCAAACCTAATAAAATCTACAGTGTAATTCTCAATATTCCTAGAGGCCATGCAGAAAGAAAAACTTGCCTTTTAAATGTGCTTAGCAGCTCTTTACATTTCTATTAGACTAGGGTTTTTTTTTATGATTACCTCCTGAACTAGAGGCACTGTATAATGCTAGGTTAGGGATTTCTTTTTTTTTTTTTAAAAAAAAAAATCATTTTAGAGTATTTTGAGTGCTTTAAATAAATGCAGGTTTCTTCTTACTTTCTCTTTTCTATTCCCCTTAGAAAATAAAAGTCAAACGAGTATACCTTTCCAAGGGACCTGTCAAGAGAGGTGGTTTTGGTATTGGGGAAAGGGTTCAGTTACATGATGTCATTGGTGCTTAGAACTTGCGTGAACAGTTGTGATCTGTTGACGTTCAGTTTTTTTTTATGTCAATCCAAATTGGCATCTGTAATGGGTAAGTCTTCACACTGTGTCTTCTATGTCATCCACCAGGCCTCTTTGTGTTCCCAGTGCTACTCTACACCTCTTAGGATTAAAAGACCTTTCAATTCATCTAGTCTTTCCCATTTTCCCTCCAACAAATTTTATTGCAATATTATATGTGCTTATCAGTGACTGTATATTTTCAGTCACGTGGTATACTAATGGAGCCCTTCTTTTATGTAGAACTTGAATTGTTTCACCATCATTTGCTGAAGACATTTCCTCTCGCTGACATGATGATACCTTTGTCAAATGTCGGCTGGACACGGGTTTAGTATGTGACAAAGCATTTCCTAGGGAGATGCACCACACATGTCTACTCAGCTCAGATAGGACGCCCATTACAGAGTATGAACACCACCAAAGTCCAAAGTCCAAAGTCGCTGCACAGCCTGCAGAGAGCTCAACTGATTAGAGCATGCCTTATCCAATGAACTCTGCTCTAAAGCTCTTCCAGGGAGCTCTGCTGGTTTCGTGATGTGGGATTCCCCTCTGTATACTATGAATATGATTTATTACCATTGTTTAATAAATAAGCTGCTTTGGCCTTTGGCAGGGCAGAATAGAGCCAGATGGGAAAAACTAAACAGAGTGCAGGGAGAAAGAAGGCAGAGTCAGGGAAAGGCCATGTAACTGTGGAAGGAGAAAGATGCTGGAACCTTACTGGAAGCCACAGCCTCGTGCTTATGAATAGAAATGGGTTAATTTAAGATGTAAGAGGTAGCTAGAAATATGCCCGAGCCATCAGCCAAGCTGTTGTAATTAATATAGTTTCTGTGTGATTATTCGGGTATGGGCAGCCAGGAGACAAAGTGCAGTCTCTGTTTACAGTTTCTGCTTCTTCCGGGTAACTGGTGTGCTCTCAGAGTCTTTCTTGCTGTTTCGCTTGTCTGAGATTGAGCTCTGGGCAGGTTTATTGCTTACTCTGGCAGGGAGTGGCCTAATGAACATCATCAGATCATCAGTTTAAGGGACTTCCTGATGCTCTTTGGAGTTGTTTACCTCCATGTTAAAGAGCAAAAGAGCGTCCCTGCAGGATAGAATGTTTTAATCTTGGGGGAAACTTATACAGCAAGGTTATAGCTGAACACCACCGGCCTGTATATCTATCCCTTTGTCTCCACTAAGTCTTATGTCACAAACCTTTCTTCCTTGTTTACAATTCTTTAATTTGTAAACATTTGTCTTGTAACTTCAATTTCCCCCTGAATCATTAAACCCAAGTATAGAAATCAAATAGTAAATTCAACAAGCCCTTCTTTATCTGTCGTTTTTCTTGTCCTCCCTTTAAAGAAAAAGGAGACCTTTTCATTTTCAAAATCACATATCCCAACGTATATGACAACGTAATATTTACTTTGGTCACCTTAAAATTTATTAATAATATATTTGAAAATTGAAAATATGAATGTGAGGATTTCTGGATAACATGGTAACCATTCTACCTTGAGACAAAGAAATGTTCTAAGGCAATTTAGGTAACTTAAATGGGGGTATAAATGGGCCCAAACTTATGAGACTTTAGGGAAGAAATTTCATAGAGTGAACTTCATCTTATCATGGTGTTATTTTTATTGTTTTGATGAAAATCATTATGAGGATATATTTATATATTTACATCCATTCTTGTTAGAATAGAATAGGAATTTACCAAGTGAATACAAATGGAGGAGAACTAAAATTAATTTAAGAGAGGAATAAGTAGAATATTTTCTAGAATAAGCAATGTGCGACAATGTTAAAAATTTAACATGAATTGAAATTTTGTTATTTATTCCATAAGATATTTACTAGGAATGAAAGATAAAAATGCTTATGGCCAGGGTAGAAGAAGTTCATCTCATTTTGACCCTTTGGATCCTGAAAATGCAGAAAATGTACCAGCCTGTCTATAGATACTCAGCTTGACTGTCATCCCATAAATTATCAATGGGCTAGCTTTTATCTCTGTATAAAGGATGTGCTCTGAGGTCACATGAGTGTCTCAGGCTGGAAGATTTGAATTTTCTCACTGGCACTTGTGATTTTTCTAAATAATAAATCTGAATCCAGGGTAACACATACTTTGCATTAAAAAAGTTTAAATTGTATTTTTACAGCAAGAAAAGGTATGATATTTAATATCTATGAAGGACATATCTCTCTGGTTATTCACACTGGCCATTCTAACAACAGACAGGTTGTGTGATCTGCCCTGGTAATTTTTCCCACCTGCAATGTATCTGTGGAAATCACCTGAGGAAACATAAACAGGCTGTGATACCCCTGCCAATCTTTTGAAAGCGTGACACTCATTTCTTGGCATTTAAAGATATTGTTGTAAAATCCAGATGTTTGTGCTAATATGCATTGTTTAAAGTCATGTGTACATGTGGGGGAGAAAGACAAAAGTGAAAGTCCATGAAGGGGGGTGTGGGTGTGTACCTGAGGGGGTCTGAGGAAGCTGGATGTGGACGTCAGAGGTAGGTGTAATAGTATTGCATTGTTTACATGTATGAAATTAGAGAATACAATTTGCTTTCTAACCTGGAGAGTTTGAGAAGGAAAGTGGGAAGTCGGGTACTTTTGTTATGGTGAATGAAGTCATCATTTCTTTGATCCATGATTCAGAGTACCAATTTTTCTCATGGGTCAACAGATCTGTGGGTTCACAGATAACCTTAGTGAGTAGAAATGGCTATCAGAAATAGATCTCAAATATCATGAGGCTATCTGAAATAACATGGGTTTTTTGCATATATGACTGTGTCCGGGGAGAAGCCTCATAGATATCAAAGTGTTTCTAAGTGACTCAAAAGCTGAGCCCATGTCCAGAGTGGAGGTAGCAGTGATGTTTGATCTTGAGTCCAAGGCCAGTTTTCCACTTGGAGTTTCTCGCTTCCCATCTTGAGAAGGCTCAGCTGTAAAGGAAGGAAAGATAGGTAAGCAGCACCAGACACCCCTGTATTACTGGGAATTCCTGTGGCCCTCCAAGTGGGGTGTTTTGCTTTGATTTTTGTTTTGTTTTGCTTTTCTCAAGAGTCAGCAAATGCTTAGAATCTTAAAGGAATTCTTTAAGGAGCATTTCCTCAGGTCCAAGGAAAGTGAGTTGTAGAAGGAGTATTTCAGCTTAGTCCATCAAAGAATGGTCCATTTGTTTTCAAAAGGCTGAGCGTGGGTTTAGGGTTTTTAAATATTTCTTATTTCCTGATACTTTGTACATCAGAATCATTAAACTCCTTCAGCAGTAGAAGTACATTTGTACAAAAGTAGCAGATTCAGTTGTTAAATGCATAAACACAGCCCCTGATTAACTGCACAGCTGCTGTGAGTCTGCATAAAGAGCAGAATTTGGTTCTCTGTGAGTATGATTCTGTGAAGCCAACATGATAAAATAGGGAATTCTGAAACTGGTGCATGGGAGAGTTCATGACAGAAATTTTGAAAAATGACTCCCACACTAACATTATTGGGATAACTGTCTCCCAGGGTCCTGGAAGTTGGATGGGCATGTCATCTCCCCTTGTCTTCCAGGGGAGGAGGAGTTAAGAGTGACCAGGCAGAGATGCCGGCTGTCTTCAGTGACATGGATTTGCTGGCTGATGAGGATCCTTTACCAGTGTTGCAGTGTTGTGAAGCCCTTTCTTCTCACTTCTTACTGGATATATTGTAGATGCTGGTAAAGTTCTGGAAGAAAAGCCAAACCTTCCATGGAGAGGTGTAGCACCTGTGAGTCGGGCAAGGGACTGGGGATTAAGGAATACAAGAGCTGGGGGTTCTTCATGAAGAAGGAATGCTGAATGCCATTTATTCAAGCTTAGAGCAAACCTTATATACCTAACTGCTTCACAGTGGAAATTATCAGGCTCAAGATGGAGCACACAACTCCCCTATAGCTAACCACCAGGGTGGGCAGAGGGAGCACAGGAACAAACAAGATATTTTGCCAGAAACTGCAAGCATCCTCAATATGAACCCTGAGAGGAGGGGTAGACCTGTGGGCCATACAGAGAGGCTCTAATGTGCCAACAAATTTAGACTCCTCACAAGAGGGAGCACAGCACTGAACTTGGTGCTGGACACACAGACACAAATCAGACATGAGTTCTGTAGCTGAGACCTTTACATTCTTGCAGGGGTCTTTAAATGTGTTTACTAAACACTCCAACAGGGGTGGAAGGCCAGCAGTTCCTGAGAACAGGCAAGCTGTCATAAGAGTTCCCAGACAAGACCTGAGGACCCCATAGTGCCTGCCAGCCCTGTCCACTGCATGCTGGCTTTTCTGCATCCTACTTTTGGTGTGTGGTGATGGTGTGGTGCCTCTTCTGAAAAGGAAGCTGCTTAATGTTCTCTGCTTAGCTGTTCGGGTATTAGAATGCATCTGGCCTCATCTTATGGGCCTTACAAGGGGAAACTGAACTCATGTTTTTAGAAATATTCACATTCTTATATAATTTGGCAATTTGTCTTACTGAAGCGCCATGCAGATTTTATTTTTAGTTGAGTCAACTTTGATGTGCTTCTTCAACTATACCTTAGCCTTGTCTCAACTCCTGTCAACGGCTAAAAAAACAAAAGAAAAATTACTGTTGCATTGTATTAGGTGCCTGATAGTTAAAGTGTTCTTAATTCTTTTGGAAATGTTACAGATTTTATGCAGTCAAACTCAGCTAATTAAAAGGAGGCAAATAGAAAGCAGAGAAGAGTTAGATTCAGGGGATAAACTTGGAATAAAAAGGTCTCCCCTATTACAAAGAAACTGTTAATTAATATCAAGAAGCAATCCCTTGCAAGGAGAATGGGATAATTAATTGCTGTTTTCAGTAGGAATCTTGTGTAATATTTCAAAAATGATTCTTAATGTTATAACAATTTACTACTGTATTCAAGAAAGAAAAGGAGAAAGGAAGAAAGGAAAGAAGTAGGAAAGAAAGCTGAAGCTCACAGAATTCTGAATATCTGAATGATTAAACCAACAATTATTATGTTAGTTTCAAGACACTCAGGAACAGCTAGAAACTGGGGAGGAGATCCATTCCAGACGCAATGCATTCCTTCATGCCATTCTTTTCTCCTTGCCTTCACCTCTTGACTGACATAGTTTGTGTGCTATCATTTTTGAGGAATGTGGGCAAGCCAGTCTTTAAGAGATCGCGATGCATGTTTCATAGTGACCTTTATGCTGTCCCTTTTTGTTGAGCAATTAAAATGAGCAGAATCAGCAGCGTGCAAGTAACATGTAATTTGGCTCAGCTGTCTTTGACCTTCTTCATGTGCCATGGCTCATTATTTGGCTTCCTTTGTACACAGAATCTAGTCAAGCGTTCATGCATGCTCCTAGCAAGAAGTAGGTTTGCAGGATGCTTGACAGTTCAGGGAAAGCGATGAAGCACTGTTGTCAAACAGCTGTGCAAAAGCCTTTAAGAAGCACCGAGTGAGCTGTCAATAAGGGATAATATCACTGCCAATTATCAAATCAAAACATGTTCGGTGTGAAAACACTGAAGTCCTAGAAATAGAATTCAATCATTTGCAATCCCAAAGATTTATTTAAAAATGAAACTTCCAATTACCAACTAGGTAATGTGCCGACACCCGAGCTTTGGATCCCCTTTGTATTGCTCATAACTCTTGTAACAAGGGCCAAGTCATTAACTATGCTCTTGTTTTCCTATTCTGTTATATGTCACTGGTGAAACAGCCTTGCCAACTTTCAGGGTTGCCCTGAGGATCTAAGATGAGGCACTGTGATGAAAGCTTTGCATAAAATCTTACCCACTGGAAAAAAACTGCGATGCTAACACAGCTGAAGTTTGAAACTGTTAAAAAATATGTTGCCCTCAGAAATCCTCATTGAGAAATAGAAAAGCATTTTAAAATATTTTAGGGAAAAAGAATGAAAACATCGTTTGCTTTCTGCAGACATCTCTGATTATAGATGTCAGAACATGATGGCACTCTTACGTGCTGCCTTTGGTTAAAACGTATAAGTTTAACTTAACAGTGGTGAACTTATAAATTACCCAACTTCCCTTTTCTCTCTGTCTCTATTTCATTTTCTCTGTATACAAAAGGAAATTTGATTTATGTGTAGTACATGTTCAAAGCCATGTCACACAAAAACTATTTTTTGAATGACGTTTTTGGGAATATGAACTCTGTTCATTAGTTACCAATCCCTAAGAATGGCAGGCCATATGCAACATGTTTATTTTAAAATTAATTGAGCTAGGTGATTGTGGATATGAAGGTGGTAGGAGATCATTATGGGACAGGACTGGACAACGGCAGTCAAATGGCATTTGAGCTGAGTGGAATCTGGAGAGGGTTATAGAAGGCAACCCTGACTGTGTCACGCTGTCTCTCAATAGTAAAACTGAAAAACTATTAGGAACTTACCTTGTGGGAGTAGAAATATTTTTCTGTTTCCAAAACCAGAAAGTATTTAATCACTTTGGTTAATATCATTGTCATGGCTTTTCTTCAGACGAGGCATTTTTTTGAACACTTAAAAGAAAAGTTCATCATTGGTTGACTTTCCAAGTTAGTCTTAAGTATTACAGTGTGATTTTTAATATTTTACCTGTATTAGTAGTATTTGACCTCTAAGGTATGATGATCTTGAAACATTTGTATCTAACTCTGCCAGAAGAGGTGACCTAGTGAACAGAGTGATGCTTAGAGCGAGTAGTTTGGAGCTCAGAGCCCACGTGAAGTTGGGCAAGTGCCGCCGTCTGCTACTAAACCAGGGGCAGAGATGCGAGGCCCTCATCCCCGAGATGGGACAAGCTGTGCTCCCTAGACTACACCAGTCAGAGGGCTCTAGATTGGTCCTTCGCCGAGTCTCTTTCTGTCTCTCGGCCTCTTCTCTCTCCCTGTTCCCCTTCCTTTTTACATACATCCCTCTCTATGACCTTCTATCTCTTCCCCCCCCTCCTTCCTTCTATCTCTTTAGAATTGTCAGTTTTTATATCAAACGAGTCTTCTTTTCTCCCTTATGACTTTCTTCTTTTAGGCTCCTATGCAGTCTGGCTAAATTTACATAGAGAAAATTATCAAATGAATGGATTTTTCTACTATGTAAAAACAAAACCAAACAAAAAAAAAGGTTCAGGTTTCTACATTTTGCTTGCCAATGTCTGGATTAGCCATAACAGCTACCTCTAGTAAAAGGAAGGTCCGATCCTGATCTGAACTACGGTCCAAGCTAGGTTATCTTAAACCGTTGTTTCTTTATCTCTAAAGCAAATTTAGAAATGGAATATTGGGAAAATAATGCACCCTCATGTGTGTGATACCTCTGTGCACACCGACACTTGCTCAGCAAACCCTTAAGAGCACAGCAGCCAGGCTTACCTGTTAGAAGCAGCCTCTGCTGAGAACGGGAAAAGTAGTGCCTGCGGGTTTTATTATTTACATTAGAGAAGTGGAAAAAAGATTTGCTTTTAAACAGGACAGAACATTCTAGTTCAAATGGACCATTTCCCCATGATGCATCCCTGGGGCAGCCTGTGGCTGTTGTTAAGAACACATTGCCTGCATAGCTTTCTCTTGTCCCAGACGGTGTAGGTACAGACAGGACCACCTGACTTGTTCACATCTCTCATCAATCCGCTTCCTAAACACACATATCCCCTTGCTCTTCATAAGAGCCCTCCTTTGAAGTTGGTGGGGGCGGCTGGACTGCTCCAGTAGAGACAAGTTGATTATCTCTTTCTGGAATTCAGCCTTCTTGTTAGTGACACCATGTCCCTTTCTCAGGTATGTACCGGGCACACTGACAGCTCCAACAATGGGGGCCTAAGGCCAGCCAAGGACTACTTGGCCGACTTTACCTTGGCTTTACGTGTTCATTATTATATGTCAAGTAGATGGCATGTCAGGAAGTAATAATATCTCTTCTATTCTGCTGCCAAGGCCTTTAACTTTTGTATTTGCAATAAATTTTAAAATTAAACAAGGTTATTTGGTTAAGCAAGGTCTGTGTCAATGCAGTATTGTTTAGTACAAGGCACAGAGGGTAGTAAATATACTAACCTTTACTTCATTTAGTACAAGGCACAGAGGGTAGTAAATATGCTAACCTTTACTTCATTTTTGTCATCTATCTGTCTGTTATGTTCAGGAACAAATACTTACGGCCGATAGATGTACTGGAGATACAATTTTGTTTGCTTCATTAGGCCATAGGTCCTCTCAGTCCTTCCTTACTATTGGCTGAGGTTCTTTTTCGGTATCGCTTATGAAATCTGACTCCCTGGGTTGGAATCACATTTTCACATTTTGCTGAGAGAACACAGCACACAGAACACAGTGGATGTACCGCTGAAGTACACAGCGAGTGCGCTGAGAGAAGAGAAAATATCTAAAGATATCTAATCTTTTAGAAGTCTAAGCTTTCCATTGTAAATCTGCAATCCCTAAAAGGTAATCTAGGTGTTCATTAAAATTATTACTGCTTGATTTCAAGTGCTTGGTAGGTAGGTGGAAAGGTTTGCAGAAGACTTTATGATTAGGGTTAGATTTATAAAGCAAATTTATCCAATAAGCTCATAGCAGGGAACTTTGTATATAGGCAGCTAGTTTGACTCAAGTGTGTGTGCACCCATACACAAGCACACAGACACTCATATGCACTTAACACACTTGCAGACTCATACAATGCACACACACATGCATGCACTCCCATGATACACTCACACACACACATGCACTTAGACGCTTGCAGACTCACCTACACATACATATACACATGTGTGCACTCACACGATACACTCACACACACTAACAGATACATATGTACACACTCATGTGCACACACTTGCACACATTCACACATACACTCATATACAGACTCATACATACTCACATACTCACACAGCTCATATACACTCACACTCACAAGCATACAGTCACACATACACACTCACCCTCAAACACATTCATGTACACATATTCACATGCACACTCACACACATGTTCACACAAATGCACAGACATACAGCTACACACACACACACACACACACACACACACACACACCCTCCTACTTTAAATAACATCGTGCTCACCTTTTTGATACACCCTCTCTGCTGGAGCCTTCCCAGCCTTGCTATGTCTTTATTGACCTGTGTGGTTTATTTTCTAAACACAGATCCCAAGGATATACAATGAATCCATGCTAGAGTTTCCCTTCATCTTTAGGCTGGGTGGTTATCCCTGTGAACTACTGTTGTAGATTTAATCATTTGTCGTGGGATTGTTTCTCTAGACTATAAAGGCCTCAAGAGCAGTTAGTCTCTGCTCACTCCCATGTGCCATTTGGATATGCTGTAAGCCTTTTTTTAAGGTTAACTCTTGATAAATATTCCACCCCCATCGCCTTTGCTTGTCCCTCCCCTTCCTTTCCCTTCCATCCCTTTCTTTGCATGAGTTTCTTGAGGTCAGACCCAGAGCCTCACATATGAAAGGCAAGTCTTCTTACCACTGAGCTGCCTCCTCGGCTCCCATTTATTTTTGTAGTAAAAGAATCCTTTCTCATAGCGCTTTCTGCTGTGGCCTTAGATATGGCATGAGCTCGTTTGGATACATCTTGATACCCTAGCAACATCCTTCTTCCTAATGTGGAGCTGTCATCTCCGATACTCTTGAGTGTGTTCTGCAAATGAAGCTGTACATGCTGGAGGTGGTCTGAAGCAGCAGCTCAGAGATGTTCCAGGCTTCGGTTTCTATAATCCTATTAGGAAGCTCTGCTTCCTCGGAGGGCTTCTTGACTGATTTACAAAATCACTTGCACGCAACGAGAAAGTCACAGTGCTGTGCCCTCGGGGTTAGGTTGGGAGGTGAGCTCTTCCAGGTCCATGCGGGGATGGTGGGCCTGAGAGTCTGTTCAGAAATGATACTAGGAGAGACATAGATTTCAGAGTTGTTGGGTTTTTTGCTTTGTTTTGTTTTGTTTTTAATGCTATGCACCAGACAGTGCTTTCATTATGACTTCTGTTAAGTTTGTTTGCCTTCCTTTCCTGTTTATGAACACATGAATATTTTCCGGTCGGAATTGCATAAAGTAAAACATTTAATTCTAGTTTTTATTTCTCTGTCAAGTTTTCTTTGTTCACAGACAAGGTGGCCTTTCGTGCATAAGAAGTGATAAGTAAGCATGTGTAGGAAGTGACTGAACCGCCTACAGGAAAACCTTTACATTCTCCAAAGTTAATGTATTATTTGGCATGGAGTAATTTCCAGATATGTCCCTATGTCGGATTCATGGCTAACACTAACCTGCTTTTGTGTGGTATTCACTGCTGAGTCTCAGTTCATTTCCGGTGATCCAACAGGGCAGGTTTTATTGTTTCTGTGGTAGAAACAGCAAAGGCAGGAAGACACTTGGTGACTTCCCAGCCATCTGAATAGTGATTGGGTTTTCTTGTCCTTGCTCTGCATTCTCAAACAACAAACTACACTGTTATTTGTGTAGATCCAGCTGGCGCTCTTAAGGATGTTTTCTTGGATTTAAATATATATTTTATGCCAAACCTCATCTAAAAATCTTTCTGAAGAAGCTTCTCTACTTTCCATGAAGACAATACTCTTTCATTGTCTTTAATATTTCTCCATTATTTTTTCTGTCAGTTTTTGTCACCTCTGTTAAAAAGGTAAAAGTCTTAAGCAATGCAGTGCATTTATGGCATGAATTTAAAATTCCACAATACAACCAACTTGTAATTTATCGTTGTATCATTAGCTATGATGAACAAAATAGCAAGTATAGTTTGATGACATATTTTATGCAAAAATACTTCTCTTTTGTATGTGAAGCTGTTCAATATGTTACTATAAATAGTAAATTTATAGTTTCTAATTAATCCTATTTTAGTGATTTTGTGTTTCTTCTATGTTCATCATTGTGCTTCAAACTCTGAAAATTAAATAATTTCTGAGAAAGTCTTGCTATAGAGTAGCCTAAAGGCTTATTAGGCAGGTTCATTTATGAAAAATATGAACAGCAAACTATAATTTCAATAATTTTAAATTAAAATAATTTTAAATGACAAAAGAGTTAAGATGTAAAAGTAAAAATCAAAGATGTTTTAATTCTCTTTTTTTCTGGAAATGATTTGAAATACATAGGATCCTATATTATTTTTAACATTCTTTTCTATAGATTTAGTGTGCTTAGTTGTTCATTCACTCACTAATTGATGAACACGCATGGGATATGACTATAATTCGTTGAAGGAATTCTAAGACTCTGCAGCAGAGAATTTAATGCTCATTTAATCTATATAAAGATAATTATTCATCTGTGATATCAAACAAGAGCATGGCTTTTGATTACATTCAATATTTTTAATATAGTTAAAATTGTTGTAAACCAAACAATTGTCATTTGTTGTGCACCTCTTAATTTAGAAACTAAACCAGAGATTGGGAATTTGGTGGGGCGGTGGGGTTCTGAAAAGTAAGTTAACTTTCTTCAGCACAAGCGTGGGGGGGAATGACATTTCTTGGTGTGTTACGGTGCAGTGATGAGAGCTGAGGCAGAAGGGTCAGGATGGTGTAGGAGAAGGGGGCACAGAAGGCCCTCTCTGTTCAAAGGAGGAAACCAGGGAGATGAGTTCTCAAAGTGGAGTGGGAGCTATCGTGGAAAGAATTCCGGGCTGCAGCCCTGAAAAAGAGTGTATCCAATTTAGGCTGTGTGTGTGTGTGTGTGTGTGTGTGAGAGAGAGAGAGAGAGAGAGAGAGAGAGAGAGAGAGAGAGAGAGAGAGAGAGAGAGAGAGAGAGAGAGACACACACAGAGATAGACCGACACACAGAAGAGAGACAGAGAAAAAGACAGGCGATGCATGCATTTTTTTGAGGGAGGAACTACAGAAAATTGCTGACCTTGAGTGTAAAATTGAAATCCTCGTCTGAACCGCAGACACAATTACTATTTTCTAGATTCCGTCAAGGATATTTTAAAACATAATTAGTGCGATAGTAAGTTTTCTCTTATCTGAAGCTAAGCTTTCTGAGGCTTCAAGTATTTTCTTGAAAAATATTAAGTGGAAAGTTCTTAAAATGTGCAATTTAGACTATCTCTTTGTCTAACATTTCCACAGTATTTATGCTATGCTCCCATTAATATGTGCAGTATAAGAAACTATTCTGAGGATAATTACATTTACATAACAATGATTGCATTTACATATTACAATGATTTTTATTATGATTTATTGTTGTTAATCTTCTATTTTCCCTAATTTACAAATTAAACTTTATCACAGGTACATATGTAGTGGAAAGACATAGTTGAGATAGGCTTGTAATATCTGGGTTTTAGAAGCTATTAGGCATCTAGGTACATATCCTCCATAATATATACATCACACACACACACACACACACACACACACACACACACATTGAATGAAAAGACCCCTAATAGGTGAATCAAATCATTGTTGGAGTATCTGGTACAAAAGCCTATTTTCTTGGTGATAGATATGCAAACTGCTTTCTGAAATACTGTATTCACGTAGTATCAGATGGGAAAGACTAAGTTCAGTAGGCTTCTCCTGGAAATTTTTTTTATTTATTTTTATTTATTTATTTTTTATTTTTTTCTCCTGGAAATTTTTAAACTCACATGTATGATCAGTCAGTCTACTGTAATGGGGTGTTGACTTAGCTTAATAGAAAATCGACTCCACATCTCTCCATTTCACCTTGACAGTCTTTAGGGCCAACTGGCTTCTTGGTGGATGTCGTTATGTGAAGTAAGATACTGAGGGAAGCTTCCCTTCTACCAGCATACTGAGTTAACAGTATTCTAGAATCTTCATGAGCCTCTCTGGGCATCAAACAGCTGCATCAGCTTTATCAGAAATGAGTTTATTACTGGTCTGGTATTTCTCAGTGAAGACTACATTAATCACATCAAGGATAACTATAAAGTCATCTCTATAACCAGTACAAAAACTTTATAAAAGAATAAGTTCTTAAGGCTCATTTTGTTTAAAATCCAAGTAAATTAGGTGCATAGTCTGAAAATAAGTGACTCTCTTCAATTTTTGAAATGTTATCATGCAGAAATCTTATTATTATAGGGCACTAAACCTCATTTACATATTTCAGTCCTAATTTATTTTTATTTGCCAGGAATTTTATTTAGAAACTGAGGTAGAAATAAAGGATCTTTCTATTAAATAATTCTTCTGACATCATATCTGGTATTTATGGTGTGGAATACATTGTAAGGAAAAGGCTATGTTCAAGTACTTCACTGAAAATACTGTCACTGTCTTATATTACCACCATATAAAAACTTCATGCTGTATTTTCTTCAATGAACTGATTTACAATATTGAAGTTACATCATAAGATATAATTAGAGATAAACTGTTGTGATTCTATTTATGACACCTGAAAGCTCTGCATTTTTGTTCCTGTGGTTTCTTTAACAACACAGCCCATGGTTCAAGCAGGACTGTGTTTCTTTCCCATTCACACTAGTACCTTACCGTGCTTCCGTGACTCCAGCTAGCATTGTCCATACAAGAGCCCTATTAGAACAAGAGCTTGTCAATCAAGGTGACCACAGGACTTTGGTGTGAGCATGCACTCTCAGCATCTGCAAGCACAGCAGAACTTCCAATGTTTGGTTTGTCATGTGTGTCTGTAATTCTATTGGCCACACACTTGATGGAGACTGATAAATGAAAAGGCTGAGGGGTTGATGACAACTGTGAAAGTCATACTCTTATACACTTCCACTGAATTACGTTTTATCATCTCCTGTGTAATTTTGCTATGGAAAGGGAACCTTTTGTAGAGAGAGTTCCCACTGACTTGCTTCCTTGGAAACTCCAGGGCCCATGGAAATCAGTACATACTGTATGTAGCTGGAGTGAGCAGAGAACCGGATATACCATGGAATAAGCATAGCTCCTGTGGCCTGATTTCAGGTCAGTTAATTTCTGATTTTGATTTTCTTCTCCTGTTAAATGGGGGAAATACTATCTTTTAAAATACATTTCCATGTGTTCTGTGCTAAGACATTCAAAGAAAGTTTCTAAAGGCCATCCTCAAAAAGAATATGTCATTTGTTATCATTCGCCCTGTCGTTGTTATAATAGAGGCCAGAAAGCTTGCAGTAGCTGCATCCTTTTACCTTTAAAGGCATGAAAAGAGAGAGAGAGAGAGAGAGAGAGAGAGAGAGAGAGAGAGAGAGAGAGAGAGAAGGAGGGGAGGGAGGGACGGAGGGAGGGAGGGGGAGAGGGAGAGGGAGAGAGAGAGAGAGATCCCTCTTGATTGGCCTTCTTTCTTTTTTTTTCTATTGCCACCCATGCTAGAGTAGCCATGGGTCTGCATGAATCTCAGGATCCCCTTTAGGAAAAAGTACCCCAAACTTCTGTCATGTTCAGTTCTACATGTTTTCTCCACACTGCGTGTTCTGGCAAAAATTCCCAAGACAGCTGAGTGACATCTATAATATCAGCACTCAAGGCTGAAGTGGGAGGATTATGAGTGAGAGCCTGAACCACACAGGAGAAAAAAAAAGGAAAGAAAGGGAGGGAGGGAAAGAGAAACAGACTTTTAATAACAGAGGGCATTAAATTGAAAGAAGTTAGTTAACTTCTGCTCTAGGCTAGCAAGTTCTTCTTGGGAAGAAAACCAGTGTTCCATATGTAATTTCACTTTTAGAGGGATCTATATCTCACTTTCTGGTGTGCATGTGTGAGTGTGTGAGTGTGTGTGTGTGTGTGTGTGTGTGAGCATGCACAACCATCTCACAGTGCTCACTTTTGTGACAATGAAGTTGAACACCCTCAGTATCAGTCACAGGATCTGAAACTGGAAAATGTTTTGTCAGTGACTGTCCTTTCTGGTTTTGTGTGTCAGCTTGATACAAGCTAGGGTAATCAGAGAGGAAGGAGCCTCAGTTGAGAAAATACCTCCATGAGATCCAGCTTCAAGTCATTTTCTCAATTAATGATCAACGTGGGGAGGGCCCAGCCCATGATGGGTAGTGAAATCCCTGGGCTTTTGGTTGTGGGATCTCTAAGAAAACAGACTGATCAAGCCATAAGAAACGAGCTAGTAAGCAGCACCCCTCCAAGGCTTCTGCATCAACTCCTGCCTCTAGGACCCTGCCCTCTTTGACTTCTTGTCCTGACTTCCTTCAGTGGAGAACAGTATTGTGGAAGTATAAACTGAATAAATCTTTTCTTTCCCAACTTGCTTTATATTCATGGTGTTTCATCATAACAATAGAAATTCTAACTAGAACAATGAACAAACAAATACAGCTATTACAAATGGGATGTCAGCACGAAATCCCAGATGTGTCCAGGAAAGCTGGCATGATTAGTCAGTAATGATTGAGACTTAGGGTATTTCTATAGGGAGCATTAACAGCTGGGAGGAGTTAATGGACTGAACTGCTATAGGCCATTAACTCAACAGCAAATACTCTTGGGAAATGTCTTATTTTGAAGTTAATACTGTGCTTAAGTATGAATATTCAAAGCAAACTGCTGTTTTCTTGTACTATGTCTAATAAAGGGGCAACCCAAAGGCAACTACTTCTAGAAGGACTGGTTGCAACTCTCTACAGCAAACTAGGAGACGAGAGTGTGTGAAAGGGAAGTCCACTCTTTTTCCTCCATTTTATTATTGTCATAGACGGTGGAATTTACATTCATCCTGTGTTCATCCATAGAGCCTGGCAAAGCAGGGCTCAGTGGAGAATACTGTGCAAAAATGAGGGCAGGGGACAACAGTGGAGGGTGAAGAGGGAAAGAATGCCAGCGGAAAGCATCGGCAAAAGAAAGACATGAAAGAAAAACAGGGAAGTTATAGAACTTCACCTGCTGTGTATGTCCCTTTCTTTTTCTTCTCAATCTGAACACACGGGTCCACCAATATCACATGTTTATTTTACATTGTTCAGATTGATCATTCCCCAGACACTTTATGTTCCTAAAATGTCCATTTGACTTTTCATCAGATCATTTTCACCTCAAGTGACATCAAAAGGAGAGGGTCTGAGTGGTAATTAGGATCTTTTGAACTAGTGTTAGTAAATAATTGTCAAATTGGATGAGAGGCTGTGGCAAGGAGTTGGCATCAACCTCAGATTTTTCTCAGTCCAAAGAAATTAATCAGTTTCATATTTGTGTTCTGTGAGCTTGATTCTTCCTGTCAAAGAGAAAAGGGCTCTCATTTTTTTCATCTCAAATTATAGTCATATTCACCTGCTTGCCATTTATATTACTGCCACCATCATCCCTCTTTCAGAGAGGTTCAGGCAAAAATAATTTTTTCAGCAGTGACATTTTCCTGCCCCATATAGATTGGTTCCATGCCATGTCTTGTTGACAGAGGTTTTTGTCCTGTAGCTGTTCAGTCCCAAAGAAACACACAGCGGCTTACATTAATTATAAACTGGTTTGCCTATTAACTCAGGATTCTTATTAACTCTTATATCTTACATTAACCCATAATTCTCGTCTGTGTTAGTCACGTGGCTTGGTACCTTTTATCAGTTAGGCATTCTCATCTTGCTTCCTCTGTGTCTGGGTTACGACTGCAGACTCAGCCTTTCCTCTTCCCAGAATTCTCCTGTTCCGGTCACCCCACCTATACTTCCTGCCTGGTTACTGGCCAATCAGCATTTTATTACACCAATATAAGTGACAAATCTTTACAAGGTACAAGACCATTGAACCACAGCAAGTCCTTGGGCTGATTTTCTCTGTGATTTTACTTGGTCAGATCCCCAGTTGTTGTGATATCACCTTCATTGCTTCCACACGCCTCATACTCATCATTCTCTCACACATACCAACTTATAAATAGCACATTTAAAAACCAGATTTAATTACTCATTTTTGCTTTTGCTTTCCTCCTTTTCTTATGCTCTAGGACTATGCTTGGTCAATTAGTCTATGCACAGATTTGGCTTTCAAAACGAAAATAAAGAATTTCCTCTTGATCTAGTAGTGCCCTTGTGTATCTGTGTTCCTTCTTTTTGTAAAGTGACAATTTGGTAATGACGGTAATGATTATAATAAAATATTTTTTTATTGATTAGGTACTTGATATACATTAAACACATATCATTTTGACTTCATATTTATTACCTGGAATTAATGTAGTTTTCATTTTGCAGATGAAGGAACGTCATTCTCCAAAGCCAAAATAAGTGAGGTCACACAGAAAATGATATGAACCAAGACATGGGAGTTTGAATCTGTTTGCATCCAAAGCCACTTCACAGCTCTCGTTTTCATAGATACTCACACTGATCTTTGTCTCTCTTTGTAATCAAAAACCTAGAAAGATACAGAATCAAGAAGAAATAAAATGTCTGCTTTTCTATTCCTTATTCTTTATTGATCTTGACTTTTTAAAATATGCATGTGTTGGGGGGAGGGTATACTAGGATTGAATCCAGGACCTGTGTGTATCACACACACACACACACACACACACACACACACACACACACCTACCTGGAGGCATCCGTTGTGACACTTTTGTGACACCACTCTTCTGGTTATTTTGTATTTGTTCACCCCTTCTCCATCTCTATGACTAGTAACTTTTACTTCTTGGCTCATGAACATCAGTGTTCCTTGGACTTCAACCTTGATTTTATCTATTCTAACAGTGCCAATCCCACCATCTAAAATTCTACGTATAACTTAGAGATTTCAATTGACTTTCAGGATATTAATTCTGGACACCTTCAAGATTTCTTCCCAAGCATCTTTCACCTAGAAACTGAGAATATAACAACCATGAGCTAGAACACATTGCTTCTTCCCAGATCTGCTATTTCTGTGAATGTGGTTAATGCCAATTTCTTACCATGTTCAAATGATATTGGCTTCCTATATCCTTTCTTTGCCACCATGACTAAGACAGATGTTCCATCTCCTTAGATTTTTTCTCAACCTCACTACTTTTGTTTCCAGATTTCATTTTTCTACTTACTGAATCATTGTTGGAACACTAAATGCTACTGTAATCTTTTCCTATTGTCCCCTCCATAAAAACTCATCTTTGAAACAGTCTTGAATTTGTTCTTGAAAATAACCATCTGATTGTGATGTACTTGTTAAAAGAAATATGATGCTTAGAGCATATAAGTATAAAAAATTAAGACACGTTTTGAGTAACTTCAAGTAATTAGCTAAGGTTGGAAATGTGATAATGCAGAAAGCACTTGGAAAAACCAGTGGGAGACATCCAGATTTCAACTCTAAAAACTTGAACCTTCTCTTTTTATAAATGTAGCTTTGTGGAACATATGTAGCCTCTTAGACATATTTTCTCTTCCTTTGTCCCAGCCTTTGTTTCATTGTATGTCATGGTCCTTAATTTACAGTGATTGCCTTGAAACTTTTCATCTTTGGAACTTAGCAATTTTATTATTGTCTTAGTTAATATTCTATTGTTGTGACGAGACACCATGACCAAGGCAGCTTGTCAAGAAAAGCATTTAATTGGAGCCATGCTTACAGGTTCAGAGGATGGCCATCATGATGGCTCAGCACTATGGCACCATGGCAGCAAGTAGGCATGGTACTGGAGCAGTAGATGAGAGCTTACATTTTATTTGAAGAGAGAGACAGGGAGAGGGAGGAAGGGGGAGAGGGAGGGAGGGAGGGAGGGAGGGAGGGAGGGAGGGAGGGAGGGAGGGAGAGAGAGAGAGAAGGGGGGGAGACTGGGCCTGGTGTGGACTTTTCAAACCTCAAAGCCCACTCCCAGTAAAACACCTCCTCCAAAAAGACCATACCTCCCAAAATCACCCCCAAACAATCAGCCAATGAGAAGCCAAGCATTCAACTATTTGAGCACATTGAGGCTGTTTTCATTCAAACCACCACAAATATAATTAGTCTGTGTGAGCTTAATTTTCTTTATTCTTCTTAGTATTTTAGGAGCTTTTGGGTTCTATAGGGAAACATTTTTCACTATTCTTGAAAATGAAGTTTACTATAAACTCTCCAAATAGTTTTCTACATTATTTCTCTCCCATCCCTTCCTGACAACCAATTAGAACATGTAAGTCTAAATGTTCAAGAGACTGAAAACAAAAAGGTCATTTCAGTTTTTGAGGCCAGTATAAGCTGCATGTGATTTTCAGGACAGTTGAGTTATAGAGTAGGGCCCTGTCTCAAGAAAAAAAAAAAAAAAAGAAAAGAAAAAAATAATAATCAAAAGAAAGTAAAATGTAGGCATGATCAGTACTTTCTTAGCAGGGCTTGAGCAGGAGCATCCATGGTGCTTTGGAGGTCTCCCCAAACGTACAGCTAGCTCTCAGCTTGTGTGACAGCTCACCTGTCACTTTCTGTTCTCTAGGGGATACTCTTGGCTACACTGTTCTAACGCCAGCTTTCTTTGCCATGGAAGACATCTTGGTCCATGTTCTGTAGATGTAAGTGAATACCACGGGGTAGGGAATTTGAAAAGAATAAAGCTCTCATTTAACCACTGGATATGGAGTCCAGAAGGTTCTCAATTAGAAAGTCCTCCGTCTTACCAGTGGAGGCTCTGCAGAGTCCTGAGGTAACAGAAGTATCATGTGGAAAAAGGGGTTATATTCAAAAGACAAAAAGCACACTATCTGGTTTAATAAGCCAGTTGTCTCTAGATAACCCATCAATTCAATCGCAAATGCGGAGCCTTTATGATCTAATTACCTTTAATTTTTCAACTTGGCCCTCCTTTTTAATACCTCTTGATGGAGATTAAATTTTATCATGAGTCTTTATATGTATGGAGGGAGGGTGCTTCTAAACCATATTAGATTATTCTCCATCCTGCCGCTCTTCCTTAGACTTTGGAGAACCTCCATAATGATTTGGTTAAAGACCTGGAGCGCCACGCTTCTGCCTTTCTTTCAGTTTTCAGTAGTTTCGGCTGACTAAGATACATGCAGGCCTGCAATTTAACAGAAATAACTTCTTCCAACTGTGGCCTTATGCTAAGCCACTCCATGCATTCTGGGCAAGTTTCTGGGAAATACTTGGAAAATGAGAGCAGTCCACCTCTAAATGGAATCCTTTGGGATTCTAGACCATCATGTTAGCTCACCCATCACCCTAAATAGTTTGGTATATTTGAATTTGACATATTTTTCTCTCCCTCATCTATTACATAGTCCTCTCTCTTACAATTCTGCCACCATTCAAAGCAACCACTGGTTTCTTTCTAACTGGGATGGGCTTGCCAGTTTTTTAAATCTAATTTACTTGGGTTGTTAATATGCTCCGTTCTTGGGTGGATTTGAAGAAGATGACTATTTTTGTTTCTTTTCTGACCTGTTGTTGTAAGGGTAGAAGGAACACATGAGCTCCTGCTGAACCCTAAATTCCCTGAATTATCCAGTCATCATACTCTTGCCTCTTGTGCTCTACTGTGCCTCCCTTCACCGAAAATTCTGTGAAATCAAAGCCTGCATTACTTTGCAGAAAGATTCCAGGTCTAATTTGGGTTTGGTTAGTTGGGTTCACGCCCATGAAATTGAGAATGGAGACAACACTTTGGTGCTGTTTTGTTTTGTCGTTCTGTTAGGCACAATCAGAGATGCAGTGGGTGCTCCTTCCTGGAATTTCTGCCGCACCCATCCTTGTGCCTGAGGTCCCCTTAGACTTTCAGTTGGGGAAACAGATGCTGGTGCAAGGGGCGCCTGATGCTTTACTACGTTCTCTGTAAGGAGCAACTCTTAAGGAATTTGGGGAATACAGTATCACTGTTTTTCTATTTTTATTATTTGTTGTTTGTTTTTATTGTTATTATTATTTATGATTATTAACAGTCATAAAGTTAACTTCCTAATTTCTCTGCTACCTGACTGATACAGAGATAGCAAATATCTATGAGCCCTGTGCTATTGTAAGACTCTGAGAATCACTCTAGAAGCTACTACCTAAATTCTGTAACAGGTCAGGCCTCCCAAATATTTTGTAGGAGCCTTGGTGAACCCCTTTGTGCTTAAAATAACCAGTGTTTTTATGATCTTTGTCTGATTCTCGACAGGGACTTAACATCTGTCATTTGTGCTGACACTCTGTCATTTATGAAGGGCTTTCCCCCTATGTGATATGTTTCAGGAAACTAACATGCTACAGAGTGTAAGTGCATTTTTTCAAATGCACCACTGTGAAAGGAAAAGGCAAAGGAGACTCGGTTTAATCATAAAACAATGTTTTTCATCACATACAAATTTTGTTGTGCTTCTTTTAAATGTGTTTTGAGTCATTTCCTAAGCCCCAGGTATGATTCCCAATCATTCTCCAGTGACCGATGGCTAAAAGCACCCATCGTAGACGTGTTATCACAGCATGCCAGCAATGCAGCTAGGAAACAGATCAAGGAAACCTCCCTCACGCTGCATCTCACGCTAAAATCTAAGCTCTGAGTCTGGAGGCTTCCAAACCTGAAATCAGTAGGGAGAGGACTTGGAACGAGGGAATGACAAGATCCAAGCCAAGGAGAAAAGGAAAGTTGAAACAACCCATCTGTCTGGGAAATTCACCTCACTTTTCCGCTCTTACTATGGAAATAACATATGGAAATAACTATGGAAATATACTAATTAAGCTAGCTAGGTGTGAAGACTGACTAGTGACGGACTAGTCGGTGAGAAGCGCAGCCAGGTGCTACACTTGGTCTATCAAAGCTTAATTCCATCTATTCAGACCCTTTAGATGCCTGCATTGCATATGCATGCTATAAAGCTGACATCAGAAACTGAAATTTGAAAGAGAAAGCTAATAAAGTTGGACTGGATCTTGTGGTAACTCCTTGTTATTTTTTCTTAACTCTGACAAGAAATTCTCAACCTTCAGGGCTTAACTCAAAACACTCACCTGGATGAGGGTCTAGAAAGTCATTTTCCTTTAGCCTTTTTAGACCTTTCAAAGCCTACTTCATCCACTACCATGAGCATGTGACAATATGATCCCACAGCTAAAAACAGAGCCTATTTCACTGACGCCTTAAATTCGCAGAAAATGAAACAAAATCCCAGATAATGACAACCATTTTAGAGTCTGTTTCCTCCAGGAATCAAATAAAAGGGCTCAACAGCCTGTCACCAGGAGCTGAATAGCAAATGAAGCCGATTTGGTGGTACCTCCTTAAAGGGCTCATGAAACACTGAGTGGAATAATCTGTCCCTCAGCCCTGGTGATAGTAGGTCACTTCTAATTACTGTTCCCTTTCTGAGCTATATATAGATAAATACCCGGGATATTAAAATGCCTCATGGGCTGGTTATTCAATTGCTACAGAATTGATTTCATGAAGGAAAGGAAGCAGATTAGATTCTGAGATGTAAATGTGAGAGTTGACAGACTGCGATGTATTTCTCGAGTCTATCAATAGCACGTCAGCCCACAGTTCCTTGCTGGTTCTTCTGGATCCTTGTAAGATGGGAAGGATGCATTTGACAAGTATAGGAGCAATGTAACTGCTCTTCTCTGAAGCAATGAGAAGTTGTGTATTTGTGTTTTCGTTTCCCATGCCGTCATTCTCATTATGCAACACAGTTCTTCTAAACTGGAATGGCTGTCCTGCCTGCCAAGCAATGCACATGCTTCTCTTTTGCTCTTTTTTCTTCATTTATCCTTCAGCTCAACCTCCCAAGTGCTGGGGGCGTGCTCTGTTTTGACACTGGAGAAGGAAATCCCATATTTTTGCTGGGTCTCATAACTATAAACTAGGAAAATCACAAAATATATTTTCTCTGACTTTCGCTTTAGAAAAACCTTGCTATTTTAGAGTAGGGGACTAGGTATCCATCAAAGGGAATTTCAGAGCTAATATTATTTTGAAGTGCTTTTACTGAACTTTCATTTATATGGGAAATATCCATTGAGTATCCATAGTATATGTTGCTACTCTTTATGCTCTGCGCGTTCAGAGAGAAGCACTCTCTCATGGTCCCTCCTTTTCAGACCAGTCACACATAAAAGGCACATGTGCTGTGTTAGGTAATATCACATTCAATGATGGTACGTTCTATTAATATATCTTACGGTGTATTTCCCTTTGCTGCAGTTATGAAGATGATGTAATTGTCTGCTTGAGCTACTGTAGTCATTTCAGTTAGGATTTCTATTTCTGTGATAAACATCACTACCAAAAGCAACTTGGGGAAGAGGAGATTTCTTTCAATTTTTAGTTCCACATCCACAGTCCATCATCAAAAGGAGTCAGGGAAGGAACTGAAACATGGCAGGAACCTGGAGGTAGGAACTGATGCAGCAAACATTGCACAGGCTTGCCTTCCCTGGCTTGCTCAGCCTGCTTTTTGATGGTACCCAGGGCCACCAGCCCAGTGGTGTTACTCTTCACAGTCAGCTTTGCCCTCCTACGTCAATCATCAGTGAAGAAAATGATCATTGGCTTGCCCACACACCAATGTGAAGGAAGCATTTTCTCAATTTAGATTTCAGTTCCGGCTTGTGTTGCATTGACATAAAACTAGTCAGCACACATGATTTAAATAGTTCTCCTCTACCACAATACTTCTACCACCCTGTTGATATGCTCAAGACCATGGTACCAAGCATCCTAAGACAGAATGCTGTCAACACCCCGTCAAAAAAAAATCTTTCCTTCACCGAGTTCTTCTCTCAGTTGGATAATAGTGATACAAGAGAAGCTAATACGTAGCCATCTTTGTGGATGGCAACTCTCAATTTCATCAACTTTCCTGCATCATTGATGGCAAACATTTTAATGAGTATATGTTTTTTTCCCAAAATAAAATTAATTGGATGTAACTAACCTTGACGGATACCGTCAAGAAGACAGATATGGGGCATTCTTTAACATTTAAAATCTAGTCACTTAAAACATGTGCCTGGAAAAATAAGTGAATCTAAATCATGCCCAAATGAGGCTTAAAGAACCCTCTTTCTTCATTTTCCCTGGGGTAAATATTCCTGTTTTATGTTTCAATATACTCTAAGGTATTAGGCAAGCAGACTGGATAAATCAAAATTAGAATATTTTTTCATCAGGATTTCAGGCAAAGTGAGGTTTAAATTAATGGCAATTTCCTGAGTTAGTTTCATCACAGTATTCTGTTATGCTAATAAATCAAGTAATTGTGATTTCTATATACACAATATACTTCATAACTGTACATTCTTATTTTTTTCTCTTTTGGGCTGTACTGAAGCTGTTTCTTTTCCACACGAATTTGTGGGAAACGATGTTAAAGAAGACAAAAATTTAGAATTAGAGTTTTAGAAGCAGGGTTAGGAAGGGGAAATGAAGCTTTTATGCCAGGCCTCAAGGGTGATTGAAGCTACAGAAGAGTTACCTCTGGGGGGAGAAAAGTTAATTGAGCTCGGAACTTATTTGGTCTTGGAAAGAGCTGGGTGGGCAAAATCCTCTCGTTTAGTGGCCCTGAAGGCACCCTAGCAGTGGCCTGACCAATGACCTAAGTTTTAGATGGTGTTCCAGGAATAGAAAGAAACACCCAGTAGTTTCCATGTAGAATAGCTGGGACCTTAAGCATGGGTGAGCATTTCTGTCCTTTTCTTTAATTCCTGTTATGCTGACTTTAAAGTAAGATATTTCACAAGATCAGTGTGTCCGGGATATTCTAGGCATGGATCAGGAACGAGGAGGATGAGAAGGTTTCTAATATGACTCACTTCTTCGCATTTGTAAACATTTCATTGCAAGTTTGTCCTCATGTTTATTCAAATATTTTAAATGATTATTGATGAGTCAAATTTCCATAAACTTGTTTTTTTTTTACTCTGTATTTACTTAATATTAGCTGGGCAATTGGAATCAGAATGCAAATGCTTCATAATATATGGGAATTCAAATCTGTTAGTAATTTTATTTCAATTACTATGACTGAATATTCTGACCAAAGGAATTTAGGGAAGATAGTTCAAAGTTTCTGGTTAGAGCCATCTCTGCAGCGAAGTCACAGTAGCAGGAACGTGAATCAGTGAGTCATATTACATTATTAGAAAAATTAATGAATGCATGAATATTTGCCTTCAGCTATTTTTCTGCATTCTTATACAATTCAGGATCTCCTGCTGAGGGAATGGTGCCTCTCATAGTTGGCAGTTCTTCCCGCCTCGAAGATCATAATGAAGATAATCCCCCACAGACATGCACAAACCAACCAGCTCTAGACAACTCCTTTCTTCCCAAATGATTACAGGTATTGTCAAATTGACAGTTAAAACTCAACCATCACAAAACACTAGACAAGATTTTCATCTGTCTTGTCCCTTATCTTTCTATGATGATAAATGAAATTTAAATATTATCCATTATATGGGAAGCTAGATTAGGTTGTCAGGGTACTGCAAAATATTAAATGGTTTGGCTAGTGGTTTTTGTTCTTCTGCCAGGGTTTCATATTTTGAGACTGAATTCGTGGACTTTATTTTATAAAGTGAAGAAGTTAGAAGAAATATGAAATACTCTGTATTTTTTTTCTCTTAAAAAGTAGATAACGCCCATATCCGGTTAAATCCTACTTCCGTGCCCTTAGAATTTTGGCTTAACAGAATTCAAGTTACGGAGAAAGACAAACTTTCTTAACACAAAAATGGGAAGAATGGACTTGGTCAATACTCTTGAAAAGACAAATCCTCTTCAAGACTAATCAGAGTTGTTCCTGCTACCTTGAAAGAAGAAGAGTGGAGGAAAAGGCCAGGCAGAGAACAGTGATGGAGTACCCTCCACATGGATAGGCACATAAAAAATGGGCATAAAACTCTTTCCTTAGTGAAGAAGAAGAAATCTTCCTGCCTCTAATGTTTGAATTTGTACTTAGCCTCTGTTGAAAGATAATGAAATTGTGATGTCATTCAGGGTTGGTCAGTTCCAAAGAAAGGTAAAATATAATGAAAGGATTCTTATTAGCAGGAAAACATTGCTTTTTTTTTTGACAGGAGAATTGCCACTGGAGACATCAAATTTTATTTCACAGAGATTGCATCCCGATGAAACAAGAGGATTTTCCAAGTACTGAGGATTTTGCCCAGAGGCCATCATTCTGGTTTGGACAGATTTTGAATGGATCAGCTGTACCAGATGCATTTTCTTATTGCGTGGTCATTAGATTTTATATTACTGCAGAGACAGATAAAATAAAATTCATTTCAGAAGACGCAGCTTATTAGATCTTACCAATTTTCTTGTGAGTAGTCACTCTATTCTTTTTACTAAGTATGAATTTTAACCATTCTGAAACATAAACAATATTAACATTCTGGAAACTTATAGTATAGAACAAAAGCTTCCTTACATCATCTTTTTTCTTTTAAAAAATAAAAATGAGTATCTTTAAATTAAGGAAGAAAAAAATTTATTATAAAAAGATAGTTGTGTATTCTCATTAATTATAGTGCACAATTTTGGAGGTCAGCTTTCTTGTAGCTGCCATCTCTTACGGCTGCACTCTATAGAAAGGGTTCTATCCCCTTTGTCTCAGAAAGCATAAAACAAAGAGAATGAAGAAGCCAAGGTTGCAAAGTGGGAAATCTTGTGGCCTGGAGTTAACTGGGAAGAAAGGTAGTATCCCCACACTATGCCAAATACATTCACATTGGTTATTTTACTTAAAGGTGTATGAGTCTTAGAGGCAGGTGTTTCCACGTCCAAAGCCCATAACTGTTCAATGATTTGTTCTGGGGAAATGGTGTCAGGCTCAAAACGCAACCCATCTCATTCTGGAGCAAGGATTTATGCCTCCATGCTGAGCTCTGTTAGATAAACTTCTTAGTATTTCTATGAAGTCTAAGTAACTAGTGACATCTGAATAGTATTGTCAAGATTAAAGTGACCCCATGTGTGTGATCGTGCCTTATGAAGTCTAATGTGTCAAATGACTGGTGTATTGCATATATACGACTGAAAATTTGGCGTGATTCCAAGGTTGAGAAAGATACGTTTAGAAAGCCATTGTCCCAACTGCGCTAAAGTTTGCAGGAGTTGTCTTAACGAATGTGGAAAGTAAAAGTATTTTAAAATATACTGTATTTGAAAAGTATTGCGCAAAACAGAGTGTATATATAGAATCTTGAATGGACAAACAGCTATAGGAATTTTTATGCTACAGGCTGATTATTTAAAAACCGTTGTAGTAGACAGGTATGGTTTTCACTGGGCCATGTCGCTATAACCCAGGACAACACTGGTGTAATTAAAATTTAGCAAGAAAAGATACATATTAGTGGATATTAAATATGAGTGTATTTTTCTAGAAGCTATTAGGGAAATCCTGCTCTGTATTACATTGCTAAATCGGGAGAGGTGAAAAATGGAGAAAAAGCAGAACTACTTTACCCTTCAACACCTTCACACACAGTAATCCTTCACCACAACTTTTCCTGGCTCACAAACCATTTGCAAATTGCCTGGCTAAGGCTCACCTTGTTTCATCCTTGCCTCCGCATTTGTCAGCCATCAGAACCATCTACAATGTCTTCCACCCAGAATAGCACTACTGCTGACAAGTCCCCTTAAGGCAAAAAATAAATGTGTGCATTCAGGTGACAGACACCCTTCCCCTCTCATCCTTTGCTGTGGCTGGGGCCCACTTGGCACCCAGAGTCACACTGTCCAGATGGTGTGCTCTTCTCTGCTCCTGCTTGAGCACGCTCTCTGCCGAGGCACCGAGTGCCAGTTTTCTGGTGAGAATCTGCGTTGTCGAGAGCTAACTGCCTAGGCTATGTCACCTCCCCTGTAGTCTCCAGACAACTGAAGCTATCTGGTGAGTCATAGGTTAGAGGCACAGAACATGAGGAAGGCAGGAAGAGGGGAGGTTTGCATGAAAGGGGGGGGGGTATTGAAGTGAAAGACAGCCACCCTGTGGACTTTGGTGAATTCTTTTAACTCTCTGGATTTCTACTGTCTCGTCTCTGAGATGAAGGCGATTCGTTGAGTGATATGTTACAGCTCTTCACCTCTGAGATTCCACAGCGGGATCCATGCATTGGACTGAAAACATTCTGCATTAAAGCAATGATTCTATCATGACCAGCCAGCAATTTGGGGGAGGCATAAATAAGTTCAGATAAGCGTGGGTGGTAGCCTCTTTATAGCAAAACTAGGTCTGCCTGCTGACACATCTCAGTGAGATCCTAATTTTGGACCCTCATGTTCTAAGGTTGAGAAGTTTTCTAGTCAAGTGAAGATTTCTTGTGATTTAGACAATTGCTATAATGCAGATACAGAAAGGGCCATGGTGGTAAACAATGTGGAGCCTAACTAACGGTCTTGAAGCAATGAGTGATGGCTCATTCCAGCAGAATACAGAGAATCTTTCCACAAGAGTCCCAAATAATTGCCTTCAAATACTTTTTGCTAATGTGAGGATATCTTTAGGATAAGAACCTTTATCCTAAAGGTTCTTAGTGGGCTCTGGCCTCCTGGTTTCCTACCTTGGCCATCGGAACCACTGTGAATACTCAGGAGCTTGGAGTCCAGGGTTTTGAGCTGTGCAAGGGTCTGAAGTTCCAGGAAAGTAGCAGTCTCTGGGCAGTGGCTCAATTCCTTACTATCCTGTGTGGTTTCCAATATTTCTTTAGAGATTTCTATATGTAGAAAAGTAAAAATCAAGGAGACTGCTTGGGATGAAAAGAAAATGCCAGTGGTTTTATATTTTCACTTACTCATATCTAGCGAATGAATCAGGTTTAATTACAATTTTGCAAATAAAATTAGAATATATAAAATAGCCTTCCCTGCCACTTGTTTCAATGAGAGTAAGGGTAGGGGTGGGTGTTGATGAAGGAACACTGTTTTCTTCTCCGAATATGCTGGGTCCCACCTATTCTTGGGTATTAAAATGGATGAATGGTACTTTGTTTCATTTATTTTTTATTTGATGGACATTTCATTCCCTGTGATAGGCATACTGGTATGCATGAGAAATGTCCAGATAGCAGGAGCCATAGAGAGCTTAGAACTAGGGAACTTTGGGTATCAGAAGTGTGTTACTTGCTCAGATTGTGTCTTGGTCCATTGTCTATTGATACAGTAGATTATCACACAGAGAGAAATTTACTATGAAAAGAAATTGATTAGGCAAGTAGCTCAAGGTCTTGAGCAATATAATGGCTGGGGAGCAGCATGACAATGGAGAGGACCTTGTCCTTATTTCTGGCTCAACATGGCAGAAGATACTGCATGGCACAAGGGAAGGGGCATTTTGTTTTTCAGCAAAGCCATTCCCTAATAATCAACTCACTTCAATGAGAGCAGAGCTCTAATCAATAAGGGTGGAATTCTTACTACCTAAATGCCTTCTATTTTGCCCCTCTTCTCAACCTGTCTTATTGGCTACTAAATTTTCTACATAGGAAGTTTTGGGAAATTTAATAAAATCATAAAAGGCTTCTATACAAAAGTACCATAAGATTAGTGAGTTAAATAACAGAAATTTATTTTCTCATGATTCTGATAGCCGAAGTTCAAAATAAAGACTGAAGGGAGAAAGGGAGAGAAAGGAGAGGGAGAGAGAGGGAGGAGAGGCAATGAGGCGACACTCTAGTGGCTCTATCATGTTGATGTCAATCCCATACAAGAGTGCTCTGCCCCTGTGATCAAATGTAGCCTTGCTTACTTCCTTAGAAGCTCCAAATCCAAGTCCAGTCATGCTGGGAATTAAGGCTTCAACCTACTGATTTCATGGAAGCACAATCACCTAATCACCTTAGTCATGGAAGCACTCTTTAGAGGAAATATAATGTAGACCTTGGTTTTTTTTTTTTTTTTTGAGGGTCAGAGCTTGCTTCTTCATTTTATTTTCTCTATGCTGGCTGTTCTTACTTGAGTCTTTGTCTGGTCTGTTCTTTTACCCCACTGGGTTCTCCATCTATTTCTTTCCTGATGTTATTCTTCTATTTTTCCCTGATGGTACCATTTTATTTGTTTCCTGATGTTTTTCCCTTCTCCATATTTCCTTCTTTTCTCTCTCATTTTCCTCTCATTCCTTTTATACCTCCTAATACAAAGATTTCTATTCAAGAAAAGTTTACCTTACAACCAAGTTACTCATTTCCAAAACCAATCAATATCTTTACACAAGAAGAATCACATTAAGATCACAAGTTACATGTTTTCCTTAGAATCCCAAAAGCAGTTAAACATTTTTCTTTGTATTAATCTTCCTGCCATAACATCTTCACCCCCAAATAACTAATTAACAAAGTTTTCAGTAAGCCAAGTATATTTCAGCCAGTTCTTTTGTATTGGCAGGCAGCTGTTTGCTGCTTCAATGTAGCGGATTTCTGTCTTCTATTCTAGAGTAATTTTAAACAACTGGCCAGTCCAGCATATATTTTCCTTTACACACAATAGGTAGACCTTGATTTTGATTTTAAGATAAGGTCTCATATAAAGCAGGCTGCCCTCGAATAATCCTGAAACTCCTGTATCCACTGGAAATTATAGGCATATGCCATCACAACTGGTTTTATGCAGTTGGGGGGTCAACCTGAACCCAATGCCTCTTGTGCATGCTAAGCAAGCTGTCTATAAACTGAGGTATATTCCTAATTCAATGTAGCATTGGAGGTACTTCAGCTTAGTGAACAAGAGTATGGTCTCAGAAGTCATTGCCTCTCACTTTGATTTATAGCTTTGCCCTTTACTTTGTGACCATAGGTGAATTAATTTTGAAGTCATTTGTCAAATAATTTTCTTTTAGTATCAATTGGGTTATATGTTATATACAGTTATAAATCTAATGGAAATAAACAATATTGTCCTTAGAGAATATGGATAGTATTTAACAAATGCTACTTATATCCTAAGATTTTCCCAACAGTCAATCAATTTTTAATGTACTCTGCTAGAAACAAACAAACAAACAAACAAACAAAAAGTCATATAGTTTCAATAGGCAGAGGCTCTTTTCTGTGGTTTCTAGATCCATCATGTACTAGTCTGTACAAACACGAGAAGGAGAACTGATCCAAAATAGCATGGGTAATATAGCTGGATCTCACAAAAGACTGGAAACATCAATTGCATATTGCATACTGAGTTTAGACATGGCATATAGTTGGTTTCTGCATGTCTCTTCAGGTTATATGTTATCACTGCAATTCTCCTGTTCAACTAGGGAGAGTTACTGGAGTCCTCTATGGGAGATTCATCATGTACCTTTGAGCATATAATAGCTTTTCAACTGTAGGGTGAGGTTGTTTATTCTTCCTTAGTCAACAGCAAAAAGTATTTAATTATGCTTATTCTTTATTGAGCCTATTAACATTAATCCACATAGACTTTTTCTCACACTCACAGACAAACATAAACACACACACACACACACACACACACACACACACACACACACACACATTTTTCAAAACCCATGCAAGGTGTTTGGAGGTCAATCTTAAAATCTTAAAATCTACTGTGGTTTTTCTAAAGGGAAATGACTCTGCAATGTCCCCTTGTTTAGAGTTGGAGATAACATCTTTGAATTCTTTATTGAGTTCCAAATTAATCTGTTATCAGAACTATCAGCAGGCATCTTAAAAGCTGTCTGCAGACTTTCCAATGGTACTTCAAGTACAGCCACTCATGTCAAAGCTATTTTCAATCCCTTGAAGATGTTTTTTACTCTCCAATTGAATTCTGGTGGCACCAGAATGCTGCAGAAAGGGCAGTGAGCTTTGGGAGTCAGGTGGCAGGCTCTTATCCTTAGTCTGACACCAGAAAGTGATGACCATGGGAAAGTCATTGGCAAATTACCCTAAAGGTGAACTCTGTGTCTCCTGCTTTCTTGCCCTCTGGCACTCAGTATTCTTATTTATGAAATAAAGGCAGTCTAACACACAGCCTTAAATGTCCTTTGTAGTATATTCTTAAAGATATCCAGCTTAATATACTATATATTTACTAAGTGGTTTCTTTATATTATCCCATTTAATCTTCCTGATGAACGATGTCTGTCCTTGTAAGTCCCTGGAGAACATGGAAAGTTTTGGTAAATGCTGCTTAGTTTCTTAGATTTTCTTGTAAATCAATCTTTTTTGTTGTTTTTAATTAATTAATTAATTAATTTTTATTATTAAAAATTTCCACCTTCTCCCCACCTCCCTTTCTAGTCCAAGGAGCAGTCAGGGTTTCCTGCCCTGTGGGAAGTCCAAGGTCCAACCCACTCCATCTAGGTCCAGGAAGGTGTGCATCTAAACAGACTAGGCTCCCCAAAAGCCAGTACATGCGGTAGGCTCAAAACCCTGTGCCATTGTTCTTGGCTTCTCAGTCAGCCTTCAGGCATTATCATCCCTGACTTCAAACTCTATTACAGAGCTACAGTATTGAAAACAGCTTGGTATTGGCATAAAAACAGAGAAGTAAATCAATCTTTTGGTGTGAGTCTGCTTAAGAAAATGTTGCAGTTCCCACAGGCAAGGGGCCATCCCCGTGTAATATATACTTGCATATAGTAACATAGACTAAATGTAATATATACTTGCATGTATGAGAGGAAGAGGAGGGCTATTTCCACTCTCTAAACAAGTTTCCCACATATTCTGACCTTTTTCTGATAGATTTTCTATAGGATTTCGAATGGGAATTAGTCCAGTGGTATCTACATTTGCTAAGTGTTACATATGTAACCTTAATTAAGAAATGTGCAAAATCAAGTTATTTAAAACAATCTAAATTAAGCATGATAGCTCAAATCCTGTGAGAACTATTTATAGTTGATAATTGATATTAGCTTGTTTAAATGCTGTTTTATGCCCGTTTAAGACAGTCCTTTGACAATTTCAAATGTGAAGAATCCAGGTTGAAAGACAAATTCTTCTTGCCAGATTTTCAGGGAAGTTTGCATTTTCAGACAATATTTATTCAGTGCCAGTTACAATTAAGGCACCACCCTAGGTCCTGTGGGAAGTTAAAAAAAAAAAAAAAAGAACTTTGCTGTCCAAGCCCTTAATCCATGGGGTGCAGTTCAGGTGCAGGTGCTTCCAGTTTCAGAAGGAAACTAGAGTGCAACGCCAGGACCGCCACTCTTTCAGATCTGCAGCAAAGAGCTGGCCCAGCCACAGCCATGAGTTGCTGTTTCTAACTTGAATCTGCGTAGACTGAAGAAACATAAACATTTTAGAGTGATCAGTGTGTAGGAGTATGTGTGTGTGTGTGTGTTTCTTGGGGAAAAACAAAAATAGAAAACAGACATAGAAAATAGTATTAAAATACATAATTTTAAACTATTTTCCTATAATGAAAAATATGTATTAGGACTTTTATTAATTTTTAACATTATCACATGGTGTGATGGGTTTCATTATGGCATTTTCATAATGCTTTGCTTTTATTTCTCCCTCTCCTCCCAACTCCTGAACCCCTTTCCTCCCAATTTTCTCCCCCTTCTGCTTTCATGGCAAATATTCTCCATGACCTCCCATTTTGACTTCTGAGGACTGCATTCTTAAGATCTCTTCTTCCCCTCTCATGAGCACCTTTCTAGTAAAACACATGCATACACACACACATGCACACACACACACACACACACACACACACACACTATATCTCTGCATATAAAGAAAGATGCATTATTTGTCTTTCTGAACTGCCCTATTTGGCTTAACATAATGATTTCTGGTTCAATCCATTTTTTCTGCAAGTCCCGTAATTCCATTTTACTTTGTAGTTGAGTAACACTCTGCATGTTTTCTCAACCCCTGCATGTCTTGATAGAAATCTAGACTGCTTTCATTCCTAAACTATGGCAAATAATACAACAGCAAACAGAGATGTGCAGGTATCTCTTGTGGCATGCAGGTTAGAGTTTTCTGGGTATCCTCCAGAGGTATAGCTGGGTCATATAGTCATTCAAATTTTAAAGTTTTGAGAAGTCTCCATGGAATTCCACAGTTGTTGCATTAGTGCCCCAGTTTACACTTCCACTAGTAGTGAATAAGAATTCTTATTGCACATGTCCTTACCAGCCTTTGTTATTTATTTCCTTCATGATAGGTAACTAACTGGAGTAAGACGGAATCTCAAAGAGTGTTAATTTTCCTCCACCTATAGCTAAAAATGTTGAATACATTTATTCAGTTATTTAGTTATCCAAATATTTAGTCACTATGTGCTGTCTGAAGTTTCTGTCCTGCCAGTTCCTGCAGCTGTTAAGTCCCAAAGAATCACACAGAGGTCTACATTAATTATAAATGGATTGGCCTATTATCTCAGGCTTCTTATTAACTAATTTTTATAACTTACATTAGCCCATAATTCTTGTCTGTGTTAGCCATGTGGCTTGGTAACTTTTTCAGTGAGGCAGTCACATCTTGCTTGCTCTGTGTCTGGCTTCCTCTGCCACTGGGTGATGAATGCAGATTGACTGTTTCCTCTTCTCCAAATTCTCGTTGCCTTACCTCTACTTCTTGCCTAGTCACCCCACCTATACTTCCTGCCTGACTACTGGCCAATAAGCATTCATTTAAAATACAAGTGACAGTACAGACCATTGCCCCACAGCACTTCCCCACTTTTTATCTAAACAAGAACTCTGAATCGAATCTCCTTTCTTTAGCTTTTCTACTGAAGATTAATTGATAACAACTTGTAACCAACATTCTAAACAAAGGCAAACATCCATAATCCATTTTTTGGGGGGAATATGGGTGTAGTTTTCCAAGCTACTTCCTGCTGATTGAGAGTTTGATAATCTTATGGGGACCTAAAGAAATTTAGAATTATGATTAAGTCCTGACTGGAGTATTCTGTAGGCTTGATCATCTCAAACAGCAGTTTTTGAAATGTTCTGGATGTAGAACTCAGACTTCTGGGCCATTCCTTCTATGAGAGATTTCTCAGGGGTCTTTCTTGGTCAGACCTAATTTTTCTTAACTCAGAATGAATCCACAGTCCCTGATTTCTTGAAAAAAAAATGCAAAGCCTTTTTTTCCAAGGTAACATATCTTTTGTTTTAAATTTTAAAGTCAAAGCATTTTCAAAATACACATGTTAGATTAATCCAGCTGCATTTATAATCAAATATCTTTTAGCAGCTTTTGTGGTATAGGGGGTCCTTCTGTTTATGTGTTGCTTTCATTGGTTGAATAAAGAAACTGCCTTGGCCTTTTGATAGGGCAGACTTAGGTCGGCAGAGTAGACAGAACTGAATGCAGGAAAGAAGGGCAGAGTTGCAAATACCATGGTTCTCCTGCCTGAGACGGACGCTGGTTAGACTCTTATGCAGTAAGCCACAATCACATGGCAATACACATTAATGTTGATGGGTTAAACTAATATGTAAGAGTTAGCCAATAAGAAGCTAGAGCTAATTGGCCAGGCAGTGTTTAAATGAATACAATTTCTGTGTGATTATTTGGGTGTAGGCTAGCTGGGTGGCCAGGACAAACAAAGGACTCGCCATTCTTACAACACTTTTGCTCCTTCCTCAGCCATCAAACAATTTAAAGACAACACACAGTATCTAGACTCTGTGTATTTTTCATCTTTACGTGGTTTTATTTTAAACTCTATTACTTTTCTTTTCTTTTTTTTTTAATTTTTGGCTTTTTGAGACAGGGTTTCTCTGTGTATCTTTGGCTGTCCTGGAATTTACTCTGTAGACCAGGCTGTCCTTGAACTCACAGAGATCTGCCTGCCTCTGCCTCCCAAGTGCTTGGATTAAAGGTATGTGCCACCATACCTTGAACTCACAGAGTTCTGTCTGTCTCTGCCTCCCAAGTGTTGGGATTAAAGGTGTGTGCCATCACACCCAACTACTCTCTTTCTTTTTTATTTTAAGGACATTATTGTCTTTCTTTTCTTTCCCAAGCCTACATATATTTTTAAGTACACTGTGAACTGTTAGAGGCCTTTTTTGCTGAAACTATCTTTACTGTATCTCTCTTTTTCTGACCACATGAGTCTTTGATTTGCTAAGTGATGTGGATAGGATTAAAGCCATGGCTTTGATGGCTGGATCCAGTCCATTTCCTAGCTTTCTGAGAGTCTAGCCTCAAGGCAGAGGTACCTGCTGAAGCCATGTTTATTGACACAACTCTACAGTATTTCAAGGTCCCTGACACCACCAAGAGGCATGCTATTGGCAATTCATTAACCCTATTTAAGTGTTTAGTGTCAGGGCCTCTTAAAAGAACTGCAAAGTTTTGCATCTAAAACTGAGTCAGGAAGCCTCTCTTAAATGAGAGTACTTGCCTCTAGCAAGCAGATCCTACCTGAAAAAGTGCTGCTATCAATAAGCCATGCTTAACTCTATTCTTTTCTGTTTAGAATTGCTTCCCAAGCTCTTTTAGGCTTTATATGGATGCAGTTATCCATGTGGGTGCCATTACTAAGAAATAATATTACTTCTTAGTAATATTATCTCTTATTATATTAGGTAAGGGATTAATATTAAGGCCATTGTCCTTCCTCTACTTCCTACCTATTAGCCAATCAGTGTTTATTTAAAATACAAGTGACAGGGTATAATCCATTGTCCCACAGCAACTGTTTTTTTCTTTTGTAAGCTGTCTATTCAATTGTCTGTCCTATTTATTTATAGACAGATTTGGAGATTTATCTGTTTAATTCTTATAGTTCTTTGATGTTGTAGGTATTAATCTCTTGTCTGATATATAATTGGCAACAATGTATTATAGTTGGCAAAGATGATGCATAGTTTTCTCCCTATCCCTAAGATATCTTTTTACTCTGGTGATTGTTACCTTTGCTGTACAGAGTTTTATTAATTCCAGGAAATCACCTTTGTCAATTCTAGGGAGTTTGGGAGTCTGCGGGCAAGTCTTTATGGCATGTTAAATATAGGATCATGTTATTTGAAAATAGGGTCATTTGATGTTCTCTTTCCTGTGTATATCACTGTTATCTCTTTCTCTTATTTTGCCTAATACCTCGAGTACTATATTAAATAAAAGTGGAGAACGTACACCTTTTTCTCAGTTCCAGACTCAGAGGATATGCTCTTAAAGCATTTTTCATTGTTTTTGGCTAGAAGCTTATGGAAGCCAGGGATTATAATGTAGTGATTTGAATAAAAAAGGCCCCCATAGGTTCATGTGTTTGAATGCTTGGTCCATAGGAAATGATACTCTTAAGAGGTATGACCTTCTTGATATAGGTGTTACTTTATTGAAGAAAGTGTATCACTGGGGGTGGGCTTTGTGGTCTCAGAAACTCAAGCCAGTTCTCTGTCTGTTCCCACAGATCTAAATATAGAACTCTTATCTCCTACTCCAGTACTATGTCTATCTGCATGCCACCATGCTTGCCATGATGATAATAGACTAACCCTCTGAAACCATAAGCCAGCCCTAATTAAATGTTTTCCTTCATAAGAGTTACCATGGATATCAGTATGGAAAATTAGGAAACAACCTTCTTCAAGACCCAGCAATACCACTTTTGGGTATATACCCAAAGAATGCTCAATTGTGTCACAAGGACATGTACTCAACTATCTTATAGTAGCATTGTTTGTCATAACCAGAACCTGGAAATAACCTAAATGCCCCTCGACTGATGAATGGATAAGAAAAATGTAGTATGTTTACACAATGGAGTATTACATAGCAGAAAAAATAATAACATCTTGAAATTTGCAGGCAAATAGATGGCTCTAGAAAACATCATATTGAATAAGGTAACCCAGACCCAGAAAGGCAAATATCATATGTACTCACTCATAATTGGCTTTTAGACATAAAGCAAAGAAAACCAGCCTACAATTCACAATCCCAGAGAACCTAGACAACAATGAGAACCCTAAGAGAAACATACATGGATCTAATCTACATGGGAAGTAGAAAAAGACAAAATCTCCTGAGAAAGTGGAAGCATGGGGACTATGGGAGAGGGTATAAAAGGAGGGGAGAGGCAGGGAGGGGAGCAGAGAAAAATGTATAGCTCAATAAAATCAATTAAAAGAAAAGAGTTACCATGGTCATGGTGTCTTTTCATAGCAATAAAACCCTAATTAGGACAGAAACCAAGATTGATAGCTATTTACTTTCATGGTTTAAAATATATCATTACATTCCTTTATGATGTTTAGAGTTGATGATGAGATGCCAAAAGTTATTCGGATGTGTTTTAATTTTTATTTGAGGTGGAATGTTTTTTGCTTAAAGATTTTTAGTATTGTTTCCTTGGCTTGTATTTTTGCAGTCTTGGTGATAAAATATTGTAAACAGGTCCTCTGGTCATATATATTTGGGTTTATAAATGACTCTTGGCTTTTTTTTACTCCTTGCTGAAGATATGGGAATATATCTGATTTTATTTCATTGGGATAATTTTCTGTGTCTTTATATTTTATCTCAGCTCATCTTCTGTGCTACTGAATCTCAGACTTAGACTTTTGAACACACATTAACTCTCCAAAAACTTAGCTCATGTCCATTATTCCTCTATAAATGTGAACCTATGATTGTCTCAATTTTGTCTTCCTTGCCTAAAATCTGTTTTGTACAATATAGTCCACAGGTGACATAATATCTTCACACAATATATATTTTTAAAATGTTGTCAATTGACTCAGCATTTATATTTTGGTTCTTTTTCAGAGTTTTAATTTCCTTGCGGAAGTTTTCCTTTCTTTAAAAAAAAATGTTTTCCAAATTGTGGAGCATTTTGTCTACCTTACTATTTTGTTTTTCTTGGTACTTTGGTACTTGGTATACTTGCTTCATCTGTCTGCTTTAGTCCTCTGTGCTGTTGCTTATTCTTTTGAAAAGTAAAACTCTAACCCTCTTCCTGTACTTCCTCTATCTTATTCTCTTTCATTTCCAGTACTAAGCAGTTGTGAGCTTGTGGAGAGGTCACAGTAACGTGTGTTCTTATGTTTCTTTCTTTATTAATTAATCTTTTGTTTAGGCTTTAGTTTCTATGAGTTATCTTCACTTGGATTTTGTTTTCCATTAGTGTCTAGGGAGAAGCTGACTGTAGCAAGAGGTAAGATGGTTTTAGGTCAGTTTTGGTGTTGATTTTCAATAGGAGCCACTTGTCCATGTTCCACTTAGACTTTGTGAAATATCCTAAATTGAACTGAAATCTGTGTCTTGCATATATTTATTTATATCAATGAATAATTTTGAAATAAAAATTTATTAGGGTAACTTCTTTTCATAATATAGCCCTGGTGTCTCTAAAACTTTCTACTGGGTAAAACTACCACCTATTTTCTTCTACTTCCTTCAGGTCTACTCTTTTCCAGGCTACTGATATTGATTCATTTTTCCTATTATTTGTTTATCATTATTTTCTTGTCCTGCATCTAAGCTTTTGTTCTTGCTTATATTATAATTAAAAGAATGAGAGTCATTCCTTCAAGAGAACATTTTGTGGGTCTGTAATAAACCAGGCACTGTGATAAATGCAGAAAATAATGAGAAGGTAAATTTTTTATCATCCTGGAGCTTATACTTTGGTGAAGAAGATAGAAAGTATGTAATATTAATTATACAACATAAAATGTGTTAGAGTTTTGGGGAAAAACAACAAAGGTAAATGAGAATTTAATATATAAGTGGAGCAAATATAATTGCAGTCATTACTTGTGATCAGGGGAGGCCTCAGTGGGAAGGTATGAGTTAAGCAAAGCTTAAGAAAATGAAGACGTGAAACATATAGACACTGACACTATTATTTCCATACAAATGATACAAGTTTAAATATCCTAAAGGTTACAGAAAGGTTGATCCATCAAAAAAAAAGGACATGAATGTCGTGCGTTAGGTTGGGAAGAGTAAACTAGAGGAGTGTGCAAGGTACAATGGAATCAGCTCAGTTAGGACACTTGCTATTACCCTGAAAGCCATGGATGCTGCTGGAACAGAGGAGTGATCTGATGTTATTTTTAGCCAAAAACACTCTGGTGTCTGGGTGATGATTAGAGAGAAAGTGGGACAATGCCCAGATATGAGGTTATTGCAATAAGGTAGGTGAGATATAATAGTATTATAGGGACTGGGTATAGCAGTGGAATTGAGAAGCAGTTGAATTCTACATGTAGTTTTAAGTGAGATCTAAGAGGATTTGCCAACCTTCTAATCAGAAGTATGTGGTGAAAGAAATATTGGTGTCAAAGTTGATGCCATGTTTGTCAACTTGAATCATCAGTTACTGATCTGAGTTCTGTTAAGAACACAAGGAGGTTAGTGGTGAAAGCCAGGAGTTCAGCTTTGTAGCTGTCAAGTCTGAGATGTCTCTTGTAATCCACCTGGAGGTCTGAATTGAAGATAAGCATACAATAATTACCAGCACGTGAATAAAATTGAAATTGAAAAGTCTGGGTAATTAATACCCTACTGAGTGCTAGTAACCTGAGAGGAGACAGGAGCACGTGCACTTGTCCACTCTTTCCTGCAGGATGACTGCAGTTATCTTCCTTAGAGAATCGTTTGCTCAAGACTCTAAGACTTGAGTCTTCTTGGGCGCTCTTTCATACTGTCGCCTTGAGTCTTTTCTCTTTCTGACTTCTCCATTTCTACCCTTCTAAGTTCTCTTTCCTGTTGCCACTAAACTGAACCATTGCTCTCTTCCTTAGGGAACCCTGCCCCCATCGCACCCTCTGTGCAGGGACTGGTGGCACAATGCTCACATAGATAGAAGTTGTATGATATAAACAGCTTTATTGCTCAGTGAAGGTCTCCAAGGAGACCAGGATACGAATCCTTATAGACTGAGCCTCTTATTGTTGGTTGGAGGATAGAGTTTTGTGAAGATGTCAATACACAGTCAAAAAATTAATTTGCTCTCCTTATAGCTCAAAAAAGGAATTTCCAGGCCCTCCTGCTTGCCTTCCTCCCTCCCTCCTTCCTTTTTAAAAGCTTTCTTGGATATGAGTAGAAAGATAAAGGGAAGAAGGCAAAGATTATGTTGTGTCAGCAGTCAAGCATCAAAAACTAGACCCAGTCTCTTTAGTGGATCATTTTATGTCATTAATACCTTGAACTTGAGTTCAGGTTGAGTTACCTTTATTACATTTAATCTTGTTAAATTAAGCTTATCCTGGAATGTCAAAAATCCTGGATCTTCTGTCTCTATCTCCATCCATCGCCAGGTGAAGGTTAAGGCTCACAGTGAGCCCGTCCATGCTGTAGAGTTCACATTCATTGCCATTGTCCTTGGTTTCTCAGTCCTCCTCCACCGTCAGCCACATTCAGAGAGCCCGGTTTGGTCCCCTGTTCCATCAGTTCCATTCCAACTGGACTTGGTGGTCTCCCGTTAGATCTGTCCCACCGTCACATTGGAGCACCGGACTGAGCTCCCAAAGTTCTGATGAGGAGCGGATGGAGAGAGATCATGAGAAAGTCAGAACCATGAGGGACGCGTTCACCCACTGAGACGGCAGGACAGAACTAATGGGAAACCACCAAGTCCACTTGGAATGGGACTGATGGAACATGCGACCAAATCGGACTCTCTGAGGGTGGCTGATGGTGGAGGCTGACTGAGGAGCCAAGGACAATGGCGATGGGCTTGGTCTCTACGACATGGACTGGCTCTGTGTGAGCCTTGTCAGTTCGGTTGCTCACCTTCCTGGACCTGGGGGGAGTTGGGAGGACCTTGGTCTCAACATAGTGTAGAGAACCCTGATGGCTGTTTGGCCTCAAGAGGGAGGGAGTGGGGGTGTGGGTGGAGGGGAGGGGAGGGAAGGGGGAGGAGGAGGGGAGGAGATGGCAATTTTTAATAAAAAATAAATAAACTGGAAAAAAAATCCTGGATCCTGATTCAGTTGAATGGTGTTTTTGCTGTACTAACTAGGCATTTATGATTTGGGAAAGTAAAGTTTTAAAGCATATTTTATTACTTATTTGAGAATTCCATCTCACATGCTTTGCCTTAAAGCCTAACAAGAATTAAAATGGATTAACCTATCAAAGGACAAAAGTTCCCCTACTAGACACTATAGGCTAACCAACAAAAAAGTTCAGTTTCAAGAATGTGTTAATTCTTTTGGAGTTCTTAACCAGTGAGGTTCAATAGACCCCCTGAAATATTCCAGGCTATTGTTAATGTGTGCGGTTATCCTCCATAACTTTAAGGTAGGGCCTTATTGTTGAAGACACCATGTACTTGAGTCACAGAGTCTATACAGATAAACCTAGGAATTTTATCCCTATCGTCTAGCCTTCATATTGCTAGAGGGTGCTATGCACAATGCTGGAAGAGAAAAGTGGGCATCACTCTCTTCCTATTGTGAACCTGTGAGGCACAATTTTGACTAGGTTGGCAAGATACAAGCCCACAGGTACAATAGTGGTATGAACATCATGGAAATAAGCAATCACTTTCTGATTAGCTTTAAGTTCCACCCCACAGAATGAAACCAGCACTTATCTAGATAGGCCCTAGATGAGACCCTAGTACCATAATTCTGCTGAAATAGATATAGTGCTGAAACAACTCCTGATGACTTAGTATTTTGTCTATAGATCAGTACATCTCTCGACCCTCATCAAGGAGCTTCTGTCTGTAGCAGATTATGATTAATAAAGTGGCCCACAACTGGCCAAGTTGCACAGAAAAAGAGATGGCAGAATGCCCAGCCTTAAATTGACCATATATACCATATACCTTCCCCCCAGGTCTCAGGAACGTCAAAACTTTTAATAATTGATTTTTTAAAGTAGAGCATTGTAGAGCCAAGAAAAAAGTTCAGTGTCAACCTCACTCAACCATCTCATCCAGATCACCATAATCCATTGACTCTCAGTTGAGAATAGCTAGTTACTAACTCAACAAATTGTTCCAAAGGAAAAAGTGAGACTTTTGTTTCTACTGCACAGTATGGTGTTAGCTAACAAAAGTATATTGTAGAGTTCAAAGTGGCTGAAAACAGGGATTTTTAAAAAATGGTTTGTCTGTGAGTTCGAGGCCAGCCTGGTCTACAAGAGCTAGTTCCAGGACAGGCTCTAAAAAAGCTTCAGAGAAACCCTGTCTCGAAAAACCAAAAAAAAAAAAAATGGTTTGGGTTGTGGGCCTAGCCATTAGTGGCTGAGTCATCCCTCTAGTCCAGAAAACGGGAATTTTTAAAATGCCTTCACCACAAAGTTATGATGCTTCAGGTGATAGAAATGATAACTATCTGGATTTGATTACACACAATGTATACATATAAAACACCACAACATAGCTCACAAATACGCACCGTTAGCATATGTTAGCTAGGCCAAAATGATAGGTCATTGACACAGTGTGGACCCTTATGCTTCAGCCCAGGTGATCTGACAAAGTGACAGGAACTAAAGAACCAAGGGAGAATTGCCATATTTGCTTCTTGATCTACCCTTGATCATGTTGCCGTGAAGTGCCTACAAATTAACTTCTGTAGTTCTATTAAATCACCACTTCAACTAAAAAATAAGTTTACTAGTGAGGCATGGGTGGGACATCTTTTTGTTCTCAGCACTCAAGAGGCAGAGGCGGGAAGATCTCTGAGTTTGAGGCCAAACTGGCTAGAGAGAAAGATTCAGAATAGCCAGGGCTACACAGGAAATCCCTGTCATGAAAAACCAAATAAATAATATAAATTCATTGTTTAATTTATTTGTGACCACCTAATATTGTTCTTCTGTTTCGAGATCTCAATTCCAAATTATTTTACACTGCGCATTGTGATCAAGAGACATGAATTCGTCTTGAGCAGGTCGGTCCTAATAGTTTTTACCTTTATGGAGGCTCGAAGGAGAGAGCAAATATCTTTATACCGTCATTGTATGAAGTTCTAAGTCATGGCTTTCTCTTGCTTCAAAACCGCCTGTTCACTTTTGTTTTGAAGAACACTTTCCCCTGTAATCCTAGCTCAGTTGTGACTTCAGTTTTTCTCATTTGATTTTTTTACTGATGCTCCCACTCTCATACCCAGCATTCAATTGTTCATTCATTAAGTTGTCAATGCTTTCTGACTGTTTATTCTTGGCCCTATGCTCCTGAGAAGATGAATAAGAAAGATATGAGTGCTCTCCGATTGTGGTTTTCCTTTAAAAATATCTGTAGCTGTTCTTTTTCTTCAGTTTCCTTTCCCTTCCCCTTTCCTCATTTGCAATTGTACTCAAAATTGCATATTTTTTTTGAGAACACCATAACACTTTTGAGTCATAATCTCTTTAGGAGTCTCATGCTATGAATAATGCATAGCTTCTCTCTAAGCACTCTGCAGACGTTCATATAATGTAGGGTGCACGATTCATGATGTCCAGTTTTCTCTCCCTTGGAAAAAATAAAATGCAAGAATACACGGTCGCTTTCTAAATTTAAATTCACATTAGTGTCGCTCCATCTTTCGCTCTTCTTCCACCGGAACTAGGCCAGGAATGATTGTTTCTTTGTCTTCTTAGAGTTTAAACCGCCATCCATGACAGTCAAGAATCTGTTTCCTGGTTGATCTTCAGCCAAATTAGTATTTGGCTAACACACAGATGCTTAAAGCATTTCTTTCTCTCTGACTGCTGGTGAGAGGAAACAATTTACCTTCCAAAGAAGCTGTAATTGCTGTACCGTCGTAGACACACCATAATGACAAGCGGTATTAATGCCATTTCGAGTATAATCTGCCTTTAAGAAGTAGACATTTCTGTGCAGGAGTTCATGGTCTCAAACTTTAGCACTTTCTTCTGTTTTTTTAAAAAGGTCTGTTCCTTTGGATGTGTTCCATCTTTCTAGTCCATTGTTCTAATCAAAAGGATGGTAAAAATCTTAGTCATGGTTTTATTTTCTTATCCATTCAACATTTTTAAATTTTTTTAATGAGTGTCTATAAGAATAACAATATTTGACATTATCATGATTGAATATTAATCTGTATTGGGAACTTCCTCAAGCACATTTAGATGGAAAAACAAATTTGATCTCTATCATCTAACTGAAGCAGAATATTTCAAGGGTAAGATTTTGAATGCAGAAAAGCTACAGAACTCTGGACATTAGCAATATCTGTGGATAACATGGACAATTTATTTTGGAGAATCTCTGTTTTTCAAGAAGACAGAGAATGATGAGTAAATGAACAAACTACTTTCAGATAATGTATGCTATGAAGAACAAAAGAAAATCCCTTTTCTTTTCCTTTTTTTTTTTTTTGGTTTTTCGAGACAGGGTTTCTCTGTGGCTTTGGAGCCTGTCCTGGAACTAGCTCTTGTAGACCAGGCTGGTCTCGAACTCACAGAGATCCGCCTGCCTCTGCCTCCCGAGTGCTGGGATTAAAGGCGTGCGCCACCACCGCCCGGCTAGAAAATCCCTTTTCTGAAATGACCCAGGGACATTTTTCTCAAGGTCTGTAATTGGATCAGCTAGGTTACTGTGAAGAGTCAGTCAGTACTAGAAACTGAGTTCAGAATGTTAAATAATATAGAAATTTGTTTTCTTATGCAAAACACAGGAGAGTTCTAGGATAAGTGTACTAACAACCTAAGCATGTGAGAAGACATGGCTTCAGAGATGCCTACGCTAACATTTGAACCAATAGTCTCTATGCCTGCAAGATGGCTAGAGCATTTCTGTGTGATGTATCCCTACATATCTTGCACAAATCCTCAGAAAAACAGAGATAGACCCCCCTATTCTTATCAGTCTCTTTATTAGCAGTATTAATATTGTATCTTATTGTCAAAAAATGTTACTTGGTGAATAAAATTCCCTAGGGTTTAAGTTTTAGACCAAGTAAGTCCCTGGGGCTTGAATTTGAGTCAATTTTCCCAAGCATGTGAAGAAAAAGCAATAACTATTTTTTTTTTAAGTTTTTTTAAGGGACAAGAAAGAGGGACAGATCTGAACTGGCAATCATCGTTGTCTATAACCAGCCTAGTATTGAGTAATGAGAAGTCAGGGGGAAGAATATTTAAGGGAAGTGAACAAGTCTGGGTCCTTGAGATTGAAAAGTAGCTCACCATGATCATGGCACAGAGTGATGTGTGGTTGTTACATGGTCCCTTGATGTCACAGAAGGCAGGACAATGGGATGAAGACGGAAGTACTGGAGGATTTAATCACCATTGGGCTCAAAAACTGTATTGCCTGTGATCTTATAACAAACTTGTGTTTTGAATTTTGTCATTCAGCTTGGTAAAGATTACATAACCAGTGTCTTAGTTCTTATGGAGTTGTTGAACAATGTAAAACAGCACAAGAAACTGTGGTCAGAACAGGCTCTAAAATAACAAGTTAGTATTGTCAGCTTGACACACTTTAGGCTGGCCTAGAAGACGGGCCTCTGGGAATGCCTGTGAAGGATTATCTCTGCTAGACTACTCGAGGTGCCACTGTGGAAGGGTTTGTGAGCGGAGCACCAGCATGCTCATTTCTGTCTGGTGCCTGACTGTGAGTGGACTGTGACTTGCCTTGACGGCACAGCCGTGATAGACTGTATCCTTGAACTGTAAGTAGAAATAAGTCCTTCCTCCCTTCAGATGCCTTTGTCACAGCATATTATCACAGCAGCAGAGTAGCCATGCTACTCTGGGAATTCCTTTGGGATGACCATGAGATGGCCTTGTGTGATGGGCAGGAAGGCCCCATCCTCCTGTTTCTGTCAGTTATGCTCTTGACAGGCACTGATCTCTCGATGCTTGGATGATTCTCACACGTATTACTGAACAGTAGTAGAATGTCAAAATTAAATTTATCAAATTTTACAAATGGCATAGCCTTGTTATATTATTGACAACAAAATCCTACACCTTCCTTTTTTTCCTGGCAAGATTTACTACAATATTTGATTAAAAATATATGCTAACTTAGAAGCTATATAAATGGAAAGATAAATAGACAGAAAACATATATGTATGTATATATATTATAAATAATCGAAACTGATAGACAGAGAGCAAATTGATATATGGAAAGGTGAAATGGTTGGCAAGCTATTAGCATTCAGGGACTTAGTTTTCTAGCAACATGGATAAAGTAAGAAAATTACTTATTTCACTTTTCCTTATAGTAAAGGTGACTGTAGCACAAAGGATTTTTCTGGGGGGGGGGGGGATAGAAAATATATGAACCCAAACAGAACTAATTACAAACCAAAGGAAATTAGAGTTGAAAACTTTTTAAAAATTTAATATTTTGCAGAACAAAAATCAGAAATTTTAGAAAAGAATGAGTATTAATATTTGAATATATGCAGGGCTTCTTTTCTTTCCACCCCTCATTCTTTTAAAGTTTTTCTCAGTAGAATATCTCTCTCTGTCAGTTTGAGTCTGTATCTTTCTAGCTCTAGCATCAAAAAGCAGTGTTTCTACTTCCTGTTGGTTCCAAATGGAAAATAAACCTTAAAATAATTCAAACAGTCCAGCGTAAGACAGAAACCTAACTGTTGCCAAAGCAGTGTGGCCAACTAGTGAAGGCTGCCCCATCCCATAGCAGCTCCATATCACCGCCTCACTGAAAGCTAAGATCAGTCCGGAGAGACTAGGGCGTGCTGTTCTGGGAGGGTGAAAAGGCAGAAGCAAAACCAAACAGAACCACTGAATAAACAGAGGCTAGTCACTGACGAACACACCTGCAAGATGGCCAGAAGGAACTGCAGGCTGACTTAGCCACGAGGGAAGAGACCAGAAGTAACAACCCTCTCCCGGCTCTCAGTCTTAGCTAAACTCATTTCAAGTGATTTTCTTGACAAATTTAGAGCCCTAGCGCAAGATCAGCACTTTTCCAACAATCCAATCTCACTGAATTGCTTTGCTTTTTATGTCTTTGTCTTTATTTAGAGAAACACATTTTTTCCTGCCTATTGTGCTTTGAGGTTTTCTTTGCCACCGAGTCCTCTAGTGTGTCATGGATCCAACTGCTTTGGGGCTAATTTCTGGCTCTTTTCTACCCTGAGACTGATTTAGAGTCAGAACAGTGATTCAGAGCATATGGCTGCCCTAGGCTGGAAGGAACTTTACTCGTGGTCAGTGTAAGCCGACACTTTAAAGGACCAAGTGAGATTCAGAGATGGTCACTGGTATACGAGTTACCAGAATTAAAGATTAAAGATTGTCCCACATCCAGGCTTTTGTGTCTTTCTATTACACAGGCCTAATGGAGGGGAGATAAGGGTTAAGTCGCACCAGAGAGGAAGTGTGAATCTCTGATTGTATCCTCCCAGTTCTTTTTGTTGATCACTTAACTGATCTTAGGAGTCTGAAGGAAAACGAAAAGTTAAGTTTTGGCTTGGGCAGGGGACAGAGTGCCTTGCCCTTTTCCTGCAGGCAAGACTTTGTGTGTTGAGCACATTGCCGCGCTGTGAACAGAGCAGGGCCCCTTGCCCTGCTTTCAACCCCTGTCCCACCGGAGTCTAATCACGATTTCTCCCTCTGCTGCAGAGCCCTGAAGCTGCAACATTCTTGTCCTCCTCACTCTCCCTGCTTCTGAGATGGCCTCCTTCCAGCCCATCATCACCATAGTGATCTGTCTAAAATGCAAATTCGTTCTCATCATGCTGCAGCCGAAAATAGTGCAATGCCTACCCCTTCCTGCAGCCACACAGGGTAAGGCGCTCCACTGACACCAGCACCTCTCTTTACCTCTCTAGTCTCAGTTAGTACCAGATCTGGTCCCCGAACTGAGATTTTAACCTTAATTATTAAATTGGAACTCCTAGTGGTTAGGAGCGCTCTATTCATCTTCATGTATCTAGTAAGGCACAGGTATTTATTGAAGTGGCTGTCTTTTGAACCAGACAATGCTTAAAAATAAAATCAAAAGAAACTAAGACATTTAGTAAACAAACTAATGTTTTATAGAAAAGCCCTGTAAGTTCAAAGGGTTGCACTTATAGCTTGATCCATTATTTTTTGAAGCTTGGATTTATTTCTAGCATAACGTTATGAGAGAAATGGATTTTGAATTTTGCAGCCAGATTTGAAGCTTTAGGGAATATGTTGGCCCTTAAATGCATGGCCAATTTTTGACTAAATGCAGACAAAGAAATTTTCCTTTTATTTGCCTCTGGGACTATTTAAGTTTTCTGAGTTCTTGGACATCTTATCCATATCTATTCCAATTTTATGTGAAAATGTAGCAAGTGAAACAAACAATTAAGCAACAACTGCCGCCGAAGCAGAAGACAGTAAGACCTTCTACACATAGAAACCAAGGGCTGCCGGAGGATGGGAGCGATACTAGCAAGCAGCTAGCTCTCGGAATGAGTTAACCAACTATTCAGTTAACTGGCTATAAACTATCTAGGGATCTCCCTGGATATAGAGGGACCTTCTGCCTTTCTCAGGTATCAATTAGAAAACTAAAATTAAAGCTGCCCCTTTCACTGAAGGAGGGAAACATTTTTAAAGTTTTTATTGGCTGCATTCCTTGAAATTCCTGTGGAATCATGGAGATAGCCACACAACTTCATGACTCCCTGATGTCTAAGGAAGTTAAAGAATCGAGGAGAGAAGGGACCTTATTTAGAGGCACTAACTTATCTTTAGAAAGGCTGACCAGGTAAGGTCAGAGGAGATTCTAATTTCAGTATGTACAGGGGGACCTTTGGGGATAGGGTCAGAGTAGAGTGTAGAGATAAGGTCTGAGGGCGAGTCATGCTTTAACTGTGACAATACCTTCGTATCAACCTGGAATCATTATTAATCAGGCAGAACGATTGTGGACCCCATTTTTCTGACACTAACAATGTTGGCCTGCCTTGTCTTTTGGACTGGATGATGTCAGGCTGTCGTTTTCAAGCATCAGTGATTCGGACTAAATGAGTCAAAGGCAGGGAGTGATGTCCTCATTGCTGATTCATTGGCCCTCTCTCTTTCCTACTCCCTAGACCATGTCAGGCATAAAGAGACACATTAAAGAAATTTATTGCAAAAATCTTAGCTGACTATTTTCATTGTATCTGTAGTTCAGAAAACAGATGTTTCATACAGATGGTTCCTGAGAACTTCTTAATTGTAAAGACATTTCCCTTTACATATCATTGACTTTGGTGACCTCACTGTCTCCTGGTCTCAATTATGAGTCTTTTCCTGCAAGACCACGACCTTGTCCTCTTAGTAAAAACTTATGTTCCATTCTGGTGGTTCCTACACATGTAAAACCTAGTAGTGCCGAATCTATAGCTAGTTCACACAGCCATACCTTGATTTCAACCCATGGGTTGTCATTTTTTTCTGACTCTCCTCTCCTTGGATCATTCTCTACACTTCTGGAACAGTTTTCCATTGGACCTTATGACTCTTCTGAAAGATGACTGCTTAAGCAACTTAGGATAATATTTTTAACTCTACGTTCATACTCCCTCCATATGTAGTCAGTTAATATGGCCTCCTGCTGTATGATAACTTCCTCAGAATTGAAACATTCTTGATCAGAGGGAGGCATTTTGGTATTCCAGATATAAACCTCTCACAAGTCTCAGGAAATTCTTGAATTTTACAAGACTCAAAAGCATCTACCCAAGGTTATGTAAAAAGTAAGAACTGCTAGAGAGGGGGGAGCTATCTGATCAGCCAAGGTGCCTTGAGCTGTCTGCAAGTCATGCAGAGAACTCCAGGAAAGCAACTTTCATGAGCTGTCACACAGTTTGGGTGGGATGTTTGGTCATGCATCTACTTTGGCACCATCTAAACTCCTGTAAGTGACCCCACTAAACTCATTGGTTCACTATAGTCAACGTTAGTGCAGTTGTTTCTTTGATCTGTCATTGCTTCTCTATTTGAGTGAGTTTGCATTTTTTCACACCTCTCTAGAAGAAATCACACATCACCTGCTCACCCTCCTTCAGGGTTCTCTAACTGGAGCATCTTTCTTTGTCCCCTGAAGTCACCTCTGCTCGATCTCGTTTCTGCCTCATGCAGGTTATTACAGCCTCCTACAAGATTTTCCTGTCTACGGTCTTTGCCATCCGCAAATCGTCTGGCATTTTGATACAGACATTTTCCCCACAGAGAATTTCTCCAGTTACCAGCTTGCTGAATTATATGCAGTTTTAGGGTGTACTATTTTGCAAATGATTTGAAAGCTAGCGGTGTTGCCATGGTTCTTGCAAACCTGTAAAGCTGGATCCTTCTTTTGTGACTTGGTTTATGGTAAGGCTCTTCACTAGGAAGTCTTACCTTTGCACCTTGCTACCTGTCAGGGCTCAAATTTGGAGTCTCTTGATCCTTGGCTCTTTAATGAACTCATTTTTTTAAATTAACTTGTAGACTTTAGATGTGCTATTTCTTATATACTTTACTTTTCATTCTTCCTAAAATTATATTTTTAGTGCTAGGGCTGAACCCAGGACCTAACTAGTGGTAGTGCCCTACCACTGAGCTAACAATTCCACCCCTACTTCCAATAATCTCATGCGAGCCGACATGTTGTAAGTTCATTGATGTTGAGATCTTGCCTAGTAATTCTAGGAATGTACACCATTTATGGGCTTAATAAATATATTGTAATGCTTAAAATACCGTTCCTGCTTTGTATTATGTCATTTATAGTCATCAAATTCCAGATATTTAAAAGCTCCCAAGGATACTGCTATATGCAGCTGCTCTGTAATATTTACATTCTAACATATTTTGAGCAGGCTTCTCAAAAGACAGAATGGCTAAAGAGAGAAAAGACTCCTTCTGTGTTTTAATCAACATGCTGCAAGTGTGCCAAACTCGTTTTAATCTCACAAAGCTCTTCCAGAGACAAATTTAGTACTTATTATTCAATATATAAAATTTACAGTCATCACTTCTATTCTTGCATTTTAATAGTTGATAAATGTCCCCTCTTTGCTGCTTTCACATCCAGAGTTTGTTTTGCTCATCTCTGCTTACCTACAATTAGTCATAGCAGCAGTGATAACCAAGGTATTTGATATTATAGCACCAGTAGAAGCCATGGCAGTATGTACTGTTAGCAAGGTTTATTGTACCCCAGTGTGCTGAGTATGATCAATGGACTACTTCATTTGCTATTATATTTGCCCATGATATATTGCTATTTTCTGTAACAAGGTGAGTAAAATTGCTCAAAACAGCTAACAGCTTGTACAAGGACTGTAGCTAGTGTACATGGTAGAATGGTAGATCTGGAAGCCATATCAACATTGAATTTCAAAGATAGTATTATTTAGCATAGTAAAACCAACTGGGAATGGTTTACTATTATTTTTAACTATAATAATTTATGTGTATTTTATTGGTGGCCCTATACTATCCTATGATTTCATGAGACTAATTGAATCCTGACTTTTTCTGATGCCACTGATACTGATGTATGGTCTATGAAACTTTATACATTGAAGTTAAGGAATTCAGAAGTTCCCAGTAGAATAGTTATCTTTTACTCAATCCCTCTTCCAGTAGGCATCCTTTTTAATATCCTAAGATATTTATAAGTATATAAACTAGACTGTAATATTCTAAGACTCACTTTAATTTTGATATTTCAAATCATAAGTATAAATTCTGGGGAAAATGTGAAAATGTGAGTTTACTGGTAAAGCATGGTACAGCAGTTTACTAAAGGGATTTACTTCCTTCTTCCCTTCTCTTCCTTCCTTCCTTCCTTTCTTCCTTCCTTCCTTCCTTCCTTCCTTCCTTCCTTCCTTCCTTCCTTCCTTCTTTCCTTCCTTTCTTCCTTCTTTTATTCCTTTTTTCTGAGTACATTAATGATGGAGACTATGGAACTTAAGTTATTTTGCTGAATTAATCTCAGTAATCTCATCATTCTTCATTTGTTCAGGATCTTATTCGGAATGTGCTCTTGGCAGTGCAGCTGCTGTGTATGTTGAATATGTAATGTGTGAATCTGGTCCATAGTCAAACCAGTTGCTGTCTGGCAAGTCTTAGCTATTTGTGGTTCATTTTGTAGTTCTATGTGATATGTGCATGATCTGTTCTTGGCACTGAGACTGAAAAACAGAAACATTTAACACATAAATAAGAGCATTTTGTTTTAGCCTTTTAGACGCTTCAAAATTTTTAGCTGTTTCTATTCCATATGCACTTTGTTTTCCACTAGTGCAAGTCTGTTAATGATGGTATGGTTAGAGGAACAGTGTTTTTCCGGTTTACCTTTTTCTTCTATTGCCTAATCCACAACTTTCTTTTAAAAAAGGTCTTTAGGGATGTCTCAGATAATTTCAGAGAGGTTTCTTCCTTAAGTTATGGTATTATGGTTCTGGAAGTTATGGTAACTTGATTCTGGAAAACTTTTGCAAATGGGCCTCTTTCCATTACCAAAAGTACAGTTCCCAAATATTTGCAATACCAAAGCCAAGGGAGAGTTCAAAGCTGTTCTAGTCCTCCAATATGATCATCTGAGACCTTAGATCTCCACATATGCTATGAAATGGGTAGGCTTCCCATCTGCTTCTGCTCTGGTCCTGCTCTGGTGTAATTCAGAGTTGTGTGTTTCTGAGAGCTTCCAGAATCTTCAGTTTTGCCATCACAGTTACTTATAGCCCAAGGCTAATGGTTATATTTATGGCAGTGAGATGATATACTTATAATTGCTTCTCTTCTTTAGCGTGAAGTTGAGTTTCCTCTCAAGAGAGAGTCACATTGTACATACAAATTAATCACTGGACAATGGTTCTAGAATCCACATCTGCCCTTCAAATGTATTAATGTGCTCATATGTTACATCCAAATTAAATTGGCATGCCATTGGTGTCGAAGCATTCCTGACCCCATATGTGCTAGTTAAAAGTACACTCTTTTGTAAAATGCAATATCATTATATTCTAGTGAGTACAACAAGAAGTTCTGGCAAATCTAAGTATCCTTAACAACAGATTTTCGTCTTCATCTTCTTTCTCCTGTTTTTCCCTTCCTGTTCACTTGTTAATGATTTCCTTCTCTCCTTCTTTCCTCCCCTATGCCTTCCTTACTATATAGACTGTTTCCCTATAAACAGTCATTTTAAGTCAGAGTTGGCTGGTTTTCAGTAAATCAAGTCAGTAATGGTCCGACAGAAAGAATATTCAAATCTGGGTGGACCAAGATGAACTTTATAAGTAAAAAAAAAAAAAAATGCATTGCCTTCATATTTTGGGCATTTTGACCCCTGTGTGTTGCCACTTACATAAGGTAGCAGAGTCCTTTAAACTAGACCCTATTTTTCCTCATATGTATTCACAAGGACCCTAGGCAACCCAAATACTTTCTGGTACTTGAAATGCTTCCCAAAGGAGTCTCCTCTTCCCTCACTTCCATGGATACTTGTCTTTCGGGAAACCCTTCCAGAACCCGAGATACATGTTTTTATCTGGGCAGACAATTCTAGATGCGATCTCAGCTCTGCAGGGAGAATGATGTTACATAGGCTGCATGTAGGTGAAGGGAGCTTCCAAATATTTTATTTCCATTGCAGGTACCTGCTGTGGGAAAATGGTCTGTACCCCATCATTTGTATTTTAATAAAATTGTGATTGGCCTGTATCCAGTTAGGAAGTATAGGTGGGATGACCAAGCAGGAAGTAGAGACAGGGCAGTAAGAACAGGAGAATGCTAGGAAGAGGAAAGAGTAAGTCACCCAGACACAGAGGAAGCAAGATGTGACCGTCTCGCCAAAAAAGTTACCAAGCCATGTGGCTAAAACAGACAAGAATTGTGGGCTAGTATAAGCTATAAGAGTTAATAAGTAGCATGAGCTAATAGGCCAACCAGTTTATACTTAATGCAGACTTCTGTGTATTTCTTTGGGACTGAACGACTGCAGGACCTGGTGGGACAGAATCCTCTGTCAACAGAAGGTAGGACAGAAACCTTGGTCAACAACAGGTACCAGGATTACAACAGCAGCATATTAGAGTGTCTCTGCCCCCTGACTCTGGAGTGGCATTTGGTTATATCTTACAGTGTCAACACTTCAGATCTGCAAATGCTCTGCTCCCCACAAACACTGCTTTGATCCTGCTGGTTACTGCAGACGAAAGTCACTTTTCAGTTAATTTGAACTTGTCCTTTTTTCGCCATCATGGTCAGAATGATACAATACACTATGCATTCAGGCTTTTCCCAAGTTACAGTCTTGTGATATGCTGCATTGCACCTAATCTTTATCTCTGTCAGAAAAACCATCACTGGAAAATTGAAGAGTTGGGATTATGACATGTTGTGAATATAAATCAACAAATTTAGAATTTTTTGGCAGAATTGATTCAACTGAACATTCATATTCAATAATGAAAATCTTTCTTGTAAAAAAGAAGCTCTTTATCTCATAAATATCAGGTAGGGTTCTGGCACCAGCCACAGTGCTGAAGATCTGAGCTGGTGCATCTTATGCTTGGGGACAACAAGGAAAATCCAGGCACATGATACTGCCTATGTGCCATGCTTGAAAACTATGGAAAGCCCTATCCTTTCATCATGAAGCCCTAAGAAAGGAACAAATTGACATAATAAAGAACATTTCAATGAAGTTGTTCTTAAAATATGCTATTTCTAGTCTGAAACATGGTCCTCCTAACAGCACCCCCAAATAACTTCCAATACTGAATCTATCCTTCTATAGTCCATAATATCACAACAATAATAAAAATATAAAAACATGAATATGGAAAAATAAAAGAATATCTAACTCTGAATCAATTATATAAACATTTTTATTTTTTCTCATCGCTGTCTGTCCCGAAGTTCCCCTTAATTGTCCATTAGTTATTGTACAGCAAGATGTGCTTGGACACGTGGCACAATCAAGAGAAGACTTATCGGAGGCTGAGCTACCTGGTCATCAAGTTGTAAAGCTTTCAGAGTATTGAGAAATGGGACTGATTGTTTGAGGTCTTATCCTTGGTGGTAGTCATGTTAGGAATTAGGAATGCATAGGACTAAAGTGCTTAGGGAGGGTATTCTCCTTCAGAACAGCCAGCAGAATCATTAAAGTGCAGCTTCTGAGTCTTCCAAGAAAAAAAATCTGTGCAAGGAAAGAAAACCTTTGTCTTGGACAAATGCCTGACTAACCAGATGGACTTTTCCTAATGCCCTGGACTGCTGGCTTAATTGTGTGCACTGGACCAGAAGTGGAACGATTTCAGAGCTCACTCACTACCTTTGTTTAAGAAACTATGTTCCATAACTCACTAAATCCAATTCTAGAATATTCATTACTGACCAAGAAGTAAAGCACCAGGAAGGCCAACACATTCCAAACCTAATTGGAATAAACAGATTTATGATAAACCCCTAGCAGTTCACAGGGAGTGCAATCAACAGGCAACTTGCAATGCACAGGCGTGAAACCGATCCAACAGTGGGAAGTTTTGGAAGTGATTTTTCTCAAACACACTGTAAATCTTCTTCTTACGAATTTAGACCATTGCTCTTTACATTAGATGAAATAATAGTCATAAAGAGTTTGCAAGGTTTCTAACAAAAAAAGGCGCCAAACAAGTACAAAGTGCTTTGATGGGGGTCTTTCTGTAGTAATTGATAATGGCTGCACTTCTGTGTATAGCTAGAAGACACATCCATTACCTGATCCATAAAAAACTTAATGGTTCGCAATCTCACTGATTTCTTTGCAAACATTTCCATTAAGCTGATGCCTCTTTATCCTTTCCTGAAGTTGTGGGTCATTTCAGTCACTTGTCATGCCAGTTGCAGCTTCCATCTATCAGGAAAGACCATGTAGTCTAGGAAATCTCACACAGTGCACAATTTTAGATGTACCGGCTGCGTCTGACAAGCAATCTTCCTCTAATCTCTTAGTGAATTCCCTTCCTCCGGGCACAAAGTAGAAAGGAATCCTTCTGGGGGCTTCTTTCTCTAATGTCCCATAAAAATAGTGTCATCACAATAGGAGCACGTTTGGAAGGCAGGAATAATGGAGTTTTGTTTCCACATCTGCTAGTTATGAACTGGAGCCTTTGGACAGGTTTATAATTCTTCTTAGAAAATTGACTGAAATTGAGAATGGGGGCAGGGAAGGAGGTCCTGATGTGAGGAGAGAGCAGGATAGGAGAGCGTCTCAGGTCCTGTGCCTTCAGAGATGCTGAATCCTAAAACGCAATTCACTGTGATTTTCATATCTGCTTCATATGGATTTTTTAAAATGCCGCCTAATGATTAATGGAGGACCAATCCCATTCACGAGCATTGTGCACTGAGAGAGACGGATGTGGTGGATGCTGCTGGGGTCCAGGGCACAGGGTTTTGCTTTCTGTTTTTGCTGATCAGAGAAATAATATGATCACTGCAGATGGAGTAATGAGAATCAATCAATAAGCATAGCAAATGACCCTGAAGAGATGAGGGACAAAATATTGGATGGAATTTTCCTTCTTTTCAATTTATGAAGTCATCTAGACTTTTTTCCCTACATTATTCTGATCACAGTTTCTCCTTCCCCAACTCCTCCCATATTCTCCTTCCCCAACTCCTCCCACCCAAATCACACACCTTCTCTCCTTAGAAAACAAACAAGATCTAGAAAATAATAATACTAAACAAGCTGGACCAGGATAAAACTAACAAGTAAACAGAGAAAAAAGAGCTAAAGAAAAAGCATAAGAAACACATGTGGATGCAGAGGCACACGAGTTCATAACACAGAAATTTCATAAAAACATAAAACCCAAAACTATATTTGCAAAAGATGTATAAAGTTTAAAAAAAGGAAAAAAAGAAAAATAAAAACAAACAAAACAAAAGGTACTGACAATGCCTTATGAGACAAAGGACTTCCAAAATTGCCAAGGAGTTCATTTTGTCTTCGCTGTTTCTGGGTAGGGAACCTACCCTTCTGAGTAGTTTGTGCTCATGAGACTGTTAGAGAAAACTATCTTTTTTTGTCGGTAGATGTGAATTGGAGATAACTTTTGGGTTAATGATGGGGACTTGCGTCCACTTCTACCCTCTGTGATGGGGCCCCATCTGACCTAGCCCCATGTAGGCCCTGCATAAACTGCCACAGTCTTTGTTAGTTCATATGTGCATCATCACCGTTGTGTCTAGAAGGTCTTGTTTCCTTGGTGTCTTTTATCCCCTCTGAATCTTACGGTCTTTCTGCCTCCTCTTACACAAATTTCCCTTAGTCCAGGGAAGAGGGATTGATGAAGACATCATTTTTAGGGCTAAGTGGTCCAGTGTCTCTCACTCTATGCACAATGTCCAGCTGTTGGTCTCTTTATTTGTTCCCATCTCTGCAGGAAAAAGCTTCTCTGGCAGAACAAGACACTCATTTATGAATAGAGAAGAATGTCATTAGAGCCATTTCTTTGCTATGTTCTTTTAGCAGAACATTAGTATTTGGCTTTTCCCTAGGTTCCTGGTCTACCTTCTGCTACCTATGCAGTGCTGGGGGTGTGCTCCTTCTCATAGAATGGGCCTTAAATCCAATCAGATATTAGTTAGTTACTCCCACAAGCTTATGCCACTGTTGTTCTGGCATATCTTGCAGGCAGGTCACCATTGTAGAGTGAGGGGTTTTAGCTGGGTTGGTGTTTACACTTCTCTGGTAGTGTGGGCGGTCCCTTTCAGTACCATGAACACTAGTTAATAGGCATGAAGGCTCTAGGTAGGCACCAGCTTGAATTCTTCATGTTCAGTGAGTTGTAGATATTGTCTTTATCAGAAGAACCATGCCATCTTGTGGAGAGCAACCAATAACCTTAAGATTCCCATGAGGCCCCTTTGGCCAAGAACTCTTAACTCTAGCTATTCCCAGAACTTGAGGATTCATTTGGTAATGAGAGATGTTCATGTTCAGCTAGAGCTCTTTTTCCCTTCTTATTTGGCAATTCTATCTAGGTCAACTTCCTATATGTTTATATTTTAGGAAGGTTTTAGGTTTACATACAACCCTTCAAATGACCCTTAGTTTTCACTGTCCCTACCTGTATTCCCTTTCTCATTCCCTCTTCCCTCTCCCTTATTATTTGATCCTCCTATTCTATACCCCCACTCTACCTCCATGTTCATCAATAACTGTCTATTGTATTTCCCCTTCCTAGGGAGATTCATCGCTACCCCCAATCCCTGACTCTTCACCTAATCTCTGTGTTTATGTGGAGTGTAGGCTGCTTATCTAATACTTAAGAACTGACATCCATATATAAGTGAATGTATATCATATTAGTCTTTTGGGGGTCATGTTACCTCACTTAAGATGTTATTTTTCTAGCTCCAACCATTTACCTGCAAATTTCATTTTTAACAGCTGAGTAATATTATGTTATATATGTGTACAATGCTTTCTTTATCCATTCATCTGTTGATGGGCATCTAGTTTGTTTCCAACTTCTGGCTATTATAAATAGAGCATCAGTGAACAAGGTTGAACAAGTGTCTCTATGTTCAAGTATGATTCAGCTAGATATTAAGATGACAGAAAGGGGAATTTTGATTATGACTTTAATTTTTTAATTTTGCTATTGGTGCATATTCTGTCTGGTCCAGAGAATGATGGTCTGTGGCTGTTGTATTTTAGATTTTAAATGGGTGAGTTTGCTAAACTTTCAACACGCAAAAAAAAAAAAAAAAGAATAGCAAGTAACAGACAGAGCAGGTAGATAGAGAAACATCATCAAGTTGGGCTCACAGCATCCAGCAGAGATGACTGGAGTAGCTCAACCGAAAGAGCAAACCAGAGATCATGTTATCAAATCAGGGGCTTACAAGCATTCCCCAGAAACTGAAGCATCATGTGGAGTTCCTGATTGAGCTTTTCTGCACAGATGCGCTCCCAGCGACTGAACTTCTGGTTTTCTGCTCCCACTGTGGCCATTTCTATTTCAGGAGATGGACAATAGTAACCTTGGTTGGGTATGGTTTACTGCTAGCTGTTCTTAAAGAAACAGTGTTTTCACTCTGGAGATGTATTGCTATTTGCCCCCTTCCGGTCATGTTTGGGGGTTAGCCCAAATACAAATAAAAACCATGTTAGGTAGAGCTTAGAGATAATCAAATAGGGTCTGAAATAAGGGGCAGGGGACAATGCCACTTCCAGGGCCAGCTGCTTAGTGAGATCAAGCAGCACATAATAATTTACCAATATGATGTGTGTTGGAATACAGTTGGGCTTTCTATCTTTTCAGTCAATCTTAGTCATTTATATTTATTGTCATAGATAATGTCATTCCTGCCTTTCTTTTGCTACTAATTTCCTGATAAATGCTTTATTTTCTGACTCCAGTTTTAAACATTTTGTGTCACTTTGAAATAGCTTGTGAGCTATATACAATCAAGTGAATGCAACTCAGTCTAAGAATATGAACCCTAAAACACAGTGCATGCACATGTGTCATGTATGTAGTGGTATGGGTGATATGTGTGTGTGTGTGTCATGTGTACGTGTGTGTGTGTGTGCATTTGCAGCATTATGTGGTGAGTTTTCTCCTTTCACCAGGGGATCCAGATCATTAGGACTGTGTCATAAATGTTTTTTTCCATGCTAAAGCTGCCTTGTTGGACCTGTACATTTTATTTTCTCTTGTGATTTAAGACCTCCAACAGACACCTCACCAAGATACCTGAGAATGTGGGGTTCCCCTCACTTTTTCTATCCTTTTGTGACTTCTGGCAAGTAGGTACATACATTGTTCTCAAGAAAGTATTCTGTAATTACCTTCTTAGGGTCAATATTTCACTGTATAAAAATCCTTTGTAGCCTAGATAAAGAACATTTCTTAATTTTCCTTTTCTTATTATTTTTAATTATTTAAAAACCATTTTTAAATTTAAATATATTGTGATCATATTCTTCTTCTCCCCCAAGTCCTTCCAGATCCTTTCCCCATCCCTACCTACCCAACTTTAAGTTATTTCTCAAAAACAAAAACAAAAACAAAAAGTCTTAATACAATGGCAAAATCCCCCAAAATCAAGAAAACAAAAAACACCCCCAAAAGAGAAAAAAACCCACCAAACTATAACAAAGAGCGCTCACACACACACACACACACACACACACACACACACACACCCCAAAGAAAAGAAAGGAAACAAGCACAAGTTTTTAAAAAAAATACCCTGTGGAGTCCATTATATTGACTTAATTATATGTTGACATTATATGTTGGTCAACTACTCCTAAGATGAACCCTTCCCTGGAGTAGTTAATGTATCCTGGTAGTTTTTCCTTCTCCCAGGAGGTGTAAATGACAATTCAATTGTTTTATCATTACCCTAGTGGCTAGATTTCATTCATTCATTCATTCACTTATTCATTCATTTTAAAATACAACAAAATAAAACATAATAAGGTATTCCCAAATACGATATATTTTAACTTTTGTCTAAATTCCTATTCTTGCTTCCATCTGTCAGGGTCTTTTTTTGTAATATCATGGGAGACATTCTTAATTATATGTTTCAGTTCAATTCTATTAACCTACATAAGTACACCATCTCATTCATATGTGATCCTCATTTTAAATTACAGTATTTTATTTATGTACTCTATTTTATAACTAAGTCTGTTTCTTCACAATTTATTTATTTATTTTATAAGTTCTGACCTCTAAAAATAAAAAAAAATCTTTGCCTAATATTTTCTAACTATATTTCTTTGGACTTTCTTGCTTTTATGGAGCCTCTTAATTGTCATTTATAGTAGTGAATTACCTCTAGTCTTTACTTGGAACCCAATTTGTTCTTTTAAGGTTTGATGCTCATCTTCATTCTTCTTCACCTGTTCCTGGTGTACAACAGCCAATCCATTAAGCCTTTTGATTTGGTTAGTACCTCAAACCTATAGCTGATAGTTTCGGATTTCAGGAATCAATTGTTTCATAGTTTGCTCACCTCCATGGGCTATTCTGTTTTTAGTGACACTTAGGAATTTCACTTTGGGGTGGGTAGTTGTGGGTTTAATTTTTGTCTATGATTCATGTTTGAAGGAAGAGGAAGTTATTTTTAGTAGTGTTTCATTTGACAAATTCAACATATAATCATTCCTTAAAGAAGATTTCCATTGGAAATGGTGATCGATGAATATTAATGTAAGTAAAAAATAAGAAAGCGTTGTCTAGAATTGGGGGTCCTCACACACATTGTATAGAGAAATAATGACAGCATAAGAGCAAGACACCAGTTTGACACAAGAGGATGCAGGAAAAGTATCATGGATTGGCAGGAAAGCATCATATCACAATCTAACTGAGACTTATCATATTTAAAAGATAAGGGCAGAGATTTGGCATACAGTCAAGTTTCCTGGATGTCCAGGCACCTGTTGATTTAGCTCAGGGTTTGCCATAATGAGTTTATCAAATCTAAAGAAGCAGAACTTTCTGTTGGTGTTCTTATATGTAACTAACTCCTCAAGGATAATCCATTCAATTCACAAGATTTCTGTATATGCCAGACTGGCCAAGTTTTTTATAATACTAAGCACACATTTAAGAAGGTGTTCTATACTGGACTTTAAGAAAGGCATTTAAAAGTCCAATTACAAATAAAGAACACGTGGGTTGATGAACCTTGGGTTAAAATTACAAAACTGGACTTGGCTGATTTTATGGTTTGGGGAATATGGTAGTCCAAAGAAGTATGTGGGCTGATCCTGTCAAGAGTGGCTCATTTAGACACATTGTCCAGGGAACAGCTGCGGTGTAATGAGTCATAAATGCCCTGTGGCATCATTCCTTGTACTGTGCTGGTTACTCTGATACATATATTGAGATTGACAACACTGTCATGGTTTGCATCTTAAATGTTTTCCAACAGCTCATGTGTTGAAGGTGGTGATGGTAATATTTGAGTGTATGTGTGTATGTGTGGAAACATTGGAAGCAGGACCTTGTTAAATGAAGTGAGTCACAGGTGGGTGTGTGATTCCAGTCCCTTCCTTTATTTCCTTTTTCCTTCCTGGGTACCGTGATATAAATAGCACGCTCTACCATGAACGGAAACCTTGGAAACCATCAACCAAAATGAACTCGCTTATTTCCTTGAACTGATGTCACCTATTTGACCAGAGTGATGACAAATGCAGCATAAGCATAGAGCAATTACGACCATCACCATCACTCTTTCTCCCACTGAGAATTCCAGCCACCATCACCTGTTGTTAATCATGATAGCATGGTGTGGGAGAACTGTCTGTATTCTGTCAATCATGTTTTAAATAAACACTGATTGGCCAGGCAGGAAGTATAGGTGGGAAAACCAGACAGGAAGTAGAGGTGATGCAATGAGACAGGAGATTTCTGGGAAGGAGGAAGTTGATTCCTCCCAGTCCTGCGCAGACCACCAAGGAAGCAGGATGTGACCTGCCAGCTGAAAAAGGTACCGAGCCATATGGCAAAAATAGATCAAAATAATCGGTTAATATAAGCTACAAGAGCTAATATGTAGCCTGAGCTAATGGACCAATCAATTTTATAACTTATGGAGATCTCTGTGTGATTTTCTTTGGGGTTTGCCAGTTGTGGGGTACTGGGCAGGACAGAAACCCCAACAAACTAGAAAGACCCTCCATGTTACAATAGCAGACTATGGATAAACTCTCTTATTTAATTTTATGAAATGAAGTGCTACTTAAATTAATATCAAGTAAGTGCTACTAACATACTTCACAGATGAGGAAACCAAAGCCTAGAAAAGTTAGAGAATTTGAACAAAATTAGGAAAGAATGAATTTATCTAACATTTAAAGCAATGTCTGTCTTCAGATCCTGTTGTAGGAGGCTGCTTGTTTGTTTCCAGATGTTTAGTCCTGAAATGACCATATAGAAACTATATTAATTAAATCACTGCTTGTCCTATTAGCTCTAGCTTCTTATTGGCTAGCTCTTACATCTTAATTTAACCCATTTCTATTATATTTTACCAGGAGGCTCATGGCCTACTAGCAAGGTTCCAGCTAGCGGCTTGTGTCTTTCTCCTCTAGTGGCTCCATGGCTTCTCCCTGACTCTGCCTTCTTTCTTCCAGCATTTGGTTTAGTTTTCCCTGCCTATATCTACTCTGTCATGCACAGGCTAAGGATAGCTTCTTTATTCATTAACCAATAAAAGGAACACATATACAGAAGGACTTCCCACACCAAGATCCGATGTCTTTTTTTATTTAGTTTATTAATTACATTGCTTGGCAGGCATAATGCTCAAGAGGTCCCTGAGAGCAGCGAGACCAACATTCCTGGGGAATAGTTTTGTTATTGAACAGGTGACTGGTTCCATTAATTACATTTTAATCTCATTCATTCTTAGTATCTTGGAGTTATGAGAAATACTTCATTGAACTCCCGTCTGATTTACAAGAATATTTTTGTGAGCGAAAGAAACATGTATTCTTATAAAGCAAGAGTCAGGATGGAAGGAAGGGAGAAGAATGACGTTTAAATTTGTAAGAGGAACAGAGGAAAGCAAAAAAGGTTTAGTTGTGGTCATCCCTGTTTCATGTGAAACAGTTGTCATAGTTGTCCTTTTGTTCCAGCAATCAAATTGTTATCTTTAAGTTTAGTAATTTTAATAATGATTGATGACTGATTGTTACTAAGCAAGGAGTAGAAAATGGGGGAATAGAGATTGCTCAGAAGGTGAAGAGCTTGCTAGGTGAGCATGAGGACTTGAGTTCAGATCTCCAGGACCATGCACATAGCTGGATGTATTAACATCCATCCGCAATCTTGGCATTGGGAAGATGAAGACAGGAGCATCTTTGGAACTAGTACAGATTCAGTGAGTAAGTATCTTAAAGGCTTGTATAGAAAGTGAGTAAATAAAACACCCAACATTCCCATGTGAACACACACACACACACACACACACACACACACACACAATGGGAAGTAAACTACAAGTGAGAATAAATTTGTAGTAACTTGTGAAGCGCAACCACAGAATCATTTTCAGTTAATACTTGACTTCTGAGAAAGCGGGGCTATAAGCATGAGCTGTTGGGTTCTCACTTGTGTTATATGTTGTTTCCCTCCCTCCAGAAGATATGCTGAAGTTCTTATTCTCTAGCATCTGTGAATATGACCTTATTTGGACATAAGGTCTTCTAGGGATAATAAAACTAAAAGGCAGTCATCGGGATGCGCCCTAATCCAATCTCTCTAGTGTTTGAAGGAAGTAACATGTCAACACAAAGGTATGAGAAAGTCACGTGCTAACAAAGACAATGGCTGGACTGAGATGGTTTGCCCACATGAACTGCCAAAACTGGCCCCTGTTTTAGGGTTTCTGTTACTGTGAAAAAACATCGTGACCAAAGGGGTTTATTTCAGCTCACAGTTTATAGTCCATCATGGAGGGAAGTTAGGGTAAATTCAAGGCAAAAGCTACAGATGAATGCTGCTTACTGACTTTCTCACTCATGGCTTACTCAGCCTGCTTCCTTCTACAATTCAGAACTACATGCCAATTGCTGGTGCCACTCACAGCCACCTGCGCCCTCTTACACCAATCTCTGATCGAGAAAAATGCCTACTAGATACCTACTAGGCCTTCCTTACAGAAGTATTTTCTTAATTGGGTCCATCTTCCCAAATGACTCTAGCTTGTGTCAAGTTAACATAAAAACTAACCAACATGACACCTTTGCCCAGAGTCCTGAAGAAGGCCAGGAAATGTGCCCATCTCCCAGCAACGTCAGTCATGGCTCTGTCGAAAGTTGATTCTGAGCTTCTTTCTCTGAGCTGTGACATTGTAGTTTCCTGCTGTTCTAAGTCCCTTGCTTTGTGGTACTTTCTTCCAATCGCCTTAGGAAACAAGTGTGTACTTTTTTCGCACTGCTTTACTTTCCTTAAAATGAGTTTAGACTCTCTTAAAGCCTTTACATGTGGTGAGGAACACAATGTTGTTATCAGGCACATGGATATCAGCCTCCATTGTGCTCCCTCCACCTGACACACCTGTGCATCTTTATGTTGACTACATACACAAGTATCTGAATGTTGGCACTGTATAGGGAAGAGGAAATGATTTCCTCACTACAGATGGCTCATTGCTAAGAGACACTGAAGGTTACTGCCCTGATGACCATGCTTGAGTTCCTCATCCTCAGTGCCCAGAGGTCAGCAAGAAAAAAAAATGTTGGTATTGTTTTAAAAACTGAACCAGTTTTTTATTTTGTTTCCTGTCTCTTCCTTGCAGTTCTCCTAATGCTGTATCTTCAAGGAGTCAAACAAGAGTGAATACTGGATTTCCTCTAGAGTCCACCATCCCTTTACTTTAAAAATAATGATAATAATAAAGAAGCATGCTATAACCCTCCCCAGATCCTCTGTGTAGATAATAGCTCTATACCATTTCATTTCACTCTGGGGAAAGCAAACTCTTGGATTGCTTTAAAATGGCTTTGAGTGGGAGAGAAGCAAATCATCCTGCCCTTTTTACAAAGCACACAATGACTGACTGCTTCAAATGATCACATTTATTTTACTTAGTCATTTTCCCAAGAAAGTACAAATATAGTTCTGTTTTCTTTTTTTCCATTGACCCCTCTCTACCCACATACCACCTATATTCTTTAGTTATTTCTCTTTGCTGCCTAACCCACCTACTTACCTCCAATCAATTTTCAAAAGAAAACTTGCATAAAGGATGTGCTTATGTATAATGTCATTGTGATTTGAAGAGGATGGGGCAGTATGGCAGAAAATGGAAGCTGTTTGTTGAATGAGACTTTGGGGAATGAGACAAACTGAGAGAAAGAAGTTTCCCTGAAGTCGAGCCCAGGGCTGCTGTTTTAGGTTATTGATACTTAGTGCTATGATTGAACTACCAGATTCAAGATAAAAAATTACAGTTAGGCTCCATGCTCAAACCCTCCTCTGGGTTCAACTTGTTCCCACTGTCCTTTTTGTAAGTTCCACATTAACCTTTAAGGTATGCAGAGTGGTGCTGAGGAGGAAATAGTTTATAAATTCTCTGGTTCAGATCTTGACTAATATTTGGATTTCTTAATTTCTTCCAGCCATAATCAATTTATCTATAAGGTAGGAATAATAACAATTCCTACCTTGCTAAGTAGTTCAAGGCTTAAGTGATGTAATGCTCATTCCTGGCCGTGAACAAGCCCTCACTAAGAGAGTAACTGCTATTATTATAGATAAGATCTGACTTTGTGTGCACTGCTTAGTTTCATGTCAACCTAGCTTAGATTCATGAGCTACGGTCATCTGGGAAGAGAAAAATCTCTGTAGTTAGAGTTTTCTTTGGGTCATCAACGAGCTCCCAAATAAAGACACAGAGTCTTATTATTAATTATGAATGCTCAACCTTAGCTTAGGCTTGTCCCAGTAGCTCTTTTAACTTAATGTAAACAATTTCTGCTCATCTACATTTTGCCTCTGGTTCTTTACCTTTCATTCTGTATGTCCTACTTTCCTGCTTCCTCTGTGTCTGGCTGGGTCTACTTTTCTTTCTTTCCTGAGCCTAAATTCCTCCTCCTACTCCCACTCCCTGTCCAAAAGTCCCACCTATAATTCCTCCCTTGCTATTGGCCTTTCAGCTTGTTATTAGACTAATCAGGTGCCTTAGGCAGGCAAAGTAAAACAGCATACATCCTTACATGATTAAACAAATGCAACATATCTTTACAGAGCTAAACAAATATTCTGTAAAAAAAAAATCTATTGATAAAAAGAAATTATAAGATGTAGGCACATTTATGGGGCATTTTCTTGACTAATGATTGATTAGGAGGACCCAGCCAATTCTGGGTGGTGTAATGATATGACAGATGAGCCCATGCTGTAAGGAAGTAGACTGAGGACAATCAGGGAATTGGAGTAAAAAGGCAGTATGAAGCATTCCTCAATAACCTCTGCTTTAATTTTTCTTTTTTTAAAAGTTTCATTTATTATGTATACAGTGTTCTGTCTGCATGCATGCCTGCAGGCCAGAAGAGGGTGCCAGATCTCTTTATAGATGTTTGTGAACAACCAAGTGGTTGCTGGGAATTGAATGCAGGTCCTCTGGAAAACCCGCTAGTGTTCTTAACTGCTGTCTCCAGGCCCTCGATTTAATTTCTGACTCCAGGGTCCTGCATTGAGATCCTGCTCCGACTTCCCTTCATATAGATGATGACCAGTAAGATGAAATAATCTTTTCTTCCCCATGCTGTTCTTGGTCATGATGTTTAGCTCAGCAATAGAAAGCAATGAAGATACCATATCTGTTTACATATGATTGTTAGTATTCTGGCTTAGAACAGGCTCTTGGGCATGCAATTAAAAATGCTGTTTTTCTGTGCATGAGGAATCAGTCACTCTGTGTACATGTGAACAATTGTTACTCTTTCTGCAAATTTTTTGGATATCATTCCCTTTCAAGAGGGAACATCTGTGGCAAGCAGGTAGCAGAATTCTTCTTGTCTCTTGTTCTGCCAGGAGCCCTTCTTTGCTGAGGTGGAAGTGCAGAGAACACTTTGCCAGGGGGCAAAACTAAGGCTGAATTTGGCTGTGGCCACATGAAGACCTTGCTGAGGAACCTTGAGTGCCTAGCTGCAGAAGGACAGGAAGCCGTGGTTTAATGCCAAGTTTCTAACTGCGTAAATGCTTGTTAATGCATTGGTCTCACCCAACTTCTATGAAGATGCTGTAGTAATTTTGTATATGGAGACCCATTTTGCTGAGCTTGCTCCCTCTATGAGCAGCCAGCTAGGTAGAAGGATTGAAAGACACAATACAAAAAGGATTTCTCCCATATCCCTCCATGATGACACCTGGTAAAAGCTCTTTGATAAATGACCCCATTTTCTATAGCTCTAAAATCAATTTAAAATTACACAGAAATGAGTATGCTCTGCATTTATACAGAAAGGGAAAAGTTCCCTTTAAAACAGAAATTTTTGATAATGATAGTTACCAAAAGAGTTGGTATTGGATTTTATGATTGGTGAGGGATGGCGGTACAGCTGGTTTGCTGGCTCCTAGTTTGCCACTGTTTGAATCTGTTTTCCTTCCATTCCTGTATCCTTCTCCATGTCTTTTAGCAGGTTTCTGTGAAGTCAAGGCTTTCTCCCACGCTTTTTACAATACCGATTTTGAAATAAATAGCAGCATAGAGGAAAAAGGATTTTTTTTCAGATGTTATTTTTCTGTCTCTTTTCAATCAACAGTTTACTGATCTGTTAACTTTATCTTGTCCAAGGTAAAAGTGAAATAAAGTGGGTTTAATCTCTACTCATGTTTTGCGATCTGTTTACATTTGTGTGTGTGTGTCGGTATGTGAATGTGCCCGCTTGTGTGTTGGAGCCTAGCGAGACCAGAAGACAGTGGGAGAATCATTGGAGGTGGAGTTACAGGCAGTTATAAGCTGCTTAATGTGAGTGCTAGGAATTAAACCTGGGTCCTCTAAAAGAGTGGCAAGAACTTTCAACCCTAGACACATCTCTGCAGCCCCCTATAGGTAACATTAAAAAAAAACTTTGGGGGTCTGGTAGCTCCTTCTGTCTATGTGTTACTTTTATTGGTTAATGAATAAAGAACTGCTTTGAGCCTATGGCAGGGAAGAACAGAACTAGGCGGGAAAAGCTAGGCTGTCTGCTGGAAGAAAAGAAAGGCGGAGTCAGAGAGAAGCCATGGAGCTGCCGCTGTAGACAGATGTGCTGAAACTTTGCTGGTAGGCCACGACCTTGTGGTGATGCACAGATTAATGGAGATGGGTTAAATTAATATGTAAGAGTTAGCCAATAAGAAGCTAGAGCTAATGGGCCAAACGGTGATTTAATTAATACAGTTTCTGTGTCATTATTTCGGGGCTAGAGCAGCCGAGAACCAACATGCGGTTTCCTCCTACACTTTTTACTGATTTATTTGTGAATTTCTCATCATACATCTGGATCCCACTCATCTCCCTGTCCCCTTGCCTCCACCCTCTGCCCTTACAACACACCCCTGAAACAAAACAAAATTTAAAAATACAGCCCAAAAACCAAACAAAATTCTTGACTTGGAAGCTGTAGTGAGACTCAGTGAGTCACAAGGAACACTCCTTAGTCCATTCACCTTTACTTGTGTTTTTTTGCAATGGATCATTGGTTCTTCTCAAGGCCCCTGACTTCTGCTACCCTATCAATATTGAGCCCCACTGTGACTCCTCCTGGATCCTGATGCTGTCCTGTGTCATGGAGATCCTGTATCTGGCTCTGGATCAGCAGATCCAACCCCTTCACATACTCCAGTATTTCATAGATGAGGTAACACCCAAATTTCTGGTTAGTTTTTGGCAGACAATCTCTTCTTCAACTGCATGATAAAAGGCAGCCACTGATTGGATTTCAGTCATTATAGGTTTGATTTTTCTCAAATTAATACAAAATGCAGTCACCGAACACATAGTCTTTGGGTTGACTCTTCCTACCTATGTCTTTCTGAGAATTTTCTAGATTGTTTTAGGTAGCTCTCCGTTGTTCTTTTTCATCAAAGAATAGACTTCTGCAGCAGAAGCACTCACATGTGACTTATCTGTGTATCAGATGACCAATGCTCACATTCGTTCTGTTTGGGACTTTAGGAAGAAGGTTTTAGGAACATCTCTCTGCATATAGACCTTTGTGAACGTGTGTTTGCTTTTCTCTTGGATAAATACACTATGAACAGGAATAGCAGGGTCATAAAGCGAGCCTATGTTTGTCTTTGTACAAAGTGTCCAAACTACTCCCAAGAGTGTTGTGAAAAGCTCACTCCTGTGTTCAGTGACTGAGCGTGCAGTCGCCTTCGAGTCTGTAAACACTCAGAAATTTGGGTTTTTTAGGTTTTAGCCACTTTAGTGGGGGCTTTAATAATAACTTGTGATTTTAATTTGCATTTTCTTAATGCTTACCTTACTCGTGTTTATTTTTCATATGGATATTTTTGCTGAGTTTCTATTAAAATCATTTATTTTAAATAAGTGCTTGTTTATTTGTTATTATTGTACATGGTTCTTCATGTATTTTAGGTGACAGTCATTTAATGGATATATGTTCCATTTTTCTTCTCAATGTACAGATTGTCTTTTGATTTTATTAAAATCATTTTTTAAAAATAAAAACCCTTTCATTTTATGTGGGCCAATTTATCAGTTTTGTGCTTTTTTCTGTCCTATTTATAAAATAAGACCTGACTCAAAGTCATGAGGTTTTCCTCTCTATCTTCTTCTAGAAGTTTTGTTGGAATTATTATTAAATTTATAATAACCATTTTAGTTATATCTTATACATGGTATAAAATAGAAGTCAAGGTCAAGTTGTTCTTTACTCTGTTTGCAGTTATTCAAAAAATATTTATTGGAAAGATTGTTTCCCAACTGAGTTGTCTTTGCACCATTGTTCTTCCTCAGTTGAGTTCTCTCTTCGTCATTGTTGAAAATCCTCCGTATGTATGTGTGTATGTATGTATGTATGTATGTATATATGTATGTATGTACGTGTACTGTTTGGTTTTGTGTTTTAGCTTGACTCAAGCTAGAGTCATCAGAGGAAGGAGCCTCTATTGAAGAAATGCCTCAGTGAGATCAGCTGTAAGGCATTTTCTCAATTAGTGACTAATGAGGGAAGGCCCAGCCCATTGCGGATGATGTCAACCCTGGGTTGGCGGTCCTGGCTTCTACAAGAAAGCAGGCTGAGCAAAGCCAGTAAACAGCACCCCTCCAGGGCCTCTGCATCAGCTCCTGCTTCCAGTATTCTGTCCTGTTTGGGTTCCTGTCCTGACTTCCATCGGTGATGAGCTGCAATGCTGAAGTGCAAGCCTCATAAACCCTTCACACCTGCTTCTTGGTCATGGTGTTTCCTTGCTGCAATAGAAACCCTAAGTATGCCTATTTCTAACTCTTTGTTCATTTCTATTTCTTTGAACACCTATTTTCATCCCATGCTATGTGACTTTGGTTCATAAAATAAAATAAGTATTGAAATGAACTTGGACAACCTAGCCTGTAATGTGCAGCACAGCAGAAGCAGCAAGGAAAACCCAGCCTCAGAGCAAGGTGGGAAAGAAGCAACTCCTGAGAAACAGTACCCACGTGCACAGAGCAGTATGCACACATGCACACAGATACCCATATATGCACATACACACAGGCACACACATGCATGATCTTAAGATTTTATAGATGTCTTTATCAAACTGAGTCATTATACATTTTCAGTTTCATTATTATATATTTCAAATTTAACCAAATTTTTTTTTTTTTTTTGGTTTTTCGAAACAGGGTTTCTCTGTAGTTTCTAGAGCCTGTCCTGGAACTAGCTCTTGTAGACCAGGCTGGCCTCGAACTCAGAGATACGCCTGCCTCTGCCTCCCGAGTGCTGGGATTAAAGGCGTGCGCCACCACCGCCCGGCTCCAAATATTTTATATATAAATTAAAATATACATTTTAAAAATATTTTTGACATAGTAAATTACATTGCTTAGTATGTGAATGTCAAACTAACCTTGAATATTTGGAATACATTAATTGACCATGCTGTAACCAGCATTCTTTTCTGTATTATTGGATTCGATCTTTAATATGTAAATTTTCAGTGTCCATGTATAAAAAGGACATTGATTTTCTTGATACTTTGGTAAACTACTTTGGTAGTTTGTTATTTGATCTACTAACAATAGGTTTTATATGATCTAATGTTATTGCCTGTGTCTTTAAAACTGATACCAGTTTAGTGGTTTCCTTATTAATTATTGATGTAAAAATAATGGAATATAAAATTGTAATTGTGAATTTTCAGTTTCTTTCTGTTCTATATAGGTGTATACATATATGTGTCATTTTAATAAATCAAAAAAATCTCACATTTTATGATAAGACACTCATTTGTCTTTAAAAAATCCCTCTGTAATGTATAATTTTCATGGTATTCTATTGTTTCACTGTATTTCGTATTTGAAGTAAAAATTTTACTTTAAAGGAGTTATATGATTGGGTTTTGACATTTTATTAAACAAATTCCCGACTTTCAATTAGAACATTTAAATCATTTAGAGTACATACAATTATTGGTAATATTTTGGTCAGATCTACTAATCTGATATTTTTCTATTTTATGTGTTTATTTTTGCTAATGGCCTTCTTATTTTCTGTCTTCTTGTAGATTTATTGAGAATTTTAAAACTGATTCATCTCTTTACTTCATTGTTGACTTATCAGCTCTGTCGTTTTAAATAGTTGCTGGTGTTTTAATAAATAGTTTAGAATATAAGCTATTGTCATCTATTTTAAAGAAGTAATATAGCATTTATATGCTATAAAGAAATGTAAGTGAAAACACTGTCCTTTTTTTCATTTCTGTTGCTCCAGTAGAAAACCCTGATAAAAACATCTAAGGAAAGAAAGAATTTATTCTGCCTGCAAATTCAGGTGACAGTTCATTCAGGCAGGGAAGTCAAGGCAGGAATTTGGGGTGGTCCCATCACACCCACGGTCAAGAGCAGCCAGAAACAAATGTGCATATGCTGTTTGTTTGCTTGCTTGTGGTCAACTTGATTTCTCCATTTATAAATGGTATGGACCCTTTGTCTAGGGAATGGTGCTGCCCACAATAGAGTATGTCCTCCCACACTATGTTTATGACAATCATCCACAGCCATGCTCAGATGCCAGCCCAGGATCCAAAATCCCTCTTTGAGGTTCTGTCCTCAGGTGATTCTAGACTGAGTCAAGTTGATAAAGTTAATTTTCACAATGTCCATTTGATTTCTATAGTTCTTCTTCCTACTGTTACATATATTACTTAAACATAGATAATAAGACCATAAAATAATTAGTTTTGCTTTAAACCTTTAGTTATACTCATAAAACGTTAATAAAATGAGAAATATTTTTCTAATCTTATTTGTTTACCACTTTGGGAAATTATTTCTATTGATAAATTCCCATATGGCATTATGTTCTTTTGCTTGAAGAACTTTATTTGATATTTCTTATAATGTTGTTTTACTTAGGATGAAACCTCTAAGCTTTTTTTTAAGTCCCCATTTCACTCTTACTATTGAAAGAATTTTCCAAGTAAAAACTTTTAAGTTGTTGTTGTTTTTCATTTCAGTAAGTATGTCATTTGTGAAGTTTGTTTCATAGTCGCTGAAGTGAAGTTGCCGGTATCTTCTCTTTCTCTGAATATAATATATATTTTTATCCTCTGGTTACTATTAATATCTTTAGTTTATTTTAAAATTAGATATATAGGACACATTCCTGTAATTTTTCCTGTTTTTTCTTTTGTGGTGTTTCTTGTCATTAATTGACCATTTTGAACCTTATGTGTTCAATTTTTCAATGGCTTTAGAAAATCTTGACCATTATTCTTAAATATGTTTTTCTGATGTTATTCATTACCTCCATTTCTCTTTGTTTCGTGGTATTTGGGATTGAGCTAACTGCATCATACATGCTAAGCAAGTGCCTTAGCACTACCATTTAACTACATCTCCAACAGTTTTTAGGGTTCAAAAATAGTTTCCATGTCTTTCCTAGTGTGTACAGTTTCTGCTGCCATTGGACAAAGGGACCACAATTTTCACAGCTATTGTATTGATCTTATGTGGTCTGTTTTACTTCTTAGCATCATATAGATATGGAGAAGTAGAATGGTCGTGGATGTGATTTCTGCTTCTCTGTACCACCGGCTGTTTTATCCAATGCCTGAAGCTGTGACTAGCACATAGTCGGATACTGCTTATTCTCATGCATGGTACTGTGGTGAGATCCTTAATTCTTCCTGGAACTGGATTACCTTGAGTAGTCCTTTACTATTGGTTAAAGTAGGTCCTGAGCAGCCCTTACTTGGTTAGTTTGTCCCTATCAGGAACCAACTTCCATCTGAAGAGTACCCTGATGTTCTTGTGTTATCACCCCTGTAGCAGTTAGGACTTGGTATTGCCAGTCTGTGAGATGCACTTAGTGCTTCTCTTCTTCATTCATGGATAGTTTCTAGTAACTTTATGCATGTGCCATGAGTACTCAGCTGAAGGCTTGATGGATCTGGTCCATGTATGAGGGGCTCTCTTTGTAGTTCCTAGCCTTTTATTATAAAGGTCAACATCTCTGATCTCTCTTAGCTCAATTGTTGTTTCTACAAAACTTAGCAGATGATGTAGACCTTGAAGTTGTTAACTGGGACAGTTGGGGGAGGGGTTACTTCATGTAATATGCTGTTTGTTGTCTAATTTATATGTATTTTCATATCATGATCATTTTTGCTTATATATAAATTTGTGCCCAGTTATCCCAGAATGGCCAGATGTGGAAGCTCATAATCACCCTTGATCTTTAGTTACTAGATGTTCTAATTCACAACTAGAAACAAACCCACTAATTAATTTACCTCAGTGACGTTGTGCTGAGATTCAAATCTGCTGTCTTCATTAAGGATTTGTGATCGTAGGTAAATCAGCTCATCTCTCTGGTCTTTATAGTTTCCTTTATCTAAAGAAATAATTACACTTGATGCCTTCTGGATTACCTCCATGTGGCTGTATAGTTATTTTCAAAGAGAGCCTTTATTTTAGGATGCCCAAGATGCAGCGCTCTGGATCACACATCTGAGAATCAGTCAGTGTAGATCATGCAATGACTGGGGTTGGTCATTTCTGCTGAAGGCACAGAACCAGTTATAAAGTCAAGACTTCTGTTTATGGTTGGGGGTCACCACAACATAAGGAACTGTATTAAAGGGTCTTGGTATTAGGAAGGTTGAACACCTCTGCTTTAGAAAGACTCAGGGAAGCAACTGTCTACTCTTCAGAAATACAGAAAACTGTGTAATGCTATCCTAGTTGTAGAGCAATAGTGCAGAGATTTGAATTTTGGCTGTTTCTTTTCATCTGATTTTATCTCTTCTTTGCCTCAGTTTCCTCACCTAGAATAAGAGTATGAAATAGTATCTTTTTCAAAAGCCTGTTACACGGAATATATAAAAGATTAATATATTTAGGAATAAAAGAATTAATATATAAAATAAATCAGGACATAAAGACTTTAGAGAAAATCTTTCGGAGAAAGTGACCTGATATTGGCCACCTAAAAATGATCTTTACTGCTGATACTTTGTTAGGCAGGTCTCGTAAACTTCAGGAAGTAAGGCAGTATTTTCTTGATTATATCTATCTCAATTCATTTATCCTCTACTATCTGTGCCCTGTCTTAAAAGGCTTGGTTGTCAACCTAACTACTTAATCATAAGTTGAATTGACAGAATAATTCCATAGTTGCTTAAAATATCTCTCCTTCCAGGAATGTTGTATTTTCTGTAAGACACAAAAACTTGTAATGCTAATGAATTAATGTGTTCTCCAGACATTTATCAGGCTACTGTAGAGTAGAATATTTGGCAGCCAATAAAAGAGGCAATCTGCTTAACAATTTCCAGTCTTGTCCATTGAAACCTTTGGGGTTGTAGTAAGGTCAAAGGGAGAACTTAAATTGCTACCTATGTACTTTTTATCCAATTTTCATATTGGATATTGCTTTACCTTAAAAAGAAGGTTGGGGTTCCACATATATTTACTATACCTGTATGTATGTAGCTGAGGGATGGCTTCATTGACTACATGCTAAAGAAGCTTTTCTCCAGTAGGCTATCCAGATCTCAGTGGTTTTAAGCGAGTTAGCCTGGATTAGGAAGATATGATCCATAGAATCCTCATGATCAAATAGTCTGCATTTTCTCTTACAAAGGATTTGGAGGGGAAAGAGATTTGAATCCCATAATGCTAAATAAAAACCAGCATCATTTTATGATTTACACAGTAACTATTGGAGGCAAGTGAATTCTTCTAGTGAATTTCTATCTGCAGATGTATTTGTGTAGCAAATCAAAAGCAGATCACATAAAACCATAAAAACAAAACCCTCCACACTCTTCATCCTTAGTTTGGTTTTAATATCTTACTCTTCAGTTTTCCTTTATGCATTTACACAGCATGTATGCTTTTAAAAGTTCAAATATTGTTATTTACTGTAGAACTTGGTGAAGCCTCACAGAGAAAACCTTGAGCAACCTACACCCAGAAAGAGTTTTCACAGAGTCCTACGTTATAAAAATGCTATAAGTGGAAACATGTTGTAAGAGCTCTATAAAACACTGAGCATGCCCTATAGACACTGGCATCTAAAAGTCACCCAGGGTAAGTTACATAAAATGCCCGAGGTGGTATACTGTGAAGGTTGGCTCTTCAAGTAAAAGTGACAGTATATTAGTGGCTGAATTGCTGGGTAGAAAATACACTTATGGTGTCAGGCATTTTCTTTCTGGAGCAAAAGTCTATCTTATCCCTTCTGTGAGTATACTTAATACATTTTCACTTTTTCCAGCAAACCAAAATTGTTCATTACAACTTACATTTTCTCTGGTCCCTGGTTATGAATCTCCAACACAGAATGCAACATGCTTGGTTAATTCATATCTATGTGTGGCTGAACTAAAGACCTGAATAGATTGTAATAAGTCTTTCTTTGGACCACTAGCTCCAGAATAATGACACAGAGACTTTTTATTAACTATGAAAGTTTAACTTTAGCTTAGACTTGTTCCTACCTAGCTCTTTCAAGTTAAAGTAACCCATTTATATTAATCTACATTCTGCCACATGGCTCATTACCTCTCCTCAGTATGGTATGACCAACTTCCTCCATGTCTGGCTGATGGACTCCATCTCTCAGTTCCTTCTCAGCGTTTCTATCTCTACCCAGAAGTCTCGCCTATCTTCTCCTGATGAGCTATTGGCTGTTCAGCTCTTTATTAAGCCAATCAGAAGGTGCCTTGGCAAACACACATCTTCACAGTATACAAGAAGATTATCCCACAGTAATAGGTTCTTGATTGTGCTTTCATGAAAGAAAGAGATTACAACCTGCCTATGATTTCTAACCCTAATTAATCCTTTAGAAACATCCCAAAGGGGAGTTGTACAAACAGATAGAGAAGTAGACTCACGTATACATGAACAATAAAAAGTTGGTTAAAATTTGTTAAGCTGGATCTTTCAAGGTTGACCTTTAGGGTCTTTCACCTGGCCATTGATTAGTGCAGGAGGCTAAGATAACCTACCTAGTGCATGAGAACCATCATGTGGGGCAATGGCTATAAATTAGAGGTGGTCCTGGGTTCATGTTAATAACCAAATCCAAAGTTTAACACACCAAGAATAACTTACATGGATATGTGACCTCTTTACATACTGTGTTTACCTTTAAATACAGTGATTTAAGTTGTCCTTAAGTTGTAGCTTTCATCAAAGACAGACATGTTCCTGCATGGAAGAAGGACTAAGGGATGAATCATGAACACAACATAAATTAAGACACTCAGGAAACAGAAAGGCAGTAGAACTCTTTATCCTTTCCCTTCCTTGGCTTGTTTGGGGTTCAATTCCCTCTTCCATTTACCTTCAGGTATCTTCATATATGCCAACCTTTCCCTCTTGTTCTTCGGTTCTCTTAGCTTGAGCCCGTGCCTCAGTTTTTGCTCCACTTTTGCAAGTAAACCGTGCCATAACATTGGTACTCAGAGATAGCTTGTCTGTTGTGGCAACCCTTTTAAAGAGAGCCTGATAAAAGATTATTAGTTTAAAGTAGCTGATTTGTATCTTAAGAAAGAAGGCTGTGTGTTTAAAATGCTATTATATATATATATATGTGTGTGTGTGTGTGTGTGTGTGTATGTGTGTGTGTGTATACATATATATATATATATATATATATATATCTTTGGTTTTATATCTTCTTTACCTCTCTCCTTTTTCTCTTTCTTGCCTACCTAGTGAAGACCTCCACTTTTCCCCTTCCTGTCTTCAATGACCCATAATATTGCTAGCCTCCTCTCTATAGCTCCTCCTCCCCTTTTCCTGCCTTGGTAAGATTTATTACTTTGGCTTCTGTGACTGTTTCTGTTTATATATTCAAACCTAAAGATTCTGAGCTGGAGTCTACAAATAAGAGAGACTATGCAACATTTGTCTTCCTGGGTCTCAGTTACTTTATTCAGTATATATTTTCCATTTCTATTAGTTGACCTGAAAATTTCATAATTTTATTTTTTGTTATAGCTGAAATGTGCCACATTTTCCTTATCCATTCACCATGTAATGGGTATCTAGGCTGTTTCCATGTCCTGGCTATTGTGAATAGAGCAGCAATGAATACAACTGAGTTCTTGTCTGTAGTAGCATAGTGAATCTTTTGGGGATATGCCAAAAGTCGATAAGGTTGGGACAAATGATAAACTTATTTTCAACTTTTTGAGAGTTCTCCGTACTGATTTATTTGCAGCTATGCTGAGCATGTGTTTCTCGGTGCCACATCCTCACCAGGCTTTGTTGTCACTTGTGTTTGTAATCTTAGTCATTCTGGCTAAGGAAGGAGGAAGTCTCAAAGTAGTTTTAACTTGCTTTTCCTTGATTTCTAATGATGTTAAACACTTTTAAAGGTTTTTCTTAATTTCTTCTTTTGAGAATTCTTGATTCAGATCTGTATCCCTCGTTTATTTATAAATTGGTCCATGTATATGCAAAGAACACATAAACAGATAGATAGCTGTTAGATAGATAGATAGATAGATAGATAGATAGATAGATGATAGATAGATAGATAGATGAAAGAAGGAAAGAAAGAAAGAAAGAGAAAGAAAGAAAGAAAGAAAGAAAGGAAGGAAGGAAGGAAGGAAGGAAAGAAGGGAGGAAGGAAGGAAGGAAGGAAGGAAGGAAGGAAGGAAGGAACAAAGGAGGGAAGATAAATACTCATTTTTCGCAAACTTAAAGATGAGGAAAAGGAAACAGAAAATAAGAGGGGGAGAAGGAGGTAGGAAGCAAGAGGGAAAGGGAGAGAAGACAACAAGGGTAAGGGGGTAATTTCTTTCCTGGGTCACGCATCTGGGAATACAATGGAGAAAATGACTTACAGATCTGTGCCATGAATACACCAAATCATTTCATCTTTTTTCTTTCTCTTCATTGACACAATTTTAAACCCATCTATGCTGGGTCCATAAATTTTGTAAAGTGTTATGAATGAGTTTTCACTGTCCCACAGAGTGATTTTGGTCATATGACACAGGAAGGCACACATGAATAGAAGTATCACGATTAATGCCTTATCACTTCCTTGATCTCCTTCCTAGCTAGGAACATACATGTGAAATCAGGAACATATATGTGAAGTTGCAGAGCATGTTTCCGTTTGTCTGATCTGAGTACAGTTTCAACCAGGTATGATCTAAAGTATACCATGTGTGACTATGCTGCTGTGACTTGGATTTTCAAGTGTTGGTTACAAGGCCACCCTTTGTCACCAGAGAGTGGGTCTGCCTTATTATTATGGGTAACTCTACCAGGATAGATAGAGAAGACAAACGAAACTCATTATCATTAACACAAGTGGGGAACAACACTTAGTATATTGAAGATACCTCTCTAAAAACCTTTATACATTGTAGTGACCCTTAGATATCCACAAACTGACTAATGAGCCTCATCTCACTGATTTTGAGTTTCTTTATCTAGAGTGTAGTTAAGTCCTGTAGATGAACACATTGTACAGCTGTATTTGTTTCATTCATTATCAAAACTTGTTTCTTCTGTATCAGTCCCATTCACTGAACAAGCCTGGGTTTCAAATGAATTCATTCAACACTTACTGGAATTCTATGTAACCTCTTTAGACTGTTTCATTAGTACGCCAGACTCCAGTCAACATGGGAAGTTTACTGGCTTCTAGGTATCTGGAAAGCATCTGTTATTTCCCATTGTGGTCATCCTGGTTCTTCTACATGGAACAGAATTGACCAGCTGAATATTCTGCAGTGATGGAAATATCCTTCTGTGCCATCCAATATGGTAGCCATTGGACACCATACTATTTTCCAATTTAGCGTTTGGTATGTGGTTAGTATGATGTGGTTAGAATTTGTTATTTTACTTGTGTTTAATTTAAATTAAAATAGTCTCATGCCAGTAGTGATTTATTACAGTGAAGACCAGACAGAATGCTTTCTTCAATGACTCTTTATTAATGTGCTGTCTAAAATCTTATGGTGCCCATTGTGTAATCTTCCTTTGTCAGTATAAATTCTCTGATACCTCCAGCTAAAGCTCCTCTTGCACTACTCCTGACCATTGTTATTATACTGAACATGCGACACTTACCATTGCTGCTACCATCTGGTTTTTATTTCTGTTGCTCCTGCCTCCCAACCCCTAGATATCAGAGGCTTATTAAGAGAAAGAATTGGTCAGATGACTTAAGTAAAAATGCATTAAACATTTTTGAAGTAAATATAGACAAGATTGCATCAATCTTAAATGCATGTACACTCTAGGCCTCAGATATGCACATGAAGGTTTATACACACAAGGGTTGGAAGATAATGAGAAACAGGTAGCAGCTGGACAAGAGTAACTAGGCCAGTGGGATAGTTAACAGAAGTGGCCAAGGAGTGTTGGCCTATTTTTCTTTTTCTTTCTTTTTTCTTTCTATTTTGGCTTGGAAGCAAAAATAATTGTAGTTTTTGGAAGTCCTAATGATTTTTATTAAAGTAAATGAGGGAAGGGGCTGTTCTCAAAGAAGATCCTCTTATACTTCTTGCAAATGCCTGGCAAGTGTCCTGGCAAAGTACTTACGAATTCACCCTGCCTCACACTTTTATTCCAGAATTAGTCTGTGAAATGATGAACTGTCACTTCCTAAATCTTCTGCAGATGTTACTGTTGCTGGAGAAAATGTCACTGTTAAAGATAAAGGACTATTATTCCAAAGAGCATTTCAGACTGACTGAATCAGGTCTGAAACATTATTGAAATGGTAAGACAAACTCAACTACTTTCAGGTAAAATAAAACTTCTTCTTCTTCTTTTTTTTTAAAGTACTCCCTTGTGAATCATGGGCAAATGTCACTGACTCATTTTCAATGATATTTTATCTGTTAGCAGTGAGAGGACGGGACAGGACTCTGAGCTCCTCCTGGGAGCCTGCAGCTGAGGCTTCCTTCCCCAGAGATCTCCCATGATAGTAGCAGCTGAAGCGGAGGGCATTAACATTTTGGGAACACTGCAAACTGACACTGTGTAATGTTATGACATTTCATCTCAAGACATTTAATCTCTTTTAATCAGTGTTTATGTTGGTGATACTTCACAGTTATTTGCTTTCACATAAAAATGGAACACTTTGGGCATGCCATTAACAAGACTGATTTATTATTCATTGCAATTGTTTTTAGATCTTTCTTCTTCTTTTTCCTTCTCTCTTCTTCCTCTTCTAGGTCCTTCCCTCCTTTAGTTTCAATGTAATTTCTTTTTAATTTTGTGCTTTCATTTCTGCTCTTTTTGGGAACATTTTTAGTTTGTCCCTTTGATGGTATTCTCTCTAACCAGTTAGTGGCTTGCTTTATTATGCCATTGTCTCAGGAAACTTCAAATGAAGAGTTGGGAAGTAATCTGTCTCATGTGAAGTAACTGCTCATGGGCCCCTCTGCCCTAAGTAAGGACACCCCTCCCTGGATGTCATCCCAGATGGCTTAGTTGTAGATGTGATTCTGCTCCTCCTGCTACCTTGCCTTTACTTAGGATACAGTTTTAAGTGTCTCTCACCTGTCTTCACATTTTATTTCCCCTTCATAATGGGTGCTTTGTAATATTATAAAGCCACTTATGCTTCCCTTTCCTATAAAAATGTAATATTAACTGCAGAACTAAGTGATGATGATGTTAAATTGCAGAAATCACTTCCAATTGTCTCTGAAGGATGTCTTTAGGGGAAAAAGATTTTGAATACCTTGTCTATATGTATGCTTATATGCCAGAGAAGGTATCAGTTATCATTACTGATTTTTAGGAAAACATTTAATTGGGGCTGGTTTACAGGTTCAGAAGTTTAGTTCATTATCATCATGGCTTGTAACGTGGTGGTGTGCAGGCAGACAGGGTGTTGAAGAAGGAGCCAAGAGTTCTACATCTGTATCAGCAGGCAGCAGGTAGAAAGAGCTATACTGAGCCTGGCTTGTGCATCTGAGACCTCAAAGCCTGTTACACTGCCTCCAACAAGATCACACCAATTCCATCAAGTCCACACCTCCAAACAGTGCCACTCTCTATGAACTCATAGGGGCCATTTTCATTCAGCCCATCATAGAACCTAAAAGGGAAAAGAGAAGGTAAAAATAAGTGATGAAGAAATGGTGTAGGAGGTCCTTCTGTATTTGTGTTGATTTCATTGGTTAAATAAAGAAGCTGCCTTGGCCTTTTGATAGGGCAGCCCCTAGGTGGGTGGAGTAGATGGAACAAAATGCTGTGAGGAAGAAGGCATTGTGGCAGATGCCATCCTTCTCCCGCCTGAGATTTTTCTTTTGTTGTTGTTGTTTTGTTTTTGTTTTTTCTTTTGTAAACAGAAAAGGGGGAAATGGTGTAGGATGTTCTTCTGTTTATATGTTGCTTTCATTAGTTAAATAAAGAGACGGCCCTGACCTTTTGATAGGATAGTCCTTAAGTGGGCAGAGTAGACAAAAAAAATGCTGAAAAAAAGGAAAGTGTGACAGATGCCATGTTTCTCCTGCTCAAGGTGGACACTCGTTAGACTCATCCTGGTAAGACACAGTCAATTGGCAATACAGATTATTAAGAATGGGTTAAATCAAAATGTGAGAGTTAACCAATAGGAGGCTAAAACTAATAGGCCAGGCAGTGTTTAATTAATACAATTTCCACGTGGTTATTTTGGGGATTAAGCTAGCTAGGTGGCAGTATACAGCCCACCACTCGACTTACAACAAAAAAAAAGAGAGAAGGGAGGTGAACAAAGGACTTGGGGGACAGGAAGAAAGAATATTGGGGGAGGAGTTCCAGGGTATCAGGAGTAGCACTAGTAGGAGAGATGAGAGGGAGGGAGAGTCTACTGAAACACTTTGACAATGCCATTATTACCTTATACTGTGTGCTAATTTTTTAAGTGAACAAATTCAAGCAAGTTTCAGTCTTCCCAAGGGAGCAAGTCTATTGCTGCCTCCGTCACTCCTGACAATAGTTCTTAGCTTCTTCCTTCTTTTAGAATGATTCAGACTTGGGGGTTTGCAGGACTTCAGCAAATCATTGGCTCCTTCGTATGGAAGCTTTTAGCTTCATAGACTGAGGAGCTACCAGACATTGTGACTTTGTAGCAAGCAGACAACCATTTTTGGATTACCTACCCTTCTATATTGTAAGTCAATATAGTAAATCAGCAATGCATACTGTTTGTTTTCCTCTAGAGTAATAATTCTCAACCTTCTTTAATGCTATGACCTCTTAGTACAGTTTCTTGTGTTATGGTAAGCCCCAATCATAAAATTATTTTCAATGCTACTTTTTAATTGTAACTTTGCTACTGTTATGAATTGTAATATAAATATCTGATATGCAGGCTATCTGATATGCGACTCTCATGAAAGAGTCATTTGATCCCCAAAGACATCCTGACCCACAGGTTGAGAACCATTGCTCTAGCGACTCCAGACTTGCACTGCTAAGTAGGATTTTGAGGACCTTAGGAACTCAGGGAAACAATGAGCTTGGATGATTGCAGGCTTCCACACCAAATGTCCCATAGATAAGACTCCTGTGAGGGAGGTGGGAATCCAGGACAACATGGGAAATCTTATTTGTGATTTGTCTATTATGTGGTTTTGTGTGTTACACCCAGTTCCCCCGCACATACTGAGTGCCTTATTCTGTTGTAAAGTACCAGGGTAAGATGCTGAACTGTGTATATACGTATGTGTATTTTGTTTTCTGAGTTTTTTTTCACTGAACATTCTATTTAGGATCTGGTAGTTCTAAGAGGGTATTTTCTTTTGTTTCAAAATGGCATTCCTCTGATTACTAATGACTTAGTCATCTGTTTACATATTTTTATGAAGCTTTTGGATTTTTTAGCTGCAATTGACCCAAATATCTTTTCCCATATTTAAAGCTGCAATTCTTTTACGTGTGAATGAAGTTTATGCATAGTCTGGGTGATAGTTTCCTTGTAGTTTTAGGCATGTAAAATATTTCTGACATATTTCTGCTAATTTTATCCTCAAAAAATATTTCCTAATTTTGGTGTGACTGAATCTAGTAACTGATGCTTTGTGAAAATCATTTGAAAGTTCTTCCCTAGCCCTAAGGCATATGTTATGTCTTTATGGGTTTTCTTGATTTATTTCTTTAATATTTCTGCATTCCATTTTGGCATGTAATAATGGTGTAGATTTTCTCATTTATGAACAGTTTTTCTATCATCACTTTCTAAGCAGGCTGATGAGGATTGCCATCTTTGTTAGGAATTAAATTTTGAGATATGGCTATTTGAAAGATCTCGTGGTATGCAAGCCAATTTGTTTCTTTTAAAATTAATGTCAGATTATTTTTATTACCACAGTATTATGGCTACTCTTAAAGCTGTTAGGGTAAGTATCCGTGTCCTTTACAGAGAATGTTGATGCTCTCTGGTGTTATAATTCAAGATAACTCAATGTTGACTATTTCTAAGATAGTCTTGAGGGGAGGGGTAAATTAATGAAGCTAGAAATCACCAGAAATATTTAGTGTATTGTGCTTCATAGCAGGACACTGACATTGGGTAAAATTAACATTAAATTGTGAAAGGCACTTTAATTTTTCTGTTATATCACTGTCGGACAATGGTCTGTACCCTGCTAAGATTTGTCACTTGTATTGGTTTAATAAAATGATGATTACCCAGTAGCCAGGCAGGAAGCAGTGGCAGGTCAATGAGACTAGGAGAATCTGGGAAGATGAAAGCTTCAGTCTGCAGTCATCATCCAGATGCAGAGGAAGCAAGATCAGAATGCCTCACTGATAAGAGGAACTAAGCCATGTGGCTAACACAGACAAGAATTATGGGTTAATTTAAGATGTAAGAGTTAGCTAAAAATAACAAGCTGTTGGCCAAACAGTGTTATAATTAATATAATTTCTGTGTTGTTGTTTGGGTCAGGACAGCCAAGAAACAAACAGTCTCTGCTTACATTACAAGGCCCATAAACCAAAGGATTAAGAAAGTACTAGCTTCTAGAAATTCTAAAACTAAATATCATAATTAATGAATTTAAAGCTTAAAGTGTTATAAAGGGTAACAAGCAACTAAATGGGGGGAAAGAGGCCAATGAGCATGGAAATTGAATAATATGGGCCAACATTTATCTAATCAGAATTCCAGAATGGTGAATATATAGCCTTATCCATGGTCTCGCAACACAGTGACAAATGACTAAACAGCACAGGAGCAGCAAACTGACAGGAAATGAGGTGAAATACATCAGAAGTCCTTCTATTGTCAGGTTCAATGTCCCTTCATAAGTAAACGGAAGGCAACAATGGCCTCCAAATCTGTAACCAGGGACTTTCCACTGTAATCACTGGATTATTTTTGGTTTTTCTCTGTGTCCATCTCTGCGAGCCCACGCTTCCATGATGCTTCTCTCTGAATCTCTCCTCACTCTGAGTTCTGCCTGCTCCATGAGTCATTTCCTGTTCTAATAAGGTTTGTTAAATTTATTTTACCTAAAGTATTTTTAACAAAAAATACTTGGGACAAAGGGAAAGTAAAGGTAAGGGAGAAGAAGCAGATACAAATATGGTGGGAAACACTGCAAAGTGGTGTGGATCATCTGAGTATAAGCTTTGAAAAGAACAAACTGTGCACTATTTATTAGAAACATACCTAATATGGAACCACTGAGAAAACTATGGAAAAAATAAAACAAAACCGATAAAGCTATCATATTAAACTAAATGAACATAGTGAATTTTGACCTACAAAACTACCAATTTCACACAATTCTAACTATATAATACCAAAGACCATAGGCGGGGAACCTTCAACATGAGGGTTATATATCAATATAATCTCAAATGCACTAGAATAATAGACCCCTTCAGAAGGCAATAGCAAAGTGAAAAATATGAAAATTAAAATATGAGCAAAATTTCAAAGGTAAACAGGAATATCCGTGTCATCATGATTTCATGCTATTTTAATAACAGTTATCAATAACAGAATCAGCAAGTATGTGAAAGATTTGAGTAACACAATTAAGAACAAAAATCTACTAAATAAATTTTTTTTTTCTGTTGGGGAATAAACTGCTTTTCAAACCCATAAGGAATATTTATTAATCAATAATATATAAAATTATAAACCGTGTTTGTGTTGGTTGTAGAACAAATAAGCCTCAACAGATTTTATGGAATCAGCATACAATGTTTCAGAACACAATGCAATTAATTAAGAAATCAAAAAGAGGCTTTTAAATGCTGTACATTTTAGATACACTCAAATTTCTCTTTTGAATAACTCAGGCCACAGACATGTGAGAATGGCATTGTTGAGGGAATAAAATAAGTAAAAAAATAAAAAGGTAAAATAAAAGGAGACGGGTTTGTGTTCTTAGTATTATAAAATAAGCAATGCTGAAAATATACAGAAATAATAGGAGAACTGAGGTTAGAATGGGACACTCGGGCCTGTGGGTTCTACTGGTGCAGAGTGAGGATGGAGGAGAAGCTGATCAATGACAGTGAGAACGTTTGTGGTTTTGGTTGTTGGTGGTAAGCGGGTATTTTCGTGTTCACAACTTGATTTGCCATATATACTCCTTTTTCATATCAAATGCACCAGGTTCTAAAAGAATCTGAGATAAAGGCTATTGGTTACTCTCTACACCCTGATGGTAAGGCCCTATTGCAGAAGACAACTCTTACTTATGTCATTGGACATGAAAAAGAGGTCAAGCTGATGCCTAACTAGAACTTACCTCTAATGTCTAGCATTCATGGTACTGGAAGGTGTTCTGCACGCTGGCAGGAAAAGTAATCATCAATATCACCCAGCTACAAGCCCTGTGACCTACAACAATGACCTGCTCACAAGAAATTCTGGTCCAGTTGTTGCACAAATGTTATAGGAGTAATTGACCACTTTTTGATTAGATTTAATGGCCAATTTCATCAGATAGAATCCATACCTGACACAGCTTAATTGACCAAAAACCTGACAGAAAATAGTTCATGGGCCTAGAGGAAAATCTAAGGTCATTATCTTGCTACAGGAATGTAGCAATGAAGTGACTCCTAATGACATGTTGCTATTCTCATAAATCTGTGCCTCATTCAGCCCTTATCAGAGAAGCTTCTTGCAGGAGATGAGAACTAACAGAGAGACAACCGGACAATGTGCAGAGTGCAAGAATTTGGAGCACTCAGTCCTACATGAAATGTCTTCATCCAACCCTCCCCTCAAGGCTCAAGGACATATGTAGAAGCGGAGACAGACAGATGTTAAGCGCCAGAGGTGATGGTTGGCTCTAAGGAACCAGTGTTTTCCAGATGTAACAAGATTGATTGGTGCAGACATGGAATCACAGAGGCTATGGCAACATGTTCAAGACCATGTATAGGTTCAAGCCAGATGGGGTCACAGCACTGAGAGTGGAAAGTCGACACAGGGTGACATCCCTAGCTCAGAAGTTATCTGCAAATGGTTCTCATCAGCAAAGAGAACCAGTGAAATGGAGTTTCACTCGGAATTTCAACCACACTCCAGGGAAGGCTGCACTCCCAAATGTAGCTGATGAACACAAAATGAACTCAGCAATATTTTTGTGAACTTTTTGTTCCATTTTGCTTTGTTTTGGCAGTTTTTGTCTTCCTGGTTTCTTCTCTGTTTGCTTTGACTTTCATTTTTCTGGGTTTTTGTTGTTGCTGTTGTTTATTTCTCATTTCTCTTTCTTGTTCTTTTTTCAAAAAAATTCAAGGGAGAGAGAGATAAAACATAAAGTTTGGTGTCTAGGGAGGTTGGTAGGATCTGAGAGGAGCTGGTAGGGAAAAACATGATCAAAATACACTGTATGAGAAAAATTTTAATAAAAATTTTTGGACAAGAGTTTTTGTTACGAAATTAGCAAAGGTTTGCAACTTTTTACATATTATCGATCTTCACTTACTGAAGATATTTTCCATCCTATCTTCCTGTAGTCCCTTTCCTTCATCCTATGTATTTTCAGCCCAATATTCTACTGTTATTTTTAATTGTTTTCTTTACTTCGTGGTAAGATTCATGTGATGGCTATTTCCCGCATAGCCCCATCCTGTCAGTTCCTTCATGACCTCATTATATACCAGGACCCCAGCTGTTTAAGATTACATCCTTTGGCTTTTCTGCCTTACCTTTCCAGTTTGGATGAACCAATGGGAAGCTCTAGTAGGGACTGGAGCTGGAGAGGAGAGAGAGACTGGAATACTTCTTCAGTTACTGGCATTGGCATCCCTCGTGGCTCCTAAAAGGCCCTTCTTCATCTCATCTGTCATGCCCTTGCCCTTTAGCATTTGATGTGGCAGTAACCACTTCCCGTTCCTGGACCTGAGGTGATATAAGCTCCTTTCTTTATTTCTTAAACATTTCCTGACATATCTAAGTAGTCTTTTTTGATTAAAATCATTTCCTTTGAACCATATGGGACAAATTTTTATTCCTGCCAGAATTTTATTACACATTTGTTCTGTGATTCTTATAGCTGTTTCCCCAACATCTAGAATAATGCTTTACACATTAAGAAATAAATCAGGAACAAAACCAAGAATCCGTGATCACTAAGTACTTGAAAATTTTAAAGTAAGTGAAGAGTTAGAAGGGCCTTTGGGAGTACAGGGAAATCCCCACAGAGATGAAGAAATGGGTATGTAAGAAAGCCAAGTTTTCTGGAGAAGAAATCTATGTCCTCAGCCACATCTCCGATAGTGAGAGAGAGAGCTACTTAAGAATAGTATACCACAGACAATCGCCAAGTGATCCCTTCCCATCAGCACCAGGTCGTTGGGCCACCTTACGAGTTGAGTGTTGACTTACACATGGTATATCCGTCCGCTGAGTAGGAACAGCCAGAGCCGCTGGGGCATGAGCGTGACTAAAGAACATTAGTCCCTTAGTCTGAATAATTAGACTAAACTGAAAAAGAAAAACAATTTTAAAAACCCACATCTCTTTCTTGGAGAATTAAGTATAAAATAGAAGGAAAGTGTTCCAGCTAGCGGTGGAGGTTTGAACCTGGAAGCACTACAGAAGAGAGGTAGCAGGGCTAAAGGTCATGACCCTCCTTGTGAGACACAAGGGAGTGAGTACTTCCAAGTTCAAATGTGAAGCAATTAGCAAAGCTTTACAGAAAATCCTCTTCCAGTTCCTTCTACTAAGGCCATTCCAGCTCACGGAATAGCAGCAATGACAGTTTGAAGCCTTATCTAATTATTTTTTGCCAAAAAATATTGTGAGTCAGATAGTGGGGTAAGAACCTGAAAGATCGAAGAAGCAGGGAAGCAGCCACCTACCTCTTCAGTTCCTTTCTCCAAAAAGACCCAGATCCTCTCTCTGCCCCGCCTTACCTCCTGTCTCCTATCTGTCTACAGTGCTCCAAATGTCAATGATTAATTTTGGTCAGCTAGTGGCTGGCTCTGCTCTCTGACTCCAAGCAAACTTTATTTGTCAGAACACAATTAAAGTACCACACAAAAATAGTTGCTTCTTGAGAGGGCATTTGTCCTATTGGCAACAGCCTACAAATGCTGCAAATCATAAAATAACTCCATGAATTAAAGTTCCCAGAAGAAGCTGCACCCTCCACTGAGCATGCAGTGACTGGAATGTTTCAGGTCCAAAGTCTAATTACATTTATCAGAGGCTGTCTTAGAGGTCTAAGTGCCATTCCTTGCCCACATCTATGTCTGACCTAAGGTCGGGTGACTAACAGATAAACCTTTTGAATGCATCAATTTAATAAATTCCTAGTCTCTACCAACCCAAATGCTAACCATGCAAACAGATAGCATTGTGGCCTACACGTGAGGGGTGCCTGCTTTGCTTTAATTGACCCACTTAATGTATCCCCTAATGTGTTCAAAGAGTGTGCAGATGTGTGACTTTCTTTTTGTTACTATATATACCTCATCAAACTGAAACCACTTTGGAACATGATATTTGGGGTAACCTAAATCTATGTCCTTCCTTCATGGTCACTCATGTTTGCCTTTGAATGACCAATCTCATCTCTTTGGAGATGAGCTGTATTTTTGTGTCATCAAAAGCTCCAGGGTCTCTGGTTTCTAGGGAAATGTCTGAGCTGGAGAAATAAGCAGTTGAGAACTTGAAGACTAAGCAAAACAGAGATAACAAGTACGGGGGACTGAGGGGAGTCAAATCACTGTACATGCACAGGGATTGTCTGAGTGGCAAGACAAACTACTTGGAATAAACACACTTTAGATTCTAAGTCATTTTGAACAGAATCTCCTGATTCTGTTCCTCTTCTTCTAATCTATGCAATTTGTTTAGGAAGGAATACCCTGCCCATTTTCATGCGTATATTTACAATAAACCCTTTATCTGAGGTTCTAGGTAGCACACAGTGGAAGATTGTAGCTTCTGCTCCCCACCTTGCTATCCTTTTCACCACACCAGGATGACTGAGCAAAGCAAATTTTAATCTTCTGTATAGTTTATTCTTATTCCAGGATCACTTAATGGAGGTTTAAAAATTAATTCTTGGTGGTTCTATCAAAAAGTTATTGATGTCTAATTTTCCTTTTCTTTTCCATTACAATTGTGAATTTTGAGCTTTAATTACAACAGGAAGTAATCTGAAGGGCAAGCTGGAATCTACCAAACCTTTATCATATGTCCTTATTTAAAAACAAGTAATTTAACCTTTAAGTGGAGAAAGTTTTTGATTGCTTGTTTGTTTAAGTTTGCTGGTAACAGTGAAGGACATGATATAGAGACCTGTGATTTCTTTCTTCCTAAAGCTTAATTCCTTGATGCTCAAACTCCAGAACTAAGTGACAAGGAGAACAAATCATGAAGGGAGGGAGAAGTTGGCCTGGTGGGGAAAGAAGTCAGAAGATACAGTGCTAACACAGAGGCCAAGGAGAAGGCAGGCAGAAGGATGTGGGAAGAGCGGCTCATTCTAGACACATTCTTTTAGATGCATTCTTAAGAGGGCATTTAGTATGGGAGGAATGCAAAGGTGTCATTTATCTTGATTGTGTCCCAAAGTACTCGGCAGACTATTTTCTTGACGTCGCTTTTACAAAAAGTAAGCTCAAATTGCTTTGGAAATTGCTGGCGAGTCCAACAGGAAAGCAGATGTACAGATTTTGAGAACAGCACCTGAAATGACAGAGGAATTTATGTCATTTCTTTTTCAGTCCTCACACTTTCTCAAAAATTACCTGAAAGTAATCTCTTTTTAAACTACGGAGTAATTCAGACTTATAATATGTTCTGCACCGAGGTTGGCTCTCTGGGTACAGGGCAAGTCAGAAAAAAGGGCTTCTTTGTATTTGTGGAGTCTGACCTACTGGAACTCATAGCTTCTCCATTTTGTATAGAAATTTCAGGACCACCTTTTAAATATGGTAAGTCTAGAAAATTTGGGACTTTTTTTTAACTTATGAGACATGTACTTCCATTTATCAAGGAGGTTAGCATCATTTTAGAGGAAGATGAGTGAGACATGCATATGCCCCAGACATGTAATAATATCAGAAAATGGAGAGGTGAGCATGCATGCCATCACTTCCAGTGACATCACCACCACTTGGGCTCATCCCCCCTTCTCCTCTTTGATCCCTCCTCCTTTTATAGCCTTAGGGAAAACATAACGTAGGAATTGTGTTGCATCATTAACACTCTTCAGAGGTTTTCCATTGCAATTTGAAATTGATTCAGAAATCTCGTTATGTTTTCCACCTGCCCTGACCACCACTGACAGATCTGGCATATTATTGGACCTCTGCTAAAGAATGAAAAGAACAACAGAGTAATAAATATATATACACAGTTTAAACTTCCTACAGAATATAAACCCGAGTTCTTCTGTTATTTTTTATTGTACCTGAAACAGCCTCCTTTTCATATAACTTCTACGGGTGTTAATAAAAATGAATATACAATATGAACTTTAAAATATCAAGCTGTGGGCTGGTGAGATGGCTCTTTGGTTAAAGGCACCTGGTCCCAAGCTTATCAGCCTAAGTTCAACTCCCAGACCCAACTGAAAGAATGGGAGAACCCACTCCTCCAAGTTATCTTTGCTCTTCACACATATGCCATGATGTATGTTCATGTTTGCACACATGCATACACAGAAAAGAAAGCAACAAAATATCATAAAAAGTAAAACCTCAGACTGTATTTTTAGTGAATGGGTCAGATTTGATACCAGGACCAAGAATATACTTGTTATAGCTCTGAGCTAGTCAATAAGACTGTGCAAATTGTAATGTGTTCCTGTTCACGGGATGCTTATGAACTTCCTCATATGTAAGAAACATGTAAGTTTTAGGACCCTGAAGGTAAAAACACAAGCTTCAGGCATTTCAAAAAGAGTCAGAAATCAATCCATATGTATTGGCATAATAAAATTCTAAAATAATTGTGTGCTCTACACGTTCTTAATTTAGAGTGATTTCAGTTCATAAACTAATAGATTAATAAATCAAAATAAATCATTTTGTATAGTAAGTCAACTTTCTTAGAGAGCCAAGCAAACAATCAAAAAATGATTCCTTCTTTAAAAAAATTTTAACAGAGACCATTGTGCATTCATTTGAAGTAAAATACAGGCATATTCTTTGCATATGTGTTTGCCAATAAAAGGTCAAACTTCTTTTAATCATATTTATTGCAAGCCTAAATTTCTGTATTCTTGAAAAAGGTGAGAAATTACAGATACTGATTACATTACATAGAGAACACTCTCATTGCTCTCTTTTGACATTTTTATTCATCTTACATTTATACCTTTGTTGTAGTCAAAGCAAGTAAGAGTGATCTTTTTTAAGTCTCTCCAAAAAGAAGTATTTGGTAAGTGGTGAGAGGCAAATTGCCTGTGGGTGTAGGGATAAGTTTAGAACACAGTTAGAAATTATAGTGGGCAAGGCAGTGGTGGTGCACACCTTTAATTCCAGTGGCAGGCAGACTGCTGTGAGTTCGAAGCCAGCCTGGTCTACAAGAGCTAGTTCCAGGACAGCTAGGACTGTTATGCAGAGAAACCCTGTCGCGAGAGAGAGAGAGAGAGAGAGAGAGAGAGAGAGAGAGACAGAGACAGAGACAGAGACAGAGACAGAGACAGACAGAGAGAGAGACACAGAGAGAGACAGAGAGGGGGGGAGGGAGAGGGGGGAGAAGGAATGATAGATAGATAGATAGATATAGATAGATAGATAGATAGATAGATAGATGATAGATAGATAGATAGATAGATAGATAGATAGATAGATAGATAGATAGATGTAAATTAAACTGGTTTAGGAAAACAGGTGGAGTATGCTCTCCTCTAGGGTCTGTGACCTCACCAGCCATGGATAGTTGGCTAGGTTTACAGTACCATGCATGAATTCCCTACTATTGGATGAGCCTTAAATCCAACTAAACAGCTGTTGGTAACCCCAAGATAAAAGTGCTCCTATTATTCCATTGAGAATATCTTAACTGGGCCAGATGACCTGCAAACACTGGGGTGGAGGGGACTTCACAAAGTTTCACCTCTAGATAAAGAGCTGCAGGCAATCATTGGCTGTGGGGTGGGGGCGGAGGGAGAGTATCAATTTTCTCCAGGGAAAAGCCTCATGATACATTATTCAGTCTCAAGTGATCAGCTCCAAATGTATGAGCCACACTAAATGGACTCAGCATGTTATAGAAAAGTAACAATATTAATTAAAGAAGTCATAAATTTGGAAGGTGCTGGAGGGAGACACGGGTGGAACTGAGGAGGAGAGATAGAATGATAAGAAAATAGTGTACTCTTAGGAAAGTCTCAAAAAATTGAATTAAAAATATTCTCCCAAATCACCCAACTTCAACTGGTGTAAACAATTAAACTATGTTCCACTCTTACATTACTTTATTCATTTATAAATTAAATTACATAATTATGAATATATATATATATATACATATATACATACATATATATATATATATATATACATATATATACCATAAATTGATTTGAAAGAAATGTAGCTAACTTGTCAGAATATTGTTACTGGAAACTTACCAATCACTCAGACATAGTTTATAGTCAATTGAAATTCTTTATTCCAGCCAGCTGGGGCTAAATTGAAGAATTCTAGTCCTAAGCATAGTCCTGAGCATTTAGACCAGTGGTTCCCAAGCTATGGGTCACATCCTCTTTGGCTTGAAAGATCATTTCACAGGGTCACCTGCAACCAGCAGGAAACATGGATATTTACATTACAATTCATAACAGTAGCAAAATTACAACTATGTAGGAGCAAGGAAAATAGTTATTGTTGGAGTCACCACAAAATCAGGAACTATATTAAAGGGTCACAGGCATTAGGGAGGTTGAGAACCACTTATTTGGACCAAGGGGCTTTTAATTGCAAAAACCACATCTTGGTAACTCACTCTGTAGCTGCACCAGGAGGTATGCACAAGCAAGCAGTTTAGCAGAAGCTAAGGTAAGTGATTACCTGCAGGGGATTCTACAGATGCAAAAATAAGTTAGCCATCCCGACCTTGGCTTCCCAAAATAGAGTTTTGATGTGGGATTTGTCTTTGTATACTGTGATTACCGTTGGTTAATAAAGGAACTACTTTGGGCCTATAGAAGGGCTGTAGGGGAACAGAGCTAAGCAGGGAAAACAACACCGAATGCTGGGAGAAAGGAGGCGGAGGCAGAGAGAAGCCATGCAGCCCCACTGGAGCCAGATGGAACTTTAGCCAGTAAGCCACAGCCATGTGGCGATACACAGATTAATAGAAATGGGTTAAATTAATATGTAAGAGTTAGTCAATAAGAAGCTAGAGCTAATGGGCCAAGCAGTGATTTAATTAATACAGTTGCTGTGTGATTATTTCAGTTCTGGGTGGCCAGGACGAACAAGCGGCCCCCTGCAACAGAGTTTGGTAATTTTCCACAGGATTCTCCATTAAGGAGATAAAATTCTAGTTACATCTTAAATGGCTAACGAAAGAATACAAGATGGAGCAATCTCTGCTCTGCCTTGCCCTATCACATTGTAACTTGGTAATGGGCTCAGAATGCCAGCATTCATGTTCCAGAAGATCTGCCCATTGCTATCCTTTATCTTGTAGCAGAGAGGTAGTGACAGGAAATTTTCTGTTATTTTATGATTACATGATTAACTGGTGATATCAAAACAATAAATATAATATGAAGGATCAAGCCCAACTTAGTCTAAGGACCTGCCGCCATCAGTATTCAGGTTACAGTCACCTTGACACTTTGGGCCTCTCCTGTGACTTGACTGGAAGCAGCCATGTGCTTATGAATCAAGATCCTTCATAAACCCTTCTAAAATAGTTTCGGCCTTAGAACAGATGACTGAAGCTGTTTTGCACAGCAAATGGAAGAAGCATGAGGTTAAAATAAACTTGTGGAGTTCACAATCATTTACACAGTGGTGTCAATGAAAGTTTTTCATTCGAGCACATTTAAAGGGACTTTCAGGAACCCTGTCTCATTGGAGCCTCACACCCCTGCGAGCTCAGGACTGTAGGTAGGAACATTGCCCTAGTTTCAAAATTGAGGGAGTCAAGGACCCAGAAGAGTAACTGACTTTTCTGAGGCTTTCAATATTATTCTGTAGCTAGAGTTCAAATCAAATCAATTCAAAATCTGTTTTTTCTCTGCTAGGACATGTTGTATAATGAAGTGTCTGGATCAGGAAGGCCAAACAGGAAACATGGAGATGGGTGAAGGGTTTTTTTTTTTTTCTTCTTATCTTTGTTAGTACATGTTTGCTACACTAAGCATGCTTTTATCTCTGTGTGGCATCCCTTCTTTTACTTAGCCAGCTGAAAGAGGGTACCCATCATCCTCTGTCAAATGGCAACCTTATCATCTTGCCTGGCAATATCGTAACTGAAGTTGAAGCCTCGTAGGTAAATTGTACCCATTTCATGAGTAAGAATGTTTTGTGGGAAGAAGGATGCTTTATTACTTCTAAACCAAAGTTCTGTTTTGCGAGAACAGAAGGTAGAAAATTATGAAGATTTGAGGAGGGAGAAAAGAATATTGGAGTCTTTGTACAAAAATCTTATGATAATATTTCACTCTATGAAGATTATTCCTACCTGATGTATTGGCACAAGCCTTTGATCTCAGCACTAGGGCAGAAGAGGGAAGTGGACAGACTGGTCCACCCAGCAAGTTCCAGGTAAGCCAGGGATACACAGTGAGAACCTGTGCCAATAAAAACTAAACAAACAAACAAATAAATATTCCCACATGATTCATTCTTATTTATTTACTATGTCTTAGTTTTTATAAATTTAAATTTATTTTTTATCATTTTCCCTAATTTCTTAATGTTTATGTGTCTTTGTGTTACAACTTTATATTTGAACTGAAATATTGAATTATATTGAAAAAATATTTAAAATGAAAGTTTTTAAATTTATCCCTATGTAGGTTTGATAAGTCTTATCAACTTTCTGAATTAAATAACTTTTTATGCCTTGCTCTTGCTTAAGAAGTACATTAGATACATAGAAATAGGGGCAAGGACTTGAAATTGCATATGCATAAACATAGCTATGTCTTCTTACTATGCCTTCAGGCCACACTTAGATCTGCTTTTGTAAATCACAGGGAACCTCACCCCCCCCCATTTGTTCACTCAGCATCTATGCTGGGGCACATCTGAGACCAAACTGCCTGCAGGCCCTACGCTTTTCCCATGTCTTCCTTTCAGGAAGAGCTTGCTGATTCTTATAGTGGTGAAAATCAGCAACATTTTGATCTTATTTTCTGCCTCAGACTGTTTCTCTTTGCTATCAAAATACTGATTGGTCTGTCTGTCAATATTATGAGCGGTATTCCCAATACTAGTGCTTTCGATTGTTATCTGGATCAATCTGCTTAGGTACAAATACTTAATTAGCTCAACTCTCTTCAGTGGAGCCTAGCATTGAATAATTTCCTGATCAATAGTTTTTTTTTTTTTTTTTTTTTTTTTTTTTTTTTTTTTTTTTTTTTTACCATCATGGATTCCTACAGAACACTAAACATAGCAGCTTAAATAAGTACCATTTGAAATTTGTGAGCACTTCTGCTGATCTGGGCCCATATCAGTAGGTCTCAGCTGGCTACCTCTGTGTGTACATGTGCAAGTGTGTGTGCGCGTGTTTGTGTGCATGTGTATGTTTGCCTGTGTGTGTAGTCAGCAGTCTGTCTTGCTACAGGGCCCTGAGGTGGGACCACTCAGTTCTTTGTGTCTCTCGTATTCATGGAGTGGGATAGATAGTCAGTAGCTAGTTCTCATGGTGATGCTAGGCATCCCAGAGGGAAAGCTCAGGCTCTACCTTCCCAGTTTTGCCACTGTCCTAACAGTTAAATTGAGACTCAAGGTCCAGCCTTTGTGATGGCCTTTCAGGTGCTGAGGGTCACCATAGGACAAATCTGTTATTATAGTAAACAAATAACTACTGTTCACGTGATTCAACTACACGAGTAAGGTTTCCGCGACATATTGCCAAATATTTTTCAGCTCATATTATATTGATTACTGTCTTGCTAATGCATATAAATATAGTACATTTTGAAAACATATCTGCTAACATGGTTTTGTTAAAGCATATTTATCCCCTGGACTAGAGAGGCAACTCAGTGGTTAAGACTACTTGCTGCTCTTGCAGAGGATCCAGGTTTGATCCCCAGCACCCTTGTATCCGCTAACAATCAGTTCCAGGGAGATCTAATGTCCTCTTCTGGTCTCTGCAGGGCACCAGGGACACGGGCAGTGTGAACGCATGTTTGCATGAACGGTACTCATACACATAAAAGAAGATGTTATCATTTTGTCCAAAGTCTAGAAATACTTAAATAGCCAGTGAATTGTTTTAAGAATAAGGTGTAGTGGTGTGTGCCTGTAATCCTAGCATTGGGGAAGTGTGGGTAGGAGATCAATAACTCAGGGCCATCCTTGGCTACACAGCAATGGTATAGCCTGGGTTGTGTGAGGCCCTATTTCCAAAATCACACACACACACACACACACACACACACACACACACACACAGAGAGAGAGAGAGAGAGAGCAGAAACAAAAGAATTTTACATAAGGTTTTCAAAATAATAGATAGTTATTAATGTAGTATTTAATTTATTAGTTCTGTTTATGTTTTCTAATTTTTGAAATTTCTTTTAATAATTCATATTTACGTAGGAAACTGTAAACTTATTTAAGTGGTTCAAATTTGTATTTTCAGAGTATTGATTCTTCAACATATTTAAATTTGTCTTTAAATTTTATCTTTCGTATTTTAGATGTGTTTATACTTTTTATTTTTATCTCTTGATGTTTACCTAGTAGTTTGTTTTAAACTCATTTCTCACCCATCCTTAGGCAATTTATATTTATATATATTTACCAGGTCCAATTTAAATTTGCTAATTCATTAATTTATTTTTATTGATTGATGATTGATTGATTTAATGTGAATGGGTGTATGTTTTGTGCTACATACAATCTTGGTGCCTGTGGAGGTCAGAAGAGGATATTGGTTCTCTGGACTTACAGATGGTTTTGAGCCACCATGTGGGTGCTGGGAATTGACCCGGGTCCTTTGGAAGAGCAGTCAGGACATAAGAGCTCATACAATCATCAGGGATATTAACTATTGAACCATCTCTCCAGACCCTGTTAGGGTTGCTTGATTTACTTCTTTAAATTGCAGATTTTCTGTGGAAGATCTTACATTTCTGAAAGAAAATTGTTCAGTTTCATTGATTTTTTTTTAAACTTTTGTTTTCCTTAATAGTTAATTTATGGTGAATCTTATAAGAGATCTATAGGTATTTAATGGTAAATTCTTTAATTTCATGGCAAGTTGGAGAGCATGTATTGTTATTTTTATCATATATATATTGTTATCTATGTCATTGCTATAGAAATAGATATTAGCCTGTTTTAGTATTTTATATTATTCTGTTACTCAACATAACCCTTGAATTTCTTTTATCAAAAGCCCTGACATGCTGTTATCATAGATTCCTAGTTTACAATCCTCCAGGTTTGGTTGAGTCTTAAATTAAGACTTATTATTAAAGCAACCATGCAGAGCTTGAGATAGGTGGAGCTTCATGGGAGCCCCAAACATGCAGATCAGTTCTGACATTTGAGTTATTTCCTTAGTTCAACAGACCACATCCTTCTTCCTGTCTCTGGTCCTCAGCACACTGTCAGGGTTAGACATAGGGAGATGCATTGACATTCTGTGTGCTCTTTTAATTTTGCCGAATATTTGTTGGTGTTGTGGCCATTTCCTATCTTGGTTAGTCATGATATTTTCGCTGTTTTACACTGTGAGTTTGTTTTTAATTTATTTTCTCCATGTCTGGGGCTTTTAAAGAGATTTCCCATTTGATTTTTTTTGAAAACCTTTTTCTCTCATTCTGCAGTTTCTCCTGTTCCTCAGATCGTGATCTTTTACCCATTTCTTCGCAAAGTCTTTATTTCTGCTTATTTTCTCTAGTGCAAAGCCCTTACAGACCAGCAAGAAGCTCTCGATTGGCCTTCTCGCTCTCTTCTTTTCGCTGTTGTAGACAGTGTCCCGCAGTCTCTCCACATTCTGCACTTTTCCATTTCCTTTAAACAACAGAGCCTCATATAAATTTGACCTCCTCACTGCTCCAAACAGCACTGTTACTCTTTGGTCCACTGTTTGGAGAATCACTCCAATCCCCTTTGCAGTGCACCTCGGTGCTTTCCCACCATCTCACACTGGATGCGCCACTCCGGGTTTCTCAAGCCACTCGAGAACGGCAGAAAGAAAACCTAATCCCCTTGCCATTTTGGTAATTCCAAAAATCCTGAGAACAGAATCCAGTTTGAAAAGTTAGAGATTCTTTCTTGGCCACCAAGGAGACACAGCTGTGGAATAGCACCTTCTTCGGGTAATATCCCAGGGCATCTGGGAGGAGAGTTCAGTGGATGATGACGAACTTTCTGCTTCAGAGGCCTATGGGTGCCTTCCCCACCAGAGACAGCTGCCCTTGGTGCTCTTGATCTGAAGCCCAGGCAACAGCAGGGACCCTGTCAGTCACTCTCCCATCTTTACAGCCAGACTTCCCTCTTAGCACAGGTTTGAAAATGCAACGCATCACAACACGGGGCTCTTTTCCTATCAGTAAATAAAGTGGGGAGACTTGAAATAAGAGATTGAGTGTGGACACAGGCAACCCCGCAGCTCTTGACTGCTGTGTGCTGCTTTCTTTCCATGGACATTGAGTGCTGATGAGATGAGATCCCCAAACTGTCGGCCCATGGTGTGGGTTCAGGGAAAACGTAATTTTGACCTACATAAGCCTTCCTCAGACAAAGCACTCAGTGACTCTTCTTTTCCGGGTTTCCCAGTTTATATGGGTACAGGCATCGCTCCATGCCGTTCTCTTCTTGAAATTTACATACGGACATCAATAACCTAAAGGTATTTATTCAGCCAAAGGGAACACCGGAGAGAACAGGCATCCACGAATGCAAACACCAGGCCCTGCTTAACTAAATACTGGTTAAATGGTACAGTGATTTGTTCTTTTTCCTAGAAGATGGGCCTGAGATTTTCTGGGAATGCTGGAGAACAGTATGATTTTTTTTTTTTATAGCATTTGTTCTAGATCTACCCTCCTGGCACCTGCTAAATATATGTGATTAAGACTAATGGATCAAATATTCTATGGCTTTTTCTTCTGCATTTTCTAGCTGCATTTGGTGTTTTTTGTGTGGCACAGTGAGCCTTATGACTCAATAGGCTCAGGAAAGGAAATAGAACATTTCCGGTAATAACTCAGCCTGAGGTTAATTGTCAGGATGTTGTTTACCTTCCCTGTCCAGGGAGGTGACTATGTTTCTCTTTTTTCTGTCTTGACACCAATAAGAAGCAGTTGTGTTTCCGCTTCTGCTTGGGGGTGATTGGTTTTTGAAGCAGCAGATAGCTCCATAAAAACCTTAGTGTCAAATACTTCTGCTGGGAACTGTCTGGGCACAAGTTTTCACATCAAAGCTTGTTTCAGTGTTAATCTTGATTGGCATTTGGAAAGAAATGGGAAAAACCGCACTCACAACCCAAACAAAGTAAGATGAATCACGTTGAATACATAGCTTCTCTCTGACTCCACCTCCTTTCTCCCAGCATTCAGTTTAGTTTTCCCGGCCTACCTCTATTCCCTGCACAGAAGACAGTTTCTTTATTAATAAATGGTATTCACAGCATACAGAGAAAAATCCAACATCACCTCCCCTTTTCTGTTTAAATAAAAAAATGGTTTTATCTTTAACATAGTAAAATTACATATAACAAAACAGGTATCAAGCAAGAATTACAGTTACAATATTTATATCTACTTTCTATCTATTCTTCAACTCCATCAAAGACTCCAGAAGGATGCAATATTACCAAGTAAACAGGAAGTGCATTGTAACCAACTTTCAAAACTCTAGAATTGACAGAGATATCTTGCTGCCTGGATAGTCACCCAATGTTCTTATGTAACAGTTGGGACATCCATCTTCAGCCTATAGGCCTGTAGTATCTGGCACACTTTTCCACGAAGTAGGAAATTTAAAGATCTGTTTTGCCTTGTAATGGCAAAGTCCATCAGTTGCTTTCTTCTGTGTTCTGTAGAATGTCTCACAGACTCTTTCATGTAGTAAGATCTCCAAAGACCTGTCTCACCTTTAGGAAAGTTCAGCAGTTCAGGCAAGTGAAGTTTCTTACCCAGATGACTAACCAACTCCATAAGGAGCCTTTTCAATGCCCATCTTCCACTTGAAGTAATTAGTGCTTCCAGGAGCTAATGTGTCTCATTGTCATAAAAAGCCTTCTTTTTTTTTTTTTTTTTTTTTTTTTTTTTTTTTTGGTTTTTCCCTGGAACTAGCTCTTGTAGACCAGGCTGGTCTCGAACTCACAGAGATCCGCCTGCCTCTGCCTCCCGAGTGCTGGGATTAAAGGCGTGCGCCACCACCGCCCGGCAGTCCTACCTTCTTAAAACATTTTAAATCCCATATTATGAAGGCCTCTGAAAGATTTGAAGAATACCTATACAACTGAAATATATCTCTGTATATCTAGAAAACCTAACTAACATGACTACAAGGTCGAATAATTATAGATGATTATGTATTAAGCTACATTTCTTAATTATAAATTACATTTTTAAGTGAACTATGCAGTCACAATACCATAATCAAGAGCAAATATATATATATATATATATATATATATATATATATATATATAAATTGACTGTGAAGTTGTATCAACATACCAAAATCCATGCCAATGCAAATCTCTATAGCTTATCTTCCTTTAAATGTAAACAAACATTTATAGACAATATTTGAGACTATGGGTGTATTTCTCAACACACTGCTTCCTGCTTATTGTTGGGCAAAGTAATTTGGGGGGCTGTTCACAGTAACCTTTCAGGGGGTCTTGGTCCATCAAACTGCCTTAGTCTGGAAGCAATCCACAGGTTCTCATCCTCTGTGGAAACAAAAGAAGAACCTTTTTTCCAAAACAACATATCCTTAGACCCCTATTTTGAATTCAAGATACCTTTAAAATATATAAAATATAAAATATTTTGCTTTAGCTTAGCAGCCCATACAATGAAATGTTTCTCTGTAGTTAGCTTCTTCACAGTAAAAAAAAAAATCAGAGAAAACACGATAATTTACATAATCCAGACTCTCTGTGAATTTCCATCTATACATGGCTTATTTTTCTTTACTCCTTTTACTCTATGACTGTCTGTACTCTGTCTCTTTAAAGCCCTTGTTTCTTTTTTAAAATGATTTACTTCTTTCTCAACTCTCTATACTCTTTTTCTTCTCTATCCTAAACCTACATACACTTTTCCAACACTGAACAATTTAGAGTTTTTTTTTATGTCTGAATCTGTCCTATTGTGTATCTGAAATTCTTTCCTGACCAGAAGTGCTTCTTAAAATGCTAAGCCCCTCTTATGAACTTAAGCTGTGTCATTGTTAGGGGAAATATGGCACTTCCTGCTTGCCCCACCCAACCCGGCATTGTGAAAGAAAATGTTCGCTGCCTCCAAGAGCCATGCACAATTCCCCATCTCTAAGCATATAGCTGATTCATGTTGAAACCCAGCTAACCCTAGCATGTTGCTCACAAACCTCATTCAGTCTCCTGAAAGAACTAGAGGTCATGCTGGCAGCACAGTTCAGAAAGCCAGTATTTCAAGACCACAGCTTTTTCTGCTATTGCTGAATCAGGAATACCTCTCTTAAAGGATTCTTGGCATGCCACCAGCAAACAGCAAGAAGCTGTGTTAAACTCTGTATTTTTGTGTCTAGAATTCCTTCCCAAACTCTCAGGTTTTAAGTGGATTTTAGTTAGCCATGTTGCGTGCCAATTTGTTGGAAGAGGAGGCTGCTTGTTTGTTCCTGTCGACTTAGACCCAAAATAATCACACAGAAACCATATTATTTAAATTACTGCTTGGCCCATTAGCTCTAGCTTCTTATTGGCTAACTCTTACATATTAATTTAACCCATGTTTATTAATCTGTATATTTCCATGTGGCTGTGGCTTACTGGCTAAAGTCCTGGCATCCAGCTCTGGTGAGACTACATGGCTTCTCTCTGACTCTACCTCCTTTCTCCCAGCATTCAGTTTAGTTTTCCCAGCCTACCTCTATTTCCTGCACAGGCCCAAGACTGTTTCTTTATTAATCAATGGTATTCACAGCATACAGAAGGAAATCCCACATTGTTGTCTGAGGTTTCTGTCCTGCCCAATTCCCACAGTCATTAAGTACCAAAGAAATCACCCAGAGGTCTTCATTAGTTACAAACTGGCCCATTATCCCGGGCTTCTTATTAACTCGTATAACTTATATTAGCCCATTATTTTTGTCTAAGTTAACCACATGACTCAGTACCATTTTGGGCTAGGCAGTCACATCTTGCTTGCTCTGTGTCTGAATCACAACTGCAGACTATGCTTCCATGTTCCCAGCATTCTTATTTCCCCACCTCTAATTCCTGCCTGGTTGCCCTGACTATATTTCCTGCCTGACTTTTAGCCAATCAGCATGTATTAATATACAATTTAAAGGGTACAGACCATTGTCCTACAGCACTCCTTTTCTTTTTTAAAACAGGAACTCTGAATTGAATCTCCTTCATTTAGCTTTTCTCCATTATCCATTACAACTTATACCCAACATTCTAGACAAAGGAAAATATCCATAGTCTATTTTTTTGGAGGAGGAGGCCTGCTTGTTCATCCCAGCCACCTGGCTAGCTTAGCCCCCAAATAACCACATACAAACTGTATTAATTTAATCACTGTTTGGCCCATTAGCTATACTCTTACATCTGAATTTAACCCATTTATATCAATCTGTATATCACCACAAGGTTGTGGCCTACCAGTAAATTTCCAGCATGTCTGACTCTGGTGGTAGCTCCCCTCTCTTCCCTTCTTTCTCCCAGCATTTAGTTCTTCCCTGACTACCCAAGGCAGTTTCTTTATTCATTAACCAAGAAAAGCAACACATAGACAGAAGGACCTCCCATACCATTTCCCCTTTTCTGTTTAAACAAAAAGGAAGGTTTTAACATAGTAAAATTCTAGCAAGAATTACAATTACAATATTTATATCTACTTTATTTTTTACCATGACTAAGGAAAACTAAAACTATAAATTCTTCAATTCCATCAAAGACTCCAGAAGGATATAATATTACCTAAGTAAACAGGAAGTGCATTATAAACAACTTCCAAAACTCTAGAATTGACAAAGACATCTCACTGCCTGGACATTCATCCAAAGTTTGTCTGTACCATTGGTGTATCCATCTTCAGCCTACAGGACCATAGTATCCAGAAGACTTTTCCATGAAGCAGGAAATTTCAATGACAGTCTCCCTATATTGGCAATTCTCCAGTCACTTTCTTCTGTATCCTGCAGAATGTCTCACAGACTTTTTTATGAAGCAATAACCCCAAAGGATCATCTCACTTTTAGGTATGTTCAGCAGGCATTTCTCTCAGGTACTACATATCCAGTTAAGCAGTCCAGGCAAGAGCAGTTTCTTGCCCAAATGCCTAACCAACTCCATAAGAAGCCTCTTTGATGTCCATCTTCCTCTTGAAGTAATTGGTGCTGCTGGAGCAGATGTGTCTCATTGTCATGAAAAGTCTTAAGTTCTTAAACATTTTAAATGCCATATTCTGAAATCTCTGAAAGATTTGAAGAATACCTATCTAACTGAAATATATCTCTATACATCTAGAAAATCTAACTAACGTGACTACGAGCTTGATTATTATAGATGGTTATCTATTAAGCTATATTTCTTAATTATACATTATATTTTTAAATGAACTACACAATCATAATACCTTAATCAAGAGCAGAAATATACATATAACAAAATTAACCTTAAATTTGTATCAATAAACCAAGATCCATACCAATGCAAACCTCTACAACATATCTCCCTTTAAAAGTAAAGAAACATTTACAAACAATATTTGGGAGTATGGATGTAGTTTTGTCCATACTACTTTCTGCTGTTTGAGGGTGCTGTTAATCAGGTCTTTCTTGGTGTATCCTCTGTGCTACATTCATCTTAGTTAGCAGTTGGGTAAAGTATTTTCTTTGTGAGGGTGTTCACAACAACCTTTCAGGGGCTTTTTGTCCATAAAACAATATTGGTCTGGAAGCAATCCACAGGTTCTAATCTTCTGTAGAAACAAGAGAAGAACCTCTTTTCCAAAGCAACATATCCTTAGAGCCAAATTTGGAAGTCATGATAGCTTTATAATATACATGCTGGTTTAGCTTAGGAGTCCATTCAATGAAATGTCTCTCCGTACTTAGCTCCTTCACAGTCAAAATATTCAAAGAAAACACAATAATATACATAAACCAGACTCTCTATGAATTTTCTATTTTTATGTGGCTTATTTTTCTTTCTGTACTCTGTCTCTTTAAAGACTTTACAGTTTTTTTTTAAATCATTAAGTTTATTTTATGACTCTCTATACTCTTTTTATCTCTCTTCTAAGGCTACAGACATTTATCCAACACTATGACCCATCTGGATTTTTCTTTATTGCAATAGGCGGTAATTATTTACTGTCCAGGAGCACTTTTTAAAATGTTAAGAGCTTCTTAAAATTTAAGGTGCACAATTATTATGGTATATCTGGTACTTCTTGCCTGCCAGCCCAATCTATAACTTGAGTTGCTCAATTACTATGATATATTTAGTACCACCTGCTAGCTGCACACAGTCCAGCGTGGTGAAGCTGCTTGTGCCTCTGAGCCATGTACATCATGTACACCGCCCCAGTTCCATGCACAAAGCTGGTCCATGTTTCCATTAAGTAAGTTGCAGTACACTGCTCACAAGCCCACTCAAATGATCTGTCTCCCAAAAGAGCCAGAGGCCACACTGGCAGCATAGCCCAGAAAGCCAGCATTTTAAAACAGCTGTGGCTTTTTTCCTGCTATGTCTGAATCCGAAAAATCTCTCTTAAAGGAGCTGCTGCACACCACCAGCAAACAGCAAAAAGCTGTTTTAAACTCTGTATTTTTGTGTCTAGAATTCTCAGGTTTTTAAGTGGACTTAGTTGGTCACGTGGACACCAATTTGTAGGAGGAGGGCCTGCTTGTTTATCCTGGCCACTCGGTTAGCCTAGCCCAGAAATAACCAAACAGAAACTATTAATTAAATCACTGCTTGGCCCATTAGCTCTAGCTTCTTTTAGGCTAACTCTTACATCTTAATACAACTCATTCCTATCAATCTGTATATTACCACGAGGTCATGGCCTACTAGCAAATTTCCGGCATGTCTGATTCTGGCGGCACACAGACAGAAGAATCTCCCACACCACTACATCAGAAGCAGGACACACATAGAAATGAACAAAAATACTAAACTGTGAGAGAAGTCATTTGTCCCGGAATACATAAGTTTCAAATACAAACCCCTAAATAAGACCAGATTTATGATTAGTCATACAGAATGACCAAAGTAGATACTCAGTAATTAGAACCTTAATCAGAGGATGGAAGGAAGTGACATCTTTGCAGTCTAGTCAGGACCAGATCTCAGTGATTTTCTAGAGCATCCTGGTAGTTGTATCTCCCCATCTTCCTCTTTCTGAGGACCCTTGTACAGCTGCAGCAAGAACAGCTGCATTGTGCCCTTGCCCTGCCTTCTGTGATGTGGCAACAATGAACCATATAGGAGTAACTGACCTTAAAAAATGCTCTGGAACTTTTCTGTGTAGGTCTGGATATTCCTGGATATCTGCTGTGAAACTGACTCCATAGCTCACAGCTGTGTTACATCCATGTCTAAGTTCCTAGGGTGCTTAGAGATGATGATGCTCGGAGAGAAGAGAATGGAGTAGAAACAAAGAAAAAAGAATGAAGAAGAGAAGAGAGAAGAGATGAATGCAAAAGCAAGGAACATGGGGAGAGAAAGAAAGGGAAAGGGAAAGGGTGATGGGTGGAAGAGCCATAAGGATGAGAAAAATAGGAAAACAGAAGAATAAAGGGAAAAGACAAGAAGAGATAAGGGAGGTGAATTGAGAGGGGAGGGGCAGGGAAAGGAGAGGAAAGAAGGAGAAAGCTACAGAAACACCCAGCATGAATCTGGAGTCCTCTCAAGCTTGAAGGTCAGCCTCCACAATTTTTGTGAGCTAGTTTTTCTTTGTGGTTCTTTGGTGAGGTCTCCTGAATGGAGCTTGAGTCTAAGGACCACACTTTCTGATTGTGTGACCTTAGAGAGGATATTGAACTCTGGGATGTTAGGTCCTTAATCTACAAAAAGGAATAGTCCTGTGTTGTAAAGTTTTCCTAAAGTTTGAGCAAGATACAGAGTATGAAATGCTAATTTTAGCTCTTGTACAAATTTCACTTTGAAAATAGTAGTTACTAGAATTCCATACAGCTTTAGGAATGGATGGCACTAAGCAATAAAGATTCTTGGAAAAGTATCTGAGTAGTGATTGCCCTAAGACCTTTGGGATCTTAATGACTCTCTAAAAGCAGGCAACAGGGGCAAAAGTGGGGTCTTGTAACTCAGCTTCTGTTTAGAACAGAATTCTTCAGTTTATGGGTCATATTTGAACTTTGTAGCTTAAAAATAATATAAGGAAAAACTTGTGCAAAAAGAAAAAATATTTGAAAAGGTCTAGTATGATTTCCTAATTTTACAAAGAAGAAGCTAAGGCATGGAGAATGATCTGCTTCGTGGTGCTTTTTTTTTTTTTTTTTTTTTTGGTTGATTCTGAGGATGCTGTGTCTCCAGGTAGATTCCCAGATATAGACCCGCCATGAAGAATGGCTCTGACCTGCTTTGGGGAGCAGAGTGACTCTAGTCACCGACAGCCTTCCCAGTCAGAGTAAATCATGTCAATCTGTTTCTGAAGACAGCACACAGACAACTGAGGGAAACAAGAATGGCTCTAAACCTAGTTATGGGACCAAATGCTGAGTTAAGAATAATTCAAAGAAAAGCAATTCTGAAGCACAGAAAGGACCACTGAGATGAAAAAATCAGATGAATTTCTGATTTTTGTTGGAAGTTGGTAAGACCCTTAGACAAGTGTAATACAGAAAATCAAGTCTGCTATGGTCCAGTCTACTTGTCACCTCCCCATTCATACACTGCTGACATGATGCCTCTCCTATCCCAGATTGAAATAACATTTTCCTTTCCTTTAATCAAGATTTTATTCATAACTACAGTGAAAGGTTTTGTTTCTGCATCTGCAGTTGCTCACAGATTATACTGTAAATTAACTGATTTCTGAAAAGCTTTGATTCAGGAAAAAAATGCCTGTTGCCAGTTCAGTAATCATAATGACATTAATAGGCTGTGTTTATTGAGCACTGCAGTGTTTCAGCTGGGTTACAGATTGACAGGAAGACATTCACTCCCAACACACATGCTGCAAGGTTCCATTAGGTTCCTGATTTAATTTCCCGTGGATGCAAACTTAATCAGAGAGAAGGCTGCTGCACGGGAGAGAGGCAGATGCGGGGTTTTCTGCCATAGCTTTCTGGCCCCTCTCCACCCCCAGATTGAACACACACTCACAGCTGCAGAGGCATTGTCTGCATGAGTCCGACAAAAGAGTCATTCTTGCCATGCCTCTACCCTTTAGCAAGTGGGGTTCCACCATGTGGGTGAAGGACTCGTGTGACAATCCATCCATCTTAGTCTCTAAACTCGACGTCTGCAAAATTTCATCATCAGTCATTGAGAAAGCCTTGTAGAGGCCTAGATGGTCCAGAATAAAGCTCTGCTTCCAGGTTTCCATGCTGCTAGGAATCTTATTCCCAAGTGATTTTCATTTTAATTCACTATGTTACCAAAGTTAATGTATAAATTCTCAATGCACAAAATATTAGGGATTTGTGCCAGTGGGCTGTGGTGCTGCAGAATGGTAATCCCAGTACTCACATGGCTGAGACAGGAAGAGTTTGAATTGGGGGTCAGCCAGGGTTATGTAACATTCCAAACAAGTTTGGGCTGCAAGAGAGACTCATCTCAACAAGGGGTGGGTGAGGCTGAGGATATGACACAGTTTATAAAGCATCTGTAGAGAAAGCACAAAAAACTGGGTTTGATCCTTAGCAGCACCCAAATAAAAACATGCAGCAGGGAAGGCCAGGGATAACAGGGCTAAGGAAGCCAAGACAGTGGGATCCCTGGGCCTTGCTGGCTAGCCAGTCAATCTAGCTGAATTTATCTATTTTGAGGCAACATGTCTCATTGAACCCAAAGATGCTGATTCAGCTAGATTCTCAACCTGTGGGTCACAACCCCTTAGGGGTCACATATCAGATATCCTGCATCTCAACCATTGACTTTATGATTGACAACAGTAGAAAAATTACAGTTATGAAGTAGCTACAAAGTAATTTTATGGTTGGGGGGTCACCACAACATGAGGAGCTGTATTAAAAGGTCACAGCAAGAGGAAGGTTGAGAACCAGTGAGGTAGAGAATAACTGAAGTAAAATCCTGAAATCAACTGTCCTACACACATGCTCACACACGTGCACACTTGCTCAAATGCATGCCCACACATGCACACTTGTTCATGCACATGCTCACACTTGTGTACACCTGCTTTATTTGAAGTAAAAAAAATTGTGTGAACATGAGATCAACGTAAATGATTTTTTTTTCATCTCAGATACCAGTATGGTTACAATGGGTCACTGAACAGAATGTCATAACCTATTTCTTTTTGTAAGAGTGGATGATGCCAACGTGGAACATAAAAAAGGACTTCTTTTGGAATAGACCTAATGAGAATAGTGATAACCAGGATTAAACATCACTCAGGCACAGTAAACTGATATTATTATTGGATTGGCTCATCCTAAACTCAATACACCAAGAGGAGGGAGGCTGTTTTTCACAGACATTTCAACAGAACTAAGACATTGAAATTGAAAAGTATAATTTGCTCTCCTTTTAAATTCTTGATTGTATCAGTCGGGACCTAGAATAAAAACAGATTGCACCTCAATTGATGGGAGCTCAATGAAGAATACTTTATGGATGAGGGAACAGAAAAATATTCAGATACTTAGATACAAGCAACAGTAGAGAGCTTAAAGGGGAACATGTAAAAAACGGTTATCCTAGAACTAGAGAGCTTGAGATATAAAGAGGGGTTTCCTGGAAGGAACTTCAGACAATGGAAACATACCACCTCAAACCAGAAACGGAGAGAATAAAGTGTTCCCAATCCTTTACTCCCCCTTTTCATGCATTTTTCCCTGAGTGTCTCCTGTTAGCAGCACCCATAGTGAATCGTGTGAGAGGAGTCTATGGTGAGTGGAGCAATAGACAGGATAAGGCTGATGGGGCACACAGAAAAGTCTTAAGTGGTAGAGAGGGGCCAAGTACATGAGTTGAGTTACTTTTTAACTTTCAGTAGTTCACATACCACCAGTGTACTCTACCTCATGACTCAGCTAAAGGAGCTGGTTAGCAAAATCATGGGAATGCAGGCTGTTCTGTACACTGATGTTTTCACTGTCACTTATGCAAGATTATTGCTGATTACACCATATTATTCTACCATGCTAAAGAGAAATGAGTTTCACTCTCACTTTATATTGTAATAAAAACATCAAGAATGCATGGGAAAGAGCCATATTCTGCTAATGCACATTTCTAATGAGACCTCTTGATATCTTCATTCTCCTACCCATAATTTTAAGAAGCTGAATAAAGAAGGTGCTAGAGATTTTAAACAAGTCTCCAGCATTAGCATCAAAAACTACAGAAAGATTCATTAGGTATTTATGTAAGCTACTTTTGCACATAGATTTAAGAGCCGGCTAAAAAGAAATCGTCATTGATTTGGTATGATTCACGGCTATTAACATGGACACATTCCATAAACAGATGGCATATCTATCATGGAATAAATATATATTTGGTTTTCATTGTGAATAACTACATTGGGATGTTATCGCCTCAGGGATTCTGATAGGTAAGGAAGGTAGACAGAGCAAGAGTGAGAGAGCCAGCCTGTCCCTAATGAACGACCATGTATAGGGAGTCCTCTGTGGCACCAAGTCTATGGAGTTTCAATGTCCCTGACACTATCAAGAAGCATGCTGTTGGCAATTGATAAACACCATTTAAGTGTTTGGTGGCAGGGCCTCTTAAAAGAGCTGCAAAGTTTTGTAGCTAAAGCTGAGTCAGAAAGCCTCTCTTAAATGAGATGCACTTGCCTCTAGCAAAAAGAGCAAACAAGAAATTGCTACTACCAAGAAACCATGCTTAACGCTGTTATTTTGTGCCTAGAATTACTTTCCAAGCTCTCTCAGGTTTTCTGTGGATGCAGTTGTCCACATGTTGGGCACCATTTGTTGACTGAGGTTTCTGTCCCACCAGGTCACACATTCGTTTAGTCACAAATAAACACACAGAGGTCTACATTAATTATAAACTTATTGGCTTATTAGCTCAGGATTCTTATTAACTCTTATAAATTCTATTGGCCCATAATTCTTGGCTGTGTTAGCCATGTGGCTTGGTACCTTTTTCTGCAAGACAATCACATCTTGCTTGCTCTGTGTCTGGCTTCCTCTGTGTCTGGATAGCAACTGCAGACTGACTCTTCCTCTTCCCAGCATTCTCCTGTTCTCATAGTCCACCTCTACTTCCTGCCTGTCTACTGGCCAATCAGCCTTTTTATTAAAATACAATTGGCAGGGTACAGGCTATTGTCCCACAGCACTTCTTCTCCCCCCACCCTTTTAAAAACATTAACTCTGAATCGAATATCCCTTCTTTAGCTTTCTTCCTGACCATTATCCATACAAATTGTCACCAACATCCATAACCCATTTTTTTGGGAATATGGGTGTAGTTTTCCAGGATACTTCCTATTGATTGGGGGTGCTGGTAATCTTATGGGGACCTAAAGAAAATTTTCAATCATAGCTTTCATCATCTTAGGGCTTCTTGAGCACATAGCTGTATATTTTAATTTACTTTTCTTATAGTTATGACAATATACCTGACAGAAAGTACATTAGAGGAGAAAGCATTTATTCTGGCCTACAGTTCAAGGGAACACATGCCATCATAATAGTGAAGAGGCAAGAGGAGTGTGAAGCAAGCTTCTCTTTCACATTGCACCTGCAATAAGAAAGCAGAATATAATCAGGAAGAAGGGCCAGGCTATAAAAACTAAAAGCCCATCCCAAGTAATCCACCAACTCCTGCAAGGTTCCACCTCCTAAAGGCTCCACCTCCTAAAGGTTCCACCTTCTAAAGGCTCCACCTCCTAAAGGTTCCACCTCCTAAAAGCTCCACCTCCTAAAGGCTCCACCTCCTAAAGGTTCCACCTCCTAAAAGCTCCACCTCCTAAAGGCTCTACCTCCTAAAGGTTCCACCTCCTAAAAGCTCCACCTCCTAAAGGCTCCACCTCCTAAAGGATCCACCTCTTAAAAGCTCCACCTCCTAAAGGCTCCACCTCCTAAAGGCTCCACCTCCTAAATGCTCCACCTTCAGCTTCTAAATAGTACTACCAGCTAGGGCCCAAGTGTGCAAACACATGAGTCTATGGGGGAAATGTTCATACTCAAACAACAACACCCTCAAGTTTTTGCACCATAATTTAAGATTAGATGCCCTGGATGTTGTTCTCCAGCACAGTTGTTCTCAATCTTTTTGATGCTGTGACCCTTTAATACAGTTCTTCATGTTGCAGTGACTCCAACCATAAAATTGTTTTTGTTGCTACTTCATAACTGTAATTTTGCTATTTTATGAATTGTAATGTAGATATCTATATTTTGTGATGGTCAAACTCAACCCCTGTGAAGGGATCCTTCAACCCTCCAAAGGGGTCATGACCCACAGGTTGAGAACCACTGCTCTAACACCTAATACCATATTTTCTCATCTGTTTCTCAATTTCTTTTTTCCATGAGACATTAAGCTCCTAACAGGGTTTACAACAATAACTGCCAAACTCCCTCCTTAAAACAACTCTCAAATTCCCTTGTGATATCATTGGTTGACTGAATTCAGTATAAACCATTATATAGAAAATAATATTAAATTCTTTTATGAATTGTGTCACATAAGAAACATAAATCTTAAAGAGTACTTTTCAAGCTACTTACCTTTTGTACAGAGTTTGGGCTGATATTTAGAGCACCTCTTTCACCTTTGTGTGGATGCTTAACTGGAGTGTGTGTGTGTGTGTGTGTGTGTGTGTGTGTGTGTGTGTGTGTGTGTAAAATCTTTGTGCATGTATGTGATGCATGTGATAGTTCATATTAGTTTTCACTTGAAAGAATCAGCAATCACATGCAGTATGTGGGAATTCTTGCTTGTGTGGGGAATTATCTTGATTACATTAATTGAAGTGGTAAGATAGGATAATTATGAGTGGGACCATTGCTTGGACAGAGGAGCCTGAAGTACAGAGAGTAAGAAAGGAACCTGGGCACTAGCTCTCTGCTTCTTGACTGTGAATACCTGGTGACAGCTGTTTCAAACTCTTGCTGCTTTCATTTCCCTATCATGATGCACAGCACCTTGAAATGTGAGCAAAAATTACCCCTTCTCCTTGAAGCCACTTTTGTCAGGGTTTTTTTTTTTTTATCACAGAAACAGCAAAAGACAGTGCACGTGTGCTTGTTTGTGTGTGCGTGAATCCATGCAGGAATGTCACAAGTGTGGGAGTCAGAGGACAACCTCAGGTGTCAGTCCACACCTTCTGTCTTGATTGACACAGAGTCTCTCTGTTGTCTTGTCACATCATAGGCTATACTAGCTGTCCCATGGGCTATAGGGGATGTTTTGTCTCTGTCCCCATTTCACAGTCATGGGAGCACTGGGCTTTCAGATACACTCTACCGTGCTCAGCTTAACATGGATTCTAGGAATTCAAACTCAGATCCTCATACCTGTGAGGCAAGGGTTTTATCCACTGAGCTGTTTCAGCTCCTATATTGTAATACTAAATTATTTTCTGTATTAATATTTTTCCCAATTTAACAGGGTTACACATGTGCTTTTATTTTTTGTTTCCTTTCATGAGTACAAAAAATCTGAGAAATAGTTTCTGGGGATATTAAGCTTAAGAAAACATTTGCACTATGTGTAATTAAGATTTTTCTCTAAATTATTCAGTATAGCATATTTTATACTGAGAATTTAATGATAAGTAAGGTCTAACTCTTTTATTTTTAGAAATGTCAAATATAATAATGGAACGAAATCCATAAAATTAATTCATCTAATGTGCTAAATAACAGAAGTATGAGTGATTTTTTTGTCTGAATGCAAACATTCTGAACCAAGTCCCTCAGCAACTGATTAAATAAATCTGAAAACTTTATTTTTCATGAACAATTTTCTAAAGTCTTTATTTCAAGAATAAATTTTTGTTTGATCTATCAGGTATATAGTATTGCAAAATGAAGTGTCTCTATTCGCTATCATTTATGTAGATAAGAAAATGATGTGTCTTTTCTAAAGCATAGTGACAAATATGTGCATACAATGGTTATGCCTCTTTGAGAATCTAACTTAAGACTAATGTAGTTAAGTTCTCAGGTTTGGTGGACTGAGAGCCACGGGTTAAAAATTTGCTTCTATTATTTGCTAACTTGCTAAGTAACTTTATGAAGCTCCTTTAGGATAGAACTTCTGGAAAAGGGATGATAGAGTTGAACTCACGGGCATGCATATAGCAAGCATTCAAAGTTCTAACAGTACTTAGGGATTTCTAATGTTTAAATTCAAAGTAATACAGTGATTTATCAGTATCCTCAGAAAATTGGCTCCAGGGTTCCTTTGAGATAGCAAACTCATGTGGATGTTCAAGTCCATGACGTAGGGTGGCATGGTGGTGGTGGACAGCCTACTCATACCTTTTCATCAACTTTGAGTGCTCTCTAGTTATTTAAAATACTGATACCTGATGTCGATGCAACTAGTCACATTGTTGTTTAGGAGATTCTAAGTCATAATTCAGGTGTACTTTAAAAGATTTTTTTTTATGTTCAGTTAGTTGAACATGTGGCACAAACTAACAATCATGCCTGTGAAGTATTTATAATTAGATAATAAAACAGACATAAAAGTGGTAATTCATGTCATACACTCATCTGGTAAGTGGTAATTATTGTTGATAACTGAATCAAAAAACACCCTAGATATATAATCGATACTTGTAAATTTTCTTGCTGAGAAATTACAAGGGTCCTCAGTGCCCAAGGAATGAACAAAAGTATAGATCCAATATGCCAATATGCTCTATTATGCAGTTATAGATTCATGAAAGTTGTAATGTAATGTCAAGTAAAAGTACAGAGGTTCATGTGACTTTTGTTACTAGCTTGTCACCAAATATTTTAGAAAGCCCATGCTTTCCAACCACCTCTAGTGACATGACTTCACCTGCATCTGACCTCCCTACCCACTCCCCTCGTATTTTTCATCTGCTTTCTATGTATACCTCCTCTTATGAACATTTCCGATTCACACTCCTTTGACAGAAAAACTGAGTTGTCCATCATCGATGGGGAGTGAATGAGATGCTGTTATTAATACAAACAGAGAGACCCTCTGGGCACCATGCATTTATCATATCAAGCATCAAAATAGGAAACTACAAAAACAACTAATGAAAACAAAAGGAATATTGTTTGCTAAATTAATGCTGTCATCTTCCCCAAGTGTGTCTTCAGACTGAAACAGTCCAGCGGTAAAAATAGAACAAGCTGGGAACACTTTGTTCCACAGTGCAGAGGATTTGAAACACAGACTTAATTTCCAGTGTGTTCAATTGCTGAAGTGTCAGAGAGGAATGAATGTTAGCCTGTGTACTTGTTGGAGGCTGCTTGTTCATTTCTTGACCACCCTGACTCAAAATAAATAATCACACAGAAACTATATTATTTGCAATACTGTTTGGCCAATAGCTTGAGTGTATTGCTAGCTAGCTCTTATATCCTAAATTAACTAATTTCCATTCATCTGTGCAACACCATGAGGTTGTGGCCCACCAGCGAAGTTTCAGAGGGCTCAAGTGGAAGCACCTGTCTCCTATGGGCAACTACATGGCTTCTCTCTCTCTCTCTCTCTCTCTCTCTCTCTCTCTCTCTATATATATATATATATATATATATATATATATATATATATATATATCCTGTCCAGCCTGGATATATTCTGTTAAGTCATTTGCCAAAAGCAGCTTCTTTATTAATCAATAAAACAACATATATATAGAAGGACTTCCCACACCATGTACTGATATTCACCCAATCTAGTATTTCCTTCTTCTGTGCTTCCAGAATTATTTCATCAAACAACAACCATATTAACAACATCAACCTGTATTTTAAAGCCTGAACAAATGGTGGCCTCTATGCTACATGCTCACCTGCCTTGTTTAGCAGTTTTAACACCAGTGCCACTGACTCCCGCCAGTGCTGAAATATTTGTGTTTGTGGCCTCTTCAGCTGTGCTTCATACAAAGCATGAGTGAAAATACAAGAAAACCATGCTGTTTGTGTGTGTGTGTGTGTGTGTGTAAAGTAAGTGATACTTTAGCTTGTTAGACTCACTGTCCTGTAAAAACCTATGTTACTCTTCTAGTAGATCAGCCCCCTGTCATCAGTGCTTATAAGAGGAAACCCGTTAGAGCAGAGGTTCTCAACCTGTGGGTCCCAACTTCTTTTAGGGTTGAATGACCCTTTCACAGGGGTCACCTATGACCATCGGAAAACACAGATATTTACACTACAATTCATAACAGTAGCAACATTACAGGGGTAACCACAACATGAGTACCTGTATTAAAGGGTTGCAGCATTAGAAGGTTGAGAACCACTGCTTTAGAGCTTCTAGGTTCAGGGCATATGTAGCTAGCCAAAGGTGTTCTTGGTCTCTGGGGTTCAAGAATAGAAGTGATTTGAAGGCGGTTGGTTCCAGAGATCAAGAGAGTGTGTAGAAAGGGAAGGGATGCTCTCTCTTATTCCCTTCTTCTCACATGTTCAGTGTAGCTCAGGGAGGATAGGATTCTGCTACAGAAATCTGGGATCAGAACATGTAGCATAGTAGAATTCTGCTTTTAAGAAATATGCTTTGCTGAGGAAGCAGATGTGGTAGTTTGAAAGAAAATGGCCTCTGAAAGGAGTGGCAGTATTAGGAGGTGTGGCCTTGTTGGAGGAAATGTTTCACTGTAGGGGTGGGCTTTGAGGTCTCCTATGATCAAGCTACACCCAGTGCCATACTTCACTTTCTGCCACCCAAGATGTCGATCTCTCAGCTCCTTCCCCAGCATCATGACTGACCATACGCTGCCATGTCTTGCCAAGACAACAATGGGTGAAACCCGTGAACTGCAGGCCATCTCTAAATAAGTGCTTTCCTTTATAAGAGTTGCTGCGGTCACGGAGTCTCTTCACAGCAACAGAACAGTGACTACGACAGCGGATAAGGTGGCTTCTCTGACCAATTCACACTATTAGAGAAACTCGGCCAACAAAATTCACCCAGAATCTGTGCCCTTTATGTACAATTCTGATACATTCTTCTCTCTTCCCCATCATATCCCCAATGCCTACCACTCTGCAAGCGTCAGAGTGGTAACACAGAGTTTAAGCAGGAAGCGGAATTGCTGAGGACAAGACATGGTGACACCTGTAGGGCCTTGTGGACATTAGTTTGAACACCATGGAAAGACATCAGAGAGTCTGTGACAGAGAACTGCATGTATGATTGAGTCTTTAGGAAATCCCTCTATTTATGTGCAGCAAGAACGAAGCTCAAGGCATAGCAGTGAAGCAAGGTCCTACATTCAACAGGAGGCCATAGCAATCATCCAGAAAAGAGATAATGGACTCTTGAGTTCATTGGTAGCAGTCGATGTGGTATATGCTCCTTTAAGTAAGAAATGCCTCCCTTTAGACTCAGACATTTGAATACTTGGTCCCCAGTTGGTGGAGCTATTTGAGGAGGTTTGGTAGTACAGCCTTGCTGGAGGAAATATGTCACTGTGGACAGCCTCACCCTGCTTCCCATGCTCTTTCTGCTTTGTGCTTACTGTTAAAATGGGAGCTCTCAGCTTCTGCTCCTGCCGCCTCGCCTGCTACTCGCTGCCATGTCTTCCCATTGTAATGGACTCTTAGACTCTGGTACCGTAAACTAACAGAACAGTTTTGAAAGTGTTGAGAAACTGCAGGACTCTCATTGGCCACTGTTACTTCACTCATGACTAGAAGCCAAAATGTATAATGGACTCTTATCCTCTGGAACCATAAACCAATATAAACTCTTCCTTCCTTAAGTTGATTTTGGTCATGGTATTTTATCACAGAAAAAAAAAGTAACTAATATAGGGTTTCAAAAAATTTTCTGAAGATAGTGTAAATAGAATTTAATGATGAATTGAATGCAGAGTGTGAGGGAGGAAAAGATTCTAAGTTTTAACCATAGCTTTGGACTGAGAAAATTTGAGATAGATTTGATGTTCACTAAGATTGAGAGGGCTTCAGGCAGAACAGGTTTGATGGAGAAGGTTAACCCTCCCCCTTTCTTGGTTAGATTCTTGGTGAACTTTTATTTACTGATAACCCAGCCTACAGAGTTGTGTGATGCTGAATGCTCTAACCTCAAAGAGGCTGGGCATCCATGCTGAGATACTGCATTTGAAACCTCCTAGTCTGAGGAACCTTAGGCCACACAGATTACATAAGTAATAATTATTAAGTCAAATATAAATTTGGTTAAATTTATTTATCTCTTCCCTGTTTCCCATGCTACCAAATATAAGAAAAATGTTTTAAGAAATTTTTTAAAAAACCTCTAGTTTAAGGTTTTAAGTTTTGCCTGATTGTCACATGATTTGTTTTAAATATTAAATTTATTTCTATGGCCTGGGGAGCAGTATCATTTTTCACCCTGAGGAAACTGCAGACACTTGGGTGTTGGCATTGTGTGAAATATCCATCTGGAATATCACACTTCAAGGAAAGTGTGATTCAGTCTTTTCAGAGCCACAGGCATAGGCATTCCCACAACCTTAGTGAGTAACCTTGTTTGTCTTAGAAATAAGGTCCTTAAACATTCAGAGAATCTTTCTTGTTGATACCAAGCATCCAGGCCACCTAAGTCCACATTGCAGGAGGTCAGGGAGATGGTTCATATTCCCAACACACCAAGACTCTGGAGGAGACACTGTCTGAGACACTTGTTTACATTGATGGAAAATTTCATATCACCAAATCGTTGTGTGAATCTATTTCTTTAAATACGCTGAGCATTGATTCATACCTTTAATGCCAGCACTAAGAAAGTAGAACCAGGAGAAGTGTGAGTTCAAAACCAGCCTGGACTATAAAGCAAGTTCCAGGTCAGTATGGGATAGGGTGTAAGATGTTGTCTTATCCAAATCACTCCCCAAAAGAATTTATATGTAGTAATTAAAATATTCTTCTACTTCCATACCACCCCCAAATCATCTTCCCTATTAAAAAATAGATTTAGAAAGTAGATTTGTCCTTTTTCCTCATTTTTTTAACCTCCTTTGCAGGTTAGCTGTGTGTTGTCAGGGTCAGTTTCTATCTCAGTAATAAATGTCTTAGATGTAGAATGAGAGTATTGGGCCAGATTAAATGCTAAAGCCTCTTTCATCATTAACTTCCTACAGTTTATCTCACTATTAACTGAATACAAAGGCCAGATGTCCTGGCAGGCACTCGTGCTTTTCTGAACCCAGTATCCGATCTTTCCTAGATGCCCCAGTTCATTCTTTCCTTTGTATCTTTTGTGTACGGGAATTCGCCTTTCACAGTGACGCCTGCAGCCATTTCTCAGATGGAAGGTGAGGCTGGGATGGATGTGTAAATCACCAAGATTGAAATCCACACACTATCCCAGAATTGGCAGTAGGTATAGCAAGTAAACAAAGCTAGGAGGATGGAAAATCCTCAACATGTGAACTCTCTGACATCCCCCATTTTTTTAAGCTTTGCATGCTATTATTTTTTCCTGTCTCATCCATTTATCTTTATTTTCTAAGATGTGATGGAATTTCTTAGCAGTAGTATACCGTAATTGTTTAAATACACGAACAGACACCATCTTATTTAACACAACATTGGAAGAGTGAGTTATATCCATGCAAAAACTCCCAACAAAGGAGGTAGGCACAATAGACACCTTGCCTATGTTGTTCCCTGTAACTCAGACCAGGAAAGGAGAGAAACAGGAAACTCCAATTTCCTATTTGACATCACAAATTATCTAGCCAAGAAGCTAAGGAGATGAGAGCGGTTGCTGTACAAGCATGGGGATCCAGGTTCAAATCTCTAGCATCCATGTAAAAATCCTGGTATATTCTCACAAGCTCCTGTAAATCCAGAGTTGTCTGGACAACTGGATGGTTGGATCTTGTTTGCCACCATCCTATCTGCAGGCTTAGTAAGAGACCTACTGTCAAGGAGTAAGGCAGAGAGCAATAGAAAAGGACATCCAATGTCTTCCTCTGGCCTTTGCACACAACATGGATAGTCACCTGTATACCATGTATACATATCACACACACACACACACACACACACACTCTCACACATACACATACACACACACACACACCACACTTACATACCCACCACACATACCACACAACACACATTCACACACACATACACACACACCACACCACAAACACACTACTTGGACAGGAAGTGTCCTTGCTGGAACTCCATTATCCTGCCTGCCTTTGGAAGAAGACTGTGGTACTCAGGATCATAGAGAAATGAACACATCACCATAAGGACGGAACATATGCACAGCTAGCAAAATGCTGACACTTTATAGATGACTGGAGTTTGCCATGGAGCAGACATATGTATGATATGCTTTATTTCCACAAGGTGGATGTGGTAGATAAAAACATCTCCAAGGAGAAAGATGTCTATAATGTTAGATCCAGCGGGTAAATCCACTGCCCTCAAACATGTGTTCACAGGTAGTATGAATTTGGTGTCCTTAGCCAGAATTAGTTCCACCTATATTGTCAATTCATAAATAGTGAACTCCTCAATTACTACAACTTACCCCATGTTTGGGCTGTCAAGAACTATAGGTCACTGTTGTTTGTCTCGGTATATAAGTTATTACAGAGCTCCCTGTAATGGGGAAGCATTCAGTGAAATGTATTCTCCATCTAGTTCCTGGGGAGGCCAGATTTTTCTTATGATCCAAAATAGATTCTTCTCTCTATTGCTTTCCTACAAAATTATTTAAAAGAAATGAAGTAATTTACCATAAAATTTCTCTAAATAATTTACTTACTCGTTTGTTTAAACCTGTGACTTTTGAAAGATATATTCTAACCTTGGCCCTATTCTTTGAGGCTGCAATGGCAGACAGGAATAAGTGATCCTTGCTTATTCTTGGGGGTTACATCTGACAGTCTTCTGCCATTTTACGCTGTGTGCTGCAATTATTGTCTTCGCTGACTTGTAGATATCATAACCTGAAAGAATGCCAATGGATGCCAATTATTCAGAAATAATTGGCTAACATGTACAGCATTGCTATTTATAATCATTATGAACTCATACTGTGAGTATGGACACATATATCTGACCATGTTCCAAAGCAATTGTGTGATGATTTATGTGCAGTCAGTATAAGCCTAAGTAAATGAATTAAAGCAAGGTGATTCGCCTATCATTAAAATTCATCTCAGAAGGTTAGATGATACAATATGCAGATCTATATACAGAACAATCATAAAGATTTACACTAGAAATGGAATCCCATGAGCAAAACGATAGCCTGTAAATAATGCGTGAAGTGGAATTTGCCCACAAAAAAATGCTGAAATGGACATTTTTGTCTTCTTTGCTCTGAGGTTATTATATGGAAAACTCAGCTCTCATATAAAGTTTTCGTCATAACTCTGCTGAAGGTCACCTGTATATCTTGCTATCCCAGGGAAAGCTATTTATCATATAATAAATTACATTCAAATGGTTAAAAAATTCTTCATATTTTTCAGAAAAGGCAACAGTTATCAGACTAATAAATCCTGCCTTGATTATTTTTATCTTTAGGAGACTGTCAAGTAGGATCTGACTGAAGTAGATACCTAAGTAAGGCTGCTAATCCCCGTTGAACAAAAACACCACCTTGGTTCCTTTCAGCGGTAACTACAGATTGCTTGTTCATTTGGCTTATGTGCACTAATGTGTTCAAAGTGTAACATAGAGAAAAGAGAGAATTTCTGGACTTCCCTATGCCTGCGAAACACTTAACTACCAGAGAGATGGTTCAGGAAAATGGTAAGTTGAAGAAAACTTTCTCTTTTTAAAAGCAAATACTTTAATACATATTTTGTATTTTTTGTTTTGCCTATCGTCAATTAAAAGCACATCTTCAACTAAGTAGAGACAGAGAAAGAGTCCCACAATCTCACGTGCATTTAAATCCCATTTAAATGCAGGCTGGCTGGAAAAAAAAGACTTGTCTGAACCGAGTTATATAATAGGACATGTGGCTGCTCACAGACAGTCCTCCTAAGAGCTGAGCTCTAGAACAAAGGCGATTGTCTGAGGCAGTCCTCAGCCCTCTACCTGTGATCCCAAGATGCAGGGAAGATAGATTGATCAGAGTCAGTGATATTATGGGGTTAAGAACCGGTGGCTGTGGTAATGTTCCTGGCAGTGCCCTTTGGAGATTAGGATGGGTATGGCAGCAGCAGTCAAAGAAAAGGCTGGCAAGATTAAAATTGATGACCACATTACACATTACACCGAAGCTCATACATTATGCTCAATAAAAGGATACAAATAGGAAAGCCTCAATTTCTGTCCAACCCTAATTATAGCTCCTTTTTCCCATCTGCTCCTATTCCTGTACCTTAATTCATTCTAACAGAGAAAGAATCAGGTTCCTATAGTATGTAATGGTGTTTTCTGGCCCTTTGAAAGAACAAAATATACTACGAATACAAGACAACATATTTTTGCCAGTATTGATAGGAAGGCTACAAGGTCTTAAGGAATATGAGAGTGTACAAGGACCAGTACATTGTGCAGTTTCTGATCTATGAGGTTAAAAAAATACGCCAAACACTGCCTAACTACACGGAGGACTGAAAGGTTCAAGAAATTGGCTCTCTAGGCAAAGGTGCAATACATACAGGAATAATAATATTTTTTCAAGTTTAAAGCTGAAAACACAGGGGGTTAGACAATGTCATTATATCTATAGTCCATAAGGTTATATATACACAGGGGTACTTCCTGGGAGGGCAGCTGCTGTAGCATGTACAAGAATTAAGCCATGAGCCGGGCGGCGGTGGCGCACGCCTTTAATCCCAGCACTCGGGAGGCAGAGGTAGGCGGATCTCTGAGTTCGAGGCCAGCCTGGTCTACAAGAGCTAGTTCCAGGACAGGCTCTAGAAACTACAGGGAAACCCTGTCTCGAAAAAAAAAAAAAAAAAAAAAAAAAAAAAAAAAAAAAAAAAAGGATTAAGCCATGAAAACTAAAGTTAAGGAACATTGCATTGGAGACCCGATCCATCACTGATTGACAGGGTCTCCAACTGGCCTGGAACTCTCCAAATAGTCTGGGCTGTCTCTGCCTCCTGTGCAAGGGGATTACAAGAGTGAATTCCATGCTAAGATTTCTTGTTCAATTTATTGTGAGTTTTGGAGATGAACTCAGATCCTTGTGTTTGAAAGTTGAGCCCTTTACCCAATGAGCCATCTCTCTAGCACCTCGTGATTCTTTTCTACTTTATTTCCTCATTTCTTTTTCTGTGGGTTTTTTAAGCTATTAATTGTGGCCATCTATCCCCTGTACCCTTGAGACTGTTTATTGTGTCCATTATTGCCAAACAACCTTAAGCTTTCTGCTTGGAGAACTTCTGCCTTGACGCTGTGATAATTTCCTATCTCAGGCTTTCCTTAGGTGATTGGTCATGAGATGGCCAACCTCTCTCTAGGATACTGTAGTTATTCATAAATAACATTATAATGTCATTTGATACAAATGGTTGGAACTTCTTGTTTAAATTCTTACTGTTCTAAGTAGACCAGAATCTTCCAAAGGTAGGACTCTCTTTCTCACAGCATATAACAGGCAGTCGGTTCTTAATAACATTAAATATTTACTGACTTAAATCTCAATTTTGCTGAATTTAAGAAATTAATGAATATATAAAGGATGGGTTATGTTGGCTCTAGAGCATACTGATTAGTTTAATTGGCTGAACTCTCAAATAACTCGGGTTACTGGGAAGAAATTGACATTGGATTATCAAGTACATGTTCTGTTTAGAACAGTTAAGAAATAAATGCATCAAATCAACACTGGAGTAGAGATGGGCTAAAAGTGTCTGTTACATCACAGAAAAAAATCATAAAGCTAAAGAATGGGATTGACTTTAAGAAGTGTTTGGATTGACTCCGATATAGAATGTAAATAAAACTTCCCGAGGTCTCACACTCGGTTACTGGCTGAATAGTAAAATCCAGGTCTGCAAACTTCTAACCCTGCACAGTTTTCTCCGAACTCACTGCTGTGAGAACCCCATTTCCAGTGCTTATGCATTCGGTATGGAATGCAGAGAATATACTTCTCTTCTCTTTCCCTCTCACTGAATAATTTTTAGCAGCTTCTCTGATTACTTTCTGTTGCCCTGCTGCGCTCTGCTGCGCTCACCCTTGTAGAGGACATCTGGTCATAGAGCAAAGAAAATTATCCAGTGCTTTAAAAAAAAAAACAACATCCCCTCAGTCAATCAGCCAATGTGTTATTTATTGAGCAGTTGCCGATGTGACCAACACAAGACTAATACGATAGAGCTGGCTGCTTTTAAACTCAATTCATCAATTAAACAGCACTCTGCATCGTTTTGCCTTGGCATGACTCAAAGGACAATATTTTTCAAGGTCACTGTGAACTCAGGAGGGGGAAATCTGACTTGGTAATTAATTTTACATGGAATGCTGCATTTTGGCTGAGTCTCAGTGTTAGCTCGAAGGCTATCAGACGGGAAACAACTAGGATTAACTTGAGCCCTCAGCTGGTCAACCATTGTGCCCATCTGGTCTTCAAGTTTTATGGCTGAGACTGAATAGCCACAGAGAAATAGTCATGAGAAAGATGTCTTTTTAATATCAAGTTTGGAACGCTCCATTACATTTGGGGTTATGCACCAATATGATGGGACTGAGAACACCCCCATTGGTGGTTGTTTTCTGATACTTTACCATCCAAACACCCCACCCTCTATGCCTCAAGCTTCAGTGGAGCTATAAATACATGGATTAATGCCTTTGGAAAGAGAGAGTTTCTGCAATTGGTCTATGAAGTCACTCTCCTTAGCACATTTGGCCTTGGGGTCTGATGGGGTGGGGCATGAGAGTGAGGGCAGATTCACACCACAGCCCCAGTGACTCTGAGGTCTGAGAAGTTCTTGTGTCATGCTGACACTTGGCTTCTAGTGGGTTTTCAGAATTACATACGGGTAATGTTTGGGAATAAAGTAGACTGTGCCAACACTGCCTGGGAAATACAGGACAGCCATTTCAGCTCACAGCATCTTTACTTGAAAAAGATAAACAGTGAACTTCCTTATTGTAACTAGACTAACACATTACATGAACATATTTATTTATATTAAAAATAGTGCCAGATAGATGATTCAGTGGGTAAAGATGTTTGCTGCCAAACCTGAGGAGCTGAGTTGCATCCCTGGAACACACATGGTAGGGGAGAACCAATTCATTCAAGTTGTTTTCAGATCTCTACATATGTGCTATAGCATGCATGTGCTCCATACACATATACACAATTTTTAAATATAATGTTAAAATTAGAAAATATGTTTGCCTGAAATTAAGATTTTTTTCCCATGGGTTTCCTGGGTTTCATGTGCTAAACCTGGCTAAACCTAATTCCTACGTTAGCAACAACTACATGTAGATAACATTAAGGACAAGAAGTTGAACACGCTACATATGCGGTCTTCTGTGAGTTCCATTTTGCTAGGCTTATTAGGCATGACTGGTCTGACAGTGTTTAGGAGGGCAGACTCTTAGCACTGCACTATTTGGATTAGAAAAAGTTGGGTTTGGGGGGATTGATGATACAAACTGATTGGAAATCCCTGGCCTGGGATTTGCCCCAGTGCGCGGACTCAAACTCCCAGCCTGCCAGACGCTGACCCCTCCCACAGGGAGCATCAGTACCACTCCTACAGGTTATTTAGGCTTGGGCCCGAAAAAAAAAAAAAAGGTTTGGTGGGCTTTTCTCCCTGGCATGCTGTCTTGGTCCACCTGAAAGTGCTGCATTTATTAAACACGGGCATTTTAATTTGGTCTAATCTGGTTTGATTAGAGTTCTTTGCGCCAGTGGAGAGGCTTTTTATTAAGATTAAACCAAAGAGATGGAGGTCCCACCGAAAAGGGTCTGTTTTCTCCTGTGGGCCCAGGGCTGCCTGATGGAAAATGCCCTTCCTGCGTGCCCTATGCCAGGCATCATCAGCTTTACTCAGTGAGATCCCCTTTTAAACTGCATTGCCATTAGGGCCTTGGCGTGATCCATTTACTTTTCAGGCTTTTGCTGAAGCTGCGAGCCTTTGCTGGAATTCTGAACCACATGGCGAAAGCCAGGGGCTTTCACTGAGATGGTACTTGGGTGGGGAGAGACGTCCCCCATTCATTTAATTACCCTTAATTACCCTTAGATGGACTTTTACAAAAACCCTCTTAAATTAAGACTATCTAATCTAAATTAACAACTCCAAAAGCCCGCAGTTTCTAAATCTCTCTCCCCCCTTCCCTCCCTCCCTCCCCTCCCACCTCCCTCCCTTCCTACCCCCCTTTTTTCCCCCTTCCCCCTCCCCCCCTCCCCCTCCCCCCCTCCCCCCCTCCCCCTCCCTCCCTCCCTCCCTCCCTCTCTCTCTCTCTCTCTCTCTCTCTCTCTCTCTCCCTCTCTCTCTCTCTCTCTCTCTCTCTCTCTCTCTCTCTCTCTCTCTCTCTCTCTCTCTCTCTCTCTCTCTCTCTCTCTCTCTCTCTCTCTCTCTCTCTCTCTCTCTCTCTCTCTCTCTCTCTCCCCTTATTCGCAGCCAGTGCTCTGTCCCACCCCCATTTCCATCTCTCTCAGCCAGGGTTTGTCTAGCTCCACTTTTATTGTAGCCCACAGGGCTCCAACACAACTCCCGAGGTGTGGCCTGCTCCCCTTCCAGATTCAGGAATCTAAACCCAACTCGATTTCCATTGGCTGAGGACAGCAGAGGCCATTGTCTACCACTCTGGAGTGGTGCTCGCCCATCAGCTGTTCCCCTGGCCTCTGCCACCTATGCCCGGATCACTGTAACCCAACCCTGCTCCCACCCTCTCCCTGCTGTTTACCTCTTGGGCAGTCTTTTACAAACACATCCTTTTAAATTGGAAACAGCACCTAACTTAAACAAGGAACCAAAAGCCCACGGTTTCTGCCATGCACTCTGCCCCTCCCCCTCCCCCTCTAGCTGTTTGCTGTTTTTCCCCAGCAGGCCTAACTGCTCTGGGACTTTTAGGTTGGTCAACTAGCCCAGGTTTCTGAAAATGTTTTGTTTGTCTGTCTGAATGATGCGGCCACACTATGTCTTTGTAAGTATGTAAATGTGTTTTTGTGATGTGCTCAAAATATTCCGTTTAATCTTCTTGCACCTACTATCATTGGTAAACCGTTACTAACTAGGTAAAATACATGTCTAAATTTAGCTTATATGCCCAGTTTAAATAACAGGTAAGGGTACCTAGTTCTCAAGAGCCTTTGCAGATCTGAGGGCATGGCATTTTAACAAGAGCTTCTAACACAGACCTGCAGCTTCCCCAGCACCCTTTAGCTCCTCCAAGAAGACTGAAGACCTTCTGCCTTCAGGCCTTGACTCTGGATTTGGCAAACCCATTCACACAGCAAAAAAAGCTGCCTTCTACCTCTTCAGCTTCAGATGCCTTTCAGGAAATTGATCTCATCCTGCCAAGCCTGATAGATTAAATCTTCCCCCACAGGAAAAATCTTTGGGCCTCTTGTACTAAGCAGCTAGCGGCAAACTCTGCTTCTAAGACTGGTGTTCTCCAACGACTAAGGAGAGGATTTGGGATTGCCGTGTAGCTAAAAAGCTGTCTCATTTTTGCTCATTTATCCCTCGCAGATCTATCTAATGACATCAGACAACTTAAGGTACTATTAAATTATTACTTCATCCATGACATTTAATGAAGTTTCCAGCTAAAATGCAGACAGGGGTGCCTCTTTCACAGGCTTCATAGTTCAGGATTAACAGGTTTCAGGTGTGTCTTTAGAGGTTCAGAGATTCTAATTTCCTTTACGTTTTAACCTAAAGCAATAGCCTTTTGCTATGACACCAAGATGTAAATCTGTTCCAGTTCTCTTACAGGTTCCTGGAAATTTTCTACTACTGTATCAAAATCAGGTCTGGAAAAAAAAAACTAACAGTCTCCAGAGCCTTTTACTAACCCCAGCCAGTTTCAAGCATGTTTTACAGGTTATTCCTGTTCCCTTGCCCAAGACCAACTCACAAAGCGCTCTCCAGATAACACCAAACACCTATAACATCTCCTGGGACTTCATCATTGGTACCAACTCTTCTGGATCAAGGACACCTGCCAACTAAAATATGGTTTTATCTGCTATTGTGTCCCATCCCTTGGCTAGTCCTATTTCATAGGGCCAAAAATAATAATATTTTTACTCCTAGCCACCTACCTTCTCATCTCCCTCAAAAAGCAGCTGCCTAAGGACTCCAGGATGACGGCAAACCAGATGTTGCTCCAGCCATTCCTCTCCCTGAACACGAGCACACCAACTCTCAGCTCTTCCCTCTCCCACATAGCCCCATGCTTGCCTGAAGTAGCCAGACTTGAGCCAACATCCCTTTATCCAAAGAGAGCCTAAAATGTTGGTCATAAATATCACCCCAGCTCCTTGTCACACCACTATATCCAAAGAGTCTGGAATGTAATATTAAGTTGGGGGCATCACTCCAGCCCTCTAGCACCCCAATATCCAAGAAGTCTGGGATGATTTGAAGCCACTGGCCTGGAAGTTGCTCTGGCCCAGACTCCAACGCCTAGCCTGCCTGACCCCTCCCCCAGGGAGGATCAGGACACTCCCACAGGCTATTTAGGCTCAGTTGGAAAAAAGAAAGTGTGATTTCGGGTTTGCATGGGCTTTCTCCGTGCCATGCTGTCTTGGTCCACCTGAGAGTACCACATTTATTAAAAATTGGCATTTTATTTGGTCTAGGGTCTAATCTGGTTTGATTGGAGTTCTATGTGCCTGCGGAGAGTGTTTTATTAAGATTAAACCAAACAGATATGATTTTCAACTCTAATTTAGAGTTAGGATGTAGAAATTTGAACATTGACTTTGTCACCATGAGTTTGAATTTTGGGCAAGTTCCTTTACCCTCCCACATTCACACTTTTCTATTTAAGATATGGGATAATGGTATCTAACTTAAAGCCACTATAAAAGTGAATAGGCTCTACAGACACCAGTACGTCATTATAAATTTATTTATAATTTATAATACCCTCATACATTTCTAGATAAATTCTTATTTTTAAAAAAATCCGCCCAGTTTTCTAACACTATAACAAACACCAAGAGTGTTTAACTTCTATAGGAATTGATTCACTTGTGTTCACGTATTAGGATGATGGTCTAGTGCAGAATCTGTTGATCCTAATGCTTTTTGCTTTTGAGTCTATGACAGTGTAGCATATCACGAAGAGAGGATATGCTGCAGGGCAAAGTTCATGTCTGGAGGGGGCCAAGAGACCACAAAAGAGAGAAACAGACACCAGGACCCCACAATTTCCTTTTAGGTAGGCCCATCCTCTTAAAGTCCCACCCCTTTCTAAGAAAACTAAGACCTGGGTAGGGGGGCAAGTCTATAGCCTATGGCCCTTTGGAGAATTTCTAGACTTAAAACAGATCACACTGCTTATGTGTAACACCAAGCTCAAGCCATGTGTTCGAATCCATTTCATAAAAGGACTTAATCGCATGCTCCTGAGAATTGGCTTATTTAATCAAGCAGTGCTCAGCCTGCTTAACTGCATGGTTCTGTACATCAAACCATGGGCACTGCCTATCAATCAAGATTAGTCAACGTCTACCAGGGTGTCACACTAGAAGAATCAGGCTATAAATGATTTGGGGAAGAGCAAGAAATTTAAAAACTATTTCCAAGTCTAAATAAAGCTCAATTCAAAAGGCAAGTGCCTTCATCAAGAGCAAATCAAGTCTGCACCCATTTACTAAGGATCCTCTCAAGGGCCAGGTACCTCTGGAAATGGCCGAGAACAATGTATGGTGATTAGGATATCAACACTGGGTCTGAATAAAAGAAAATGTGAGCTAAAGTATCCACATGTTTTTAACGAGAAAAATGGACTAAAAATTTGCTGAGTAGGAAGACTTTTGACATTTCTAGATAATGTCACAATCTGATTCAATATAACCAAGCCATTAAATTAGGATATATAAATATAATTTAGAATTCTGTCTTTGGTCTATGAAAGAAGAGTCATTCTACTTGGTCTTTTTTGCTTCTAATAATCCAGAACAAGAGGTTTTTTTTTTCCAACTTCAATTGTAATATAAATGAAAAAATAATTTCATTTACATATAAATTAAATTATATCCTGTTATCATTCAATTGCTACTTGAAAGTGAGAAGAAAAAGTTAATATATTCCAAAAGCTTTGGAAATAGGATTTTAAGGAGGACCTGCCTGGAAGCCAGGCCCCTTGACCAGTGTTGTCTGCAGTGTGCGGTAGGATGCCTGCCTGTAGGCCATTTCCTGCCTTAGCACTCTGATTTCGTGAGGGTGGCTTCAGGTCTTCTGCACCTTTCCAACCATGCTGCTTGTTAAGGACCTCGGTATATGGGACAGGTATGTACAAGCCCTGAGAACCACAGAAGAGTCTCCATGATTCCCTGAGAGGGCACTGGATTTCCAGTCCCATCCCTGGGATTGAGAAACTACCCATTTTAAAGGGAGAAGTCAGAGACAAGGGTATCCAAAGAGATCTATATAAAAATACAGAATGGCTTGTTCAGTGTTTGCCTGTTGGCATGGCTAGGCAGCACTTTTGACCCTTACTCTGTTCTCAGATCTTTATCCTGTTCTGAATGGCAAAATTGTACAGCATTTTATTTTACACTGAAATTGGCTGATTTAGTTTTTCCTAAAAGGTATCCAGTCGTTTCAACAGAGTTCTTGAGGTGGAGGTGGAGGTGAGCAGGTGGGGAAGGGCTAGGAAAAAACCACATAGGACTAGCACATGTACATAGCTTCACCGTACACCTAAGTAAGAAATTTGGCCTGTTTTGGTTGCCAGGAGAGACACAGATGAGTACTTAATGAATTCTATGGCTTTTTGTAAGTGAAATCATCTGGAATGGACTGAGAAGCTACAAACAGGCTTTTGTGACTTGTAGTTGGATGAACAAAGCAACTTAGTATTCAGTTTCATCAAGGCTCATGACTGGCGAAGATAGTCCCCTGTCTGCAAGTGCTCACTGAGCCATCTTGAGAACTCTTGAACAAATCAGCTTTATAAAGAAAGGCACTGAAAGCAGGTGACAAGCGTTGAAGCTTGTTATCCAGAGACAAAAACATTGTGAATCAAGAAGAGGATTCAAGAATGATAGTTTATGAGGATGTCCCTAATAAAACATGCCAGGAGGTGGTCATCTGAACCCCAGGCATCTAGTATTCCTTAGTAAACATATTAGGAATTATATTTTTAATTTTCCCTAGAACATTGGTATATTAGACCAAATAGCACACAAAATGTTAAAAAAGGAATCACAAAACATACAAATTATTTTCCATCTTCAACCAAATACATAACCTATGTGTACCATTTTCATCAGTAGGAAGGTGGAATTTTCCTTCATTTCTAGACACTGGTTATTTGAAAAGATGACATTTGGATCTGAAAGCCCTCTCTTCTTCACTTGTTTTTCTCTTTCTTAACGGTTACAAAGCTTCCTTTTGTCTCACAGTTTTCCAGGTTTGTGGGCAGAGTTTCTAATAGATGGTTTAAATGGATGGTTCTGTAAGAAGGGGGCATTAGTGAGAAAAACGTCATATAAAAGATTTACCGCATGAAGGAAAATTTTGGCAATCCCAATCAAGTGCCAGTGGGAATTGTGGTCCTGATTTAGAAATGAGAAATTAGTAAAACAGCAAGTGATAGAGGAGGGGGTGGGGGGAGAGAGTTGACAAATGCACTAGGATTTGCTGTGTCATATATGAAAACAGAAGAAAAACTTAGCGCGTTGTACAATATTGACCCAGGATTACACGAAATGAGGATGCTAATTTAGAAATTAGCCTAATTTCTGTTGTTGTGACAAACACCACAACTCAAAGGCAACTTACGGGAACATTTTGGCTTACAACTGCAGTTTATGGCCCATGACTGAGGACAGTCAAGGCAGAAACTCAAGTCAGGTCTGCTTGCTGTTCCACCTGGTGATCCTGCAGCCAAGTTGCTCCACAGACAAGAAGGGCGGCAGGGACCATACAGAATGCTGCTTGTTGGCTGGCTCAGTTGTGAGCTCATGCTTCAGTATATACAGCCCCCACCTCCCAAGAAGCCATGGTACTCTCAATGGCCTGGGGTCTCTTAGTAACAGTCAAGCCAATCCACCAACAAAGTTGCTCACAGGCCATTCTAATCTGAACAATTCTTCAAATGACGATCTGTCTCAGAAGGGTTTTGGCTGCGTAACACTGATAATCAAGGCTGACTGGGACAGTATCAAAAGCTAAAATGTGGGGAACTGATAAATCTGCTTTGCTAAATGCCAAAAACACAACAGATCATTAATACCTGGCACTAGGATAATTATCATTCAAAAAAATAGAATTCCAACCCTCATGGTATACAACAAAATAAAATCCCAATAGAAATTATATTCAAAAGGTAAAAATGTAGATGAATCAAAAGAGTGGGGGATATTCTTATTATGTATAAGGTTTTTCTTTTTTCCTTTTCAAAAAAATGTTGTTTTTCTTTGTAAATGTCTATTAAAATGTTGCCATACCCAAATTCTAGAAATGACAAATTAATAGAAATGCTGTTGATTTACCATGAGTGGTTAATGATGCCAATACATAAAAGGATTGTGTAAATTAACAGAAAAGCAAATGCAATTTTCCACAAAGGCAGATACCATCTACCAATCTTATCTGTTCAATATTCTTTTCTTTCAATCAAGCCAACTGCCTGGCACATTATAAACACTCACTATAAACCAGTAAAATGAATTATTGAATTAAAAGGACTAAAACGAAAATCCCACTAGGGAAAAAAACTAATTTCAAGGCTCAATTACAGAAGAAGAAAGATTTCAATTTATAAATATATAGGGATCTCTAACCTCACTAGTAATCAAAGATATGAAGATGAGAATGCCATAAGATAATACTGTCTGCCTTTCACGTTAGTCAGAGCTGAGATGATTAATGCACAGTGTTTGAAGAGAATGATAGAATAAATGGTAACATTGTAAATTATTATAAGTGTTTTAGGGCTTACATATGTATATCAACAAGAATACAGCCTGAGTCTTTTGATTAAGGAGCATATTTTCACGTAATTATCAGAGCCACTCAAGCACATCCACGACTAAAATCACACACTGTTTTGTTACTGTCTTATTGATATAGCCGGAACAGAGAACGACTTAAATTAATTGCAGACATGCATAGTGTGGAAGGACACGCGGCCACCACTGCTGTGTTGTAAAGATGCTTTGGGGAGGGGCACAAGGAAGGAATAAGGAGAACTAAAGAGGAAACAGCCAGCTACAGAGGCTCTGAGGTTCTGAGGCTGTTTTTATAGGTGTGTGAGGTCAGGTAATTATACTTGTGAGTTTATTCTGTTCTGTGAACCAGACATCCAGGGGGTGAGGAAGCAATATGTGCAATCTTGTCCTAATTGTTTGCAAAAGCTGGATTATATGTTCCAAAAAGAAAGATTGTTGGATAACTCATCAAAACAATGGAGTGGCTTTCCTCTGTATGGCCAGATAAACTAGGATTGTTTAGCGTTTTAGTGGATGTTCTGATATATTTGAAAAAATATTATATTACCTGTCTAGTCAAAAACCAGAAGTGTGTTCTAAAGAAACACATGCACAAACCTAGTTTACCTGGTTTGTTTGGAGGCTCAGGTCAGGCTTTCAGAGTCCTTGGCGTAGAAGGGAGAGGTGAGAGAGAGCTTTCTCTACCGAGAAAGGAGTGGGGGGTTGAGCCAGATTGGAGTCAGCCTCCCTAGAGTTCTGCTGGCAGAAAGCAGAAACAGGTACAGTGGGATGCAAAGACACCTTGTTGCGTGCTAGAACTTCCAAGGCTTTTCTTCCACTTCCATCACACCCTGTGAGGCTCAGGAAGTGACCATATGCCAAAGGGAGATTTGGGAGCCATGAAAATGCTGTCTTCTCCGGGGAGTCCGGTGTCATTTGACAACTGGAATTTTACAGGTGACGTAGATGAAACATCGCTGTGTTGAAATCATGGGACGTGGAGCAGGTGTCGATATGAGAAAGGAGAAGGAGGGCTTGCCGCACAGTCTGGAGGATCAGAGTTCAATCCCTGGACCCTGCATAAAAATGGAAAGAGAGAACCAACTTCACAATCATCCTCTGACCTACACGCATGCATGCATGCGCATATGAATGCATCTACACACCACATGTACTTCCTACACTCCCATTACAAATAATACATAACATAATAATACTCTTTAAAAGCAAAGTAGAAAGTGATCAACTTGAGATTGGTATCTGATATGAGCTCTGACCTTTGCACACATATATACACAAGCACTTGTACACACTTGCAAGTGTGTACAAGGAGGGCAAGGTGATAATTTTGATTGATTCAAATCCACAGAAAAGTCATCAAACACCAAGGCAGAACCGTAGTCATGATACTGCAACCTAAAGTCACAGCCACGCCTGTAACAGCAGGAAGGCTGAGGAAGGACTTTATCTTAGAGTTTTGAGAGAGAGCATAGTCTGGCCAACTCTATGACTGACTGCATCATGACAGAGTAGCCTGGTTTTATGCTCCTGAGTCGTGGCCATTCTCTTGACAGACCTAAAAATCTGCTCTGCTTGTATGGGATGCTTTGGCTGAGTGAAGTCCAGAGCTGCTCCTCCTGGATGGGATGCTGCGGCTGAACAACATCCAGAGAAACAAGGGTCTTTTCCATTTTTTTCAGTGGTCAATGTCACCTTCACCACATGGGACTGCTCTGGTCAGGACAAATTGTAAGTCAGATACTCACCAGTACCTTTGGTGATCTCCCTGAAAAGGGGGGATAATGCTCGCATGAATTTGAAAGATATGCACTAGCGAGTATTAAACTAGCTACTAGTTACTGAGAATGACCTCATTTTTAAAACCTTAAGGAACACCTGCTCTCCTGTGAATTTTGAATTCTCGTGTTTCTACATGGCCTCTGGAAAAATAGAGGAGAGGGGAACCTTGTCAGACTTCTGCTTCACCGGGCTACAAAACGCAAGGTTCAGTCCATTGGGCCTATTGTGAAGATCCCTAAAAGTAATGGCTGACATGAGAAAAAGCTCAGCTTCTACCACAATAGAAACGACTCCCCATGCAATTCTTAATAATTTAGGGAGAAAAGCAACAATGGAGGTTTCCACTCCTCTCGGTTGTTGACTTTACAGAGAGAATCCCAGACAAGACTTGATGCATGGCTTGAATGAGTCAATTTAAAGAAATGATATTTTAGGAAATTTGCAAGTCCATGTTTAAGGTGGATCACCTTAAAACATATAATTGGCAAGCACAGTGTGTTACGTTCCAGGGAACCATGTGAGCCTGTGGTTTTGTAGTTGGGGTGACCAGTGCCAACTGGATCCCGTTGCCATTGGCTTATTTTTAGCTCTGCTGTCATCTTAAACGGAGAACAGAGGAGCAGCTATTGCTGCCTTAGTTATTAGACACAAACATACAGGTCTGGAAGCTTTGAGGGCATTATTCATGGACAACACTCCACAGCCTGCGAGGAACACTGCTGCATGCTGTGCGAATCCAGCAAGAATGCCTTCATAACTAATGCCAGAAACAGCAGCAGTGCCCAGGCAGACAAGATAGATGCATTGCAAGTTAATGTGTTAGGCCTCTGGGTTTGTTTAATTGTACAGGCTGAGTCACCCTAAGAAAATGAAGAGAATTATCAGAGGGAAATGTAGCTTTTGGAGTCTGTAATCCTGCTTCTTCTCTCCTCCCCCTGCATTCTTACAACAGATCCTTCTAATAATGATGTAATTGGCTTGGCTCCCACTGGATTTTATCTCCCTGCAAAACACTCTCATTTTGCTGATGGGAGTGGGATGTATTTTTCTCTGATTATAATTATCTTCTACCAGCAACAGAAATGGATTTGTAGCCTGTCCAGAGACGTCAATGTCTGCTTGATTTCAGGTTGTTTGTATGTGGAGGGGGCATTGTTACAAACTCATGGCTCACTTTATGCAAAATTGTCTTGTTCATACATCCAGACCAAGGTTCTGAGATGGTTATGTATAGCGAGTTATTCTCTAGAACATGAGCACATAGTGTATGTTTGAAAGAGCAGAGATGAAGTTTCTGTACAATTGTCCAAGTCAAGCGTAATTTGTTCCCAGAATCATACCAAGAATATAGTAAGCAAAATAATTGCTCATAACCAGGACACTGGCCTAATGGTCAGCACATGCAAATCTCTTCAATTATATCCAAATGGTACCTTGCAGATGCTAAGGAAAAGTTCTCGAGAGAGTGAAATTAGCCTGGATTATCTGGGTGAAACTAAAGTAGTTAATTATAAGAGTCCTGAGAAGTAGAGGTAGCTAGAAGGGGGGCGAGTTAGTGTCATAGAAATGCAGCAGAAAATATAAAACTGAAGGAACAAGAAAATGACAAATTGTGACCAGTGCTACCAAGAAAATTAGATGGAGTAAATAACAGAGATAAACTGAGGAGCAGCAACTGTGTTAAATGGACATTAAAAGCCTTTGTGAGGTGAAGGTGACATTATAGCCTAGATCTGAAGATGAAAGGGGCAGCCCTAAAATTCCCAATATGGAATGTCTCAGACTGAAGTACTGTTCACATTCTAAATACAAAACAAATGTAAAGATCCTTAAGTCAGCTCTCTCTTGGCCACGTAACTACAGACCCAGGTCTGTCTTGTCTTTGGTTCTCACACTTTGAATACTCATCAGCCTTTCCCCTTCCTGTTGCAATGGAATACTCTGTCCAAAGCACCCTAAAGAAGAAAGTATGAAATTTTAGCTCAGAGCTCAGGGTCCAGTCTGGCTCCCTAAAGAAGTCAGGGCAGAAAGGATTTGAGGAAGCTGGTCATTTTACAACCAATCACATGACATCCACAGTCAAAAGAAGAGAGCAATGAATGAATGCATGCTAGTGCTTAGCTCAGCTTCTACATTTACACAGTCCAGGATCCCAGCCTCGGAATGATGCCAAGGGCAGGACTTTTCACCTCAATGCAATCAAATAATTCCACAGGTGTGTCTAGAGGCTTGTCTTCCATGTTGCTCCCATTTCCATCAGTATGACAATTATATCACACCCACTTTGCTGGATTTGGTTAAATTTTCTTCAATATTGGTCTCATTCTTTTCATCCTCTCTGTGAAAGCAGTCATTTGGGAGCCAAGAGCTCTTGCATAGATTTTAAAGCTCTTCTCATCAGTCACTGGAAATGGAGTCAGGAAGTGGAACAAGAAGACAAGACGGCAGGAAGAGCAGACAAGGGTCTGCATGCTCCTCCATCTTCTGAAATGACTGCTTCTAGCCCTTTCATGTTGTCTTATGAGATAAGCTATTTCTAGCAACAGCCCGCATAACCTTTGATGTTTTCTTTTTCTTTGTCTAAGAGAGAAGAGGATGGCAGTGAAATTAGGAGGGCTGGCTGTTGCTAGGCACCAAACTGATATTCAGGAAGTGGCAATGAAGCACAAGGCGTTTTAAAAAGAAACAACCACTTTAATTTTTAACTGCAGTTCCAAAAACTTGGATTAAGTTATTTGATTACTGGTACTCTCCAAACATATTTTTAAAAAAGGAAATAAAGGGGGGGGGGGGGCGCAATATGTTCTGTCAATCATTTCTATTTAATGGTTATTTCATCTACTAATGTGTTTGTCAGGGATACTGAGATTTATTTTTATGGTTTTCAGGTCAGCAGTCAGAGGAGAGCATTTCTGCCAGGTCCAAATCAAATTTGTGGCATTCGAGTTTCAGCAGAACAAGTCTGAGTGCTTTCTCAGAGACCTTCGTAATGTGGAAGGGAATGGGGACATATCTTCTCAATCCTCGGGTTATGGCTGCTCTTATCTCCTTCATGAAGAGGTTTGTGTCCAGAACCCCATAATCTGAATCTCCACTCATTCATCAGACCATTAGAAATGCTTCCGCCAGCCTATTTCCTTTGCAATCGTGGTCACTCTGAACAAACTTTTGAGCCCTGTGGAGCCATACTAATCCCTATGGTACCTAGTGCCAGCATTGTGTATTGATTTTGAAATCTGTAAGTCATAAATGGTAATAAGCAAGGCAAATCAGCTCTATTTAGTGGGGCAATAAGGTGGTAACATGCCACTTTGCAGAGTTAGCAACACGGGTCCAGGAGACAAAGCAGCAGCTTGCAAAAAAGGTTGACCCATGTCTTCCAAAGCCATACTATTTGGTTTTAAAGCTTTCTGTGCAGTTTGCATGAAGTATAACATCAGTCAAGAGATCGATCTTTATTTTTAAGAGGAGGCACAAGACAGTGGCTATCTCGTTGTTGTTAAGGTGATTAAACAGATAGTATTTGGGAAATTCTTAGAAAAATGTCTGGCTTGGAAAATTTGTGTAAGTGGCTCTATGTTATGTGTTAATATTATGACCACAGGAATGATATTTCATGTGATACAAGTATTTGGTTTGTGGTTCTTTTGTATTTTTAAACTGTTTCTAGAAAAAGAGGCTGGCACATTGGAGCCCTGAACTGAGCTCCCAAGGTCCAAATGAGGAGCAGAAGGAGGGAGAACATGACCAAGGAAGTCAGGACTGCAAGGGGTGCGTCCACTCACTGAGACAATGGGACTGATCTAATGGGAGCTCACCAAGGCCAACTGGACTGGGACTGATGGAGCATGTAATGACATTGTTTACTTTTGGAGGTCATTGTCCTCATTTATTACATAGTTGTTTATTCTCTTAGTCTTCAAGTTAGATAGGTATCGATATATGTTTGTCATATTTATATTTAGGATAATCAGGTTTTTTAGATACATAGAGACTATATTTAGTATAGATAGTATAATCTTCGACCTCTTCGAAGAGCTGTGGAAAATGCCCTTTAACCTAACCTAGAGTTTCGTACTAATGAGACACAATCCCTCCTGGCAATACCGCTCTACCCCCGAGAGAACGTTGAGCACCAAAGACACTCCACTGGGAGCTTGTCTTCTCCTTGGCAGAACTGGCCTTTGGGCAAAGAAAAAGCCCATACCTCAACCACTGACAGAATTTCAGAGTATCCGTAAAAGGATAAAAACAGGATTGTCTTATCTTGCCAAGACTGTGCAGGATAGTTCTAAAAAAAATGTTCCTTGCCTTTGAAAATTGTATGTCAGTTATGTTAGGCCTTAGCCAAAATTGGTTGACTCAACATTGCAAGAGGAGAGTGCCTGCCACACAAGCATGAGGAACTGAGTTTGATCCCAGCATCCAAGTAAAAACTACTGTGATAACATACGTGTGTAAGTCCGGCAGCAACAGGAATGGGTGGGGCGGACAGGAGGAAACCTAGTGCTTGATGGCTAGACAACCTAGACAGCCAATGAGTTCTAGGTTCAGAGAGAAACCTTGTCTCCAGAAGATAGAATGGACATTGATAGTATAGAAGACATTGGATGTCAACATCTGACCTCCACATTCACATACACACATCTGCACACACACCTGCAGGCACACAGGCACACAATCACACAATCACACACACACCCATTATATCAGAGGATGTTCTAAATTAAAAAAAAATAGTGCTGACAGTCTAAATAAATAAAAGTTTTTATGTTCTTTTTAAAAAAAATTCCTTATACATATACAACTTGTAGCAAGAAAGCCTTGGTTATAGGCAAAATTTCAGAGTTCACACGACACGTTTTTCCCTCCTTTATTTACTGTCAGCTTCCAAATCACGCTGTAGGACTGCAGTGACATGCAAAGAAAAGGCCCTTTAAGAAACTTGGGGGCAGGGTTAACAGAAGAAGATAGTCCAGGGAGGGGCACTGGTGGTGTTCTGTCTGGAGAAGAACCTTGAAGACAGTTGAGACATGGGTCAAAAGTTTAGTAAATTACCCTTTCCTTGGAATGTTTTTGATGCAACTCATAGTCATCAAAAAAATAGAATCAGGGAGCTCATTTATTTGGATCACTTAGAACCCGGAGGCTTTAAATACATTGAAATGCCTGACGTAAGCATTCTCAGTCCCAGGCCCTGTATTTTTCATGGGAAGAGAGGAACTGCCTTTGTTCTAAGCAATTCAAGGAAGCAAATGATTGAACATAAATTTTATACTCAATGTAGACGCTGAGTTGTGTAAAATCCTACATTCAAGGTCACTGGCTGTCTTTGGTCATCTGAACTAACACAGTGAATATTACAGTCATTTTTATTCAACTTTAAAATGTATAGAAAATGTAGGGGTTGATCCATATGTATCAACCTTATTTTGCAGTGCTTCCAGTTTTGAAGGTAGTCTGCAATGGTTTCATGTTTTTAGATTAAAGGGATATCTGAAATATTTCCCCATACAGTCCAACTTTTAAGCATAATAAAATCTCATTAAAAACACTCAGGAAGGAAGTTCTTCACATTTGAATAATTACTCATTCCAGATCATATACTATTAACCCGATGAGATTTGGCCAGGATTAGTTTTAATCCTCTGAAATCTATCTATAGGTTTCTAGATAGAGCTATCTTAAGAGAGAGCTTCATTACACAAAGATGAAATTGTATTTAGTAAATAAACCTGCTGGCTCGATGACTAAGATTCTGGTAAGCCAGAGGCTTATTGTATATAAGTTCTACATTCTTCCCATAAGCTCCTTATGGACATAAATAGAATGAGTAATTTTTTTCTTTTTTCTTTTTTTTTCTTACTTTCTTTTTTTCTTTTCTTTTTCTGGGGGTTTTTTGATAGAGAATTTGTCTGTAGCTTTGGAATCTGTCCCGGAACTAGTTCTTGTAAACCAGACTGGCCTCAAACTCAGAGATTTCACCTGCCTCTGCCTACCGAGTACTGGAATTAAAGGTGTACACCACCACTGCCCCAGCTGAGTAAATATTTTTGTCAGTCTAAGTAAAAAACTTGAAGAAAAGAGCACTCCCAAGTCTTCCATCAAAGAATGAATCCCTCGTATTCCTGGGAACTAAACCATTCATTCTGTATCCTCCCTGATAAAGAGGCGGGGGGAGGGGAGGAGTGAGAAGAGAGCAAATAGGGTTAAAAAAAAGTCTTTATGCCTATCTACAATCTGTAGGCTAGAGCAAGTTTAGATGAATCTGAACATCCTGGCTTAATGCAGGATTTCCTAGCCTTGGTTACTAGATCAAGAGTCCATTTTCTTGTCTAGATAGATTCTCAAAATATAAGTACATAGAATTCTTGAAGATCATCTAAAACTACCTTAACAATTAAAACATTTACTAAGCATAGAAAATATTTATAATTACACATAACACACAAATAAAATATTTTTATTTTTTCCTCTGAGAAAGAGAAATGTAATAAAGTATATGTTATTATCAATTTAATAAACAAAGACCAATAGATAAACATCATGTTCTTTTAAGAGTGGCATGTAGAAACATTTCACTCCAACCATTGAATTCGAAATATAAATCTCAATACACATTTAAGCAGGCATAAGACCAATAATTTGGCAACATCCATCACAGAAAATATAGCAACTTTTGGCCAAGAGTTCATTTAGATGTAACCCATTCCCATTACTAGAAACTCCATTTAGTGACAAAAGAAGTCCATCTGGGGCTCTGCCTCCCCTATTATTTGGCAACTTCATTTAGATCACCCTTATATATGTATGTATTTTAGGAAGATTTTGTTGACTAGGTTTCTGTACAAACTTTCAAATGGCTCTTAATTTTAGCTGTCTCTTCCCATATTTCCCCTCTTCCCCTCCCTGTTTGATCCTCCTGTTCCAGTCCCCCACATCCATCCATAACTATTCTCTTTCATTCTCCTAGGGATATCAATCTACCCCACCATCCTTAGTCCCTTACTCTATACCTAACGTCTTTATTTCTAAAGATTGTAGCTGGATCACCATTGAACTAACAGCTAATACTCACATAAAAACAGATACATAATACATTTGTCTGTCAGAGTCTATGTTACTCACTAAGGATGATTTTTTTTCTAGTTCTATCCATTTACCTGTAATTTCATTTTTCATTGATTTCAGTGAATTCATGCTTTTATTGTTAACAACTGAGTTATGTTCCACTGTGTGGCTGAATCACATTTCCTTTATTCACTCCTCTATTTAGGGACATCTAAGTTGTTTCCATTTTCTGGTTATTGGCAAGAGATCAGCTATAAAAATGGTTGAGAAAATGTTTCTGTGGCAGGATGAGGAATTCTTTGGATGTGCCCAATAGTGGCATAGCTGGATCCTGAGGTGGATCAATTCCCATCTTTCTGAGTGACGGCCACACTTGTTTCCATAGTAACTGTGTAGGTTTGCACTCCCACTGGCCATGGATCCGTGGTCCCCTAATTCCATTTCCTTACCAGCATGAGCTGTCATTTGTTCTACTGATTTTGGCTATTCTTGAGGTTCTAAGATGAAATCTAAAAGTAGCTTTGGTTTGCATTTCCCTGATGACTAAGGGTGTTGAAGATTTCTTTAAGAGTTTCCCAGCCATTTAAGTTTCCACTTGAAAATTTTGTTTAGATCTGTACCCACTTTTATCTGAATTAATTTTTCTTCTATCTAGTATTTTGAGTTCTTTATATATTTTTAATATTATCCCTCTATTGAATGTGTAGTTGGTAAAAAAAATCCATTCCCCAGTCTGCCAATTTGAATAATGATATATTCTACCACAGTTTCATGAAGTCCCATTTATTTTTTCTTTGTTTAATTTTAATTTATTTTTTAAAAAACTATCTTTTCTCACTTTACATGCTGAATCCATTTATCACTTCCTCCCCTCCTCCTGCTCCCTCCACCTTTCCCACCCACCCTCATCCCTCCATCCATCCACTCTTCAGAAAGAGTAAGTTTTCCCATTGGGAGTCAACAATATCTAACCCATTGCTTTGATGCAGTACCAAGGCCCTCTCCACTATATCTAGGCTGAGCAAGGTGTTCCTTAAGTGAGAATGGGTCCAAAAAGTCAGAACAAACAGTAGGGATAAATGCTGATCTTATTACCAGTGAGCCCACTGTCTGCCCCATCCATATAGCTCTCTCCCACATTCAGAGGGACTAGTTTGATCCTATGGTTCCCTTACTGTCAGGCTGAAGTTGGAAGACTTCCATTAGCTCAGGTTAGCTGTTTCAGTGGGTATCCCTGCCATGGTTTTGACCTCTTTGTTCATATTCTTACTCCTACCTTTCTTCCTCTGGACTTTGGAAACTCAGCCCAAAGCTCCACTGTGGTTCTCTGCATCTACTTCCATCAGTTGCTGGATATAGGTTCTATGATGACATTTAAGATAGTCATTAACCTGACTATAGGGCAAGGCCAGTTCAAGCACCTTCTCCACTATTGTTTAGAATCTTAGCTGGGGTCATCCTTTTGGATTCCTGGGAATTTCTCTAGTGCATGATTTCTTGCTAGTGCCATAATGGCTCCCTCAATCAAGATATCTCTTTCCTTGTTCTCCATCTCTGTCTTTCCACCATCTGGACCATTCGGTTCCTCCAAGTTCTCCTCCTCCCTCCCCTTCTCCCTTCCTCCTTCCCTTCTGATTTCCCTTCTCCCCCCACCTCCATGCTCCTCTAAATTTTCTCAGGAGATCTTGTCTATATCCTCTTTTCAGGGGGAATCTATGTAGTTTCTCTTAGGGTTCTCCTTTGAGCACAGGAGACCGCTTTCTAAATATAACAGACACTGAGAGCAAGAATAAATAAATGGGACCTCCTGAAACTGAGAAGCTTCTGTAAGGCAAAGGACACAGTCAATAAGACAAAAAGGCAGCATACTGAATAGAAAAGATCTTCACCAACTCCACATCAGACAGAGGACTGATCTTCACAATATATAAAGAACTCAAGTAATTAGACATCAAAATATCAAATAATCTAATTAAAAATGGGATATAGATCTAAACAGAGAATTCTTAACAGAAAAAATTCAAATGGCTGAAAGACACTTAAGGAAATGTTTAACATCCTTAGCCATCAGGGAAATGCAAATCAAACCAACTCTGAGATACTCTTGTCAGAATGGCCAGGATCAAAAACACCAAGTAGCTTATACAAGAGAGGATGCAGAGTAAGAGGAACACTCCTCCACTGCTGGTGGGAATGCAAACTTGTGCAACCAATCTGGAAATCAGTATGGCTCTTTCTCAGAAAATTGGGAATCAACCTACTGCAAAACCTAGAAATAACTACTCGGGTATATACCCAAAGGATGCTCAACCATACTACAAGGGCATTTGTTCAACTATGTTAATAGAAGCATTATTCATAATAGCCAGAACCTGGAAACAACCTAGATGCCACTCAACTGAAGAATGGATAAAGAAAATGTGGTACACTAAGAGGTTAAAAAATAATGACATCTTGAAATTTGCATGCAAATGGAAGGAACTAGAAAAAAAAAACATTCTGAGTAGGGTAGCCCAGACCCAGAAAGATGAGTGTAGTATGTACCCACTCATAGGTGAATATTAGGAAAGGCTATGACCCATATGTCTGCCTGGAGGTGTGTAGGAAACTTGACAGTATGGGAGAGGGGCAAGGAAGAATCTGTACCTAGAACTCATGTGTGACCAGACTATGGGAAGTGAAGAGGACATTTTCCCAGCAGCTGAGTCTCAGAAAAATATTCATTGGAATGAAGAAGCTGTTTCTACTCCTGTAAAACTCAAAGACCTTTTCCCAAAGGGAAAGAACTATATACAGGGACTCATATCACCTCTGCCTGGTGGTCACTAAAATCCTGCGTTGTGTTACAAGGAGCCAACCTTTGGGTGAAGATCCAAGCAAAGTAATGCAGGCTTGGATTGGGAATTCTGACTGCTTTTAGACCAAAGTGACTACAGACATATAAATAAAGTCTGGTGCCCTCCTCAGGTCTTCTCTGGGGCAGAAGATGATCATCTTCGTGGTGTAAATACTGATGAAAATATACCATGAAGTTATGTGTAATCTATCAGTTACTGACACGATGCAGTCCTAGGGAACTAGTCAATTAAAATTTGGCAGATCATGTGTGGTGATGTGAATGAACCATCTGTAGGCTACATAAATAATAGAAAACAGTCAGGTACTGCATGATACAGAGGGCTATGGTCTATGTGATGCTGCATGATACAGAGGACTATGGTCTATATGATAATGCATGATAGTGGACTATGGTCTACATGATACAGAGGGCTATGGTCTACATGATATTGCATGATAGTGGGCTATGGTCTACATGATACAGAGGGCTATGGTCTATATGATATTGCATGATAGTGGGCTATGGTCTACATGATACAGAGGGCTATGGTCTACATGATATTGCATGATAGTGGGCTATGGTCTACATGACACAGAGGGCTATGGTCTATGTGATGCTGCACGATACAGAGGGCTATGGTCTATGTGAAATGATAGAACATACATACGGGTAAATACATCTAGAAGAGCACAGAAGAGATAGGTGGAAGTCATTGCCACTAAGCAGGAGAAAGGAAGTGATGACTGGTCACCATGGTAAAGGAAAAAATTATGATACACCAAACCTTGTCTTATGATTTATATGATGTGTTAAAGCAACCAAGGAAGAAAATATTTCTAAAGCAACAACAAAATCCCCAGTTGCTTGACTCACGAAATTTCCTAAGCTTGGTGATCATTTGTGGGCAGGGAGAGTGACAGAGCAAGGAGCTCTCCCACATGTGTGTGCTTAGCTATGCTTGACCAAGGCAGCAGTCCCCCTTCCTGTTACAACCTCATTGGAAATAAGTATCCTTGTTGGGATATGGGTAGTGCCCTCCTGCTTTTGTTATCTTTGTTTCTCTTGGCGATCTCACTTTTGAAAATGCACGTGCTCCCCAGGCCTGGGTGCTGACATGCTGTCTTGTGTCTCTAAGTGCACAGAGGCTGTTGGAAGTTTCTTCTAGAGAAATGAATGTGCTTAGGCTTCAGTTACAGTGCTCCTGGCTGTTGGTTCAGTGCTAATGAAATGAAAATGTATAAAAAATGAGATGACTTCACAGACATTAGCCAAAACAAGACTACACATTGATCATTTGATGAACATGTGATTAGTCACTCGCCTGAAACTGCCCCTAAATTTTTCATAGGAATGTCAATTCTATAAGTCATTTGCTAATTCAGTGTTTGTGGAGACTTCAGAGAATTCAACTGTAAACAAGGTCCCTTTGAAATGCCCCCATGTATGTGTATGTGTGTGAATGCATGCGTGTGTTTTCCATCATCTCTGAGAATATGCTGTAAAGCAGTTGAAATACTCTATGATCTTCTAATTTTTAAGGTAATTCCTAAACAGATATATCTCAAGGAAAGGTAGGTGATTATACTTTTTTATTGTGTGTGGTAGGGTGTATATATGTTGTGGTATATGCAAATCAAATGTATATGCAGGTATGTATGCCCAGAGGTTCTTGGGCATCCCTCTCTGTCACTCCTTGGCTGTTCTCTTGAGATGGTCTCTCACTAAAGTTGGAGCTAACCTGGCAGCCAGAAAGCCCCATTGATCCATTCAATCCTGCCCCCTGCCTCCAGCACTGTGGTTATCAGGTCATGTTGCCATGGCCAGCTTTCCTATGAGTGCTGGGGTTCAAACTCAGGTCTTTATGCTTACATGCTGAGCCATCACTTTGGCTAAAGTGAATCTGTTTTCCTGTAGGAGAAATTGCCTTTCTATGAGGAACAAGCATTTCCTGTAGTGGCGACCTCATCCTAAGCAGCATTCAGCTCTGCTGGAGTGAGCTGAAACACAATGGGTTTCAGTGCAAAGAGAGGGAGAATTGGGGATATGCTTGGGTATGAGATACTCAGATTATTGGAATCATCATCCACAGGAACGTGTGCTGGAACCTAACAAAGAGGAGACAGTAGCAGTACAAACCCACACATCGTGTAGTTGGTAAAAAGACTTTACACTGTTTAAGTAAAATCACTGTTCCCTGTCAAGAAGAAACACCAAGAACAGAATCAAGGGGGATGTTAGAGTAGCCAACATTAAGAGGATAAAAAAGACACAGTTACCTGGGTGAGGTACTCATAGTCCATGACAGGTAGCAGAAGGCTTCATGGTGGCTTTAGGGTTGTGACAGCAGGAGTGGGAGGACTACACTGGAAAAGAGGACACCAAAGAAGAACCATAATGATAAAGAATCATTCCTCAGGACACCAAGAAATGAATCGAACAACACACTCAGAAACTTATTGGGGTTTATTCAAGTGGGGAAATCTGGGCCAAATGGAAAGAAGGGAACAAGTCCTGAAATCCTGCAGCAGGAACTGAGTGAGAAGAATGACTTGCTGAAGTGACACTTCTGAACAGTCACTAGCTCTTGTTTAATTTGACCTGGAAAAGACAGATTGACTTGCACAAAATTAATCTATGCTTTAGAATATAACTCCTGTTTTATTTTCTCTTTCAATGAAAGCAGTGTTCATTTTTGGAAGAGCCAAGGTACCTTTTTGACAGGGTTATATATGAATATTGCTTTTATATCATTCTCTCCACTCTCTATTTCCTGTCATTCCTCCTCTCTTCCTCCTTCTCTTTCTTAAAACCATAGACTCTTATTCTTTAACTACAATTGTTGCTCACATGCTCAGATTGTCTTGCCTATCATAGGGACCCTGGAGAAAACTGAGTCTCCCTCTCTCTGAGACCATAAATTGCCTGTAGTGCTTATGCATCCTGAGAATTCCCCCATCTGCATGTTAATTGGTGTTGACATATTTTAGGTCTTGTCTAGGCAGCCATGTTGTTTGGATCACCAGGGTGCAGCTCTCCTGATGCATATAGAAGGTATTATCACACAGCATGCATCCAGTATTGGTCCTCTGGCTCTTACAGTCTTTCTGCCTCCTTTTCCTCAATGTTTTCTGACTCTTAAGTGTAGGCATTGTATTCTAGATGTATCAGTTGGGCTAGGCACCCATAATCATTTGTTTTCTAGATTTTGATTAATTGTGACTTTCTGTAATGTTCACCTGTCCTTTCATATTTTGATCTCATTCTGACAATGAAGCTTGCTTTGAGTCAGAGAGTGGATATAGCCACTAGCTGACCAATATTAACCTTAGAAGTTTTGGAGGACTGAGGACAGATAGGAGACAGGAAGCAATAAGGTATGGAAGAGAATCTCAGCCTTTCTGGATAGAGGGAGAAAAGAGAGAGTAGGTCTCTGGTCACTTCTCTACTGCTTCTCTGATGAATCAGTTTCTTACCCTGATATCTGACTCCCAAATTATATTGATAAAGAATAATAGATAAATGCTTTATTCACCATCTCCTGTAAAAAGAATCTTCTTTTGTGATAGATGAGAGCTACACTTATCTGTTACTATAATGGCAAGTATTTAGGATGCAGTTGGGATTATAATAATTCAGTGAAGTAGCAGTAGTGGATCCTCTATTAAGATCCATGCCCTTAGCAACTATAGGTAACAGTCTAGGTTCCCAGTATCTACTAAGTGGGTTCCCTCCCACTAAGTAGGCCTTGGATCTAACTATCAAATAACGTATTAAAAATAAAAATGATAAATTGAAGTAAAATATATAGTTGGAGAGTAGAATATAATTTATGGCATATACAATGAAGTTACTGATGATGCATGAATGAAGTTGTTAGTGAATGTGTATTGTCGACATGGGTGTGCTCATGTTAAGGATCTGCAGTTCCATGGAGGTTCCTCACACAGATGGGAATGGCAAAGACTTTCCCAGGTCAGGCTCATGAGAATGGCAAAGCCTTCCCCTGGTCCATGTGTAGTTGTTTACAGTGTGTACAGAAAATAGCGATCATATCTATCTCCTCCCAGATGTTTACAGCCTTAGGTTGTCCTCCTGCAGAAATACCTATTGAGATTAGCTAAATCTACTTCCTTATTCAGCTGTATAAAATAACCCCCATCTCTCCTTCTTGTTAAGCTGTACACAATATATCTGACTCCTTGACTCTGCCATATAAAATAAATGCACTGAGTTTCTGGCTGCTGCTGTTGTGTCTCCATCAGAGTCCATGGCCCACCAGACCGCAGCTTTCCAGTACATGTGTCTGTTTATCTGTCCTTTCTTCATTCCTTTGTTTCCTCAGTCAGGATAAGTCCAACACTGTATAGGTCATGACAGCTGCTAATAACATTGTGGACTATTTAGAAATCTTAAGTGTGGAAAGTATATGCATCTTTATAAGATGTTTTCTTCTTTTATGTTTTCTAACAAGGAAATGGTCAATTACAAGGATCATAAACATGATCTCATGGCTCAATAAACTTCCTAAAGGATTAGGGAGATTTGGGAAAGATTATGAAGATATAGAACTGATACAGATTTCGCAAGGATGTAATTTTATACTCTAAAGAGCAACAGTATTTTTGTTAATGCCTCTAAAGTCCTTCATTGATGATATGGAAAAACAAAACTTTCATGACAGTCACATAGCTTCCCTCAGAAACAGTGTTTGGTCTAGTCTAAATCAGCATTTTTACCTGTAGCTTAACTAAAGACAAAGGCAGTCCAGGTACACAAACTTGAATTATAAACCTAACATTCTGAAAGACTCAACAGAAATGACCCAAATATGAACCAGATATAATTCAACTGAAATAAATAAAAACGACCCTACCTTATATCTTTAAAACACTAAAGGTAAAGTACAGGCTTAGGGAATTTATACCTAATGAAAATTAATGTAAAATTTTAGTTGTCTGGTATAGCATGAGAGCATGCATAAGATGAAATTCTTATGAAATATGCATTTGCAGAGCAGAATCTTGTGTCCAGATCAAAAAAGGGAAGTTCAATATTCTCCAAAACACCTATATATAAAATCTTTAGATTTTATCTTATTAGATGTTATCAAACTCACAAATATTTTAGCTTGTAAATCTGAAGAACAATCAGTATCAAGACAATTGGGGATCTTTAAGCTGAAAAATTTTTTAAGTAGTATACTTGGATATTTGAAAGATGATCATGTGGAAGAGGTTTATTCTCTATTCTTGCAATGAAAAAAAATATAATGTTCTAGAATTTGACAGGCTGAAAGGAGATGATGGTCCAGGGCATGAAAAGTAACTGAATCAAGGAGGATGGAAAATGAGAAACCACAAAAGGACTCCAAGACACCAGGAAGCAAGAATATGCTTGCATTTGAGACTGTTTAGGCAATGCTGGGGAAAAAAGTTCTACTATCCTAAGAAATTATAAAGAGGTGTGGAAGTCTAGATAAAGTAAACACTGAGATTGTGGGCTTTGACTACAAATAGAACTTTGGAGAAGAACATTGAAACACTGCTTAATTGCTTTTCCAGTTCCTCCTATAATTAACAGGAAAGCTAGAGTCTACAACCACTTCAGAAACTTTCAAAACTCTAATCTAGAAGTAGCACACACAGAAAGATGATAAATGAGTAAAAGGAACACTGTAGTAAGTTATAAACCGGAATTTAATTAGCAAAGAAGGCTAAACATGAAGAGATTAAAAATATCTTGCTTGACGTAGGCTTTAGTTGATGAAGCCCTAGAAAACAGGCTTGGATAATATTCAGAATGGAAATATGGTTATCTTCCTTTCTTTGAACAGCAACTAGACCAAACCTGTATGTTTACTCTTGCTTTTTTATAACTTTTTTCTTATAAGTAGTGGTTATTAAAAACTGAAGAAACTGTGGACTCAGAATAGCCAAGTTCATGTCTCAGCAAAGAATGGATCTATTCATTACCTGCTGTGAGGAAGAGATAATAACAAATTTAAGTGGAGTCTACATGTTTCTCAACAGGAATCACTTAGTGGGTAGTATTAATCCTATTCTCTTCATTAGATTTGTTATGACTGTGTTGGTTATTTTTCCAGATTTTGCTTTATAGCAGAAATGTTTTTATGTCTTCTTATTTATAAGTACAAAAGAAATGACTAAGATAATAAGTTAAGGATTAAATGGCATGGAAGAGTAGAGACTGGGATAGAAGGTTCTGATGGATAAGCATGAACACTCTGTCACCCAGCTGGGTATGTGCAAGTCTTGATTCTTCTCTCTGCAAAGCTAAATGACTTGGTATACCCCTGAATGTCTTTCTTTATAAATTGAGCTACTTCATAGGATTGTTGAAAAATTAAGCAGGTCACTTTGTAACTATGCCTAGTACCTGGTCGATTATCAAAGTATGTTAAATTTTCCTCTTCTATGTAGCTCATATAGTCATTCTGTCAATTAAGTCTACAAACTTCCTTAGGGTTTAGCATCCTTATCTATAAATTCATGGCATTGGACTGAATGTTTGATGTGGGAAGTTCTTCTGCATATGTGTTACTCTTATTGGTTAATAAATAAAAAAGGTGTTTTTGCCTGTGATAGGGTAGAATAGATGTAGGTGGGAAAACTAAACTGAATGCTGGGAGAAAGTAGATGGAGTGAGAAGCCATGTACCCACCACAAAATACAGTCACCAGATGCCAAATGAAACTTTGCTCAATAAGCCACAGTCATGTGGCAATATACAGATTAATAAAAATAGGTTAATTTAAGATATAAGAGCTAGCTAGCAATATGCTTAAGTGATTGACCAAGCAGTGATTTAATTAATATAGTTTCTGAGTGATTATTTCAGGTATGGGTGTCCAGGAAACAAACAAGCAGCCTTCAGCTACAGATGCTGGCAAACTAGCTTTCTATTTCCTCTTAGTAAATTTAGTCATCATTTCTTTTATAATTCTACCAGCTATATATTACCTACCTATTTTATACAGTTATCTTTTCTAGAATAATAAATCATAGATGATTTACCTCACTAGCCTTAAGAGTTTATAAAATATAGATGAAATAGCAAAGAGATGTAACAACCATGTAGGTGTTGTGTGATAACTTTGTACATGTTATACAGCATCTAAGGTTCAAAGAAGGCAAAAAATAAAACACCAGGACATACAGGAAAGGACAGAGAACATACACATGAAAACCAAAAGGGTTTTAACAATAGAGTATATATGTAGGACATATTGGAACAATATCTATAATCACAGCACTCAGAAGGCTGAGGCAGGAGGATCACCAACCTTGTCCCAAGAAACAACAACAAAATGGAATAGGTCATATAATGGTTTAACATGGTAGAGGGTTCTTGTAATAAGTGTAGACAACCAGGTTTAAAAATAAAGTTGTGAAAGTTTTAGGAGCCTCCTGTTTTCTGAAAAGCATGAACCACACTTTTAAAAAGTTGTTATTTGATAATTTTACCCATGGCTGTAATGAGTTTTGAACAAATTTATACTCCGTTTCTACACCTTCAATACCTTCTCTTTATCCCAGCTTTTCCTTCTCAATTTCACATACTCTTTTTTAAAACCTCTGAGTCCACTTATTACTGCCAGTGTGTGCTTGAGTGTGGGGCCATCTACTGCCACATAGACAGCCTATCAGGAACTACATCCAAAGATAACTGACTCTCTCTCCCCCAGCAGCCATCAATGGAGGATGTTAAAGATTTCAGAGAAGCACATGGTCTCGGAAAGAATGAGAGTGCTATAGAAAAAAATGAGGAATACTCAAATAAAAGGTAACAGTAGTCAGAATTTGACCTGAAAATTGTGACTAATTTTTTAATCATTCTTGATGTTCACCATCCTTGAATCTACTCAGTAATGGTTCTCAAATATGCCCTATCACCCTTTTATGGGTGTTCCAGCTGGATCGATCTCTTGCATGACTCAGTTGTGTCCCTCAAAAATTCATATGTGGAAACTTGAATTCTTCAATGTGTGAATATAAGGAGCTGGCACCTAGTGGAAGGTGTTGAAGCCATGGAACTGGGCCTTCAATAATGAATGAGTGCCTTTCTCAGAGGAATGGGTTAGTGATCCTGATAGTGTTACTCTGTTATTGTATGTTCTTATGTCCTTGCTATCCTTCAGATTTCCACAATATTATAGAGTCCCATGAATCCCACAACAGATAAAGCCATCATATCCTGGATATCCCATTCTCTAGAACCATGAGCCAGCATAAGCCTCTTTTTCTTATACATCACTGGTTCTTAAATCAGATCATAGTAACTAGAACAATCTCCTTTTTAAAACCCTGGACTTAGCATAGCTGTTTCATCTTAGGGAGCTCAGGAGAATGAGGAGACTGGCTGTGGGGATCCCTCCCACTGCAGTCTTTTACTCGTTCTCCTCCTTGAGACTGGAGCCTTGTTTGACTAACCATTATTGGGTAGGAGCTACTATGAGTGTATTAAGACTCTTTCTGTGGACACCTGGGCCAGCAAAGCAACGTACTAAGTGAGGCAAGAAGGAAATCCTCTTCAACATCAGTTCTCAGTATTCCAGGCAGAAACAGGTATGCATCACTTGCACTGAAGAGGCAACTCTGTGTGTTTAACACTCCTAGTTTCCCTGTGCCCTGTACCCTTTCCTACCTGTAATCTCTTCCTTTAAAATGTCTCTAACCTGGAGGTCCAAAGTAAACTTCACAGAAACCTCAAGCTCTTCTTTCCCTCTGAACCTTACGTGTATTATTAAGTCTTATGTATTCATCTGTCTTCTACTGTTTCTTGGCCTCCTGATCCTTTTATGGCTCTGGAAATGAAGAATATAGCAACCAAGGGAGCACCATGTAATAAGAGCAGGAGAATACAAGAGGAGAAAGTTATATTTGCTCATTCTCCTGAGTTTTCCCTTCAAGTATTCTTTCATCCAACCCTGATCAGTGTTGGGTGCTGCTACAAGAGATATTTTAAGTCAAAACTGTAGCTTTCATCTTTCCTGGGAAAGTGGCAACAGAAAGGTTTAGAGAACGAAACAAATGGTACCCTAAAAAGAGCATGAAGCAGAGAGCCAGATGGAACTGTATGCATTCAGAGTGTAGGTAGCTGTTTATTTGTGATGGGTATATTTCTTGATTTCTGTTTTCTCAGTTCAGATGGACACAACACTTGACAGGTGACAGGTCAAAAACAGGCAACCTCCTTCGCTCCTACAGCAGCCCTTCCCATGACTGATGGTACTTGCTGCTTCCTTTTGGTTTGTTACCTATTCAAAGTGGTAGCAGAAAATAATGTCACTGCTAATTTTGAAAAATTGGCAATTATATCCTATTACCTAATTTTGAAATACATGATCTTAAATGGAGATAAAATACAATGTTCTGCTCCTTATTTAAAAATTGTCAAGTATGCTGTGCTTCTGATACACTTTTGGATGCTCCAGACAGTGAAATATTTGAATAAAAACCCACTGTAATGTTTTCCTCACCCTCTCTTCAGGAACATCTCCAAACTATCTTTTTTCAGACATCTTTTCCTATCCCTAGTGAGGCAAATCATCATTTTATCCAACTTTCTCTGAAATGTGTAAGACCCCAACCAGCGTGCCATGGTTAAAATATAAAACATTCTCCCAAAAAGCCTGTGTTGAAGGCATGGTCTTCAGATAGTGTTGTAATTTAATGATGATCGGATCCTAATGCTGTTGATGTCATCAGTGGGTTGATCCATTGATGAGTTCTCAATGAGACAGCTATTAGGATCTGAGTCTTTCCCAAAGAAAGCAGGTCTTAGAATCTGCCTTTGAAGGGTCTGTCTTGTCTTCATCTCTCCTTTCTCTTGCTCTTCTTTCTGATTACCATGAGGTGAATAACTTCCTTTCACCATTCCTGCACCAGATACTCTGCCATGGTGTTTCAGCCTTACCTCAGGCCCATAGCAATGAACTCAGCTCTAAAGGGGCTAAAGCCTCTGAAGCCATGAGACAAAAGAGCCCTTTCTGTTTTAATTGGGTTTCCCTGGGTATTAGTCACAGTGGTGGCAAGGTGACTAATACAAACACAAACTTCACTGCGGTAACATGGTGTGATGTGACCTTTGCCTTAAAATATAACTCCCAAAATTGTTATCAGAAACTTTACCTGGATAATGAGTAACATTTGGAGCCACAAGTACTCTTTCCTTAGTAAATATCATCAAATATTGCAGGCTAACTTTGGAAACAGCACATCAAATTTTATCTCTTAGAGACAAGCTATGTCACCATGAGCAAGTAATGTAACTTCTCTGTGCTTCATGCCCAATATGAGTATCCTCATATATAAACGAAGTTAATAAGAAAATGTTATTTCTAAGACAGTCTTAATGATTAATCAATTTAATGCATGTAATATAATAAGAAGGTGTCTGGCATATAATTGGTTCTAAACAAATAAATCTGCTCTGTTCTTTGTCAGTACCTGCCTGACTACATGCTTATAATTTCATATAGTGAAAATACTTCATTAAAAAATGCTGACCAATATTCTTCCAATCCCTGAATTCAACTACTATAAACAATATGGCCCAAGAACTTGTAGGTTTATATTTACACTAATTGTATTCCTGGGATGGAGACTTGTTTTTATACAGGATGGAACACACACAAGACTTAGGTGTTTCACGAGCAATGTCTTATTTTTTGTTATTCAACAGCACTATTAGCATGAAGTGCTGTAGATAAGTCTAGCAACTGGAACCTGACATGGTGTTTCAAATATCAAATGGATCTAAAGCACTGGTTCCCAACCTTCCTAATGCTGTGAGCTTTTAATACAGTTCTTCATGTTGTGGTGACTCCCCAGCCATAAAATCATACTTGTTGTTACTTCAGAACTGTAATTATGCTGCTGTTATGATTTGTAATGTAAATATCTGATATGCAGGATATCTTATATGCAACACCTATGCAAAGGTCATTTGACCTTCCTGAGGTATCGCAACCCACAGGTTGAGAAATGTCGATTTAAACCCTAATTTCTGTGGCATTGAGTAGAAGTGCAGAGCTAATAGGAAGTCCCCTTCCCTTTTACTATGGTATGCTCAAGAAAGATGCCGCTCTCATTACAGCATTATTTATAGAGCAGATGCTGGTCCTGTACAAACCAACAGCCTAAAGAGAAAAAGTATGTCTATATCAGAATTGGGGAATATCCAAAACTATAGCCTACAGAATAAACATGCAAGATTTGATAGCACAAGGCCAGGCGGTGGTGGCGCATGCCTTTAATCCCAGCACTCAGGAGGCAGAGGCAGGTGGATCTCTGAGTTCAGATTGTCCTTAGTAACTAACTTCCTGAAGCCAAACAAATGCATCCTTCTTCCCCTATGGCAGCCAATGCACAGCAGTGCCCACAGAAAGCAAGATCAATCCCTTCTTGCTGAGTACATGAATGGTGGAGTGCAAACCCTCCCCTTGAAAACCAGACTTTCAGAGTGTCCATAATGATCCTGCATCCTCTGATTTTTACCTCTTAAGGGATTTCTACTCAGTAATGCAAGACCAGCAAGTCTTTCTTGAGACTGGTTGTCATAAAAATTATTTTACACTGGATGCCCTGATAATAAATTCACAACGGTAATTGCTACTTTCCTCCATAGCAGTTTGTTTATTGCTTCAGAGTCATAGCGTATCAGACTCTTGTCAGACTTAGTCCCTCTCTGTGTTCACTAGAGAAATCCAGAGGATTTGAAGCTACTTCAGAAACATGTGCACACAGACCTTGGCTAGAGTGGGATAGAGGGAAAAAATGAATTAGTCAGACATCATGTTAAGATCAAGAAAATAAAGTTGTACATGACATCAGATATAACTGACTCAATCAGCTCTGACCATTTGCAATTCAGTAGATCAATCCATCTTCCACAAATTAATTGAAAATCCAATAAATGTACAATGTGCATAGATCAATTGTTTTCCATTATGAATTACTTGAGCTTAGCAGAGTTGAAAAAATTGTGGACCAGGGCTTTTGGGCTCTTATGTAGAATGATTTTCATGAATGGGTATTTGGGACTGAATTTATGTGTCTTTTCAGATCAAGAACATGACATAAATTGAAGTAATATTTGTTTTCTTGCTGAGGAAAGGTCTGGAAGGTATAATATTACTCCTGTAGTGAGGAGCTGCCAGCAGGCCTGCTTTTCATCTCGCCTGGCTCCCTCACGGCTAGTTTTACACGGAAATATAAACACACAAATTGTATTCATCTAAACACTGCCTGGCCCATTAGTTTCAGCCTCTTATTCACATCTTGACTAACCCATATCTAATAACCTATGTAACACCACGAGTGGTGTCTTAGTGAGAAAGATTCAGCATGTCTGACCTGGTGGCTGGCTTCATGGCATCTGTCTCCGAGAGGAGAGGCATGGCATCTGTCTGAGCCATCTACTCCACTTCCTTCTTCCTGTTCTGTCTACTCCACCCACCTAAGGGCTGGCCTATTAAATGGGCCAAGGCAGTTTCTTTATTAATGAATGAAATCAACACAAACAGAAGACTCTCCCACATCATTTCGCCTTTTTCTGTTTAAACAAAAAAAAAGAAGGCTTTAACTTTAATATAGCAAAATTACATATAACAAAACAGTTATCAAGTAAGAATTACAGTTACAATATTTATATTTACTTTATCTTTTATCATAACTAAGGAAAACTATAACTATCTATTTATTCTTCAACTCCATCAACGGCCCCAGAAGGATATAATATTACCTAAGTAAATGAGAAGTAAGCAACTTCCAAAACTCTAGAAATCACAGAGACATCTCACTGCCTGGACAGTCACCCAAAGTTCCTCTGCACCATTGGGGCATCCATCTTCGGCCTTCAGGCCCATAGTATCCAGTAGACATTTCCATGGAAGCAGGAAATTCCAAAGACAGTTCAGTCACTATCTGCTGTGTTCTGCAGAATGTCTCACAGACTCTTTCATGAATCAGGAACCCCGAAAGAACATTTCACCTTCAGGCAAGTTCAGCAGTCCTCTCTCTGAGGGTTCTCTGTGTCCAGTTTATGCAATAGTCCAGGCAAGAGCAGTTTCTTGCCCAAATGGCTATCAAACTCCATAAGGAGCCTCTCGATGCCCATCTTTCTTTTGAAGTAGATTGGTGCTGCCATGAGCAGACAGACGTGTCTCATTGTCATGAAAAGCCCCAAGTTATTTAAACATTTAAATGTCATATTCTGTAGTATTTGAAAGATATTAGGAATGCCTATCTAACTGAAATATATCTCTATATATCTAGAAAATCTAACATGACTGCAAGCTTGACTATTATCAATGATTATTCATTAACAACCTATATACATTACATTTTTAAATCAACTACATAATCACAATACCATAATCAAGATCAGAAATACATATACTTATAACAAAATTAACCTTAAATATAAATCACTAAGGCAAAATCCATATAAATGCAAATTATTCATATCTATATCATATCCCCCTTTAAATGTAAAAGAACATTTATAAACAATATTTGGGAATATGGGCACAGTTATTTCTCTCTAAACTGCTTCCTGCTGAATGGGGGTGCTGTTATTTAGGTCTTTCATGGTGTAACCTGTGTGCCAGGGTCATCTCAGTCAGCAGTTGAGCGAAGTAATTTTTTGAGGCTATTCATAGCAACCTTTCAGGAGGGCATGGTCTATCATACCATATTGGGATAGAAGCAATCCACAGGGTCTCATTTTCTGTAAAAACAAAAGAAGAATCTCTTTTCCAAAGTATCATATCCTTAGATCCAAATTCTGAAGTCAAGGTATTTTCAAAATATCTATCTTGGATTAGTTCAGCAGCATTTGTAAACAAATATCTTTTAGCAACTGTTGCTCCTTCCTCAGCATTCAAACAATTCAAAGAGAGCATAATAGCATGCAGCATCAAGATTCTCTGTGTATTTTCCATCTTTGTACAGCTTTATTTTAACCTCTCTTTCTTTTATTTTTACTTTTACTTTTTGAGACAGGTTCTCTGTATTTCTTTGTCCAGGAATAACTCTGTAGACCAGGCTGTCCTTGAACTCTCAGAGATCCATCTGTCTCTGCCTCCCAGGTGCTGAGATTAAAGGTGTGTTCTACAACACCTTGAACTCACAGAGATCTGTCTGTCTCTGCCTCCCAGGCATTGGGATTAAAAGTGTGTACCACCACACCCAACTTCTCTCTTTTTTGTTTTTGCTTTTTTTTACTTTTAAGAACTTTAACCTTTAGCCTGCATATAATTTCAACACACTGTAAACCATTTAGACATTTTCTTCGACTTTGAATCTTTCTTTTACTGTATATCTCTCTTTTTTTCTGACCACATGAGCCTTTAAGTTACTGAGCAATATGGGTAGTATTCAAGCCGTGGCTTTGCCGGCTAGATCCAGCCCATTCCTTAGCTCTCCAGCCTCATGGCGGAGGTACTGGCTATAGCCACTAATATTGCCACAACTCTATGGCATTTCAAGGTACTTGCCAGCAAGCAAGCTGCAGCATTCTGCTCACAGACCACAGTCAGTTGACTGCCTGCCTGAAAGAGTCAGAGTTTCCCCTGACAGGATGGCCCAGAAAGACAGCATTTTAAAACGGCACAGCTTTTTTCCTGCTACGGCTGAAAACCGAAAAACATTCATTCACCTTTTCATCAACACCATTTAAGTTTTTCGTGGCAGGACCTCTTAAAAGAGCTGTAGGGTTTTGCAGCTAAAGCTGAGTCAGGAAGCCTCTCTTAGATGAGAGTGTTTGCTTGCCTCTTGCAAGCAGAGCCAGAACCTACCTAGAAATTGCTGCTACCAAGAAAACATGCTTTACTCTATTCTTTCCCAAGCTTTCTCAGGCTTTCTGTGGATTCAGTTATCCACATGGGTGCCATTCTGTAGTGAGGAGCCGTGGGCTGCATTCCTACTGCCTGGCTCTCGACCACCTGGCTAGCTTATTCCCCGAAATAACAACACACAAATTGGATTCCTTTAAACACTGCCTGGCCCATTAATTTCAGCCTCTTACTCACATCTTGACTAACCTATATCTAATAACCTGTGTAACACCACGAGTGGTGTCTTAGTGAGAAAGATTCAGCATGTCTGACCTGGTGGCTGGCTTCATGGCATCTGTCTCCGAGAGGAGAGGCATGGCATCTGTCTGAGCCATCTACTCCACTTCCTTCTTCCTGTTCTGTCTACTCCACCCACCTAAGGGCTGGCCTATTAAATGGGCCAAGGCAGTTTCTTTATTAACGAATGAAATCAACACAAACAGAAGACTCTCCCACATCACCACCCTATATGAAGTTTGTTCTGAGCTTAGAAATTGGGATCTGCACTAATAGCTTTAATCTTAATTCTCAGAGAATATAATTAATACTTAGACAAGAGATTATAATTAATACCTATATGAGAGATTATAATTGATACTTGGAGAATGGGACTTCTAGACACCACATTTGAGTTTCCATTTTTAAAGAGTCATGTAGGTGGTGTAGGAGGTACTTCTGTTTGTGTGTTACTTTCATTGGTTAATGAATAAAGAAACTGCTTTGGCCTAATAGGGCAGAACTTAAGCAGAGAAGACAGAAATAAATTCTTGGAGGAAAAAAGCAGAGTCAGGAGAGAGCCGCCATAGAGCCGCCAGAGACAGACATGCCAAATATTTCCTGATAGGTCATGAACTTGTGGTGATATACAGATTAATAAAAATGGGTTAAATCAAGAAATGAGAGTTAGACAATAAGAAGTTAGAGCTAATGGCCAAGCAGTGTTTTAATAAGGTTTCTGTGTGATTATTTCAGGTATCAGCTAGCCGGGCGGCCTGAACAAACAAGGGGCCCTCTCTCTCATACAACATGTAGGGTCATTTTAAGGTTACTCTCTCTTGCCATTAAATTTCCTTCCTCTAATACTATAGCTTTCATCAGATCTAACTCCCAAAATATCTATTTTATTGTGTCCTTTCTATGCTCAAACTCTCTCCTTGAAAGTAAAGGTGTCCTGTGACTGGCTAAGAAGTCATTGGTGTTTTAGTCTAAGCCTGGACCAGAAAGACCCTGCAATTGTTCTGATGGGCCAGTCCAGTTGTGTTCACTTTTCTGTGTCTTTAGATTTCCCACTTCCTGCAATTCCAGCAAGGAATTCCATTCCCCACATTATAATGGCCCTATACTGTCTTACTGAAATTCTTTAAATACATATTTACTATTCAGAATCTCTTTTGCTCTATTCTTGACCATGATGATGCAAAGAAATCTGAAATATGCTCTCCTCTAACATCTTCTGTGAAACTGTTGAAATGATTTTCACCAATTATAATTACTGGTTAGTTATCTCTATGTGTCTATTTTCTTTTGGAAATTATTTACTAGAACTACGTGGTCTTGAGTTGATACAGTTTTGTGAAGACACCAGGCCCTAAATTTGTATGTCTGTGTTCATGTGTTTAGTTTTTAAGTTAAAAAATGAAGCTTCATCCATACATAGCTGTTTCGATTCCTTTTTAAATTTTCAGCTTTGTCAGTTTGTGCTATTCACGGAATTTCCCATTTCATCCAAATATTGAATTTTTGGTACGAATTTATATTGTTGGTATATTGGGAGTCTGTTTTCACCTTTAGAATCACCGATCCCAAGACAGTGAGACAATCAGCACATAAAGGCAACTGCTGCAAAACCTAACAACCTGATTCCAACCCTGGGATGCATGCATGCACGCACATACACACACACACACACACACACACACAAATAAAAGTAACTTTAAGTCACTGAATCTTTTTCTATGGCATTTAATTTGCTGTGAGTTCATTCAGTGGATCCTACATTTCAATTTTAGCTCTAAAATCATGCTGGTGCTTTTAAATTCTTTGCTAAGAATCTTCTTAAAATGTTGTGTTTACAACCCTTAGCTGTTCTAACCTCTCATTAATGCTGATATCTATTTCAGGTTTTTTAAATTACGTGTGTATGTGAGAGAGGGGGGATGGTATGTACATATGGAGGTCATTGGACACCTTTTTGGATGTCAGTTATCTCCTGCTACCACACGGGTTACAGAGATCAAAGGCATGTTCTAAAGTTGGCGACCAGTCCCTTCACTCACTGACCCGTCTCACTGACCGTCCTAAGTCTCTTTGGATTCCTTTCCATTTAGTTATATCACAGCTACTTTGCTTTGATCCTTGTTTTGGTTTTAAGACAGGGTTTCTTTGTGCAGCCCTACCTACCCTGGGACTCATTCTGTAGGTCACCTGGCCTCTAACTTAATTATCTGCTAGCCTCTGCTTCCCAAGTGCTGGGATTAAAGGCATGTGCCACCACTGCCCAGCCAAGGTACTTTGTACACGTAGTAAAGTATGGACATTTTGACGGTTTCACTGCCTCCTATAGCCTGGGTTTTCTCCTTTCTCTTGCGGCCAGTCCAGATGTGTATCTTCACACTAGCTTGTCACAGCTCTCATAGTTCCATTTATAGGTCCTTGCCAATGATCTCAACTTCTACGAGATCAAAATGTGAAGACCTACATGTGTTTCTACTTAGCTCCTTGAACATTCACCCGTCCATTCCTCTCTCTATAGCACTTGGTCATGCTATTCAGGACACGGTTACCCTCCAAACTGTGCTTGATAAATGCCAGGACTCTGCCTGTCTCCCCCTCCTGCCTGTGCCCCTGCAGAGAGTCAGGTGCTTACAGGGTTTCTTTCCTTATGTTTCATTCATGGAGTTTCTGCCTGTGAAATCCTTTGTCTAGCATCTGAAACATTATCACATCTGCCTTGCCCAGCACTCCAGCTCTGAACAAGAGGCCTAATGCAGTATCAGTTGATCCATGAGCACGAAAAGTAGGGAGTAATATTTCTCAGACACAGTCTTTGTCATTGGATTTTTACAATTTGAAGAGTCTGTCTCATAGATAAATGATTTCTAAATCAACTTTCTAGGTAGCATACACAAGTATTTTTTTTAATTTTCAACAAATTTATTTTTAAATGTTATGCATATATGACTTTAGCATGTTTCTGAACATTGATAAGATTTCCTTTTTTCATATTAAGGTCTACTCACAAGTCTTACCATTGACATAGATATATGCTAAAGAGAGTCGTATTATTACATCCTTATCTTATTTAATTTGGAAAGCATTTTCCTGTTCTTTCTGAACCATGGTTGTCCACTGGTGCTCCTCTTTCCTGTTCAGAAATTCCCTTTTGCTAATTTCTTTTCTTCTACCCATAACTTGAGTGCATTCCCTTGTCTCCGGTCAAGTTCCCTGCTGAGTCTCTGGCACTGCCAATGACTCCCAAATCTAGATATTGAGCTCAACCATCTATTTTGAGCTTGACATCTATGTGCCTCTACTTTCTACCACTGAAGATGTTTATATAACATGTCATTGGGTGTTTGGACTTCTCATCTCCAGAGCTGACCTCATTCACAAAGCTAACTGTTTCTACATTGCCCATGTCATGTCAGAGATTCGCTTAGCACTTCAAACCCAGAGCTAGGAGTTTGTTCTTCTATTTTCATGTAGACATTCATGATTTCTCTGTCTCCCTCTAGAAAATAATCTAATAATCACAAATAAGATTAAACACCCAGACTTTGTTTACCTGTGGTTGCCTTCATTTGCTTACTATGATTGTCTTCGATTGTGTCCTTTATCTTAAAAACAATATAACTTCACTCTTTAAGGTTAAAAAAAACTTACTAAGTATTTTCTTTATCCCTTCCTAAGTGGGTTGAATGACTTAACTACTGCAAATACTACATCATTGACATTGCTGTGCAAATATCTCTTATGGTGGTTTGGAGTCCTTGAGTTTTTCTCTCAGTTCTAATATTGAATCACTACTGAGTCATGCAAGTTATACCTTCTGTAGTCAAACTGACTCTTCCTCTTTCACTTTCTATACCACAACTGTCTTCTAATGCATACTGGTTTATAATTTAGCACCCACCCAATGGCACCAACCACGCAGCTGCTGTATCTAAGCAAGTATCTTATCCTATTCGCCTTTTCTGAGTGACTGTGGCTAAAGGAATTCTCTATCCTACCCATTTTGTTTGCGCACTTCTTCCTCCAGCACACAGAAGCCATGGCAATCACCATAAATGGCAAGCTTATGAAATGTCCTTAACATCTCTGTAATTCTCTCCTGCTTTTCCTGCCACCACCCTCAGAACACAAACATATAATACTATCATTCCGTGGGTGTGTCAGATGGACACATGGGAGAGTAAATGGATGTTTGGAGTAGGGAGTGAAAACTAAAGCCGTACTATGTCATTATACGGGGATAGCAGCACTCCAGGGTTATTTTAGAAGTCATTCCACTTCCTTATTTGGCCCAATAAAAACATCTTGACAATTTAGAAAAACATACAAAGAATACTTTTATTGACTAAAACATTACTCCATTGTACTCAATTAACTTTGCAATGAAGAAGCCAAGGTAATGAGAACCATTTATTATGTATTGATCCCTTTGCTATTATGCCTATGTTCACACATGTTCTTGTGTGATATGGTTTGAATGAGAAATGTCCCCCATGAGGTCTTGCATTTGAACACAGAGCCCCCAGTCGGTGACTGGGGTTATGGAAGCTTTAAAAGGTAGGGCATTGCTGGGGGAGGTATGTCACTGGTTAGCCTGCTCCTGCTCCTTGTTCTCTAGCCCTGTTTTCTGCATGATGATAACATGTGATCTCTTTGCCTCCTGGATGCCAAGTTAGTCATGACTTCCAAACCATGGAGGACTATAACACTTGGGAACTGTCGCCAAAATAAACCCTGCCTTCACTCACTTGCCTGCTGTAGGGCATTTTATGACAGCAATGAGAAAGAAATTAGTACAGTGTGTACACACATGATCACTTCTCAGGAATCTTTGTGATTGGCAGCATGTTCACAGCTCTTAAAGTTGCAAGAATGCCCTTGTTTCCATTGCCTTGAGATTTAAGGCACATAAGATGATACTGATGCAGTGGGTACCTGGTCACTCTTGTCAGCTTGGTGCTATGGGACCTCAGGCTGAACAACTGGCAGAGATTGTGATCAGAGGTCATGGAAGAGCATGGTAATCACAAGGCCTCTCCTCCAACTTTCTTTTCTCTTCATTTATTTATAGGCTTACTTTCCACTTTCTCAGAAATGCTTTTAGAATAAACATCTATCTGGCACAACACAACATTTAAACCTTCATCTTAGAGACGGGAGCACCGGCTGGAACAAAAGCTGACTTAAATACTCAGATAATTCTTCAGTTGGAAGTTTCTCTTTTACCAACCCACCAATTAAATGTGAGCAAGAAATAAATGGAAGAAGCATACAGAGATATGTAGGGCAACAGGCAAGTAAGGAAAGGGGCAGGCAATTACGGAACATTTGTATTCATCATTTGAAAGGTAGTAAAATCAGGCTGGCTGCAAAGTGACAGGTTAGGGGCTGAGCTGGTTCATACTAACAACATACTGACTATTCTAAATCATATGGAAAAAGGCATGTACTCTCATGGACTTCTGGAGCCTTCTGGAGAATCACTGATGCAGTCCCAGCATGTTGGTAAATTATAAAGAAAGCTGGTCCTATAAACAAAGAGGAAGATGGGAAATCAAGCTGAAAAAGGAGAGAGAGAAGCCCACCTCCTCTTGGTTGTGTAAGAAGAGTCTTACAGAGTTTGATTTTCCAATCTGCAGTCATGTAAAGAAAAGGAAAAGAATAAAAAGATTTTGGAGGAAGATCCTCCCACCGCATGCGCTCAACTATAAATTCAAGATGTAGTGATGATTTTTGATAAGCTATGGCACTCATTACTGAGAGCTGCAAGACGGAATTGGTAAAATTGTGACAGGGCTTTTTAGAGATTAAAAAACAAAAACAAAATGAGACAGGGAAGTTAGAAAGAAGCCAAGGAAAGAGAACAGAATGTCACTCCCTTTCCCTTAAACTCTGCTGATTTTTCGCAGAAGCACAAACAGAATGACAGCACCGCACTCTCGGAAAGGAACAAAGAGACATGACAGACCAGCTTTGCTCTTGATGAGCCATGAAATTCTATATTAAAAATGAATAAAAGTCATGATGCTAAATCCGATCCTTCGCAGCAGTGATTTGCTTCTCAGACAGGCCTTCGCATTACCAATTACCAGATTCCTGCAGGCAGGATAATGTTTGCAAAACACTCGCTTCAAGAAAAGGAAAGACAAAAATGAAGTTATGACCTTGAAAATAGTTACCTTGAAAAGACCACATCTCCAGTCATGTGTGACCAGCCCCTGGCATTATCTTTCAAAGGTCACTTGTTTTTCAGATGTTTCTGTGGTGTATAACATTGAGTATAATGAATAAGTATCACACTGCCGTGTTAATCAGGCTTCCAAAGTGTTTTCGTTGTAATGATGGCAATCCCGAATCAGCTGCTACTGGAAGGCAATGAGCAAAGAGGAGGAGGAGACTCCAAAACTAGCAGGACTTGGCACAGCATTGAAGCCATACGGATGTTCAGAGTCAGGGTTTATGGGAGAACAGAGATTATGATAACTTTGCAGTGGAAATAATTCTCATCGAGTCTATGTTTTAATCAAATGGACTAAGTGCTTTGAAAATCAAAATTATTGCCTTTATTATAGATGATACTTTATATGTGTTTTATATATGTAACAAATGGTTTAAAAAGCATCATTACTACAGAACCTTGGTTAATAAGTTGTGGAAGGGTGAGACAAGTTCAGCTGAAACTAAGCCCTTGTTCTTGCCTGTTGTCTTCTCCTCAGAGTCTTTTCCGTTGATTAATAATGATGTGCCACCATCTCAATGGGTAAACGCACTCCTCAGGGTCCTGACTTCCTTGATCATGATCTCCCTCCTTTTGCTCCTCATCGGGACCTTGGGATCTCAGTCCGGTGCTCCTATGTGGGGCTCTGTCATTTTCTCCATCCAATGCCAGGTGAAGGTTCTATGGGAGACCACTAAGTCCAGTTGGAATGGGAATGATGGAACAGGGGACCAAACCGGACTCTCTAAATGTGGCTGACGGTGGAGGAGGACTGAGAAACCAAGGACAACGGCAATGAACATGAACTCTACAGCATGGACGGGCTCACTGTGAACCTTGTCAGTTTGGTTGCTCACCTTCCTGGTCTTAGGGGGAGCTGGGAGGACCTGGACTTAACATAGTGAAGGGAACCCTGATGGCTCTTTGTCTTGGAGAGGGGTGGAGTGGGGGTATGGGTGGAAGGGAGGGGAGGGAAGGGGCAGGAGATGGAAATCTTTAATAATAATAAAAAAATAATGATGTGCCATAGAGTGTATTAAATAAATCTAAACAGGATTATAGAATTTCAGGCCAAACAAAGAAAATAGTACTCTACATTCTACTTATGTATCATTTTATTTTTTTCTAAGCAGTTTTGTAAATCTAATGTTTTTTTCCATAAAAATACTTTCGTGGCTTCTGAAACCCTCTTACACATCTTAGACCAAGGCTCCCGAGAGCGTGCCAGCGAGACTAAGGCAGGCGCTGGAGCTCAAGGAGGCCCGCAGACTCTTAGGTACATCCAGAACCTGCGAAATGGGGCTTGGATGCAGACCTTCAGCTCCACGTTTCTCAGCCTTCCGCTGCATAGAACACTCACGGATTTTAATTTTAGCTCAAAATCTGTAAACACCACTCCGTTATTCTGAGTCTAAAGCTCCCACTGTGATAGTATAGTCTGTGTGTTCATTAAGTCTTAGCCAATGCAGTTTTCTTCTGAATTTGGTTTTGTAGGATACAGTAAGTAATAGTGATGGGGATTTTAATAACTGTTGCTAAGTGTTTACATATCTAAAGCCCTTGGAAGGCATGGATACTTTACCTCTAGCATCGTACAGCCAGAGGCTCCTGCTAGGTCACAGTTTATGGTGATCATCTTTCGACTCTGCATGCTATTGCTCTGTGACCTCCCCTATGCTGATGTGCAGACTGAGAGCACCATGCCTGGATTTTGTATTGTACTGTCAACACTGGGCTACTTGTTAGGCCATGACAAGAGTCACCTCAAGAATGTTCTAGGTGTTGAACTGATGAAACTACCTTCTGTGTGTCAAAATGACCTCCTGTTTGTTCAGGACTTAGATTTGGATCTTGCTCTTCTTTCAGGAAAAATCAAACCCACATTTTCATGCTGCTTTGTCGGAAATGTCTTTCCTCTTTTCATGCTTAACACATCACTCTAAAAATCAGCCTCGCAGATCCACCGTGACCTTTCCCATGGAAAGTAAATATTCTCCTTTTTACCAACCAAAAGCTGTGGCTTTGGGCATGGACTTCCTCAAAGTGATGTATTCATTTTAGCATCTTTAACAGGCTCACCCAGACCCACCTCACTGATGTATTTTCCTGATACGAAAGGTAAAGGCCATTTGAGAATAGAAATAGCAGCTCCAAATCTAAGCTGAATTTGCTTGGAGAGTCTTGAATCATTCTGTTTAGATGACTCACTTTACAGTAAATCCTGAGTCCATGGTCAGGAAATTTGTGAGTATGAGTCAGACAGAAGAGAAGCTTAAAAAAACAGCAAGCAGCAGCCCTGGCATTCCACGTGGCAGCGCCATGAAAGCTCAGGCCCTAATAAACTGGCTTCGGAATGGTCTTTCTGGGAATATCTGCACGCTGGAGAAGGCTCATTCTTCCTGCAGATTCCACGTGCTTTCCTAAGAGAGGGCTGTGGAAGCAGGGATTGCATGTTCTTGTATTTTAATCACTATTATGGCAACACAGGGTAATATTATTGTAGCATCCAGCCAGCTGATGAAAAGAGATTAAACATGATTTCCACAGCCATACATTAAAATTCCGAATGGGCCTGTGGAGCTGTGGTGACCTCCAGTGAACCCTGGCTTCATGACTCAGAAGCAAGATGCAGCCAGGTTGGGACCAGGGTGGATTTTTGAGAAGATGCAGGCTCTGGTTTTTCTGCCTCACTGAGCTCACTGTGCAGACACTCAGAGCTCCTGGCACAGGAAGAGAAACTGGCAGAGTCTCATGCAGCACATTGCAGAAAGAATCCAAAGGAATTTATTTTAAATAAATTGGAGTGTTGCTCACAGTGATCTTAACCCCCACTGGTCACCAGAGGCCCCTTCTGGACACCTGGAAGTCTCGTCTGACCACTTACTGTGTGCCTTTCAAGGGAAATTCAGAGGATGACCTTGAAGTCTTTTGGTTCCTTGTTTCTTCCATGAGGCAGATCGTATTTTTGTAGTTTGAGTTCAAGTCTGCCAATTTGCATTAGCATATCATCTGTCTGGTTACCAAGAAAAGTTCCTGAAGAAGAAGAAGAAGAAGAAAAAAAATGGAGCATGTTCATGGCCATTCGGCTTGCATCAGGAGCATGAATCAGCAGTCTGAAGATGGCAAGGCTGAGGTTGAGGCATGCTAGGGATCAGACACAGCTTGTAGGAGAGCTCTGGGCTGCCCTCTGGAGCATGTTTGACAATGCCCTGGGTACAAGCATCCACCCTCCACTAAGGAAAGGGCAGGAAGCCCTAAGACATAAGAATTTCCTAATGCCCACAGATCTACATTTCCTGACTTCTTCATCAACCAATTGTAAAAACAAAAGGAACAGTTGACAGCAGTATACATGAATCTTTGCATTTCAAAGAACTAGAAAGCTATGTTAAAAATAAGTAAAAATAGAATTTACTGTGGTTTACTTTAAACGTTTTATATCATTGGCCGAGAAAGACAATACTAATGAAAAGCTGGTTTGTACTTGCATGAAGAATGTGTGAGAGTAACAAAATAGTTGTCACCTGCTGTCATTTTTGAGTCTGCTTTGCATATTCCTATATTTCCCATTCCTCTGGGCAATGCCCCTGCCTCACAATAAACACTCTGGCAATGATTAGCAAATGTAACCTCTTTCCAAATGAGTACTCTCAAAACACAGCTCACAACTTACCAAGTGAGGAAACTGAGGCACAGACAAGTCAAGCACCTTCTTCCTAGTGACTTGCCAGTAGACTTTGTGATCGGGGAGTCATAAACCTGAAGAAAGCTTCATTTCTAAGCTGCTGCCTAAGGAGTCAGTCAAGGCTGGCTAAGCGTAGCTGCACTGATCAGAGTCCACAGCAATACAGCTCGGGTAGAGAAGGAATGAGAAGATGTCATCAGAGCCACCAAGACTCAGGACACCTAGACACTCACAAAATGGCACCTGCAGAAGGAGCAAGGCAGCGCTTGAGCAAAAAACTATGCCTTCTCCCTCTTCCCTTGCCATTCTCACCCTAAGGTTTTTGTGGCTTCCCCTGGTGATTCTCTAACATCCAAACCTTCATGGTAGTGAGATGATTTGGAACGCTCTACTCAAAGTCAGAATGCTGTTTTTTTTTGTTTTTTGTTTTTTGTTTTTTTTTTTTTTTGATATCCAATTGATTTCTCAGACGCAGTTTGTAGGGACTTATTTTTATCTGGAGCCCTCACTTGTTGTGGAGGTTTGCTTTTCTTTTCATATCAAAGAGCTATATTTTAATTCTCAGAATGAACAGAAACTACCACTAAGTACCATTGTGTACTGAATTCTGCATTCAGTATATTTCCTCTGAACTTAGAAAAGATACTTACTTTCTGTAGACTTCAAAAGAATGTATCAGCATATCTTCTCCTCACAGACAGTCTCCCTGTAATACCAGACTCTTACACAAGAAAGGAGAAATAAAACACTGTGAAGCTAAGCCATATGTGCCCGAATCTTGACTTTCCCCAGTAAAGCAACTTGATAAAATTTGACTATAAATTACCGAAAATTTTTTTAAAGACAGGAAAAAACATGTCATTTGAAGGGAGAAAAACATGTCCATCATAGACATGGGGCTGTTTGTTTAATGGCTTATGGGGCTATAGAGAGGGCTCATACAGAGATGTGCAGTCAAATGTACTTGCTGCTCTCCTGAGTTTAGTACCTAGTATACACATCCAGTTGCTCACAACTGCCCGGAACCGCAGCATAGGAAAATCTGAAACCTTCTTTCTGCACCCATAGGCACCTGCTCTAGTGTTCACAAACTCACAGGCAGACACAAATACAAACATGCCCTCAAAAGTAGAGAAGCAAAGTGTTTTTTAATGACCCCCCAAAATATATATTAAAGCAAAGATATTTTAGCTGCCTATTTATAAATTGCCCACCTAAATTTAATACTCACTGTAACTGCATTTTCTCAAACTCAATTTGCAATTTCAGAAATGAGGTACAAAAAGAAAGGTTCTCTCATCATCAATGATAGAGATTTGGAAAGTAACAATTATGGCGCCGCACCATTCCACAAAAACTCACTGTAAGGACACAGATGATCTTAGCCGGATGTATCGGCAAGAGCAGAACTGAGAAATTGGACTGCGCTGTGGCCTCTCATATAGTAGACCTTTCATGTGTCAGAACACTCAAGCCAGGAGACTATGGAGACCGTTGAGAGTTTACAGTAAGCTTTCAGTGATTCTGGCTAGAACTAGAACAAAGTTATTTGACTTAATGGAATGATTATGTCTGTACACTGGGACATTTGCTGTCTTCATCTATAAACTAAAACCATTACTGAAAAGTCAACCAAGCAAGACAGGACCACCATCATGACTACAAAAGTCTGAAATAAACATGACAGCTTTGCAGATGTAGATGTGATTTTTAAGAGGTCATTGTTGTGCTCTGATGTAATTACTGTACTGTTTAAATAGGAAAGAATTCTCAATATGAAGACTGAGCGAAACATTACATGGGCATATATGATTTTTATGAGCATGTATCAAATACAGTAGGAATAGATGAGTCTGGCACAGAGGCAAAGGACTTGGAAGCAATGTCTTCTGGAGAAACCTGGCAGGCGCTCTCAAGCCAACCACATAGAATTCCATGTCTGTCTTTGCCTTCATTCTTTAAATAATTGAGGAAATACAGTTGGGTGTGTGCATGTGCGCATGTGTGTGTGTGTGTCTGTGTGAGAGAGGGGGGAGAGAGAGAGTTAATTATTCTTTGCTTTTATATTTTCAATGGAAGCAAAGCTAATAGAGGACAAGAAAGAAAATGTAATAAGTCATTTAGGAAGAAGTTGGAGGCACTAGAAATAAACTCTGTGGGGAGAATATAATACTGAAATTAAGGAAGAAGGTAAATTTTGTTGCCAGGGAAATAAGGAACAAATCAATATGAAGTAAAGTAGGTGCCAAATCAAAGGAAAGAGGAGAGACAGAAGCATCTTTTGGACTTGTCAAAACAACTCGTGATTGTACCGTCTGTGCCAAGGTCTTCAGAGTCAGTACATTTATTTGTATTTGCTCACCAGACCACTGTGACTACTCAGTATCAATGTTCATCTCTCCCAGAAGACAAACATTGCTGACCTGATGTTCTGGATTCTGCATCAGCTGCCACACTTGGTAACTTAAATGCTTTCCTTGGAGCCCTAGCACAAGTAACTCCAGGCTCACGGTAGAGTCCTTTATTACACAATATTTTCATTGTTGTTTAGTGTATTTAAAGCTGGGCAATTGCTTGTGTTCAATATAGTGATACACACCAGTAATCTCAATACAGGAGGCTAAAGCTGGAGAATTGTGAATTCCATGACTGCTTAGACTATACTGGGGGAGCAGAAGTGGGGGGAGAAAGAAGGGAAAGAGGGTATAATGGAGGTACAGGGCATGGGAAGGAAAGGGAAGGAAGGGAAAGGAAGAAAAGAAAGAGAGAGAGAGAGAGGGAGGGAGGGAGGGAGGGAGGAAGGAAGGAAGGAAGGAAAGAAGGAAGGAAGGAAGGAAGGAAGGAAGGAAGGAAGGAAGGAAGGAAGGAAGGAAGGAAAGAAAGAAGGAAAAAGGGAAAGAAAAGGAAAGGAAGGGTTACTTGCACACTAACCTCCTATAGGGTCCAGAATCTATCCACCCATGACTCCCATAATTAATAAATAGTGTCATGCAGAAATTTCTGAAAGTGTAAGGTGACATTCAACTGCCTCCTCCACAAGATCATTGCATACTATGACACCAAATATCACTACAATTTAGAAATTCTGCCTTTGGAATTTCTACTTCTATCATTCCATGAAAGACAAACATCTAACATTCTTGAGAATACAGAACCTTAGCCACAGATGTTAAGTAAGTACATTTTTCAGACGAGAGAACTGGTTGCTCCTTGGTCAAGGTCACACATTACTTACAAAGAGGCAGAATAAAATTTGCATTTACTGACTCCCAGAATTCCTTTCTTCCTCATAGTACTGCCTTCTCCAAAAATTAAAACACTACAGTTGAGACAGTCTCGTTTTAAGAAGCCTGCCACTTCTTTGCTTTATCAGTTCAAACTTGGTTAAACATTTATTTTTAAAGTAGTGGCTTTGGGATTTTTGTCAAATACTGGGAAACATCATGCTCAAAGACACAGTGTACAGCATTCCTAATGTCAACTGTACTTGCTGCCAGAAGAATCAAGAGTTGAAAACTGCACACAAGAGCTGGCCTGGGAACATATCTCCAACCTGTCTTCCTCGAGAAGTCTACTGAAGATAAGCAGATGCTGTCCTTCTAGACCAATGTTAAGTAGTCAAGGTTCTTTGTCGTCACACTGCCTGTGACTTAGCAGTTCTGCACCAAAGAGTTTTCTAAACGCCCATAAAGGACTCTGTAAGTACAGGAAAAATAAGCTAAAATAATCATAGTCTAGGTGTCCAGGAGAACGCCATCTTGGCAGAAATGATATCATCAAGAATAATAAAAAAAAAGCCATTCCTAAAATTATCATCGGTATTACTAGGTTTTATTATAGATTGTCTTAAGATGAGTTAATACTTATGTCCTTTGATTTTTAATATTTTGGGGGTGGGGTTTGAGATAGGGTTTCTCCATGTAACATTTCTGGCTGTGCTAGAACTCACTATGTAGACTCGGTTGGCCTTGAACTCACAGAGATCCTCCTGCTTCTGCTAGGATTAAAGTGCTAGGATTAAAGGCATGCACCACCACCATCACATATCCTAATGTGTGTTAATGCGTATGTCCTTTTGCATATAGGATAAATTAACTTTTGATTAACCAAACTAACTTGTAAAAAAGAGGATTTTATAAATATGCTTGACCTCCCAAAACAAGTGGCTAGGAGAATAATAAATTTAGCACTAATATTTTCAAAGCTAATAAAGCAGTTATAGAATTATTCCATGTTTATATAATACATTTTGTTTAGTTCTATTTTTTGCAAGAGTCTCCAGCTCCTAAGACCTAGGACCCTCCAATAAAATGATACAGTTTGCAAGACACGTCTTTGTTGTTATTATCCTCAGCTTACTTCTTCTAAACTACAGATATGTAGCTGATAAAGATACAGGTGAGGCTCTCTGTGTAGCTGTGGTTGGTTTTAGATATATTTCAAAGATGGTGACAGAATAGCAGTTTTTCCTGGTAGCTTCAACAGCTGAACACTCCTGCAAAACTAGAGTTTTTCGTCAAGCGAGAATAGATATCTGTTTTTTCACCAAATGATAGCTGATTTTTTTTTTTCGTTGCCTGGTGACATCTAACACTCCTAACTACCTCACTGGCCCCAAAAGAAACTCCAGTGTCCAAAATATCAGGACAGACTAAGGCAATAGGACACATATTCCACGGTATCCACTGATCCAAACACCACTGAGTTACACTGCCACCAACAGTGAAATTAAAAGCTGTCCATTCTCCAAATGTGATAGAATGAACTCTTCTTTCTCATGGACCTAAGAGTTTCCACCAAAAAAATAAAAAATAAAAATCATTCCACGCTCCCCTTTCAAACAGACACTTTAGAACTTTCTTGAGAGACATGGGCAACTTCAGCATTCCCCTTTTTCACTATGGATCCTTCCCTAGGAAGAAGAAGAATGCTAATGTTAATGTTTGCTCATGTCTCATCTATTTGCTTTGGGCCTTAATCTCTGAATATAAGGCCAGCTGTCTAGCAAGGTGAAGGATCTGTTCAATTTGTGTTTACTGACCTAGAACATGAGTGCTGATGGAAACCAATATACAAGGAAATTTTATTGATATCTACAGTGAAAATAAATTAGCTGCTTGGACAGAAAGTTGAATATGCCATCTACTTTGAGGAATCAAAAGTATCCTATTTCACCTTGTACAATGTCAAAGCCAGGCCATCCGTGAGTTGTTCAAAAGAAGGTGTCAGCTGATGAAATACAGTACACATGTACATACTGAAGGAGAAGTAGACATTTCTCTAATCTGGGTTTTCCATTGCATTTATTGCCTCATTTAAAAAAATACTTCATTTAGGTTTCATTTCATTCATATTCCAGAAGAAGATCCCTCTCCGCAAAGTTGTGAAAACAACCAAGGTTAGTAACCAACAGTTGGTCTTAGAAAGTCCTGTTTGGTCTTAACAGAGAGGAGACCAACACGTGTCTGGGTATTCAATTCTACTATCATGTTGTCCCTCAAGGAATGTTTAGAAGTTGAAACAGGACTTCATAATATAATTTAAATTGCTTAAATATTCTGGAATGGGGTAAAGAAAATTCCAGGAGAAAGTATAACCTGAGACACCCATGGCTGAAATAAAAGGGTGCAGGGTGAAGGGGGTGTGAGACAGCAGTTCTGGGCATGTATTATCATTTCATTCACCGAGCTACAGAAGAACAACATAGGCCCAGGAAAATGATGATTACTATGCAAATATAACTTGAACTCAATCTCTGTTCCTCTAAGTGTGTGGCTGCCCTTAAGCGTGGACTGTGTAGAAACTCTGGGAGTCACCACCAACCAGTCTAATTAGTGATTAGTAACAGAGGCAAACCTCTGAGGGAGTCTTCTGTGGGACTCGGGATCACTCAAAGCTATGCCATCTCTCAGAAAGGTATAAACTGAAATAATATAAGGATCATTCTATCACTAGTGTTCATTAAACTCTTATTTAATGGTGACCATATTAAGTGTATTATTAAACATGCAATCAAAGCTCTGTTTTGGGTTTCGTACACTATCCTATTTGTTTCTCACGGCAGCACTGTATGAAATAGATACAATTATTTCTCTCATTTTAATAATTAAGCACACATATTCTCAAAGAGTACAAATGACTTTCTGAACTTTGCATAGGGACATGGCATGTGAGATGACAACACCATTTCTCTTCTTGGTCAACCCAAGCCTGACAATCTCGCAAAATGGTGCAAGAGTCTGTGCACATGTGGTTAGATAACTTCTGGGAAACTAAATGTGAACATTTCTTGGCTTGCACAGGGCAGAAACATGTTTACTTTTATTTCCTGAGGTATAAACTGTTGGCAAAAACTGAACCCTGGAGAAGAGACACCCTTGATTTAAAACAAACAAACAAACAAACAACCATCACCTAACCTGCATGGAATATTCAGTTTTCTTGCAGCTAACTAAGAGGGCCTTAGAGATATGGGCAGATTGGCTACAGCTGAGTCTTCACAGAAAAATGTCCTTACCTCTGGCCTATTGAAAGTTGAATATATTATTGCCTGGTAGGATCAAAGGATGGAAACTGGGGCTCATGGTTTCCTGGGAGCTTTCACCCCCGTGATTACAGCATGATGCCAATCAGGCCTTCATTTGGGATTGACAGGAATTGATGTGGATTTGTTCAAACAATTTTCCTGTAACGCCAGCCAAGTAGATAAAAAATGCAAATGCCAGCAATGGAAGCCTGGGACCCATGCTGTTACTCAGATAATAAGGATGTGCTTATCCCTGATTATATCCGGGCAAACACTAAAGTCCATGAGTCTGAGAAGCAAAGGAAGTCAATTGAAAATTACCAAAGGATTGAGTTTGCCTGAAGGTTTCTAACAGCAAATATCATCCCAAATAAAAAGAGAAGAAACAGCCAAATACATTTTGCCATTGGAGTTCTTGGGTGTTGAGACTCTGTAATATACTGTTAATGTGATTAAAATGGAAGCATTCAGATGTAAACAGTTGTTAGAAAAAATTAGGGACATCAAAATTGGCAGTGTTTGGGCTTTGGAGAACTCTGTTCTGTCAGCCTTCCCTGGAATGTAACCACTCCAATATTAAGCTATTGTTTTTCACGATGTGAAATTTGGCAGAGAACAAAATCAACAGAGTCACAGATTCAGAATTAAATCCCCTGAATCTCAGCAAAGGGCTGGTGCCTACGAATACCTTCCTTAGAAGACCTGAAATAAAACAGATATTAATCAGGTAAGTCATAATAGTAAATATGCATATTTCATTTCTGTATTCTTTGCATGTTTTGCATTCATGTCTGGATGCAAATACACATTTATGGGTGTATATGAGTACCAACTGTAACATTAAAGGTGTTTGTACTTGTTGATGGAATATTAGCTGCTGTTTATTTTTAGAAATCAGTAAGAAAGTGTTAAAAGTCAGCCAAATGCATCAGAAATACATCTCCTGATTTGCTTTCAGATCTTACGTGCATGTAATAGTGTTGTCCGTGTATGCACGCACCCCTCTGACTTACCCAATTTATTCACACACATGTACCTGTTCATCATGAAATTTTGAGTGCTTGGGGATCAAGGAGAAAGGTCCTCATTAGAGTGAGGCTAGCTTTTTGGTTTGTTTTGTTTTTTCAAGACTGTGGGGTTTTTTTGTAGGTTTGTAGCCTGTCCTGGAATGAGTTCTTGTAGACCAGGCTGGACTTGAACTCACAGAGATAGACCGATCAAGTCTCAATCAGTCTTAGTATTGTCTACTTCATTAGATTTAGAAAATCAGTGTCATTCTTCCCTCCAGCCCACTCTTCTGGGTGTGTCTGTGGGCGTACTTCCATAAGAATAAACTAAGGGTGAGAGCCCACCCAAAACAGGCAAGTAGGTAGCACCATGCATTGGGCTGGAGGCTGGATAGAATAAAGAAGAAAAACAAAACGCACTCACTCTCTCCTATTTCTTTTCTAAAATGAGGGATAGAAACAACCATTGACTGAAATCTTTGAAGCCATGAGCCAAAATAAAACCTTTTTAAAGTTGTTTATTTCATGTATTTTTACCACATCTAAGAACAGTATTAATACCCCAGGTTAGTTCAAAGTAAATCTTTGGAGAACGCTAATTGGATGCTTCCTCATGACAGTAATTGTGCCTCACACTTCTGCTCTTTGCTCCTTGGCTTGACTTCACATTCTCAGACTTCGTAAATTCAGATAGAATGTTCTGAAAATGTGGAAACTGTTTTGTTGGCCTATAAATTGATAAGAAGTTTTAGATAGGCTATTTCCCAGATAACATCTTTCCCTCAACACACACAAACACATACACACACTCACTCACTCACATCTGGACATGCATGTACACTAGTCTAAAACAGTATTCAGAATTTTATCGGTGTTTCTTTATGTGTGTGTCCACCAAACTAAAAATAGCATTCACACTTTTAGTATGTTTTAAAGATTTCCCCACAGATTATCCAAACAGTAGCTCTGAAAGGAATACATCAAAGGCCACATTCAAATTGTCTTTTGAATGATGCCCTTGCCAGCCATGAAAACAAACTCTTTCCTATGTGCCCAGGGGCAATACTAAAAAAGACTCAGGCACTGGCCTTAATGAAAATCCAGTCATAGGACTAGAAGCAATTTAATATACTGTGTCTTTCCTCTGAGGTCATGACTATATCTCAAGAAGGTCCTAGCAAACAATACTCGGGAGTGAAAAGGACCATGTGTAAAATATCTCCGGGGGATAGCTCTTTGCATTACAACATTCTTGTACAGAGAAGAAAATGAAGACTTCATCCCTGTGACATATCAGTCATAAGCCATGTCCCTGGTCAGCTAGAGAGCAGAGTGAACTAACTATAGGTCGGATTCTAGCCAGCCGGGACCCTGATTCTGTCTAGTTTCTGACCTTGGCCAAATCGTTACATCTTTGATTCAGGATTCTTATTTGTAAAATTAGCATGAACACATCAATTTTGAAATCGTTCTGACTGAAGACAACCAAAGCAAATGACTTCGAGATGTCAGGATGATTTGAAAGCAAACTTCCCTAAAAACATGACTCAAGAAGTCAGGGGTGCACACAGAAGAACACTGCTACATGCACCCCGAGAACGACAGCTTCCTAAAGGAACAGCAGCCAGGCAAGGAGGGAGAAGGGTCTCACACAGAGGCAAGAGTGATGGATGGAAAAGCAAGCTGTACGGAAGTGCCCTTTCCTCCTCTGACTCCCAAGTGCCCACTTGGGTTGAAATGCCCATATGGCCAGTTTGAGATGAGTATCTAGGCTAATGTGTGTTGTGGTTGTCAATGTGGAGAAACTCCCAATTCTTCCTCTAGATTATTTGATGCATCTGTCTATAGACTCTGCCTGCTTGATCCTTTCCCCTTTTAGTGTTAATGTAATGAAAATGATGACTTCAAAATGATCCAAAACCCTAGTTGATTCTCCAGCTGGCTGTAATTGTGAGTCTCTGACCTCAAAATCCATACTAGAGTCTGTTGCCGCTAGAGCACTCTAACAAGGGCACAGGGCTGGGATATGAACAGGGGGAGAACTTCAGGTGAAAGTATTAATTCAGATTAAACCTCACCAATGGAGAAAGCTACTCTCTGGTCTCAGGTGCTGACAAGAGCAAGATTCCTTTTGTAAATCAAGGATTAAACATTGATGATCTTTAGAAAACATGAGCAGGTTTCTAAATTGCTAATCTATTCAATGTCCCCAAGATATGTAGTGTTTCTGAAATAGTTCATGGCATTCCACTCCCATTTATTTTTCGTTTAGGTCATGTGCCTCATCCTTGCCTAACACAAGTACATTTCTAGGCACAAAATCAATGTGGTAATTTCTGCGTTTTAGCATATTTGAATAGGTATATGTGCACATAAGTGAATTTGTATATGCATATGCAGATAATTGCCTTGATAATCCATGAACGCCCTGAAATGGTGGGAGGACGATGAGTGCCATCTCGTGGAGAGCTCGACCATTACATTCTTTTTCAAATTGCCTCTACTTAAAGCATTTCTTTACAATTCCAAACCACTATTCTTTGGCGTAAATATTTTCTTCTTCTCTTTTCGGGTTGCTTGCATAAACAATAAAGGTCTTCTGAGTAAACATCACATGGTCCGATGTGTCATGATTCATCTGAGGAAATGGAATGTGTATGGCTATAGAGGTTGACATGAGTCAGCAGAAAGCAAATTCACTGCTGACCAACTCAATCAAAAATTTTAAAGTAGTGACCATGCATAATAAACAGACTCCAGGACTTAGGTATGTCTCGTGACCACTGTATAGTCCCATCATATTGTTCATACTCTGATTGTTCATGCACAAGAGTTCCTATGATTTATATTTTTTCCCTATGTCTCAATGAACTGGCATCAAAATCTATTAGCTTATCTGTAACTGTAGCCTGGAAGTAATATCAACACACTATTGAACCAGTCACTTAAGATATATATGTAGATACAAGTTTGCCCATAATATGTTGTAGGTAGATATTGTAGAGTAACATATTAGTGTTACTATGGTCAAGCTTCCAAATTCGTATTAAAGGCGCTGGTGAAAATCCACCAGAAAAACAGACTTCTATTAAATATTATAGGAGTATAGCTAGCTGGTAGGAATTCATGACTTTACACATTTTGATACCTATTGCATAAACAGGAGTGGGTAAAGATAGCCCTCTTAGAGCCATGACAATAAGTGGCAAAGACATGAATATTAATAGGAGTTTACATGTATGCTTCTATCCACTCAGTCACAAAAATGAAAGCTGACTTTGTGTACAGTACTGCACTCGTGTTACCTCACAGAATCCACCAGGCAAGAATAGGCAAGGATCCTTGCTCTCAGGGGACTCGTGTTCTAGTAGAATAATATGGGAAAGAGGTAAGTAAAATACACTGTATTTTTTTTTTTATAATATCCAAAGAACTATGATCCTTAAGAAACTGAAGGGAACCATGGAGAGAAAAGAACAAAAACGGATGAGAGCCAAGAAAGAACAAGGAACTCAACCTCTACTGCTGTGCTGTACGCAGAGCGTGAAGTGAGTGAGGGGGCTGTCGTGGAGCCAGCGGCACTTTAATTGTGAGTAACCGAGAAGGCGAAAGAATTGCTTCCAAAGTTGAATGTCCCTAACTGGAGTGAATAAAGGGAGGGGCAGTGCTGGGGTTCAGCAGCCTCCTTAGTGTCTGCCCGCTTTCTCCAGGGCTGTCTGACTCAGCTGTGGTGAATTTTCTGCTTGTTCTTTCCCAGAGGCAAATCACACAGAGCTGTGTTCAGCCTTGGCGGGGGAGGGGGAGGTCTTTTGTTTGTTTGGTAGCTTGGTTGGTTGGTTGGTTGGCTGGCTTTGGTTTGGTTCCGTTTGGTTTGTTTTTTCCTGTGCATTGTATATCTCTTCCTCCACAGTTTTCACGAATCCCGTCACAACCTTTGTGAATTGCTGAAGCTCTTCCTCATTTCCTCTTTCAGGATCAGAATCTAAGTTTTCATACTCCAACTTTGCTCTTCTTCTCTGGGTCACAAGGAGGCAGCTTTGTGTATCCCATCCTACCTGGAAGTCTACGATTATTTTTACTCCAAATGGGATCCATTGGGTCACTTAGTATGTTACTGGTATGAGGTAATTTTTAGAATCTGCACTTTTTCCCAGGTTATGGTTTTACTAGGACCTTGTCACAGTCAGCTTCAGTTGTCAGCTTGACACCCTGGGAAGAGGGAACCACAATTGAGAAGCTGCCTCCATTGAATTGGCCTGTGTGCATGCTTGTGGGGTGAATTACTAACTAATGTAGGCGGGTCCAACCCACTGTGAGACATGCCATGTGTCGGCAGGTAGACTTAAAATGAAGATAGATGACTGGCCAAACCAGAAAACACTTTCCATCATGGTCTTAGCTTCAGTTCCTCCCTCTAGGTTCCTGCGTTGAGCTTCTGGTGTGGTTTCCCTTGTTAATGAAGACTAACCTGTAAGACAAAATACACTTTTCATCCCCTAAGTTGTGTGTGGTCAGTGTCTTATCACAGCAACAAGTGCTGTTCAAGGCTCAAAAGGTTGTCTCCGACAGGTATCCTTTTATCTGGATCCCAGCGTTGTTCTGGCTTAGATAGTGCCCACTTACTTACCAATTTATTTCAGACCATCCCACTAAATACCTTTTCCTCACAAATTCCTTTAAAACGAGTTATTATTCACCCTTAAAATGTATTACATATAATTTTACTTTTAAAGAGTTATGTATTTTTATTTTATAGGTATGGTTGGTTTTCCTTCATGTGTGTATGTGGATCATGTGTATGTATCACCTACAGAGGCCAGAAGAGAGAATCAGATCGCCTAAAATTGGAGTTATAGATGGTTGCTAGCTGCCAGGTTGGTGCTGAAATTCAGACCCAAGTCCTTTGGAAGGTCAGTCAGTGCTCTTAACTATTGAACCATCTCTCCAAACCCTATCTTAAATTTTATTGGCATAGATCTAAGAGTCAATAGTGTATTTTTAGCAACAGAAAGTCATTTTCTTAGTACCAATATAACCCTCCTGCCTTTCAGGATGTTTTTGAGTCTTGATGAAGGCAACAGTACACTGAACCAAAGTAGGCATTGATAAAATGACTGAAATTAAACAAGAACACGATTTATTCTGTTATTCTATTATTTTAATGCTGCTCTAAGCTTTCCAAAATAAAAAGAAAAATCCATCTTCATTCTTATCCTCTCATCTCATAACACTATAGCATTATTCTTGCTGAAATAAAAAATGCATTATTTCAAAAACATTCTAAATCTTTCAAATTGGAACCGAGCACTTCAATGTTAAGATATGCACCCCCATTTAGAGCACTTTGCTCACTCTTATTCTTTGCCAGTTGATCAGCTGAGGGTCTCTGTGTTAATTACCATCTATCTCCAGGAGAAGCTTCCCGAATGAGAGTTGAGAAGTGCTTGAACTAAGGTTACACAGTAAATCACTGGAAGTTGTTTGACTATTCCACTTAGCAGAATCAGAGTACTGAGTTTTTCCCTACAACTTATGAGCTGTCTAGCCATAGATACTTGGCCCCTTTAACGGCCCCAACCAGAGGGTGCTGGAAGCCCTGTTATTTAGCCAGAGGTGTTTATAAACAATGTAATCTGGGTGCAACAGGGCAGATGGACATAGGAACTCACAATAGTTGTGACAGCATTCCCAAGACTTACACAAACTCCAGCATCACAAAGGAAAGGTAGACACAGACTCTCACCACTAGCAGGGGAACTACTATATTTAGCTAGCTACTGGAAGAGAGAGAGTCTGCTTTCTTTAATGATGTAACCCACACCCCATGGAAGGTTATTCACGTACCACCTCCAAGACAAGCTGGGTGGCACAAACTGGACTCAATGGGAAAGAGAGGAGAAAAAAAGAGGAAATCACAAAGTTTAGTGAGAAGGCATAGGAGGCAGGAGAGGGCAGTTATGGGAGAAGTTGAGGAAGGGGTTTGAATAGGTTAAAAATACATTATTTGATTTTCTCAGAGGATTGACAAAGCTATTGTTTAAAAAATTAAGGAAAATAACTACATTGTGACTCTTTCCCAGTAGTATGTGGAACACTATCTCAGTATGTGCAAAACTTGAGATGCAACACCTAGTACCTTGAAATAATCAACAGAACAATAGAAAATTTAAGCATTGCCAAGATCTCCATTGTCTTTGCTTCCCAATGTGGTCACGACTTTATTGCATATATCAGTATTTTCTTGGAAAAAAAAAAAACAAGTCTTCCAAATAAGACAGCAGATTGTGACAGATTGTGAGTTGTCCCTATGTGGCACAGTAAAAGAGAAGAATTGGGATATGAAAGAATCCGCTCCATCCTAAAGACAGAGAAGAGAAAGGAGAGTGATGGAAAAGATGATAGACACAAAAAAGATTTCAGCCAAAGGAGCTAGACCCATGCAGCCCCGGTTATGTAGACAGGGCAGAGAAAAGAAACCTCATTCAAAGTGGAAGCTAGGTGGCCCTGGTGAAGGTAGACACAGTGTCCTACCTATAGAACAAGCTCATGCTTCTTTAAGTCTCCAATCCTGGTTTGGGTTTAGATGTGATTATGGTGCCTTAGAGATCTGTAATCAAGTACCAGTTCAAGATAAAGCCTGTTCTTTAAAACTGAGTTATCTTGGGGCCCTGAGAACAGGAAGCCATCACTCCTGCCATAGCTTTATGTGAAAGACAGAACAACAGGAACCCATTTTAGAGGGACAGAGCTGACAAACCCAAAAGTGCAGAGGACAGGAGGATCAATTCAGGTGTTGAAGTATATAAAGGAAGAGAGTCCCACCCTTGATGGCTAAGGAGCTGACACCCTCCTCTAAGTGGACTTTTGGAGTTTGACAACACTTAAGCCTGAGATTGATTATATAGGTTCAACATACCTCTAGAACTCCTTCTCACTGTCGTAGATGCTGAGACATTTAAGGCTTCACAGAGATATCCATAGCTGCATTCATTCAACACAATACTTGGTCAAAATCTCCAAAGTACAAATCAAATAGATAATGTGGGATTTATTTAGGAAAAAAATGTTAATTCACTTACAAATGCAGACTCATCAGAATAACGTCATAAATCTTAGTAGAAATCATAAATCTCAGGAGCATGTGTAACAACGTAAATCAAGGCCTGAAGTAAATAACTGTAAATTATGATTAATTTAATCACAAATTAATGTAATCACAAAAATTACCTTGTAGAATTATTGGCAGAGCAGTAAGACACTTGAAGACATGCACAGACTAGTCAGTGGTTACCAAGCCAAAACTAAAACAGAGGCTTAAAGAAATCCAACATATAGAGGAGGGAAAATTGTCAACCAAGAGGCACAGCAGAATAAAATTCATTCAAGGAAAAATGAACAAAGAAGACCATGAAATAATCCATAATATCTAACAAACTCCTAATACAAACAGTAGGGAAATAGTGACAACAAAAATAATTTAAACAATTATAAACACAACTAATAATAGTACAGGCATCAGAAAAAAAATCTGTAAATAATAGTCCCAAATGTAAACAATCATAAGCATCAAATTTAAAAAAAGTACAGCATTGGGCCTGGGAAGATGGCTCAAAGAGTAGGGGGTTGGATGCCTAAGGACCTGAGTTTTGATGCCCAGAATCTACATAAAAGCTTGGTGTGGTATTGCGTGTCTGTAACACCCAGCACTGGGCATCGGGATGCCAGAGATAGAATAATTCTGGTGATTTACTTGCTAGTCAGTCTGGCATAAATATTGAGCTGCAAGTTGATTTAGTAAGAGACCCTTTCTTCCAAAAGCAAAGTGAAAGGCATAGAAAAAGATATCATCACATATGCACACACGAAACAGTGTACTCATGTACACACACACACACACACACACACACCAACAACACAAACACACAACGAAGAAAGAACCATGTAGAGTGGCTGGTTGGATTTAAAAATAGTATGCAACTGCCTAACATCTCTAAGGAAACTATCTCATAGGTAAAGACACTAACAGAGTGGAAAGATAGCTGTCAGTTAAACAAGAAATGATAGCTTAAAAAAAAGAAAGAAAAGAAGCTACTCTGATACCTGTCTAGGTAGACCTCAAGGCAGAAGTACTCGGGAAAGATTAAAACGGTCGTGAAATGAGCAGGCAAGATGGATTAGCATGTAACATTCGACACAACCCTAATAAAATAACCTGAGTTTGGTTCCTAAAACCCTTCTTGGGAGGAGGAAATCAATTCCCCAAAATTGGCACATGGCACACATGTGTCCACACTCACACATCTGATAATAATAAAATATTTAAAGTGGCCACTACACATGAATGGAACAAACCATCGGGAAGATACAATAACTATAAGTATATAAATATACCTGCTGAGACTCCCAGCCGCAAAACGCAAACACTGATGGGCATAAAAGGAAAGATGCTGAAACAATGACAATGAGCTACTTCCAACCCTGCTCAGATCTCTTTAACAAATGCTATCAGGGTATTCCAGTCAACAGATATGGGGTGTGCATTCTTCTCTCCAGCTCATAGAACTTTTTCTTGGGGGCCAGAGGTGTCAGATCTCCATGGAGCTGGAATTAAAAGAGTTGTAAGCTTGACATGGGTGCTGGGAATGCAATCCAGGTCCTCTGCTAAAGTAGAATGTACTCTAACCACTGAGCATTCTTTCCAGCTCAACTTCTTTCACGTAAAGCTCATTGTAAGTCATAAAGGAAGCTGAAGAAATAGAAAAAAAAACTGAAATAACTTCTTTTGTCTTTTCTGGGTTTGCCCAAACTGGGTATCAATAGAAAGACAACAGGAAAAGACATGCTGAGTGAACATTGTATGTAGACGACAGAACAGATAACTGAAGAAGTCAGAAAAGAATTTTTAAAGTTTTTAGAATTAAATGGAAAGAGAGTTTTTCTCTGAAGGAGTCAGTATCCACTTAGTATCGACTGCCCTTTTCCCAAATACCTTCCTTTCTATTAACTTTCGTGATTAAATCTATATTTAAAAAAATCATTCTTCTTAATAAGCTCTGACAGTTTCATAAGAACATGCATGTATAACTTGCCAGACTTTTTGGTATGCAGAGTATGCAGTTATCCAAGGGAAAGTCGTGACTTATGAGTGCTTACATTAAAAGTCAGAGATATTTTAAATAGCTTAATGAGGCAACAGAAACACAAAGCCAGCAAGTGGCAAGAAACAAAGATTAGAGCAAAAATTAATGAGCCAAGGCTCAAAATGACAATATGTAAAATTAATCAAACCAAGAATTGGTTTTTTGAGAAGATAGCAAGATTAAAAAAAAAGAAAATTTGAAGAAAAAAACTGATCAGATTGGAGATGGTATTCAGCCTCTTGGTAAGGACTCAACTTTCCCCTGGGCCCTTTTTTGGCCCTTTTTTCTGTCCCATAACCATTTTTTTGTGATTTTCAAAGACTTGCAGAACATCTCACTGCCAGAAACCCCAGAGCCATCACACTTGACTATGAACCAGTGCTGACAACAGGTAATTGTTTTTCTCATTGATTTTTGTGTGCTTTCTTGCTCTGATGCTTTTTGAGGTTGTTGGGGGGTGGTATTCTTGAGGGAAAGAGAAAGAGAGAGAGCATAAGTTTGGATGGGTAGGGAGATGGGGAAGATATGAGAGGAATTAAGGAAGGGGAAATAATGTATTCAAAATGCATTATGTGAAAATGTTCTTAACATGAAGAAATCAGTGTGGTACAGACCTGAAAGCTTTATCCTTATTGGCTACTGTTCATATTACTAGAAGATGCTGTGTACACTACCAGAGTTGAAAAGTAATATTAATCTTACCCAGCTGTGAATCCTGTAAACTATAATGACTAGCTTGGCAAGACATGCCCACTGATGCAATGGTGGCATGGTTGCCAAGGTAGTAAACAACTTTCTGCTTAGATTTACTCTCTACTCCACAAGTTGATACCTACACCAGGCACTGGATTTTGGATGAAAATATTTCCTGGATGATATTACGTGTAAATTGTCTTTATTATTGCAGAGTAGGCACAGGAATTTTCTTGTATACCATCTGTCCCCTCGATGGGTTCCAGGTCATTAGTCTCAACCCCTATATCAATATTAGATCCCAATGTTCATGTAGATGGAACGGCGGGGCTGTGTCCCGCCACCCAGCTAGCTTTACCCAAAATAATTACACAGAAACTGTATTCATTTAAAACACTGCCTGGCCCATTATTTTCAGCCTCTTACTCACAATAATCTATGTAACACCACGAGCGGTGTCTTACCGGGAAATATTCAGCATGTCTGACCTGGTGGCTAGCTTCATCGCATCTGTCTCACTGAGGAGAAGCATGGCAGTCTGTCTTACTTAGGAGAGGCGTGGCATCTGACTGAGCCATCTACCTCACTTCCTTCTTCCTGTTCTGTCTACTCCACCCACCTAAAGGGCTGGTCAAGGCAGTTTCTTTATTAAAACAGAAGACCCTCCCACATCATGTTCATAGGTACCTGCTGTTATCTCTGCTGGATCCCAAACCTTTGCATGAATTCTTTTAATGCTGTATCAGTGAATGTAGTATGAAATAGCAAAATCTTCACTGTGAAAAATCATGGATCCTAATGCTGGACATTGCAAGAAAACACAGCAGTCTTGTGGGTTTGTTTTCTTCACTTCATGAGTCTGATCTTCATGGTATGAACCAGTGGCTCCATAGTCTTTGCCTTTTATAAATTCAAAAAGTCTAATATAATCACTGCCCCACAGTCTTGGATATCCCCAAAGGTCAGAGTTTTGATGACCATCCTGTTACTGGTGAATGCATTTTGCTATCTTCTACTCAGTTTGTACTATTTTGGTGTTTGGGTGACTCTCCTTGGAAACCCAAGTGTGTAGATGGTGAACATCTCTGTGCTTGTGGCCTCTTGAACAAAGAAAACATTTCAGTGTTGTAAGTTTGAAATTTTAGTGACCCTGGGCAATTTATTTCATTATTGATTTTTGTCACGATAATATTATTGTTATTAGTGTGTGATGTATGTAGATGTGCATCCCATGGCACTGATGGGATGCCAGAAGACAACTTTGTGAAGTCAGTTCCTTCCTTCCATCTTTCTGTAGTTTCCAGGTATTGAACTCAGATTTTGCTTGGCAAGACCTTCTACCAGCTAAACCATCTTGGTGGCTTTTGGTGATTCATTTCATTGTCTGGTAGCATTTATCAGAGTGCTAGCATATGCAGTGCTATTGCAAGCTGAGTTAAGAATGTTCCTTCCCCCAGGGACACATCATATACAACGATTATTCAGTAGAGCTCTATAAAATAGAGAACTGAATTTCAGAGAAGTCCAAGGATGTTTGAAATGGTTTAACTACAAGACATTGCTGTATTCTGAGAGTTCTGGGAAATCATGTTCAAGGAATTATGGGAAAATCTTTCACTTTGTGTCTTATAAAGGTGTGTGTGAGATTTTTCTTGAAGAAAAGACAAAAAAGATATTAGACTAGAGAGATGATGGCTCATTGCTGAAGAATTTGCTGCTCTTGCACAGGACCCAAATTCAACTCAATTCCTAGCACCTATGCCTGGCTCCTCATAATTTCCTGTAACACTGGTTCCAGGGGATCCAGTGACTTCTTCTGGCTTCCATGGTCACTGCACCCATACAACACACACCCATACAGACACTCACACCAACACAAAAGTAAATAGGAAAACAAACACTTAAAACAAGACTTAAAAAAGCAAAGACAGGAAAGGGGCACTAGTTGGGGTAGGGAAGAGGGACAGTGAGAGCCATCTCAGAAGTCCTAGGTCACTGTATTTACTCTTATGATCTCTATGGTCATGTTCTATACATTTGAAATGCTAATGTTGTTTCTTTCAGCAAAATTACAGTCTCCTAGCTCTCACTAACTCCATCTCTGTCACACTTGTTTTTATTTATGTCTTTTAAAGAAGTCATGTACCTTATAAACATTTTTTTAAAAAATTATTTATTTAAAAGTGTTCTTTTAAAATTTTTATTTTATTTTTGGAGACAGAGTTTCTCTGTAGCTTTGGAGCCTGTCCTGGAAGTAACTCTTGTAGGCCAAGCTGGCCTCAAACTCAGAGTTTCACCTGACTCTGCATCCCGAGTGCTAGGAGTAAAGGTGTGGGCCAGCACCACCCAGCTAAAAGTGTTTTATTTTAAATAAAATGGAAAAATAAGATTGGACACGAAAATGGGAAAGTTACAACAGATTCCAATGAAATTCAGAGGGTCATTACAGAACATGTTCTTGAATTTTATTTTTAAAAAACTGAGAAATCTAAAAGAAATGATTAAATTCCTAAACACGTATGACCTACTGTATTAGTTACTATTCCATTGCTATAATAAAATACCCTAACAGAAAGCCACTTATAGAAGACAGAGCTTATTTTGGCTTACAGCTCCAGAAGGAGAGGGTTCATTATGGTAGGGAAGTCAGGGAAATGGTCCAGGAAAGTTTGGAGGTGGGACAGAAGCTTGATGATCACATTTTCATCTACATACTGAGGACAGTTCACATTCAAACCACCACACATACCAGTATTAAATCGAGAATCTATAAACATCTTAGACGTTTCCATAGTCAAACTAAAGAGGGAATAGAGAACACATCAAAAAAAAAAAAAAAAAAAAAAAAGCCCAGGACTGATGGATCTTTGCAAAATTCTACTAAACCTTTAAATGATGCTTCTCAGAGCTGGTGGTAAAATAGAAAAGGGAGGAACACTACAAAACTCATTATAAGGAGTGGATAATATCTTGCAATAAAAAGTCTTAAGACAGAACAACAAAAAAGGAAATTACAGCCCAATTTCCCTAAAGAAAATAGATACAAAAATTCTCAATAAAACACTTGTATAGTGAATTCATGAATATATTTAGATATGACCAAGTAGATTTCAATCCCGTAATACAATGTACATTCTCACACATTCAACATATGCACATCAGGAAGTATAATTCAGTTCATAAAATGGCTTAGCAACAGTAATTGCATGATTATTGCAATAGACACAGAATAGGCCCTTGACAAAGCTCAAATGACTTCATAATAAAAGATATGAACAGTCTAGGAATAGAATGATAAGAGGATGGGAACTATCTGAAGAATGGAAGAAGGCCAAAAAGAAACAGGGGAGGAGGGAAAATAGAGGATAACAAGAGGGTACACAAGATTAAACTGCAAAAAATAGGTATGGAAGTATCCCAGTGGAGCCTATTATTTGTAAGATAACTAAAGATAATTTTATAAATGAACACATGAGCCAATCAATTTTGACTTGCATTTCTGTCGCCACCGTAGCACTAAAATCAGACATGCGTGCACGCACACATACACATGCATGCACACACACACTCTCACACCACAGATTTTAACCGTTAGCAAAACAGAATAAAAAGTTAAACAGCCCTGGGCATAAACATATGAGAAGAACTGTCAGTTTGCAAAGGCATCCATGGGAATAAGAGTAAAAGGAATATCTAGAAGAAATCATGTGGGGAAAAGTAGAAGAGTCGCCTTGATAAAAGTGCTCTGGTAGTAAGAAAAGAGATTTCCAAATTTCATGCTCAGGTTACAGTGACAAATGTCCTACCTGATTTGGAAGATTGTGGGTCACGTGAGGGCAGTCACCCTTCTGAAGAGTTGCTGAGATCGCCAGTCTAAGAATCCAGCATTCTGTGAGCGAGCCTCCTCCTCCAATCAGTACTATCCAGTTGACAACTTCTCTCCTTAGCAAACATTGAACAACTGTTTTTCAGACAATCTAATAGGACAAGTTATTAGCATGCGTTCTTGATTGGGTGACCCCTGGGTCTCAAGAATATGAACAAACAGAAATTACAAATAGATGTTGGAAAGTAAATCTCTTCCAACCAGATGCCCCTCCCCCCACTTCCTTGTGTTCTATTACTTGCGACTCTCCATTACCAGACTCAGATTTTTTGTAACCATTCAGTTATAAAAGACTGAAGGGAAATTCCCAACTGGGAAACAGGTACAATGCCAAGAACAAATAACTGAACCATAGCACAGGATCCTCCTTCCATTACACAAAGGCAGGACAAGACTATCCCTTGGAGGACTTTGCCCGTTCTTCGAAGCCCAAGTTGCTGCAGTTTATTTCCAACATTTCCCACAAGCACTATAGACATGGTTACTGCAGACACAAAAGCATTGGATTCATCCAACCAGCTCCAGGCTAGCACAAGGGTAATATAATCATGGCAGTCCTGAGAAATATTTAATGAGCTCTTTAAAATAGTCTTTTTTCAAATCTTCTAGAAGGTGAAACTGTGAAAGACATGGCCTTAATAGACCTCTACATCTTTTTCATCAGACTGTGGAAAATTAGAGTTTCCTTTTGTGAAAAAGGAAAGGTTAGCATTTAATACTTAATGAAGCCAAGAGAATCTGAACAGATTAGAGCCGTGTCTGCTTAGGCTGCACTTGGACAAGCCCAAATCCGCTTATCTCATCTCGGATAAGCCATCCGTTGGCAAGACACTGTTATATGCAGAGGGTGACAGGACCAGCAGCATGTACAAGGAGAGCTGCATTCTTTTGGGCTAAAAGAATGTAAAAGCAGGGTAAAGGAAAGGTGATGCTTTGAATTTTATAGGTACTATAGCAAAAGACTGCCTTTCCCCCCTTGGTTTGAAACATGAATCTCTTAATAGATGAGCTAAAATACTGCATTATAGACACACCATGAGATTCTGCTTTCCTTTGTATAAGTTGCAAGGGATGTCTACATATCTGTAATGCTACCTAAGCAGGGAAGGTCAAATCTGATCTGCCATCTTCACACTTGAGATTCTAGTAGTTACAAAGTGTTTTGAGTCTAGCGACACCCAGAAGGAAATGGAGAAGAGGGCACACTTTAAATGGTGTGCAAGATCTTTCTGTATATGTGTTGCTTTTATTGGTTAATGAATAAAGAAGCTGCTTGCGACTATGACAAGGCAGAATAGAGCAAGGCAGGAATTCCAAGCAGGGAAGGAGACAGGACAGTTCTCTGAGCATGATGCCTTACAGTCTCTGGCTTCTTGCTTCTTGAGGTCTATTGTATATATTCATCAAGCAATTTTAGTCCTTATGCCCATCTTCCTGTGCATCGACCCTTTTTAATTCTTCTGCAATTTTTGCCTTCATGATATATTATTCAGATCACATTTATTTACTCTCTTTTCAATATCCTCAAACCCTCAGTTGTACAGTTCAGTTCTAAGAATTCACAGTCCTTCTTCTCATACTAACAATGACTGTTATATGACCGAGTATACTTGACACTCAAGATACTTTCTTGATAATCCAGCTTCTAATGGATCTCTGAGTCTGAGAGGAACTTCTACCAGATCATTGTCTAGTTGCCAAGAGAAACACTCATCAATGTGACTTTGATATATCTGTTATTATTTATTATGGATTGACTTGGAGTTTTATGCACTAAATTGGTTTGTCACTCTTTGTTCATATTCAAGTTCAGAATAAATTCTCCATGAATCTTGGCTAGTGCCCATTCTTTGAGGTACCATAAATTGTGCTGAGCAGACACTACTTTAGAACTTTTAAATATCAGCATCCACATACCTGCATTATCAGTAAACTAAGTCTCATTTTGATCTCTCCCCTCTTTCTCAAAGAACTTCCTCAACGTCTCTCTTTGGAGTTCATGGCTGTCATTATTCCTCAGCTACATCCTATGGACATAAACATTGAGTCTATTTCTTAGCTGACACTTTACTCATATGAATCACAGTAAATTTCTTCCTTACATCCAACTCAAAGATCTATATTACTTCTGCCTCAGTGTGAAACAAAGAAGTAGCCATGAGTATTGGTGAAAAGCTTCTGACTCATGGGAAAAATTTAGCTCAAAAGCAAATTAGAAGATATATATTTAAAGTCAAGTTATTGATTTTATCCACTTTAATATGTTCATGCATAATTTTAATGTATTATATTGTTTTTATTTGAAATGTAAAAAGTAATATAAGTATACATTTATGTTAAAGAATTTTGTGTTTCAATTTCATATAGAAAGGTTAAGTCTTTACTTTGTAGTCACTAAACAAAGTACATATCCTATTCCTTTTAAATGCCTGAGATAATATATATATATATATATATATATATATATATGGTTTATATTATAATAACTAATTACTACCTTCTTTTTATAGGCTAGGTTAATGATCAAAGTTATTTTATATGTTTACTTATATAGGATTAAAGTTATATAGATTATTTCCTCAAACTAATGAGCATCAATTTTCTTATAACAACTCAGGGATGATAATAGTATGGGCTAATGTCTGTTCCCACACAAAGAACAGAAGACTAAAATCCCAGAAGTGTCCTTAAAAATATACTGACAGGCAGGGAACAACTGTTTCTTCCTGTGTTTACCAAGTTCTGCCATTCTTTAACTCCCACTTACTAACTGGCACCATCAGCTCATATAGCTATTTCCTATCTGAGAGATTATTTTTATTTTTGTATTGGAATGAGTCATCTTCCCAAAGAAATGAGTAGGTTCATGGGTAATCTTCTACTGGGGAAAAGACAGGCTTTTATGTTCTAAACAGAAGGGAAGTGCCCACATCTCCTGAAGTGCAGAGAAAACGATTCAAATGCCTAATGGCATGATGGAAGGGAAGGCCAGGTCATGCTACCAGGAAAAGGGAAGTAAGGATGATTCAGAAGCATAAGAATACTGATTGAAAGCATATCTTTACTTAAAAGTTTGGGAAGAAAGCAACATCATATCATGGTTTTGGTTGCTTTATAGCCAAGAACCACAGTAAGAGTGAATGAACTTAATAGAATGACTTAGAGTTATGCAATAATGCATGGCATGCATCTATGCATCCATGCTGAGAGCTCCACTCAGTTTGTGTGATCCTTATTTTAATGCAGCAGCTAAAAAAGAGCCTTGTGGATCTTACATTAGAGCTCACAGCCCTTCATACAAGGGAAAATGTTATATCATTATTTACCTCTAAATTGGGGCATGCCAAATCTTTTACCTTATTGATAGAACTGATTTTTTTTAAATACGTAGGTCAATTTGAGTGACTTTTCTCTTTAAAGGAAACCATACAATGGCAGCTTTACTTGGGAGCAAACTTCACATGTGCTCCAACTTTTCCATCATGCAGCCCCAATCTGATTCTTCCGATCTATCGACAAAAACTCCTCTAAATTCATCTATCGACAAAAACTCCTCTAAATTCATCAATGGTTTCCTTGCCTTTATCTTTGCTCAGGTTTCCCCTGCAGCCTGCTTCTTTCTTTATCTCTCTTCATGGTAAGATCCTTTAGCCCTTGTCATTACACACACACACACACACACACACACACAAACAATAAAACAAAAAGAAAAAAAACAATAACAACAACAAAAGGAACAAACAGGCAACAAAAAAATCACATCATTTGGAGTGAGTAATTTCTACTTTTTCATTAAGAATCAAGCTAGGAAGAGTCATGGGGCCAGACTACCCATTCTGGTCTACCTTCTCAGTGCACAGTCGGCTCTGCCTGTGCTTCCTCAGAAGAAGTAGCATATTCTGTGGCATTAAATAGCAGGGATTAAGAAAGTTTCAAAGTTAATTCCTGAACAACAACCATTAACAATTAATCCTAATTTAATTTGAGTGAGTTAGATGAGCAGCTGGCAGGCACACACCACCAAGAGAATGCCAATGTGCTGTTCAGATGTCCATCATGTCACGCCACCCAATCTGTGGCATAGATCTATGGTCTTCTACATTTGCTGGTCCAAGAACTAAGAAAGATTCCGTTCTATTACCTTTATCTTGCTTCCATTTTTCCAAATGGTACTTGTCTGCTCTTTGAGGGTAATGCATATATTAGGGGTTTGACCACCTAGAGAACTAACTCAATAAAGATGATGATGTCACATGGGTATGTCAAACCTGGATGTGAGAAGAAATGTTCTCAAGGACCTCTAAACATCCTTTATCTGCTTTTAAAATAAAAATAAAAGTTTTTTGTGACAGTTCAAAGGGTATTCTTGGGTCCAGACAATTGTGATAGAGTTGATACAGTCTAGAGAGCTGTCATAAGCATTAGCCTTTCCTGGAAAGTCATTAGAAATGCAGGTCCACAGGTCACACATTAACATGGTAAACAAGAAAGTCTATGATGTCAAGGGTCCCAGTAACCCATATTTATCAAGTCCTCCATGTTAACATTTGAAAATCACTTCTAGAGTTTACTAGTCAATAAATAGACTATCTACCAAACTTCAGCTCCCATTTTTACAATATTCACTATAGCATGAGCAATTAGTTACTGCTTTTGGCTAAGGTCTGTCTTTTAGTGTTATTTGGCATATTAAAAGTCTGAACTTGGAAAGTGGTTTGAAAGAATACAATCTTCTGAGGATTTTTTCCTTGTGATTTTGCCATTTTTAAATTTTATTGTGCTTTTTGGATGTTAGAGAACATATATTTAAAACACAGTATGAAAAAGGGCTCAAAATTTTATAACTAAAAGATCACTTAACTATTAACTGTACACAGAGACTGCCTTTTCTTTTCCTGCCCACCCAGACCCAAATAATCACACAGAAACTATATTAAGTACAACATTGTTTGGCCAATGGCCAAGGCATATTCCTAGCTAGCTCTTACATCTTTGATTAACCCATTTCTATTATTTTATACCTTACTACAAGGCTTGTGGTTTGTTACCTGACATCTTGTTTCTTGGGAGGCTACATGGCATCAGCCTGACTCTGCCTTCTTTTTCCCTGGATTCAGTTTCATTTTCCTGCCTAACTTTATAGTCTGCCCTGCCATAGGCCAGAGTAGCTTCTTTATTAACCAATGGTAATAAAACATATTTATAGCATACAGAGGGGAATTCCATATCGTCTCCCCTTTACTGTTTAAATAAAAAGGAGGTTTTAACTTTAACATAGTGAAATTACATATAACAAAACAGGTATCAAGAAAGAGTATGGTTACAATATTTAGTCTATTTGTATCTGACAAAATTAAAGAAAATATTTTATCATCTATGTTATCTTTGTGAGTTTAAAGTTTCACATCTAATTTATCTTTTATTATAAGTAAGAAACTATAACTATAAATACTTGTTTTCAACTCCATGAAAGACCCCAGAAGGATAATTACCTAAGTAAACAGGAAGTACATTGTGAGAAACTTCCAACAATCTAGAAATTACAGAGACATTTCACTGCTTGGATAGTTACCCGATGGTGTGGGAGGTCCTTCTGTCTATGTGTTGCTTTTATTGAATAAAGAATTGCTTTGAGCCTATGGCAAGGAAGAAAAGAACAAGCCAGGGAAAGCTAGGCTGTATGCTGGAAGAAATAAGGACAGAGTGAGAAAGAAGCCATGGCCCCTCCTGAGACAGATGCTGGAACTTTACCCAGTAAGCCACAGCCACGTCGCAATATACAGATTAATAGAAATGGGTTAAACTAATATGTAAGAGTTAGCCAATAAGAAGCTAGAGCTAATGGGACAAGCAGTGATTTATTAATACAGTTTCTGTGTGATTATTTTGGGGCCAAGAAGCTGTGAACCCACAAGTGGTGTCCTCCTTGCAACAACCCAAAATTCTTTAGCAATGCTGCGGCATCCATCTTCAGCCTACAGGCCCACTGGCAGACTTTTCTATGAAACAGGAAATTTGGAAAACTCTTTTGCCTATATTGGCAGTTTGTCAGTCACTTTCTTCTGTGACCTACAGATTTTCTGGCAGACTATTTCATGAAGCATAAACCCTGAAGGATTTCTCAGCTTTTGGTAAGTTCAGCAGTCATTTTTTGGTTCTGAATGTCCAGTTCATATAGCAGCATAGCATCACAAAGTCCAGACAAGAGAAATTTCTTACCCAAACGGTTAACCTTGCAACATTGAGGGCAAATTCCATAACAAGTCTCTCCTATGCCCATTAAACTTTCTGAAGTAATTGGTGTTGCCAGAAGCAGACATATCTCATTGTCAAGAGAAGTCTAAGTTGTTAAAAAATTTTAAATACCATATTCTATAGGCCTTTGAAGTATTGAAGATTCTCTAACTGAAATACATGTCTGTATACCCAGAAAACTTAACTAACATAATTAAAAGTTTGATGATTATAGATGACTGTCTATTACTCTATATTTCTTAATTATACTTTGCATTTTAAAAGAGCTGTATAAGCCTAATACCTTAAAGAAGAGTGGAAAATACATGTAACAAAATTTACCTTAAATTTGTATCAATAAACCAAAGTCCATACCAATATAGTATTCATTTCTACACCATATCCCCCCTTTTTTTTTCTTTAGAAAGACCTTGAATGTGACCATTAATGACTTATAATAAACCCCCTTTAAATGAAAACACTTATAAACAATATTTGGAGATTTGGGTGTAGACTCCTTGCTGCTGATTGGGGGTACCATTTATCAGGTCTTTTATGGGGTATCCTGTGTGATTGGTCCATCTCAACCAGCAGTCCTGAAGCTGTCATGTATATTGGATCACCTGGGTGATCCAGGGTATCTTGTTTGATCAAACATATTAATTGGTAAGGAATCCACAGCTTTACTTCCTCTGTGGAAACAAAAACAGAATCTCTTTTCTAAAGTAACATGTCCTAATATTTTGAAGTCAAAATACCTTTAAAATATATATATTGGTTTAGCTAGTAACATGCACAATGAAATGTCTTTCTGTAGTTAACTCATTCACAGTCAAAAAATTCAAAGAAAATACAATAATATGCATAATCTAGACTCTGTATATTTTCCATCTTAATATTGCTTTTTAAAACTCCATTTCTTTTACATTTAATTTTTTAAGACAGGGTTTCTCTGTGTATCTGTGGCTATCCTGGATCTCACTCTGTAGATGAGGTCTGTTCTTGAACTCACAGAGATCTGCCTGCCTCTACCTTCCAAGAGGTGGGATTAAAGGCACCTGCCACCATACCTCTATTTCCTCTTTTATGAACTTTCTCTATCATTTTTTCTTTTCTTCCCCAAGTCTACACACACACACACACACACACACACACACACACACACTATATTGTGTGTATTTGGTTTTCTGAGGCAGGGTTTCTCTGTAGCTTTGGAGCCTGTCCTGGAACTAGCACTTGTAGACAAGACTGGCCTTGAACTCACAGAGATCCGCCTGCCTCTGCCTCCCAAGTGCATGTGCCACCACTACCCAGATGCCGACATATATTTTTAAACATTATGTAAACCATTTAGAGGGGTTTTTGTATTTCCATCATCAGAATCTATCTTTACCTCTATCTTTTTCTGAGCACATGAGTTTTAAATCTGCTAAGCAGCATAGCTAGGATTAAAGCTGCAGCTTTGGCCACTGGCTCTGCCACATTCTTTGGATTTCTGAGGGTCTAGCTTCATGTCAGAGGTACTGGCGAGAGCCATGTTTATTGCCACAACTCTGTGGAGTTTCTAGGTTCATGCCACCACCAAGAAGCCTGATGCTGGCTGCGCATAAACACCATTTGAGTATTTGGTGGCAGGGCCTCTTAAAAGAGCTGCAAGGTTTTTGCCACTAATGCTGAGACCAGAGGCCACTCTTAAAGAAGCCATGCCTGCTTGTCACAAACAGAAGAGCCTACCAGAGAAAAAAAACAGTTACCAAGAAGCTGCAATTGACTCTTGTCTGTCTAGAATTCTTTTTTTTAAAAAAAAAAAAAAAAAAAAAAAAGCTTTCTCAGGCTTTATGTGGAAATTCTTGCCAAACATTTGGGCATCATTGTAAAAACTGACTGCTCTTTCATTTCCTGGCCACCCAGACCAAATAATTACACAGAAAATATATTAATTACAACACTGTTTTTGGCCAATGGCTCAGGCATATTTCTAGCTGGCTCTTACATCCTAAATTAAACCATTTCTATTATTTTTTATTTTCCCTTGAGGCTCATAGTTTGTTACCCCACATCTTGCTTCTTGGGTGGCTACATGGCATCTGCCTGACTCCACCTTCTTTTTCCCTGAATTCAGTTTAGTTTTTTCACCTACATTTGTTCTGCCCTACCATACACGAAAGAAGCTCCTTTATTAACCAACAGTAATAAAACATATTCACAGCATACAGAGGGAAATCCCACATCAATTAACAGACCTTCCTATTATGAGTTGTGGTGATACAATGTTGTGAAAATGTCTCCTACAGTCTAAGAGAGTTAACAATACACCTTGAAGTCACTTATGACATAAGACTGCTACCCTACCATTTACTTAGTCTGTTTGTTTAGCCAGTCCTTAAGAGAACAGTGTATTGATGTCTGTGGCCTGTGTCCACCTCAGGGAACCATAGGAACCATGCATGATGAAATCACAGGGCCATGCTTATCTGGCCCCATCTTTTGCTGGCTCTGGGAAAGTTGACCCTACCTCTCACTAATAATGCAGCAAGAGATCTGGCCCAGACCTTCACAGAACTGCCTCCCCTGCTCTCCACTCAGAAGAGATGACCCCCAGCCCTCACCACAGGAGAGGGAGAACTGACCTTGATGGCATGGGTAGGAGTTGATTTCACTCTCCCCTGAGGCAGGCCATCCTGACTGACCAGTCCAGCGACCACTCAGTGCCACAGCTGATCCTTGGGTTGGCTTGTCCTCACCTCTACCCATCTAGGACCTACTAGAACTCATAAAGAGACTGGTCCTACGAAACTCTATTCCTAGGATTCCCCTGACTCAGGACTGCCTTGGGATATGCCACAGGAATTTTGGTAAGGATCCAGAGATGATGGTCTACCAGAAACCAGAGTCCTTGATCCACACCAATGGCTCATTGCAATGAACATTTGCTAGTAAAGCTAAGAAAACAAAATGGCATACTATGTGACACACTGCTCCCAATGCCACCAGGAGGAATGGAGAGGTAGTTGCTGGAAGGGTGGGAACGAAGGAGAAGCTAAGATGTTTGATGTTTTTTGTTTTGTTCTTGTTTTTGCTTGTTTGTTTGCTTGCTTTGTTTTATCTCAGTTTGATTTTTTAAAAGTATCTTTTGGAGGGCATTGAAGGGATGAAGGGAAGATATGGGGAGGACTGAAAGTTGAGCTAAATTAGGGTGCATGATATGAAATTCCCAAAGAACCAGTAAAGAAATTATGTTTAATAAATAAGTAAATAGTGTTACAATCAATCTTATTTGTCTTGGATGTCCCAAATAATTAGCTTTTATAATCTAAACTTATGATAGCTCTAACCTTAAATTATGTACTCTTCTGTGACTCAAATCCAACAGTAATTCATGCATATTTGTATGTGTGCTTTGATAATCACTTGCTGGAAACAGAAGGTAGACTAAAAGCAAATGCTATAAGCAACATTTAGATACGACTTGATAGTGTTTGTCCATTATTGGAGACAGTTGGAGTCAGCGACTTAATCTCTTGTAAAACTCTGTTAAACATTGCTGTAAAGTATTCCTCATTCTCTCCTCATGTCATGTTTTCTATGCTAATCAACAAAAGAGAGAGCAAAGTCCTTTGCTAGGGATAGGCATGCTTAGACAGACAGATACAGAGAGGGGACAGTTTCACTCCTTTAGGGAGGCATAGATGGAGAATCATACGACAGAAAAACGGACAAGCAAAGTAGAACATTCAAATCTGGACTCACTCTTGGTTTTAGACCCCATGGTGAAGTGCTTCCTTTATGTGGCAAGTGCATTATTATTGGTGACTGGGTTTATTATTCATGTGTTCAGACTTATCTCAATAAATTAAAATGATAAAGAAGATATCCTTGGTTTCCTGGGACCTAAGCACCCTTCATTCTGTTGCCTACACTGTCTTCAGGAGAAACTTGGATTTTGTTGGATTTATGCAGATCTCATAAATCCAAATGAATGTTGTTCATCATGAAGCTAGGTGTGGGAGAACTGGAACGAGAGACGCAGGTGGGTGGATGAGTAAGCACTCTAGGAGGCTCAGCTGTGGGAGGCACACCCCGGTGGGCCACCCTGGGTCTGTGTGAATATGCTGTAAATACCAGCAGCAGGGTACCCAGCAGCCCACTGTGTGAATAGACCTCCATAAGCCAGGTTTTCTTATTTATTTCTCAGTACCTCTTCCAATTTTCTCAAAATTGCTTCAAGAAAAAATAAGAAGGCATTATTTCCGGGACTAAAAAAGCAAATTTAGTTCTTGTGTGAAATATTTTTGTGAAATGATCAAAATGACTGCACTGAGCAATGGGAACTATGTAAAATAGGAAATTACTAATAAATGATTTAAAGGTCAAATTAAAATTATTTTTTAAAAATCTCACTGAAAGCCAGTAGAGTAGATGATATTTTTTCAAAAGAACCCCCTTTTATGATCTGTGTCAAACATGTCACAGGTTACATAGTTAATATCATTAATATGTATCTTTGGAATAGTGATGTATCTAATATGTTCATTATTTACAGCAGCCATACACAGACTTCGGTTTTCATAAGCTTGTATAGATACTAGCTAATTCAGCTGTAGTAGGTTCCTGGATAGTGCAGTATGATTCCCATCACCGGACAGACAGATCAGTACAAGACGAAAAGGCTTGATGCTCCGAGGTTCAATTTCTGAACATTGATGCAGCTGAAATACTGAAGACAAGCTTGATTGTGAGTGAAGGAAAGGTAAAATCTTTACCAGTTTGATTGGAGAGTGTTGCTGGTGTTGACTTACCTCCTAGGGGTTAGCTGAAAAAGCAAATAAAAGTCACACATGCAGGGCCACTTTACTGCTGTTGATAATACCAGACCTAGCTCCCCATCGGGAGCATCCAAGAATGGTCCAGATTCTTCCCTGTAGGTAGAGAGAGTGGCAGCTTTGTTTTCCTTAGGGCTGCCTGCTGTCCCTCAAACTGAATCTGTGTATAATCAGGCCGGCTTGCAAGGCTTTCTCTTCCATCAGACCATTTCCCATTCCCCTGGACTTTTGAGCCTCTTCTGATAAATGCAATCATTGCAAAGAAGGGACATTCCTATATGAGACTTTTCTGAGATGTCATGTCTGTGCTCAAGTCCACATACATGCCAGCTTATAGACTCCGCAAGTATCTCACGCTTACCACCCAGAGCATACTCTGCTCATCTGCAAACCTTCCTGACTTCCTCCTGGAAAATTCCACTGCACCCCCATGGCAACCTATTTTTCAGGGTTTCTTTTTAGATCCTCTAAAGGTAGTATGGGAGGAAATGAATGAAAAGTTGGTTTTTCAAGCTCTCATGTAGTCCTAAAACAGAATACTAATCCCTTGGAGCTAACATTCGGGGCTTTTCCTGAGCTCTATTTGCAAGCCTGGCTTTAAAACACTGGTCTGGGCCAGGCTGTATACGTTGGCAGTTGCATTACTCACTCTATGTACATTAGAAACTTATGCTAATTGCTTTGTTTTTTTTTTTTTTGATTCTAGGTTTTCTTATCTGTAAAATGAGAATAACCATTTAGAATCATTGAGAAAAACCAATGGAAAACTTGTGTAATACTCAGCTCATATCGAACAATAAAAAATTGTGAGATATGTATTATTTTACAGCAATCACAACCTAATGTACTTCTTAGTTGGATATAGTTATCAGATTAACATTTTCTTTTTCAATAACTTTAAATTTGTTCATATTTTTTTATTTTCTTCTTTTGGAATGACCATAATGGAAATACAACTTCTCTTCAGAACAAACATTGACCTACCGTTCCCTAAAGAGATTTGAATTTTATTTTCATCAATGAACCAATATTACCGTAGCTATTTGCCACCTCTATAAGTTCTTATTTCCTCTTTGGAAATTCCCATTCAATCCCCACCCCACCCCACCCCCGCTCCAGCTTTTCCCAACAGACCTCTTCCCCTCTGACATTTACAACCATCCTACTGTCTGAACTTGGAACAGGTTAGCACTCTCTTTCGGCTATATTGTTGTAGGCTACATAGTTTCTGAAAGATAAAAGAAGTTAAGAGCGAGGTGTATTTATCCAGAGAAATTATGCCAAGGAGAGAAGAGTGGGGTCATTACGTGTGTTGCGGGTGCTTAGGTCTGTTAACCAGTATTTTAAAAGTTAGAACACAGAAGCGGGAAGGAGAGTGAATTTATTTCTTCACAGTCTGGCCAGTTGGTGAAGGGAGGATATAACTTCTTCCTACCACATTTATGACCCACTCATAGATTATGTAAAGACAAGTGGCAAAGGCTAAAGTGTACTTAATTTTAAGTGAGGATACCCCCTGGGTTAAGAAGACCGGGGCTCCAACTCTCCTACTAACTCAGTTTTTTTCATCAAGTCTAGACCAAGGAAAATGAGATTTCAAAGACCTCCCAATTTTAATTCATGTGGTATATGAATGTGTGCAATGAATATGCATGGGTAGTATGTTAACGTGTGTGTGTGTGTGTGTGTGTGTGTGTGTGTCTGAAGGTCAATGTTTGCACCTTCTTCTATTGCTGTCCATCATAATTTTAGAAGGGGCATCTCTTTTAATGTTCACCATTTAGGCCAGATTATTTAGCCAGTAAACAACAGGGATCCTCTTGCTCCATCCCATCCCCAGCACCAAGGTTAAAGTTGCATGTCTCCACACTAAACTTTTTACATGAATGTGGGATAAAACTCAGATCTTCCTGCTTGTGCACCAAACACTTGACCTGTTATGCTCCCATATCCTCCATTACTGAAAAAGAAAAAGATGGGGGTGGGGGTTGAGACATAGAACCAGACCTGTTCCATACCTGACAGAATTCTTTGCCAGTCTGTAGCTTTGATGTAAATCCATTTCCTTTAGGTTGTACTGATTGTGTAAGTAAACAAAGGTCTGATAGCCAAAGTGAGGGACATGAGAGCATCACTGTTTAGACCATCTCCCCATGGCCAGGGCTTCAGCATAAAATCACAGTTACAAGAGAAAAGTAGTCCATCTTGATCTCGTAGAAGAAAGGAGCCCTCAACATATCAATCTGCTTCCTCCTCTCACCACATCTTCCTGGATGTTTCTCTGGAGATGATGTTAGCAGGGAGAACAGAAGTGGGATCTACTTTTCACAAAGTAATGAACTCTTTTAAAGCTATAATGCACTTGATGGTTAGAGAAAACAGAAACTGGGAAGAATCATCAGAGGGGAAGCAGGCAGTGATGTATCAACATACCCAGCCTGGCCAACCAGGCGTGTCAAAGAGGTATCTTTCAGGGTTGTGTGCTCAAAGCGGGCACCGTGTGTTCTTTTCACAAGTCATGTTCACACTACCCTGAAACAAGTTGAAACCAGCCTATCAGAAACTCATATTTTCTATTTTCTAACATTCTGAAACAAAATGTAAAAGTGACTTTTTTATTACTTTCTATGCATAATAGTAAAAGATTTTGTGTGATATGAACTGGAAACCAAGCACCATAAAAATAAAAGGTTGATGAGTCTGCTTTGGAATAGCTGTTATTTGAGGGGAACATTTTGACAATTGTACTTGAACAAAATATATTCAGTATTTAACATCCTAGACATTACTTAGATGTGTGAAAAGCATAAAGCATACATCTATGTTGTCTATGGCTCTGCTACCCTGCCCTCAAATTGCAGTAAAAAAAAAAATCTGCTAGAAAAATTACTAATCTTAAAAAACATTCTAAAATGTTAACAAAATTAAAGCAACAATTACAAACTTTCCATAATATTTCACTTATATTAAATTTTCTTATTTTGATCTGGCTTAGAAACATTTGGGGTCTGTTCTTGATTTTTTTTCTCTTTTTGTTGATTTTATTGAGCTATACATTTTTCTCTGTTCCCTCCCCTTCCCCTCCCCTCTTCTCTTCTCTCCTCCCCTTCAACCCTCTCCCATGGTTTCCGTGCTCCCAATTTACTAAGGAGATCATGTCCTTTTCTACTTCCTATGTAGTTAGATCCATGTTTTTCCTCTCTTAGGGTCCTCATTGTTGTCTAGGTTCTCTGGGATTGCGAATTGTAGGCTGGTTTTCTTTGCTTTATGTCTAAAAGCCACTTATGAGTGAGTAATATGATATTTGTCTTTATGGGTCTGGGTTACCTCACTCATGATGTTTTCTATATCCATCTATTTGCCTGCAGATTTCAAGATGTCACTGTTTCTTCTGCTGTGTAGTACTCCATTATATAAATGTACCACGTTTTTCTTATCCATTCTTTGGTCGAGGGGCATTTAGGTTGTTTCCAGGTTCTGGCTTTGACAAATAGTGCTGCTATGAACATAGTTGAGCACGTGTCCTTGGGACATGTTTGAGTATCCTTTGGATATAAACCCAAAAGTGGTATTACTGGGTCTTGAGGAAAGTTGTTTCCTAATTTTCTGAGCAATCTCCATACTAATATTCAAAGGGGCTGTGCCAGTTTGTACTCCCTCCAGCAATGCCAGAGTATTCCCTTTACCCCCACAACCTCTCCAGCATAAGTTGTCATCAGTGTTTTTGATCCTGGCCATTCTTACAGGTGTAAGATGGAATCTCAAGAGTTGTTTTGATTTGCATTTCTCTGATGACTAAGAATGTTGAGCATTTCCTTAAGTGTCTTTCAGCCATTTTAGATTTGTCTGTTGAGAGTTCTCTGTTTAGGTCTGTACTCCATTTTTTTATTGGATGATTTGTTCTTTTGATGGTAAATTTCTTGAGTTCTTTGTGTATTTTGGAGATTAGTCCTTTGTCTGATGTGGCGTTAGTGAAGATCCATTCCCATTATATAGGCTGCCATTTTGTATTGTTGATTGTATTTTTTCTTTACAGAAGATTTTCAGTTTCAAGAAGTCCCATTTATTGTTTCTCTCAGTGTCTGTGCTTCTGGGTTATATTTAGGAAGTTGTCTCCTGTTCCAATGTGTTCAAGTGTACTTCCCACTTTCTTTTCTATGAGGTTCAGTGTGGTTGGCTTTATATTAGTCTTTGATCCATTTGGATTTGAGTTTTGTGCATGGTGATAAATATGGATTTATTTTTATTCTTCTACATGTTGATATCCAGTTATGCTAGCATCATTCATTAAATGTGCTTTCTTTTTTCCATTTGATATTTTTTGCTTCTTTGTCAAAAATCAGATGTTTATAGGTGTGTGAATTAATATCCAGATCATCAATTCAGTTCCCTTGGTCCTCTTACCAATACCAGGCTGTTTTCAGTACTAAAGCTCTGTAGTGGAGTTTAAAGTCAGAGATTGTGGTACCACTAGGAATTCATTTATTGAACAGAATTATTTTAGGTATCATAGGTTTTTTGCTTTTCCATATGAAGTTGAATACTGTTCTTTTGTGGTCTATGAATACTTTTGCTTGGATTTTGATGGTGATTGCATCGAATCTATAGCTTGCTTTTGGTAAGATTGTCATTTTTACTATGTTAATTTTACGTACCCAAGAGCATGGGAAATCTTTCCACTTTCTGGTGTCTTCTTCAATTTCTTTCTTCAAAAATTCTTAGCCGGGCGGTGGTGGCGCACGCCTTTAATCCCAGCACTCGGGAGGCAGAGGCAGGCGGATCTCTGTGAGTTCAAGACCAGCCTGGTCTACAAGAGCTAGTTCCAGGACAGGCTCCAAAGCCGCAGAGAAACCCTGTCTCGAAAAACCAAAAAAAAAAAAAAAAATTTAAAATTCTTGTCATACAGGTCTTCCACTTGTTTGATTAGAGTTACTCCAAGATATTTTATGCCATTTGTGGCTATTGTGAGGGTAATGTTTCTCTGATTTCTTTCTCAGCCCATTTATCAGCTCTGTAGAGGAGAGCTCCTGATTTTTTTTTTTTTTTTGAGTTAATGTTGTATCCTGCTACATTACTGAAAGTGTTTATGAGTTGTAGAAGTTCCTTGGTAGATTTTTTGGGATCTCTTATGTAAACTATCATATCATCAGCAAATAGTAAGAGTTTGACTTCTTCTTTTCCAATTTATATCCCCTTGATCTCCTTTTGTTGTCTTATTGCTCTAACTAGGACATCAAAAACTATATTGAACAGATATGTAGAGTGGACAACCTTGTCTTTTTCCTGATTTCAGTAGGATTTCTGTGAGTTTCTCTCCATTTAATTTGATGTTAGCTGTTGGCTTGCTGTATATTGCCTTTATTATGTTTAAGAATGTTCCTTGTATCCCTGCTCTCTCCAAGACCTTTATCATGAAGGGATGTTGTATTTTGCTGAAGACTCTTTCAGCATCTAGTAAGATGATCATGTGGTTTTTATTTTTCAGTTTTTTATATGGTGGATTACATTGACAGACTTTCATATGGTGAACCATCCCTGCAACTCTGGGATGAAGCCTACTTGATCATGGTAGATGATCTTTCTGATGTGTTCTTGGATTCGATTTGCCAGTATTTTATTTAGTATTTTTTGCATCAATGTTCATGAGTGAGATTGGTCTGTAACTCTCTTTCTTAGTAATGTATTTATGTGGTTTGAGTATCAGGGTAATTGTAGCCTCATAAAAGGAGTTTGACAATGTTCCTTCTGTTTCTATTGTGTGGAACAATTTGCGGAGTATTGGTATTAGTTCTTTCTTGAAAATATAGTAGAATCCTGACTTGAAACCATCTGGTCCTAGGCTTTTTTTGGATGGGAGACTTTTGATGACTGTTTCTATTTCTTCAGCATGTGTTCTTACCTTATCTACCCATCTTTTCCTCTGAGAGGTATAGTTGGGGCTGTCTGTGACTCTGGTGATCTATCTTCCAGGTGCCAATAGATCTAAGGCTCAGGTGGGTGCTCCTCATGGTACAATCAGGGCCATGGTTCCAGTCACCCCATTGGTCACTCTGTGTTTCTAGAGGTCACTCAGTACTGCTGGGGTTTGTTCTGCTCCTGTGGAGTTCACTGTCTCAGGCCTGCTCCAGCTTAGTTTGCTGGCTCAGTCTTATATCTGTAAATGTCCCTGGTCTGGGTCTACTCCCACAAAGGTCCCTGGCTTGGGCCCAGTTCTACAACATTCTCTTTTCCAATATACTCCCTCAGGGGTCCCAGACTCGTGCCAGGATCCACGAGTATATGTTTTTTTTTTTTTTTTCAAAGGTAGAAAATAAGTCTCTTGGCTTAACATGTTGTTCAAACATCTTTATTTGTTCTAAAATGGCTCTAACAGAGGTTGGCTTGTCTTCATTGCCTTCATACAAGTAATAGTCTCCCTTATCTTTTGAAGGAAAATTCAAGGAAGAGCCTCTATTAAATTACTGTGAATCTGAAATCCCACACTTGCTCATCCTCATCGAAGTTGCCACCCACTCACCACCTCTGGTGTCTGCTTACAATGAATACCTCACTGAGGAGGGAACTTAAAGACATGTAAACCCTCCTCTGATTTTTTCTAGGGCTTCATACATATTGACTGGGTTTGGGGGGTTGCTGATTGAGGATATTATTTAATTACAATTTACTCCTTCTCCATATCCTCTTTCAAATTTGATCCTCAGAATAGTGGGGGGGGGGTGAAAACTAAAGGCCAAGTCCTCTCTTTCTGCATACAATTTTAAAGATTTGTTTGAGTCTGTATACGCACAGGAAGGCTTGGCTGACTTTATTGTTAGAATTATGGGTGCTGAGTTTTTTTTTGGGGGGGTGCTGAGTTAATTACTATACAAATAAGCAGGGAACTTCCTCTTTTTGTTAATAGCAGGATAGTGCAGAGAAGCTCAGCCAAAGAAGTCCAAAATATGAGTTCAGGGCAAATTACTTTTAACAAAAGAAATAACAAACATTTGATTTAGAATTTTAGAAAATTTTTTTTTCTTTCCCTTATTTCCAGGCTTTAGGTAAATTCTGTCGCATGCATTCCCCTTCTTCTGCATCAAATGGAGGAAAATTTTGAGTTCAACATTTGGGTTCATGCAGAGAAGGCAACAGTGACTTGCCAGTACAGGTGGAGCCTGGAAGCCAAGGGATCTTTAGAATGGTAATGGATTTCTAGAGGTGTGATAAAGAAACTGAAACTCTTGCCCAAGCAGGAGCCAAATGCCACATCATGACTCCCGAGGGAAGCTGACTTAGTCTACTACGGTCCTCAGCAGCGCCCACACAGCACTTCATCAAGCAACAGTTGATAGGGCAAGGGCACAGCTCGTTAGCTGGGTGGTAAAAGGAGCATCATATTTTTCATAATTGATTTTTGTGAAATAGGTGAAATATTGGTGAAGAAATAAGATCTCAAAACAGCATCCCCCTCATCACATTTTTAACTATAAGGAAAATTGTAGGAAACTACTACCTTATCTAAGCAACCAACCACGGTCACTGTGAGAATAGCTCAAAGGTTCTGTAAAGAGCATGTCTGTGGGTTTCGTGCACTACTAAAGTACTTACAGGTGAAGCATATCTCTAACTTATTTTAAAATGTGTGTAGGCTACAGTATGTTGATCAGTGACTAGTAACACCGAGCAGATGGTTAGTTCATTGTATTACTCTTTTAATTTCTCTGGAAATAAAAAATGCATAATTTATTCATAATTATAAGTAAAATATTAAGTAGCATGCGGGCACCGTGTCTATGCTTATTCTGAGTCCATTTCCTTTGCTGATCATGATAGCCACCCTCTATGATTATTTAAATATACCTTAGTTCTAATTATACTGCCCATTAAAACAAAGAAGCAATAAAGCAACCAGAGGTGCTAGTTGCAGCAGCACAACCCAAGAAAGGGTCATCTCCAAACATTCACTGTGAAGTTATATGCAGTAAGTGGGCAAAAGCAGGTTTGGATAAAAAGAAATGCAGAATACTACATCATTTTTCAAATATAAAAATAGACCAATCACCTATTTCAGAATGGGAATTTAGCAATCCGAACTCAGATTCTCTTTCTTTATAGCCTCACCCCACCGTAAGATGCTTTTGTGTGTATGGAAAGAGTATTTTGTGGGCATTGCCTTGAGGCTCTCATTGTGTGTAGTTCATAATGCCCCTTTAAGAGGTCCATCTACCAAGGCTTCAACTCAGCATAGAGGCCAGTGACCGCCTTCATTTTTCAAAGTTCTAGAATTTAGAATTCTAAGTTATCTTTTATTTTGCATCCCTAAAGCTGTAGTAGCAATAGGAAGGATGAAAGGAATTTGCTGTCTGTTGTCCCAGTAGACTATGATTTCTTCCAGTTCTATTTCTCTTGATAACTTTGTAAAATGAAACCATTTATGATTCTGTCTCTAATTCTCAAGAACTCTCTTGGTAGAGAGCAGGAAGTAACAAATTATTTGTCATCTCAGCCTGTAAAGTGGGAGGATTCAGGGAAAGCTATTTACTAAAGTTATGTAATAAAACCTCAATTTATCCATCAAGCCTTGTTTTGCTCTATGTATATAAAACTCCATATGAACTGTGATAAGATGTAGGAAATAAAAGAATTTTGTACATACATTCTTCTATCTATATATTAAGAATAGCCCAAGATGATATATGAAAGAAATAACCATACACACTATAAACTCCCATCTAAGTGGAAACTGTGATTATGGTTATTATTACTGACTGTTGGAGTTGTCAAAGTTATCATCATCTTTTTTATCCTTCATTTTACGACTGTGTAGTTCTAAGGGAGTGAGAAGAAATAATAATGGTTTCTGGGAATCAGCTAACTACTGTGTAGGTGTGCTGACTAGTTTTTATGTCAATTTGACACAAGCTAGAGTCACCTAAAGGAGGAAACCTTAGTTAATAAAATCTGTCTATTAATAAGATTAGGCTTCAAGCAGCCTGTAGGGTATTTTCTTAATTAGTGATTGATATGGGAGAGTCCAACCCATTGTGGGCAGTGCCAGCCATGGTCTCTGTATCAGCTCCTGCCTCCAGGTTCCCAGCCTGCTCTAGTTCCCACCCTGACTTCCTTCAGTGATGATATGGAAGAGTAAGCCGAATAAACCCTTTCCTCCCCAACTTTTGGTCACAGTGTTTCATCACGGCAATAGAAACCTTAAATGCAACCGCAAGAAAATCTTGAGTGACAGTTCCCATGCTGGAAATTTCAAGGCGTGGCTGAAGAAGGAAGGGTAGTTGTGCTCAAACAGAAAATGTACCACGTGTGATAAAATATGAGAGAGAAAATGATGAAATGTTCTGATTGCATTTATGGTAAATGTATGCTTTCTTTCTTTTTTTTTTTTTTTTTCTTCTTTATTTAAAAATTTCCATCTCCTTCCCTCCTCCTCCCCCCTCCCTCCCCTCCTTCTCCCCTTTCTCTCCCCTCCTTCTCCCCCTTCCCTCCCCTCCCCTCCACCCATACCTCCCCTCCCTCCCTCTCAAGGCCAAGGAGCCATCAGGGTTCCCCACTCTATGCTAAGACCAATGTCCTCCCAACTCCCCCCAGGTCCAGGAAGGTGATCGACCAAGCTGAGAAGGCTCCCACAGAGCCCGTCCATGAAGAAGAATCAGAGCCCAGAGCCATTGTCCTTTGCTTCTCAGTCAGCCCCCGCTGTTGGCCACACTCAGAGAGACGGGTTTGGTCGCATGATCCATCAGTCCCATTCCAACTGGAGTTGGTGATCTCCCATTAGTTCTGTCCCACCGTCTCCATGAGTGAACGCACCCCTCTCGTTCCTGACTTTCTCCCTCATGTTCTCGCTCCTTCTGCTCCTCATCGGGACCTTGGGAGCTCAGTCCAGTGCTCCAATGTGGGGCTCAGTCACCTTCCCCATCTGTCGCCAGCTGGAGTATGCTTTCTTAAATTTTACAGAAGCATGGCAATCTGGTAGGAATCAAATGTGGAAGAATAGGAACTCCAGGAACCGAAAATGCAAAAACAAACAAACAAACAAAAAAACATGGTCTTAGGTTTTAGGGAGACAATCAAAAGAAACTAGTTTTAATGAAGAAATTGTTATGGCAAAGTGATGCTTAAAAAGATGAATTCTGCCTTTAATCCCAGCACTCGGGAGGCAGAGGCAGGCGGATCTCTGTGAGTTCGAGACCAGCCTGGTCTACAAGAGCTAGCTCCAGGACAGGCTCTAAAAGCTGCAGAGAAACCTTGTCTCGAAAAACCAAAAAAAAAAAAAAAAAAAAAAAAAAAAAAAAAAAAAAAAAAAAAAAAAAAAAAATCTGTTTAAGTGTTTTGAATTTATTGGAGATAATTGAAACCAGAAGAAGAAGGTTTTTAAGACAGAACAATCTCAGTTCAATAAAGGTCTTGGGAACCAATGTTTTAAGACTCAAACAATGAGTGTTCTGAGAACACAGTTGGACATTGGTTACAGGAGGCAGAGGGTGGGAACAAAAGGAGGTGAAATAAGTCAGAAAAGACTCCCACTGGGCCTGTGAGAAGAAAGATATTCCTCTGTTGACCTGAAATGCATTTGGTGAAACTAGAAGCAAGAGGACCATTGATCACCCTCCTTGTATGCTCCTGTCCCTCTCGGTTGCCATCCATTCTGTCCTTAGCAAAAGACAGCTGATCCTTGGCTCCTGACCCCCAGTTTTTTCTTCCTAGTCTCTCTGTTGAATTATTTCCCCCTACGTTGTACCTACCAGGCCTCCTGGTGCCTACTTTTAGCCTCTCACCTAGAATGGAAGAGAAGCCATGCCTGCATGATTGACAGCTTGCTGAGGTTGTGCCATAGAAATTGCTCTTGCTATTTCTTCGTTGTTTTGTTTTAGAAGACTTCACATTTCAAACCATTTAAAAAATGTATTTCACTTACGCATTCATTGCATTGCTAGGCTCTCACTGTTTTCTTTCAAAGAAAGTTGAGTCTCCTATAATGTTCTCTATTAAGCCAAGGGTGTGATGCAGATATATATTTATTCATGGAAAAGATGGGTACGTTATTCTACTTTTCTAGAGCTGCTGTTTCTCCACTGCCCCCACTGCTCCATTGCTGCAGTAATTGTCATTCTCTTTTAAGTGTGTGTGTGTGTTTTGTGTGTGTGTGTGTGTGTGTGTGTGTGTGTGTGTGTGTGTGTGTGTACCTACTGCAGCCAGAAGAATTTGGATTTCCCTGGAACTCAAGTTATATGTGGCCTTGAGTGGTTGACAAGATCCTACCCAGCTACATTTCCAACTTGGGAAAAGGAATTAAAGAAAAGCTTAGAGTCACATGTGGTGGTTCGTACCTTTAATCCCAGGATTTAGGAAGGTAGAGGTTGGAAGATCTCTGAGTTTGGGGCCAATCTAATCTACAGCCAAGCTTAGGCAGTGAAGGAAACCATCAAAAACAAAAAGCTGGTGAAGATGTATTTGAATGAGGGAGTCATGTTCCAGTCCTGGCAAGCAGCAGAACTTGGCAGCTTTGGCCATGTGGTTCTGGCTTTAGAGTCAAGGAGTTATGGAATGTAGCTGTTGAGGCCAGGCATCTGTAAGGGGTGTCCCTAAATGAAGGACTACTGAGGCCATTGTGTGGAGCTGTGGAGTTGAAGCTTGGACTGCCTTAGATAACCCAGGATATAAGAGATGCCAGAGTTGTGGGATGCCCACTGAGAAAATCTGCTAACAGGGAGTGGAACAAGCCCAAGAGAAAGAAGTGTGCTGCAGTCAACTAGCTGAAAGGAGTTGGAGATCTGGAAAGCAACTGACATCAGACATAGAGAGGCAGAATTTGGAGTTTGCCCAGCTGGTTTTTGGTCTTGCTTTAACCCACTATTGCCCACTATGCTTCCTTCCCTATGTTTTGGAATAGCAATGTATATCTTGTATATTATACGTTGGAAGTATTTGATATGCTTCTTTATTTTAATTTTGTAGGAGATTACCGTTAAGAGAGTGTATGAATCTCAGAAAAGACTTGAAATTTGAACTTTTAAATATTGTTGAAACTGGTAGACTATGGGGACTTTCGAAGTTTAACTAAATGCATTTTGAAATACGATATTGTTACAAGCTTTGGGGGGCCGGGGGTGGAATGTGATGGTCTAAAAGAAAATGGCCGCCAAAGGGAATGGTGGTGTGGCCTTCATGGAGTAGGTGTGGTCTTATTGGAGGAAGTGTGCCACTGGGGAGGCAGGTTTTGAGATCTCACATATACTCAAGCCATGCACATTTTTTCAGGCCACTTCCTGTCGCCTGCAAGTCAAGATGTAGGACACTTGGCTACTTCTCCAGCACCATGTCTGCCTGCATGCCACCATGTCACACCATGATGATAATGGACTAAACCTCTACAAATGGAAGCCACCCCAATTACATGGTTTTACTTTGTGAGAGTTTCTCATTGTCATGGAGTCTCTCCACAGCGATAGAAACCCTACAATGTACTTACGCCGTCATGTCACATGCTCACCAGGAAAACTGCCATTTGATTTTTATTTAAGATATTATGGACCTGGTTAGAGGGGAAATTGTGTGTTGTATATGTAGAATATTTTAAAGTTCAAGATTTGAGGATTTTTGTCCTAAAACCATTAATGTTGTATGAAACTTTTGGGTCACTGGCCTCTTGTGGATGAGGGGTTCCATCCTGCAGGGTCTTGCTCTCACGTTATTTGCTTTCCTTTGCAATCTAGTTTTCAGTGGTAAGGGATATAAGCTTATTAGCCAGGTCTTAGTCTGAGTTTCTTTTCTCACTTGTTACCAAATACCTGACAGAGCACACTAAGAAAGGGAGGATTTATTTTGGCTCAGAATGACAGAGGACATAAATTCATCTCAGAGAAAGCCTGCTGGGGTCCGCTACTGTTTATGGTGGGGCAATCATCGTCTTCAGCTCCTGCACATCATGGTAGATCAAAAAACAGGGAGCTGGACCAGAATTAGAGACAGGATAACATTCAAGGCTGACCTCCGTCTGCTTATCTCCCATTCCTTAAAGATTCCCCAGGCTTCCAAAACAGTGCCACCAGCTGATGACCACATGCTAACAACACAAGTGCTTATGAATCACATTTCAAATTCAAATCATGCATAGCTCTTCTGGGCAAACCAGTCGTGACACAACAAAATAGCCTTAATAGGTTGGGTTGTTTGTGGATCCACCTACCTCCTCAAAAGGCCACACTGGGGTTTCCTTCCTTAACGGCATGCAGTAGCAGGCTGTCCATTTCAGCATGAAGAAGTTTTTGGGTAGGGGAAGCCCATGATATGCAGCGTATATCCAACAGATCTCCATCCCAGCCTGTTAGCGTGCTCATTGAACTACAAAGCCACTTGGTACTCACTACCTCTTTTCCTTTATTGATGGCATCTCATCTCTCAGTAAGTCACCTACATCCTACCTGCTCTTAAAACACAGTTGCATCTATGCAGTAAGTCTTTCATTCTTACAGGAAAGTGATCGCTATCTGGTGGGGTTTACCCAGGCTCTTTTCATTTGTGTGCCTTGTTTCTAGAGGCCCTTATTGATGTTGCTTCTCGTATGCCTGTGTCTCTATTCTCTAACTGCATTGACAGCTATTTCGAGGTCTAGAATATATACTTAATAAATGTCAGCTAGTTGTAACCTTGGTGAATCCCCTGGGGTCTTGGTTATCGCTTGAAAGTCAGTGCATCGCTCTCCTGTGCTACAAGGATAATTGAAACCTGCTGGGGGGTGAGTCAAGTGTCAGACCTTACATATTAACCTAAGGGAAAGAGGAGAGCACACACAAAGAAAGAGAGAGACTGGAGGAGATGCTGATATGGAGGGACAGTGACCTTCAAGACTTCATCTTAGAGAAGCAGAGATTGCAAGCTTCCAGAATCTAGCTTGTTCCAAGAAAAGCTACCAAAGGCAATAGGGATGGAGCATTGAGTTCTGAGAAGGCTTGTCCACTGAGATTTTGCCAGTCTGCAGACAAACATAAAAGAGTTTCCTGAACTGGAACATTAGTTTAGCATCGAGAATGGAGCCAAAGGCTGTAACAGTTTGACCTTTAGAACAGTCTATTTTAGACTACACTTTATTATGGAAGTACACTCCACAGTATCCTTGTAGTAGGAATTAGAATCTTATCAGAGCTGACAGCAGCTCCTCGCTTCAGCAGAACATCAGCTGTCGGGGGAGAACCTGGCTAAGTGAGACTCCGAAAGTGAACTGAACTGGAGCCTTAAACAAGCACCCAGGCTAGCCCTCTGTACCCAGGCTAGAATAAGGAGGGCCTGTCAGGCACACAGCAGGTTACACGACTGAGTTCGCCAAGAGTCAAAGGTTAAATAACTCACAGCATGGCAGCTAAATAAATAGTGTTTGGGGAGCCTGTCAACAAAACCTCACATAAAAAAATAACTACAAATATGTAATTTCTATCGAGGAAACAATTGAAGAAATTAATACTGTGAATTAAAATGGTCAGCTTTGACATATTCTACTCTCTTCCTCAAGATCCTGGCTAAGAATGTGATCTTTAAGATAATGACGCTAGTTTGGAAACACACCAAATCAAACTCTCCCAGACCAAACAAAACCTCCAGCTGAGTGACATTTGGGGTTGAAAAGCATAGTCTTACCATGATTGCATAAAGAAGTGTAAAAAGATAAACTGACTTTCCCACTGTAGACAGTGAGTCAGCAATAGCTCGGGTTTTGAAATATAGATCTCCTGGCACGAACTGTAGGAAGATGCTTCTGATCTTTAACTCCTGTAAAAATGGAGGAAATGATTGCTGCTGAAGGATTAGGGCTTTCCTGTAGGACGCGTGTCACACTGCGTGCTGAAATGACGGGGAAAGAAGAGTACTTCTCTTTATTCCTTGCATTATCTTAATTGTTCTCTTCCTGAGTCTAGATAACACCCAAAGACAATACAAATTAAATCTATATGCCCATTTTCATTCCCACCTTTTCATGATCTCGGTTTTACGCAGTAAAGCAGTGTGTTCTTCTGACTTTCTGCTGAGTCCTCTAGAGTTAGTTGATGTACCAAGCATGTGTGCAAAAAGAATTATATTTTGCATATCATTCTTCATTTTGGCTTTATAACTACATTTGTCACAACAACTTTTATGCCTTTGTCTGTCTTCTTTCAATTTTCACGTTTTGCTATTATTTTCAGTGTATGTGAGTGCCGGTAAACAAAGCTCATGGTGCCTCTAGCAATCAAAAGACAACATTCAGGAGTCAATTCCTTCACTGTGGTCTTTCCTGGTTTTGGCTCTCTGCGTACTCCAGGCTGGCTGGACCACAATAATCTGGCTTGCTTCACTGTCTCACCTCTCCATCCTGCTGCTGGAGGGCTGGAGGTGTAGATGCATGCCACTGCAACCAGCATTTGGCATGGGTTCCATGCATGCCACCGCAGCCAACCTTTGGCACGGGTTCCATGCATGCCACCGCAGCCAGCCTTTGGCATGGGTTACAGGGATCAACCGAGGTCACCCTTTAGCCCAGGCTCACCTGCTGTATCTTTCTTAAATGCTATATATTTTACTTAAATCGTAAGATAAATACAAATATTTCACCATTTTCACATCCTGGCACCTATTTTCATTGTTTCTATTTCTTTTTATTGCTAGAAGCACTCCAATTAGTAATCTCTGTTCAAAAGTAGTTTTCTTTACTGTGACTGGATTGATCAAATTACCTCCTAGAGATGGATCTTTCTGACTGAGCCTGGTTTGGTATGTTTATAATATTAACAGTAGTGGTCAATTTGTTTCCCAAGATACTTCTATTAAGAGTTTCAAGTTGAAGTAGAGAATGTTAATTTGACCAAGCCTTGGTCAATGAGAATGCTAACATTTTTATTCCAGGGTTGGGTTTTTTTTTTTGGGGGGGGGGGTGTACATGATTGAGCGGGCACACATGCATGTATGTGGAGTCAAGAGGTGAATGTCAGATGTCTTCCTCGAAGTATGTTGGACCTTTCTTTTGAGAAAGGCTCTCTATTGAACCTGGAACTCATTAATTATCCATTTATTGAGCTACACTTGCTGGTCAGAAAGGCCCAAAGATCTTCTTTCTGCCTCTCCAGGGTACACTGCTCTGCCAAGTGTTTTCTTGAATGGGTGCTGGGTTTGGGATTTAGGTTCTAATGTCTATGTGGCCCAGCACTCTATCAACTGAGCCATCTCCTCAGCCCCTCTCTGCCAGTTTTAATTAAACAGAAATATTGTCTCTACACTTTAAGTTAAATTCTTCTTACTTTGAATCAGATAAAACGTCTTTTATATTTCAAAGGTACTTTCATGCTTTTCCCTGATTAGCAAGCATCATTTTCTAAAAATTGTTCTTCAACTTTTCATTTAAGTACTAACTCGCTGATTCTATTAAAATTTGACTTTAAAAATGAGTCCATAGTTCAGAAACAGGTGGTTGTTCACACTTGATCATTTTCATTTTTCTCTGAGCCACTTCATTATTCTCAGCTGAGTGAAGATGTGTGTGTGTGTGTGTGTGTGTGTGTGTGTGTGTGTGTTGGTGTATGTCTGTGTGCATCATGTGTGCATTCAAACATACAAGTCAGCATGAGAACTGGGCTAACATCACTGTGGCTTTTAATTAAGATTCCATCAGCAATCCCACATCTCTGTCCCTTCATTATCTGCTTAAATGTCAGAATCTTTTTGAGTATGGCCTATCTGTACACGTACTGATCAGTGACAAGATCGGCATCAGGGAACTACCAGAACAAATGCAAAGGCTGTCCTTTTCCTGTTCCTTTGTGGACAGTTTTTTTAAAAATCCTGATAATGAGAACCCTTTACAAATTCTTTTGTGATTTCAATTTGCCATTGGGCCTGACATTCCTAATTTTTCTTACAGATTTCTACATGTTCTCAAGAATGGGAACAAGATAAACGATCTGATATTTTTAGGACGATCTGAGGTCAGTGAAGGATGTCCTGTGCCTAAGGAGGTGGTTTTAACTGGAAAAGCAGACTTGCCTATCTGCACATGTCTGTGTTGAACTATCAGTGAAAATGCCTCTGCAAGACCTTCCGGTAAACAATGGATACACTCCCCCCATCTGCTGCAAAAGACCCTGCACCAGCACAACCTGTCTCTCTAACCTCGTTTCCATGAGAACGCCAGTAGGGAGTGACAGTGTATGTCTGGCAACGCTCCACGCTGTCACATGACTTGACAGTGCAGACCAGAGTTAGGCAAAGGGACTGTGCTGGTCTCTGTTGTCGGTTTTATTGACAGAAAAAAATGAGTCATTAGCAAAGGCCATCTGAATTACAGACCTAATTTAGTTCCTGTGTATTAACCAACAATTCAATCAAGCCCAAGACAATTTTCAAGGACCCGAAGCAGCTGAGTGAAACTGGCCTGAGGTCTGTTCAGCCTAGTCATGAGACGTCTACTGATTTCTCTCCCCTTGTCCAAGACCATGCTGTCAGTAGACTTAAGACAGCTTTCGGCCTAGCGCAAGAGGGTGGTAGAATTTGTCACGTCTCTGTCGGGGTATAATTTTGAAAATACAGCTCACAGGGCTTTGTGGCTTCCTGATTCAAGGATTCAGTTTTATGCTTTGAAATAGTTCATTAAAATATTTGGTCAGCTAACTTCTGCTACTGCTGTGGAGAAGGATTTGTTTGCAAAAGTCAACAATTGTGATTACAAAGACCATCCATAAAACTATCATTGAATATAGAAAAAGGAGAAATTTGACAAAAAGGGAAATTCATGAAAATACTGGGTTTTGCAACTTTCATATCTTTTGTTTTGTAAGAATGTATCTTAGTCATATTTTTAGGTCTGAGAACTAAAATCAAATTGAGATAAAGAAGACTATTCTATCAGTAGCATGCTTTTATGTGAAATGTTTCTTAAAAATAAGGAAGCACACATAGTTTGTGGTGCACACTGTCAGAAGGATGAAGACAACATGTCTCCTTCTATACCAAGTGCAAAAATGGAATATGGCAAGGAAGCTTGGCCAATTTTTGGCCAAGTGTCTGATTAAAAATAGAATGTTTAGTTTTTCTTTAGAATAACTAATCATAGGAAACCCAGAAAATATAGTGGAGTATAATTAATATGTTCTAATTTTGAATGAAAATATATCATTCAAAGAACAAATATAGGAAAAGGTATAACAGGTACATTGAAGGAAGTACTAGCCTAAATAAAAAAAAAAGGCTAATAACCTTTTCTGAGAATCATGGATGATTATGATAAATGTTTCCCAAATTGGAAAAAAAAAAGACACAATGGAAATACCAATGCTATGGAGAAACGAGGGTCACACATAATGCAAACCCCTGGAAACATCTGAACTGTCAGGAAATTTTCCCACCTTCATCTGAAAGTTTCACCTGTAAGATCTGCCATTTTGGAAAGAAAGCCATAAATGGAATTTGCATTACTAAGTGAGAGCATGTTAGAAAGTCACAAGCATGAGGCGTGGTGACTTGAACGAGTGACGCAGTAGACACGCTAGACAAGGAACCGCTACAGGCAATTCAAGTGAACTTCAGGCGGCTGGGAGGAGTGAACTGCTTCAACAGCTTGAAGGATTGGCTGTATTTTCAAAGGTCCTTGTGTCCAAAGTGCTTTGATGGGCCTGGGTAGCTGATGAGCTCAGATGTGGTCCTTTCAGTTGCTAGAACCATTGGGAGCTTTCTGTGAACCACCTCATTGATTACCCCATAGCAGCATAAAACAGCCTTCCTTCCTTCCTTCCTTCCTTCCTTCCTTCCTTCCTTCCTTCCTTCCTTCCTTCCTTCCTTCTTCTCTCCCTTCCTTTCTGATGGAGGAGTGTCTATGTGTTACTTTCATTATTAATAAAAAAAAAAAACTGCCTTGGCCCTTTAAGAGAACAGAAAATTAGGTAGGCGGAGTAGACAGAACAGAATGCTGGGTAGCAGGCAGTGGGGAGACACTTCAGGCAGTTGCTATATGCAGCCGCCATGCTTCTCTCCAAGATGGACGCAGGTTAAGATCTCTCCTGGTAAGGCACCCCTCGTGGTGCTATATAAATTACTAAATATGGGTTAAAGCAAGATATGAGAATTAGCCAATAAGAGGCTGAAACTATGGGCCAGGCAGTGTTTTAAAAGAATACAGTTTCCGTGTAATTATTTCAGGTGTAAAGCTAGCCTGTGGCCGGGCCGCTTCCTTCTACACCTTTCTCCCTTCCTTCCTTCCTTCCTTCCTTCCTTCCTTCCTTCCTTCCTTCCTCCCTCCCTCCCTCACTCCCTCCCTTCCTCCCTTCCTTCCTTCCTTCTTTCTTTTCAATATTCGAGTCACTTTACTGTAATAAATTCACAAATAAAAGCTTCACACAGATTACCATTCAAACAGTTGCCTGGTCCCAAACTGTGTAGTCTCAATGACCATCTAGTCAGTTAGAACGGCCATTTTGAAGGCATGGAGTTTCATTTAGAGTTTTACACTTTTGCTATGAGTTACATTCTTACTTACCCAACACACACACACACACACACACACACACACACACACACACACACACAAATGAAAGTTAACAAATTAGACAATCAATTACTTGTATATTCTCTTTCATGCTAGTGTCTTTTGCCTGCTTGTGCCCTTTCTGGTCACCTCAGATTGCCCTGTCCTGTAGTATTCCGAATGTTATACTACCCCACATGCACATTTGCTTCCATGTACACATGTGGAAGCAAACCTTTCTTATGTGCCCTCTGGTGCAAAATGTGAGAGAAAGTTCTTTCTTTTTATGTACCAAACACTGAATGGATTTGAAAATTAAATGCATTGAAATGGATTTAAAAGTTAAATGCAAATAAAATTATCGAAAGTAGTACCATAAAATATGAACAAAAGTCTTTGTTCCAGAGACCCATTAAAACAAAAGGGTTCAAGAATGTGAGCCTGTGGAGGACATTTCACATGCAAACCACAACTCTGGTTCCAGATGGGTGCAGGCAAGTCGTCTCCACAGCTTCTTCAACTGTGCCACCATCCATGGTGACAACAGCCACTTCAGCGGCCTGGAGTGGAGAGTTTCTGTCAGTGGTGATGGTCAGCAAGTTGCTAGTAATCTTAGTAGCAAGGACTTTCTGGTTCCTCCTGTTCTCATTCTCTCCATTGTCAGGTGACTTAACTGCCAGGGTCCCGCTTGGTGCCAGGCCTGACTTGGGCCACAGCAGCTGCATGAGTGCTGTGTGCCAGGGCACAGGTGCTGAGAGGCAGTGGAACTGGGTTTCTGCATAAGCGTGTGGTTGGACTGCTATTGAATGTGTGGCCTGAGCACATGCCCATTCCCTTAGACGCAGGTGGTATTAACTCTCCCACTCTGACCAGTCCCTCAGAATTCAGCCTTGGGAAGCAGAGGTGCAGCTGTGACTGATCCTGGTGGGGAGAATGCCCTGCTGGCAAAGTTCCAAGGAGGAAGGGCATTCTTGAGGGTCAGGCCTTCAAGAACCAGGATGCGGCTGCAATTAGTCAGTAGAGTCAACAGGCATTATATCAACTTGGACAGCAAGAGAGAGGATGATGGACCATGACAACTCTGGACCCTGAACTTGCATGTCCAAGTAGAGGGCTCAGTTCTATGTGAGCAGATGCGGTGACACTCAGGACCTAGGAACTTGAGCTCTATGTACTAGGGAACAGTAATTTCTTGGCTTCTCTAGTCAGGGATGGGTCATATCAGGGAGCTCAGATGGTCCTGATGTAGGGAGAAGTAAGTTACTATTGTTTAGCTGAAGGGATGGAGTGTTACACATGAGCCAAGCTTACAGCTCTTTTGGATACCAGACACTCAGCAGTTTTGAACATCTGAATCATAGCTATTCTCCTGAATCAAGACTCTGATTCCCTAGGTATGAACTACGTGTGTGTGTGTGTGTGTGTGTGTGTGTGTGTGTGTGTGTGTGCCTGTGTGTGTGTATTACTCAAGATTAAACAGAGGGCTTTATCCGATAAACATTTCAAAGACTGCTGCCTGAGATGATCAAGCCTCACATGATACTCCAGTCAGGACTTCATCATAATTCTAAATTTTCTTTAGATCTCCATAAGATTACCAGCACTCCCAATCAGCAGTAAGTAACCTGCAAAACTACACCCACATTCCGCAAAACACTGGATTATAAATGTTTGCCTTTGTTTAGAATGTTGGTTATACGTTGTTATGGATAACGGTCAGTAGAAAAGCTAAACAAAGGAGATTCGATTCAGAGTTCTTATTTTTAAAAAAGGGGAGGGAAGTGCTATACCCTGTCACTTGTATTTTAAATAAACACTGATTGGCCAGTAGCCAGGCAGGAAGTATTGGTGGGGCAACCAGGCAGGAACCAGGCGAGGCAACAAGAATTCTGGGAAGAGGGAAGTTTCAGTCTGCAGTCATCACCCAGACACAGAGAAAGCCAGACACAGAGCAAGGAAGATGTGACTGCCTCGCTGAAAAAGGTACCAAGCCATGTGGCTAACACAGACAAGAATTATGGGCTAATATAAGTTATAAGTCCTTTACCACTAAGATATATTCGTAGCCCATGATCTACTGGGTTAAATCAGGTATCAGAGGAATGGGAGGTACTTTACCATCTGAGATGAGCTTTTTCGTCTGGGCTGCACCATCTGGCACTCAGGAGATAGGATACAAATGAGTGTGTCAGTCCCATCATGGCACAGCTCCTATTTGATGGGGTCAGGGCACCACTTTTGCTCAAGCATTGAGAGAGACATGGATTTGCTGCCAACTGAGGTGCAGCTTTTCCCCTGGTCTTGTACACCTGCTCGGAGAGGGACAGGGCACTGCTTGGGCTCAGGTACTGTGGTTATGGCAGTTTTGATGGGCTTAGACTCTGGAGTAGCACTGCTGTGTGATACCCAGGCTGGTCTCAAAACTGAGCTCAGGACCCATGAGGATGTAGGATGATAGAAATGAAGAGTCCAGGAGTCCCCAGTGTTTACAGGGGTTGCTTGATTTTGCCTTCATGCTGTAATGTCCAGTCTACTGTGAGTTGATTGACAGCTGGGTGGTGGAGGAATGTTGTTTTGCTCCCTTCACTCTGCAGTCACCCTGAGTTTTTGTGCTTCACACTTTACGGTGCTGGTCCAACGTTGCCCTTCACTCACTATGTGATGTGTTCATTGTTTTGGTTGCGTTTTGAGGGAACAATACATATTACGTGCCTAGTAGATCATCTTGCTGATATACTTCTGAGTGCCTACTCTTCTTTAACATTTTAAGAACTAAGGGTAAATAATACATGAAAGAGAAAGGGTCTTGGTGGGTATTCAGTAAGTTTTTTTCATATATTCTTTAATAATCCCTTGAGTTCAGGGGACTTATTTGAATGAACTGATAAAGGCTGGTGTGCTGTTTCTAAGGAAACGCTGGTGACTTGCATGCCATTTAATTTGGAGAGCTTCCCTGGTGAGCATGTGGCTGACATCTATCTACAATGCACATACAGCCGAACTTTCTGGCGAAACTCTAAGATCCGTGTTAATGGATCATGGGAAGTGTTTCACAGCGTGAGTCACTGGTGTTTCGAAGCAACATCAATTTGGTCATAATGGGTTTCCATGGTTTCCACACTTATTACTCTCCGCCTTGATTATGAGCACCAATAAAACATGACCTGAATAGGTTCTAGCAGGAGAAGACTCTAAAGAGCACTCCTTTTATAGTTTGGCCTTCTTGTAAAACACTAATGATGACTTCTTTGGCTGAGGCTATCCTAAAATTTACTGCTTAGTGCAGCATGAGGTAATTGGCATTCAGTATTTCAGGAAGGCCCCTTGTAGCAACAGGATCGATATTGTGGGCCTTCTCTGTGGTATCAGCAGCAAAGAAAATCTGCATAGAAGTAGAAATAAGAAAGTAAACATATCAACAACTGCTCGAGTGTGATATAAGCTGCCAGCAGTTGTGATACAAGAAATTGACATAAAAATACATAATAAAATAATCCTGCATCTCAAATATATCAGGAACAGATGGTGCTGTCACTGGTGAAAATCAATGTTCAATGATAAAAATCAATTGCAATGCAAATGATCTTTCTTGGAGTTGCAGCGAGATGGGCTTGAAATCAACCTTCAGTTGACCAGCACTAAGAAAGAGATGGGCAGTTGTTTGTGTTGTAATGGCTTAGGGACCACAAAGTTACACTGACATCTTTTGGTGGAGGACAACAACTAGCAGCATGTTCTGTGCCATACACCTCTTTTCCTTGCTGGGACTTCCAAGTGTGACTTTCTGCTTCATATAAAGTACACTGTGATTGTAAAGAAGGGTGCCTGCTCCCCTCAGCACCCAATTGTGGGGATTGTTGCTACTTCTACCACAGCTCTTGCTCCACCCTTCCACACCCGTCATGACAAGCCACTGCCACCTTGGGCTCCCTTCCTGGGCCTGGAAGTGAGGACTTCACCAATTGGCTCACAGGTGCCTGTCCTAGATGGAGAAAGTGACATAGTTTTGTTGTCTTGTGTGACATTTTATCTTCAGCCTTTTTTGGCAACAGTGAGATGACATGCAGGGGCCCGGGCTTTCCCAGGGGCAGCACAGTCTGACAGAAGACATCCTGCTGCCTGGGCTTTTACTGCTGATGAGGAGTGAATCATGCAGAGAAAAGTCCCTGGCAACAAGTCATAAGGACCCAACTTCTTCTGAAGCACTGGACAATCTCTGACTGTGTTCAGATTTTTCTCTCTGGCATAACTTTCATCAACTTCCTTGCTATCTCTCATTCACAAGCTCTTCATCTATAAAATGGAAATAAGAACAATGCCCTCAATGCTCTGCCTGTGACGTTTATACCAGACTGTGCATCGGAGGGTGTGGCAGTAACTCACATCTGGGTTAGGAGTTCAGAGAAGCATAATGATACTTTAATCACTATGTATTTTCTATATGCATGGATGACTTTTATTGAGAAAATGACTTCAAACTGTAACTTTACTTTTTCAGGATCCATTGAAATGTCCAAAACATGTAATGACTTTTGTTTTTAGCCACACAGATTTGCTCAGAAACAGATGGATGCTGGGACAGATGATGCTGAATTTCAATGGCTTCAAGCAAGCAACGATACCCCCTTGAAGCAAGTCTGAAAATGCTCTCTGCCAACCAATGACAAGCTGAAATCAAACAAGCTGCACAGATAAGAAATAGTTTCTGGGCTCCTGAATTTGTTTTCATTGCATTTTATCAATTATATATTGAGCTCTATATGTGAAGGGTTATATGCTACTTGCTTTGGGACCACACAAAATGTGTACAATACAATCTGATCCCTGGGAGCACACAAAAATAACCATAACAACAGTAAGAATGAAACTGCTAGGAGAATTGTGTGAACGTAGGGTTTGGGATATTTACTGTGGGCTTTTCCTATACATTTTGAAGAAGTACTTCTTGACCTGGGAGAAGGGAAGAGCATGAACTTCAGCCAGTTTGATGTTGACCTTCCTAGGCCCATTTTAGAGATGGTATATCCACTTTCATAAGACTCTTTGGGGGCTGCAGGGAAGTAAGGGACAGGGGACTCTGCTTGGCATTTGGAGTTAGGAGTCCTGGTTTAGATGGTGTAAAGATCCCTTATCAAGAACAGATACCAAACTTGGAGAAGATAATAGGAATAAATGCCTTAAGTGCAGCTGAAATCTCTGGAGCATTAGGAGCAGATTAAGCAAGTCTTGTCTCTATGGTTCTTGGTGTCAACTTGTTACAGTGTGCCCTAATAAGAGTTCCCCACCCCTGCCATCTGCTGCCTGCCATTCCTATAAAGAACCAACACATTGCAATGACCGAGCTTATATCAATTTCTTCTTTATTTGGTGTGGTCAACACCTGACAAGCCAGTTAAGGAAGGAGGGATTTAGTCTGACTTACAGTCAGCAGGACACATCCCCTTGGTGAAAGGGGCATGGCTACCAGAGAGAAAGAGAACTCTCGTTCTCTTTGTATCTGCAGTCAAACAAACAGGGAGTGGGGCTGGGCTAGGAAAGCCAAGGTCTGCCCGCATCAATCTTCTTCTACCAGCAAGGCTCTATCTCCCAAGGGTTCCACAGCCTTTCCAAGCAGCCCCACCCACGAGCAACCAAGTGTTCAGACAGAGGAGTCTATAGGGAATTTCACATTCAAATCAGAGCAGATGAGGGTGCTACTATTCTTGGATGAGTTGGTAAGGAGGCACCTGAACAAAGTTATCTCGCTGGTGTGTTTGTTTTGTTTTTGTTTGCTTGCTTTTAATGAATTGGAGCCCTCAAAAATTAATTGATGGGGAGGCATAAAAGAGACATGATTGGTATGGGAGAATTGTTTGTATTCTGTCAATCGTGTTTTAAATAAATGCTGTTGGCAAGGCAGGAAGTATAGGCGGGTCAACCAGACAAGAAGAAGAAGTGGGGCGAGGAGAACAGGAGAATTCTAGGAAGGAGGAAGCCCATTCCTCCCAGTTCTGCCCAGACCACCGAAGAAGCAAGATGTGAGCTACCCTGCTGAGATAGGTACCGAGCCATGTGGCTAACATAGATAAGAATAGTAGGTTAATATAAAAGCTACAAGAGCTAATAAGTAGCCTGAGCTAATGGGCCAATCAGTTTTATAACTTATGGAGATCTCTGTGTGATTTTCTTTGGGGCTTGCCAGCTGTGGGGAACTGGGCAGGACATAAACCCCAACAAGCAGGCCCCTTCATTTTACACATGATCTTTCAAGAACTACAATCAGGAAACACATTGGCTTGTGCTGCTTTATGTAAATATTATTAACTCAATCTGTAGATATTTCTGTTGTGATATGAGTGTGTGGACTTTACATATATAGAAACATGCTAAACTGAAGCGAGCAGCCATGATGAGAATATTATGGGAGAGGAAATAGAGGAAACTTTAAGAATCCCCAGGCAGCCACTTTTAGAAAGGTATAGATTCTTTTTCAGTAGGTCTGTTTTACAGAACACATAAGCATCCATGATCCTACAGTTTCCCCAGTACATTTACACACCACCATTCATATGGAAAACAGAACTCAATTCCTGTCCTAGGAGCTGATTCTGCAAACACCAAAAAAAAAAAAAGTACATGCTTGTTGGAAGGATCTGAAGGACACAGGGTTTTGTTTGTTCTGTGGAGCACATCCAGACTCATGGCTTCTTTCCCATAGCTCTACACACTGTTGGGGAGAACATGAGAGCTTGCAAAGGTGAAGTTCTAAGAGCAGAAACACCATGCTAGGCTTTGGACTGGTGCCAAGCCCTCTGCCTCTGAGCCAACCTAGGAATATTCTACTCTTAGCAGGCAAAACAGATCATAGAAATGATGTTATGCAAAGTACCTGGGAGTTTTGCCAAGCTCTTTTTGGGTGACCGTTCCATCTATTATTAATACAAAATTGCACGCTGATCCAAGAGTCTAATTTCTTTCCTCCTGTGCACACTGTGGCAGTATCCCCCTGGTTTTTGGTGCTGATTGTTTGTTTGTTTGTTGGCACACTGTATGCATCACCCATGACCCATGCTGAAAGGTAAAGTGTCAGCATCTGAATATTGACAGAAAGATTGTCTCTGGTGACACATAGTTCTTCCAGGTGGTTTTAAGTGACTCTCAGGAATCACCTCTCAAAAGATGAAAAGAGAAGACACCAATAGTTACCTCTACAGACTCCCAGAAGTCACACAAAATGGGAATAATATATATTTGGTAACCTAATGTACAGACTTTTAGGTTAAAGATCAGGTACAGTCCTTAACTGGAGACTTCAGATATCACAGACCACTCCAGTGAGATTCTCAAAACATCTCAATTGTGTAAACCTGGATGCTCTTAATACCCAAAGCAGTTTTAGACACTAATGCATCAGGAGTCTGATTGATATCTGTATGTATGTATAGAAAGTTTTTGGATCACACCCCAAAAGAAAGGTTAATATCTACCTACCTGTGAGGGGCAAGGCTTTCCTGAATGATGATTCAGGATAGTATTTTATTTCTTCGTGCGACTCTCGACCCCACTGGAATATTGGGCTTTCTGTTTCCTTTCACTGGTGTTATATAGAGAAAGTTATAACTGTGATGCTGGTTGCTGGAAATTAAACACAGGGAATGAGAGTAGTGTCCAAAGATACAAACACAGTGTGATGGGAACCACAATTTTCCTACTGCGTTAATGGGTTTCTTTGACTGACCTTTACTTATTAGTAACAGAACGATGACTTCAAATGGCAGGGTGGGCATTGCAGCCAAGAAAACACATTTCTTAGCCACCTTCACAATTTGACCCCACTTAGCTGAGTGCTGTCTTTTGGTCTCTCTGTCATTTGGGCTATTGCATCTTGTAATGCAGTCACGGTGGCTAATCATAACCAGCCACCTAAATCCAAGCCATATTCTACAGGAAGGAAGCTGTATGCTGAGGGTAGTGGAGGATAAATAGAAATCTAGATCCCTGACAGTCCCATTGCTCCTAGAAAAGTTAAAGCGTCCTAAAATAGAGGCCAGGGTTGGCCCATGCCCCTGAGTGACCAGATAGCTTTGATACATGACCTCTCCTCTTTCTTCTTCGGGAAAGTCTGAAGTTACTTCAGGAAACTAGGTCCTCAAGAGGGTTCCCCATGCCACCTCGCAGGGCCATTTATTTACTTCAATCACCATATTATCATCTCCACCTATCTTTTAAAAAGATAGTTTAAGTACAGGGCTTCTTAAATGGCACAGTATAAGCACTACAGCTGTTCTGTCCATTCTAGTGAGAGGCTAAACACAAAATCTATGTCAGAGTGAGCCAGCAGTTCTACTGCTGATGGCCAAAGGTGACAATCATTATACATTGTAGTTATTGTGTGAAAACTATTGTAGCTAATGAACTAGGAATGATACAACCTAGCTTTACAAAGATCTTTAAGAGAACTAGCTGTATCTGGTGATCTCTCTCTCTCTCTCTCTCTCTCTCTCTCTCTCTCTCTCTCTCTCTCTCTCACACACACACACACACACACACACACACACACACAAACACACATGCACACACCTTTCTTTTGTTGTCTACAAAACACATCTTTATTCTATTCCACATGGAATATTTCTGGTCTAAATTCTACAGCCCTTACATTTCAAGAGGTGATAGAAACACCAGATGGATATTATAAGAAAATCAGATTGCTCTACAGGTAGAAATAGACGAAAAGGCACTTTTTCCAACCAAGCAGTAGATAGGTTTGAAATAAAATATTTCATGGAGATCAGAGGTAATTCTGCCTTTTATAAAGTATATAAGTGTTCCTTCTGTGGGTCAGAATGTAGATCAACAAAAAGAAGAAAGAAAATATATGAGCATGAACAGTTTTTATTATTAATTACTTTCCTGTCTGCCTTAAACCTCTTAGTTAACTAGCTATTGTGTATTTATTTATCTATAAATCCATCTACCCATTCATCTGTCCATCCATCTATCCATCCATCCATTTATCCATCTACTTACTTACCTACCTACCTATCTATCTATGCATTGCATTTTCTTAAAGGAGTGTACTTAACACACATTCTTGGTGACTAAGAACAAATCTTGTTTCTTGCTTTGGATAGGTCATCCTCGGCTCTGGAAATCTGTGGAGGTGACTTTAAAAGAACAACCCCTTCAATACTTGGCTGGATTTCCAGCACAGCAGAAGAAAGTGTTCTCTCTCTATTACTCAACTCCATTTCCTCCTCTCTCCTTCAGGCCATACATCAATGCACCTTTGACACCATCTCTAGCTCACCCTCCTGTCTTCCTTAATCACAATCTAAATTCCCACACCACATCTGCTGAGATATTTATTGTCCTGGTTTGGCTTATGATCAACTTGAGACCTTAGCATTTAATACATGAACACTGTGTTAAATTTCTATAAATAGATGTTTCTCCCCTTACACGCTGGAAATACAGTGAACCTGATGTTCCTTAAGAACCACAATGGAGCATAACAAATAATGAAAATATAATGGATTTCTGCCATGACTCAATATGTGGAAAGATAATTTTTATCTCAGGTTTGTTTTTCTTGCCATTCCCTACTTTCTCTAATTCTCCCCGAAGTCTAGTATCTTCCATGGCTGCAACACAAAAGATGAATGCGGTTCAGATCTAATACTAAACTAGGAAAATGCCTAGAACCTGGCAGGAAGCAGCTCCCAGTAGTCATCCCCTGTCTATCTATCTGTGCACCAAATTTTGAATTCTTTTTTCCCAAAGTGGATCAAATTCTTAACAAGTCACATCAGAAATAGAAGAAATAAGAGGGAGTGTTCTTTTTGTGACTTAATTTACTCAGTGTTGATAAGGAGCTGAAGGGCATGAAAGCATTGTAGGAAAAGGTGTGTGGTGGGGAGAATGTGATCAGCATCCTCCATCCTACAGTGATGCTCTCTCAGACCCACAGCTGCAGACAGAGGTTAGAAAGATTAGTGAGCTCATTTCCAGCAGGCCATCACCATGGTGACGTCATACATATAAAAGTTAGAATCAAAATGGAGTCACTTTTGTGAAGTCTTAACAACAAAAATGACTAAACTAACTCCAGAAGCCACAAAGGAGGTAATCTCATCCCTGAGCATTTTTAATCCAAAACAAAAGTCTATTCACAAAAGACTCACAGACCAAAATCTTTTTTTTCTTGTATTTTAGTTGCCTTCCTCCTCTATCCTTCTACATGTCTTGTAACCCCCGTACTCCCAATCTACTCAGGAGAGCTTGTCTTTTTTTCCTTCCTATTTAGATCCATGTGTGTTTCTCTTAGGGCCTGCTTTCTTGTCTAGGTTCTCTGGGGTTGTGGACTGTAGGCTGGTTTTTTTTCTTTGCTTTATGTCTAAAAGCCACTTATGAGTGAGTACATATTTTATTTGTATTTCTGGGTCTGGTTTACCTCATTCAATATGTTTTTTCTAGATTCATCCATTTGCATGCAAATTTCAAAATGTCATTTTTTTTACTACTGTGTAATACTCCATTGTGTAAATGTATCACATTTTCTTTATCCATTCTTTGGTTGAGGGGCATCTAGGTTGTTTCCAGGTTCTGGCTATGACAAATAATGCTGCTATGATCATAGTTGAACATACGTCCTTATGGTATGAATGAGCTTCCTTTGGGTATATACCCAGAAGTGGTGTTGCTGGGTCTTGAGGTAGATTGTTTCTTAATTTTCTGAGAAATTGTCATACTGATTTCCAAAGCAGCTATAAAAGTTTTCACTCCCACCAGCAATGGAGGAGTGTTCCCTTTACCCTACATCTTCTCCAGCATAAGCTGCCATCAGTGTTTTTGGTATTGGTCACTCATTTCTCTGATGGCTAAGAATGTTGGGCATTTCCTTAAGTGTCTTTCAGCCATTGGAGATTTGTCTGTTGAGGGTCCTCTGTTTAGGTCTGTATACACCCCCCTTTTTTATTGGATTCTTTGTTCTTTTGATGTCAAGTTTCTTGAGTTCTTTGTATATTTTGAAGATCAGTCCTCTGGCCAATGTGGGGTTGACAATAGATGATCTCACAGCAGCAAATCCCAAAGAAAAGAAAAGCACACACAATAACCAGACCAAAATTTTGCAGACACAAAAAGTACTTCTCCAAAAACATCTGCTCAACTGTCTATTTAATCGTGAACTGATTATGTCCTTATTATTAGTGTTTTTCTTTGGAAATTATTATTCTAAAATATCCCATGTAAATCTCCTTGTCTTAGCTTCAGGCTCTTTGAATACTCAAATGGTTTGACTCAGATCTTCTCAGCATCTACATTCAGGTTAGCCAGGTGGTGGTTAAATCTTTATGTTCTATGTCAAAGGTTGAATGTTGGGGATATTCTTAGGAATGGCACAGTACCAAGGTTCAGGTAAAGTACATTGGATAGAGAAGAACTGGAGAAAGCAAAAGGGGTATTTCTGGAAGACAGTACCAAATGGGGATGGGAGCCAATTTGTTGAAAGCCAGTTTGCTAAAATTAACTTGAAAAATGACCAATTTCCTGACTCACTGAAGGTTTTGTACATAAGCTTTAGTTTAATTTTTGCCCTTACTTCTGTCTATTCTTGCACCTGCCTCTGAACTTGACTTTGCCTTTGTAACAAAATAGCCTGGGTAAGCCTTGCAGATGGGAGCCAGGCAAAGTATGGGACAAGCCTGAAAGTCAAACTTTTTAAGCTTTCTTAAAACTTTGTAAATTAGGTTTCTGGCAAATTTTTTTTTTTGAACAAATTGGTCCTTGAGCAAATGGAGTTGCCTCCTCAATGTATAGCTGCTTCCTAACGGCCTCTTCCTAGCACAGCTTCCTGTGGCTTCCGTATGCACTAAAATAAGGGAAGTGGCATCTACAAAGATACGCAGTTACAGACACAAGTGACACAAATCCACCCATACGTGAAGCACACTTTTGGGCTTGAGTCATAGGGTGATATACTTATCAAACTCCATCTCCTCCTCCAAGCTGTAAATCCCTCCTCAGGCCAAAGATCCCCAGCATTCTTTTACTTGGATTTTGTGAAAGTCATCAGTCTTATAACCATCACTGGTGAGAGATCAACTTCAAAAATCACTCTAGCTTGAGTCCATGGGGCATCTCCTCCCCAACGTCAATGGCTGTAGGCTCATTTGAGCTACTATGATAAAATGCCACCATAAAACAGGGATGTACTTCTCACAGAGACCACAAAGTTCAAAATCAAGGCACTGACCAGTTTGCTAACTCTACTGCAGCCACTTTCTGGGTCTCAGATGGTGACTTTTCAAGGTGCGGTCACATGGTTGAGGGCAAGGGAAATTACCAGTGTCTTGTGACAAGGTTGTCAAACAATTTGGTGGGCCTCCCACCCCTATTTCACCAATTCCATCCCAAAAGCTGCCTAAGGCCAGCAGCCCCTTTAAGATTCTAGTATTTGAATTTCGGGGGCAGGGGAAGAGCAGTCAGTTCCTGCAGGTTCCAGTGCCCGTAAAAGCATCACTGTACACAAGAGACATGATCTCACCAAATCTTAAGTACCTCCAATGCTACAGGCTGCTTCCAGGTCCCCCGTGTTCCCTGTCTTCTACTTGCAGGGTTTCTTGTTTGTTTCCTTGCTTGCTTGCTTTTGTAGGTTCCCATTCCTTAGATCCTTACAGAAAATTTGAGGAATCCAAGAGAAAAAAAAAAACATGGGTCAGAATGCTAGTCAGAGCAATGAGAGATTTCTCTGGCAACCTACAAAGCACTGGCCCACAATTGGTTAGAATACGAACTGGCACCGTGATTTTAGTAAAGCATTTGCAGACATACGCTGGCTGAGTATCTTAAAATACCCATTGCTCCTCGATTTCTCTTCTAGTGTCTCCAGCCCCCACCCCCCGCAGCGGGAGGCAGGACTACCAAAGTGTTCAAAATGTAGTAACTTAGTGAATGTCTTCAGGAGCAAATACTAAAAATAAGAAGACCAGCTGCTTGTCCTTCCTTACTGGATTAACTGGGTATATCTTGCTGCATTTACCTTATACATGATGAGGACTAATATGAACGTATCTGAAATATGGCTAATTTATTCGGGAGGGAAACAATGTATTTTAGCCACTATTAATAATATAACACTTTAGAGCACCGTGTGTGCAATGTTATTAAAATACCATCATATATGTCATGACTTCTGAGCTAAGGGATTATAAGTACATTTCTCTTTCTACTCCAGACCAAATTCCCTGCAGTCATCTATGAAGCAAGCCTGGTTTTGATATTTTAATTTCTTTTAAAAGTAATTTATGGCATTTCCTTATGGTGTAATAAAAGGCACCGGCTACTCAGAGAGAATGCCATAATGTCTTCATCTCCAGCTTTACCAGAATCCTTTATCCACCAGATCACTGATAGATTTGAAGGAAATTAAAAGCAGAGCAACACAAAATCCTAAGCAGAATTAGCAGTAAGAGGAAGATGAATTGAAGAAATCTCCATGTTCAGACTCCTCCTGATGCTCTGAACACGGGCGCATGCGTCTCTTTCCAGGGTAGATAAGTGGAATATACTGGGAGATATTTGAAGAGACTGGTGTCCTGTGCTTCTCTTACTCCCTCCCTGGCTGTCTAGCAAGCCGTGTTTAACTCAGTGGGGAGGCTGATACAAGAGGCTAGGCAGGACCACTTGAAGCAGGTGGGAGGAAGAAATAAAAAATACATCATGTAGGAAAAGCTACATAGCACTTGCCTAGCCTCTAACACTCTGAAGGCATAGAAGAGCAGTGCAGGAGATGGTGTCTTTAATAACTGTTATTATTTAGTCTTGGAAAAAAAAAGAATTCGGAGAGGTCTCCTTAGAAAACAGACGCCAGCACTGAGCTAGTGTCTCCCAGTTCGCAGGCAGCTGACAGTGGTATGCAGCCACAAATCAACCAGAAAAACAACTAAGCAGTTTCCAGGGTTTCGTGGAAGGAAGAAGATTCCCGACAGCCTCCCTACCCTCTGGGGACTACCCTCTTGGGCTGCAGCTGGTTCTTCTGCATCAGCCCTCTCTGTCCCTGGAGCCTGCGTCCTCATCATTGCATAATCTCCCTGGGGAGGCGGCTCAGCCTGTGCGCGGGTTCCTGGTGGCCCCTACTGGAAGATCGGGGAAATGGCGACTGGTCTGGCAATCCAGCCTTTTTCCATTTCTGGGACACTATTTCCCATCTTGCACTGTGTGAGAAGAGAATATTCTGCGTAAAAGAGAAACTTTTACGTGCAGCAAAATAACATCCTCAAGCGTCAACCTATGTATGAATTCTGTGGAAGAGGGGATAATTCTTGAATTTCCACAGATAGGAACCCGGACTCTCCCTACACCTACAGGCCTGGGTTGGGTTTTCTGTCACCTTCAGAATCACATCACGCAAGCAAAAGACTCCCGAACTGCAAGAGTATTTGAAACTTCTTCCTGGCCTTTAATTCTTTCCCAGCAGCAGATCCCTGCAGTAAAAATTACAGAAGCCTCCTTTGATGTTAGCTGTCTCCCCCACTTTGCCATGAAGCGTTCCGCGGTATTCAAACTTGCTCTGACTCTCTTTCAGATCCTAAAGATTCCATGGTGGGATGTAGATATGCTCCCGGAAGGGTTACATACACAGAGTGTCTCCAGTAGGGTGGCTGAGATGTGGTAAGACTTTAAGAGCTGAGCACCCCCTTGAGAAGGAACCATCAGGGTAAGATCCTAGTTCCTTCTCTTTCTCTCCTCCCTCCCTCCCTTCCTCCTTCCTTTTTTCCTCCTTCCTTCCTTTCTTTCCTCTCATTTGACAATGTCATACATGCACGTAATACACTGTGTTCAAATCCCACCCCCATTCTTCAGCCATCCTCCTGACTATTCACATGTGCCCCATTAATTGGTTCTTTAGAGAGGGTTGTTGTAAGATAGCAAACCTGGGCCCCGCCTACCTTTGGCTTCCTGTATCTCTGCATAATCTCTTGTGAGCACTTTCTTTTGGATGTGTTCCTTGCATGATTCCACCTTCCATTTTGCTATGGAAAATTTGGGGGACTCTCTCCGGAGTTGATGCATAAACTAGAGACTGTAGTCTCACTAATAAAAGAATTTAAGAATGGACTCAATAGAAAGCTTGAGGATAATTTTAAGAGTTTAAAAAGAACCCCAGTCCCCCTGCCCCCAACCAGGGCAGCAATAAAGGTTGGCAGCTGCCCAGGAGAAGAAGATGGAGACTGGAAACGCTATTTCCTGTGAGTTAAAGCAGGGGTTGTAATCAGCCATGTGGTGGACAAGCAGCCGCATGGTGGGGATGGGTGCATTAAAGAAAAAGTAAAGTCCAAAGTGTCAAGGGAACCATGTCTTAAAGGGAGGTAGAAAGCTTTGGTCTTGCTTCACATCTTGCTGGATAATCATCTACCATGTTGCTGCTGCTGCTGCTGCTGCTGCTGCTGTTGCTGCTGCTGCTGCTGCTGCTATTGCTGCTGCTGCTGCTGCTTCACTGTCCTTTACTGACACCAGAACTTAGCTTCTTTCATCTTACAATGTGCAATAGAGACCAGCGTCTCCCCAGGAATCTTCCAGGCCTCTAGCCCAATCAAGACCACTGATCCATTGAGTGTTTTGAACTGAGCATATTGAACCCAGATGCTACCAGCTCTCGACCTCTCCACTGTAAGGGCAGTCATTATTGGACTATCTAGACTGTAGTCTATAAGCCAATCTAGCAGCCTCCTTTTCAATATGTATTCGTTTTGTCCATTCTCTTTCTCTAGAGAATGCTGACTAATACAGGCAATATGGAACGTTTTTAGTGAGGTCTTGGATACTAAAGAAATATTCATTAATTTGGTATTAGAAACTTAGGCCGTCTGATAATCACACAACACCTCCCCACCATTAAGATGAAAACTCGGGGGTTGTTCATGTCTTTTGAAACTTCGTTCCCAGGCTTGGACCAAAGCGGAGCCTGTGAGCTGGGAGGAGGCAGGAAGCATGGCTTTCTCGCTGCCTTCTGGCTCTTCATCTTTCTTCATTTGCCAGCTGCTGCTCTTTTAACCCCTGGCATGATGTCTAAGGAGAGTTAAACATGAAGACAGAGCAAAGAATAATTGGTCAGTACAGTTGATATCTAGTGCTGGTACACTCTGGCCTCCTTGGATACCCAGTGTTCTCTCATCGGGTTTGCTGTAGTCTTGGAAGTTGCTTGACTTACAGGTCCCTCAAAATAGCAAAGGTCATCTGTTGGTCAAATGTGCCCTGCAGTTGAGAGCCTGGATTCCCAGTGCTGCCCTCCTGTATCCACGCCTTATGTGGGCTGAACATTGTGTCCTCCCCCATCCACCTGTCAATGTCCATGTTGATATTTCAATCCCCAGTTTGACTTGAGAAATTGATTAGACCCTGAAATGGGATTAGCATCTTGTGAGAAGATGGATGGATGGAAATGTGGTCTATCTGAAATCAAATGCTACTCAGTGTAAATCAGGAAGGAGATCTGCCATTTGAGACAGCATGAATGGCCATTCCACACTAAGTGAAATCAGTTGGACACAGAAAGTACTTCATATAACTCCATTTAACAAGCCAAGACAGAGAAATAGTAAAACACTTGGGCATTTTATTGTTTAATAATTGGTATGAGAGAGACCATGCCATGGCGGGCAATGTCATCCCTGGGTAGATGATGCTGGGTTATATAACAAAGAATTCTGAGCAGGTCATAAGAAGCACTTCCTCCCATGGCCTCTGCTTTAGTTCCTGTTTCCAGGTTCTCACCTTGAGTTCCTGCCCTAACTTCTCTTCATGATGGACTGTAAACTGTGAGCTGAAATGAACCCCTCCTACCATAATTGTATTCCATAATAATGTTTATAGCAGCCATGGGAAGAAAATGAGGACAGACATTTAACAATCCACATAAAGGAATATTTGCACACATGCAGAGAACTATAAAGTGAAGAGTACTCATTTCAACATTTATATAATGGTATAAAATGAGTGCTAACATAGAAAAGTTCGGTGTCTGACTTGGACACCTTCCCTTGCATTGTTGGTCAGAAACAGTCCATAGACACCCAAAACAATACCCACTATGGTGACTGTTCTTGACTGCCACCAGAACATGAAGGCAAGCTGTTGTAAGGAGGCCGCCGGTTAGTTCCTGTCCGCTTAGCCCCAAAATAATCATACAACAAAACTGACTTTCAATTTGTATCAATAGGGCAAGATCCATACCAATGCAAATCTCTATAGCATATACCCCCTTTAAATGTAAACAATCATTTACAAACAATATTTGAGAATATCAGCGTAGTTCTCTAAACATCTTCCTGCTGTTTATTGGGCAAAGTAATTTTTTGAGGGGTGTTCAAGGTAGCCTTTCCGGGAGTCTTGATCCCTCAAACCACATCACTCTAGAAGCAATCCGCAACTTCTCATCTTCTGTGGAAACGAATGCAGAGCCTCTTTTTCAAAGTAACAAATCCTTAGACCCAAATTTTGGAATCAAGATACCTCTAAAATATAAGTGCAGGTTTAACTTATCAGCTCATACAATGAACTATCTCTCTGCACTTAGCTTCTTCACAGTCAAAAAATTCAAAGAAAACATAATAATATACATGATCCAGACTCTCTGTGTATATTCCATCTTTACATGGCTTGTTTTAAATCTATTACTTTTTCTCTAACTGCCTCTACTCTGTCTCTTTAAAGACTTTCTATATTGTTTTTCTTTTCTCTCCTAAGCCTACGTACATTTATCCAACTCTGTGGCCCTATAGAGGTCTTTTCTGTCTGAATTTGTCTTTACTGTGTATTTATAATTATTTTCTGACCAAAAGTGCTTCTTAAAATGCTAAGTGCCTCTTCAAAACCTAATCTGTGCCTTTGGTAGAGCAAATACAGCCTGCTTGCTTGCTCTGCCTAGTCTGACATGGCAGAGGTATGTTCACTGTCTCTGAGGGCCATGTACCTTGCCCCATTTTTAGGCACACAGCCAGTCCATGTGGTCATTAAGCAAGTTGTAGCACTCTGCTGACAAACCCCATTTAAATGCTAATTGACTAGACCTCCCAAAAGAGCCAGAACTCTTTGTGCTGGTGAGCCAGGAAGTTGCTGCTTCAAAACAGCACAGTTTCAAAACAGCGCAACTTTTTTTCTGATACTGCCGAATCATGAAAACCTCTTTTAAAGGAGCCATGTCTCTGCTTGCTTCTAACAAACAGAGCCCACCCAAGAACATGCTGCTACCAAACCATGCTTAACTCTGTTCTTTTGTGTCTAGGATTCCTTTTTAAGCTTCCTCGGGTTTACATGGATTTAGTTGGCCACATGGGTGCCAATCTGTTGTAAGGCCAATTTGTAGTGATAAGGTTGCTTGCTAGTTCCCAGCTGCTCAGCACTGAAATAATCACACAGAAACTATATTATTTAAATCACTGTTTGGCCTATTAGCTCTAGCTTCTTATTGGCTAGCTCTTACATATTAATTTAACCCATCTCCATTAATTTGTTTAGCACCACATGGTTGTGGCTTACCAGATAAAGTTCCCAGCATCTGTCTCCAGCAGGGCTACATGGCTTCTTTCTGAATCCGCCTTCCTTCTCCCAGCATTCAGTTTAGTTTTCCCTGCCTAGCTCTGTTCTACCCTATCAGGTCAAGCCAGTTTTCTTTATTAACCAATGGTATTCACAACATACAGAGGGTGATCTCACATTACCTCCCCCTTTCTCTTTAAATGAAAAGGAAGATTATAACTTTAAATAGTAAAACTGCATATAACAAAACAGATATCAAGCAATAATTACAGTTACAATATTTATATCTACTTTGTTTTATCATAATTAAGGAAAACTACAACTATAACTATAAATTTTTCAACTCCATCAAAGACTCCTATGTAAGCATGAAGTGCATTGTAAACAACTTCCAAAACTCTAGAATTGACAGAGACTTCTCACTGCCTGGACAGTCACTCAAAGTTTTTCTGTATTGAGGAATCCATCTTCAGCCAACAGGCCCATTGTATCCAGCAGTCATTTCTGTGTCCTGCAGAATGTCTAGCCGACTCTTTTATTAAGCAGGAACCCCAAAGAATCATCTCATCTTTAGGTAAGTTCAGCAGTCATTTCTCTGTGGGTCCTGCATGTCCAGTTCACCAAACATACTATCAAACAGTTCAGGCAAGAGTAGTTTCTTACCTAAATGGCTAACAAATTCCATGAGAAGCCTCTTCGATGCCATCTTCCTCTTAAAGTAGCTTGGTGCTGCCAGGAGCAGATGTGTCTCACTGTCATAAAAAGTTCTAAGTTCTTAAAACATTTTAAATGCCATATTCTGTAGTCTTTAAAAGGTTTGAAGAATACCTATCCCTGCACATCTGCACATCTGCACAGTCTGCACATCTGACTCTATTAACCTGTATTTCTTAATTATATATTACACTTTTAAAAGAGCTGCACAAATACAATACCTAATCAAGAGCAGAAATATTCATATAACAAAATTGACCTTAAATTTGTATCAATAGAGCAAGATCCATACCAATGCAAATCTCTATAGAAGCAAGCCCCTATTGCCAAAGATGCCACACACATTGATTAAAGGACATGGAACAATTAAGCAGGTACTGACCAGGAAGCTTCCTCCCTGCCAGCTTCTTTTCATAGAAGTTGCTATGTAGGCTTTTAGGGGAGGAAAGTCATCAGCAGTCTTGCCCAACTGTCAACCCTGCAAGCTGTATCCAAGGACTCAATAGTGGCACCAACATTATATGGGTGACCAATCTCTTTCTGATTGGATATAAGGTCTACTCCATAGGAGGAAACACATATCCAGCACTGTAAACAGAAAAAAAATTCATGGCTGGGGAACTCATAGGCCCCAGGGGGTGAACTCACTACATCATATTGCTATACTGTGTGACTTGTGTGCCAACTTGACATAAGCTAGAGTCTTCAAAGAGGAAGCAGCCTCAGCTGAGGAAATGCCTCCATGAGATCCAGCTGTAAAGCATTTTCTCACTTAGTGATCAATGTAGGAGGACCCAGCCCATGGTGGATGGTGCCATCCATGAGCTGCTGGTCCTGCATTCTATATGAAGGTAGGCTGAACAAGCCAGAGCAGTTCCCCTTCATGGCCTCTGCATCGGGTCCTGCTTCTGGGATTCTGCCCTGTGTGAGTTTCTGTCCTGAATCCCTTCAGTGATGAACAGCAATGCTGAAGTATAAGCCTTATTAACCCTTTTCTCCCAAACTTAATTTTCGTCATGGTGTTTCATCACAGCACTAGAAACCCTAACTAAGACAATTGCTAAATGGTCATAACATCGAACTACCTTCTAATACATATCTATTCTTCATAGATTAGTGTAGCTCACAGACTTCATCAGAGAAGCCTTTTTGGCCAATAGAGGGAAGTTAACAAAAACTTACAACTTCCCAAGTGCAAATAATAAAGATTGTGGGGTGCTCAACCATAAATAAGATATCTGTATATACCCCTTCCTTCCAAGTCTCAGGAAACCTTTCAGAAGGGGGGGTCAGAAAGACTGTAATAGCCAGAGGTGGGAGAGAACTAGGACAAAGCAGTGTCTACAGTGTCTTCTGGACATGACAGGACCATTGCACACATGGACTCACAGCAGGTGTGGTTGCCAGCACAAGAGGAATCTCATCAACCTTCCAGTATGCAGGAGGTGGGGGCACAGTGTTGCTCAGGAGCGCCCACCTCCAGATGAGGAGCTATTGAGGATTAGTAGGGAAGGGGAAATCAATTTGCACTTTCCTACATCCCTACCAACATTGTGTCTTTTTAAAAATAATACTAGGGGTCCAGTTTCCAATGCTACTGGAGAAAGGTATTTATGATGGATGGGTGGGAAGACTGGATGAACCGAGCAGTGAGTACCCTGTGGAGAAAGGCTGTCAATGTCTAAGGCCTATGCTACTACCAGATGCCATTTTGATGTCTGTGGCCCATGTTATCACAGAGACCATGTTTAGGTCCTTTGTCCTGCTTCAGTGTCTATTGCCCATGTGGCCTTGTTGCCAATGAAGGCCTTGTGGATATCTATGATCTGAGCTTCTGTCTGTCCATGGGCCAGGTTGCCTCTGGGGACAGTGTTGGGGTTCATAACCTCTCTTGTCTCAGAGGTAATGTTTATGTCCATGGCCCATGATATGGCAAAGTGCTATGTTAATGTCTGTGGTATACACTGACATCAGAGACCATGCATAAGGCCATGTTGATATTCATGGTCTGTGCTTCTGCCAGGGGCCATATCTTGGTCCATGGTCCTTCTACAGCTGGGGGTTATGTTGATGTATGTATCTTGTGTTGTCACGAAGAGCCATCTAGATACCTATGGTCTATGCTGCTGCCTGAAGCCATGTTGATGTTCATGAGCTGTGATGCCACCAGGGGCCATACAGATGTGTGTAGCCTGTGTTGCTGCCTGAGGCCATGGTGGTGTCCATAGTCTGAGTTACCACTGAAGGCCATGAGGATGTCCATGACCCATGCTGCTGGGGGCAATGTCTGGGTCCATGAACCTGCTGCAGCTAGAGGCAGGGTTAATAGAGTTGATGCCTATGGCCCACATTACCACCAAAAGTCTTACAGATGTCTGGGATCTGTGCTGCCAGAAATCAGTTGATGTCCATGGGCCAGGCGGCCACCACTGGCTGTGTTGGTATCTGTGGCCCATAATGTCACTGGAGACCATGCTGAGGTCCATGGCACATGCTAATGCTGGAGACAAGGTGGATGTTTGTGGTCTATGCTGTCACTTGCTACCATGTAGAAATCCATGAACTGTATCCCTGATCATTTTTAAGGACAAAAATCTCCTTATGCTGTGGTATCTATGACTGCAGACTCATAGCTGAGAAAGAAAAACTGACTTCTGTGACAACCCCTATCACCACCCTTCCGCAGAAAAGAAGTAGCAAACTAGACAAGAAACTGCTGTGAGAACTCCTTCAGCCTTTAAGATACCAGCCCACATGAATGTGGCCTCTTATACTTTAAATGCCAACATAAAGCACACTCTCTCTCTCCTGGTTTTCTGGATTTGGGTCCTGTTCCCCATTCATGCAGAAGACTGTGATCTCCGAGTCAACCCCCAAATAAATAACCCTTTATTATACTCAATTCTGAGCTAGTGTGGGATTATTTTATAGTGTCCACCAACAGATTAGCATGGAGCAAGAATTTCCATGTAAATTATAAGAAAGTTTTTTAAAAAAAACAAAATTTCTAGACCCACAAAAATAGAAGCCAAGTGCAGCTTCTTGGTAACAGCATTTTTTTTTTCAGACAAGCTCTGTTTGCAAGGGAGGTGCTGTAAAAGCTGTGCGGCTTTTATAAAAAAATGATGGCTTCCTGGTTTGCCAGCACAAATGGCTCTGACTCTTTCAGGAGATCCAGAAATTTAGCATTTAAATAGGATCTGTGAGCAGAGTGCTACAGTTTGCTTAATGGCAGCAAAGACCTGCTTTGTACCTGAAAATGGGGAAATGTGCATAGCTATCAGAGGCAAGGAACATGCCTCCACCATGTTGGAATAAGTGGAGCAAGCAGGCAGGACTGCAGAGTTGGTCTTAGCCACTCCCACTAAGCATTTTTTAAAAAAGTGTTCCTGGTCAAAAAATAATAACAGATACACATGCAATAAAGACAAATCCAGATGGAAAAGACCTTTAAATGGGTCACAGTGTTGCATAAATGTATGTAGACTTGAGAGAGAGAGAGAGAGAGAGAGAGAGAGAGAGAGAGAGAGAGAGAGAAGAAAAAGTGTATAGTTATAGTTTAAAAGAATACAGACAGTCATAGATTAAAGGAGTAAAGATAATAAAATCTTGAAGAAAAAATAATAGAGTAAGAAAAATAAGCCATGTAAAGATGGAAAATGCACAGAGAGTCTGGATTATCTATATTATTGTTTTCTTTGAATTTTTTGACTGTGAATGAGCTAAGCACAGAGAGACATTGCATTGTATGCACTGCTAAACTAAGCCAACATATATCTTTTGGAGTGTCTTGACTTCAAAATTTGGGTCTAAGGATATGTAGCTTTAGAAGGGAGGTTTTACTTTTGTTTTCACAGAGGATGAGAACCTGTGGAGTCCTTCCAAAGTAATGTGGTTTGATCAAACAAGACCCCCTGAAACAACGCCCACATGGTACAACATCCATGACAGCTTCAGGACTACTGGCTGAGATGGACCTACCACACAGGATACCCAATAAAAGACCTGATTAATAGCACCCCCAATCGGCAGGAAGTAGACTAGATAACAATGTCCAAATTCTCTAAATAATTGTTTATAAACATTTATTTACATTTAAAGGGGGATATGCTATAGAGATGGATACTTTGTATTGGTATGGATCTTGGTTTATTGACACAGATTTAAGGTCGATTTTGTTATATGTATATTTCTGCTCTTCATTAAATTATTGTGTTTATGTAGCTCATTTAAAAATATAATGTATAATTAAGAAATATAGGTTAATAAATAGTCATCTGTAATAGTCAAGTTTATAGTCATGCTAGTTAGGTTTTCTAGATATACAGAGATGTATTTCAACTAGATAATCTTCAAACCTTTCAAAGACATACATAATATGACATTTAAAATGTTTTAAGAACTTAGAACTTTTCATAACATGAGACACATCTGCTCCTGGCAGCACCAATTACTTCAAGAGATAGATGGGCATTGAAGAAGCTCCTTATGGAGTTTTCTAGCCATTTGGGCAAGAAACTGCTCTTGCCTGGACTGCTTGATGTTATGTTGTATAAACTGGACATGGAAGATGCATAGAAAAATGAAGGTGAGATGTTCCTTCAGGTTCATGCTTTATAAAAGAGTCTTCCAGACATTTTGCAGGTCACAGAAGAAAGCAACTCATGGACTTTGCCATTACAAGGCAGAACAGCTCTTCAGATTTCCTGCTTCATGGAAAAGTCTGCTGGATACTGTGGGCCTGTGGGGTGAAGATTGGATGCCCCAATGTTACAGAAGAAATTTGGGTGGCTGTCCAGACAGCAAGATGTCTCTGTCAATTCCAGAGTTTTAGATGTTGCTTACAACGCACTTTCTGTTAACTTAGTTAAGATTATATTCTTCTGCGGTCTTTGATGGAGTTGAAGAATAAATAGTTATAGTTTTCCTCAGTTATGATAAAAGATAAAGTAGATATAAATATTGTAACTGTAATTCTTACTTGATACCTATTTTGCTATATGTAATTTTGCTATGTTAAAATTTAAACCTTCCTTTTTATTTCAACAGAAACGGGGAGGTGATGTAGGATTCTACTCTGTATACCATTGGTTAGTAAAAAAGCTCCTTTAGGTCAATGGCTTAACAGAACATAGCAAGGCTAGAAAAGATACATAGAGAGAGTAGGCAGTGTCAGTGAGATGCCATGTAGCCACTGCTGGAGGAGAGAAATGCTGGAAACTTGCAGGCAGGCTATGACCTCATAGTGATTCAAAGATTAATAAATATGGGTTAATTTAAGATATAAGCGCTAGCTAAAAATATGCTTAAGCTATTGGCCAAGCAGTGTTTTAAATAATAGTTTCTGTGTAATTATTTTGGGTCTGAGTGGCTGGGAATGATCATGCAGCCTCTGCTACCACTGTGATAGGAAGCTAACATATAGTTCTTCATAATAGATGGCTTCTGACAGAAGTAGGGTGGGGAAGGACTTGCTTTCATTTAAGTGGCTGGCCACTGGGAGTTTGCCCATGTTCCATTGACTATATGGACAATAGAAAATGGATGCTTTTTAAAAAAATCCTTTTTGGGGGGAGCAGGTCAGAAGGGTAAGGGGACAGACATGGGAAGAGTAGAACGTATGGTCAGGGTACATTATGTAAAATCCCCAAGTAATCTATAAAAACATTATGTAAAAACAAAAAAACGAAATTTTAAAAATTATGTAGGGGACCAGTTAAATAATTGGTAGCTTGTTTACTGCATGTTATATCTACTTTATAATTTACCAAAATAGTGGATTTACCTTTCACAGAGATAGCTTACTTACTTTTTATTATAATGATTTTGAAAATCTGTGCTAGTTTTGTATGTTGTTTTAAAGTAATAATGCTTTCATTTAAAAATCAAATGAGTTCATTTGGTCTTAAAAATGATATCCCAATGATAATATTTTAAATGAGAGTATATATTTAAAAGTTGATTCCACCCTGCACTGTGTACACTGGAATTAGCTGGGGGACAGATGGAAATGTGGAAACGCTTGTCTGAACCCAGGAGGCAGTTTGCTTTATGCAGGAACACAGCTCAGGTGGGAAATAAGCAAGCAGTGGATGTGGCTCTTTGTTCCTTTATGTAACTGTATTACCACTTCAGAACATTTTAACTGAGTGTTTAATGTTTGGTATGCTCTTAAGTTCCTGTGCTTACAACCTTATTCTTAAATATTTTCTTAAAAGTAAACCACAACTCCCCAAACGGTTCCAAGTTGATAGTGTTACAGAAAGAAAAGAGCCAGGCCCGGTGCCTCAATCCAACTATTCAGGAAGCTGAAACGTGAAGATCAGATGTTGAAGGACAGCCTGAGTGCTTTAGAGAGACCCTGCCTGAAAAGATTAAATGAAGGTGAGTTTATTAGTTACTTCTCTATAGCTGGGACAAAGCACCATGATCAAACGCAACTTAAGGAAGAGCGTGTAGTCTTCGAAGGTTCCAGAGAGATAGGAGTCCATGGTGGCAGAAGAGAGGCAAGGCACAGGCAGCTGGCTTGCAGCCTACAACTCCCCAGTGTCAAGAGCAAGCTGCTAACCTTGTTTTTTATAATGAAAGATGTGGGCAGGCCACATTTTCTGGGTCTAGTTCAGGTTCTCTTTCCACATTCATGCAGCTACCTGAGATGGGTCTCTAAATTGGAGCCACAAGGTAAAAAGGCCTTTTCATTTTCATATGAAGGAGTTTTCTCTATGGATGGTGTAAATCCTGGTCATCTATGAATCCTTATCACTTTCTCCTATTTCTCTTTGTTTTCAGTTCCCAGCACTAGCATAGCAGCTCACAACCATTTATAACTCTGGTCTTGGGGGATGTGATGTCCTTTTCTGGCCTTGTTGAGAACTAGGCATGCATGGAGTACATTTACATGCATTCAGAAAACACACGCATTGCATGAAAGAAAAATAAGTAAATCTTTTTTAAAAAAAAAATTCCCCAGAAAAAGAAGTACAAGGCTACATAAAATAAGCAAGAGATCTTCCCTTGAAGTGGAAGTAAGTGCATGTCTCCTAGCAACTAGGGGAAGGAGGGTGAATGGGAGGGAGAAGTGTAAAGGGAAGACTGTGAAAGAATTGAAAGAAGGCTGTGACTGGTGACTTACAAAATCATAGCTTCTATTCAGTCTAGTTCATGAAAAAACAAATCTACAGCGGGCTGATGACAGGGCTCTGGCTTGACAAGAGAGCTCAGTAGGCCAACAAGAGCCCTCAGTGAGTCAACAAGAGCCCTCAGTGGGCCGATGAGAGGCCTCAGGGTGTAAAGGCATGAGCTATGCAAGCCTGGATGTCTCTGTTCATCTGAGAACACCAGTAATGGTGGAAAAAGATCCAACTGACAAAGTTGTCCTCTGATCTCTACAGAAGCTCCGTGGCATGAGCCCACCCTACAACATCAGCACACACACACACACATACACACACACACACACACACACACTTTTTAAAATTTACACAGTAAACTTTAATAAAGCTGGGGCTGAAGTGACTTTACCCTCAACAGCAAACTTCTCTTTGCCTTTCTTGGTTTTACATCCTCATTGAGTAGGATGGCTCTAGATGCTGAATTACTCAGCTTTGCACCTGAGCCTTTATGTCACATCACAGTCGGGCAAGCATCAGCATGTCTTATGAGCAATTTTTCTTCCACTGTGTTACCATGAAATTCCAGCCAAATTAAAACAAAACAGATCAGAAAAGCCACTTGGAAAGGAACACTAATGAAATCATTTTGCTTTCTTTATAAAAGTGAGAATTACTAAGCTGATTTTAAATAATTGTAGATGCATTTCAGGCCCATGGTGTTTGGAACTGGCTGGCCTGAGAATTCATAACTCAATCAGTTATGTCTTTGGAGACTTACATAAAGATCCAGTACTCTAGACATTTCCTTATCAGTCCTGTTGTTTGACCTGTCCATCACCAATGCTGAGCTGTTGGTCATGTAGCATCCTGCTTGCTGTTCGGGGAAGCAGTTGACACTAATGCTGACTTGATGCTTTCTATACTTCCATTTGTACCTAGAATGGAAGCAAACAAATCATAACTCCTACAGGAGATGGCTATCAGAACCACATGCTTCCAAATCTCGGCACCCTGTTTGAAGAACTTAAGTGCCCAAAGACTGAAGAGGTTTTTGTTGTGGTTGTTTTGTTTTATTTCATTTTCAAGACAAGGTTTTCTCTCTGTAGCCTTGGCTGTCCTGGAGCTCATTCTGTAGACCAGGCTGGTCTCGAACTCACAGAGATCCACCTGCTGAGTGTTGGGATTAAAAGCATGTGCCACCACCACTGGGCTTGAAGAGTTTTAAAGGAAATTTTTTCAAAAGCAACATGACAATACATATTGGTACCCTGCAAGCAAGTACCAGGCCATGGAAGTAGCACACTCAAGGGTTCCCCATTACTGTTTGTGGGGTTCAGGAGCAGGAGGAGGAACTGATGGTTGCTACAGGGAGGGTGTAGGTTGTCCCTTGAGTTTAAACAGCAAGCTTGAGTTATGTTTCTTTACTGCATAGTCTCTTTCCTATGATACATTTGATTTTAATCAGATGCACCTCCATAGGCATAAGACAGTAAATAGGAGATTCCCCTTGAAAATTCACTCAGAGAACACTGCTTGCTTTACTGTGCATGCAGTAAAACCAGCTCAAACTTGACCAGCCTATCACTATTGCTTTCAAGATGTTTGATTACAACTAGGATGTTATCAATGGGGCAGGCAAAGGAAAAAAAATGCAATTCCATAGCTTAAATCAGGCATCCACGTTGTCAGGAAAGGACTGTGTTTATTGCCTAAGCCAATTGGAGTCCCAAGTTGCTAACTATTTTTATACTTGACTCCTTTATAACCCTCCAGGGAGAACTAAGCAGGCTTCAAGCCCCTCAAGGTCATTTATTTTCTCTATAAAGAGTATTTTCTTCCTTGGCATAGAGGAAACAAGCCAGGACTAAGAAAGTTCAGAATCTCAGAATCCTACAGACTGGGGCATTTACAGGTCATTGGTATGAACCAATTATGTTTGCTTCTTTCCCCTTTACTACGTAAGTCTGACACATGTTTTATTTTGGAAATCTGCCTCAATTCTAAGTTTTAGCATGGCTGTTTCTGCTCTTTCTTATGGATGCTGGTTGTGATGGCATTTTAATCTGCACAGCTTCGTGGGGACAGCTACATTCACCTGGCTCATCTGGTGTTGCTGCTGCTCCTGGCTGGTGCTGCCAAAGCACCTGAAAAGGGACGTCCTCAGCTCAACTTCTGGGTAGTCCCTAGACGTGAGGGGTGGGGAGTCCCCTCCTACTGCCTCCTGACTTGTCTGCTTCTTTTGTCAGAGAAGACTTGGGCTGCAGGTACAAACACTCCTTTGGAATGGGACCTCTTGCTGAATCTGAGTTTTCTTCCTGTCTGTCTAGTATGTCTTGGTGGGGGAAGAATCATGGACCAATAGGGTCAAGAAAGCTTCCTCAACTCAGCTATAGCTGAGTTCCTCCTGCTCCTTCTATTGGCCTGCTGGGTATCTCTCGCCAGAAAAAGGAAATGCCTGAATGTGCAAAGAAAAAAGTTTTCCTCTGGCTACTTAGCCATGGTGAGAGACACCCCACAGATCCCCTTTACTTGTGATATCAGTTCACCCAATATTGAGAGGAGGCTTCTAGGCCATGTAGGAGTAAATGCTGACTTTTAGTGTTTGATGGCTGCCTTTTGCTTTGGTGGTCAGAAAACAATGAATTTGGTCTTATGTCTTTTCCAGGGTTTGTAGGTATATTCCATGAGGAAGAAAAAAATATTAGACTGCAAATCATGTAACTGCAGCTTTAGGGTACAAACTTGCTCTCAGATGTTCTAAGAAGTTCTGCCACTGTGTTACCGCTCTGGAGGGAAAGGTACTCCGACTTGTCGGGAAGTCAGCCTATACCTATAGCTGTGAAGGGAAGGTATCCCAGATACCTATAACTGTGAGCAGGAAGGTATCCTGACTTTTCAGGGAGTCAGGCTATACGTGAAACTGGGGTCTGGTAGAGGATGGTCTCTGACAGTCCTGCTCCTCTCCAAGGGAGAGCCATCACAGCTGACTCTGCTCCACGGCTCCCCTTAATGGAGGTTCCCAGCAGAGGAGTCAATTGTTTCTTCTGTTCTGTTCCCCTAAGGAAGCTTCCTAGCAGAGCTGCTGCTCCATGCCAGCAAAAGATCTTTCCCCAAAACTGTTTTAAGAATGAGGAGTCCAAGAGAATGGCTGCCTCTGCCAGGGTGGAGGAGGACAGTAACCACTGTACAGGCAGAGGGGCTTATATTGGGTTTCATAGGGGCAGAGATTTTCCAGGAAGATTTTCAGGGAGGGAATTGGTCAGGTTTTGATCTTCTTGAGCTTGGACAAGCTCAGATTGGCTAGATTTCTTGCTCAAGGATTGGTTAGTTTTCCTGTTTAGGGATTGGTTGCATTTGTGTTCAGCTGGTCAGGGGAAGATTCGGGTCTGGTTTCAGGGCCAAAGTGCCTTTCTTTTATTGATTCTGGTTTCAGGGACAAAGTATTTTATTCACTGACTCTGGCTTCAGGGTCTAAGTATTTCTTTTACTGGCTCTGGATTTGGGAGCAGGGTGGGTTTCTTCCACTGGCCCTTTTACCTTACAGTCACCGTGGCAGTTTAAAAGAAAATAGTCACTAAAGGAAGTGTCACTATTAGGAGGTGTGACCTTGTGGAGTAGGTGTGGACTTGTTGAAGGAATGTGCCACTATGGGGATGAGCTTTAAAGTCTCATATGTTCTCAAGATACTGCCCAGTGAGACATTGCACTTCCTGTTGTCTGCAAGTCACCATGTAAGAACTCTCATCTCCTTCTCTAGCACCATGTCTGCCAGCAGGCTGCCTTGCTTCCTGCCATGATGATAATGGATAGACCTCTGAACTAAGAGTTACCACAATTAAATGTTTTTCTTTATATGAGTTGCCGTAGTCATGTGTCTTTTCACAATAATAGAAACCCTAACTAAGACAGTCACCCTTCCTCAATGTGCTAATTTAAATAAAAAGCAAAGAATAATTAAAATCAGAGAAAGGAAATTCATTCAATATGGTAAGATTTAAGAGAAGAAAAAATAAAGAGGCCCAGTAGACTTTCTAGGTCTGTGGTTTGGGTTTTGACTTGAATTTAGGTTTAAATAGAGGTAAGTTACATACATAACTAGGCTGTGCAGTCAAGGCTTGGTCCAATCACTCCTTGTTGCCCTTCAGTCAGTCTTACATGGCAGTTGTCAGAACTGTGTGAAATCTCTTCCTGGGAGACAAAATCCTGTTGTGACTGGAATCAGGCTTCAACCTTTTTCCTTCCCTGTAGAGATTCCCTTGGAAATTCCAATTCCTTGGGGGTACTAGTGTTTCAATAGTCTGATAGTTTCAGGAAGGGGTACATGTGTGAGCTGTAGTCGGGATCCTTCAAGTAGGTTTTTGCTTGTTTGTTTGGTTGGTTAGTTGGTTTGATTTTTGAGACAGGGATATTTTGTGTAGCCCTGGCTGTTCTAAAAGTCAGTCTATAGACCAGGCTAACCTCAAACTCACAGAGATCTGCCTGCCTTTCCCACCACCCCCAGTGATATGATGAAAGGTATGTGCCACCATGGCCTAGCCGTTCATTTTTAACAAAAACCTAAAACATCTGGTTATCTAGTTATGAAAAGTGTTCTAGTGTCATAGGTAATACTTGGCCCCTTGTATGGAAAGGAACAGAAATCTCAGGGACTGGAAATTACATGCCAGTTCCCCAGTTAATCAGTGTCTTACAGGGTTTTATTTGGTTCGATTCACAAGAATAGTACAGTACACAAAGTTTGTGTTGAATGGGTGCTCATTTTTTCCCTTATCAAAATCTTTATTTTCCTTTCCATGTTTTCCCCTCATTTAACAATTTTGAGAAAAGAGCAAGGTATGGGGTACATGCAAGTAGATATATCTCTGTGAGTTCCAGGTCAGCCAATGCATAGACCCTGTGGTATGGGAAGTCCTTCTGTCTATGTGTTGCTTTTATTGGTTAATGAATAAAGAATCTTCCTTGGCCTGTGATAGAGCAGAGTAGAGTGGGTGGGGAAAACTAAACTGAATGCGGGGAGGAAGAATGGTGTAGGAGTTCCTTCTGTTTGTGTGTTGCTTTCATTGGATAATGAATAAATTGTCCTAGTTGATAGGACAATACTTAGGTAGGCAGAGAAGATAGAACTGAATACTGGGAAGAAGGGCAGAGTGAGAGACGCCATGGGTCTCCTGTCTGAGATGGACACTTGTTAGAATCTTGCCAGTAAGACACAGTTACATGGCGATATATAGATTAATAGACATGGATTAAATTAAGATGTAAGAATTAGCCAATAACAAGTTAGAGCTAATGGGCCAGATAGTGTTTAAATAAATACAGTTTCTGTGTGATTATTTTAGGTGTAAGATAGCCAAGTGGCCGGAATGACAAGCAGCCCATTCCTCCTGTTACAAAAGAAGGCAGAATCAGGGCGATGCCATGGAGCTCCCAGAGGGGAAAGACACAAGCAACAGCTGAAACTTGCCAGTAAGCCACGAGCCTCATACTAAAATAAAAAAAAAATAGAAATGCATTAATTCTAGATGTAAGAGCTAGCCAGTAAGTAACAAGAGTCAAGCAGTGATTTAATTAATACAGTTTCTGAGTGGTTATTTCAGGTCTGAGCAGCTGGGAATGAACAAGTGGGCTCCTATGATACCCTGTCTCAAAAAAAGTAAAAATAAGTAAATAAATAATAAAGGAAGAAAAGAAACACGTTTGCTAATCAGTCAGTGTACAGACAAAGAGTATAATGTTTCCATGCAGACACTAGCTGCTGCAATGGCTCTCCTCACCTCAGTGGTCCACACTCACCAGATGGGTCTGAAGCTCCATTAAGATTAAGAGTCTCATGCTCTACTGACTGAGAGTGTTGTGGGAAATGGGTCTGTACCTTGTCACTTGTATTTTAGATAAATGCTGATTGGCCTAGTATATCAGCATTAATTCTTATTAATTTTATAACCTATATTAGCCTATAATTTTTGTCTGAGTTAGCCACATGACTTGGTATCTTTTCTGGTGAGTCATATCTTGTTTGCTCTCTGTCCCGGTGATGACTGCAAACTGAACTTTCCCCTTCCCAGAATTCTCTTTGCCCCACCTCTACTTCCTGCCTGGTCACCCCACCTATACTTCTTGCCTGGCTACTGGCCCATCAGTGTTGATTTAAAATACAAGGGACAGGGTACAGATCATTGTCCCACAGCAGATCACAGAGGGTTGTGTTTGTGACTTCTGCCAGGTCATCATGCTCACTATGATTCCTGACACCTTCTCGGTTGCACTAGAAACATTTGCTTAATAACATTGTACTAAATTTTAGCATTAAAAATGGTACAATTATGAAGAGTCCTTATTAAACTTCTAAAACTTTTGAAATAAATAATGAAAATTTATTTTCATTGATTTTTTTCAAAGATAACCCTCTTGACCCATTTAGGGTCTTGTTTTGCTACCAATTAAAATTCAGGGGCCTGGAGAGATGGCTTATCCTTTAAGAGCACTTGCTGTATTTGTAGACCACCTGAGATCACCTCCCACAAGGGGTGGCACATAGAACCAGGCAATCTGATGCAATCTTCTGGCCTCTGAAGGCAGGTCACTTATGCAGACATACACACAGGCACATATAAACATAATTAAAATTAAAAATATTTAAAATTCAGAGCTGGGAAGATGTCTCAGTGGATCCAAACCAGTGGCTACAAGAGTCTATGACTTGAGTAGGAATTCCCTGAAATATATGTATGCCATGTTTATTAGCACATGGCAATCCTGGTGTTCATATGGTGAGATGGGGAGTGAGTACAGAATTATCTCACCTAGAAGCCTGTGGACTAGCAAGCTTGGAGTACAGCAGCAGAAACTAGATATCATGGTCAAACAAGGTGGAAGGAGAGACAGACCCCCCAAAAGAGTTTCTGATCCCTAAATGTATATCCATGGGTGTGCACACTTACACACACATGCAAACACACACAATATACACACAAATTTAATACAAGATATTTGACATGTAAACAATTTTATTTACAATCTAAACCTTTTGTAAAGCAATTTTAGTGAAATTAGAACATCTGAGACACTAGTGAACATTTGAATGAAGAAACTGAGTGAGAAACATTTTCTCCAGTTTCAGTTATTCTATGTTTTAGCAAGAGGCAAAGCGGTAGTGCCTTCAACACTCCTTCCACTACAGAAGAGAGTGCACAGGAGCTCTCGGTCACTTTTTCTTTCCCGTCTTCTTCTTCTTCTGTGAGTCAGAAACTGGAGACTTCTTCTCTGACTCCACCTTCATTGCAGCCTCTTGGGCTGCCAAAGCCTCCAGCCTTAAGCGCTCAGCCTCCAGTAACTTGTTTCTGTATTCTTCCCGGATATCAAGGATCTTCTGCCGGGCTTCATCTACGGAATCCTATTCCAAAACAAGCCCAAGCCGATCAGTCTCACTGATAATTATACATAAGCAACAGGAAAATAAATACATTTTCTTTATCCTGTCCTCATGCTAACACATTAATGGGGAAACTCACTGAAGATGGGAGCTAGGTTTGTCCTTGAACGTTTAGGAATATGTGATACAAGGCAAGTGAAAAATAAATGGCAGAGAAATTGGTAGAGATTTCGGTAGTGGAACTTTGCCTTAAATGAGTTCAAAATCTACCTGTCCCTCACACAGCAGTTGCGCTTGGGAGATTACTAGTCCCCACCTGTGCTCTAACTCTGGCAAGATATACCAGGACTGTGCTGCAGACCTTCTGAGTAAGAACAGCTAGCCTGATATCTTTCTTTCATTCTCAGCATGGTAGATAACAGTACTGTCTAGGACACCGGCCACCAGTGTGTAGCTACATTCAAGATCAGTTCTTGATTCTGTTCCTACTTAGCCATCTCTTCTGCGGTCACCTGACCTCTCTCAGCTCACTGGGTGTCACATTAGTAACCATCCTCAGTCTCACTAACTGTCCTTCTCAGGACGGCTTGCTGCTTCCTCGTCTTCTCCTTCCTCTGAATGTGGAGAAGGCCTCACTGTTGTTGACTGCTTCAAACCCAATACAGTGGGATAATAAGTATTAATGGATCAATACTGGAATAAAGAAAACTTTCTAGAAATGTCAGCTTTCTCTTCATGCTAAATTCTTTGAGGGTTTTCCCCACTGTTCTGCAATGGGCATGATTTTACTGAGAGGCTGGAATAGCTGGATGCCAGAATCAGACTTCACAATGCATTTGATGGAATAAACCTACTATAAATTCCATAAAATTGGATTCCTAGAGCAAAGTGCACTGGCATAAGACAGCAGTATGTGCACATTGGAAAGAGTGAGTGAGCAAGATACAAACATCTTAAAGATGTGTACCAAGTCAGTTGAACACATGCCAGTAAACTTCTAAGGGGTTCTGGAAGAGTTATTCTCTCCCGCCTGATAAGAAGTGTATTACTCTTTGGTTTCTCTTAAAATGGCTTCAGTCAAAATGAGGATGTTTATTTGTACCCCACACTTGAATGACTAGGCTCTAAACTCGGGGTCCCAGTTAATATTTTTTCTCTACACATCCTCATCTGTTGCGTTACCTTAGCTTCTAAACACAGAAAGTAAGTCCATAACCTTGAAACTCCCTATTTCTGACCATGTACTATGTTATATTGAATCTGTGTGATTTAACAGTCATTCGTTGATTCTGATTCATTTATGAAACACAATTCCTTTTCTTCCCTTTCAAGTATAAGAACAAACCAGAACCAAGGCTGTTTTTATCTATAGTCTGTTCTCTAGGAGTGATAGGCTTAAAATGTATTCATATTTTATTATAAATATATTAAGATTTCATTTTAAACAATAAGGAAGTAACTTAAAATAGGAAAATAACTTAAAAAAATCAAAACCAGGCATGATCATACCATTAGTGCAATCAATAAAATAATTCTCCATTCTTTTTCAGGCTCAAGGTAACATGGCCCTCCATATTAGATTGATAGATTTACTATAACAAAGTAACAGCAACCAGGTAATTGTTTTAAAGTTCTTTATGTTGAACAATCGACCAAAGTTGACTCCATCTTTGAAACTCTTAGTGAATGTGTGATTTCTTTAACCAATAGAATTTGAATGGAAATAAGTGCTATTTCTGGACAGATGTGGCATGACCCAATTGCCATGCTCAGTTCAATGTGGTCGCAGCAGAGTTTCCACAAATGATCTCTTCCAGCTTCATCTAGTATCTTAGTAGACATTACCAGAACCCACTGTGCTGCGTTAGACATGTGCCTAGAATAAAAAATGCCAGGGCCTAGTGAGCTCAAGTCTCTTGAGCAAATCTGACTATTGCCTGTTTTTTGTTTTGTTTTGTTTTGTTTTAATAAAGTATTGTTTATTTGATGTATTCCCATTTAGTTAAGTATTAATGTTGATTATGTGTTAATATTGGTAAGATGAGGTAACTAGAAGCAGTATATGATGGACAAATAGATAAACAGTCAAAGATCCCACAGAGGAAAAAATTTCACCCCCTGTTATAGAAAACAAGTTTACCAGATCCTGCATTGGTTACTGAAATGGTGAGATTGTTTGTTACCACAGAAGTAAACAATTTATACTGAATGACAGAGCCCTCTGGCTGCTAAGGACAGGCCACATCAAAGAGAGAAAAAGATGGAAGTAGCTAGCAAGATCAATGAGGGGTCTGTAGAAAGACCCTGACCAGAAAGCATGATGGTCTGCACTGGGGTACTGGATATAGAGAGAGTGGCAGCATCTGAGCTTTCCATAGATTCTCAAAGTAGACTACATGGGCTTTGATAATGGATCTCTGGTAAAGACTGACAGGCAAAACTGTCTCCAAGGTTTCTGCTCTGAGCAAGAGAAGTTGCAATTGTCAATTTCTAAGATGACAATGGTGAAGTAACATGTTTGTCCTGAAATGAGAGAGAGGGCTAAAATTGCTATAATTAATATTTGGAGATGTTTTGTTTGAAGTGACTATTGAACAAAACAAAGATATATCTAACGAGCAGATCCCTCCACATCAGTAAGCAATACTGTGGTGGAGGATCCAGTATTACTATGGCTAAAATACTTAGAAAGTTCTATAGCTCTCCGTCTCTGTGTGTGCATGTGTGTGTGTGTGTGTGTGTGTATGTGCACGCATCTATGTGTACATGCATATATATGTGTCTGCCTATATCTGTGTATGTAAGAGTATGTGTAGTATTGTAAGAGTGTGTCTGTATGTCAGTGCAGTGTGTGAGTGTATGAGTAGGTGTGTGTCTGTGTGTGCATGCTTGAGTGTATTTGTGTGTGTATGTGTGTTAGGGGAGTGAGAAGAAAGCAATAAGTTTCTGTCATCACAGATGGGAGTCATTCTTCCACATTTACTACATCTTTCCATTTCTGTCATAGTCTTGTCTTCAATTAATCTGTCTCCCACTGAAAAGAAAACTTTTGTTTGGAGAATGTCTTCATAAAACACCTCTACACTGGTACAGACGTGTGTGGCAGGGGTGAGGGGGGCACAGAGATAATGGTTACCACAGTGAAAAGTTGTGGTTTTGATCTGTAACTTTAAGCCTAATTATCATTGTCCCATTTCATTTTCACTTCATAATGTCCATGGTGCTGGCCTGCTGGGCTTGTGGGATATCCTGTGAAGGCACTATGAGTAAACAAGCAGATTCTAAAACATTTTCCACAGCCAGCATTGGGTTTGCCTGTCTCAGCTCAGGTCACAAGTGCTCACCCTGTAATTTTAAACATTCACAAATAGTGTCTCATCTTCTCTCACATTCATCCCATCTTAGATAGATTCCTATTATGGTAGGCTAGTGGGGTTTTAAGGAGGCGGTGAGTGAAAGGAGATACATGGATGGATGCCCAGCCTTTCTGGGAGGTGATGAACTTTAGAGTCGGATACTACGAATTCTTTCTACTCAGATGTGTAACTTTGCTTTCTTTTTCCTGTTACAAAGGTGTAGTGATGGGAGCTCCCGGCCACCTGGCTATTTTATGCCCTGAAATAACAACACAAAACTGTATTCATTTAAACACTGCCTGGCCCATTAGTTACAGCCTCTTACTCACATCTTGACTAACCCTTATCTAATAATCCGTGTAACACCACGAGTGGTGTCTTACCGGGAAAGATTCAGCACGCCTGACCTAGTGAAAGGCTTCATGGCGACTGTCCCAGAGAGGAGAGGCATGGCAGTCTACTAACTTCCCTTCTCCCAGCATTCTGTTCTGTCTACTCCACCCACCTAAGGGCTGGCCTATCAAATGGGCCAAGGCAGTTTCTTTATTAACCAATGAAATCAACAGATAGATAGAAGACACACCTACATCACAAAGGACCCTTACAGATGTAGCCAGAGGTGCTCCCAGACTTACCCGCATCTCTCCATATGTTTCTAGAACCTCATCCTTTAGCTTGAAGCGTTCTTCCTGATCAATGTCTCTGATGCTAAGGATTCGGGACCTGTACTGCCGGAACTGGTGGATTTCTTCTGCCTTCTGCATTGTCTGCTGCTTGCTCAGCTCCTCTGTGTGCAGCACAGGCTCGCCACTTGTTTTCCTTGATAGGAAACGTCAGATGACATAAGAGCATCATTTTTGAGAGTTTGAAAGTAAATAACACTTCAGAATACAAATTAATTTAGAATTGTGTTAACAGTGAGCTGAGCTGAATCCAACCAAACATGAGAGTTAGTGGAATAAAAGATTAATTTTTAAAAATTGGGTTAGGTACTGTATATTGACTCATTGATATTTTAGAAAATATTATGGGAAGTATCAGTTAAATCAGATAAATGATTAGCTAAGGTGACTATGAAACTGGTTCCAAAACTATGAGAATTGTGTGGGTTTCACATCTAAATTCATCAATTTCAAAAGAGTGATGACATTCTCAAACATAAAAACATACGCAACAGGCTTTATTAATCCTATTATTTAGTTCTGAAGAAAATGTAACTTCATTAAATAATAGTTGTGGGTAGTATGAGAACTTTATGTAGGTTCAAATTAATTTTTTACAAAAGTCACTTAAATGAGTTGATAATCAATGTAATAAAATATTTGAGAAATATAAGATGAATAATCTTGTAGCTTTAAAGACAGACAAAATGAAGACATATTAAGCATTTAATTTCAACTTTTCAATTACTTAGCAATTACCAATTAGGGCTATATCTAAGATTTTATGAACACACTTGTCTGCATTAATCATTTTTGCTAAAAAAAACTCACCGTATATAATGACTGAAGTCCACAAATTCTAGGGCTTTTCGAATGAGTCGTGGAGATGTTTCCAAAACTGTCTGAGATCGTGGACGGGTTACTGTTGGAAAGTAAACACAGGCTTCCAGAAGTAAATAGCTAAATCGCTATTATATTTCCTTCTGGTTGAAAACAATGTTTTCTGTTAAGAAACAACCCTTTACTTTTGTTATTATTTTTGAAAAACACTTACAAATTTTATTTCATATTTATCCTCTTGTGTGAATTTGTCTATAGCTAAGTAAAAGAGGTAAAAAATAAAAAATATGAATATGCAACATCAGAATAGTAACAGATTCTTTTCTATTTGCAGTTAAATGAGGGAGGAAAATAGCCTCTTATTTAAATTACAAAGTTTCATTATAAGCAAATTAAATGATTCAAAATTGAAAAAGCTTGAAAAATGTCTGAAAATCATGCTGAGCACTATGGGAGTTGGAATTTAAATGTACATAAGATGCATTATTACACCTTCCTCTGGATTGAACAATATATAAGATGAATATACTGAAGATCAAAGGACCAACTTTTACTCCATGCACCCACAGGGAGCCACATGAACAGATTTAATAAAGAATTTCAGTCTTTGGATGATAATGACCTTTTGACTTTTCCAGACCACTATGTCTTTAAAATAAAAAGAAAGCATCATTTTCAAGCAAAACAAACAAAAAAAACCTACCTCATCTGAAGGATACATGCAATACTTGTAAAATAAATCTAGTAGGTACTTGGATTACCATAAAAACCCAGTTTTAAGACATTTGCATAATTCAGACTGGTTCCTGTCCTTCTACAGTCAGTGTCCCTTCCCCTAGAAGCTCGGGGCAGCCCAGCCGTTAGTCTACATTGATCAACCTAGGTTTGTTTCCTAAACATCTCCTATAAGTAGGAATGAGTTGGGTCATGAGGTAATATAATGGTAGTTAACCTCTTAAGGGATTTCCAAACCACAGTAAGTTTTTGTTTGTTTGTTTGTTTGTTTGTTTTGATGTGCTAGCATGCATATGGTGCATGCATGGAGTAGGGGCGGGGAGCAGAGGATGGCTTTTCGGAGTCAGCTCTCACCTTCAACCTTGGTGAAGAGGGATTTCTCTTATTGCTGCTGCTGTACATCACACTACGGCCAGCTGGCCAGTGAACCGCCAACCCGTTCTATGCCCACCTCCCATCTCCAGCAGCACTAGGAGGACAGACGCATGACACCGCATCTGGCTTTAATGTGTCAGGCAGTGAACTCAGATGGTCAGGCTTACATGGCAAGCAGGTACTTTATCTCACTAACCCAACTTTAGCCCTCTACCCAAAGTGACTGATTAAGATCGTGATACAAGTTGTAATTACAAAGAAAAAAATCTTTCCATTTCATTCTCTATGTTTTTAATTCTTATTTCTAAGAGTAGTTTTGGAATCACAGCAATATTGGAGTTACTCAGTTTAACCCTTCTCCAATGCATGCACAACTTCCCCCATTGCTGATATTTTCCGAGGGCCACCATCTCCCAAACACCATTGTTTACTTTAGTGTTTACTCTAGGTCGTAAATATTGTATGGGTTTGGATAACTGTAGGCAGTCGTGGATCGACCTATCATTGAGAGAACATTCTCTGACCCAAAAAGACTCAAGGTACTGCTGCTTTTTCTCTCATTCATTGCCTACTCAACTACTGATCCTACTGATGGCTTTCCAGAAAGTAACGGTGTTGTCATTGTAAGTATGACGTCTTCCCTGATTGCCCCCTTTGCTTGCCTTTTCATACTTCATGGGTCATTTCTCAAATAAGACATAGGTCATTTGGATACTAATTCTAGTATTACTGAACAGAAAAAAGTAAAAAAAAAAAAAGGTCTGGAATAAGACAAGGATGCTTACATTCATCTCTTTCATTCAACATAGTCTGCGGGGCTTACCAGAGCAACTGGGCAAGAGGAAGAATAACAAATCTTAGCGATATTAGAAAAAAACTGTGTCATCATTGTTTACAGATGAAATATACCTATAGAGAATTTCTAGAGCTAGTGAATTAGGCCACCAGGCATTCATCCTCATGCATGGATCTGTGAAACACTGTATGGGTTGCTTAGTTGTCACAGGACTGGGTTTCTGATTGACAGACTGACTTTGGCCCAGCCTCGGTGAATTCTTGCCCTTTATTCTGTTTATGTGGCATATCCAATTTAATGATCTTTTGAATTATACTTACATCCTTGGTGTGAATCCAACTTGATCATAGTGAATAATATTTTTAATATGTTGTTGCATTTGCTTTGTCAGGGCTTTTACGGATTTATTTTATTTTAAAGTATGTGTGTGTAATCTTCACATGAATGTGTATATGCCTATGGAAACCAGAAAAGAACATCAGATTCCCCTGGAACTGAAGTTATAAGCAGTTGTGAGCCTGAAGACATGGGTTTCAGGAACAAAACTTAAATCCTCTGCAAGACCAGATAGCAATCTTTAAGACTGACCAGCTCTGGACCCCGGTTTGTTTGGTTTTGTTGAGGATTTCTTTTTCTAGTTTCCTTGGTTTTCTTTTTTATTGTTGTGCCTGATTAGACCAATGTGATGCTAGCCTCACACAATAGTGTGACTGTCTTAAGATCTCACACTGCTAGACATCTAACTGAGTCAATGTGAGGTGGACGCTGCCTTGTCCCTGGATTTTCTGTAGTGGAGAATTCATTCCTGATTCAGACTTGTAATAGGTCTGTTTAGGTCTTCTACTTCTTCATCATGCACTATCTAAATTTGTGTTTGTGTGTGTGTGTGTGTGTGTGTGTGTGCGCGCGTATATGCGTGTATGTTAGTGTGTTTGTGTGTGTGTAGGGAAGCATACAGAAGCTTCTTCAACAGGCAGCTTCCACCATGGCTGTCCCCCTTACCTTTGGAGACATGGTCACCTGCTGAGCTCGGAGCTCATTTGTTTCAGTAGACTTACCGGCCAGTAAACTCAGGGATCCACGTGTTTCCAAGCTGCCATGCACGCGAGGGGCAGACCTGAACTCAGGTCCTTCTGCTCCGTAGCAAGTACTTTACCTACTGAACTGTCCCCCAGCCCAGACCCTCATCATCCAATCTCTGTAAGCTGCATGTCCAGGAACTTGCCCATCTATTTTAGGTCACTGCTGGCAAACAGTTGTTCATAATAATCGCTAACACCACCTTTGTATTTCTCTGCTGTTAATTTTAATGTTTTTCTTTCCACATCCCATTTTTGCTTATTTGAGTCATCCCCCTCCTTTTTAAAGTCAAATGTAGCTACTCATTCATATTTTGATTTTCAGTCTCTAATTCATTTATTTCTGCTCTGGTTTTTACTTCTTTCCTTCTAAATTTGAGCTGGCTTTGTTCTCAGTACGCCAGCTCTGTGAGCTGTAGCGATGGTACTTTTTTGAAGGTGGCGTTCATCCCTATAGATTCCCCTTTTAGCCTCGGCTATGTTTGATGGTTTCCCTATGTTATGCTACCATTTTCATTTGTTTGAGAATAGTTTTTATAATAAACATTTGCGTTTCCCACTATATCACATTGGTATTCGTGAAAGCAAGAGATAATACATTTTTCTTGCACAGCTCCTTTTCCCAGCCACCACTTCTACTATTATTGGCAGGTTGTTTATGTGTCAGAAGCCAACCAGTACCGTTTTCCAATTACTTTCAAGCCAATGAAAACTTTGGAAATACGATAGTGATTTCTTCAAACATATATCTACATAACGAACTTTTCTTATGGATCTGAATTACTTTCTGGGGTCATTTTATCTTAATCCAGACACTTATTTTAAACCATCTATTCTAGACTCACATCTATTGTTGTTTGTCTTCAGGAAGATGTACCTATTTTTCCTTAATCACTTCCTCTTTTTTTAAGTTTGCTTTTTTTCAGTTCTGAAAATTGAACTTAGAACTTCGCATGTGCTAGGCAAGAGCTCTACCACTAAACTATAACTGCACTCCTATTTTGGCTTAAGTTTTTAACAGTGGTTTTTACTGGATAAAGAATTCTTAGTCAATAGTATTTTTTTTTTCTAATTTCAGCATTTACTATAGGCCTTGCGATGAGAGAACTCTAGATTAATATCCCGGGGAGCCATGCTGTGGTGCCAGCTGTGACAGATGTACTTTTTTTTCTATTTCGGGAGCCCCAGTTTCACGTTTGTTATAATCTGTGTATACTGCTGTTTCAAAGTCAAGTGTCCATCTTACCTTCCCAGCCAGATCAGAACTCACCAATGGTCTCCTTAGGTGCACTCTGCTCTTTCTCTTCCTTTCCTGTTACAGATGTTTTGCTATCACTGCTTGTAGATTTTGACAGATCCTTCATGCTCTTGGACAGCTGCCACTTCTTCCAAAGCAAACCTCCTGTTGCAGGTGGTGACACTTCTTTGGTGTCTGCATCTTTCTTCGATGGCGCACTTCCTGTTGCAGGTGGCGGCACTTCTTTGGTGTCTGCATCTTTCCCAGCACCTCCTGCTACTTCTCCTATAGCATAATGTATATGTTCCTGAAAAAGAATAACTTGCACTCCACGAAGTCACTTGCAAAACAAATCTAACAAGGCTTGCTTCTAGGAGCTCAGCTTTGGCGGACACAATTCCATAGCTTTGCAGGGTCTAACCTGCAGCATCAGGATGTCAAAGCATGATATGACCAGTGTAGGCATGAGTGTATGGTGATCCTGGCAACCTCGTGGAATACGAAAGCCACATACAATCAGAAGCATTTAGAAACTGGGACAATATTGACAAAAGTGAGGTTTTAAGTATTGGAACCACTGTACATAGGCAAGGCACTTCTCTTTGGGAAGCACTAGTAAGACTTGGCATTAAATTTTCTTAAAATAAAACTGAAGGGGGTTCTTACTTGTGAAGATCCTAAAGCTAGGAGGATTTTCCTTAGTAGTGATTCTAACAGTGACTTCTTGGCCATGAAGAAACCGTAATAACCAGCCCTAAAGTTCATGTTAACCATGCACTTTTCTCCTATTTATTCATCCATTGTAGGTGATCTACTTTGCATTATATTCTAATTTGAATGAAATGCAGCGTTTGGGATGTGAATTGCTTCTGCCCCCATATAAGTTTAGAGCAGTGGTACTTGGATATAGTTGAGCGAGTATGAGAAGACAGATGGTTCAAAGGAGGGCCAGGTCTGCATGCTTGCAGGGTCTCTTGATTCTCATGAATGTAGAAATATTATTGAGATTTTCTCCACCTTGGAGATCAAGAAGTACATCAATTACTTGGTGTATAAATGCCAAATAAAATATAGTTTGTCTTCTGTATCACTGGATAAGTTTATTTTTTGTACCCAGGGATTCAGTCAACTAACCACTAATCAAGAATTTGTTAAGGCAGGGCTGGAGAAGTGGTTCAGTGTTTAAGAGCACTAGGTGCTTTTCTAGAAGACCCATACTTGAATTCCAGCACCCATATGACAACTGGCTATAAATCTAGTTTCAGGAGATCTGATGATGTCTTCTGGCCTCCTTGAACACCAGACACACATGTGGTACATAAACATACATGCAGGAAAAAACACACATACATAACATAAAAAACATAAAAATTAATGAAATTAATAAGGCATTTTAAACATATACGGTTAAAGGATGACAGATGCCCACGAGGGTAAAGTAATGCTTGCTATGTAAGTCTAGTGATCTGAGTTCAACTCCTGGGGTCCATGTAGAGGAGAAAACTGACTAGCAAAGTTGTCCGTCCTCTATATGTATAGTGTGGAGACCATCATTACAGCATGCACATGCACAAACACATAGCATAATAAATACTAAACAATTTGAAATATGTAGTTGAAAATGTTATTTTGTTATCTACTGTGTAGTTAGTTCTATGTTAGTTTTACATGTGATGAACATACACATATACATAAATATATGTAAACACATACATATACACATTGTTTGCCTTTATATTCTCTAAATGATATAGATTAACAACTACTTAGAAAGCACTTAGATTGAATTATGATTATAAGAATTATAATGATAATTTAAAGCATGCAGGAGAATGTGCATAGATTAAATGCAAAGACATCACCATGTCCTAGAAGGGTCTAGAATGCCTGTGCATTTTGATAGACATTGTAGGTCTTGGGAGCAATAACCTTTGGACACTACGGTAAACTGTAATTTAAGAAATGCAAGTCGCCAAGCCATGACAAACATTCCATATACATAGTTATCTTCATTATGACTATCTTGTTATTATTTTTATTCTTCTTAAGAAGGTGCCAGATTTACGGCAGTAATAGGACTGCCTCTAATTCCACGTGACTACCATCACACTGAGTAACCACCTCATTTCATCTCTGCTTCCATCTTTTCCTTATCTTTTTTTCCTTTTCAAGACAGACTCTCCTGTAGCCCAGGCTGGCCCTGAATCCACTCTATAGCTGAGGGTGGGCACGAACTTCTGAGCCTCCTTCCTGCCTTTACCTCCCAAATGCTGGGATTACAGGTGAGTGCCACCGTACCATATTCTTCAACTTTGCTTAAGTAGGGAAAAATCACCTCTGCTCATGTGTGGAGAACAGGCATGTGAGTCTTATAAGAGAAAGTAAGTACAAGCGGTTTGATAATCAAAAGGCTATTCGTGTCCTGATGTGAAGCCCCATGGCCTTTCACCATCCTGAGTACCAGAAACTCTGAGATAATTCTTTGTCACTAAGGAGGCGCCACCAAATGCCTGAGCAGTTGGGTGGCCTCCACTGACCTTCATCTGTGGGTTTAATTTGACTCTGGCTCGCAGACAAAGTCTCTTGGACGGGGACATCAGATGGCTTCTTGATGTACTGGTTGAGGTACTTCAAACGGGCCTGTGAAGCCTGGAAGACAAACGTCAGTCAGCCTGTGAGCTCATTGAAAAGCAGCAAGCGGAGCGGACCGAAGCAAGCTGATGGCGCTCAGAGCATACAGAAGATTAAAGAGGAAACACAAATAAGGTAGTCTAGGCCAGGACCACTCCTCATTAACTCGACTAAAATTCAGAGCCCTCTGTGATTTCATCAGTCTGTAGATTACGACAGAGAACGAGGAAGAGAAGGAGCACCACCCACCATGCTAAGTTAATATACACAGAATGTTACTGAAATCCAATTGTTTCAGAATAATTTTTTGTCTGCCACATTTACCCTGAATTAGGAAAAGGAACACTACAGGTAAAATAACTGGTTCGCTATAAGGTGGTGATTCTCAACCTGTGGGTCGCTACCCCTTTGACAAGTTCTATCTCCGATAATATTTGCATTATGGTTAATAATAGTAGAAAAATTACAGTTATGAAAGTAGCAAAGAAAATAATTTTATGATTGGGGGCCACCACAATGTAAGGAGCCTTTCTAAGTGGTCACAGCACTAGGAAGGTTGAGAACCACTGCTTAAGGGAAAGGTGGCACAGGCATTTCAATTCCACCAGGGGGCAGCACATACTTTTTAATTCTAAAACTGATCCTCGTAGGAAAACATGTTAAACATTTGCATGCTCTCCCTTGAGGCCTTTTCAGGGCACCTGTGGATCCAGCCCTGCTCGGCTATGTAAAAACAAGGCGGTGAAGGGGGGTAGGGGGTCTCATAGTTTGGCACACCCCATGTCACAATTCAGCTAGTATCTGATCCAATTCCAAATCCCACACCTAAAAGAAATCCCGTGTGGCTGAGACAGGGCTCACGTCTCAGACCGCATCTACCAAGGAAGAATAAGAACAGCCTTTCCGGCACGTGACCTTGATAGCCCTCCCTGGTTCAGTCGCCTCCCAAGCTTGCTTCATGGCTCGTATTTCATCCGTCCGATCTGTGTCCTTTTTCACATCCACATACTCCGAGTCACTGTGTTCAGAAACCAGCCTCAAAACCCAGTAGGGCTTGTTTGGATCTTCTTGCTGAGAGTGAACAGTGGGTATTGGCTAGGGGGAGAAAAAAAAAAGTTTTAAAAAGGAATGCTTTTCTTTCCTAGGAGAGTTCTAGGATTCACTCCCTAAACTATGATTTCACTGTTAGCTACTTTACCGTGGAGACGTCAAACCATAATTTGCACAAGACTTATGTAAGAATGCCCGGTGTTCCTTCTCACAGCAGCCATAGCACATGAAGTGAACAGCACTAAGGTTTATCAGCTGGTGAGTGACCAACTTACAGCACGTGCCTATGTTGGCTGCTGAGCACTGAACAAAAGTCAATGTCTGTTGTACACCACCATGTGGAAGAATCCTACAGGCATACATTTAAGTAAAATGAATAACACCAAGTTGTTCCGCTTGGGTGAGGTACTTGTTTGACTTCTGTGACAGGCAGGAGTAGCTGCTGACTGAAAGCAAGTGGCAAGTTCTCTCTGGCGCTCTGGTGCCGGCGTGACAACATGAGCAGCAATGGCTTCTGAACATAGTCTACAACTTTTACCTTCAGTTACACGGTGCCTATACTTGTGGAAGCCAGTGGATTGTACAATTATGACTTGTGCCTTCGGAGCTGAGGCTATGCCTCAGCAGAAAAACCGAGCTTGCTTCGAAAGGGTGAGGAGTGGCGTTCAGAAGCCCAGATCTCCAATGCTGACTGTTCGCAGCAGCCCACTTGGAATTCCAGTGCTCAGAGGTAAAGATAGTATCCCCGGAGCTAACTGGCTGGCTAGGGTAGCCATATTGAGGAATTCCCAGTCCAGTTGAGGGCCCTGGCCTCAATCAACAGTGGAAAGTGATTGAGGAAGACTGGCAACATTAATCCTGAGCTTCTACAGGCACATGAACACATATGTACCTACACACACGTGCACACACACACACACATTCATACGTATCATATGCACATGAGAGAAAGACAAGTGTTTATGTGCATCACTTTATGCAATCTTAACTTTAAATTATACACAATAAAGTCTAAATTAGGCTGATGGGTGTTGTAGTTTGGTATTTTTTCTTTCTGTTGATGTGAAAAATGCGATGACCGAAAGCACCTTGGAAGAGAAAGGGTTTATTTGGGATTATATTTTGAGGTCCATTACTGGAAGGAAGTCAGGAAGTAGCTCAAGCATAAACTGAAGCGAAACCATGGAAGAAGGCGGCCTACTGGCTCATGCTCAGCTCCTTGTTGTATATAACCAGGCCTCACTCGCCTAGGGATGGTGCTGACTCCAGGGCTGGACCCTGCATCAAACATCAAAGATGATGCCTCACAGACATGGCCACAAGCCCATCTGATACAGGCGACTATTCAACTGACTTCCCACGTGTCTCTAGGCTGTGTCAGCTTAGACATAAAATCTAGTCAGGCAAGCGCGCAAGAGTGCTTGCTGCCAAACATGCTGCTCTGAGTTCCAACCCCAGGGCAAATGTGGTAGAAAGAGAGAACTGGCTCCCACATTTTGTCATCTGGCCTCTTCATGTACACCATGGTACCCATGAGTATATGAATGCGTGCGCGTGCGTGCGCGCGCACACACACACACACACACACACTGCTTAAAAAATATTCAATAGTGAAGGGAACCCTGATGGCTCTTTGGCTTGGAGAGGGGCGGAGTGGGGGTATGGGTGGAAGGGAGGGGAGGGAAGGGGTAGGAAGAGGAGGGGAGGAGATGGAAATTTTTAATAAAAAAAATGAGAAAAAAAGAATAAAATTTGGTATTCCATCGTACAATAAAAAAATTAAATTATACTTATGGCGACTCATGGTGTCCTCAAAAATTGTAAAGAAGACACTTGATCATTTCTGCTCCTGGGTGCATTTGCTACAGATTCACTCTAGGAGTGAGTGCTACTTCAATGTCTATAGAAACAATTGCACGGACTATAGGGAGCAGACATGGGTTTTGACTTTTACATATGAGAAGTTCATTCCTGAACAATCAGAGAGGGAGAGAGACCCTCATCTTCTGCCAAATTTTCTCCTAGAGTTCTACTTAATAAGCTGGCATGTATGGTGTCCTGTTGATGTGATAAGTTCCACAACCAAAAGCAACTTGGGAAAAAAAAAAAGATGTTCGCAGTTAACTGGCTTTGAGTCATGAAGCTCTGGAAGTGGGATCTTCCAGGTGCCCAGCAGGCAAGTTGAAGGTTAAAATTGGTGTGCTTGCAGAATGCATCCCAGAAGAACAATAATGTAACTGAAGAGGAGGAATAATGTAACTGCCTGAAATAATGTAACTGAGGAAGAGAAGGTTACAACCATTAAAGAAGCTTTCACTGAAATTTGGTTTCGTTATTACCCAGAAGACCTTGCTTCCTACATGATTTTCTTAGTATTTTAATGAGAACTAAGTCTCAGTTGGAAAGTTCTCTCTTACTTTTGAAGCCTAGGGTTTTAGCTTTTCCTCTTTAAAATGGCTTCAAAAGTGAGGTGATAGAACTTTCCCAGTGTCAAGCTTTGACTGATGAGAGAATTGTCAAGGTGCTGAGAGATCAATCTGTGGATCCAGCCAAACTTGGGTTCTTCAACAACACAGCTAAGAAATAGGATCTTTCTTATGTAAGTGATCTCTCACTTCCGGAGTCTAGGATGGTGAGTTCGCATTTCTTCCTATTGCTGCCTCCCTCTCTGTCCTGAGGGACAGCAAGTGCTACCAGGGTCTGCTCAGTAAGGGATTCGCATCAGACCCACCTGAGGTTCAAAGCGAGGCGTTTGCTTTTCCTTGGCCAACTTCTCTTTCTCCCCAGACTTGTCTTTGCCTTTCCGCGTTGTTTTGGAAGTTCCTACAGATTTCTGCCCTTCACTGGCAGCGTGGGAATCTGGGCTTCCTATGGTAATTAGTTCTTCATGTTTCTCTACATGAGCTAAAGAGACACGGAAGTGGAAAGCAGTGAAAGCCAACATGATGACAAGGCCATTTCCTGTAGGGACATGGCAAGCATGTTCCATCTAGAGGTTGGATTGCTTTCCTTGTAAGCAAATGAACAAATGCTTCCTAAGAGCCAGTCAAAATTCTTTTTAATGAAATTAAGATATAATTCATATAGCATAACTCAACATTGGTATATATAAAGCCGTGGGTTTATATAGAAATTATAAAGATTATGCAACCATCAGACACTAGCCACTGTGTCTGTGTTTTATTTCATACACTGCATATACACAATTCATTCATCTATGGTCTAATCTTGACTCTTATTTGCTCTAATCTTTACTATTATTTCCTTCCTTCTGATTAAGGATAATTTTCTTTTTTTCTCTAGCTTTGCAGTTTTTCTTTTTAAAGGATTTTTTTATGTGCAGGTGTGTGTGTCTGAGTGTGCGTGTATGTGTGTCTGTGTGTGTGACACTTGTGCATATATGTGCCCCCAGACATCAGAAGGCATAAGATTTCCTAGAGGTGGAGTTACAGGCAGTTGTGGGTGATCATGTAGGTGCTGGAAACTGAATCTTGGTTCTCTGCAAGGGCAGTAAGTGTTCTTAGCCCCTGAGCCATCTCTCTAGACCCCATCCTTCAGCTGTTGGTTTTAATGTAGGCAATTATGTTGAGATAATGTTGCTTTCTACACAACTATGAAATCTCCACATTCGTCTCTTATTGGTTTCTAGTTTCCTCAATTGTGATCAGAGAACATAGCTGCATTATTTCTATTCTTTCCCATCTGTTTAGTCTCAGCTAAACAGATCTAAACTCAGTTTAAACTGTTTAGACTTGTGGCACCGCTTCATCTGCTGGCATCCTCCCGATGTTCTATTGGTCGTGAGAAGAACATGTGTTCTGGTGCTGCTAAGTGGAGAAGTCTGTTCCTAGGAAAGGTTGGTTTGCTGTATTATTCAAGCATTTTATAGTCCTACTAATTTTCTGTTTAAATTTCTTTCCACCACTTAAAGTGCAGTATTTGAATTTCCAACTAGCTGTAGAATTAGCAATTTCTTCTTCAATACTAGTTTTGCCTCATGCATTTTATCAGCACTGATGTTAGGCTCATATGTTTATAATGGTTTTATTTTATTAATATGTGGTCTCTTTAGCATTATAAAATAACTAACATAACTGTTTGGATTCATTTGATTACTATTTGTAATGTGTGTTCCATTCTTCTGTCTTAAAACTCTTTATATATTTGAAATCAAAAGATGCCCTCTTTTATAAATGTATAGAGTTGGATCATGTTTTGTAGTAAAGGACATTTAATTTACATTAAATATAATTACCCAAAAGGGAGGATTTATGTCTGCTATTTTGAAATTTATTTTACTACATATTTCATATCTTTTTCAGTTTCTCTAGTCGTGTTAGTACATTGTTTTGTTTCAAAATCACACTTAACATCTGTAGCATTTAATTGTCTCAGGTTTTTGTTTGTTTTCTATTCATTTTCATTTTATTTGTGGTGTTTTTGGCTAAGATTATAATTAAAAATCTTTATACAATCAAGTTTGGATTGATACCAATCTAATCTCAATAAAATACAAAGACTTTTGCTCGTATATATTTCTTCTTGATGCTGATAAAAATGTAAAAATTGCCCATATTCATGCTACGCCCTTTAAATCTAGTTGATTAATTCATAGGATGAAGCCATTATCAGGTTGCTTAATTTAGTGTGCAAGACTTGCAAGAAGTCTGCATGTGTTGGCAGCATGTACACTAATAAGCTGTGAACTGGAAACCGTCCCACTGACTCAGTGTTATAAACTGTGTGGCCTCATGGGTGCGTACCTGTAATTAGGAAGTGGGGGCACCGACTTGTCCATCAATGCAGGAAAGAAGTGCTAGGGGACTACCTGCTGACACGCTGGTCCTGCTCAGCTTCAGGCCGCAGAGTTTAGTTACAGTGCGCGTCTCCCCATCTAAGGAGGACTTTCCTTTCAGAGGCTTAACTCACATTGCTAATGTCACACTTTGCACACTGGGTTTAAATTAAATTTATTTCTGAACTGTGCATTGCTGTCTTACCTTCGATAGCCAAGTGTGTGTGCACACCAATTTCTTCTGTCATTAAGTATATATAAACCTCATTAGATAGTATTTCAAAACATATTTCCCCTACTAGCTAGATTCCCATATGATTTTAATCAGGCTATTAATGTTTCTTTTTCTCTCTTTCCTCCTCTCCCTCTCTCTCTTCCCTCCTCTCTACTACCTCTTCATCCCTCTCTCCCATTCTCACTCCTTCCTTTCCTGATGTGGGAGAGTCTTCTGTTTGAGTTGATTTCATTGGCTAATAAAGAAACTGCCTGGCCCATTTGATAGACCGCCCCTTAGGTGGGTGGAGTAGACAGAACAGGAAGAGGAAGTGAGGTAGAGGATCAGTAAGATGCCACACCTCTCCTAAGTGAGACAGACCACTGTGCCTCTCCTGAGAGAGATGCCAGATGCAATGAAGCTCCAGCCCAAGATGGATGTACGCTAGAAACTTCCTGGTAAGGCACCACTTTGTGGTGCTACACAGATTATTAGATATGGGTTAGTCAAGACGTGAGTAAGAGGCTGGAATTAATGGGCCAGGCAGTGTTTAAAAGAATACAGTTTGTGTGTTGTTATTTCGGGTAAAGCTAGCCGGGTGGCCAGGAGCCGGGCGGGAAGCGGCCTGCAGCTCCTCACTACACTTTCCTTTCCCCCTTCCTTCTACATTTCCCTCCTCTCTTCCCCCTCTGAGATTGAACCCAAAGCCTTGCTTGTGCCTAGCTGTGTGATTCACTTACCTATGTCTCCACCACTGCCACTCTCTTCTCATGAGCTCTTCTTGGGTAATGTGGCCCCTGTTACTTGCTATGCATTTGGGATTGATTTGAGCAACAGTAGCATGACTATCTTCATTATATCAAGACAGATGTAACAAATGATTATAATATGAAAACAAGTCTTAAGAGATTTAGATAACTCATGGAACAGCCCGCACAGGCAAACAGAGGGTTTGGGTCTTATTCTTTGCTCTACTGTAATTCTAAGCTTCCAGGGTTATAATTTAACATTTATTAACACTATGATTTATTCCTAGAGAACAGGAAGGAAGGTTCAGAGGGATGAAGGGACGGAGGGAGGCAAAAGCTTTGCTGAACACAGTAGCATACACAGTATTGTACTGTTTCTCTATTATTTCTACTTATGCATGCAATTGTGAATATTTAATTCACATATATTCTTATCATAACACATTTTTGAGACAGTGCTTCACTATGCAACCCTAGATACCAGTAGTTATGGAAACTACTTTGAACTCACCGAGATCTGCCTGCCTCTGTCTCCTGGGTGCTGAAATTAAAGATGTATATCTTAATTTCAGAGTATATCATTATTATTACTCTTTCCTAGCAACCATGAGTAATAGAATTTTATAAACATTAAATTGGTCTGTATATTTCTTGAAAGGTTCACAAGTATAATTGGTGCATAAGTTTTGTTGAGTAGACAAAACATGACCTTATAAACATGCAAGGCTGAAATAATGGAATATTTTTATTTTTCATAACTTATATAGTAAAAATATTGAAACATAATCAATATAACAAAAATATGAGAGACGATACACTGTGAGCAATAACATTTTATAATTCTGTGATCAGCATGTAAGATATAAATTGCATGAGTAATATTTAAAAGTGTGCAGCTGGAGAGATGTCTTAGTATTAATATTAAGACCATTGGTTGCTGTTGCAGAACAGAGTTCTGTTGCCAGCACCTACATGGAGGTGCACAGACATCTGTAACTCCAGTTTCAGGAAATCTAATACCCTCTTTAGACCTCCACAGGCATTGGGCAAGCACATGGCGTCCTTATATAAATTCAGGCAAAACACCCTTACATATAAAATAAAATAAATGTTTTAAAATTATTTAGGGTAACATACCTTTGGTATCAAGTTTCTCTAAGTCTTTTAGTGCTTGAACGAACACCTGCTGCGTTTCTGTGAGAGGCCAGCTGTTAAACATCACCAAGCACTGTATGATGTACTTGTAGCACTGTGAAAAAGGCAATGAGTCAGGCCAACCAAAAAAATAAAAAAAAAAAAAACCCATACAGTACACACACTGAAAGACGGATTAGGTCAAGCTTATAATGTGTCATTTTATAAATCATACAATCATAGGTTAACTAAAGGATACATGTTTTCCAGCACTTTCTATTGTGGTTTGAATAAGAATGGTCCCCTTAGGCTCATATGTGTGAATGCTTGGGACCAAGCTGGTCTAATTGTTTTGGAAAGGATTAGGAGGTGCGGCTTGCTAGAGGAGGTGTGTCCTTGAGGGTGAGTTTTAAGCTTTCAAAAGCCCATGCCAGGCCCAGTCTCTCTGCCTCCAAGTTGCAGAGAAGATGTTAGCTCTTACATCCCTCCAGTGCCATGCCTGCCTTCGGCCATGCTCCCCACCATGATGGTCATAGTCTCACACTCTGAATGTGTAAGTGAGCCCCCAGTTAAATGCTTCCTTTTATATGATGCCTTGGTCATGTTGTCTCTTCATAGTAACAATACAGTAACAAAGACGACCTCTAACACACAGTGAAAATGCAGTTAACTTTCATTTTCTTCTCAGCTGGGCAGTCGGGTGTCCATGATAATTAAGACCCCAACCACTTGATTCATTCTTCTTTTTAGTTTGCCATCTGCCCGTAATGATGTCTACGTAGTGTGACCTTGGACATCATCCCTGTTTACATTTTGAACTAGATTCGTCCCTGTTTTTTTTTTTTTTTTGCATATATTTGGTCACTCCATGGACCTGTGCACATGTTTATCAGGTGCACTTGAATGTGGTTTTCTCACTCTGTGTGCTTGCGCACATGTGGATCAGGTGCAGGTGTCTGTGATTTAGTCATATTGTGTGCCTGTGCACGTGTGTCAGGTACACTTGTCTGTGCTTTGGTCATACTGTGTGCCTTTGCACATGTGGATCAGGTGCACTTGAAGGTGGTTTGTTCACTCTGTGTGCCTGTGCACCTGTGTGTTAGGCACACTTGGTCTCCGCATGTGCACGCGGAGGCCAGTGTCAGTTCTGAGTTCCTTCTGCAGTCACTCTCTACCTTATTTTTTAAGACAGTCTCACACTGAATCCAGAGCTTTGCATTCATCTAGACTAACTGGCTCTAGGATCTTCTTGGCTCAGCATCCCAGCCTGGAGTCACATATGTAGATTTTACCCACTGAACCATCTTCCTAGCCCTAAATAATTCTTTTTTTTTTTTTTTTCCAGTTAATGTACCTGTTGTGGTGTGCTAGAATTTTCTTCTATAGTAGGCACATTCATAACTTCTTCTTCCAGCAGGGGCAGACCTACCTCTACCGGCACACTCCCAGGTCTGCCCTTAAAGGATTTCTGGCCTATTTGCCCGGTTTTTTTCTTTGTCATTACTTCTGGTTCTTTTTTAGGTGAAGTATGAGATAAGAGAATTTGCTTGCTAGCTAAAAAGGAGAAATATAATGTTAGTATATTTGATGGACATTGGTATTGCTGACTAAATGGGCTACATATACACTTACAGAATATAGCATACTTTAAAGGACATGCTTATTTTAAGAAGGTAAAAAACCACTGGATCCTTTCAAATTTTCTAGCCTTAATGATATTCATTAAGAATGTCCATGTGACATGTGCTCAACTATGTTCATAGCAGCATTGTTTGTCACAGTCAGAACCTGGAAACAACCTAAATGCCCCTTGAGTTAAGAATGGATAGGAAAATGTGGTACACACAATGGAGTACTATATAGCAGAAAAAATAATGACATCTTGAAATTTCCAGGCAAATGGATGGAGCTAGAAAACATCATTTTGAGTGAGGTAATCCAGACCCAGAAAGACAATCATCACATGTACTCACTCATAAGTGGTTTTTAAACATAAAGCAAAGAAAACCAGCCTACAAATCACAATCCCAGAGAACCTAGACAACAATGAAAACCCTAAGAGACATATACGGATCTAATCCACATGGGAAATAGAAAAAGACAAGATCTCCTGAGTAAATTGGGACCATGGGTACCACGGGAGATGGTTGAAAGGAAGGGGAGAGGCAAAGAGGGGAGCAGAAAAAAAGTAGAGCTCAATAAAAAATCAAATTAAAATAAAAAAGAATGCCCATGTGGGACTGGAGAGATGATGCATCAGCTAAGACTGTATGCTGCTCCCGAAGAGGATCCTGGTTTAGTTCTGAGCGTCCACCTGGTACCTGAAAACCACCAGTGGCTCCACTTCCAGGAGATCCAAGTCTTTTTTTCTGGCCTCCGTGGGACCAGGCATGTGCATGGGCCATTCATACATGTAGGTGAACACTCATATACATACATACATCTTAAAAATTAAAAGCAGTCTCATGTATAAGAAATTTTCTCTAAGAAGTCTTTAAGGAGAGTCATATCCAATCTACTGGCTTTTGGAGCCTAATTAAACACATGATTACAATAGCATCACTGGGATCAAGTACAGTGTCAAGTTTTGATTTTCATTGAAAATTAAGCCTTTTAGATGCCATAGCAACACAAGCATCCATTCATACAGGCAGCCCACACTCAAGGCAGGTACTTACACTGGGAGCTCAGTGCTCTCTCACTTCCCAGGAAGTAGAAAGCAGGGATGATGGCTTGGCCTTTGCCCAGGGTGCTCACCATGATCTCCTCACTTTCCAGCACCTGCAGCTTGATGAAGACATCAGGCTTGGATGTGCGGACCTGGATTGTAATGCACTGGGCCACTGACACTTTAATGGAGTACCTGTGGGGAGAAAGGTCAGGCTTTGTGAGCAAGTACGCCCCTCTCTCCCTCGAGCTGATAAAGGAAATGGGGTGTTTTTTCTCATTTGATCATCTTTGTTAGGCAGCTTTGTAAGGCCTGTGGACTTGCTAAGATGTTAGAGTGACCGCAGACTTTGACAAATGAGCCCAAAATGGCAGTCAAGAAAAACAGTAGTGTGTTTCCATTGCTGGAGAATTCCAAGTAGGAAATGTATCATTTAGTTAAGTATGACAGGAAGCCACTTATGGAACAGGATAGACCTACAAGCCACCATCCTTGAGAGTTATGTGACCACCACCACGTGTCACTTATATTCATACCAATGGACAAAAAAAAAAAAAACAGTCATGGAAGCAGACCTTTGTGAGTTTCACCCTTGTTTGGTATTTCTGCTGTTTTCTTTCTCTAGTAATTCTTCACAATGCTCAAGACATGGTAGATTTTTTTTCCAAGCAGACGCAAATAAAACAAAAAGTTAACCAGCAAAATTCATCACTTTTCCCTCCAGAGTGACCTGCCTTCCCTTCCGTGGGCCCCTCTCTGGAGCCCCCCCCCCTTGCTCTTCTCACCAATTCATCTCCCACTTCCTTGCTCAGTACTGATCCAGAGTCTTGGTTTACACTGTCCAGGATCCCAACCATGTGCATCAATATGGGAACTTTTAGTCTTATCTTCTGAGCTCTTGGAAGAGTCTCTCAGAGTTGAAGCGATCCTCCCATCCTTGTCTTTAGACACCTGCTGTGTGTGGGAAAAATAGCTTCACCCCATCCCTTCTCTTCAGGTCTGCTTTCTCAGGCCCCTCTGCCATTAATGATCTCACACATGTCAGAGAAGCAAGGCTCTGCTCTCATTCGCACACTGGAAGCAACATTGATTCTACAGTTTCCCAGGGTCTCTGTGCCATCAAATGGAATCAGAATTCCTAAACCAAAGCCTCTAGCTCAGCTGCCTCTCTAGGATCATGTAGCTGTTACTAATATTTACAAACAAGAAGTCTTCCTACTGACCACCCTGTGAATTAGCTACTACCCTGTGTCTTCCTCTGACGTAATTGATGTCATTCAGACATTTCCCGAGGTAAGCCCAATCAGCCAAGGCCATTTAACCTCCATGTTTTAAAACATTCTCTCCAGATGCATGCACCTTCTTCTGGTTTGTTGAATGATATCTCTCTGTCCTACAGGAGCAATGTTGAAGATCTCACAAGGTCATCTCACATGGAAATGGTTTTTTATTATAAAAAAAAGATAAAGGGTAAGGCCAAATCAGTATGGCTGGAGGCCTTAGAATAATAGGGTAGAATTTAGAAACAGTCACAAAATGAAGCACAATATGAAGATGAAAATGAAGATTTGAGTGATGAACCCACAAGTCAAAGAACGTCAGCAAACCATGGAATGCCGAAAGGAAGACAAATAGATTCTTTCCTGAATGCTCTAGAGACACCTACCCTGGGGACAACTTGACTCCAGAGTGAACTTCCCGACTGGGAGATGAGACATTTTTGTTGTTCAGCCACTCAGTGTTATGCCATAGGCTTGACAGGGCAGCTGTAGCGGAGCTATGGACTGCCTGCTTCCGGTCTCCAAGGCTACCACCTGCACTATCTTACAGCTGTCCTACTGCTCCTCTACTTTTTGACACATTCCCCTGCATCCCAGTTAACATCAAGAGGCTGCCTGAGTTAATATGTTCCACATTCCACATCTTTAACAATTAAATAGAATCTCATGGTAATGAGGCTATAGCTTTCATCTTAGAAATTATATTAATTTTTTCAATTCATGTATTATAGACATTTTTTGTTTTGTTTTCTGTTGTTCAAGACAGTTTCTCTATGTTGCCCTGGCTGTGCTAGAACTCACTCTGGCATGGATCTCAGAGATCCACCTGCCTCTACCCGCCCAGTGCTGGGATTAATGGTGTGTGCCACTGCCTCTCAGCTATATTATAGATACATTTTTTTTTTCACACAAATCTGGCAATGTCAGTTTCCTTAAAACTCTTAAAGCTTTCTGTTCCTGTGTTAGGAGAGCCTTCCAGAAGAGGTTCAGGGGAGGAGTCTCTCTGACTTGGTCACTCCATATTGCACCCTGGAAATGCACTTTGCAAAGAACTGGCCTCTATTCCCAGAAAAAGCTGAGCCCCTCCACACCCCTCAAGCAGTCTGCTCCCCAACTCCTCACCTCTCTATCCAACACCTTTAAGACAAGCTCCTGGGACTAATTTAGCTTTAAGTTAAACACCACTTCTTAGTCTGTAATTGGCCTCAGTTTGGTTCCATGGCTTTTAGTAAACAAGTTAGTCACACTAGCAAACTAGTCACACTAGTAAACAAATTAGTCACACTAGCAAACTAGTCACACTAGTAAACAAATTAGTCACACTAGCAAACTAGTCACACTAGTAAACAAATTAGTCACACTAGCAAACTAGTCACACTAGTAAACAAATTAGTCACACTAGCAAACTAGTCACACTAGTAAACAAAGTAAATTAATCATTCCATTTTTAGTTTGTGCTTTCCTTTTTTATTTTCTTTCTTGTAGGCAATGTTGAAAATACATTACAAGAAGACAAATTGAGAGCAAACCTCCAAATTTAATGTCTGCATTTTAGTGTGCTTCCATGCAGAATGTTCTTTACCTAGGAATAAAGTATTTTTGTGTATAATGCTGAAACATGAGCTTAGGTTGTACTGTACGTATATAGTTCTGTGTTTGAATGTTATTACTTATTTAGCTTTAATTTAATTTTTTACAATTTTAAGGGGGAAAGTTTTTGTATTAAATAAGAATTGTAGGAAAAATTAGGCAGAGTATTATTATTTGTTAAACTTTTATCAGAAAGACTTAGTTTTATGATGTGGAATTTGCCTCTGTATGTTGTGAATATGTTTTATTATCATTGATAAGTGATAAAGCTCTTTTGGCTGATGGCTTAGCAGAATATAGCCAGCCTGGAAGAGATAGAGAGAGTAGGCAGAGTCAGAGAGAGGCTATGTAGCTGCCGAAGGAGAAAGATGCCATGAACCACCAAAGGAATAACATGGTGGCACCAGTAAGCCACAGCCTAGTGGAAATACACAGAATAATAGAAATGATTTAATTTAAGGTACAATAGTTAACTAAAAATATACCTAAGTTATTGACTAAACAGTGTTGTAATTAATATAGTTTCTGTCTGATTATTGGGGTCTGGGTGGCCAGGACACAAACAAGCAGTTTGTTTTTACATTTTTCCCTCTGAAAACCAACTCACCAATGCATTGTGCCTTTAAAATAACTCTTCAATACAATAAAACCTAGAAAATAATGGAGTTTTTTTTTTTAAACTGGACATCATCGATCATGCCCACCATGGCTTTAACAATAAGGAGCAGCCTTTAACCAAGTAACCGGCTGAGTATTCACACGAATGGTAACTGGACAGCCATAAAACAGCTAAAGACATCTGGATGTTATTGATAAATGATCATCACATAAGACTGCATGAGATGTCAGAACCACCACGTTCTCGCTGTCATGATTTTTGGTGAACTATGACCAGAAAGAAAGGCTATAAGAAAGAAGAACAAAGTGTTACGACTGCTTTTTTAGTTGTCTGATTATGAATGGCATTTCGATAGTTAATATGTTCTAAATTCATGTGGAAGAATATTTTATATTAAAAAAGAAAATGCTTAATGCAGGCCAACTATTCATTAGACACTGTGCTTCTCCCCATGTTGAAAGGGCATGTGTCTGGCCTCCAGTTAGTTTGGCTGTCTTCTTTGGAGGCCTGCTCTTTTCTGAAGAGGAAACGGAGAGTGGATAAAGCTGGGGAGAGGGGAGTTGGAGAGCAGGAGCTCAGAGGAGTGGAGGGAGAGGAAACTGTGGTCGGGGTGTATTGTATGAGAGAAGAATCTATTTTTAGTGAAACTAAATTAAAAACATTAATTCTCATAGAGGCTGATAAACAGATAATCACCTAAAATGTGTATACACTACATAAAATGTTTACCACTGGAATGGCAACTGGATCATCTACTTATACCGGGCATTTTAATGCAAAAGGTTTACATTTTGAAAATTGTCAGTAATTTTTTTCAAAGTGGCAAAATGAAGATGGAATATCACAAAATAAGTAAATGTGCTAGGAAAAGGAAATAGTACAGCTCACGTGGCTGGAGGAAACCTTTTGTTCTATTGTGAGGCAGCCAATGGCCTTTGAGAGGCTAGACCAGGTTGGGCATGGATTGGGGTACCAAAAGGCCCATGGGGCCACCAGCTCTCCCTCCAACTTCCTGCTTGCCACACCTGGATATTTGATGTGATCGATGAGTTCCCCTTTAATAAAGAACACCTTAGTATTGGATTTCTTTACTCACATTCCCCCCATCTGGCACATTCCCCTTCATCTGGTACCCAATGTGGGACTGAGTTCATGCTTACCGGGTTCCCCTCCTCCCTCATGTGCTACCAGTTTCTGCCCGGACAAGGGCATTCAATATTGACTATGCAGCTAGAGTTTTACTCTACAGTCAATGGAAAATTAAAAAAGTTTTATTGGCATGTGTAAATATGGATGTTAGTAGTAAGGATAGACAAATAAATTGAGAAAGGAGAGTGGGTGACAGTGCAATGTCTTAAGAGGGATATCATGGAGTCCCAGATTCCAAAAACAACAATTTTATGTAACAAATATAAGGAAGTCCCCGAAGTAGTGTAGGAGCATTGAGAAGAGAGGAGGAGACCCACAGTGAGTGTCAGAATTAGAATCCAAAGAAACACTTATTAAAAGAAAGCGGAATTGGTACTAGGACAATTCAAGGGGTGTGAATAGGTGAGCATGAAAAGAAGGTTGGAGTGACAAACAAGGATCCCCAGCCCACGACCAGAGAGTGGCTACCGATAGGGCCGGACCAGGAGAAAGTCAAATAGCCACAGAGACCGGGAAGACTCAGTAGTGAAAGCGGAGTGAAACGAAGCCCTAGAACGGTATTAGCACTCTTTGAAACTGTCCAGGCTTGATCGAGCATCCTCTAGTCACGCTAGTGTTAGTTATTTCCATAAAATTATAGAACTTAAAATTTATTACATTCTAAATTATTAATTTTAATAAAAATACTAATATTTAAAGAACACCTTTATCTGTTCATTATATACTTGTACCTGAACAGGATTTTCTTGTCATTAGGGATGTAGTAGTCTCTGATCTCCTTTATGGTGAAGGTGTTGCACGGAGACTCTCGGGAGAGAGATGGAAGCGGGTTGTACGAGCCAATGAGCCGTAGTTTCCAGCGCGCGCCTGACACATAGGCGTCACCAGTATAGGCTTCAGCCACAAACGTGTATCCCTTCTGAAAGAGAAGGCAGCCACACATACAGGATTCACATTGCCATAAGTCTCTCCAGTATGTGGTCCACACATTCAAGTAAATATGCTACTATGTTGATACCCCCATAAAGTCCAAGATCGCCTAAGAATCATCAAGCCATTAATGTTATGTTTACCCTTTTTAGAAATAATTATCTTAGGGATGAGGGTTATTTAAAAGGTAGTATGCTTGCTTGGCTTCTGTGAAACCCTGGATTAGATCCTCAGTGCTGTAAAGAATTAAACTCTGAAAAATCTCACAGGTCAGTGTCCTAAATTGCACTGTTCAGTCTTTGAGGGATTAAGACAGAAGTAGGGAGTCAACTGTTTATTTAAGTGAAGAAGCATATACGTTTGCAAGCCTCTTTCCAATAAGAGAGCTCATCAAGCTTCAAAAGATGCCTTGTGAAAACCCAAAGGAACAAAGCAGCCTCCTTCGAGCGAACATGAGTTTATTCGGAAGAAGAACTTCATTAGATCATATAACTAATTTACAAGTAAATAATAGCAAAGCTGTTGGTTTCATGTGGGGCGGGATGTCTCTTGATGAGGGCTCTAGTCAGATAACCAGGATGGGTAGCACCCAGGGCTACATTATATCTATCTGTTCGTTAGCTTTAGACATCCTCTGTGTAGGTGAAGATGTTCCTCTGTCTCTGGAGACCATCTCTGGGACATCACATCAAGACAGTTCATCAATGCCAGATCAAATTGTTTAATGATAAAGATACAAGGATAGAAATAACTCATAGAAAAATGACAAGGGGGAAAAAAAAGAAAAAAAAAAGAAAAATGACAAGGGCTTCAATTTACAGTACTGTCGTCCCTGATTTGTTTTGTAAAATACTGACCCAATACCTTTTATGAAAATGGATTTCTAGGATGTTGTATATTTGGGAAGTATTATATATTTCTCCTTTTCCTTCCTGGATATATATATATATATATATGTGTGTGTGTGTGTGTGTGTGTGTGTGTGTGTGTGTGTGTGTGTGTGTGTATTTAAATGTCAATAAATGTTTAAAACCCTGAGAAATCTTAAGATAACTATTTTACCCTGGATTCATTAACTTTTGAACACTATAATTTTATAGACAAAACAGGCACCTTGAAAAACAAGAACTTTATGGTGACACAATATGCTACACATATGTTGTCAAGCTTGTCAGGTTAATACAGAGTGTTAAAACAGTCACAGGCTACAGTGCAAAGATTTAAGCAATAATTTTCTTTTCACCAGTTTTCTTCTGAGGTAACATTCCCAAAAAGATGACAAGATTACCCCATCCCCCCAAAAGCACCACAGACAGTTGGTTCTCTCTTCACACATGTCTACTTCTCTTACATAGCCTTCCCATTTCTCTCTCTAAAAGTTACATAGACACAGAAGACATCAGAGAAGGATAGGAATACTTAATGCAATCTGAACTTGCGATGTGAAATAATAGCTGAATGAAGATGAAATATGCATCTACATTTGACTCAACTTGCATCCTTGAGAGAAATCCGCCTAGTTTAGAGAGCCAACCATGCTAAAAAAAAATAAACCCAAAACTACACACCACCAAAACCTGTGAATTAAATATTCCTTAAATACCCCTTCCAAAATTAAATATCAATGATTCATATTAATGTAACTTATTTGGGGAAAGAGAGATCATCTCCAGACTTTGATGGCATCTATGACTTTGGTAGGTTCTTCCTTTAAACCAGTGGTTTTCAACATGTGGGCCACAATCCCTTTGGGGGATGAATGACCTCTTTGCAGGGATTGTCTGAGACCAGTGGAAAGCACACATATTTACATAAATATTCATAACAGTACCAAAATTATAGTTATGAAGCAGCAATGAAAATAATTTTATATTTGGGCATCACCACACATAAGGTTGAAACATTAGGAAGGCTGAGAACCACTGCTTTAGAATAAAACATCTCCTTGCTTTTCAGCTTTCTTGTTTTTTAATATTTGTGATCACAACTAAGTTGTTTCTGATTAAACAGAAATCTAAGTCAAATTCGATAAATGACAATGCAAAACAAATTTGTTGTTATGGAAGGGCCTGCATTCTTTTCAACATTGGACCTAACACAAGACATCGTGCCTGGAATTTTTATGAAATGTCATTTATTAGGCCATGAAGAAGAATATAGAGCAGGAGGGAATACAATGGGTTAAACTAAGTTCATAAATGGATGCTTGATGTGTGGAAAATGATGTGTTGTTGAAATAAAGAAAATGTGGATATCATTGCAACAAGTGGTAAACATAATAACCATAAATTAAAATGATATGGCTAAGTATAGATAAAATAACAGTTCTGTTGATTTTAATAACACAAATTTTTAAAAAATTATACTTCAGAACATAATCTCAAATACAGATTACTTCCATATAAAATATTTTTTACCAGATTGCCTCAGAAACTATAGACATGATACTTGTCTAATTTAGTATAAGGTAAAAATAATTTAAGGTACTAGGTACAATTTGATACTATCTTCCAATTTTATAAAATCTGATGCCCAAATCAAGAAAATTTATCTCATGAAATAAAATAGAAAAACTGAGTTTACTAAAATGTGAGTTTTCAGAATTATATTGAATACTAATAAATTCAGTAAAAATAATTTTTAAAATATCACTATGCATATGCATACATACATATATAAATAATAAGTTGGAATAAGTTGTCTTATCAAGAATTTTAGATGAGTGTGTTGGGCACACCTTTAGTTTTGGCACTCAGGATGCACAGGCAAGCAGATTTCTGAGAACGTGAGACTAGCCTTATCTATATGAGTCCCAGGACAGTTAGTGTTACATAGGAGGGCCTTGCCTTAAAATAAAAAATAAAAATAAAGAAATTTTATTTTTCCTATTAAAAAAAATGTTTCCTCAAATCTTGAAAATAGTTCAAAGGAGCTTATTGAATTGATATATTTTTACATATATTCTTCATCTTCCTGAAGTCACTATTCATTAGACATTCATTAGAGAGGTAAGTCTAATTTACATAAAATGATGCATGAGATTATAGGCTAAAATGAACTTCAAGTTTATCAAGAGGGGAAGTTTATCAAGTTCAAAACAACGAGGTTAAAGAATGGAAGTTAGGAGCAAAAACGGTCTTCATTTGCGGCCCATGTCCACTATGCTTGTCATGATTCCCTAGTGGGGGACATGACTGGAAAACATGAAAAAGACATTAAAATACCCAGAGAGGAAACATCTGATTAAAAGCCAGGTCTCTCATCCATTCGGCAGGCAGCCTAACGTGCCTCTTGGCCTGATAAAAATATTGCCATCTTTGAAGACTGAGGGTGGGGTCTGGGCATTTAATCTCCCCTCTTCTCCCCTCCACCCCCCACCATGCTTAAGAGCAGAACAAAAAGAATATGTGAGATAAAGGCAAGCCTGACCTTTCTCATTTTAGGACCAAATAAACTCCCTGGAGCCGCTTCTGTTTTAAAATAAACCGTGGCTTTAATTGGTTTCAACAATGGGCGTGCCCAATGTGTCCTTTCTGGGATGTCAAGTGTGCTGCAGCATTCACGGTCGCTAAAACAATGGACTCTTCCTCCTAAGTACGCTACAAGCTCACCTGCTGCACTTGCTTCTGGGCTCCTGTTCATGGCTGTGAGAACAGCTGGGGATACATTCGGCACCTACCTTGTTCTTGGGGTACAGGTACGGCACCACTTTCTGGAAGACCTTGGGCACTTGCTCCATCGTGTCGTTGTTGACAACATGCAGCATACAGATTGGGAGTGTAGTGTATACTTTAGGGGCCAAGATCATGTCTTGAGGAACCAGAAACGTTTCTCTGTAATCACAGAAGCACGAGACTTTAGTAGTGGGACTCGATGTTTTAAAGAGTTTAACCAAAGAGACTTTGTGACATTTTAAGATTGCAAATAACTAAAAGGCTTGTGTATCTTTTTTATTTCAAGTTATTATTACTGTGTCAATTTGAGGTATAAAAAGCAAACTCCCATTTTGTGCAACATTCATCATGACTTGGACCCAATATGCTGTTGCTTGGAAATAAATGTTGTATAACTATACAGGAAACAGACTGATTTATCATGTTAACATATGCACTGAAAAAAAAATCTATAAACTGTTTACATTTTCCTATTTTGATATAAGGACAATTGATAAAATTCTCTGTCCTCCCATCACATATGGTGAAAAACATTATGTATATGTATGGAAAAGTGTTAAACAAATACGAAAGCAGTCTAGAGGCTGATACTTTTACTGTTATGCCTGAAACTGCAGGTCTGAATACTGCATGCCGTCTGAAGATGGAGTCCTGCACCACTTGCCTGAAGACTATAAACCAAGAATTCGGTGGCTGGTCTGGATAGTTCACCGTGTAGTCAGCAAAGGCAACCTTGGTTTCTTCATCTTGATAGCATGGGTAAGACTCCATAGACTTACACTTGCTTTTAAACATTAGTCTAGAAATGGAAAAACAACTTGAGTATCAATGACAAATCATTTTTAAATAAGCTACAAAAAAGAAGTAACCCTTGAAATAGCAAAATATCAGACACCAATGTTTTCCCGGTTGAGGTCAAAGAGACATTGTGTGAGTTGTAGCAAGTGGTACCAAAGGAGAGAAGCACTGTGGGTCAGTCGTGAATAACACCTTTCAAATGCACTTGAAGTTAGCTGAGGATTTTAACTGAAGGAGAATGTAATTCCCAAGGAAGGGAGTAATTCATTTCATAGATGGAAAATAAGGCTGGATGTTTAAGCTCCATATCTGGGGGAAAGGAAGCAGGCAAAGCAGTTGTAAACTAGGTTGAGGCCCCTGAAGGATCCAGATAGAGACTAGAAATTTGAAGGAAGCTTGTGAAGTTAACGTGAACAATGAGTTTGAAAATTCAACAGTGAAAACAAAGGACACAAACAGGAGTGTAAGATTAAAATTTTCTATCTCTATGTTTTCTGGCTCGTGTAACTGACTAAAACGAATCATGAGATCTGCTTGCTCCCTGCAGGGAAGCCTGTGGCTTCTTCTGCAACAGGGTGGGAGTTGATGGGACGGATTCCTCCCTTCCTGCCTGAATCTAGATCTAGCCTAAAAACACCAGGAATCTTGGATCCTTTTCACAATATCGCAGGTGTTAGCTCAGATAGAGGCCATTATGGCCACACAGAACAGTTCTTTACTGGGAATCTAGAAGCATTCTTTACCTTAGGAGAGAAAGTGCATACTGCTCCAAATTTATCTCTAGTACTGCCCATATTTTTTGAAGTGTATCTGAAACACTGGCATTTTCCTTCGTGTCTAAATAAAAATAATAATAGTAATAATAATAACAATAATAGTAAACATTAAGTCCATAAGATATCTGAACAACGAACTTGTGCACAGCCTTCATTTCACAGGTAAAAACTTTGAAACATGTAGAAGGCATGTAGGTCTTTGTGCTCACACATAAGCACTGGAAGTACACATGGTTGTCCCTTCAAGGAAAGGGATATATAATCTGTTTTCCAGCCAGAAGGTTGTGAAGGGGTGTGGCTAATAGTTCAGTACCCTCTGTGCTATCTGTATGGCCAGGTCGCATCAGCTACCCCAGAACCTATGAGCTTGCTTATCTTGAGCCTGTCTTCCACAGTTAATGTACAGAACCTATCTTTTAGGAAAATGTCACTTTATAAGAGTTTTGAAGTAGTCATGTCTTAAACTTTATTAGGCACATGGGACTGAGTTAGTTATCATCAGGAAGCTTCTCTCCAAATTGTGCTGTGCTCAAATATGCCTAAAATAAACTACCGGAGTGAGGCTCAAAGTTCGAACCAGCACCAGCCACTGAGTTCTGCTGAAGTAGATTCCATTCTTGCCTCTTGTGGATCACCACTCTGCTGGCCACGGTGTTTGCAGAATTCAGAATCCATGAGTAAGATGGCTCCAGGCTCTCCAGTTTCATAAGGAGTAAAGTCGTGTTTAAACCATAGCGCTATAAATGTCTAGAGGAGAGCACTGCTCACAGTATTCAACTGTTTCCTCTCATCTTTAGCCTGAAAACAGACGGGGTCTTGGATGTTATTTAAGAGATAGGCTCTGTGGGAGCCTTGTCAGCTTGGTTGATCACCTTCCTGGACCTGGGGGGAGTTGGGAGGACCTTGGTCTAAACATAGAGTAGGGAACCCTGATGGCTCCTTGGCCTGGAGAGGGAGGGAGTGAGGGTACGGGTGGAGGGGAGGGAAGGGGGAAGAGGAGGGGAGGAGATGGAAATTTTTAAATATAAAAAAGTAAACCATAAAAAAAGAAAACAAAAAAAAATAAACCATAAAAAAGAGATGGATGAGAGTTTTCTTAAGGAGATCTTCTGTCATACCAAAAACTCCTGTGGAAAACTTAATTTCAGAAAAGGCAATCACCCAATTATTCTAAAGAACACACCTGGATGGATGGCCTGAACCTCAATCTATGGCACTGTCCACAAATGGCTTCACAGCAAATGGACCCACAGGGGTCAAAGTCAAGGCGTCCAAAACAGGCACTCCAGAGTTTTCTTATTGTCCTGACTGACTGCTGTTGCTGCTCTTCAGGATATGAAATGAGAACCACAGCCTTTGTTTATCTGCTGTAATGCTGATGTAATAGAACCGAAGCTTCGCCTGTTTGGCCGGCTTCTCTGAAACTCATCATCATGGGTGTGTGACCCTGAGATTCATTCGATGAATGTGAGTGGACATGGCACCTCAGGTCAGCCTCAAACTAACACTAGCAATCCTCTGCCCTCATGCTGAGCGCTGGGACCATAGGAATGCAGTAGCATCCCTACATCCGTACTATTTCCCTATGGCAAACTATTTACTATATGCTTTTAAAACCTTTGGGTATCCCGACTTTTGACTCCCTAGATAAACATTTCAGTTTTGTCGCTAAATATTTTCCGTAGATGTATTTCTATAACAAAATGCTTGCATAAACTAAGAAGGTCTCTCCTAGATAAATCTTTCCTCTCAAAATAGCAATGGACATCATGTGATGAAAATGATTGAAAACGCCTTTTGAATTTTCATCTGATAAACTAGGCATTTCTCCCCCACCATTCATTGGCTACACCTGAAGCCATGCCACTCCACAAATGTGAGAGCATATCGAAACACATTTCTGTTGCCTCGTGCACAGAAGCACGGGCCTCCTTCATTCAGCTCTGTGACCGTCAGTCTGAAAATGTACAATAATCTCCTCCTTGACTGAAGCCACACTGTAAACTGTTGCAACCAAACTGAAGATGGTTGAAAAGACCTCGCGGAAGATTTGGAAACTAAGCTGATCATTTTCTCAGTGATTCATGGCACATACGTTCTGTTTCAATGTGGTCTCGGTGCATGTGTGCATCTGTGTGGACACGTGTGTGCAATGGGCACATGCATGTGTGCACACACACATATGTGGATGCCAGAAGTTGAGGTCAGGTGTCTTTCTTAGTTGCTTTCTATTGCTTACAAGGCAGGGTCTCTTGCAGAACCCTGAGATCCTTGATGTGGCTCATCTGGCTGGACAGCTGGCCACAGGGATGCCCTCTGTCTGCTTCTCAAGTGCTGGGGCTGTTGGGTCACCACACCTGCACAACTTTTCTGCAGAATCTGGGATCTGAACTCTAGTCCTCATGCTTGTACAGAAAGCACTTTTTCTAGCCCATTGTCCCAGCCTTGACATTTATTCATTAAATATTTATTCATCAATATTCAGTAAATATTCATTGCATGTGCCTGACATCTCAGACACTGCTTCACATCCTGAGAATGAGAACATGAACTCTGACCAGCTCCTTGCCTCCGGGACTTCAGTACTTAATAGACTGAATTAGTTCTGTAAGCAGACTGACTCTAAAATACCCCAATGCACATTATGAAACACCCATTCCTATAAATGTGGATCCATTTTACATATGTAAAATCATACCTGGTATTCTGGCTCTCATGAGCATCCGGACATAAGCCCCTTTCCACATGGACTGAATTTTCACTGCAGCAGCTATTTCCTCGGGAGAATACTCCTTCTCATTTATTGGCATACAATATTTTACGTCTACCCATTCCGCTGGCAGGAGAATAACAAACACTGGATTGGGATTTATATTCAATTCTTTCCCAAAAATCTTAATGCCTACAACTGTGAATCCTTCAAACATAGAAAATTCCACAAGGACGGATTGAACACCCCATTCCACATTGTCTACTGAGCTTAGGTGAATGCCTGGAGAAAGAACATGCATGAAGCTATGATATTTTGGTGACCTGCCTTGCATTCCCATCAGAAAGTAGCCAGAGGCTTCCCTCAGAACTGAAAGGAAACAAAATGTGGTAAGAGGAAGGAGGAAGGCAATTGGATTGGGACATCTCTCAAAGTTCCTTCATCCATGCCAGGTAGGTCAATGACGAATACGGAGGGATTCAAGATTCCCCTGGAAGTACATGTAAGGGTTAGGAAATCTTCCAACAGACCTTGGAAGCCCCTGGAGCATCCTAGAGAGGGATTGAGCTCCACAGCTCTCAGGCAGATCTGCTGTCTCTGCTATATAACAGCTAAACTTACCCTTTTGAAATTATCATCACTTCCATGCTCAGATACTTAAAATGAGTCAGTACCTAAAGAGGCATCCTCTACGAGGGAATCCAGTAAGTCCGTTTCTAAAACCATAGCCCGAAATGCAAATTTGAAGTTTAAAGGAGGCTTGGCTATTTGAGATTTTTTCATTAAACGCCACAATGATATGTGGAAAACCTGAAAAAGATAAAAATATTTACACACACACACACACATACCACACCACCACACACACACACATACACATGCACACCATACACACACACACACACACACACAAAATTAACAATAGTGGCAACATCCGGATTGGACGACGTATGGAGCTGAGTCGGTCTTCGCTGCTGAGAGCATCTGTTTGAATGTGTGACAAGGTGGACATTTGCCACTGCACATTCAGCTGGCTGTCTGGGACACATACTGTAGTCCACCTTAATGCTCACACAGCAGTAAAATGGCTTCTTTCCCCTCTGCTTGGCTCTTCTTGGCTGGGCTTAATCTTAGTTTCTGCTTTGCCAACAACATCCAACATCAGCTTTCAAGTGAACAATGATAAAATACACTTCTAGTGCAAGAAATTTTTACTCACACTTACATTAAGCAAGGTGAATATTGTTGGTTTACATGAAGTTACAGTTTAGTTGAATGCCTTGTATTTTTCATTCTGCCTTTGAAACCCCCTCCCTCAAAGGGCAGGTGACAAGGTCTGAGATGTTTTCTGTTGCCAAAATCAGGTGCTATTGACAGACTCCACAAAAACAAGTGATCTGTGACACATCCCACAGTGCCCAGAACGTTCTCGTAACGAAAATAATTTAGCCTGAATGTCAATAGCATGGAGGTTAAATAAATAAATAAATAAATAAATAAATAAATAAATACAGATGCCACCTGCTTGCCATGCGGCTGGAGTGGACCAGTACCTCTCAGTTTTCTTCCTCAAGAGACAACCACAAAGAAGTAGCTGGACTTCCCTTCCCGCAGGCTATCTAGAAAGACAGAATACTACTCCGCCCCAGCAGAAGGTTCTGTGAGGAGACAAATGTTCCTAAACGCAACCTGAACTATTGACCGAACCACTGCTGGGTGAGTGAGTGCCAGCCTTTCCTCTCCTTTATGAAGACATCCTTCCCAGCTCAGCAGGAGCCTCTGGATGGATGAGCCTCAGCAGTCCACTGCAGCCATTATCATATACTCTAATTAATTTCATTCCCTATCCCATCTTATTCGTCTAGATTCCTCACTGCTTCCTGAAATCACTTTCCCCAGAAACAGTCTCTATGCAAACCACTTCCCCAGATTCAGCATTTGGGGTTCATCTAATGCATCTTTCAGATGGGAGGTTTCCTGCTGTGAGCCTCAGGCCCGGAACTGCTTACCCTGAAGTGCTGAGCAGTCAGTTCTTTGTTGTAGAGGGGGATAGGATAGTGAGCTGCTTGTAGATCCCTCATAGCTGCGGACAATTTACCTCTGTCTTTGAAACTAGAAATCACATTTCCAATAGCTTTCATAATTATTAGAGACTGTTCTGTAAATCGGTAGCTCTCCTGTGAAGACAGAGCACATATGCAGCAGCCGATCTCACATCTATTTAAGGGCAACCAAGTTTACAAATGTTCAGCCTTGAGGGAAGAAAAATCCTCCACTGTGTGCTTAATTCAAGGCTGTTTCATTTGTAGAGAGTAGACAGGACTGAGCATTTCATTGGATGCTGATCTGGGAGACATGAAACAAAGGCTGGAAGTCCTAGGAAAAGGATTGAATACAGGGGACTAGGCTGTGGTGGGGTCAGGGAGAATGCCATACATAGCATTCCTGTCGAGAGTTAGTTCTGACAGCTGTCTAGGATGTTAGGCTGACAGAGACTGGGATTTTGAGGACTGAGGAGTAGAGAAGATTCCAGGGAGAGGGTCTTGCAAGATTAAAAACAAAACAGAAAAAACAGAGAGAGGACTAGCTTGGGCTGCTTGTTCCCTCCAGCTATCCATTCTGAGAAAGAGTAGAGTTCCAAGCTGAAAGAGATCCAAGAGTCAACCCAGTCTGAGATGTTGGAGGACTGTCCTGGTTGGTGTGTTTTAGTGTGCTTTTTGCACTCATTTTCTCTTTAGAGCAGAGAAAGGAGCAAGAGGTGGCAAGGAAAGATGAAAAAGAGAAAGGAAGAGGTGGTGGATACTTGCAGGAGGCCACAGTGATCCTTTGAATCCCGGGAATATGCACTTTAAACTCCTCAGAGTAAGGAAAGGACGGGACAGGGAGGAATGCTCAGATTGTAAATGGCCTTCTAAGGCCTTCGCTGGTGCTTTATCCCTCCAAAGGACCAGTGCATCTCCCCGAGCAGTGACAGAAATGAAAGGCCCAACAGAGCAGAGGCGGGGACACTGGCTGGAGAAAAATTAATTTTGTTTGTTCCCCTACAGACCTCAGATTGTTAACTATACAGACTACATCTGAACATTTCTTAAAGGATATATGCATAGTTTACTGGGCTAAAAAAGGAGGGGTAAACGAAATACATTTTAAAAATCAAAATAGGACTGAGTTTAAGCTTTTGAAACCAGAAAGTAGGAGGTTTGCTAAGATATTTACCGGCTCAAAGTTGGGCAGTACGGCATCTTCATCCCCGATGACAAATGTCATCATGCTGCAGACGTGTAAGGTGTGTCCCACTGGGGAATACGCATTGAAGAGTAGCATATGCCTCCTAGAGAGAGTGAACACCGTGTGAGGAGGGCGCTTCCTCTGTCGGATGTATTTCTAGCTGCTGGATCAGAGTTTGGAGTCAAAGCCAGTGAAGCATTTTATATATATTTTTAACACAGATGGGATAACTACCTTTGGATTTCCACTTGCACTCTCCGATATCATGAAATCTGTGTTTTACTGGTTGCAGAAGACCGAAATAATTAGACCAAAACGACAAACTTTCACACACTGAAGACGCCTCCCACATACTGTGCTGCTAAAGAGGATTCTGGATGTTTTTCTCATGTGAGTATAGAGCCTTGCTGATTCACAAACACATCATTTCACATATGTGAATTCTCTCCTTCCTATCTAGCGTCTCTAACACTGAAGACAGACGCTTTCCTCGGTTACTGGCCATTTAGATTGTTACGAAGATGCCCCCGACGCACTTTTGGCTTAGGGTCTATGTGGGAGATGCAACTGTGATGTGACCCCTTTTAAAGCCCTTGTCCTTAGTGTGTTGCCAGTTCTATCACTGATTCTCAGCCTTTGGGTCATGACCCCTTTGAGGGTCGAACTCCTTTTCTCAGGGGTTGCCTAAGACCATTGGAAAACACAGGTGTTTACATTTTGATTTATAACAGTACCAAAATTGCAGTTCTGAAGTAGCAATGGAATAATTTTATGGCTGAGGTCACAACAGCATGAGAAACCGTATTAAAGGGTCATATAGCATTAGAGAGGTTGAGAACTACTGAATTAGACAGTCTTGCAGAGTTAACTTGATTTCTGGAAAGCCCCTCTATACAAAGTCTAGACTAAAAAATAATGATTGATATTTTAAAAAAATATTATTTCCTAGGTTTTCTAGACTCACAACACATTGTTCTGGCATTTAATCTTGTTGCTTGGGATCTGCCTTCTGCATACCGTTTCACTTATCACACACAATTGCAAAGATTGAACTTAAGGGAAAAAAATCTAGCAAGAACTTTTCTTGTTTGAAACACAAGACGGTCTCCCTAATTTTATATACTAAAATCAGGGAAACACTTCCATTGTATATAATGTCCTTCAAACAGAAAGTGTGACGTGTTTGCCTGGTTTTACCATAATTAAAGATAACATCTAACAAAAAACACAACTTTTTTTGTTGAAATTCCAGGTTGGTGGGGAGAAATTCTCTCTTACAATTTAAATGAAATGAAATCAAACAGAAGTCATGCTAAAGAGTAGTGAGATTTATGAGAACACAAGAGAGACTGGTGATACAATCATTAAAAAAAAAACCTCTGGATTAAGCATGTTTAGGCCATGTTCTTTACATATTCATCCCCAGAACTCTCAACAATGACCATCCCAAAATAGCATCCAGTGTGGCCCAGAGAATGTCACTTATTGGTAGGAGTCTGTCTTTCAATAATCCCAATGATGGACAGATGCCTAGTCGAATCACTTCAGAGAACAATAATGTGGAACTCCCACTGCTTATTTCATTAGTCAACAGCCTAAAAGACTCAAACAAAGGAAAATGAAGTCAGAACCTACCCAACAGGCAGGCGCACCATGGCAGCCTTCGTAGCATAGGTGTGGATCCTCAAAACTGCACTGAGAGGCTTCAGGGACTTCCAGGTGATGGCTTCAGCTGTCAGGAGTCCAGGCTCCACATAGGGACTGTCTTTTGTTAAGGCTTTAGGAGAAGGGAGATGTATTGAAATGTGATTGTGGAATGATAGCCAGCCTCCACTTGCATTGCATTCTCTCTGGTAACAGCATACATAATCGTGAAGGTGAATCCAGTACTGATGGTATTCTAAAGGCATTCCTGAAATGCCAGATGCTGAGTTTATAAGTATGGGAAGTAGCACCTAGCTTGGCTATTGGGCTGCCTCCCTAACCCGCTTGCTCTTCATAATCATCTCCTCAGACAGAAAAACTGGGATGAGAAAATTAAGAAAAGAAGGACGTGCAGATATATTTCATCATAGTCTGCTACTATTTTTTATCATCTCCATGTGCATAATTAGAATATCTTCACAGATGCAACTTTAATGAGAAATTGTATATTATCCAGAATAATAAGAGATTTCCAAGATGGTATTAAAATCAAAATATTTCCTTGTCTATCTAAATATGTGTCTTTCAAATTCTAAGAGTCTTTGAACTTAAATAGAAGTTGCAAAAGAAAAAATTTATTCAAGCAAGTTTTTCTTTAAATGTGCATCAATAAGGATGTTTCATCAATGACTGAGAACATAATAAATTTTGTCTTTTTTTAAAAAAAAAAAAAAAAACCTCTGAAGATGAAGGTACAAGGTCACAGTGTCCTCATGCATGTATAATTTCAATGTCCTGGAATGTGAGGACATCAGAGCACTTTGCTAAGAAGACACATTAAACTAAAATCACTAAATTTTGGCAAGTGTATTAAGTGAATATTTATTTGGCACCTGTTACACAATATTCACTATTCAAGACAACTAAAATTCAAGATGAAGCATAAAAGCTCTCACCTTTAATATTGTCAGAATACTCAATTCTTAAGTATTTGGGAGATGTTTGTTGAACAACTGTAATCTCTGACACGGTTAACTTGAGTTAAAGATGATCTTTAATAAAATAGGCAAAAGAATCAAAGAATGACCACATAGTCAGATGGCCTGTCCAAGCAGGGAAGTCTACCCACTAATGGAAGAGACAAGGCATGTCAGATGACCTGTCCAAACAGGGAAGCCCACCCACTAAAGAAAGAGGTAAGGCAAGTTAGGGCCGTGGGGAGTTTGTGTGGAGAATTGAGGCCAGCCACTTCCCAGTGAAATCAGCAGCATGGCTTTCAACTGAAAATAAATGAGAATAAGAGTAGTAAGTGAAGCCAGGCAATGGTGGTGCATGCTTTTAATCCCAGCACTCGGGAGGCAGAGGCAGGTGGATCTCTGTGAGTTCAAGACCAGCCTGGTCTATAGAGAAGTTCCAGGACAGGCTCCAAAGCTACAGAGAAACCCTGTCTTGAATAACAAAACAAAACAAAAGAGCAGATGTGAAAGACTTGACGAAGAGAGACGTCCAAGTTTAACCTTCTGTGAGAAGAGTGGGAGAACACATACACTGGGGACTGCCTGCAGAGGGGCCGCTGAGATCTGCGTGCCGCTGTGTCTAGTGGGCTGGCTGGGAGGCAAGTTCCTTTGCCCAGTCATATTCAGATGCTCTTTTGTAGCCAAACATTTGATAGAGAGTTGAATTTATTAACGGGATGCTTATCAGGGAAGGGGGATGGAAAGAGGCAAGGGCAAGTGTGCTTACTAGGCAGCATTTTCAACCTATGGCCCATTGGCCACATGTGGCTCTATGTAGCTAATGATAGCTATGCCTGCAGCCCCAAAAAAACCATTAACATACTTAAAACATTATGAAATTTTGTTTTCTGTTAAGTGGATTGCATCGTTCTCTAGAATGGACTTTGTAGATGTCACTATGTCAAAAGGCTGGGCACGACTTAGGTAGGGTGACTAAAGGACATAATTGCAGTGACTGGCCAGAGAACTTATACTGGAGTAGGAGGAAAAAGGTCATATAAATGATGGGCATATAAAGAATGGATAGATGGATGGAGAGCTTGTTAGAGTCAAGAATTATAAGACTGGGAGTCTGGAGAGAGCAAACTCTGGAGAGAGATTTAATATAATAATTATATTTAATAATATAATTTTATTTAATTTAATAAATATTAAAGAGATTTAATATTTTAAAATGAGATTTTATTTAATTAATTCAAATTAGTCTGACACTAGCATTAACATAATCCGTGGGCAGCACTTCCATGAATTTAGTCATTTTCCACAAGCCTCTAACCCAGAAAGATCTCAAGATCTCTCCAACTGAACATCACCGTACTGAGGGACAGGGGGCCACAAGTCAGAGGAACCCAGAATGAGCTAAAGGAAAAGATCATTTCTGATCTTTGTCAAATCAAGTAACAAGGAATATAAGAATGATAACAAGTAGAGGCGAAAAGAAAAGCAAGACTGAGCATGCCAAAGACCTGAACAAGAGACTGTGACCAAGAAAGAATTGGTTGCAAGAGTCAGCAGAGTACCCAGTGTTGGAGGTGCAAGGGCAACAGAGGTGGTGGCAGGGGCAGTCCTTGTAACTCTGCAAAGAGATAGTTTCATCACCTAAGGACTGAAAGTCTTATTGTTACATGTTCCCTAGCCCACCTGTGCTCTGGGCATCCAGACGATGGCACTCTCAGAACCCTCTTACCTCCAGATTCCCCCCAGCGCACCAAAGCGGAGAAGCAAACCAGCAGTTCAATAGGCTTCAGGCTGTCCACAAACAGGTAGTAGGGCACACGTTCCTCTGAGAACTACAAGAAATCAGACCAGTCATCAGGCTTACCAGTCCATTCATCCTGCCAGGCATAGTGTAGTTCACACACAGTGAACTACATTCTTACTGCACTCTATGGACCAGAGTCAGTACATTACAGGTCTAATAAGAGGAAGTAAATTGAAGCAATAATCTGTGGCAGCTGGGTCGTGGACCTCAGAGACTCTGGTTGCTGAATTAGAAAACTCTTCTCCAGGAACTAAAATAGAGAACCACCAATTCCAGGAATGAAGTTGTGAGAAAGGGGGCAAGCAGAGGGCAGAAGGTCAGCTATAGACAGACAAGAAGGCACAGACTGAGAATTGTAGCAAATGAAATTGCTTAATAGGGATTCATTTATGCATTTTTCAGAGTGTTGCATAGGAAAAAACTCTTTTTTTTCATTCTTCTCACAAGATCTTCAGAAATATAACCTTGGCTTGCTGATGTTCAGGGTGTTATTTTCAGAGATACAATAAAGTGATTGGTCACATCAGAATTCTTTGGAAAGACAGTCGTATAGAGAGAGCTACATGGTTAGGTCTTCGGTGCGTTCAACAGAGAACTATGAACAGCCCTAATTCCCAAGACAATGCAAAGCCGGATGAGTGGGCTGCCAAAGGCACAAAGTTTGTAGGTGGCAAAGCCATGGTTGAAAACAAAGCTTGACTCCAACACTGTACTCATGACTATGGCCTTGTTATTGATTCTCAACTTCACAGTTCTTTAATATAACTCTGAATGGTGGCAAATATAAGCACATTCAACAAATCGAGTTGTCACTATGCTGTAGAAGAATGTCATAGAAGTGCTACTTTGCCACAATATTTAAACAACCAGTTAGTAGAGGGACGATCAATCTCTAGTCACATTGTAATAATGGAAAGCTTGCTATTCAATAAACTATAAAATCATTGCTAGAACTGTGGCATGGTATAAGATCCAAGTCACTGCCTCCTCCGGTATTATCTATTAGTTAGCATCCAACCATTTCTTTTATGTTTCCTTTGACTTAAAGTATACTAGTGTCATTGACAGTTGTTTTAAATACCCATTATTTGATGTGAAGGACCTTGGATCTCCCAGCCCAACATGTGTCTGTGAGGAGAAATCTCTGCAAGGAGCTCAGTTTGAAAGGTTTAGTATTTGGGGCATTGGTTTTCCTCAAAGCCATTCATGAATGACTTTCAAAGGTCTCTTTCCCATCCTCACATTGAACATTGGGAGAATACCCGTGAGGAAGGCTGTGGCCACCGGCTCTGTGCTAAGTTGGCAGGACCAGTGACTAAAGCAGGAAAGCCTGGCCTCAAACCACATCCAACCCTTTCTTTGAGATTGCACGGAAGCTTTGAGCTCCATATCATTTCCTCATGACCATGCATGTTATAGACATTTGGAGAAATAAACAAGTTACATAGGCAGGTCACTTTATTTTGCTAAATTGAGATTGTTAAAAGGAAAAATAATTATTTACCATCACTTAAAAACAAACCCTTAAAACAAAGAATATTTGACCATGTCACTACATATGCCCATACATTGAAAAGGTTGATGGTTTTCAAAAATGGTGATCTATAGTTAGAAGGTGTCAGCCAACATTTATCATCATTTACTGATAGGTAAAGTGTCTTACAGGCATTGTCTTAGTTATATCCCAACCATGTGGATGACACTGGGATACAAACTAGTAAAGCATCACTTATGGTCCGGATAAAGGGTGATTAAAAAAACTGAAAATTGATGTTTCAAGTATAATTGTGTAAGAAATTTAGAATGTTTTAGTAAGGTCATTCATTGATGTGGGAGTCCCCTCTTTATGCTGTAAATACCATTGATTAGTAAAAAAAATAAAAATAAAAAACTGTCTTGCCCTGCAATAGGACAAAAGAGTAGAATTAGGCAGGGGAAACTAAACTGAATGCTGGGAGAAGGAAGGCAGAGTTTAGAAAGAAGCCATTTAGCCCCACCGAGACAGACCAGAACTTTACCCGGTGAGCCACAGCCACATGGCCATACACAGATTAATAGAAATTTAATTAATTAATTAAATTAAGATGTAAGAGTTAGCTAATAAGAAGCTAGAGCTAATGAGCCAAGCAGTGATTTAATTATTACAGTTTCTGTGTGATTATTTTGAGAATCTGGGAACTCTGGAAATAAACAAGCAGCCCCCATACAACAATTCTTCATGAACCTTATACCTAAAAAGGAAAGTTTAATGAACTTACCTTGAATTCTGACTTTTGAAAATTAAGACAATAAGAATTCGGTTTGTGGAAAATATATATGTGGCTGAAAAGGAGAACATTTATAACAGGTTACTGCCATTAGATACAAAACTAGTATTACATGTTTAGCTTCTTAGACTTAAATAATTATAGGCAGAAAAACTTCTTTAAAAATTGTTTCACTTAGCCGGGCAGTGGTGGCACACGCCTTTAATCCCAGCACTCGGGAGGCAGAGGCAGGCGGATCTCTGTGAGTTCGAGGCCAGCCTGGTCTACAAGAGCTAGCTCCAGGACAGGATCTAGAGTTGCAGAGAAACCCTGTCTTGAAAAACCAAAAAAAAAAAAAAAAATTGCTTCACTTGTTCTAAAGAGACAAAATTATCTCAATGGAAAAAATCTACCTTAATTAACAAGTGTTTGAGAAGGAACTAAGACTAACTAGAATGGGGTTTGGTTGATAATGTGCTATGCAGATATATATTCAATGCATCCATTATTCCCTTCAGGCAGCAGAAGAGAGCGAATGCAGATACCTACAGCCAGACAGTGTGAAGAGAGAGTCTAAATAGAAAGTCTCCATCAGATCCCTTCCCTCAGATATCGGGAAACCCCAAAGAAGATAGGAAGGAAAGACTGTAGAAGTCAGAGGGGATGGAGGACACCAGAAGAACCCTGCCTACCAAATCAACTAAGCAGGGCTCATTTGAGTTCACAGAGACTGAAGGGGCAAGCATGGGGCCTGCATGGGTCTGCACCAGGTCCTCTGCATGTACAATATGGCTGTTAGCTTGGTGCTTTTGTGGAACTCCTAACAGTGGAAGCTGGTGTATCTGACTCTTATGCCTATTCTTAGGACTCTTTTCCTCCAACTGAATTGCCTTGTCTAGCCTTGATATGAGGGTTTTTGCCTTGTCTTAACATATCTTGTTTTGTTCATTTTGACTGTTATCTCTTGGAAGCCTACTCTTTTCTAAGGAGAAAAGAGAATGACAGAGAGAGAAAAAGAGAATGACAGAGAGAGAAAAAGAGAGAGAGAGAGAGAGAGAGAGAGAGAGAGAGAGAGAGAGAGAGAGAGAGAGAGGAGAGAGAGAGAGAGAGACTATGGGGGAGAGGGGATGTGTGGGGAGCTGGGAGGAGTTGGGGGAGGGGAAACTGTGTTCGGGATGTATTTATTATATGAGAGGAAAATCTATTTTCAATAAAAAGAAAAATTGTATTTGATATTATGCCAGTTCCCAGCTGACACCTACTTTCCTTTTTTGAATGATAGTTAGGAATCAATAGATCATATGATTAATGCATAAAGATGCAGAAACAAACCGTGTCTATACAGTAACACAGATCAGGATTTATTTAGGAGAATCTAGTCAGTTAAACAGCACTTAAATACTTACTGAAAGCACACGCAAAAGTCTTCAAAATCTAACCATATCTCTCTGGAAGCACCTTCATTTACTGTTGCCAAGTCCTCCTGTGACTTGTCCTGTGTCGCTGTGGTCATGCTCATCAAATCCTTTTCTAAGCTATGAGCATCAGGTGGGTGGGTGTCACCCAGTGAAAACTCTGTCTGTTCATCTGGGAAGAGGAGAGGACAAATCTGTCAAGCATATCTTGCACTGTTAAGTGAAAGCCTGTTAAAGTATGAGAAAATGAATGGCAGGGAGTGTTTCAAATTCAAGTTCTATTTATGGGAAATCAGTGAGATAATCACTTATATGTAGGCCTAAGGTTTGTGAAGGTATAGTTCACACACTCATAATGTTATAATACAGAAACTTTAAATCACTTTGGTAAGTTTGGGAACATGTTCTTTAAAAATTATCAAGCTATGACAGATATAATTAGCATATTGCTTAAAATCTGCTACAGAAGTATTTTTTAAGGGGCAGTCCTGGGGCTGGAGAAATGACTCGGTGGTTAAAAGCACTGGTGGCTCTCCCAGAGGTCCCAAGTTCGAGTTCTATCAACCACATGGTAGCTCACAACCATCTGTAATGGAATCTAATGGACTCTTCTATCTGATGCCCTCTTCTGTCATGCAGGCATGCATGCAAATAGAGCACTAATATACATAAAAATACATACATAAATAAATCTTAAGGAAAAGGTTAGCCAGGCAGTGGTGGTAGTTGCCTTTAATCCCAGGCAGAGGTGAGCACATCTCTGTTAGTACAAGGTCAGTCTAGTCTATAGAACAAGTTCTCAGACAGTCAAGACTACACAGAGAAAACTTGTCTTGGAAAAAAGAATGAGGGAGAGGAGCAGGGAGAGTCAAAGTGCAGAAGACAAAGTGAAAATATTGTGGGTCTGTTGCTCCTGGTGTCAGCCAGCCCTTTAATTCCTCCACACAGTGACTATAACCACAGTTTCTATTTGTCAAGTATTGTCACAAAACTCAGAGAATCTTGAACCAACAATTTCGATACATGTATGTGACATTTCTTTTGGATATGAGTCTTGAGTAAGTCTTTAGTTCATAACAGTATTATGACCACAACACGCATGCGTTAAAAAGCATGACTGTGTGGACACCCACGTGTAAACTCAGTAACCTTGAGGATTAAGAGCTTGAGGCCAACTTGGACCTCAGTGAGTTGTAGGCCAGTCAGGGCAATTTAGTAAGACCCAGTCTCACATGAAACAGAACAACAAAATGAAACGATCACACACACTTGACTCACAGACTCTCAATTGCATGCTCCTCCATTTCTATTTCCATTTAAACTTAACCTGTGAAATTGTCCCATGTTCCTAGTCTGGAGTAGATGAAAACTAGTAAATCATAGGAGAGGATGACGTGAGAGAAGGTAGAACTATGTCTGTTTAGAAGCAGGATTTTTGCTTGCTTTGTTATCTATGGGAGAGCAAAAGCATGAGGGAAAGACTAGTTTACCTTTTCCAGAGATAGTCTGTGATGCAAGGTTACCCTGCAGAGTGAAAATGAACAATTGTAAGTATATACATGATAGCCCAAATTAGGAAAATAGGCAGCTGTTTAATGGTGTATAGGAAGCATGAACCAGGAAGGAGACGAGGACGACTTTTATGGCAGAAGGATGTTCCACTTTCTAAGGTGTCACAGATACACAAGGTGTGGGTTTAATGATGTCCTTTACACTGCTGAGATGCAGAGATACAAGAGAGTTCACAATTTCAGATACATCTTGCCTGATTCAGGGTCGAGCCAGTACCTGCGACAGGTGTCCTGTTAATATGTTCATCTCTCCTTGGCTGGTGCTTGCATTTAACTCATTTTCTACAAGAGGAGGAAGGATGGATCCCAGAGGTGTCCCTTTCTTAACGACAGATTGTACAAAATGCCTAGTGGAGAAAAACCCACAAAACTTCTGCTGCTGTCACTTCTGATTTACAGTGACTAGTGAATACATTTAGTTTTGTCAACAAGAATAGGTTCTGATTCTGTTCATTTCGTTCTTATCCTTTTACAAGGAAGTTTTTAAAAAGCACTACACACAAAACCTCTGAATAACATTTTATACTACTTTCTAGACCAGCGCTATATCAGTCAATGTATTGTACACATTTTCGAGAGACACTGTGTAAAGATGGGAATTGTTGATGATTACAATGTTAGTGGAATTAGCTGAGTGTGTGTGGACAAAACATTTTGCTGTGGAAAATCTAATCTTGAAATGTAAGCATTTAAGCTTCTAAGTGTGACTCTCATATTCTTTACCCAAGTTACTTCCTCAAGAAGTCATTGACATGGTCCAAAATAGCGTCATTGAAGCACACATTTCATTGGCACATCAGATCATAGTATATGAATTTTATACTACTGTTTCAAAGATACAATCAAATTCTACATATATAGCAGGGCATGGTGGTGCATGCCTTTAATTCCAGCAGAGAAAGGTGAGTTCCCAGCCAAGAGAACAAGTTCTAGGTCGGCCAGGTCCACACTGTGAGACCCTGTCTCAAAAGCAAAATTAAAATAATTTTTACTCATATAGACTTCATGAACTAGGATCCCACCATGTTTAGTTAGACTGAATTCTTCTACTTTCATACAACTTCCACTAGAGGGTAGCAGAAACATATTTATGAAGCTCCAATTGTCTCATACAAAACCAGGAGCCAGGAATGAGCAAACATGCTGCTCCAGCCATGGAATTTCAATGAAATGAAATCACGACAGCAGCCATTCTCCCTGGAGATTGTCCTTACGTTGATATGAGAAATCTGATTGTACCGCAGAACAGGCCTAGAACGTGTCTTCCACAGAGAGTGCAGTGGCATTCACATGCCTTTGCCTTTGGCTTTGTCACAGAGCTTGGATATGAGAATGAACTGATAACAGATTACAGTGCATAGTAGGTTAGAGGAAGGCAATCAAGTGATGGTTGCCTGCTCCTGGGTATTAGAATCTTTATCTATTTTAATCAAGGAGCAAAAAGAAGTTACAGAAAATCAGGTATGGAAGTAACTCAGGAAACTTGAGCTGTGAAATCAATCCTTTTTTTTTTTTTTACTTATAAACATAGAGATGCTTAAAGGCTAGGTATGATAATATAAGCCATAGGAAAATGTGTTATGGTGTCAAGCAGCTACAGTGTTTACAGCCTATACAACCTCTGATTAGTATGCAAACACAGTCATATGAAAGACCAAAAACAACAAAATATATTTGAATGGCAAATTGAAGTCTTAGATATGCTGAACAATGTCCGGCGTCAACTGGCCTGAACTAAGGCCTGCCTAGGTAACTGGTGAAGTATCCCTTCTGGGTGTGTCTGGGAGGTGACTTCTGAAGGAGATGAACATGGGCGTCAGTGGACTGCGTGGGAAAGCTCTGCTCTCCGTGTAGGCAGGCACTGTCCAATCAGCAATAGACCTGCATGGCACACAACAGCTGAGGGAAAATGACTTTAATTTCTTGTGCCTAGACCAGTGGCTCTCAACTGGACGTTTGAGACCCTGTATCAAATATTTTGCATATCACATATCAAATATCCTACTTATCAGATATTTACATTACAATTTATAACAGTAGCAAAATTACAGTTTTGAAACAATGAAATAATGTTAGAGTCACCATAACATGAGGAACTGCTTAAGGGTCCCAGCATTAGGAAGGTGAAGAAATATGATCATGGATTATTCTGTCCCTGCTCATGGACCTCACAACCCCATGGTCTCTGCTCTTCGAACTCCGGGACTTCTACAGCAGCATCCCTGATCCTTCAGCCAAATGGACACCATGCTTCTGCTTTCTGTACTTCTACAGCTACAGACTTGGATAGTTTCACTAATGGCCTCCCTAGTTCTCTAAATGCAAGTGGTCTCTCTTAAGACTTCTTTACCACCATGACTATGTCGCTGATTCTTCCCAGAAATACCTTGTCATCCACAGAGTTACCAGGCTGCCATACCATTGCTCCTGATATCATCTAGTCATACACATGCTGGTTAGCTTTCTCTGGAGAACTTTCAGTATAAAAATAATTGGAAAACTATGAAACATTAATTAAAAGAAAAAGGAAGAAACAACAGCAAAAGTAAACAACTCCCCCAAACAAGACAGAAACATAAGAAAGAGTAAAAGATGTCAAGAATGTTCCTAATATGTTAAAATTAAACAGAGTAAGACAGTGTGAGCTAATTAATTTTTTTTAAAATAAAGGTATCTAATATATTAAACTTAACCAGAGTAAGACAGTGTAAGTTAACTTATTAACTGGCTTTGGTATAAAGAGTACCTAACATTACTGAGTTGGGCATTTAAATTATGACAGCTGTTTTTCTTGTCAGTTTCTATTTCTATCATGGTTACAGTTCATGGCATATCCCAGAAAAGACTAAGCTATATCAGAGAGCATATACATCTACCACAGTCTCTGATGAGTAATATTATCAACTTGACAGGATCTAGAACCACCAAGGAGAAAAACCTCTGGGTATGTCTGTGAGGATTCCCAGACTGGGTTAAATTGAGGTGCTATCACTGAGGACAGCACAGTTCACATGATGTGGTCCTAGATTGAATGAAAGAAGAAAGAGGTTGGGCACTAGCATCCATTTGATCCCTTTGGCTTCCTGACTGCAGGTGCATGGCCCTTGCTCTCTCTCAAATTCATGTCACTGTGAAGGCCCAAAAATGTGAGCCTATTTCCGCAATGACCAAAGGTCAGAGAGTTTGAACTTACTTCTAGTCCTTCAAGGTTATTGTGTTTCTACCTCAAACAAAGGTCCCACGAAGATTTAGATCAGAGAGTTCTGCTCTCTCAAGGTTATTACCAACAGTTATGGCTAAGAGCCAGACCTTGTATTTCAGGAATAGAGAAGTAGATATGTTTCTACCTCAAACAAAAGTCTATAGGTCCAATTTAAGTTCCAGTTCCCTTAAGGAGATAACTTGGGATCCCACCCAGGGAGTGGCTTGCCTACAGAATGTTTTGGTCTAGGGTGTGAGTGTGACTTATTTTGTTCTAGCAACAGAATGTTTAACTGTGGACGTAACATGTGACTTTCAATTGGTATGTTCATTTCCTTGTATCATGTTAATGTGGTTTTTTGTCTTACTCCTACCTTTTGGGATCAGGGGTATTTAAAGCAAGTGGAAATTAAATGTGGGTGAATTCCAGTACTCACTGGAACTCCCTCTTAATATTATGCTATATGTTTCTCTGTTTTATGATTTTCATTTGTGTCTTCATATTCTTTACTAATATTTTCTAAATCTCCATGCCTCTACCTTAGCAAAAGGTATTTTTATCTAGGCTTGTACCCAACATGTCACATGTATTCATAAATATGTGTATGTGTATTCCTGAATATATATACAAATATAAATACATACATATAAATACAACCTGCTTATTTCATATAATGTTATTGTCTCTATATGATTTCTAGGCTGACCGCTTGATTTTAGATAAGCATTGGAGTTCAGGACTCTTTCCTGGGAAAGACAATTTCTTAATTTCTCTTATTAAATGCTCTTATAAATATTTTCAAAATTTAAAATATTTTAAAAGCACTTAATTAAGCCAAATACACAGTTACATGTGACTACAACTATCAAATTAGAAGATAGCAAAATGTTTCTGTATGACTTAGATGGCTCAAAATATTTTTTATTCAATATGTACTGAGTATAGGCACTTGTCAAATCCTTAGTAGTGTGTTAAATATCAAAATTTTACAGTATTGATACAAACTTTATTTTCAACTGAAAATGCAGAGGGGATGGAAAATAAATCGCACAATATTCTCTCATATCTAGAAACCTAACAGTAAAAGGAAGGTGTAGGAATAGATACTTGAGAGTTTTTCATACAGAAAGGGCAGAAAGGCCAAAACCAAATTGTAATAGCTCCACAGGTTGTCTTCTTGGGGAAGAGCTGGACACATGGCTTCACAAAGGGGGCAGAAAGTGCTGTGCTCTGAATGGGGGCACACCTGAAAGTCAAGTTCCTGTGTTCAGTCTCAGCCCTGAGGCAACAGTAGTAGCCATGGACCTTTGGAGGCCTTTAGGATGAAAGCAAAGTCCTTCTAAGTGAGACTTGTGCTCTGGGCAGCAGGGTTCCAGGGAGTTTGTGTGTCACTTCTTGCCCACAAGGAGGCAGAAAGAAGCCTGCGTAAGGAAATGGGTCTTTCTACACAGTACTGGGGTCTTAATCTTGAATCCCCAGCTCCCAGAACCAAGATAGACTCTTGCCACCTACAATCCCCAGGTCTATGACTTTTGTTTCCACAGTTCACACTCAAACAGAAATGGATGCCCAAAGTCTGGTTGTTGCCCATCTAAAGCAGTGAACATCATTTTGGAGCTGAGTAGAGGTTGGAAGAGTTTTAATTAAATGCCTACATTGCTGTTTTGTTAAAATTATTTTGGTACTACACCATAAAGAACAGGAAAGTGTAGTGGAAATTCTAATTTCAGGGAATATGTAAGTGATTTTCAAGATTATTTCAGTGCAAATATTGGAGGGGGGATAAAGAGAATTCTTAACAAAATGTTAAAGTCTCAATAAAAATGTGACACCACTGGACAATAACAGAAAGGCTGTTACTGCTACAAAGCAGATGGATTATCTTTGTGTTTTACAATTTTGGGAGTAGTAAGTGAGAAAGAATTTCCAGGCAGGGCATCAGGAGCCAACGGCAATAGACAACCCCATCGTTAAACTCCCTCCCGTTTTCTGCTGCTCATGAGATCAACTGCTGATTTCTTGTGTTCGGTCCAAAGGGGGAGCTAGCCTGCTCACAGAATATCCTCGCAGACATTCAAAACCACTTCTAGCCACAAAACCCAAGGGCATGAGCATTCCTGTAAACTTGTTCTGTAAACGGCCATTCTATGACCAATGCTCCTGTGACCAAAGGGCACATTTAAGAGGAAATTGATCCCATTGTGCACAAATCCTGACTTCAGGCACCAGTTGCCTATGGTTTAGGCTAATGAAACCTCAAGATCTAATTTATATCAGATGAGTAGATAGTTTAGAAGCTTCACTCTGAAACTGCTCTCAATTAACATCCACTAATCCACAAAAATGCTGCCTCAGTCTCCCTGATCTGATCTCATTCGTGACTTCCTTTATCCTGCTTCCTAGTGTGCACACTTAATCTTACTCGTTGGGAATTTCATACACTCGTGGAATGCATTTTGATTATATATACCTCCACTGCCCTCTTTCATACACCTAGAAAGTTCCCCCTCATAACTTTATGCTCCTTCTTTTTGTTGAGAACCCACTGAGTCCAATAATCACTGCTCATTTGTATGGCTGTGGGGCTATCTGCTCGGGCAACCCACCAGAGTTCACACCAGCAAAGAAAACTGATTTTCTCTCCCTCGACAATCAATAGCCAATAGCTCCTCAACTAGGGATGGGGTTTGGTGAGCTTCTCTTACCCACAGTGTGAATTTGACTGTTTTTATCTTGTGCAGTTCACCATATCTGGGACATCTTTGGTACAATAGTCATGCACATTTTTGCTTCCTTTTCTAAATAAGACTTCTGCTTGCAGGCATTCTGTATCCATACATTTAGTTTATCAATAAGACTAGGAGCTCATAAAATCTTCCCACAGACAGAAGTTAACAGATCAGCATCCCATACAATCTTTGATCCATTTAATCATATGTAACTTTTAACCTATTTCACCATATAACCCATGCAACATCTTTAAAAATCATTTCTAATAAACCCAATCACCTGAGGGTTAGAATTTCATTTTGGGGGATATAAAACTTTTAAACTATAATAGTCATAGATAAAAATATAAATAAAATTATGTAAGCATGAGCTATAAGGCATCCCATTCAATAGATCGTGAGAATAAGCATATATATTTGACCTCCGTGGTCTTCAGGCATTCTTGCCAGTAAGTGTGACTTTTAGCCACATACGTCACAGACACACTGAAGAGAATGTCACATACTTACGTTTCTGTTGGAATCGTAAATGGAGTCATTCTGTAGTTCAAAAATGGACTTGAAATCTCAAGAAACTGCTCAGGCTTCTTCGGTACAGTATCTGAAAAGTTCGGGTGGGGAAGTGAGATGCACACTTCCAGAATCCTTCAGATTCTAAGCAGTGCTGCTTAGAGGACATGTTTACCCAGGGGTGTCAACAGAGTTAAACGGGAATGAACAGAGACATTTTTAAGTGAAACGCTTTACAGATCTTGCCAACGTTAGCTTTCTTTTGTCTATAGCCAGTTTCTTTTATGGAGTAGAACAGTGAGAACTCAAATGGTGAAAGTCAGACAAGTCTTTGTATTTGCTAATGATTTAATGCTGACTTTCCATATCAATTTTTTTCTTTAAGAAAAAACAAAAGTGAGGCCGGGCGGTGGTGGCGCACGCCTTTATCCCAGCACTCGGGAGGCAGAGGCAGGCGGATCTCTGTGAGTTCAAGGCCAGCCTGGTCTACAAGAGCTAGTTCCAGGACAGGCTCTAAAGCCACAGAGAAACCCTGTCTCGAAAAATCAAAAAAACAAAACAAAACAAAAAGAAAAACAAAAGTGTCCCTCAATTAACCTCCTCGGCACAACCACGTAGGACATGCTGAGGAATGTGAGCTGGTTCATGAGACTATAGTGGAAGAAAAAGCAGGAAGTGCCAGGAATAGCAAGGAAATAGTGGGTTTGTGGGTATGCATGTTAAGTTAGTTTAGAAGTAAGAAATTACCAATGAGAAAGGAGAGTAGTACACATCACCTCAGTGAACTCTGAAGTTGAACGGGAAATGGAACAAGGCTCAGGGAGTTAGCCACGTCTCACTGATCATTCTGCACTGTCCTTCAGAATGGAACTCCCTTCCCATTTTTGCTAATTTTTTAATTTACATATTAAGCCCAATAGAAAAAAGAAAGACAAATACATGATGAACCCTAGCATAGTCCACGGTCACCGTGGATCCACTGGACCAAATACAGAATGCATACCTGAATTCTTTAAATACATAATTCGGACATGAGTCAAGTAGCTTTGGGTGCAGGGCTGCGTGGCTTACCTCCAAACATACCATTCTCCATGAGAGATGCTGGTAAGCCCCAGAGAAGTGTAAATTAGACTGTAAGGCAACATGGCGCATACCTTGAGCTTCATCTGTTATGACCGTTTCCTTTTTTTGGCGAATGAGTTTCCAGGGAGGTAAGGGAGGAGGTTTGGGGGGTGCCACAAGGGGACAAGACCTACTTCTGGTCACCAGCACAGGGTGGCTACAGATGTGAGAAAGCCCGTATTCCCTAAGTTTCTCTGCAGAATTCGCCTACAAGATGGAAAGAAGATATAAAATGAATCTTTCATCACCTCTTGTATCTAAAAGCAATACTTTTGCAAATATGGAAAAACAGGGACACCAATGTTTCTAGCCCTTAATAGAAACAACACCAACATTTCTATTTATTATATATTTATATTATATTTATATATATTTATATATTACAACATGTTTATGCTGTGGTATATATTATATTCATATTTATATTTATTAAATTATTATATTTATATGTGTATTAATTTATTATTTGAATCTTTAAGTTTTCCTGAAACCATATTGCTTATTGAAAAGAAAAGATTAGACCATTTGCAAGCTTAATTTCCAAAGAAAATATAAAAAATCTGTAGGCAGTATTTTGTAGGTTAGAGCTGTAAAACCAGTTTTTATTAGCTAAAAGTTTTTTTTTTTAAAAAAACTCACTTGCAATTGTTATTTAACATTAAAAATGTTTTTAAATGTGTTCAGTCTTGCAAGGTGACAAGAACTGGCCTTATCTACGATAGATTGCAATCTCTAACAGCGGGGGTTTTTCCTCAGGAAGTCCCTCCATTACTGGAGACAATAGAGGCATTGCCAGTGCGGATAGAAGCTGTCCTGACAGATATGTCCCATAGTCAAACATTCAGTACTGAAGTCACTTTCTTTGGAATACATCAGACCATTATTTTGACATAACTGTAGCTTCTAAATGCTGTCTGAAGTATATTATAAAAGAGAGAGGCAGATAGACAGCAGCCAGGGACAGAGAGAAACAGAAAGTTTAATTGATCCATACTACAACCACACATTGCTTTAACATTTAAAGTAAAATAATGAAATACCCACTACACTAAAGTCAGTTCTTACAGGAACCATTTTCTTTCTAATAATTTCACATGACTAGTTTCTATAATCATGGTATAGATAATAATTCAAACTTAAGAGAAAAATGATACCCTGATTTTTAAAAGTACCTAAGAAGAAAAGTTTTTTCACTTTTTTATCTTATAGACTCTTCCAATTTACTAAAAAAAATTCAGAAATTTCTGTAATTTGTAAATTAACTTAAAAACAAATATTCCCCTATGCCATCTAAAGAATAAACTTTTCTTTTCTTAGGTGTTGGAAGCCACCATGAAATCAAATCACTGTCCCAGAGTAATCCACTGGATACTCGGGAGTGAATTTACGGGTAGTCTGTGATAGGAGGGGTGCTGGATTGCATAGGGTAGCTCTTGATGATTTGTTCTATTCCTCTGTAGTCTCCATTATTTCTTAACCAAATGCAAGTCGCTAACTATGTATGTTGATCTTAACATGATTTGGGGCTGTAACTTTAGGGTTAGCCTCCATTTTACAAAATTTTAAATAGGGAAGAACCATTTCTTATGGATTTATGATTTAAAAGGTATACTTATATTCTCTATGCTAGTTGATATTTACAGGGGAACTAGATCAACCTCCTAGAAAGTCAACCTAAAAGAGCCATCAGATGGGATAGGGGACCACAACACTCCAGACAAATGGTGACATCTGGGATGGATCCTTCGTAATCATGTTACAGACAACAGATTGATTCCAGAGTCTTTGGCACCTTAAATCCTTTATGGAACCCAAAGGAAAGGTTTAAACTGTTATTGTGGTGCACATTTGTTTCCAGCACCGAGGAACCTGAATCAAGAAGATCACAAATTCTAGGCCAACCTGAGCTACATAGCGACACTGTATCTAAGGAAAATAGAAAAAAAGACTTGTGAAGAATATTCTGTCCTTAATTCCATAACTAGAGTTGCTTCTGAAACTTCTTTACAATTAACCCAATCTCTGTTAGTTCCCAGAACAGGGGTCTATGTGGTAGCCTTGCTCTTCAGACTTCCCAAAATGATCTCTGCTTTGAGCACACCTTCTCCTATTTGCTAGTGTAACTTCTTAGACCTCAGGTTAAAGAGTTAGCTTCCTTTGGGAAGATCTCCCTGGCTGCCCATTAGGGGGAAGATGCATGCTTTGTGTCCTGTCACCCCACACTGATTTCCCCCCTTATTTATATAGGTGTCCATTTGTGCCATTACTCAACAAACACAGTTTACCTCGGTACCTGACATACTCTCCGTTATAACAGCTTTCTAATTCTTGTTGCCCACTTCATTATAGAATTTGAGCTTTGTGGTGAGGAATTTAGATTATGTTACTCATCTTTATACCTTAAGATCAGAGCATATTCGCTGAGATGTAATTTATATTATTATAATATGAATTAATGTGCATTGAGTGCTACAGTTTTAATAAGCAGTTTGAGTATCTCTTGGATTTGAGGTGTGACATTCCACAACATATGGCTGATGTACCTTAATGATCCATACATTGAGTCTTTACCATCTAGAGCAGCTAAAATGGTACCCATGGCTCACATGAAGGAAGAGACCATCAGGCCTAAAGTAAACACGAGTCTTGGCTTTAGAGACACTTTGGGCATACATTTGATTGTGGGGAGCTGCTGATTTCCAGATTCTGTGAAAAGTTCTGAGCCTGTTATTCAACCACAGCTTCTGTTACTTAACTTTGAATTAAAAAGAACAGAACCTGCCTCTGTCCCTATGCTCGTGCTAGCATCCTGAGTCCTATCATTTTTATGTTCCTACTGTTATGCGGTAGACTTTGGCTGGTAATAACAGCTTCTGAAATGATGGTGTTGTGCTCTCAGGTTAATCTAAAAGATGAACGTGACACATGGGGCAACAGTGAACCTACTGGAATACTTACTTTCCAAGCTAATTCTCATTAAAATTTTAAAAATCAACTCTAACACAATGGCTATTTATGTACAATTGTATCAGAGTGCACGCTATCCTTACAGCTTAATGTAGTGTGACTTTACAGCATAGAGAACCCCAGGGGGAAGGTGCTGGATGTCTAAAGTCCCCACATAGGGTCAGGATGGAACAATACTGTCAATGTATGGCTGCATTCGTCTAAATAAACTGTGTGGTAACTTGACAGATATTATTACAAGAGGTGAGAACTTGCTTTTTCCTCAAAGAACAAAAAGTTGCTCAAAATAAATAACATAACTGTTATATAATCATTAAACATATCGTATAAATGTGACACCATATGGAAAACTGTTAAACAAAAAGCCAGCTTCCCAATGGAGCATAAAAAAAGACTCCACACTGAACAAACATATAGAGTTTAATATAAAACATATGCATAGAGGAAGGAACCAAAGAACATACAGCAGCACATTCACAGTCTATGCCTGATTGTATACACTATGCACAATTTAATTGTATTGCCTTTGGCTATATTTACTAAATTTATGTTATTAAGTTTGTTGTTTAAAAGCAAGTAGCGTTTATTCTGCATTGTCTTATGATGCAAGATCATGGTTATGGCTCCCCAGTCTTAGTGCAAATGTATATATTATCATGGCACTTTAAGAACATAGGTGTGACTGGGTGGGGGTATATCATGGTTACTGAGTACCAGCCTCAGCAGCACCCTCTCAGGGTTCAGAATAGGACTTCTACAGCAAGTGAAAACTGACTGACTTAGGTACGCCCCCACCCCCCGCAAGTTTCTTTATTCCTTGAGGGAAGCTAAAAGAAGGGAGAAGAAGCATTGGGGTATAAGGCTAAAGGCAAGGCATCAGATATAAGGCATAAGGGTAAGGATAAAACTAAGCGTAAGAAAAGGGGTAAAAAGGGTAAAGGGCGGTGATCACCACAAAGCTTTCAGTTTATATAAGCATACAGACTAGTTAACAATCCCATAGGCCATAATAATGTTATCAAGCATGCATTTTGACAGTCACAAGAAACCGGTGGATTTGGCGAGGAGGCACCTTACCTCTCAGAGGGGGCGTGGCAGTCAAGTTTCCCTGCGACTGGGAACACAGCCTTGGTAGCTACACTAACCTGAGGGCTTGATTTGTAGTAGTTTCTAGCTGGCTAAGTTTAAAGGAAATTTCTTCTAGGGACCTTGCTTTTGACTGCATCAGCGTGCCCAGGTGAGCATTTTTCTCTCTGAAGCTAGTTTTAGTGACTCGGGCCATTTTCCTGTATAAACGGTTAATTTTCTGGGCTATGATCCTATGCTAGTTGAAACCAAGGTAAAGGGCAAGTACAGAATGTTAGTAACCTGTTAGTCAGAGCAGACCAGGAGATCTCATCTTCCTGAGTCTGCTGTTAGAGCAGACTTATCATCTCCTGTATGAGGCGCCTTTCTTATCAGTGACCACTGTTAATAAAGAATGTTTATGAGGGACTATTTTTATGTAGATTTTGTTTGTGAGAACAAGGACTTGACTGAATCCTTTTCACACCACGGCTTCATGGTGTGGGGGAGGTATCCAGTCCCCCTACAGGAAAAGTCAGATTTATACACTGCTGGGATATTCTAGAAGGGAGACTATCTCACAAGATTTTTACAGAATTGACAGTGACTTATCCAAAGGACAGACGTGCCCGTAGCTCTGCAAAAGCGGGTTCTCCATGTGGAGTGTGCGTACATGCAGCCCATGAAAAGTCCAATAGATCCAATAGCTCTGCATTCACTGTATAACACTTGTGGGCTCACCACAATGGTAGTGCACACCTTTAATCCCAGCACTCAGGAGGCAGAGGCAGGCGGATCTTTGTTTGAAGCCAGCCTGGCGTACAGAGCATGTTCCAGGACAGCCAGGGCTATACAGAGAAACCGTGCTTCAATAGGTATATTGAAATGTATACTTCCTCTATTTTTCTTTTGTACCTAATATAAAAATATTTTAAAATGAGTATTTTACCTTTATATAAGATAGTACTATGAACAATTGAGATAATTATGGATGTTCCAGCCCCTTAGTACAGGAGCATGTACCTCCCCTCCATCACACATAAGGACATGATATCTCTTGGTTTTGAAGTCTTACCATCTTCTCTAACGTAAAGATCTTGTTTTCAAACAAATAGAGTGGTGTAAAGGTAGCATATACAACCATGTGAGGGGACTGTACTGCTGAGGAACCTGGAAAAAAAAAACCATACATGGATCATGAGCATTCCTCTCCACATGAAACTAGATAGTTACCTTCTTAGTGTGGCCTCTTTTATAGGAGGGATAGAAGAGCGAGGAAGCAGAGAGGAAGAGACGAGGGAAGGAGAAGTGGAGGGAAATAAGAAACAGAAAGAGGGGGGAGAATATATCTGGTATCTTTTCCTCTTTTTTTATAATGATTTAACCTTAACTACCACCCTACTGGAATCGCCAAAAGCACTTACATTAGAGGTTATGGCAAATGAATTAAGAGAGAAACAGTCTCCTCCATAAGCTCTGCTCCTCTGTAGACTGTGTCGTCCACCCGGGACACCAGCACCAAAAGCTTTAATTCAGTTCAACATCAATCTCAAGTCCCAAGTGTCACTGAAATACCTAACTCACCTCCAGTGAGACTGAAGGCAGGACCCATCTTGAGGCAAAACTTCTCTCCTACAATTCTTTTTTGGTTGTTTGTTTAAATATAAACAATTAATTTTTTTCAGTCATAAATAAAAATGAAATTATCTCCTAGAGTTCTTACATTCCTATTTCTACTGGACAAGAAATGTGACTCCAAAGTATAATAGAGATAAAAGCATAGAACAAGTAGGAACTCAGCACAAAATCTTAGCAAGGCAAATTCTACTGTTAGGTTTGGGAATAGTTCTCTTAATTGGATTATCAGTCTGCTGGGCCCACTGTTCCCTTCAGGCCCTGAATGGTGACCTACCTCATTGGCTTTATCCAGAGAACCTGTGAGAACATTTTGCAATTGCTTCACCCATAAAGAGCCCTTGCAAAGAGGCCCATTTGGCTCTTTGTGTGGGTAGTAGGGGTTAGTAAAAGTAAGGAGCAGGGCTCACCCTCCGCAACTGAATGGGAAACAGCCTTGTCTCCTGGGAGCCTGCCTGATTAAATGCAGTCCTGATTACCTCTGGATCATCTTGGGGACTTACCTGAATATTCATTCATAGACAAATAGTTCTATGGTCCAGTCTTGTAAAGTTACTAACAAGCTTCCTTCATCTTATCTGTATTTCCTCTAAAAGATGGCCTCTCTGTGGATAATAGCATGTCTATCCCTACTCTTTGTGGACTTGACCTGGTGAACTCCACAGTGAGTAACTTCCTTATGGATGGCTGCAAGCCACACCCTTGGCACTCTTTTACAAGTTTTCTCGCTTTAGGATAAGGTCAGAGTGAAATTTTTTTCTAGTCTTTAAGTTTTTATTGGTTTCTGGTTTACGATCCCTTTCCTTTAACCTCCCATCATATATTACCAATCATAGTTAAGAACTTAGTCCTCGTGCTCAGCACTGCTCGGAAACCACCTCAGGTAAATACCCAGTGTCACGGTTCACATGTCGTTGCTTCTACAAAACACTAGAATACACTTCCAGCAACCTCCTTTCCAGTTCACAATAAGAATCACCTTTCCTTTCGAACCACATCTTCCTTGTTTCTAGGTAGGACTTGTCCCACAACATCTGTCACATCTGGAATTCTTATCACTCAGTCCTTTACAGCCATTCAGACTTTTCAAGTGTGCATCTCAAACTCATCCATACATCACTCAGCTGTGTTTTTAGTATTTGTTATACCAGCACATTAAGTCATAGTACTAACATCTGCATTAATCCTGTTGCATTAAGAAACAGGACTGATACGGAAATAGGGTGATTATTAGGAGTTGGTCTACATAACTATCGTTTAATCTGCAGGGTAAGTCAGGCAACTGAGGAAGACCCCAGTAAAGTAATGAGTAATTCTTGCCTAAAGATGACTCCAGTCCCAAGAAAGGTCAGTGAGTTTGAGTCTGTAAGCACTCAAGGGGGAGAAGGGCAAACTTTTGCATATCCAGCATTTACCTGATTGGATGAGGTTCATTTGCAGGAGACAGGATGAGCTGCTTCACTCCACCTATTAATCTGAATATTAATATAATCCAAAAAACATCTTCATATAATATTTGCCCAGATTTCTTAGTACCCCATGGCTCAGGTGCGACATAAAATCACCCATCACATTAACTTCCTCCTAAATTTTGATGTTAACATCTTTATGTATAAAATTATTTTGGTCTAAATTATACTCCATCATTCAACATTATACACTGGAACTTGAACCCTCCATGGGTCTTCTATCACAGACTACTTAACTGTCTGGGAAGAAAGAAGAGGCAATAATTTTCAAAAAAACTCTAAATTATCTGTTATTCCTCAGTAAAAACAATTATTTATAATGAGGCTCAGATAATCCACAGGTAACTATTGTCTCATCTTATTTTACAAAGTTAAGACAGTGCATCTCCTTCATTTTTTCCTTTTTTTTTTGTTTTGTTTTGTTTTGTTTATTTGTGACAGTGTTTCTCTGTAGCTTTGGAACCTGTCCTGGAACTAGCTCCTTTAGACCAGGCTGGCCTTGAACTCACAGTGATCCTCCTGCCTCTGCCTCCTGAGTCCTGGGATTAAAGGCATGCACCACCAATGCCTGGCTTCTTCTTGTTTTATTAGATATAAACACAAGCATTTTTAGAATATCCTAAAGGTAAATATTTGACCCCAGGCATTCCATAACATCATTTATTTACAACTCTAACAGACATCATGTGATTTCCTCATCTAACTTTCTAGATGGCAAAACAGACAGATCTGCATTTCAGCATGTGTAATAACTGACTAATCTAAAAGGAGAGATAAAATGGCCCACATTGATATGAAGAGATGACATTTAAAATCCTAACTTCTAAAAGGACTTTACAATACTTTTCAGTATCTATGAGTATCCTCGTTGCTAAAACTGACATTTTAATTGTAAGTGCTTTATTGCCTAGAGGGTTTCACCAAGTTATTATGATTTAGATGCCTCATTTTACAGAGAATGAAGCTCTTTGCATTTCCTAAAATAAATATCAGAAAGTTCTGCTATCTAGCATGTAGAATTACTCAAATATCACTTTTATCATTGATTCACCCTCTGTTAGATTGTACTGTCTTAATATATAACAATTTCAGCCTAGAACATTGATTTACCAGGAGATGAACTCCAAGTAATTACAAAATTACTACAAATACTACAACAAATGCTTGTGCAGTGGTTGACTTTCATTAAATGTTTTCTATGTGCTAATTGCTGCCCTAAGAAGTTTGCCTGAGTCAATTTTCATACAAGCCCTAAGAAATACATTTGGTATGGCATGGGTTTTTTCAAGTAAGAAAACTAAATTGAAGATAGGTTAAGAAATATATGCAAGATGCAAGATGAAGAGGTATAAAATGTGAGAAGTGAATGTAAAGGGGTACCTAGCCTGTCCAGTCACTCCTTATTAAAAATTATTCTCTAGAGCACTGGCTTTCAAGCTTCCTAAACTGTGACCTTTTAATATAGTTCCTTATGTTGTGGTATCCCCCAACCATAAAGCACTTTCATTGCGACTCTATTACTGTTATTTTGCTACTATTATGAATCATAATTAGATATCTGTGTCTTCTAATGACCTTACTAGACCTCTGTGAAAGGGCTGTTTGACCTTTCAAAGGTGTCATGACCCATGAGTTGAGAACTGCTGCTTTTATAGCAATAGCAGAAGAAGAATAGGCTGATAAGAAGGCTTGTCGGATCATCTTCCACCAGAAGTTGTTTGTAATTCCACAATATGCTGCAAAACTCAACAGCAAAGTAATTTTTCTAACAGGGTTACTTTATTTGTGGTTAAGAAGAGGCCTTCTTAATCCTATAGTTCTTTGATCTCTGACATTTGTCTTTCTTTATATTTTAAACAGTTTTTGCCAGGTTTATCTTTTATATGAAATGCCCTGCTAAGACTAAATATTACAAATAAACAGTATGCACTAATAGTCACTCTTCCAAATATTTCTGAAATTTAAAATCATCAACTGCATAGCCACTTTCCAACCTGTAAAAACTTCTAGTTTCACCAACTTCTGTTCTGAATGTCTAGGTCTTAGTGGATGTCAGCTTGAGACACTTCCTTCCTCATTGCAGCCACCCCACTGCTAAGCAGGGCCCACATATCCTTCACCTTGTAACTGGCACACTAACGTTGGCAACGTTCCGTGAATCACTAAGTGATCCCAACTGCTGTAATAGCCACTCAGAATTACATAGCTTTACAAATGCCGCTAGTTTCCTTTTGCTTACACACAGCATGAAGTGGACATTATAGATACACAGCAAATCTCCACATAGTTTTTCATGGCTTCCCACTCTTCCTGCTCACTCTTTAACACTATGCTCTCAACAGTGTCAGGAAAGCTAAGGAAGAATTGTGCATGGGGCATTGCATGAACAAACTGGAAGGATCACTCTGCTCATGTTTCATGGGTTACAGCACAAGCTCAAGCTAATCTATCTTTAAAAGAATCCAGGGGAAACAAGCACAGCTGCTCTTAGTTGGAAAGTAAAAGTTACGAAACTTGGCAATCTCTTCCAAACTCAGAAAATGCTCTCCTTACAATCCTACAAAAGCATATTCTAGTTTTGCCAGACTTTGATCCTTTGACATATTTTTTTTTGAGACAGGGTTTCCCTGTAGTTTCTAGAACCTATCCTGGAACTAGCTCTTGTAGACCAGGCTGGCCTCGAACTCAGAGATCCGCCTGCCTCTGCCTCCCGAGTGCTGGGATTAAAGGCATGCGCCACCACTGCCCGGCCTGACATATATTTTTTGACTCTTGCTAAGTTATAAAACATAAGTTAATTTGTAGGCCATACATTTGTGTATCTAATATTTCTGGCAATTTTTTGGTCAGATATTAGAAGGGTCTGATTTATATATTAAAACCTAGGCGTTTTTCATTAATGTCACAATCTGAATCCAAGTTTCTCTTTAAGTTACATTTTGAATTTAGTTGGTCAGAAAATTGTCCAACATTTAAAGATTGTTCTATCAGCAGATATTGAGGGGAAGAATAATACAGTGGTTAAATGGGTGAACTCTGAAAATCAACTTCCTGGATTTGCAAACCCACGTCCAACTCATTTGGAGTTGTTCCAAAATATCACAGCCAGTGCCAATAGGCTTCCCATCTGTGGGGGCAAAGGTCTACAGAGGGCATTCTCAGAAGAACTGTATACTTGATAATGAGCAGTGACGAGAACTTACCCTCTTGTTTGATTTTATGAATGGGAACTCCTAGTGCAATTAATCTGTTTTCAACAAAACATAAGAGATGAGGTGTGGCGCTTGTATGTGTGTGAAAGTGCACATCACAAAGGTCTTAGAACTTGAACTAGGTGCAATTATTAAATAGTTTGGGTCATGGTTTTTGTAAAGTATTAAATACATATGTACAGGAAGGCTGAAATGGGTATCTAGTGTTCAGAGCAGTAAAATTTGACAGAGGTTAGCTACTGTCCACCAGAGGGAGTCCTCCTTCTCTAAAACATCTAGCCAAACTGTCTTTCCAAATCCCTTAGTTAGATAGGGTCAACTGTGATTGAAAGGAATACAAACAGAAGTGATCAATGAGTTTGGCCCTTAAAAATCTCAACCATAATCATCCCATCTCTTCTCCCACTTCTCCTGGCAAAGAGCTTCAGAATCCACACAATTAAAGGCGTCAGACAGGACAATACAGTTTGAAAGAATTCCTGACAGTCATAAATAACCTTAATTCTTGTAATTAAAACAATAAAATGTACTGTTTGAATCATTTGTAAGTTGCATTCATAAATACATTTACTTTGAAAATAACAAACTGGGAGGGGGACCCTTAAATGTCACATAGTTATTAGCATGTAGTAGATTGTAGTAGATATTACAGAAATGTAAGCACACATATGAAAAACCATGCATAAATATCTAAAGAACTTTTGTCACCTTCATTTATCTTATTTATAGAATTTTAAAGCTATGAATGCCATTTCATTGTAATTACAGCTGTGTTAAACATTAATTTCCAAAAAAAAAAAATAGTAAGACATAGGTTTTATATTAAATTTTCCATGCTTTCTCAGAGCTAGGTACAGCATATTGTATTTCTGTTGTCAAACTGAATACAAATAGTGTAGAAATCAAGTCATTCTTTCACGTAGGAACTTAATCTAGAAGTCAAGTACCTTTTGAAAACTCAGGGTCCATCTCCGAGCTGCTACAAATGAAACTAAAGCAGCCGACTGAAGGGAATGCATCTTCCAAAGCCACTTAAAATTAACTGCATAGGAAAAGGATGTCTACACAGGCACTCTCACGCTCTTATTCATGTCAGATGACATCCATCCTGTAGAGCTCAGCGGAAACCAGGGTTCTGTCTTAAGCACTTTTCAGAATTAAAACAGTCATCATGAATATGCTGAAACGTGATATACCAACAGATGAAAACTTCAGATTTTAACTCTGAGAACACTCTTAGACGCTGCTGTGGTGATGAAGAAGAGAGGGAACCTGGCTGATGAGGGGCTCTCTCACTAGCCTGGTACTCCTCCACCCAGTGTTGAAGCAGAGATCTGACTATAGACAGAGCTCACAGACCCAACCTGCATCATATTCGGCATATTCATGAATTCCTTGGTCTTGTTGCTGTTGCTGTTTGATTTGATACTTGGGGTTTTTGTTTGTTTGTTTGTCTGTCTGTTTGTTTGTTTAAGACAGGATCTCACTGCGTAGCACTGGTTGGCCTGGAACTCACTATGTAGATAATGCTACTCTCGAATCCCCAAATCCACCTGCCTCTGCCTCTGTAGTGCTGGGATTAAAAGTGTATGTCACCGTGAGCGTATCATGAGTTCTAAGGCAAGGGGTGTTATTTCTTTTACTTTGACAAAAAAGTTATTTTTAAAAGATGAAGTGTTGCTCATGGCAATTTTGCTTTTGTTTTCATCCCCTAACAACATACAAACCCATCATTTACACGGAGGAGCTGAAGTTGGCAGGAAAACTTGAACATGCTTACTTAGACATGTCAAAAGAGAAAGTGTACTTTTCTACGTTCCGACATTTTCCATCAGCTTAGGCACAGACTAAGGTAGTTACTGTAAGAGACTGAGAGCTTACAATCTGACAAGGACTGCATAGAGTATTGAACATCAGATGAGGGTCTCGAACCATGGAGTGAAAATTTGAATTTTTCCTTCTCCTTCTCTCCATCCTTATTCCTCTTCTTCCCAAGGTCTTTTGCATCTGCTTTCTCTGACACATTAAGAAAAAATGGTAAATCTTTTATCTAGAAAACCTCAGGCTGTGCTACATATTCAGCCAGTGTGTCCTAAGAAGGTTAAAACTTAAATGTAAAACTGTACTTAATATAAAAAATGTAAAATAGTACTTAAATGTAAAACTACAGCCTTGCTTTCTCCCAAAATGAAATCTCCTCTTATTAATACCACATTAAATGAGAGAAAACAATTCTAAAAATTAACATGGGCTGTGAAATCTGGGAAGAATTTATTTAACTGGGCAGTTAATATTATGCATAACAATTAAATTATTATATCCAGTTTTATGTTGCATACGGAGAGTGATTTGAATGCATTTGTGTGCTGGGAGCATGAGTACCTGTGGAGCACAAGTACACACACAGGAGGTTGCTGGTGTCCTTTTCTCACGTCCTACCCTACTCCCTTGAGACAGAGTCCTCTCTCTCTCTCTCTCTCTCTCTCTCTCTCTCTCTCTCTCTCTCTCTCTCACTGAACCTGGAACCTACTATTTCAGCTAGACTTGTTGGCTAGCAAACTCCATACATCTTCCTGACTCTGCCCCCAACAGTGCTAGGGTTACACAGGCAGCCCCATGCTCTCTATGTGGATGTTGGGGATCTAGACTCAGATCCTGGAGATCTAGACTCAGATCCTGGGGCTCTAGACTCAGATACTCATGCTGGACTGAAAGTGCTCTTAACCAGGCAGCTATTTCTTCAGCCCCTTGAATATATTTTATTTATATTTAATTGCAGTGTCAGGTTAATTTTCTCATCTTAAAATGAAAACAAACAAGAACAGCAAAGCATACATTACAAGTTTAGTTCTATCTAAACAGGACCTTCTTAATTTACCCTCCTTGGGGACTTTAGCTGGAACAAATACCATTTTCTTTCAGTAAAGCATCCTCTTGTGGTGATGAAATCCAACAATGCCTACAAACCAACCACCTGTTTCCAGTATGGCTTGTGCAATAAACCATCTACCGAGCTGTGCCCTCCATTTGAATTTTCACTCATGAGCACAGTTCCATGAAAAGACTTTAATTTTTTTTTAAATGTGAAGTATTGTTTTTTTTTTGCCTAATAAGTCTCTTCAATTTGGAATGAGAGTTTAGATTATTTACATCAACAGCTAAATTTATAACCCTCATTGGTCGCCTGATCACTTTTTTAAAAAGAGTGCAGTTATTAAAAATATGACCTCAAATATTTCTGATGTCTCTTAGCATAGAAAATAAACCTGTCTCATGGTGTTTAGAATAGATTTAAAATATATGTTAGACATGTTATAAACTTCAAATGTAGGCTGAGCTGTTTGAGAACTTTAAGTATTAAAAACTAGGATAATAAAGTTTTATTTTTTTATAAATACTGACACAACTTAAGCTAATTTGTGCAGCAATATGTGATTTCAGTTACAATTTTAAAACTGAACTTTACTTTCAAACTCCTATTTAGAATTTTATTTATAATATATCCCATAAAAACATGTAAATAAGCCGGGCGGTGGTGGCGCACGCCTTTAATCCCAGCACTCGGGAGGCAGAGGCAGGCGGATCTCTGAGTTCGAGGCCAGCCTGGTCTACAAGAGCTAGCTCCAGGACAGGCTCTAGAAACTACAGGGAAACCCTGTCTCAAAAAACCAAAAAAAAAAAAAAAAAAAAAAAAGAAAAGAAAAGAAAAAACATGTAAATAAAAATGGCTTAGTGTTTACCACTAGACTAATATGTCATCTGTCATTCAATTCCATGATTTTGTTAGCCTCACTATAAATAACTTATCAGATGAATGTTACTGGATATTATTCTTCCCTAGTTTTACAAATATCACCACATTGCTATTGAATTTCAACCAAGTCTCCATCTCCCATTCTCAACCTCATTCTCAGCTCATGGCCAGGCTCCTAGAACCATAGACTATTCAAATCTTTGTGTCATAAATCCTCACCCTCTTCCGGACCAAGCTTGTCTACCTCCTACCCTTTTGTCTGTTCACCCCGTGGCTACATGGCCTGTGCCTGCACATTGGAAAGAAGGAGCACTTGTTCCCATAGCTGAAAGAACTCAGCCGTTCTATGTGGTTCCTGGGAAGATCCATCTTAAATCAGAGCCTTGGTGTCAGTTTCTTGAAAAGGGAGAAAGAATGGAATCCACCACACACTAGAGAGCTACCCTGGGAACTGTCACACACTAGAGAGCTACCCTGGGAAGTTCTCCCTCATTAAATTTACCGATATAGATTCTGTGTATCTCATGCTATTATCAGCTTCCCATTTATTGCTCTGTTGTTATTCAAAGCCAAATTTCTCGCAGACTTGGCTGTACATTATATCTCTTCCTGTTTCTTTGGCTCTCTTCCACAGGTTTCCATATGCTCCGTTCCCAATGTCCACTAACTCCCACAACCAACAGTCTAGTGGAGAAACTGAGTGAACAGCACAGTTCACCTCACTATAAAATTTTAGACAGCCTTTCTTATTCTTGAAGAAACTTTCCCCCCTTGATTTCAAGGCTAGCCCACTCGTCTTTTCTTGCCCCACTTTTCCAGCTACTCTTTTCTCTCCCTCATAGTCAGTCATTGGTACCAATTCTCAGATCTTTATCATCTCTGGACTCAGTTCCTACCTCTTAGTCCATGATGTATTCTTGAGAAATATCACAGTACACCTGTGAAAGTCTCCTAAATACACAGCTTGGGACTTTTGATATTAAAAGTTCAATGATTATCTTTAAGGCATTTCAGATTAAATATGACCAAAATCATTCTCTTTTTTTTTTTAAGATTTATTTATTTATTACATATACAGTGTTCTGCTTGCATGTATACTTGCAGGCCAGAAGAGGGCACCAGATCTCATTACAGATGGTTGTGAGCCACCATGTGGTTGCTGGGAATTGAATTCAGGACCCCTGGAAGAGGGGTCAGTGCTCTTAACCTCTGAGCCATCTCTCCAGCCCAACCAAAATCATTCTATAGTGCCCTAGGTAGACCTCACCAGCTATCCAGTTTTACAACTCAGAATTCCATAAATTGTGCAAACCAAGTTCTACTCTTTTCTAATTACTTTTTTTTCCTTCTTGAATCAGTCTTCTTATTTTTCAACCTCAGGTTAGCATAGCTTCGTTTTTATTAGTCAGTGTTTCCCACTGGACCATCAGGTTCAGAAGGTGGGTTTTTTTCACATCTGTTTCTGTTTACCATGTTTATCACTAATTCCTAGAAAATTACCTGTACTTTTGTCAGCAAAGAGTATATTTAGGTGAGTATTAATGATTGGATACCTGAGTATTAACTTGTAAAACATCATAAAGGACTTCTAGAAGAAAATTAATTGAAAATATACTGAAAAAAATAAATCCACTCACATTTCTTTGTTGCTTATTTTCATTGAAATAGGCCTGAGTGGACATACATTGTTCATGCCTCTGATCTTGATATATTTTTGAAGATATAAAAAATTTTTCTGTATAATAATGGTAACATATACTGGCAGATAAGATCTTTTATCAATTTTTCTTTTCCTTTTTAGATCTGGGAATCAAACTTAAAGCCTTGCCTATGCTAGACAAATGTTATAGCACTGAGTTATAACCTTTGGATTCTTAAGACAGGGTCTCACCATAACTCACATGACTGCCTAAGCTGGCTACAATTTGTGATCTCCTGTCTCTCTCACTCCTTAGTTAGAAACAATCTTGATAAAGAATAATTCTGACAAAATGTTAATGCTTTATAAAACATAAAGTATCTGAAGGAACATTTAATGGAAATATACAGAAAAACCTAAGTACTTCCTAGTAGATTTAATTCTACTTCACAAGCAGTTTCTTCATATACATAATTATAAAATAATTCAATAGACACAGAACAAGCAATTATTCAATCAACTTTTCATCTTGAAAATAGAAATAACTTTATACTTTGTAAAAATAATTTGAAATTATTTTTCTTCAGATTGGAACCACCATCTTATAATAGACTTAATTTATGTAGCCTATGCTCCTACCACATTCTCTGAAAACGTGATACGAGCATAGGCTACGTAAAAAGTCAGTTTCCTACTTCACTGTGGGGGTCCAGCCCACTCTACACATAAATATGAAAGAGATATCCTAGTAGGGATTAGACTTCAGTATCTTGCCTCTTTCTAACACAACAGGAATTTAATGTCAGCAAAATTGAAAGTCGCCTTTGATATTTACTGAAAGGGAGGTAACGAGGCAATAATTATCTGCAGTTCACATCACTGAGAATTCTAAAATTCAAAGAGAGAGTTAAGAAATGGTAGCAACACCAAAAAAGCATCATTAGCTTCAACAGAGCCTGTAAGGCATCTCAGTCATGGCCTGGTGCACGACTCCCCATATCTTACCCTTGGCAGATTTGTCGCCTTTCTCTGGAGCCTTCAGGGTCGTAAGGGAACCTTCCAATTTGAAATCCTTCCCCTCTTTCACTTCCTTTCCATCCTTCACTTCCTTGGCATCCTTTGTCTCTTTCCCGGGTTCCTTCAGTTTGTTGTCTACCGTTGTGATTTTGCTTTCAGAACTGGGATCTTCTGTGAGCTTAAACTCGGGCAATATTTCCTTCAAGAGCTCCCAAACTCTGTCCACATACCCTGGACTTAGAGGAAAAACATTGGCATTAATTCTCAGATGCCTGTTTTCTACCTGACATCGAGAAGCTAGTAACAGACTGGCTAACTTCTTAGTTTATTAGACTAATTTCATTTGCTACCTCAACTTTATTTATTTTGCCAAGCACAGCAGGCAAAAAAAAAAAAATCACTAAAGACAACTGTGGAGTGAATGCGACCTACAGAGCAAGCTGTGTTAATTTGTCCTCTCATGATACCTATTTGCCTTCCCACCTGAAACAACTCAAATCTTTTTCCCTTGTCCTGACATTTCCCTAACAATAATGTTTTTTCCTGAGATGCTATAGGATCTTAGGTTCCGAGTTATCTATTTAAGTACCTGGAGTCTCCCAGTATGTGTGAATATACCTATCAAAAAGCTACACTTCCTTCAGAAGGTGGGGAGGGTTGAGCTTTGAGCACAGGGCTGACAGGGACTGCTAAAGCAGAAGGGTGAGCTCTGTGGAGGATGGAGCTGCTGTGGCATACTGCAGGAAGGTATGGGATCAGACTTGTGTAGCATATGTGAGGATGTTCCCATAGAGCACTGCTGTACAGTTGTCATGTTCGTCCGACTCCAGCATCTGAGCCTCACTGACATTTTGAGTTGCACTACAAGGACTAGAACGGAAGAAAGGCTTGTCTGTACAACATGGCAGACTGGCCTTCTGTGCGCTGGGTGCATGAATCTTGCAGGTAGAAAAACACAAACAGATTTTGCTTGATTGCTTGATTTATAATTAGTCTGTCCTTGATTCAACAGGGAATCTTGTGAGTTATTCTGCTTTATAAGGAGGAATAATTTACCCTAAAACTCCCAAGGAATTTTAAAAACTATAAAATGCTATGCTACCAAACATTTTGTAAAAACATGGCCATTCTTGCAATGTTCTTAAAGAATATTATAAAGAAATGTTGGAAAGAAAGAAAAAAAATTATATGAGAAACTTAGTCTTTAGACCTAGTGGAGAGGGGTTGATAAAATAGCTCAGTAGGCAAAAGATGCTTGCTGCTAGGCCTGATGACCTAATTTTAATCCCTGGAGCCCTCACGCTCTCTTCTGACATCCACATATATACCTTGGCACACCACTCCATATCCCCCCAATAAACAAAGAAACAAATAATTAGTAAATGTTTCTTTAAGAAAAAATAAAAACCTACTGAAGAGGAATGACTTCAGGCAACCACCCAGTAAGTGCATGGATAATTGTGAATTCTCCCAGCTCTCGCCTCTGAGCTACATGGATGCTGAAAGGAAATGCATGGTGCTATAGTTATCAACGATTAGAAACAAGTAGCAGTAAATAAAGACTAGGAAACACTCTACATAGCATCATGGTAATCAATGTAGGGGATCATACCGGCTGCACATCACGGAGTAATGGAATGCTATCTCACAAGCCAGATGCTTTTAATTTGTTTACAAAAAGGCATAAGTAGACCCAATACTAAGCTTTCCAATGTATTTTGAAATCATGAATATATGATTTTTGTTGTTTTCTTTTAATAAAGGAGTCCCATATTAGGAACTATGTTTTTAAAAGTTCTTCTATTAATTTCCTAAATATAAAACATGTTCATATTAAATAGTGTAAAATTTTGTTAACTCATTTCTATGCTCTGTGTGTGAATGTCTTCTCTTCAAAGTGGAGAAGTTTTACCATTGCAACTGCAGAGATTATGTGGAGATGTCCATGAGGTGACTCAAGATAAATATGAGGAATCCTTAGCAAAACTTTGACAGTGGAAGAGAAAACAGAAATATATTGTCCATCCTGCAAAGGAGTAGACGTGGCAGTATGACATAGTCGGTGGTTGTCTTTGGCCAAATGCCATGCTCTGCTTTGGTCTGTCTGCCTATGAGTGCTTTCCATGGGTGGTTAGTGTGTTTGTATGTCTATTCGTCTATGTAGAGAAATATCATAGCCCCTTCCACCCCAGAGTGAAGGCACAGTCTTCCCTGTGCCAAGCATGGTGCTAATGAAGCTGACTGACCAACACACATCCTTGTACTTGGAAAGAATTCACAGCTTGTCAGTGGCGTAGCCACTGTTTATAGGTTCACACTGGCTTCTTTAATGGGTTATGAATCCTGATGCCTCTACATTTCTCAAAGACAACCTAAATCTGGTCTGTGCTTCACTGTCTCCCCTAAATGCCTCTGGTAATTTCATTTTATGAGTGACTTTGCAAGCCTTATGGAAATGATACTCTTTTCGTTCCATATTCCACATGGGTATGTAAATCACTACAACATATTAGGTTTGTCTGTGGAATGCTAAGCCTCCCATATAAAATCAAATCTGAGATGAATTTACAGAAAAATATGAAGGACATCGTGTGAGGCAGTTTCTACTAGAAATCTGTAAAAAATGTCCTCTACTTATTAGTCTTTTCTTTTCAAGCTGGCTTTGTCTATTCATTTTAAAAGAATAACTCTATTAATAGTCATGTTCTTAATGAATTCCACTGAGCCATGGCTTTACAGCAAATGAAGTATTGCCGCAGCTATCCGGGTCATCTATTCAATGTTTTGCCAGCCTTTCAGGTCCAATTCTCAGGAACTTGAAGAGCATTAGACTTGTGTTTTCCCCAAACAGACAGACATAATTGCCACTTTTGAAATGGAGGACTGAAAGCTGAGTGAAACAAATTATCAGTAGAAACTGAGGATTAGCAAGAAAAATGAGGAGGCTGACAGTAGCGGTGGCTGTTTGGTTAGGTAGTCTTGAGAGACAAAAGAAAGGCCAGTCAAAGGGATAGCTACACAAAGCAGCCCTGGCATCTCAATGGTATTGCTAATGCTTCTGAGGGAAGAGGAGGGGCTGGGCTTTGAGCACAGGTTGACGGGAGGAGGGTGAGGTCTGTGGAGGATGGAGCTTCTATGGCACACTGCAGGAGGTTATGGGATCAGGCTCCTGCAGCGAGAGTGAGGATGGCCCCACTGAGTTGTGCAGATGCCAAGCACATCTACTCCAGTATTTGAGCCCTGTTTTCACTGAGTTATCCCGAAAGGACCAGATGGAAGAAAGACCTGCCTGTAAGAGCATGGCAGACTTGTTTGTTGAGTGCAACATCTTGTAGGTAGATAAATATAAACACATTTTGCAAACATACTGAAGTAAAGGAGTTTTCATCATGATGAAAGGGGCTAAAGGGAACAAAAGCCTGAAGCCTATTTTGGCATCCTTCTGATGAGTTCAGATCTTTCTAAGGTTTATACAGTATTGCTGCATACACAGATTCTAAAACATTAATTGGATCTTAGTATATATTATTCATCATTTAGATGATTTAATATTTTCCCCTAATAAACAATTTACCTCACTAGCATGAAACATTTTCCCTGATATACTTTCGATTCCTAGTAAGGAAGCATTGAGAATAGAATAATTTTTGAGTGTTCTTTCTAGGGATGATTTTGTCCTTTACCCAGTTAAGCCAATACTTCAAACCAGTGCCTTAGTCACCTTAATTTTTATACTTCGAAGTTTACATTGATTACAAGAAAAAAAATTCCTTGAATTAAAGTGTTAAAGGCTCTCAGCATGGATGTAGGCGCCCTTTATTTTCATATAAATACAAGATAGTTTTTCATTACATACTCAACATTTGCCAGTTTAATGATGGCTTTAGACAGCAGCATTGGCCAGAGTTCAAACTCATAGGTTGTAGTTGGAAGCAATAGATTGTTATCTTCATCAAATGGAAAAAAGTCATCAATAGTTATCTTTCTCCAGCAACCCTAAACATGAGAAGAAAGCAATGCAATGTCAGAGGTAATGTCATCAGTGATTTATAGTGTTCTCCCCCTCAGACATTACTGCATATTTCTGCTCATTTTTGTTAAACAAACAAACAAAAACCTGGTGTTAACATCTTATGTTAGAAAGCTAAGATACAGGTTTCAGAACTAATCTGGTTGACTACTTTAGCTTCTGAAATAAATTATAATAGTATAACTATAGTGATATCAATACTGTTCCTTCTATTAGAGGTCTTATAAGCATATTGCAAAGTAAATAAATTTCAAATAACAGAAAACATGATTCAACCAGAAATAAGATTGCACATAATATACTTTGCTTTCTCATAGTACAAATTCTTTTACTATCACTTTAATACTTACTACTGATCCAGACACGTGCTTACTAATCTTAGCCTTCCAATCCCATATTTTCAGTACTCCTAGTCAATGATCTAATTTTCAACAAGAAATAAATTAATAATTTCTTTAATCAAACCATTATATATTTAACTAAAAGCTATTCATTTCATAATTGAAAGCATGAAACAAGCCAGCTCAAATTATAATTGTTTTTGTTTTAGCTTACATGCCTAGATTCTTATGAATTCATTCTCATGTTAACAAATATTTTCAAAACTAACATCAGGCATTGTGAGCCCCATAATATTCATAGTGGCATGATGCTATTGCCATTAAAAATATGGTCTTGTGGGGAAGGCCTATATATATATATGTGTGTGTGTGTGTGTGTGTGTGTGTGTATAATATATAAATGATATTTATTAATAATATATAAGTCGGTATATTCATTTATATTATTATATTGTCATGTTATATTATTTTTATATATGAGTATATATGAATAATATAAAACATAGTATATTCAAAACATTCTAGGACCAGAGGAAAAATGCAACTCATTTTGCTAGAGGGAAGTCATGAGTAAGTGAAATACTTTCTTGTACAGTGCTCCTAACTCTGATTTCAATATTAACTTATGTAATAATTTGTATCTGTCTCTTTCTTCCTCCATAGATGGAGAAGGGCAGGACAGAGTTAAAGGTTAAAGGTTAAAGGCACCCCACTTCCACTCATGTAACTTTAAGTGAAATAACAACAATAAATTCACAGAGAAATAAGGTAGATACAAGAAGACAAAAAAGGCAGGCTCACTGTGATGGCTATTTTTTTGTATGAAAATTCATTTTTTGTTTTTTTATTCATTTTTACTCATTTTACATTACAGCCACAGTTCTAATTTTAGATATCAACTTGACACAGCCTAGAACTACCTGGAAAGAGGGTGTCAGTGAGGGATGGTCCAAATCAGGCTAGCCTGTGGGGGAACTTTTACTGCCAGCTAACGTGGCGGTACCATTCCCTGTTTCGAACCATGGATTATGCACGGAGAAAGCTAGCTGGACCAAAGTATCTACACATTTCTTTCTTTCTTCCTTTCTTCCTTTTTCCTTCCTTCCTTTCTTCCTTCCTTCCTTCCTTCCTTCCTTCCTTCCTTTCATTTCTTGGCTATATGGATATGACATGACTTGCTGCTGTCATATCCTGTTTTGGCTTCCATGCAACTACAAGCTATAATCTGTAAAATTTGCAAGTCAAATAAACCATTCTCCCCTATGTTGCTTTCTGCCAGGATAATTTATTGCAAACACAGAGATGAAATTAGGGCACTTATGGGGAAAGAAAGTGGTCACCAAGCAGCACAGTGGGGAGCAGTGTGAAGTCATCATTTAGAGTACAAAGTCTCTGCTTCAGATGATGGGAATTTCAGGAAATAAGTAATGACAGTGTTCACAAACTGTGAAAGTGCTCGATGCCAACTTAATCTTACCCTTTAATGGTTAAAACAGTGTGTCGAATTGGCACATTTTGCCACAATAAAGAAAGAGCAGCGGTAGATCCCCTCCCACACTTTGATTGCAAACCATGTTTCGAAATGGCCAGCTGCATTCCCATGAAAGAAGAATTTTAAACTATCCTCAGTAATTATTCTAAAGCAGTTCAACGGTACCTTCTCTTGTCAGATGCTCAGAGATATTTTCCAACTTAGAATGCTTATAGGACTGTGCACATTACATTGTATGCAATTATATTTCAAAAAGACTATTGCATGAAAAGTTTATTATAACACAGGATGAGCATTCAGTTTTGTGTACATTTTTGAAGTATAATTTGACTAGATTTTACTTGTCCTCCTGGTAATGTTTTGGTTCACTGATATTATACTTTGGTTGACCCCCTTCCTCAGTCATTTCTACTATTTGTGTATATATAGGTAATTTCTATAGATGGTTATTTTGCCCTCAAAAAGTATGTTGAAATTTTAATAGTCAATATATTAGTACTAGGGGTGTGGCTTTTGGGAGGCGATTAAATTATAAGGGTTGTGGGTTCATGAAACTACTTGTATCCTTATAAATGAATATTTTAGCTCTCTTGTGTCATATGAGGTTATGCAATCATCTGGTTACTTGCACTTTCAGCAATTTCTGTTTTTGGTAAGTTACACAGTATATCAAAGTATATAGTGTTTTATTATAGCAGTTTAAATAAATATAAGTATGTGAAAATAGAATTTAAGAACTCATCATTGAATGCTAAATTATTTTTGGCTTTGCTATTTTATGATTTTATTTAAATCATATATTAAATATTGAAATTTTTATTAGCATCCTATCATTTCTTTAAAAATCTCATTTAAAAAAATTTTTAAATCTACTTCTAAAGAGGTGTCCTCTGTGATCATTGACCTCCATTGTCAACACATCTAGACTTAGAGTCACCTGGGAACTTAGTTAGGCATTCCTGTGAATGTGTTAAAGAGGATGCTTCCAAAGAAGATGAATGACCAGACCCACCCTCATATAGGTGGTAGTAAATGGGAAGTCTGGGTAGCATCAAAGAGGGGAAAGGGAGAAGCCAACCAAAGACAGGATTCCCTTTCTCTGTTTGCTGACCCATCATGACATGGTCTGCTTTGTTCCACCATACCCTCCTGCCAGTGGGCTGAGCCCTCTGGAATAGTGAACTAAAGTAAATTGTTCCTCCTGTAATCACTTCTGCCACTATTTCTCTTGCTGTGATGCAAATAAAAGCAATATAGATTTATAAGTATAAATTACTGAAATTAAAACTAAAAATATAAATTATAAAAATATTTTAGTATATTATCACATTCAAATTTTAGTACTTTCCACAATTAAGTTCTAGGTAAATGGCTATCCATTTATGCTGTCTTCCTTCTATAAGCATGATGAAAGCATAATACATTATTTAAATTAATAGTATGAGTTACAAGGAAATAATCCAAGAAATAAGTTATCATTTGAAAGATATTTCAGCAAATAGTTGAGTGATCAAAACTGTATAGACTGGGCTGGATCTGACTTTACCCTGCACCTCCACTAGCATTCTATGCTTAGCACCTACATCAGTCAACTGACAACAGCCTGTAACTCTAGTTCCAAAACATCTTATGCCCTCTTCTGACCACCATGGGCACTTGCACACACATGCACACACATGCACACACACACACACACACACACACACACACAAAGAGACAGACAGACAGACAGACAGACAGACAGACAGACAGAGAGAGAGACAGAGATAGACAGAGACAGAGGGAGAGGCACAAACACAACTAAAAATAAAAAAAAAATCTTTAAGAATTTTTTGATGAAGTTCTCAAGATATTCAGAAACTATTTAAGAAAACTATCTCAGAAAGGGGAGATATGTGAAGGTTCTGAGATGGTGACTAGGTATTTAGATGCCAATTCAAGTGATAAAATGTTGATATTAAGAGCTATGTAAAGCTTTTTGTGTATATTTTAATATCTGGAAATATATACTGAGTATATGCAGAAACAACAACAACAAAAAGACAGAAAAACTGAAACAGAATCCCAAAGAACACTCAAGGAAACACAGAAAGTCAGAAGAGTTAAACGAATTTTAAAATAAGAATGGTAACAAAGAGTAAAATGGCAAATCAATCTGTGATTCTATCTAGTATAAATGACTTTTAAACTCAAATTAAAAGGAGTAATTTGAATATACTTATCAAAATGAACATTTTCACATTCATAACAGAGTAATTTCACTTGCAGAAATACTAGAGAAAAAAAAACACCATTCTATTGGACAAGACCTACACACAAGGCTACTCATGAGCAGTCTTGTTTGTATAGGTTAGAAACTGGCCATAGCCTAAGCATTAATTAATGGAAATTTAATATAAATTTGTGTACATTCGCATATATGTCCACAGAATAGTGTGTATAGAATGTACAAGAATATATCATCATAGATAATGCCCATGATTAAATGAGTGGGCAGTTTATAGAACTGCATCATTTGAGCATTATGGTGTACAGTATGTCTAGGTATGCTTATAAGAACATAGGAAGCTGGGCGATGGTGGTGCATGCCTTTAACCCAGCACATGGGAGGCAGAGACAGGCAAATCTCTGTGAGTTCAAGGCCTGCCTGCTCTACAGAGTGAGTTCCAGGATAGGCTCCAAAGGTACAGAGAAACCCTGCCTCAAAAACAAAACAAAAACAACAGCAAAAAACAGGAAAATGCAGGAAAAATATCTGAATCATTGGCTGTGGTTGTCTAAATATACTAATATTACAACGAATTCTGATTTTCTATATTGACTATATTAATAGTATTTGAATTTTCCCACTAAAAGCATATATAATAATAATAAACTTTAAATGTAGCATTTCTTTGGGGGATATAGTAACCAAGTAATAAAAAAAACATTTGTTATTATTGTTCAATAATATTTTTTAACCCGTTTTGGAATTCACTCTGTAGACTAGGCTGGCTTCAAGCTCATAGAGACCCGCCTGCCTCTCTTTGCAAAGTGCTGGGATTAAAGTCATGCGCCACCACTGCCCAGCTCATTGTTTAATATCTTGAATGCATTGTTTATTAAATTTAATTAATAAAAATATCATTGAGAACTTATTTTAAAAGCAGGGTTGTGAGTGTTGCGTGGTAGTGGATACGGCTATCTTGGCAGATGGGAGATGAGGACAGGACAATCCAAGGCCATCCTACATAGTGAGTTCAAGGCCAGCCAGTGCAAAGAGACTCAGTCTCAAAAACAACGCAGCAGAAACAGAACAATATTGCTGCCTCTGCTCCCAGGTGAATTCAGCTGGTTGGTCCAGGAGAGGGGTGGGGCATGGGAAGCAGGGGTGTGAAGTCCCCACATGTTTGTGCTGCAGTTTTACTGTACCTCTAGAAACCCTGAATTAGATAGTGTGAACGAACCAATAAATCTCAGTGAAGAATAAAATCGAAAACATTTTCACATAAGTACATTGATAAAAACTGAGGGGGATTATTGGCCTCCATGTGTGTGTTTTCTGCTTATCAGAGGGAAATGAAAGCACAGAGGCAGGGGGAGGCTGCCTACTACACGCTGTACTGCAAGTGGGGAACAATAGCTAAATTGCTTCCCTCTCTCCTCTTGGGAGCCAAAGCAGCACGGAAATTGGAAAGTACTCGGAAAGATGTAGTGTGTCCCTGCATCCTGTCATTATAGTCAGATGGAAGAGAAAACCAATCTCTCGCCTTTATGCACTTTTCTCAGTGCAGCCGGTACGTTTTCTCTTTGGCTGATGTCAAAGAACATTGTACAACTAGCTGAGAATCCAGGCTGAATGATGTGAACACTTTGTTGAGAAATAATATCCTGGTGTGAAAATCACAATTAATTACTTGCTTGATGGTCCAGTACTGGGGCTTTACAGTTCGACAAGCACTCTACTATTTAACCATATGCTTAATCAGGTTTTTTTTTTTTTAATCTGTTTCTTTGTTTAACTTTTTATTTTGAGAAATTGCCCACACTAGCCTTGAACCTAAACAGTAGCCCAGACAGGCCTTGAATTTCAGGCCCTCCTGCTTTTAGCCTCTTGAGTCTGGGGGATGACTGGCCTGTATCACTAAAGTCGGCTTTGAAAAAAATCAGAATCTTCAATATTAGAGGCCCCTAGGAAATGGGTTGTCTTCAAGAAGTCATGTGAGAAAGGGCTCTGAGAAACCCCTGAGAAGGAGGAAGGGAATCTCTGTAACAAGGCAGGGAAATGAAGTCCTTCTGGGATTGAAAAACAGGCATCATAGCAGAGAGGAGAGGACAAAGGACAGGGACAGCAATGGGGTGCAAAATCGCGTCTGCAGCACCTCACGCTGGTCAGCAGAAGGGAGCCAAGCAGTCTCCTTAGGATCATGTTTCCAAATCTTTGTAGGGTGAAGCAAAGGATGGGGAAGTATGAATGCTCCATGAGAACTGAAAGAGAATTTTCAAAATCAAAAGGTAAATGGTTTGGGTCGGGAAATGGATGAGAAGGGGATGGGGGGATATCTTGTCAGAAAGCATTTACTCCGGTCATGCGCACACACCTGTGTGGATCCACCCTCCCTGCTTGGGGTTGCTTAGAAAGAGGTAGAAGTTCTGCCCTCGCTGAGAAACGACAGACTTCTTCTATCAACTGGAAAAAATAACAGACTTCTTCTATCAACTGGAAAAAATAAGTAGCCATTAATGTGTAGCACGCTGGTACAAACAACCCATGTGGAAATCGCTGAGTTTCAGGGTTTCCTCGCTGAGCAGCACCCCTGCAAGCTGCTCTTCGGCTGAGACCCATGAAGAACCACTGGAAATCGCTGAACTCCATGTTCATTCTGGCTGTCCAGTCCCGCTCTTACCGTATCCCATAGAAGGCAAACCTTCCTACAGAAAATCTGAGATTGCCCAAGCGCACTAAATACAGAGGGGTTTTTTTGTTTGTTTGTTTTTTTAAATTTTAAATGCACGGCAGCTTGAAGGACTTACCATCCAGTAAAGCTTCACGACATACTTCCCGTAGCTGTTAAACAAAGGCATGTGGCCCTTCACGGCCTTGCAGAGAGAGTATATGTGTTCCCAGGGCTTCCAGAGAAGCGTAGGAGGCTCTCCTGAATTTCCTTTATTGTAATTGTGCAGTATCCCTCCATTGAAGATCTTCCACACGGCGTAGATTTCACTGATAATCCACCTCATAAGCTGAACACAAAACAACAAAAGCTACTACTATTGATAGGTTGATTTTTTTAAAGGTGAGTACTGAAGTTTTAAGTGAGATATGACAAAAATATGTATCTAAGAGTAATAATTTTGCATTTAGTATATATATATATATATATATATATATATATATATATATATATATATATATCATTTTGATTTCTGTGCTACAGAAAAAAATACCATGAGTTTTTTTCCATGAGATAGAGCAGCAATAGAAATTAAAAGGCCTAACATGACACTGACCTTGAGTTAGCAGAGTGTATATATGTAATATATATATATATATATACATATATATAGTGTATATGCATTGAATCACTAAATTTACATCCTATAAATTCATAAATAAATATAATTTTTAATTGACAGCTATACTTCAAAGAAGTTAGAAAAATAAAATATAAAAACCCCATGAAATTCGTGACTTAAAGCTGGGCAAGAGGGAGTTGCCAATGGCTGTCCAGAAAGTATTTATGTAGACAGGCCTGGGAGACATTCTTTTTTTATTATTATTTTTCCATTCAATTATTTACACTTCCTTCCCTCCTCCCAATCCCCTCCCACTCCCCCACATCCCCTCCTCTTTCTCCCACCCTGCTTGAGAGAGGGCAGGGAACCCTGCCTGTGGGAAGTCCAAGGCCCTCCCCTCTACAACCAGGCATAGGGAGCTGTGCATCCATATAGACTAGGGTTCCAAAAAGCCAGAACATGCCGTAAAAACAAGTCCCAGTGCCTTTATCAATGGCTTCTCAATCAGCCCTGGGAAACATTCTTCAATGGAGCAGTGGGCCCTGTGGCCCCACCTACCTCGCTGCAGAGCAAATGCTCATTTGGTGAAAACAAGTCAAACGTGATTTCATTTTTCACAACTACAGGAGGCTGAAATTAAAAATGTAGACATAGCTATTTATTTAGTTTTTTTTTTTTAAGTAAAAGAAACCTAACTTATTCAGTTTTGTGGGTGAAATTGTCTCCAGGGAAAAGCACACAAATTGCTAATCTAACACCAAAAGTCCAGAATGATAAAATCAACTCCAGAACATTCCAGATCACCACACTTAATTAAACCAAGAACAAATACATTGAGTCCTCTATCAGACTGACTCAGAGGCGGCTAATGCCTGGAAAGACTCTAGCCTTTAAAGTCGAAGGCTGAGATTCCATCACAGCAGGTGCACAGCGTTTACAATAAAACCCTTGATCTTGGAAAGCAGCACACAAGGCCATTCCTCCAGAGGAATCAAACTATTTGTCTGAGCATCAGGACTCCTTCTCAGCAGGAAAGGGGACCCCTTTTTGGTGTTGCGGAGGTGTGTGGGGGGACCTGAAAGGAAGAGTGCCGACCAGGCGTTTGTTTACAGGCAACTGTGGCTCCCGAGCGAGGAAGTGGGGTCATGGCACTGTGACCTTTCTTTAAACAATTTCACTGAAAAGCATACATAGGAGCAACATTATACAGACTCAGTAGGCTATTTAGGTATAAGCATGCACACACACACACATATATATGCATATAACAGCAACTATTAAAAAGAGAGGTGCATGGAAGCATTTAGTGAAAGGAAAGGGAAGGGTGAAACGCTGCAGTTTACAAAAGAAAAGGAAAAAATGAGATTAGCTTCATGAAACAGTTGGAGGGAAGGAAGCGGTCAGACCAAATCTCATATAAGAATGTCATTATTTTATGGAATTGTTTCTGTTTGCTTTAACCTTACTTATGAGTATACTTAATGATTCTTATTGTGAGTCTATGCATGAAATCTTGAAGCCCCTATTCTAGGTATATCTTTAGTTAGACTTTCGCTCTGGAAGCTCTGGGCTTCACTCTAGGATGACCCATCAAGAGCAGAACCTCTGTGGAGGAGCAGTAGCCGTGTGCAGACTGATGGCCAGCTATGATGCCTAGAGATGGAGAGGTTAACAGGGAAGACTGAATTGATTTCTAGTACAGATGTACCTCAGACCCACCGTCTATTAAAACGTAGAGGAAATTGTTCTTTTTTTAAAAAAAATATTTATTTATTTATTTATTATGTATACAATATTCTGTCTGTGTGTATGTCTGCAGGCCAGAAGAGGGCACCAGACCTCATTACAGATGGTTGTGAGCCACCATGTGGTTGCCGGGAATTGAACTCAGGACCTTTGGAAGAGCAGGCAATGCTCTTAACCACTGAGCCATCTCTCCAGCCCAGAAATTGTTCTTAAAACATTTATTTATTCAATATATAAAACCATTTTTACATGGACCATCTATGATGAATTTAAAGTAAACAGAATAAGATTTATTAAAATACCTATCAATGTCAAGTGCATTATGTGAACAGCAGAAAATTTATATTCATGTCAATGTTGCTCGAAATTAAAATTGATTTAGAAGCTTGTTTTGTGCATAATGGATTTATTTGAAACGTCTTACAAGGAAGCATTCGAAAGACCCTGTGGCTTCAGTGAATCACTTTGGATGTAGATACAGCTTTGTTTTCAGTTAGTAAGAGGACTGACTTACATTTGCCTGCATTAGTACCAACACTGATGAAGGCTAACTACATTGTGTGGAAAAAGACTCAAAAGACTACAAATGCATACAAGAATCGGCTCCATTACAAGCTATTTGACTGGTACTAATTAATTTGCCCTACTGGTGTCCCATGCATTCAATGAAAACAGTAAGAAATTCAGCAAGGGAAAAAACATTAGAGATAATTAAAACCCTGCAGACAAGAAATACTCTCAAATTAATGTGGCTATTAATGTGTTAGACCAAAGCTTATAGAGTTCTGAAGTGTGTGAGAGCTGTTTGAAACGAAGGTGTCTCCGCAAATGTATGATTCAGCTGACTGAGCATGGAGTCTAGAAACAGAGACAGGCTTTGGAAGACGCTTGGAGGATTCCTGGAAGATGGGAACCCATGTGCAAATCTCTTGGACTGGAAAATTAATTCTAATAAACACTGGAGGAACGAGACCTTCACGCCCCTGGGATTTCACACTGAGATGCAGAGTGGAACAAATCAGCTAGTCAGAAATAACAAATAACATGTTTGGCTACAATTTGACATTTTGGATAGAAATAGAAAAATGAAGCCTGTAGATCAAAACATAGTAATCTCTTTCAAATCTATACAAGAATGTGCGTGTCCATGTATGTGTGCTGCGACACTTGGGTGGGATGTGTGGAGAGAAGAGAGCCCTCAGTCACTTTCTGAGTTTTGAGTCAGAGTTTTACCTTTAGCTGATATGCACTTATTCAGCTAAGCTGGTTGGCGAGTGAGCCTCAGAGATCAGCCTGTGTCTCTCTCTTTAGTGCTGCATTTACAAGCCCATGCTGCCACATTTGGCTTTTTAAAATGGGTTCTGGTTATGGAACCCATACCCTCATGCTTGCACAGAATGCATCTGACCAGCCGAGCCATCTCCATAGTCCCAACAAGAAAGGAATTACTAAAATATACTGACAAATATTAATTTCTGAGTTAGAAGCTAAAAAGCAATTACTATTTTGCTGTAAATCACAGGAAAAACACTGTAAATTACTTGAAGAATGCAAACTTTGGTCACAAAGATATTCTACTCTTCTAGGTAATAAGTATTTCATTCAATAGTGAAAACAATTCTTACTCGGCTGAATATAAAATCTTGTGGACGTTTCCAGGAAAAGACTTTCAAGGATGGTGGTAATTCAATCTTTCCTTCAGGGTCTTCAAAAAAGTGCTAGATGAAAAAAAATTAAATTGAACTTTTTAATGTGGCTTTATTATAATAAAAATTCCATCTTAATAAAGACCAACTAATACAAATGTTAGATCAGTATAGAAGAGTTTGTATAGTAATGTATGCCTGTTTGACTTCAGAAAGGCCTTGTGGAATATTTGAATACCGAAAGTCAAACTGGCTAGGGAAGCAAATAGGATACCTGCAGCTGTTTACCTCCCAGTCCTCCAAATCAAACCCACGAGTGTCAGTGCCAGCTGTGCAGCAGACTACCTGCTGTGGCCTCTGTCCATCTTTGTCTCTATTTCCAGGGCAATAAATAGATCCTGGTGTAATGCCCTGCTTTACTTCATCCTGTGGACGCCTGTGAACTCCTTAGCGCCTCCTCCTAGACCATCCTCATTCCTAAGTGTCAGCTCACTATTCTAGAAACACATTTTACCCCCAGTAGTCACACTTATCAAAACCCCAGGAGAATTTCCTGCCATACAACACTCTTCTAAGAACCAGAGAGGGCAAAAGATATTAAAAACCAAAAATGCTTACCCAACAAAGAAGAAAACAGGCACCTGCACCTGGAATTACAATCTTCCAAAACCTACATGCCTATACACCAGCATAAAACCACAATCAATAACAGCCAGGAAAATATGTCTCTGCTACAGCCCAGCCACCCTTACAGCAGCCCCTGAATATTGCAACATAGCTGAATCATAAGACAAAAACCTAAAAATAGACTTTATGAATATAATAGAGGTCCCTAAAGAGGAAATGAATATATCCTTTAGAGAGATCTATGAACACACAAGAAGTAGACAGAAATGAATAAAACAGATCAAGACCTGAAAGTAGAAACAGAATTAATAAAGAAAAGTCAAACTAGAGAAATCTGAAATTAAAAAATTTAGGAACTCAAATAGGAACCTCAGAGGCAAGCCTTGATAACAGAATAAAAGATATGGAAGAGAGAATTTCAGGCATTGAAGACATTGTAGAGGAAATGGATACTGTGGTCAAAGAAAATGTTAAATCCCAAAAACTCCTGCACAAAATGTCAAGGAAATCTGGGACAGAAAACACCAAATCTAAGAATAATATAAATACTGAAAGGAGAAGAAATCCAAAGTGAAGGTAGGGAAAATATTATCAACAAAATCATAGAAAATAACTCTCCTAAGCTAAAAAATGAGCTGCCTATAAGGTACAAGAAGGGTACTGAACACCAAATAGACTGGCCAGAAAAGAAAGTTCCTTGGCACATAATAGTTAAAACTCTAAGAGTACAGAACATAAAACCTTCAAGAGAAAAGACCAAGTAACACACAAAGGCTAGAATTATACCTGACTTCTCAACAGAGACTCACAAAGCCACAAGGGCTTGAATAGATGTTACACTCTAAGACACCACAGATGCCAACCCAGACTACCATGCCCAGCAAAATTATAGAAGCAATAGATAGAAAAACAAGGCATTCTATGGTAAAACCTAATTTAAGTAATATTTATCTGCCAATTCAGTCCTATGGAAGGTGTTAGGAAAAAACTCAAACCTAAAGGGATTAGCCACTTCTAAGAAAACACAAGGAATGAACAATCCCAGACCAGCAAATCAAAAGAGAGAAAACACACACACACCTGAAAACAACAGCAAAATAAAAGGAATTAACAAACTGTACTCATTGATATCTCTCAACATCAATGATCTCTATTGCCCAATAAAAAGACAGAGACTAACAGAATGGATGTGAAAACAGGATCCATCTTTCTGCTGTACCCAAGAACACATCTTAACAGCAAGGAGAGAATTCACCTCAGGATAAAGGGGTGATAAAAGATCTTCCAAGCAAATGGACCTAAGAAGCAAGCTGGTGTAGCCATTTTAATATCTGATGAGACTTTAAACTAAAACTAATCAGAAGAGGTAGGGAAGGACACTACATACTAATTAAGGAAATATCCACTAAAAGGACATCGCAATTCTTAACATTCATGCCTAAGACAACAGGGAACGCAAGTTCACAAAAGAAACACTATTACAGCTTAAATCACATATTGATCCCCGTACAGTGAAAGTTGGTGACTTCAAGACACAATTCTCACCAATGACAGTTCATCCAGACAAAAACTAAAAAGAGAAATACTGGAGCTAACTGACATTATAAATCAAATAAATCTAACAAATATTTATAGAACATTTTACACAAACACAAAAGAATATACCTTCTCATAACCTCATCGAACTTTCTCCAAAACTAACTACAAACTTGAACACAAACAAAGTCTCAACAGATAAAAGAAAATCAAAATAACACCCTGTACCCTATCTAGCCACCACATATTAAAGCTGGATACCAGTAACAGCAGAAACAAACAACATCAAAATGCTTAGAAACTCAACAACTCACTACTGAATGAAAAGTTGATCAAGAAAGAAATTAGAAATTAAAGACTTTCTGCTGTAGAAAATCTTACAGCTTGTGGTTACCCACCTACTGGGGTGTGGACTCTTATACTATATATGCTGATGCAGAGCCTGCGTCCACCCTCTTTTCTGGCCACTCTTTATGGTTGCTGGATTCAGTTTCTGTTCTCTGTTCAAGCAGAGGATTCTGATTTGTGAGTTTACCATCTAATAAATAACCATCTATTTCTCAGTTTTGAGCTAGTGTGGGATTTCTTTTAAGTGTCCTTCCACAATTGGCACCCACATGGCCAACTAAATCCACGTAAAAGCTAAGAGGGCTTGACAGTTTCTGCGTGGTTATTTCTGGGCTAAGTTAGCCAGGCTGCCCGGAAAAACAAGCGGCCCCCTCCTTGCAATAAATTTCTAGAACAGAATGAAAATCAATATACAACATAACCCAAACTTAAGGGATATAATGAAGGTGGTTCAAAGAGGCAAGTTCATAAAATTAAGTGCATACATAAAAAGTTAAAGAGATCTTATACTAGTAACTTAACAGCACACCTGAAGGTTCTAGAACAAAAAGAAGAAATGACCCTCAAAAGGAGTTGAAAAAAAGAAATAAACTCTGGTGAAATCAATAAAATAGAAACAACAACAAGAAAGCTAATACAAAGAATCAATGAAACAAAGAGTTCTTTGAGAAAATGACAATTGACAAACCCTTATGCAAATTAACTAAAAGGCAGAGAGAGAATAACCAAGTTGACAAAATTAGAAATGAAAAGAAGGACATAATAATAGACACTGAGAAAATCCAGAGAGCCATCAAGGCATACTTTAAAAAACTTGTACTCCTTCAATTGGAAAATCTAACAGAAGTCCATAATTTTCTCCATACATATCACTTAGCAAAAGTCAAGTCAAGACTGGATGAACAATTTAAACATACCTATAACCCCTAGTGAAACAGAAGGATACTAAAATGTCTCCCAACTAATAAAAGTCTAGGGTCAGATTCTTTTAGCAAAGAATTCTACCAGATTTTCATAGAAGAGATAATGCCAATACTCCTCAAATTATCCCAACTAAAGAAACAGAGGGAACATTACCCAATTCATTTGATGAAGGCACAATCACCCTGAAACAAAAACCACATAAATACCCAACAAAGAAAGCAAATTATGGGCCAATTTCCCTTATGAAAGTAGGTGCAAAAGTTCTCAATAATTTATGTTGCAGGGAAGGAGAGGAAATCGTTTGGGAGGTCCTTCTGTCTATGTGTTGCTTTTCTTGGTTAACAAATAAAGAAACTGCCATGGCCTGTTGATAGGATGGAACTGAATGCTGAGAGAAAGAGGGCAGAGTCAGAGCCGCCATGGATCCACCACCAGTGATAGATGTGCTGGAACTTCACTGGTAGCCACAACCTTATGGTGATGGACAGATTAATGGAGATGGGTTTAACTAAGATGTAAGAGTTAACCAATAAGAAGCTAGAGCTAATGGGCCAAGCAATGATTTAATGAATACAGTTTCTGTGTGATTATTTTTGCTTTGGGCAGCCAGGATAAACAAATGGCCTCCTCCTGCAACAAAAGTACTTGCAAACTGAATCCAATAACATATAAAAATGATCATACACCATGATCTAGTAGGCTTCATTCCAGAGAGGCAGGAATTGTTCAACATACATAAATCAGTAAATGTGATCCACCATGTAAACAAATTGCAAGATAAAAGCCTCATGCTCATATAATTAGATGTAGAAAGGGCCTTTGACAAAATTCAACACCCTTCATGATAAAACCCTGAAGAGTTTAAGGATACAAGAAACATACCTCAGCATCCTAAGGGCAGATTACAGCCAGCACATAGTCAATATCAACTTAAATGAAGAGAAACTCAATTCAATTCCAGTAAAACCAGGAACAAGACACTCTCCACAGCTATTCAATACACTTGAAATCTTAGCTAGAGCAAGTAGACAACTGATCTTCTCAAGGAGATCAAGGGGACATAAGTTAGAAAGGAAGAAGTTGATGGAGGAGGGTCATCTGTGTTACTTTCATTGGTTAATAAAGAAACTGCCTTGACCCTTTAATAGGACAGAAAATTAGGTAGGTGGAGTAGACAGAACAGAATTGTGGGAAAAAGAAAGCAGAGTCAGGCAGACGCTTCAGGCAGTTGCCATGCCTCTCCTCTCTGAGACAGATACAGGTTAAGATCTCTACTGGTAAGACACCACCTCGTGGTGTTACACAGATTAGTAAATATGGGTTAAAGCAAGATGTACGAGTTAGCCAATAAGAGGCTAGAGCTAATGGGCCAAGCAGTGTTTAAAAGAATACAGTTTCCATGTAATTATTTCGGGTAAAGCTAGCTGGGTGGCAGGAAGCAGCCTGCCGCTCCTTCTACAAGAAGTCAAGGAGTCTTTATTTGAAGGTGATATGATATTATGCAGAGTGTCCCTAAAAATTCCACTGGGAAACTCTTACAAATGATAAACACTTTCACCAAACTAGCTAGATACAAAATTAGCTCACAACAATCAATAGCCCTCCCATATAAATGGTAAACAGACTGAAAAAGAAACCAGGGCAACAACACCTTTCACAATGGCCTCAAATAACATAAAATATCTTGGGGTAACTCTATCCAAGAGAGTGAAAGAGAAAAACTTAAAGACAATGAAGAAAGAAACTGAAGAAGATATCAGAAGATGGAAAGATCTCTCATGCTTATGTGTCAGTAGAATTAATATAGTAAGAATGGCTACCCTACCAAAAACAATCTACAGATTCAATGCATCCTCATCAAAATTCCAACAGTTTTTTCACAGATCTTGATAGGACAGTTTTTAGACTGATATAGAAACACACACACACACACACACACACACATACACACACACTAAACAAAACAACACCAAAACTAGTATAGCTAAAAAAAAAAAAAACTCAAGTAATAAAAGAACTGCTAGATGTATTAGCATCTCTGATTTCAGCTTGTACTACAGAGTTATAGTAATAAAAACAGCATGGTACTGGTACAAAACTCCACATGTTGATCAATGGAATAGAAATGAATACCCAGACATAAATCCACACACCTATAGACAACCGATCTTTGATAAGGAGGCCAGAAACACACACTGGGGAAAAGGCAGCATCTTCAACAAATGTTGTTGATCAAACAGGATAGTTGATAGAAAGCTGGGGAATATCCTTACACTCATTGTCACAGAGAAAGACTTTCTGAACAGAACAGTTAACACAGGCACTAGATCAACAATTAATAAATGAGACCTCATGAAACTGAGCAGCTTCTGCATGGCAAAGGACACCATCATTCAGACTAAGTGGCAGCCTACAAAATGGGAAAAGATATTTTACCAACTACACATCTAATAGTGAGCTAATATCTAAAATATATAAAGAACTCAAAAAACTAGATATCAAACAAATAACTCCATTAAAAATGGAGTACAGATCTAAATGGATAATTCTCAAAAGAGAAAGTAAAATGGCTGAGAAACTCATAAAGAAATATTCAACATTTTTAGCCATGAGAAAAATACAAATCAAAGTTGCTTTTAGATCCTATTTTACACCCTCAAGAATGGCCAAAGAACCAAAGATGGCATCTTTGGTACATGAAAATACTCTCCAAAAGCCACAAATCCTTTGATCTTTTATGGTGTCCTGCCTGCAAGATATGCTAGGGTAATAGTGGTACAAAGTTTATGGGGCAAACCTACTAATATGTGACTTGACTTAAAGACCACTCCACAAGATAAAATCTAAACCTGATACTGCTTAGGTGATCAAGAGTCTGAAACTAGAAAACTCAGGGACCTAGTGTAACACTAAATACTTTTTAAAATAAAAAACAATGAAATGACTCCGAATAACTTATATATCAGTGCCTATTTTAACCATAATCAGAAAGGATTCCTACAGCAGCAGACAGGAACAAATACAGAGATTCACAGACAGACATTATGCAAAGAGTGAGAGACTTGATCACTCTGCTCTAAACAGGATATCTCCACCCCTCCCCTCAAGGCTCAGGGAACCTGAGGAAAATGAGGCAGTAAGACTGTAAGAGCCAGAGGGGATGGAGGACACCAGGAAAACAAGGCCCTCTAAATCAGCACCACCAAAGCTCATATGAACTCACAGAGACTAAGGCAGCATGCACAGGGTCTGCCGGAGTCTGCACCAGATGGTGCCCAAGAGCTAAAAGGAGAAGTGGACACAGGTCCCAACCCTAACCCAGAAACAAAATCCAATTGATAGCCACTGACAAATGAAGATCTATATTCCTTCAAGGGAATTTCCCTGGGGAAACAAACTAGTCATGAGAATGGGCTGCATGGACAACAGAAAATGAACGCAAAGGCTTCTTAGGAGTTTTCTTGTCTAACAAAGCCCTGTGAGAACTTTTCCTTTGTTTATAGTTTTGTTTTTCTTGAAACATGGATTCTTTGTGTAGTCCTGGCTGACATGGAACTCACTCTGTAGACCAGGCTGGCCTTGAACTCAATGGATGTCAGCCTCCCTTCCCAATGCAGAGATTATAGGTGTACGCCACCATCATCCAGCTTTATCTTATTATTTGTTATTTTATATTTTTTATGTTTTTGTGTATATATATATTTGTTTCTTCTCTCTTTTTACCTTTTTATCCTTTGCATATGTATCATGGCTTCCAGTTTAGTGTTTTTTATGGGATTCCTGGAAGCTGGACAAGTAGTTGATTCTTTTGTCTCCCATTGGGCTCTTTTGCTTCTCATTGTTTTGTCCAAATCTGAAGTATTAACTTTTATTATCTTATGCATTATATTTTATTTTAATATTATCCCAAATAAGCATATTCCTTTTCTAGTGAGAGACAGAACCTGGGTGAAACCAGACAGGAAATGGGGAACAATCGGGATAAGCGGTGTGAGGGGACACCATAAGCAAGATACATAATGTGAGGGAAAAAAAAATCTATTTTTCAATAGAAGAAATAAAATTGAAAGAATTAAGAAAGAATGACATATGTCCTTGTCAGAATCTTTCTTGTTGAGTAAAATTTAATTGTGGACTATTGGTGATATTCACTTAAAAATATCCATATAACAAAAGTTTTGAAATACATGCAAGATGATCAGAATGGTTAGATTGGTCTTTGATGTCTTTATTTGCATAGAGCATTCTGAAATAGTAAATATTAAAATTTAAAAACTCTTAACACAATGCAGAATCTCAGGAATCTCAGTGACTGATTCACTAAAGATAAAGACATTTAGTAAAGGCAATTAATTGCTGTCTTTGTTATCACTTTAATGTGCAGATTAGCAATGTGTTAGGCAATGCATTCTTGGTACCACACATAAAATGACTGTACCTTTCACATTCAAAGGGCTTGTGAACCATTTGAGTTCAAACAAAGACGAAATACTATAATGATTAGCAGCAATTTAAAACATGTGGTGATCTGGTGCTTGCTTGTGTGTGGATGCCTGTCTCCGTTAGTGTCTTTCAGATTTTACAGCAGTGGGCTAGATTGGGTAAATCTACAGTTAAGCAATGGAGTTGCGAAGCAACCTAATGAGTCAATCCAAAGTGTGCAGGAAACTTAAAAAAAAAAAGTCATTGGGAGCTTAGAGTGTCTTTATTCTGTGATGGTGAAAAATATCTTGCAGATCAGATTTTAGGACATATATAAGTTATTCAGATAAAAACAGATCTGTGTGAAAAGATGGGAGAAAAACAGAGAGACTGGAACAGTAGCCAAGTGTCTGTTTCATTTTGTAGCAGCTCATGTTAGTCAAAGGCTGAACATTGGATGCAGAAGCAAATGCCATGGGACTTTTGCTAAGGAGGCAAATACTGGGTTCTCTGATGTCCAAAACCAGTTGCTTACTTATCTCATTTTTTCTCATCTTTCTCAAGGATTCCATTATATTTCTTCCCACCCATTTTCCCAGGATAAAGGCTGGGGAAAACAAAGTGGGGGAAGGGATCAGGGTAAAAAGAAAAGCTTCCCCTTTGGGATGGAGATGGGAGAGAAAGAGGAAGGCAAACTCACGCTGACAGGTGTACCCCATTATTAATGAGCTGGGGTGCAGCTCAGGGGCAGAACTTGTGCAGCATGTGCGAGACCCTGGCCTCCCTCTCCAGCGTGTGCAAAGCACAACATGAGAAGTCACACCCACCCATCCACAAGCCTCAATCATGACTACTTACGTAGATGGGGCTCTTGCCAGTCTTGTCTTTCTCCTTCCCTCCTTTGCCTGCATCCCACTTTTCCGCATTTATGTCTGCCTCGCTCCACTCTGGCCAGATCGGGAATTTCCCCTTCTTCTGTTCCACAGAACCTGGTGGCACATTGCTGCCAAAAGGGTAGAGACTTGAGAGAGGAAGGGTTGAAGAGTCTTAATTAAAATCTCTAACATCAAATAGTAAGTTAATTGCATTGCATAAATTAAACGAGCTTGTCAGTGGAGTGCACTGGGTAGACGTGCCAATCAGACACTATCAACAGGCAACAATTCTAGAGACAGAAAGAACTCCATAAGAGGTTAGTTCACAAGCAAATTTTAAACATTTGTCTCTACTGACTAATACAGAAGACTCAATACTGGTGTGTATAGAGCACTATCAAGCTTCATATGAACATAATATAACTTACATATATTTATGATATAGGAGAATTTCTTACAAGAGTAGCAGATTTTGGAATGTCCCACAATCTAATTTTGGTTTCTCAATTTGTAAAACTACTAAGTGATCATTATTTTGATTTTCAAAAAACCTGTTAAATAAGAAGCACTTCCCTTAAACACCACATTGTTTATCACCATCAGGGCAATGTGAAAATTGCAATTTTTCATTAAAAATGGAATCACTATACATATTATATTTTAGTCTATTCTTATGTAAGTCCTGTATTCATAATTGCTTATCTATTTTTTGTTTGCCTATTATTTCAATGAATTCATAATATATAGTTTCTATTATATGTTTCATTTAACTCAGCATCAATAATTTCAAAATTCAAATTTGTGGATTTTGGCTTTTTTTAATATTTATTTATTATGTATACAATATTCTGTCTGCATGTATGCCTGAAAGCCAGAAGAGGGCACCAGACCTCATTACAGATGGTTGTGAGCCACCATGTGGTTGCTGGGAAATGAACTCAGGACCTTTGGAAAGCAGGCAAAACTCTTAACCTCTCAGCTATCTCTCCAGCCCCGTGGATTTTGTTTTCAAAGCTTCTTTTTTTGTTTGTTTGTTTGTTTTTGTTTTTCAAGACAGGGTTTCTCTGTAGCTTTGGAGCCTGTCCTGGAATTAGCTTTTGTAGACCAGGCTGGCCTCAAACTCACAAAGATCCGCCTGTCTCTGCCTCCTAAGTGCTGGAATTAAAGGCGTGCTACCACCGCCCGACTTAAAGCCTTTTATTTTTATAAACAAAACTGTGGTAGGTTTCATTGTTGCTATAAATCCTTCACACATTTTTTTTCTGTCTCCTAATTGCCAAAATCTTTTTTCCTTTCTAGGCCCCTCCATGCCTGATACACGTGGAAGCCCCAAGGGAGGAGTGACTCCATTGTCGAGGCCACTGGGAGTGGGACCTCGCAAGAACCCATGGAGCCTAAAACTGGTTCCAAGCTCTGTGTCCCATGAGCTAGCTAGCAGAGCCTTTCATAGGCTCTGTCCCACAGGATTACCCCTGATGGTCACTGGGGTAGACTGGGCCTCACACTTTATCAGCTTGGGAACTCCGGGCTCCTTGGTAAATACTTCTGTCGTGCCACTGCCTGCCTTTGTAGTCCTTTCTACCAGCTGATGGAGCTTGTGCTAAAGTCAACCTTCTTCTTCAGGAGAACTGAGACCCTAGGTTGGCCTCTGCCAAAGATATACCAACAAAGGTTTGCAGAGCTGCGCTTTCACCTGAATCCTCTGCAAAGCAATAGGATTCAAGCCTGGTTATTTCTTTAACAGGTAAGGTAGAGGAAATGCTTCGAAAACATTTTGCTCTGAGGACAGCCAAATTCTGCCTGGATGGTTACATGTCCCTTCCCACAGCAATCGTGAGCCACCGAGTGACCAGGAACTCCACGCATAAGTTCCCATTACAGTGCTCAAGGGTTAGGTCAGTTTCCTCATGCCAGCCTGCCTGGAGCTATAATAGTTCACACTTCCGGCTGAGGACTTGCATTTTTGCTTTGCTGTGTTGCAGCAATCTGCCAGGGTCTCCTGGAACAGCAGCCCCTTTATGGCTGCTGGCAGAGGCTGCGCAAACTCATTTGTGCTTAGAACCTTTACTCACAAGTGTAAAAGCAAAAGACAGCGTGCCATTGCCAAGAGTTGCTTGAGAAGATGCTGTCATTTTCAATTCCTCCTAATTTGGGGTTAGGAGCTCCCCATTCTTTATACAGGTTCTCTGTTTTGTTTTTGTTTTAAATCTCACTCTGCTGCCTGGTTAGAAAATAGTCTTGGGACCTATGCATTGTTACAGCATATCCCTAAGCAGCATGTCAGCGTACATAAAAGGTGAGGACACAAGAGTAAGTTTTCAGGAAAAATAGAAAACTCCATACTACTGATAGAGAAATCCAGGCAAAAGGTAGATCTTTATATCATTATGTTCTATCGGGTGCTGCCATGGCCTATGGGTTAAAAAGATGATGACTTTGTATCAAAAAAGCAGGGATAAGGTTAACTCACTTAGAAGGTTAACAGTCTTGTTTGTTTTGGGGTACAGGGTCTTTCTATGTAGTTCTGACTGCCCTGAAACCCCCTCTGTATACCACAATGGTCTCAGACTCACAGAACTCCACCTGCTTCCACTGGCTTAAAGGTGTGTGCCACCATACCTAGTTCTGGAATTAGCAATCTTAAAAGCTATCATTAAAAAGAAAATTTCATTTTCTAAAAAATAAGGGCTCTTCTAATATTTGTTTCCTGTTTCAGTCTGCCACACATAAGTCAATGCTTCCTCTTCGAGCTCTTAAGCTTTGTAACTAATTGACTGCCTTTCCTTGGAACACATCAAATATATTTCAATTACATTGAATATTACTTAAAAAGATTCCACTCAGTGGTGTCAAGCTAGTCTATGGGATCACTTGTAGTGTTAGGCAAATGTGACAAATACTGTTCAAGTTCAGCCCAAGGTCAAATACACTGAGGACTTCAAAGGCCCTGGTAAAGGCTGCTTATTAAATCCTCAACACAGCCTGTGTGACTTTGAAGTTGGCAGAATCTAGCAGGTGCTTTATAGATAGATCCATTTAGGTATTCAAAGGACATTGTGCCTGATCTCACCAATTCTGAGAAGTAGATAATTTTTAAAGTGTGTCTTATATTTTAGATTTTTAACTGCATGATTGTTTTTCCAAAGTGAATGTGTGTGTGCCATAAGCCTGGTGTCTGTGGAAGTCAGAAGAGGGCACTGGATCTCCTAGAACTGGAATTATAATTGGTTGTAATTATCATAGTCCTCTGTCAGAGTAGCAAGTGCTCTTAACCACTCTACAATAAAGGAATATTTAGGAACTTGTAATACTTGTTGTAAAACACATTATGAAGTTTTAGAAAAGCCAAATCTGTAATATCAAAAACAAAACTTAGCCACAGTTACTTTAGCAATATGCCTAAATACTGGTAGATAGCATAATATCATTAAAATCAAAGCTGTAATCAAAAAATTCACTATAGATGCATTTTGTGGAAACATTTTTGAAAAACATATTAAAGTTAATGGAGAAGATTTATACCATAAACTCTGGCTATTCAAATGTTCAAATAGGATACTAAAAATACTAAAAATTAAAAATAAATAAAAAATAAAAAACAATACAACAACAAAAGCCCAATAGATAACTGAGTGAAAAACTGGCTCCCATCGTAGAAGTAGTAAACTATGAAAGGGAAGAGAGCAGGCATGCACAAGAATGCAGGGATAAGCGATGAGGTGGCGGGTGTACTGATTACAGTGTGTTGCCGTGAATAGGGGGATGTACAGTGCATACAATGCGACACTAGCAAAGGCATTCAACAGCAGTACGTGAGCTTGATGATCTGGAAATCTAGCTACTCCATAAGTGTCAGGAAGTGAGAAGGAGGTCTCTAAAAAGGAACAAATGGTGGAGCCATCTTTAAGCTCTAACCTGAACTAAAACCTTGTATTGCACCCACTGTAGCTGATGCTATGACAGGCTGGGCAACGTGAATGGAGACAGACTGCCAATAGGGTGAGACACCAGGGAGAGTATTTCCTGAATGGCAGAGAACTTAAGATTCTAGCATTCAGATTTGGGAGGAGGTGGAGTTATGGTAAAACTTCTAAACATGGTAAATGTGCCCATTTATCAGAAAGGACTGTTCTTATGTTGGAACAAAGTCCTAGGGGCCTCTGCTGGTCCATTGGCTATGTTGTAGCTCAGTTGTAGCAAGGTTTTGGGTGTCTGCAGAGAGACTAGTGCTCAAGAGAAGAGGAACATTCTTCAGGTAGCTCCAAAGAGCAGTTGTTTGCCAACCAACTGGGTATTACTCAACACGGTAACGACTATCATGTCTACTTGTGAGGGTGCACCAAGGGCTTCAGCAGTAGGTTAGGGCCCTGAAGACTATAGCAACTGCACGGCAAGAATAAAGTGCATGACCTCAGAATATCTACAAGAGATGAACAAAAACAGCAGAGCAAAAGGCAAAATGCAGAGCTAGGAGCAGTCAGCATCTCAGAAGAAAGGAAGCAAACCCAGGGGAAGAGAAATGAGGTGATTTTAAAAGTCTTCAAGATGAGTGCTATTACAGTTCTCAAAAGAGATAACAGTGGGGCTGTGAGATCGGGAAGGTTATTAGACAAAAATTCAGATGTGAACAGACATTAACCAATTTTAGTAGTAAAAATCTAAGAAGATCAAGTAACTATTATAAAATAGCATAAAGAAGAGATAACCTATTGTTATAGGGAAGCTATTAGAATATAGATTTTAAAAGCTGGTATATACACATAAAAAACAAAAAATATGAAGTAGACATGTCTACATGTTTATGTTAACAGACTAAACATAACACAGACATGCTAAGATTTCCAGAGAGATGAGATGGTTAGAATGTGGAATGGGAATAAAGAGATTAGAATGTTGAAGAGATTCCTATGAAAAAATATTGAAATGACAAAAATGGGTTTTCAAATCCAAGTTTAACCATTTTTGTAAATGAACAGAAGGTAAGAAGGTGGTAATTTAAGCCTGAGTACAAAATGAAAATGCATGTCAATCATATATACAGATACTTATATAACAGAGAGTCAAATTACTTGGAATGAAGAACTATCTCAAATTCATAATAATAGTGGGCATCAGAAAGTAATAAAGTATGATTTTCAAAATCAAAGTTAATCTGTTGCCAGGGCTAAAGTCAATATCCAATTAAACTCTTATACAAAAAAATGAAAGTGTTCATCTTCAATGAGATACAAACATTTCAACATCTCACATAATAATAATAATGATAATAATATCTGTGCTTCTAAAAGATACGATTATGTTATTAAAATAGAGCAGTTAACAAAAGGGATTCAGAGAGATGCAATTGTTCTTGTGTTTTTCTGTAGAAATGATGCTGAATAACTATAGACCTTGGTGGAAAGTATTTAAGGTAAATCTGCATGTGAAAAGAAATGAAGGATACTCTGAGAAATCAGACATAAAACAAAGAGCAGAAAGGATAGATCTTAGGTTAGTGAAGAACTAATCAGAAACTGTGCTATAGGAAGACAAGAAAACTGGGAATGCAGAATTCTTTTAATTGAGGCAAAAAACAGATATCTTGGAAGTAAACATTTTAGAAAACATATAATTTCAGACTGGGTAAGCAAATCCCTCACTTAAGCTGTGGTTCTTATTTCTAAGTAACAGTGAACCCTGACTGCTCCACATTGAGTACCGAGCAGATAGGGAAGCAACAGCAACAACGAACAGAGCAAAGCAGAGGAAGAGCCTGGGAATTTTAAAACTGAAGAAAATTCCAAACTTCACAACTTCACTTCATGGTAGGAATTCTAGGCATTCCTAGATTCGTGATACACACACTTTTAAACTTAAATTTTGATCATATATGTGGGTATGTGAATACATACATATACATGTGTGATATATATGTGTGTGAGCAGACATTAAACAATTTTAGTAGTAAAAATTTAAGAAGTTCAAATAATTATTACAAAATAGCATAAAAAAATAGATAATCAACTGCTATGGGAGCTGTTAGAACGTAGAGTTTAAAAATTGGTGTATATGTAGAAAGAAACAAAAAATGTGAAGCAGACATGTGAATAGACTAAATGTAACATATATACGCATATGTGTGTGTGTGTGTGTGTGTGTGTGTGTGTGTTTAGCCTGCAGGTATGTCAGTATACCACATGCATGCCTGGTGCCCACAGCAGCCAGAAACGAAGCCTGGTACCCTAGAATTAGAATTATAGACAGTTGTGAATCATCAAGTGAGTGCTGGGAATTGAACCTCCATCCTCTAGAAGAAAAGTCAGTGCTCTTAACAGCCGAGTTATCTATCCAGCCCCATAAAACATAACTTTTCACCTCAAGTATATATTTGATTAGCAATTTGTGTCCAATATGATGTATTTTTGTCTACATAGTATTTCATTCAAATTCATCTATATTTAGTAACTTAAATACCTTGACTGACTTAGAATTGAAACAAGGCCAAAATTGTCTTTATATATGATTATATTCATTCATAAATTTATTAAAATATTTTCATATGACTATTATTAATAAAGTAACTCCAGGAGACATGAAAGCACTATTAACTCATACTTTGCAAAGACAATAAAGTGATATTTAAATTACTTTTAGAGACAGGGCTGTCATGATAATGTCTCCATGGTTGCAGGTGATATGCTGTAATCATGTTCACATCCTCTATTACTCTTTCCTTTCTCCTCATACCTCACGCCATACTAGGGTATGCCTGTTATCTTAGCACTGGGAAGCAGAGACAGAAAGACCCAGAATTTGAGGATAGCTGGGGGAGGGGGGGCACCACAAGATCTTATCTCCAATTAATTAGTTAATTAATTAAAAATTAATAAATTAGTTAAAGTAAATATTAAGTCACTTAACAAGGCTAATACAACATGAACTACACAGGAGGGGTCTTGGAGACATTTAAGCATGAAAAAGCAGCTGATCTGGTTTGTGCAGGCACAGGCACAGTTGCTCATCTCTGTTTTGATGACATTATTTTATGGAAGCTGGCCACTAAGGGGATATTAAAGTTTCAATAAAATGGGGTCCTGGAATTTTGCCATTGTTTTCTGAAAGCACGCTGTTCAGTGTTGGGGCATGCTTTTACTCCTGGTGGGAGGCAGCTTATTTATGCCAAATGCAATCAGCATGCCTTCTTACGTAGTGTCAGTTAACACTCACAGGGAACCTGAATATGAATAGAATTACACAATGAACTTAATTTGATCTGGGGGCATTCTGAGTCACACTCCTGAGAAAATCAAATTCCTAAGGAAACCAGTTGCAAAAAAACATGTTTTCTAATTTAAAAATAGTTATATAAAAAAGAAGAAACAAGTTGTTACATTGACCTTTTATTCCCCTAGTTTTACTAAAATTATTTAAATAGAAACTGATTTTAACAGTTTAACATTTGTCTGTTTTTTAAAACACAGTATGCTTGAGTGGTTAAAAATACTAAAAAAAATTCAGTTTCTAGTCTCGAATTAGTGAGGGCCAAGGCACACAATTGTTGGAGCATAAAGATAAGAGCTGAAAAGGGTGTAAGGAGGTTAGGGGCAGAGTATTTTGCTAGCACAGAAGAGGAGGAAATTATATCCAAGTGAGTGAAGAAGCCATGTTTGGTCTCATAGGAAAGACCTTCAGTTTAGCATGGGTTGGTTGGATCAGTGTTATTAGGCATGTAGGATGGGAAGTGGGCTACTGCAGGAGGAGGCCTGGCGAAGTTAAGAAAGTTGCATTTAATTGATGATCATTGGCTTAATGATCAACAACAGGAAGAAAAGTGAGGGTCCAACTTAAAAAAAATTGAGAATGAGTTAATTTGGAGGTAGAAGAAAGAAAATAAGGCAGACGGGCAGATGGATTCCAGAAATAGAAAAGATAGACAAAACCAAGCTGTCAATTACATGGATAGGACAATCTCCCAGGAATTGCTAAATATTTGTACTTCATTGTGATACAATTAAAATCATATCCAATATTTCTTTAATTAAAAAATGTACTATGTATTAATTTAACCACACAAATTAGCATGGCTGCTGCCTCAGATTCTTGAATTGCGTTGAACCCACCCTGAGAAAAGCTACAGACAACCTCAGGAGCCTGAGAGGGAATATTTACAATAAAATTTCAAAACACCTACTTGGGTCCGTCTTCCCCATGTGGACTTCCTGGGAGTGAAAATAAGCACAAAGAGTCACCCTCCCACTTGTCCTCCATGCCACACAAAGGTACATTTTAATCTATCTTGGATACGGTTTTCAATCAATTTCACCTCACATTATGTGGCAGAATAAGTATACAGACCATTTAAATTAATTCCATCATTTAAATAATCTCTGACCTAGAAATGTCACAGTAACATGAACGTCAACAGGATGTTGTGAAAATTACTTTTGGAGAAGCCACGGTTTATGCCACTGGAAGCCTTACCAACAATGCCACCATGCCAAGGCATAAACTAGATCGTGTTTCAGGTAAGAGGAGGAACAGATTCCATGAGCATCTACTTTTAAATCTTTTAATTTAACAGATTTCTTAGAACTTTTTTATTATTCAGTAAAACTTTACAAGATATTGGCGACCCTAGTAAGCAGATGTGGCCCCTGTCTCCAGACTAATACAAAATTTTAGGGTAAAAGTGATGCTATGTATGATGGCTCTAGGGGTTGGGATAGCTGTTTGAATCCCTAGTATCCACATAAAGCCAGCTGCAGTAATACACATCTGTAATCCCAGAGTGGGTACAGTAGGATTGGACTGCAAAGACATCTTGTCAGCCAATTAGCTCCCAATGTAGTATTAAACATAAAATGGTCACAAAAAAGGTGGAAGTTATGTATAGACACCCAAAGTTGTCCTCTGACCTTCAGATGCACATCACGCCACAAGCATGACTACATACACACACACACACACACACACACGCACACACACACGCACACACGCACGCATGCACGTGCACACACACACACACAATGACTTTAAAAAGAATGGGTGATTTCAACAACAAATCAAGTGTCAGCCATAACTCTTAAACCACATCAAACTGGAGTGAATTACTACAGAAATCTTCAAGTGAAAATTTCAGACAAAGAACTAAAGGCAAAGCCTGTTACGGCTGAAAGACAGTCTTAGCCTCATTAAGCAGGGTTATTTGCCTGAGCAAGACTTTATATTTTAAAATACGCAATGGACACTTACATAACATCATACTCTTTGCCAAGTGTTACCCAGGGACAGGGATTCTTGTAACCTGAGATGGGCCTCTGCCTTCTGGCTCTTACGTTCTCACCCTCTCTGATTCAGAGGGTTTTATGACCCAGCTGTAAGACTTGTTTCCACTTCAACTCACTTAAATTATACCCTGCTTTTATTACGACACACTATGTCAGGCCCTGAGGAAATATGAAATAAACTAGACCTCTAATTCTTTAACCCTTCCTTTTTCGGGCACCACACTCTCAGGGCCTGTACACCATCACTGTGTATACTGCCATGGAGGAAGGCAAACATAGCTTTTCCCATCGTTACTTCTCAGATCTTCTCGGCCACCCACCGTCCTGTGTTCCTCATGCTCATCAGCAGGACAGAAGGAGGCATCCCACAAGCTCAAACCACGGCTCATTTTGTTCTTCCTTGGATTGAAGTCCAGCATAAATTCCGTGGACCTGTCAGATTGTGTTTCTTAAATCACTATTCAGACATCTAAGCCGTGTGTTTGCCACACGACTTTATAGTTCTCTCTTTATCTTTCCATCTCGTTCCACTACACGCTCACCCAGGTGTGTCACGAGCTAGCACCTGTCAAGAGCCACAGATCCTCTGCACGGGCAGTCTAGGTGACCTCTTGTGCCCCAAACACCCGCCCTCCCCAGCACTAGCTGTCTAAGGAGTGACTGTTGAGGGAAATGGTGAAAGACTAGCTCCAGAAAAGCAACTTCCTCTTTAACACACACAGCCTCGTTCTAGGAGTCTCATGATTTCGCTAATCTAACCTCATGCTGACACATGACTTCTTTGCTGTCCACCAAGTCCTCAGGGAAATTAAAACATGATTATAGATTTCCCGGTGGCTTCTCTTATGAACTGTATTTCCACCCAAGCCACATCATAACTCCTTTGATGGAATTACCTTGATGCACAATTCTTTATCTTTTGTGGATTTCCAATGACGTCGGTGGGAGGCACGCTCATTAAATAGTTAGAAACATGAAGAATTCGAAGTTCCCCCTGGGTGTATTTCTATCTGTGACGCTAGCATTTTAAATTTGTTGATGTTTGCAGTTGTTGGGGTCTACAAAGGTCAATTATAGAAATCACGAAGCCCCCCACTTCCTTTGTTCCTCCACCTTTGCTCCTCTGGCCCCTCCCTTTGGTGTGGACTGTGCGGATGGAGCTAGGTAATATGGTGAGTGCTGATATTCACCGGGAGCCATAAAGGAGCCTCCTGTGCCTCATTCTTTTCAGTGGGTGGAACTTTCCTGATCTCTGTAAACAGAGGAACATACTCCACCACCCTCTGCTGCACAGCTGCATGTAATCAGCTCTTTTTTCTCTCTTTCAGATAACCAAGAACTCAATTTAATACTCAGCAAGAAATGTATTATTCTATTTTATATTGCTCTCATAATACCATTAAAATTAACTTTGAAAATAATCCCATTTTTCACATATGGACAGATACATTAACCTTATCTGAAAATTCTATAAAGTTAAAATGGGTGTTGTGATCATAAGGACACAATTAACCTGGAATAAGTTGTGTATTTCCCAATCTGAGAAAGGTTTGATGACAAGTTATCACAATTACAAATCTAGAAGGTGTTATATATTTTGTTACTTGAATAAATTTCTTGTAGTATTTTAAATCATAGTTTGAATATGCTATTGAAGGTAGAAGAAAATTTTGTGACTACTAATACCAAACGGTACCCCATCCCCCTTGTGAACTACCCTGTCAAGTTTGGAATATTTAAGTGTGTCCAAATGTGCATTAATGATAATAATGGCTTTGAGGGCCGCATGTGTATATAGGTATAAATGCAGAGGCCAGAAGGGGACATCAGCTATCCTGCTCTGTGACATCTACCTTATTCCCTGCAGGGAGACTCTCATATCAAACTGGGAACTGGGCTGACTGGTAGGAAATACTTGCCTGTATTCCAAGCCCCTGGAGTTACAGCTCTGTGCTTGTGATGCCACATCCAGGCTTTAATTTGTGTGTGTGTGTGTGTGTGTGTGTGTGTTTATGCACATGTGTGTGCACGTACACACTCTGAGAGTCATACTTGTGTCTTTGTGCTTACACAGCTTACATTCTTACCCACTGAGCCATCCCTACAGCCTTCTAATTACTTCCAATGCTTAGATTGCTTTTCAATGCTTAGATTGCCTTATGGTTGGTACTTCCAAGAAGATCAAATCCCTCATCTGATGAATGCTTGTACAAGTCTGTAATAGGTAGAAGAATCTTTGCAGTATCATTCAGTTATTAAAACGACTCAGTCAAATGTGTTTATGATTTCTAATTACCGCTATATAATGTTACAGAAGACACCTTATCCACATTCCGGAATGCTGAAGTCCTACTTGCCAGTGGAATGGGCTTAGAATGTGATACCTTTGGAAGGTTATTAGGTCATAAAGGCAAAGCCTTCGTGATGGGACAGTGTATTTCAAAGGAGAAAAGGATTGGTCCTCATCCTCTCTACCAAGTGAAGGCACAGAAAGAGCTAGATACCCTGTGAGCCAGGCCTTGGCCATGCTTGTCCCTTGGTCTTGCACTTCTAGCCTCCAGAACTGTGAGAAACAACTCCTAGTAGGCACAGTTCCTGGACTATGTATTCTATTGACTTCTTAGAATTGGCTCAAGTACTGAAACAATGATTCCCACAAGTTATGCTAATGTTCATTACATTAAACAGTAATGGAAAAGTCACATGAGTCAAGACTTTAAATATTTTTACTATATCCCCATACTTATTTTGGAGTTAAAAAAATCTCAAAGCTACACAATGAAACCCCGTCTCAAAAAAAAACCCAAAAATTAAATAAATACATAAATCTAATAGAACAATAGAGGAGCAAAGCAATCGTACTTTAATGGACCTCACTTAAAAAGAAAAGCAACCATTTGAATTCAAAATGTTCGTCCATCACAAATGGCCCGTTGCCAGTGTGAACCCTAAGAAGGTTTCATATGGTCTGGGTGAGAAAGTGCTCACGACAGAACCAACCACTAACTGGATGCACAAACTGAGATGGGTCACTTTTAACATCTCATTTTGCACAATGCCAACAAAAGAGCAAAGTAGGAAATGTAAGGGGAAATAGGCTTTAATCCAATTCAGAAGAACTGAAAACTGAAGTAGGAACCAAATTAAGAGATCATTTACCACACACACACAGTGAACACTTTTTAGCTGTTCGTGACCCTAGTAAGCAAAAGCCAGATATGGCCCCTGCCTCAGGACTGACGCATAATTTTAAGGTGAAGGAGATGCCATGGGTGACTTCAGGGGGCGGTGTCTGAAATGATGCTTTCAAGGTTCTGACAGTTTTTTCTTATTTCCTTATTCTGGATTATGGGAGAGTTGATTGATTTCATTAGCTATGTAACCATAGGAGTGGTAAAATGACATCAAGTTCTCTAACTTTCTCCCATGGTACTACAAAAGACAACCACACCAGAGTCTAGCTGGACTTTGATACCTAAGGCGTTGTGACTGCGTGACACTTTGCTCTGTATCTGCGAGTCAGCCTTGCATTCACCACTGGTTCTTTGGCCAAACCTCATAGGAAGGAATTGATTTATCAACCACTTCATATTCTCTCATTTAGTGCTACATCAAAATAATGATTTGATATTTAATGCTTAATCACTGGTAAAAAGTACTTGCCATTTTCCTTCTATTTTTATAAATCAAACATGCACTTCTACCAGCAGAATTTCAATTCAGATTATTTTGCAAGAAAGAAGCACATGTGAAATACATCATCTTTTCTGAAAGAAATTGTAGTTCTGGAAAAGGCATAGCCAGTGTCTTACAGAGGGACTGTGAGCCTGCTTTGTGATGCAACCATCACAGAACCTACCAGATCATGTCTTCTATACTCTCCAGACACTGATTTAAAAAAAAAAAAAAAACTAGCTGCCTTGTAGAAGAAAAAAAAATCACGTCTTTCATTTTCAGGATGTAATAAACTATTTAATGCTGACGACTTCCCCAGCTCCTAAAAGGTTTGAGTACATAACCATCATTATTTGAGGAAGGAGCTTAAAATCCTTTTTCAAGCCTGGTAAAATCTGTCACCCACTATTGCTTTTCCATTTAAGTAGTTTTACCAAATGACGTGATTCTCTGTCTGCATGGGAAAATGAGTCAATGTGGTTATCAGAGACATCCTTCTTGAACAGAGTCTGCAGGAATTAGCTCATGAATGCTCACAGTGGTGAAACTAAATAGAAGTGATTTAATCTAAGAATCTGACCTATACTACTAATTACTTTTTTTCGTATAATTATATATACACCCACAAAAAGCATTTTTTAATACCTACTATGTGTGACCTAAGAATCGTTCTAGGTACTAAGAATTTGACGGTGTATAAAACAGAAAAAACAAAAACCCTGTCTTCAGAGAACTTATGTTAGGAAGTACCTAAAATTACCCAGTATTGAGCAGAAAAATGAAAAAAAAAATCAGTTAAAAAACTGTGAGGTGTGTGTGCATGTGTTGCGTGTGTGTGTGTTTGTGTAACATGAACAAAAACAGCAGCAAAAATCAACGAAGAAAAAGCAGAATGGAAGACAGGGAGTATTGCATATTTTGAGTTTTTGCTTTAGTTTGGGCAGGGAATTTTAAAACAGGCAACTAAAAAAGAAGCTGAGAAAAAATTACATTTAGATAACTTGTGAGGGAGATGGAGCGGGACCTAATGGACATCTGGAGGAAAAAGACCTAACGTGTGGAGACCCTGGGGTGGGAACAAGCCGGAAGAGATCCTAGAAATACAGGGTAGCGGGTATTCTAATGTGTCTGAGGGTAAGTGAACCAGTAAGGTAAAAATCAGACAGGCAGCGTGGGCCCGATTCTCCGGGCCCTTATGGGTCTTAGACTTCTAGAATGGAACATTAGGCAACACTGAAATGGTTCTATTCACAACCGGTACACAAAAGTAGAGCGATCCTGTAAAGATCACTTATCCATGTACCATTGGGTCTGAAATTTAAACTAAGGAAATGAATGGGTTATCTGCTGGGTATCTGGATATTTGTTTATAAAAGAGGACAGAAGTAGAAGACCATAGACTCTCCACTCCCGACTGAGCCCAGGAGATGAATTCACAAGGAAAACAGTTCAAATAGGAGGGACCAGAGAACAGAAGACACAGGAAGTGTTTATTTTAGATAGGGAAGCGTATGTAAGCAAGCAAGCATGTAAGAAGCAGTTAAAAAAAAAAAAAAAAAAACTTGTCCTGTCCATCCCCCACAGGAACTGCATGGAGGACTCTTCAGGATTCCCCTGAAGTAGGGTTTGGTGTTTCGAAGCTGGAATGGCTTACAAATATAATGTATTATAATATAATAATATAATATAATTAATATAATATGTACTAGAGAATATCTGGTTATATCCAAAGGGAAGGGAACACCAAAGGAAAATACTATGAACAGGGAGGTTAAGACACACCAGCAGCCCAGAACAAAAGGATCCCACGAACCAGCCTACATACCACCTCCCCAGTAGGCATTAGGAACGCCACCTCATGCTCATGCGGTAGACTTTACTCTTTCAGTTTTCTGAAGTCACCGCATGTTTGATTCCAACTGATTAAAAGTCTGGAAGGTTGGGCTACTGCAAAAATAAAACTCTCACTTCCTCTCCTCCCCCCCTCACTCCCTTCTTTTCTTTTCTCCCTCCACCCCCCCCCCCCCCCCAGGCCTCTTTTCAGATGGACTGGCGAAAGTGGGCGGGTCTTTAACTGGAGTCTTCCTAGATAAACCCTAAGAGGCCTGTGACACTCAGGATAGGAGGAGGCGCTGGGAGAGTCACAAATGGAAACATTTCCAACAGGAAAGCAGCCTCTCTGGAAAGGAAATGGCTCTAGAGTAAGGAGGATGAGGGAACAAGCTTCTCCTAGACTGATCCCTTGGAAGACAGACACAGGGCAAGCAGATCAATTCCTTATGTGGTAGTTTGTTCTGGAGCCAGGACCAGCCCTGGGTGGGAGTGGTCCAGGAGTAGGTAAGGTATCGGGTGGAAGAAGTCCCTTACTCTTTAGATTTGTCAGATCCGTGCGCAGAGTTGATCCGATGCACTTCTTTTCTTTTAGTTTGTTTGGAGGCCATGCCTGAGGCTCACCCTGGCAGCCTCCAGCAGGGCCCACTGAGAGCTCTCGCGCCACTAGGCCCGCGAGGCTTCCCGCGTCTGCGGTTGCCAGGAGACGGAGATCGTGACCGAGTTCTGAGAACCGGAAGGCTCCAGCCAGGCCTGCTTGAGGGCGGAGGGCCGGCTCTGAGTGGAGACACAGTTTAAGACCTAGCAGTTGTTTTTTTCGGGAGGAACTGTGATGTGGGCAAGCATTGACAGGATCAAATGGCTGCTGAGGGGTTTCTTTGAAGCTTGCTATGCCTGGGTTTCAGACTCTGAACCTTAGACTCAGTTTTTCAACTACGAGAATATAGATCTTATAAATGTCCAACCCCGTGTTCTCTTAGCTGAGGAAAAGGAAAGTTCCTTCATTAAATACTAGTGAGTTTGCCAAAGGCTTAAAAAACGGTGGGTCCGGAAGAGAATCCATTTGTGGAGTCGGGGAGACAAACAAGCAGTGTCCTGTCTGGCTAGGTGAAAGGATTAATCTGGTTAAGGAATGCAGGGGCGCTGAAAATGCTGGACAATAGGGATCTATTAAAGCTTGGGTTTGGAGCTCAAGCAGTCTATGCAGTTAGGTTGCCTTGGAAGTGGTTTTCTTTGACCTTCCATTGTTCATTTGCTAGCAGATGCTAACATCTACTCTGAGGCTAAAATGGATGTTAAGTGTTCAGTACAACATGCAAGACTCCTTACGTGCCTTCTTGAATAAATGTAGCCAATCAGCTAAATATAGAGCCTGTGGATCCTATACTCAACTAAGAAATGCTTATACTGGAAGGCCACCACTGACTGAGACAAAACATTATTTTTTCAGCCCATTGTAGCTTTAAGACAAATTTGACCCATGGTCCTGAGGTTTAGAACAAATAGGTGGCCTGTCCCATAAGCCAGGAAGTAATAAGCATCTTTAAATAAAATAAGCCCCTCTGCTCTTGGGAGTAAGAACACGATTCAGTTGAGAAAGCAGCTTCCTCAAATCAAATCTTTCAACTCTGGCAAATGACTGCTCCACTCTCTCCATTCTGCGGAGCCTGGGTTGTCAGACTACTGCAATCTTAATACTGTTGAGAGCTACATCAATGACAATTAGATAATGACTCAGTATATTTTACACATAATATAAATTCAAAGAATAAAGTACTAAATTTATTACTGCAGAAGTGTCCTCAAATTCTTCCCTTACACTGAATCCATAGACAATGGAAGGTCCATAGAGGGCCCTGCTTTGTTTGCCAAAGTTCTAGAACTTCCATAGAATTCCTCTAAATGAAAGTAGACTAAATATTGAGAAAACATAGCAGTAATGATTTTAATGAAGTAATAAGGAACATTGCCATAAGTTGGTACAACTGACCATGTGTGAAATAGTGCAGCTCTGAGTAGCTAACCACATAGGTGGGTGAATTTAATTCGGAGCCGGGGCAGTCCCTGACATCACCGTCCGTGCCTGCGAATGCCAAAACCCTGAGAGAAGAAAGGCTTTGAAAATCAAAACAACTACATGCCAAACAATTACAAAGAACTCCAGACCTAGAGGGGCAAAGTGTCCTGCCAGAAATTGCAACACTGCACACTGATGGTGGCCGGATGACAGGCATAAGAGTGCCGATTTAAGCTGAGCTTATTTCACAAAGAGCCTCCTTTCAGATAGATGTTTATCTATCGTTAAGATAAAAATATGGGCGAAGTATTGGAACGAGAGGATCACACAGCAATTTTAGCAACTATGTGGTACTAAGAAATTCTTAGGCTGGTGTTCCTTCTGTAATTATCATATTGAGACGGCAACATGTGTAGATGGAATCTCTCTTCTGTATAGAGTTAAAAACTTGAGCAAGCCACATAAGTAGCATGTGTGTTTCTCTAACCTTATAGTGACATGACATGTAATAGAACACGGAAGGAGACTTGATCTTATGGATGTGCCTTTAAGGTAAATCCATATACTATAATTATGATTGGTGCCACTTTGGAATAATAAATAATATCAGTTATGACTTGCCTCATGTCTACTACATTGGGAAAGGATGCCAGCTCCTTTAGAGACCATGCTGAATTTAAATATTGGCTCTTGTTCACTGATTGCTCAGAACTTCCAATTTCTTTGTTTGTAAAATAAGGAAGAATAATACCACAAATGGACTTGACAGGTCATAAGCGCTCAGAGGCGGATGATATTGCCTCTTGTAACAAAACTGCAGTGTAGAGGGGAAGCAGAACAGATGGTGGGCAGCCCAACAAGGCAGGCTACACCTCAGGCTGAGCTGTTCACTTCCTCTGGCTACCCGTTGGTCACATTTCCTGATCCAGGTGGTTGCCTTTGGTTTCACTTTAGGGAATTTCAAACTTGCTTTCCATCAGATAGCTTCAGAGACTGGGAAAGAAGAGAGTGGTATTACTATTGCTGTTATTATTGTTTCAGTTATTATTATTGCTATCACCATCATCATCGATACTATTAAGCCACACCTCCAATAAGACTTGCTCTAGTGGGAGGAGAGATTTGACTTAGGGCAGTAGTAGCTCATAGGGAAGTGGTTAGAAAGACACACTTCTATCAGCAGAAACAGAACTAGCCTCGGGGGCTCTGCTGAAATGTGGAAGCACGCTTTGGTATAGACTATCTACCCACCACCAGCAGCCCTGGATAACCGGAAGGGGAGGAGGAGAGGACTGGAGGTGTGTTTGTTGGGGGAAGGGGAGGTAATTTCTACCTCTTAGCATCCTCCCTTCAGGTGTCCTCCAGTGCTCAAATCTGCAGGGAATCACACAGATTCTGCTGCTCAGTGTCTTCACAGTTAGGCCAGTTGTGCAGTTAATCATGAGAAATCCAACTACATGAAAGAGTGAATTCTACATGTTCTGCATGCAGTAGGTTGAGGGCCAACACCCTTTCAACTTGGAGGTTTTGTCTCATTTGCTTAGGAAATACTAACTAACCTTCTTTATTATGACAAGCCTTACTGTAATATAATATATAATATAATATAATGTAAGATTTCTATGATATTGTGGTTTTCCTTACTTATGGCCCCCAGCTTTTCTCAAAAATGGAGCTACAGGGTCACTTGAAACAGGAATTGTCTTACCTTTTTGAAAAACTCAGCTGGGACCTTTGAAGTCCCCAAACTCCTGCTTTTTGGCTCTTATGACTGCTCAGCACTTCCTTTGGCACGCTTCCAGAAACCTTTAGTCTATTAACTCCCTTAAATTTGGGATTACAATCAATCCATTTTACAGAAAAGGAAAGTAAACTATGGAAAGATAAAGCAACTTATCTGAAATCTAAAGCACCCAAGAGCTCAGAAACGGAACTAGAATACAACTCTGCTTCCCAGTACAGGTTCATAAGCAACCTGTTCCCTTCCTCTTTCAATTAGAAGGAATTAGTAGCCTTCTTTTTTTAGTAATTGTTTTTGCCGTACCAGAAATCGAAAGAACCCAAGGCCTTGGCCATGCTAAGCAAATGTGAATTCCAGAGAACTACATCCCCATTCTTAAACTGAGTGAATTTAGAGTGTTTGAAAATGGTTTTATAAATTATAGTTTTTATTTGGCCATTTCTCCTAGTGCTTGGCCTCTACAGAAGCAATGGGTGATTTGGGATCCATATGTGACCCTACCACAAAAATCTTTATTTGTGGATAAACTTTAGCTCCAGCACTAGGGATGTTTGAAATAAAATTCTGAATTTATTTAAACAAGGGAACAAAGAAAGAAGGTATCAATCCCTAGACTCTCTAGCTAAGTTTGGAACAGTATGTCTTTAATCCCAGCCTTAGGAAGCAGAAGCATCTTCAGGAAGCATGAATTTCTGAGAGCTTGAAGAGAACCTGGACTGTAGAGCGAGTTTAAGGACAGTCAGAGCTACCTAGTTGAGACCCTGTCTCAAAACAATAACAACAACAATAATAATATAAAAATTAGTTCCTCCTAACAGATGCCATACATAACACCTAAAAAGACCACAGTATTTTAAATAATAGCAACACAGAAAAAAAATCTTAAGAACACTAATATAACCAAAAAATTTAATACCCCAAAATATAAAATTCACAATTGCTGCTAGCCAATAAAAATCAGTAGGCAGAAAGACATACTCCATTAAGAAAAAGTTGATTCAAAATGAATAAAAAATGCAGATGATAAAATTAGCAGATAGAACATTACAACAGTTATCATTATTGAAACCCATATGTGCAAGAAGCTAGAAGACTGGATGTGCTAACTTCAATTTAGAAACACCTGAAAAAAATACAATGTCTATATTGCAAAACACATTGATTGGATTGATGGCAGACCAGACATTACAGGAAAATGGATTATTCCATTTGAAGACCCAGAAACAGAAGCTATCCAAAATGGAAGAGAGACGAAAACACTGTTGAAAAAGTAGATGAAGTCTCAGTATAGTGTAATAACACCATATGGCCCAATATTGATGTAGTTAGAACACCCAAATGGGCAGGGACATGGTAGAGACTGAGCTGCTGATTATAGAAAGTGTTATATGAAAAAATAATGGTTGGTTGAAAGTTCTTATAAATTTTATAAAAGTTATAAACTTACAGATTCAAAAATTTAAGTGAACCCTACACCTAATAAATAGTAAACACTCCATAACCCGGTTTGATTTCTATTAGTTAAGGTTTCTATTACTCCAACGAAACACCATGACCAAAAAACAAGTTGGGAAGGAAAGGGTTTATTTGAATTATACTTCCACAATGCTGAAGGAAGTCAGGACAGGAACTCAAACAGGGCAGGATTCTGGAGGTAGGAGCTGATGCAGAGGCCATGGAGGGATGCTGCTTACTGGCTTGTTTTCTATGACTTGTTTAGCCTGCTTTAGTATAGAACCCAGGAGCAACATCCCAGGGATGGCACCACCCTCTATGGGCTGGGGCTTCCCCCATATATCACTAAATGAGAAAATGCCTTACAGCTATATCTCATAGAGGCAAGAAAGTGAAATTCCACACTAGCTCAGAATTGAGTATAATAGAGGGGTTCTTTATTTAGGGGGAACTCACAGATCACAGGCTTCTGTATGAACCAGGAACAGGAACTGAACTCAGCAACCAGGTGAGAGAGAGAGAAGAGAGAGAGACAGAAAGGGAGAGGGAGAGAGAGAGACAGAAAGTGGAGAAGGGAGAGAGAGAGAGAGAGAGAGAGAGAGAGAGAGAGAGAGAGAGAGAGAGAGAGAGAGAGAGAGAGAGAGCATGCAGGTGGGCCTGCAACTTTGTTGGTACCCAAGGCCATGCCTAATCTGGTCCAGCCTCTCAACGACCATTGGCTGAAAAAGGTTCCCCATCAGAGGCATTTCCTCAACTGAAGCTCCTTCTTTCTGATGACTTTAGCTTATGTCAAGTTGACACACAAAGCCAGCCAGTACAAGGTTCAATAGGATCACATTGAGTAAAACTAACTACAATTATAGAGGCTTCTCCAAATGAGCTCGGTGTGGAGCTGACCGGTAGTTAAGAAAGATAATTGCTGATTTGGGATTACTGTGTAACTGACAAGCTTGAACCTGTGGCAAATTAAGACAAGGTATCAGTGTACAGCACGTACCAAGAGTTGTAATATCTCTTATTACACTCTTATTAGACCTATGAATGCTCCAGGAGTTGGGAATTATAAAGCCTAAGAAACTTGATAGCTGTTACCATTTAAAAACATGCTTATAATATTTGTTTTAACATTTTTACATATCAACCCAACTGTCTGTTTTCGTTTTGTGTTAAATTTCTTTTCACTGGTTTATTTTTCCTCTTAATGCTATATATTTCACCACCTTATCTTCTGTTCTTATTAGCTATAAAACATGCATTTTATCTTGTTTTGTGTTTACATCATCTAACTATAACTATTGATACTTTGAACTCTAATTTCTTTGGGTTTATCTGTAGGTCTTGGTTAGTGATTTAATTGCATGCATTGTGCATTTTATAGAAGATGAGTAGGATTGGGTTTCAACCCTGAAGAATTTGTAATTCTGTGAAGCAAACAGGAAATAAACCGACATTTACAAATGGCACAGTGGCTTCTGCGAGATAGCCAAAACCTGAGCTTATAGCAGCCCCGAGTAAGACATTGCCCTAGTTTACATCTTGCTTCTGTGATAAAACTCTGACCAAGAGGAGCATGGAGAGGAAAAGGTTTGTTTTAGCTTATAGGTTTAGCCTGTCATCCAGAGAAATCAAGGCAGGACCCTGGAAGCAGAAGCTGTGACCTCTGCTTACAATCTTGCTCTCCATGACTTGTTCAGCTACTTTTCTTATACAGCCCAGGCCCATCTTTCCAGGGATGGCAACATCTACAATGGGTTGAACCCTCTTACATCAATTAACAACCCAGAAAATGCCCCCACAGATACGCTCGACAGGTCAACCTGATGGAGGCAATCCTTAAGTCGTGGTCCGCTCTTCCACGGTATGTCAAGTTGACAGCCAAGATTAGCTTTTCACAGACCTCTAAGGTGACATATAAGACGTTATGCCAGGAAAGAAGTTTCTTAATGAGATCAAGACCTGTGGGCACTGCATAAGTCAGATACACAGGAGAGGATGTGAATGTCCATTTAAATCATGGTCATGGGGCAACCCAGGGAAACTTGATGCAGCAAAAAAAGTTGTGTATAGTAGAAGAAGATGTATCCCAGGGGCCTAACAGAAAGGAACGAGCAGCTGGAAGAATACTAAGATGAGCCTCTCCCCTTTCTTACCATACAAAAAGAGCCATCAAATTAATTTAAAAGATTCTATATAGACAGTTTGGCATGAATATGTTGGTATTTGGACTTGGAATTCTACTGAATTGAGTCATATTCTGGATGCACTGTATAGTGAGCAAGTTAGACTTTGAACCTCTACTTATTTGAAGCATGCTTCCTGAGTTCACCTCTCATTTGGTTTATTGCAGTGATTAACTGTGCTGCATATGTTTAACAAAGGCAAATGGAATAAAAGCAGTTATTTCTCTATGAGACATCATTGTTTAGCCTGCATCAAAATTCTAAAGAAAGGGGGGGGGGGAGGCAAAAACTGTAATTGCAAAGAAGAGACTAATAAAATTTTGTGTTACTGCATTCTGTGACGATTTCAAATAATTTTAACATCTTTTAAGAGATTAACGATTAATTTTAACTTTCATAACCTGAGGATTAAGAAGAGCAGAATGAAATCGCATGATTAAGATAAAGCATTTTCCCTTCCTCACCAAAGGATCTTGATATTACACATCCTGTCAATTTAACTGGAATCTATTCTCTTTTCTCTGAATTGTTTGTAATTCTTTACATTTATGAAACTCATTAAGTTTCTGCATATGCCATATATTACACATACTATTTGTGCTTAAATGCATGTACACACGCACACACACACACACACATAGAGCTCACATTATCAAAGTGCATTGTTTTAGGGGAGGTTCATTAAAAGTAAGCTTCCTTTACCGAGGAGCCAGTTTTTAAAAGTTGGAGGTTCACAGAGGAAGAGCACAGCGCAGGAAAGATGTGCTTAAGGACCGCAGGCCCACCTGTCCTACCTGTCCTTTCACTTAGTGTATTTATCATGTCTACTATGTCCGCAGCCTAGTTCTGGGGGTTAGACATATAAGAAAGTGTCTTAGTTAGGGTTTCTGTTGCTGAGAAGAGATATCATGACCACGACAAGTCATAAAGGAAAAGATTTAATTGGAGCTGACTTGCAGTTCAGAGGTTTAGTTCATTATTTTTATGATGGGAACCAAGGCAGCATGCAGGCAGGCTGACATACTGGAGAAGTAGCTGAGAGTTCTTTATTCAACAGGCAGATGTACTGGAGATGTAGCTGAGAGTTCTTGTATTCAAATTGGCAAACAGCAAGAAGAGAGAGTGAGACACTCGGCCTGACTTGAGCATCTGAAACCTCAAAGCCCAACCCTAGTGGCACACTTCCTTCACCAAGACCACACCTACTCTAACAAGGCCACACCTCCCATACTAGCTGATTTTGTGTGTCACCTTGACACAAGCTAAAATGATCAGAGAGAAAGGAGCCTCAGTTGAGGAACGGCCTCCATGAAACAGAGCTGTAAGGCATTTTCTCAATTAGTGATCAATGGGGGAGGGCTCAGTTCATAGTGGGTGGGGCCATCCCTGAGATGTTGGTCCTGAGTTATATACTAAAGCAGGCTAAGCAAGTCATAGAAAACGAGCCAGTAAACAGCATCCCTCCATGGCCTCTGCATCAGTTGCTGCCCCCAGGATCCCGCCCTGTTGTTCAAGTTTCTGTTCTGACTTCATTCAGTGATGAACAGAAATGTGGATGTATAATTTAAATAAACATTTTTCTTCCCAACTTGCTTTTTTGGTCATGGTGTTTTGTTGCAGCAATAGTAACCCCAACAAAGACTCCTCCTAATAGTGTCACCCCCTATGGGCCTATAGGGCCCCTTTTATTCAAACCATGACAGGAGGGTGGAAAACTGAAAAAGGGCCAGCCCTCATGAATTTCCACTCTAGGAGATGTAGACAGGTGATAAATGTATAATAAATAAATAATGTTGCTACAAATTAGATTAGGGAAAAGGAAGTAATATAAAAGAAATGCGAAACATAGAAGTTGGACAGGGAAGTTGCTGTTTTGTATTAAGGGCATAAGAATAGCTGCTCTGATAACATGACATTTGAAGAGAGAGCTGACCTGTGTGAGAATATAAGCTACCCGGACCTCTGTGGACAAGAATACCCCTTGAAAGGTCATCAAGTTGATTCTCTGGGGCAGAAGGGCACATGCTGCGGACATTCTATGCCTCTAACAAAAGGAAGAATAGAGGTTCCTTCGCATGGGCATGTGGCAGGCAGACCTTACACCCCTTGTTAAGTTCATGGTATTTATTCTGAGTTAGATGGAAGCAATTAGATTTGGAGCAGATACTGTTACTGAAAATAAACATTGGTGGCTCCTGAGGGGTGAGGAAGGCAGAAGCCATGACAAGCAAGTTAAAATGCCTTTGAGGTTGTTCAGAGAAAAGCACCATCAATGAACAGCAGGCTCCAGCATAGGAGAGTATAGTGGTTTTAATGAGAGTGGCCTTCATAGCCTCATGTGTCTAAATGCTTGGTTCCTGGTTAGCAGAACTGTTCAGTAAGGGTTAGGAGGTATGGTGTGGCTTTGTTGGAGAAAGTGAGTCACTAGTGGTGGGCTTTAGGATTTCAAAGGTTCATGTCATTCCCAGTTAGTGTTGGCTCTACCTTTTCCCTTGCCTCACCCTGCCCTGCTTCCAATTTGTGGATAAGATATAAGCTCTCAGCTACTGCTCCCAACCCATGCCTGCCTGCCTGTTGCATGCTCCCCACCGTGATAGTCACGGACTCTTCTGTCTTCTGGAACCATGAGCTCCCAGATAAATGATGTCTTTTATAAGTTTCCTTAGTTTAGTCACGCTGGTTTGCTACAGCAACGGAAGTAACTAAGGCAGAATGTGAGAACTGGTAGGTTCCCAGTGTGTTCCGAAGACGCACGTGTCCAAGTGCTTTTTCTGACAGATTGGTTATGGTCTCTGAGCCAGAAGGATCAAAGTTGTGGTAAGAACTTCAGTCTAAGTAAGTGATGAAGTGACACCGACTGTTTCCAAACTGAAAAGAGAACAGGAAGCCTGTTCTTAGCAGAAAATACAGGGCCTTTGAGTGTGCGTTAGAAATGGGCAGCTCAATAAAATCAATAAAAAAAAGAATTGGGTCTAGGTTCTTAACAAAATACCCACACAGTCCAAAATATAGGCCAAGTAAAATGTTTTTTCTACCTGAAAACGTACATGGCCAAGCCAAAATCAAGGCGGCCGCTCACCCAGTAGTGGTCCTGCTGATAATTTCATTCCTAATGCAAAAGAGGTCCGTGCCTAACAATGAGTGGTTAGAGCTCAGCCTCCCATTCCCATGTGGTTGAGTAGTTCAAAATGGTGCAACGGATAAGCAAAGCCCAACTTTGAGTGCAGGATGCAACCTTGAAACGCTTACTTTGATCTTAGAAAATGGTTTAAGGAGGGGTTGCCAGAGAAGCATCTTTGCAGCCCTCTTTAAAGATGGAAGTATTTCCTTCATCCCTCTTTAACACTAGAATAGAGAAGATAGCACTTCTCCTGTAAACTTCCCCAAACTGTATATAAATATTTTTATAAGGACATGGGAAACATTTATAGTGTGAAAGGTATTGGAAGAGAGTTTGGGTCTGTTTTGTCTGTGTTATTCACTTACCATTTTTAAATGATAATGCTGCTTAGATGGAATTCCCACCTCAGAACTTTCTAGGTACTTCTTTATTGGAAATGTGGCCCTAAAGCTCTCCCTCCTGACACAGCAACTGTTACTGTAAGGGAAACTTTTGCTAGAGGAGGGTGAGATTTCACAGGCAATCACTGAATTTTAGAATTATTGTCTCATGCAATCTCTGACTATATTACACAGTGGGGTGAAGGGCACACTTCAAATTTCAAAAAGTGAAGCGATTTAGTCAAGGCCATTCAGTTACCATAGTTAATTGGTTAAATAATACAACAAATATATGTTAATTACTGAGACCTGGGTGGTACGCTGAAGATTAAAAATGTACAGTAAATACTATAACCTGAAATTCAGTCAATATGCGTTAGCAGAGACTGTTTATTTCCCGGCTGCCCAGACCTGAAATAAATACAGAGAAACTATATTAATTGCAATACTATTTGGCCACTAGCTTAAGGGTATTTCTAGCTAACTCTTACATCTTAAATCTATTATTTTATGTTTTACCATGAGGCTTGTGGTTTTACTGGTACCAGTACACGGGCATCTTTCTCCTGCAGCAGCTACCTGGCATCTTACTGATTACACCTACTTTCTCCTCTATCTCTACTTGGAATTCCTGCCTTGCTTTACTTTGTTAAGCCATTGGCTGAAAGCAGCTTCTTTATTAACCATTGGCAATAAAACCTATTCACAGCATACAGAGGGGAATCCCACATCAAATTAGGAATACTAACAAACAAGCAAGCCATTGTACAACATTACAGATCCCTAATAATTGTCATGAAGGAAACTAAATCAGTAAAAGAAAAGTGTTAAGTAATTTAATGTTCAAATACAGACACATTTGAATAAAAAGATTTGAAAGCTATTTGAAGAGATGAGTCAGCAAACAGAGGCAGGGATATTTTACAAGTTTAAATGAAAGCTGGTAATGATAGTAAATACTTATAATCCCAACACTTGGGAAGCTGAGGTGGGAGAGTTGAAAATTTGAAGCCAGTTTGGAATACATGCTGGGTTCCAAGCTATCCTAGGCTATATAGCCGATGTTTGTCTCAAAAAACAAAAACAGACAAACAAACAAAGAGAATATAAAAAATTAACTCTACTTTCCCTTTGATACATTGGTGGCCTGAAGCAAGGATGCTAGGGGTGTACACTGGGTGTATGTTATGTAAACAGGTCAGGGTTTAGAGGATACTATGATGTTTGTAAACATACTTGAAGTCGGTGAGAGAAGGGACACAGTCTATTTTGCACAGAGTGGAGCCAGCGAATTATTCTATAGAACTACAGTTCAGAAACTGGTAAGACTCACACTGGTGTGTTGGTAACTCTTTGACAACCAAGTTAGACAAAATTCATCATTTCCTGGAATTTTGTCTTCTTGTTTAGATTTGGCCCAAAGAGGAACTTATATAAGATTTGCGCAAAGAAAACCAGCCTACAAACCACAGTCCCAGAGAACTTAGACAACAGTAAGGACACTAAGAGAGACCTACATAGATCTAATCTACATGGGAAGTAGGAAAAGACAAGCTCTCCTGAGTAAATTGGGAGCATGTTGACCTTGGGGGAGGGTTAAAGCTGGGAGGGGAGAGGCAGGGAGGGGAGCAGAGAAAAATGTAGAGCTCAATAAAAATCAATAAAAAAAAGATTGAATCATGTAAGTGAAACAGTGGCCATTCATCCTGAAAGTACTTTAGTGCCACACACAGCAAATACGTCCTCTGGAAAACAGCCTATTTTCTTTTCTCCTCATGTCCAACTCACCTTCTGGGCTGGTAGCCTTGCAAAAAGACTGCAACTGTGATTCTGTCAGTCAGGGGAGCAGCCTTGGATTCCTGCACAGAGGGGACAATTCTACTCACTTCTCCTTGAACTTCCTCATTTATTTAATCCTGCAATGGTGTCTGAAGTCCTTGCATTTTTGGATTTCCTTAAGTTCATTTTACTACCACTTTAAATAAGCTAAGCTTTTTAAAATTACTCTATTTTCCAGCAATGCTTCTCATCCCTGTAGCAATGCTCCTTCTCAAGTGACTTAGTCCTCTCAGTAAAGGGGGACTCTATTTTTCTATCACTTAAATATGCCTCTTGGCCATGATATTTGCTTGCACTACTGTGACATTAGCAAACATGACCCAAGCAGAGCTTTGAAAGTAAAAAATATGCTAGAATTTGTCTTTTGTTAACTTCGTAACATAGCTACCATGTGACTCTTAGTGGCTTCTGAAACACAGTAAACAAAACCATCCCATCATCTCGGTTAGGAATGGAATCAAATAATACAAGTGAGGTGACTGGCCTTCAGCTATGTTCTCTAATGTACTGGCTCAGATCAATGTTATTTTATAGCAATAAATGTTTTGTTATAAAATAAAACTGCTCAATACAAATGCCAAATACTGGAGCAAATACAAGCAACTGAAACACATCATAACTGGGATAAAAGGACTCCGGGAAGCTGTTGGGTAGTTAATTATAAATTTAAACACACACCTACTTTCATAAGATTCAGAAACTTTGATATTGGCCCGAGAGAGAGGTAACATAAGCTTTCATAAAGATTTGTAAAAGAAAATTTGTAGCAGTTTTATTCATGATGTAAAAAAATGATAATATATTCAGTACTGGTTTTCAAAATTGAAAGGAATGAGCTATAGATACATACATTGATGAATCTTAAGATTAGTAAATGGAATGAATGACAAAGCATTAAAATGTTTACTATGTGCATCAGGGGTGTTGAAGAGGACCAATGAGATGGATAGATGATAGCTATGGTGATGATGGGTGGACACATAGATGTATAGATAATTGGTAGTCTGGTTATTTATCGTGGGACTGTTCACCTGACTATGGAAGTGGAGAAGCCTTATGATCTGTCATTTGCAAGCTAAAGAATAAAGAGTGACGGAAAGTGAATGCAGTTTGAGTCTGAAGGTTTGCAAACTGACAAAGAAGAGGGATGTGCTGATGTGGCTTCCAGAGTCTGAAGACCCCATGTTTATGGGTAGGAAGCTCCAGTTAAACTGAAATACAGAGAAAGTAAATTTACTTTTTCTCTCATTCTTCTGTTCCAGCCCTCAGAGGATTAGACATGAATGCCTATTTAGAGGAGGGGCATTCAACAATTCAAATGACAACCTCATCAAGAAGCAGTATCAATGACAGACCTGTTAGAGGAAGAGTCTTGTTGGTTCCTGGCCAACCGGCTAGCTTAGCTCTGAAATAATCACACAGGAACTGTATTAATTAAATCTCTGCTTCGCCCATTAGCTCTAGCTTCTCATTGTCTAACTCTTCCATCTTAGTTTAAGCCATTCTAGTAATCTGTATATCACCACAGGGCAGTGGCTTACTGGCAAAGATTCGACATGTTTGACTTTGGTGGCTCCATGGCATCTCTCTGACTCTGCCTTCTTTCTCCCAGAATTTAGTTCTATCTTCCCTGCCTACCTAAGTTCTGCCCTATCAACAGGCCAAGGCAGTTTCTTTATTCACTAAAGGTAATAACAGCACACAGTTGGGACTCCCACATCACCTCCCCTTTTCTATTTAAATAAAAGGAAGGTTTAACCTTAACATAGTAAAATTGCATACAACAAAACAGGTATCAAATAAGAATTGCAGTTACAATGCTTTATCTTTTATAATAGCTAATGAAAACTATAACTATAACTATACATTCTTTAACTCCATCAAATACTCCAGAAGGATATAATGTTACCTAGGTAAACAGGAAGTACATTGTGAGCAACTTCCAAAACTCTAGAAATTACAGAGACATCTTTCTTCCTGGACAGTCACCCAAAGTTCTTCTGTACTGGTGGGGCATCCATCTTTAGCCTACAGGCCCATAGTATCCAGCAGACTTTTCCATGAAGCAGGCAATTTCAAAGACAGGTCTGCCTATATTGGCAGTTTGTCTGTCACATTTTTCTGTGAACTGCAGAATGTCTAGCAGACTCTTTCATGAAACCGGAACCACAAATGATCATCTCACCTTTAGGCAAGTTTAGTAGTCATCATTCTGTGGATCCTGCATATTCAGTTCATCAAATAGTCCAGGCAAGAGCAGTTTCTTGACCAAATGGCTAGCAAACTCCATAAGGAGCCTCTTTGGTGCCCATCTTCCTCTTGAAATAGATTGGTGCTGCCAGGAGCAGATGTATCTCATTGTCATGAAAAGTCTTAAGTTCTTAAACATTTTAAATGCCACATTCTGAAGGTCTCTGAAAGATTTGAAGAATACCTATCTAACTTAAATGTATCTCTATATATCTAGAAAACCCAACTAACATGACTACAAGCTTCTCTATTATAGATTTTTTTCTGTTAACCTATATTTTTAATTATACCTTACATTTTAAAAAGAGCTACACAAACATAATATCTTAATCAAGAGCAGAAATATACATATAACAAAATTGACCTTAAATTTGCATCGATAAACCAAGATCTATACCAATGCAAATTATTCCTATCCATATCATACCCCCTTTAAACATAAACAAACATTTATAGGGAATATGGGCATACTTATTTCTCTCCAAACTGCTTCCTGCTGTCTATTGGGCAAAGCAATTTTTGATGGTATTTTGAGGTGTTCATGGTGATCTTTCAGAGGGTTTTAATCCATGAAATAATATTTGTCTGGATGCAATCCACAAGAGAGGATGTCTGATGAGTGAGAAGAAGGATGAAGCCCATTTCTCCAACCCTGGCTGGGGAGGAGGTAAGGACATGAAATGTCATACCTATAAAAAGCCAGGAAGTCCTGCCCATAAGACAGGCCCTTAGTTTGCGTAAGCATTGAATCCCAGTAAAGAATTTGATGTGACAATAAGTCTACCTGTGTGGCAGGTCAACGTTGGGGAAGCAATTCACTTTGTCACATTGTCATTCCTTATATTTCAGATCTCTATAGCCAGGTGCCATCTTGAGACAGAACCACTCCAGAGTCTAAAAATAGGGAGCAGTTTTGAAATGCACTAGAAAATAAGGGGAGACTTAAAATAAGAAAGATTCCCTAATGAGTGAACCCTAGGACACTGTCCCAGTCCCTCGATGGCAACTGTAGAAAGGAGGAGAGCTGGAAGCAGACAGACAGCAGCATGGACACACTGCTATCTGTTGACAAGAAACAAATCCCATCACCTGAGCCTGTGGCCACTAGTCTGTTTAGTCAGTTGCATGATTAGCTGCTAGAATGACTGAAAATTCTGGAGCTCACGTACAACAGAACTCCTGATAAGGTATTTGAAAGCATCTTTTGAGACCAGTTCTGCAGTAAAGACTTCAGCTTCCTTCATCTCAATTTCCTTGGCGGGGAGGGTCTCTTAGCTCTGACCTTCTGGTCTACTTATGGGGATTATCCAGAGTGTGAACTTGTTAGCCCCTTTGGCTGCAAAACTGAAAGAGGCTGGCATAGACTCCTGGCACACACAAAAACAGGAAGCTAATAAAATGAAGGTGGCTCTGAAGGACAACTGGTCCTTGAGCAGTCTGGGTCTACTCATTAGGGAGTATCCAGAGTGAGAACTTGCTAGACTCATAGCAAGTAAAAACTAAGAGAGGCCAGCAGAGGCTCCTGGCACACAAAGAAGTAAAACTAATAAAATGAGTGTGGCTCTGAAGGACAACTGGTCCTTGACCAGTCTGTGCTCAGCCAGCACCAGGCTGAATGATGGAAAAGACAAGAGACTCCAAGATCAAGTGATGGCTCACCCACCTGGCCAACTCCAACACCAGAACACATGGAAAACACTGTTCTTTGTCTATCCCTCTGTTTTCCCCTTCTTTTTCACCTGTCATCCCTTTCTATTTTGACTGTGTGTTACTATCATTTTTGTTATAGTTTCATTGTTGATTCTTCTTTATAGTTGCCGGGGGGGGGGGGGTTGGCAGCCTCCATCAGTGCAGGGTTCAAATGGAAGCAGTGGAGTTGGCTGATGCTAGACTTTGTTTTTCATCTGAGGAGATTAAGGGGAAAAGATACACTCTCTCTTTACCGTTTACTTTTTTATTCTCTGTTCTTCTCCTCTATTTTATCCAGAACTGTCCCTTCTGTCTCTCTTGATGTTTCTCTCTAACTTTCTTGATGTTTTCCTTCAAGCTCAATTCAACTCTTTATTCTTTCCCTTCTGGCATATATACCCCAGTAAGATCTTTCAGGCAATATAAAAACTGCAATGTGTCTACATTCGATTTTTCAAGTAAATGATTTCAATAAATACAAGTGAAAAACAGCATGTTTTCCATATCCCTTAACATTAAACATTTTATATATTACAGATGAAAAACAAATTATCCCAAGACTCATGTACATTCATACCTAAACAACTTGCTATAGATAACAGGGTAAGCAAGGTAATCTTCTCAGCCAGGTCATTTACTTACAGGCTGCATTTTGCAGTTACAAAAAAGGACAATTACTTATCTTGAAAGGTAGTCTTATAAGGAATCTTAAAGGAATCACTAGCCTAAACTTTTATTTATGAAAAAGAATCAGTCGTCTCTACTTTAAATCTTTAGGATACATACCTACTCGTCAATAGTCTTTTTTTTTTTTTTTTTTTTTTTGAGTCAGGAGATTGAGGGCAAAATGGGTACGGAATTAATCATCACCTTTGATCATCAACCAATCCTGGTAACAAAGGTGCATCAGCTGGAAATAATTGGGCTGTTTTGTTCTTGTTTCCTGACCTTCACAAGTTCCACATTCAACTATGTGCCTTGCTAAAAGTTTAGATTATCTTCCTGGGGTTTTCACTTCAAAGCTAACATCTTGGTCTAATTTTAAGTTATTGTCAAAGCTTTGTTTCAGTTGCACCCCAAAACCTGTGAACACATCTCACAACGTAAGGTTAAAAGAATTTAAATCAGCTGGGCTACTGGGACTCAACTGTTTCTCTTAATCATTAACCTAAGCCACAGTCTATGCGGTTCCTCCATAGAAACCCATGTGCTCTAGCTGTGTGACCCTTCCTTATTTATATTTTTAATCATTACAACTCTATTTTAGCCAACGTTATTATTATTTCCAGACATTACAACTTAGGAAGGAGTCATCGTCATAATAATCTAAAAGAATACCCAGTAGAATAAGATGTTTCCATGAGATAAACACGCTACTTTTCAGGCAGTGGGGATCTCCCCACATCCATACACACCATACCAGACACCAGAGAAAGATAGCAGCAGCAAGCAGGTGAGGGCACAGAAGAAACACAAGACATTCTGGGGTCTGGGGTCTTGGGATTTTTGTCTATGCAAGAGTCACCCATCAGGGAGATTTCTCCTCTTGGCATGACACCTTTAACTGCAGTTCCCGCCTGCTGCTCCACAGACCTCTTTTTGTACTTATATAACATATAAGTTATATAACTCCCTACATTTTCACTATTGTGCACTCTCCCTCTGCCCACCAGTCTTCCCTTCTTCCTTTCTTCTGTATAAACTTGCCTGTTATTTCTTCTTTCCTTGCATTTTTCCGCCTTTATGTAATTCATTTTAAAAACATTTTACCCTAATAGTTTTTTTGTTTTTGTTTTTTTAAAAGTGTACCTCACTCTGTATTATTTTGGTAGTCTGTTGTACAGCCCTTACCAATAATTCAAAGTGGGGTCTCTCAGGCTTGGTGTTTGTATTTTGGTTTGTTTTGGTGACATCGCTTTTGCAATGGTTTTTTTCCTCCTCTGGGAGCAGTACGGGTAACTGAGCCCTCAAAAGAAGTAAGAAGGCAGATACAACTAAATAAATAAAACTAGAAGAGATGCCAACCCAAATTATGCAGAAACCATAACACAGAAACACAAGAAACATTGGAAAGTAAGGCAACATGGATTCCCTTAAAAACCACAGCCCACAACAAATGAATCTAAGGGAACTAAAATATCTGATATCTGACACGCCAGACGAAAATTCAGATGTTTCCATATAAACAAAATGATCAATGATTCCAGTGAGGATAAGACAGGAAAAGAATAAAGCCAACAAATCAAATCAGGAGAGGGATGCAAAAGACAGAAACATGGATAGAAAATTCAACAATGGAGCTGAGACTTAAATCGTAAAATCAGGTGTTGCAAATGAAAATATCAAAATTATCTTTAAAGTCACAATAGAAAGCAAAATTGATAAACTAGATTGCATAGAAGAAAGACTATCAGAAGGAGATAAAACAAATCAATAGCATATCACATTTAGACATAATGAAGGAAACGTGTAATAAGCAAGTCCTAAGCTTCCTCTCATACAGGAAATCAGGCCAGTTACAGGGGACAGAGCATGTGAGAACGCAGGGGCGGCAGAAGCACAACACACGACACATGAGAACATAATGAAAACTGTTGCTTTGTCAACCACTTCCAAAAACTTATTAAAAGGAAATCTCTCTCCTACATTTTTCTTCATTTGTGATTGTTTACCTTTTTTCTCCAGGCACAATTTTCAATGCTCAGTTTTAATAGTCATATTTGTTTCTTCGGGGTGGTCCCTCCCCCATTTACTTCTGTGGAATTAAAAGCAGAGCTGCCAAAATGCCTTTCAATTATAAAGCAAGCTCTCTCTACCACCAGGTCATGTTTCCCTCTCCAGGCTTCAGCTGCATCCCACACAGAGCATTAAATGTGAACTTGAATGACTTTTTTATTGTTTAGTCCCAATCTCTAGCCTCTGCCTGGTAAAATTATAACTGAGTGGGAAGCAATTTCTGTTCAGTTCAAGGATTTGCTGAAGTCATTCAAATAATATGCCCATAGCAACAGAAAGATACATGCAGCAGAATTTAATGTTAATGTTTAGTACTGGTAAAATCGTTTGGATATAACTTTCCTTTTCATACAGGTGTGGTTCAAATATTGGAGGAGGTCGGCTCCTCTATTAGCAAATATAATGCTTGGAAACACTAATTACAAATCTAGGTATTGTATTTAGTGTTTTTACTTTCATTAAAATGTTATTACTTAGTGAGAAATACAGTTAATTGCTGTCATTATGTATGAAATTCAAAATCCAGAGAGATATAAGGCCATCGACTTTGTAGTTATTTTCAAATGATGCTTTGGTTATTTGGGTTTTACTATTATTTGGATCTAGCATGACCCCCAAGCCTTGGGTAGAGAAACTAGGTCGTCAGAGTGTACCAAGGAAAGCCCTAGGACTCTGACCTGCCTTTGTCCATCTCTCCTCTTCCTTTTTGCTTCCTCTCACCCCACCTTTCCCCACCATGAGGCAAGTCAATTCCTGCCCATGCTCTCCGGGCTCTGAAGTTCTTCCTCACTACACACAGAAAGAATGAGCAAGATGAAATTGCTCCTTCTTGCTTTAGCTGTGTTGTCACAGCAGTGGACCTTCTGAAACTCGGCCTTTATCAGTCCATGGAAATTTCAGGATCAGTTTACCCCTTTTCTGAAAAAATGGTGGTCGGTGTTTTCAAAAGGTAATTTACATGAGGTTTTTGTTTGGGTTTGGGCAGTTAAGGTTGCATTTAATCTTTAAACCACTTTCCACAAAAATAGCTGTAGTAGCCACATTAACTCTTTAGGTTCCTGAACGTGGGATGCCTATCCATTTATTTAGATCTTTCATAATTTAAATTTATAAAAATAATTTTGGAACTTTCATTATGTAAGAATTTGTGCTTCTTTAAATTTATTAAAAATTGTATTATTTCTGGTGATACTGTAAATGAATTTGTTAATTTCATTTTCGGATAGTTCATTACTATGATTATGAGCATGACAGATTTTCATATGCTGTGTATTATGCACTGGTATTATATGCTGAAGTTTTGCTCAAGTATTCCATTAAAAACGAACACTGTAATTTCAACGGCTTCCTAATGGCTTTTTAAATGGAAAGATCAGGTTGCATGCAGCTAATAACGTCAGCTCCTTAATTTCAGTGCTAATGTCTTTCCATTCTTTTTCCTGCCTGATAGTTCCAGTGATAACCTCTGGTACAATGCAGAGGGAAGGGCAAAGAAGGTGTCATTGTCTTGTTTCTGGAAGCTTCCATCTTTCAACACCAAGTATGATATTTGCTTGGTGATTTCAACAGATAGTCCCTTGAGGACGTTTTCCTGAACTGTTTTTCTTTTGTTGGACGATGGAGGGAAGTGTTGTCTTCTTTAGTAATAGCTAAATTTAGTACTGTATTTTTGTCATCTTCTCTTTCTGTTTTTATTGAGGCATTCATGTCTTTTGCTCCTTTATTAACACAATATATTAATTACTTTTATTTAAAAATGAATTGCTAGTTTTTAAAGGATTTTTCACTTTTTTGGGGGGTTTTTCGAGACAGGGTTTCCCTGTAGTTTCTAGAGTCTGTCCTGGAACTAGCTCTTGTAGACCAGGCTGGCCTCGAACTCAGAAATCCACCTGCCTCTGCCTCCCAAGTGCTGGGATTAAAGGCGTGCGCCACCACTGCCCGGCACGGATTTTTTTTTTACTCTTTTTCTTTCATATGGATTTATTTTTGTGATACCTTTGTGATCATTGATGTTGTGAATACTGCCTTCCAAATGAATTAGAAAGTGTTTTCACTTCCTGTGTTTTGGAAAAGTTAGTGCATGGTTAGAATTAATTATTCCTTGATGGTTGTTATATTTCACCCAAAAGACATGGATCTTGTGCCTTGAGAGATTTAAATCATCAATTTAATCATTAATTCAATTGATAAGAAATTCATTTTTCATACTTTATAGGACTACTTAGGTTTTACTATTAATTATTAAGTTTTAATGATTCCAATTATATTAAAAGTTTTTCTCTATATCGCTCACCTTCAACTTTTATGTTGTTATTATTAGAAATTGCATTTTCTATCCATTTATACAAAATTATAATTAATGACTTGGACAATTGTCTTTACTTTCTCTTACATTTATTTATGTGTGTGTGATGTGTATATATGCACACATTTACCACGGCACAAGTGTGGAGGTCAGGGGACAATTTGTGGGAGTTGGTTCTCTTCACCTACCATGTGGATTCCAGGAATGGAACTCGGGTCATCGGGTTCAGCGATAATTAACTTCACACGCGGAGTATTGTACCCGTCCCTGGGCACTTGTTTTTATTTCTTTGTTATTTGGTTTTTTTTTTGAGACAGGGTTTCTCAGTAGCCCTGACTGTCCTGGAACTTGCTCTGTAGACCAAGCTGGCATTGAACTCAGAGATCCACCTACCTCTGCCTCTGAGTGCTGGGATTAACAGTATGAGCTGCCATGGCCAAGATAAGGGCAGTTGTTTTTTTAAGACATGTGGGAATAATGGCCCTTTCTGGCAGCACAGGACAGTAGTAGGCTTTGTTAAAGGAGGCAGAGGCAGGGGGATCTGGAGTTCGAGGCCAGCTTGGGATACATTAGCTGGGTGGTAGTGGTACATACCTTTAATCCCAGACTCTAATTTAAGACTCAGAAGCAGACAGATATCTGTGAATTTGAGTCCAACCTGGTTTTCAGAGGTGTTGGGACTAATTGAGTCCTGGCCTTCAGCTGCTCTTTGCTGTCTAGAGCCTTCTAATTGAAGTTACTAAAAGCTGTGCTTTACCTAGAGGATCAGAGGATAGGATTTTCACCTGATGGCCATTGACTGCAGGGTATTTAAGCCTACATGGTGCTATTAAAGGGGGCTTTTGGTACCAGTGTTTGAAGGTCTGTGTGTCGGTCTGTCTCTGTGTGTGTGTGTGTGTTTCCTTAACCTCCAGCCCCTTGCCCGAGGCTCGCAAATGGTTCTAGCGACAGGGGCCACGGAACGCGGCACAGAGGGAGTTCCAGGACAGCCAAACATCACAGAGAAACCCTGTCTCAAAAAAAAAAAAAAAAAAAAAAAAAAAGGTTATAGCTGAGAAGATGATTCTGTGGGGGCATAACACTGCCTGTGTGAGTATGAGGATCTGAGTTCAAATCTTACACCCCCATGGAAAAATAAGAAAGTTCAGTATTATCTGTGCACACTGTGCGCACCTCTAATTCCAACACTGGGGAGTGGAGGCAGGTGGATTCCTGAGGCTCACTGGCCTTTCTCCTCCCCACCCATTTTGTGGCTGCTATTTGTTCAAAGAAATTTCTTACCTGATTCTAGAAAACATGCACCCTTTATCACACATGGCAATGAAAGTACATGTTGAGTATTCCTGCCTCGAAATGCTTGACAGCAAGCGTGGTTCAGGTTTCAGAGTCCCTCGGCTCTGTGAATATCTGAGTCAAATGTACTAATTGTACATCACCAGTTCAAGCTTTCAAACTCCAAATCTTCCAAAACTTGAAATTCTTCAGACGTCATCTCTGAGTATCAGACTTGGAATCATTTTCTATTTTGGATTTTCAGAGTACTGTCATTTGACCTATGTCAGACTTCTTAATTAGCTGTCAGATAAGGACCTCATAGAGATTTCCTTACCTGCCTGGAGCCACACTCTCCCAGCTCTTGCCAAGAGGTATGCCCTTAGTACCAAGCCACAGCAACCTTAACTCCAAAGCCAGAGCTGCTCTGCCAAGCCTTGAGAGCTTGTAGTGCTTCTCAATCTCCCTGCGGCCCTTTATGCGGTTCCACATGCTGTGGTGACCCCCCAACCATAAAATTATTTTCATTGCTATTTCATAACTGTAATTAATTCATAATTACATTGAATCATAAGGTAAATACCTGTGTTTTCTGGTGGTCTTACGCAACCCCCATGAGTGGATCAGTCAACCCTCAAAGGGGTCGCGACCCAAAGGTTGAGAACTACTGGCATAGGGCCTTTTCCTTGATCTGTGAACATCCACACCACCCAGGAATGGACTTTTGGAGAATACGGGAGTTTTCCAAGGCTGGTAGCCATCTCACTTCTCAGGCTTCTGTTTAGACTTAAATTAGGTTGCCCACGAATACACGTAGATTCGGGTAGCAGAGGCTGGAAAGTTTCCCTTTTAGCACTTTCAACAAACATATTATTAATAGCAGCGTTAGTGCTAATCTGGATGCAGGTAAGATAAATACAAAGTTTTAAAACTAGACTTCAGGCAACCAATTTCAGGGTGGAAATGTCGGGGTTGCGTCCTATGCCGCAGGAAGACCGGTTATTCCTTCAAGGCTGTATCTGCAGCAGAAGATTTTATTATGACCCATTTTCTGTTTTTTTTTTTTTTTTTTTTTTTTTACCCTGTTTCCAGAATTGATATATTTTTAATGCTTGGAGTGTTTATTTATTGATTGGTAATTTTCATCCTTAAATATGAAGCCATTGCTCTTGAACAACTCTTCTGGGGTTCCTATGCATCTTTGGTTAATATTCTGAGTTCCCCAAATCAAATTCTTGCAGTGTTGCCGGAGTTTCCACTGCTTTCATGGAAGGGGCACAGCTTCAGTATGTTCTGTTCTGCCTGTTTTTCTCATCAAGGACATCTCTTTGGTATCAGAATTTAATATTTCACACACACATTGATGCATACTTAACCTGAGAGTTATTATTATAGCAAAACTTATGCCTCCAGGCTAAACTTGAACTTGCTGTGTAGTGGAGAATGAACTTGAACTTCTGATTCTCCTGCTTTCTCTTCCTAAGTGAGAGAGAACAGGAGTGTGCCACCTCACACAGCTTTATCAGGTGCTGGGGAGAGAATCCAGGACCTTAAACATGCTGGGCCAGCACTCTATTAACTGAGTTCCATCCTTTGCTCCTTATTATCTTTATTCAGCTCCTAAAAATATTTCTCTTGATTGTTTTTTCTGGTGCTTCTACTTCAGATATGGCCTTCCTCATATGTAGCATGTGCAATCTACACCCTTGTGAGGCTGCAGAAGTCTCCCTGCCGCAGGCTATGAGCCTCAGTGCCTGTACATTTCTACCATGAACATTTCCAGGGATCCCACTCTCTCGTTTGTGCTGATTCTCTCTCCAAGTGAGACTGCCTTTAATCCTGTTGTTTTTCTAGACCCTCCATTACTCACACATGGCACCTCCTTGCGAAAAGCTTTCCACCCTCAGAACAAAGCTTAGGTAGCTTTGCTGGATATTCAGGGATGGCCTTAAATTTTTCAAGTATTCACCTCATAAAATTTGTATAAAGACTTATAAAGACTGAATAAATTTATACATATAAAGTATACATATGTATATAAAGCGATGCATCCCTGTTTATTGTTACATTTATCTTTATACCTAGTTTGAATTGCTGACTGGCAATTCTGGTTACATCGGACAGTGAGCAGCCCTAGGGAAGAGCCTCTCGTGGCATCCTCTGGGTCAAATGTTATGCTTGTCCCCTTTTCATCCATTTTTTTCAGACTTTATTTTAATGTTGAAAACTTTAAATATATATTTTAAGTCTCATATTTATTATCTAGCAGACAGAAGGGAAGACACATTGTCATTCCCTGAACATGGAAGAACACAAATGCCATCATGATTGACTAACTCATGACTGAAACCCATTGCTCATGCTACTGAGCAAGTTTTGAATTTAGCTGTAGTTGAGCTCTTTTAGAAGCATCAGGGCACAATTTTCTATGGAACGAAGTTACTCTGAAGAAGGCAAAATGAAAGACGGAGGGTCTATCATTTAAAGGGCAGCTGCAATTTCTTTTGCAGTGTCTGCTACTAAATAAGTAGTGATCATAAAAACTTCATTGTACCAAACAAAGGACGACACCAAGAGCTTTCTTCTATAACTTAAGGTGTAAGAATGTGCTATGGGACAATAGTTTGTACCCTGTCAATTTTATTTTAATAAAATGCTGATTGGCCAGTAGCCAGGCAAGAAGTATAGGTGAAAGAACCAGACAAGAAGTAGAGGGGGGTCAATAAGAACAGGAGAATTCTGGGAAGAAGGAAGTCCTAGTCTGCAGTCATGACCCAGCCACAGAAGAAGCAAGATGTGACCACCTTGTTGAATAAGGTACCGAGCCACGTGGCTAACTAGACAAGAATAATGGGCTACTATAAGTTATAAGAGTTAATCAGAAGCCTGAGCTAATGGGCCAATCAGTTTATAACTAATGTAGACCTCTGTGTGATTTCTTTGGGACTTAACGACTGCGGGAACCAGGCAGGACAGAAACCTCAGACAAGAAGAATGGAAAAAAAATATTGAACAATAAGAAACTAGTGTATCAGGTTTTGAAAGATTCCCATCAAAATATCAAATGTCAATTTATAAAAATATTTTATTGCGCTACTTTTCATATGCTAGGAATTTGCTAGAGGGTGGTATGGTATAATGCTCTGTTATAGTGTAATTTCCAAGTTGTATCTATCAGAGGAGTGTGAATTAGTGATGTTTTATGATATCTCAATTTGATGAATCCTATAATTAGCTATTGTGATTGCTTGTTAGGTAGAGAGTGGAAGAGTAAATGAATTGGAACTGGAATTTGCCACACAGAGTTGTTCTTGGCAAATGATTCAATTATTAGAACCTCTGCCTTCTTAGCTGTAAGAATACTGATGCTATATATCTTAACAAGTAGTGGGAATAAAGTATACACACACATTCACACACACACACACATACACACACACACATTGGTTATTGGTTTTGGGGCAAAGCTTTTACTTCTTATGGGACAGAATATTCAGGAATACAATTTTCTGGTCACTGCACCTGAGAACCCTGCTCCTGCCTCCAATGGCTCATGAGAACACAGAGAGAAAGCAGCTGTCGGCATGTCATGACATTTGAATCTAGTAAAGCCTGAGTTGTAGACTTGAGCCAGCATCCAGTGCAGCAAGAATAGCTTTAACATTCTTTTTAAACCATTTGGCCTTCAGGAGCTTGTTCTAATGTGTTAACCTGAAAATTGTATAAATTAGATAGTAAGTTAGAATTTCAGTGACATTAGTCGCCATAATCTAGAAAGCAATTATTACTAGTGAATATGGGGGATGTTCTTTTTGTTCAGCATAGACCTCAGTAACTAATCATTTCTGTGAAATCAGAGACATACATCAACTTAGAAAGGCTTCATATCTGCAGTGCAGAGTAAATGATGGTTACTTTAGTGCATTACTTTTAAAATAGCTTGTAAAACAGTTATGTTCCTGTTTAAGGGAACTTTTCTGTATTAATGCTTTTCTCTGATTATGAAAATAACACCACAGCACCATTCTGGTTTTGATCCATGGCCTCTAAATTTCCCCCTTTGAAAATACTACTGCAGCAAACCACTTTACATCCAAAATTAAAGGTCTGTGGGAGACTGCTTTGTAAAGTAGCATTTTAATTTTATTTTATTTGGTTAATATTCACTTCTCTGCATGTGGATGAGGCCTGAGTGCCACAGTGTAGGAGAGGACAACTTTCTGGAGTCAGCTTTATCCAGTCACTATGTGGGTTCTTGTGTTCTAACTTAGGTCATCAGCCTTAGAAATGAGCACCTTTACCCATGAGCCATCTCACCGGTCCTATCCATATTTTGCAGGCGGAGTATGAGAAGTTGGATCTCAGGCCCTGTGTGTGATAGACAAGTCTGAGCTACCACTGAGCTACATCCCAACACTGCATTTGTAATTGTGTTGGCTGTTTTTGCATACATTTACATACATTACATACATTTCACTGGCTTTTACAATCTCAGTAACATGAGTCTATTTCACCATACCTTAGTACTTTTAGAAATTGTATATTTGTCCAATCTAATACAGAAAAATGCTATTTCAGTCTGGTTTAAATTTGGATTATTGCTAGTTTGAATAATTTTTCACGTGTTAAATTGCCATTTGAATTTTCACTTTGATGAGCCATTTCTAATTATTCTTTGCTCAATTTTCTGCTAGACTTTTCCTTTGGTTGTTTCTTGAGAATTTCTTAAAAATTAATGAAAAAAATTATCCATGATAAAGAATATTTTCAGGATCATTGCTTAATGTTTATGGCAATATTGGGCAAGAATTTATTTTCATTTAGCTAAATAAATCAGATTTCACAGTCATGATTCATTTGTTTAGGTACTGTTTCTTTATTAGTAATTTAGGAAATATGTTTTCAGTCAAATTGTTATTTTACTTGAAATCTATTTGGACAAATAAGGATACAGGAAACTGTGGTGGTTTGAATAAAAATGGCCTCCACTGGCTCACATAGAGTTGAATGTTTGGTTATCAGGGAGTAGAAGTGTTTGAGAGGATTACAAGGATTAGAGGTTTGTCTTTGTTGGAGTAGGTGTGGTCTTGTTGAAGAAAGTGTGTCCCTGGGGGTGGGTTTAGGGGTTTCAAAAGCCCATGCTAAGTCCAGTAGTTCTTTATCTCCCTTCTTGTTGCCTACAAAGCACATGTAGAACACTCCAGCTACTTCTCCGGCACCATGTCAGCTTGTGTAAGCCATGCTTCCCATCATGATGATAATGGACTAACCTCTGAAACTGCAAGCAAGCCCCCAGTTAACAGTTGCCTTGGTCATAGTGTCTCTTCACAGCAATAGAACAGGCACTAGGCAGGAACCAAGACACTTTCCTAGATATATACCTGGTTATTGCAACTTATTATACAAAATAATCAACTTTTCTTTGTTGATTTGAAATAACATCCCATCATATGCTATATTTATAAATGGCTTCAGAAGCATTTTTGGATTTGCTATCTCTAGTCTATGCTGTAATTCTTATACTGGCACCAAATGAATTTCAATTTGGACATACACGGGGTACTTATTATAGCTCAATGTTGGATGATCCTACCATACATCATCCCCACAGTAAGATCTTGTGCTGCATGTACATAATTAAGAACTGCATGAACAGGTTTTATTAAATAGATAAAATATTTAATTTATTGATTTTTTTTTTTATAAAACAAATGAGGTTTTTTTCTTTTTTTCTTTGCTGTCCAGAATTTTCTCACCTTACCTCTATGGTCAGCTTATGGGAATTACAACAACTTGCAGGTTTTACAGGTAGATGTAAACACAGCTGCTGTAGTTTACTGGAAAGGAAACTGGTAGCTGAGGTTTGCTGAGGCTGGAGCTGGTATGCCAGATCCTTAACAACACCTCAGCAGGATTTTGGATGCCAGCTCCACTCATGTGTGCTAAACTTCCCTCACACAAAGCAACAAGCAGTCGTGGGCTCCTGTGGCTCTGCCTTGCCCATCCCCGTTTCCTGATGCTCCTTTCACCTCACCATTTTACAATAAAGACACTTGCCTTTTCTACTTGAGAAGTCTTTGTTGGCCTCTAGTCTCTTTTGCTTTCTTTTCCTTAAACCCAAGCAACTTCTCCCATTCTGCCCTACTGCTTCTGTTTTACATTTTTCCACCCTCCCTATGGTTTATTCCTGGGTCTTATTCTCTAGGAATATTCATCTCTTAGACTCTTAGTCATCTCTTAGATTATTACCATTGCCTTCAGTTTTCTTCCCTGATGTTATTTGCATTCTTGTTTTTTTCTTTTTTCTTTTTCTTTTTTTTTTTTTTTTTTTTTTTTTTTTTTTTTTTGGGTTTTTCGAGACAGAGTTTCTCTGCAGCTTTTTTTTAGAGCCTGTCCTGGAACTAGCTCTTGTAGACCAGGCTGGCCTCGAACTCACAGAGATCCGCCTGCCTCTGCCTCCTGAGTGCTGGGATTAAAGGCGTGCGCCACCACTGCCCAGCTTGTTTTTTTTTATTATTTTTATTTTATTGATTTTTATTGAGCTCTACATTTTTCTCTGCTCCCCTCCCTGCCTCTTCCCTCCCCTTCAACCCTCCCCCAAGGTCCCCATGCTCCCAATTCACTCAGGAGATCTTGTCTTTTTCTACTTTCCATGTAGATTAGATCTATATAAATCTCTCTTAGTGTCCTCATTGTTGTCTAAGTTCTCTGGGATTGTGATTTGTAGGCTGGCTTTCTTTGCTTTATGTTTAAAAACCACTTATGTGTGAGTACATGTGATAATTGTCTTTCTGTGTCTAGGCTCACTCAAAATGATGTTTTCTAGCTCCATCCATTTTCCTGCGAAATTTAAGATGTTGTTATTTTTTCTGCTGTGTAGTACTCCATTGTGTAAATGTACCACATTTTCCTTAATTGTCACAAACTTTCTTTAATTTTATATATTTCTTTTTCATACACATAAACAGTTTAGAGTTGCTCGCAAAGTTATAATATTCACAATAGCATTTTAAGAAGTCAGATCTCAGAGATTTAGCATTATAACACCAAGGAAGGGGTTCTCAGTACCATCAGGTGTTATCATGCTGATAGCTCATGTTGACTTAGCTAGTGGAAGAGTTAAATGATCCTTCAATGTCTCTTCCAGTGTAAGCTATCTATGATGCCCTTTCTGCTTCCTGGTAACAACTGGTGGTCCTGTTTCTTCACCAGCGTACGTCTGGAAATGAATCTTTACATCCTGACCAAAGATGACGTTTCTAGAATATTTTAGATAGATTACTGCTCTTAAGCAAAATATTATTCCTAATATTGTTTTGTATTTTTTTTTTTTTAGTTCATATCATTCTTTGAGGAAATTACTCCTGGAAAATGCACAAAGAACCTGGATAGTAAATACTATTCTCAAGGTCATAAAGGCATCTCCTAACCTTCATCTGCATCTCAATTATGTTGATTCTGCATAAGTGTCAGGATTTGTCTTTGACATGCAAGCAGATGATGTCAAATAATGCCCATCATCATGCAAGAGCTAAACACACTCCCAGACATTTAATGTAGCTGCTTTAGCAGCAGCATTCAACAAAACCACTTCATCCTCCAAAAGCAGTCATTGATTTAGGAATGACTGAGAGCTTACATTTCCTAACAATTAAAGGTCTTTCTAGTTTTCATTCAGATTTTCCTTTTGCATGACATAGCTCATATTTCACCTTGATTAAATATCTCATGAGTATTCACGCTTGAACATTCTAAAGTCTCTTTTATGTTGCAGGGTTTTTGTCTTTGACTTAGAATTGAGGATCCTGACTTGTAGTTCTCTACTTCTGCCCAAAGAGTATTGCTATATGCAGCAGTGTAATTACTCTAAGCGCATAGTACAGCAGTACAAGATCCTCAGGGTCATGAGGTCTCCACATGTGTTTTTTTGTCAGGAACAATTTCATGCCGTTTCACTTTTTTTTTCACTCCTGAATGCATCTTCAGTTCTTTCACTATGCTGATTTCTATGTGGGACCCAGAAATCCCTCTGCTATTAAACAAACCAGAAACATTACGAAATTTATTATTAACATTCAACACTGTCAATCTTATTCCCACGTGTTCAAATGCAGGAAATAGAAGGCTCCGAACTGATGGAGGAGAGTTATCTGTCTATGTTTCTTTCATTGGTTAATTAATAAAGAAAACTGCCTTGGCCCTTTAAGAGACAGAAAATTAGGTAGGTGGAGTAGACAGAACAGAATTGTGGGAACAAGGAAGTAGAGTGGGGGAGACGCTTCAGGCAGTCGCGTGGTGAGTCTCCATGCTGCTCCTCTCCGAGATGGACGCAGGTTAAGATCTCTCCTGGTAAGCCACACCTCGTGGTGCTACCCAAATTACTAAATATGGGTTAAAGGAAGATGTGAGAGTTAACCAATAAGAGGCTGAAACTATGGGCCAGGCAGTGTTTTAAAAGAATACAGTTTCCGTGTAATTATTTTGGGCAAAGCTAGCCGGCGGCGGGTGGCGGGTGGCAGCCCGCCGCTTCACACTACAGATTGGCGCTCCAACGTGGTGACTAAATCCACTCAGGTTATAAAGGAGAGAGAGTTTAACACAGCTTTCTGCTGTTTGCCTGGACGTGCCGTAGAGAGATTTTCTGTTTCGGCAATAGCGGCAGAGGAAAAGCTGAGTCATTTTAAAACGCAGCTTCCTTGTGCTGTGCAAACTCTGGCTTTAAAGCATTTCAATGGCTTTTATAGGACTGGATATTTGTGTTCCCGCGTGGGATAGGAAGGAGAGTGCACTGAGACCGGTCCAAAGGCTCAGAGATCCCTGCCTGCACCTGGGCAGATGGCGGAATCAGGCTTAGGCAGGTGGAAGAGCATGGCGGATTCCTGCCACAATACAGAGAGATGTTTTCAGACTGCGCAGTGCTCTGCATGTCAGATTTGGCTGTAACTTGGATGAAAAGAGTTTTTGTGCTGCACGCTCAGTCTCAGAGTTAAAGTGCTGAGTGCGGCTCCTACCTGGCGGCCCCAGAGCTAGTAGAAAATGGTACATCCTCCATTTTGAAATTGGAGAGAGGTGGAGCCAACATCCAGAGCAGCCCGCAGCTCTGCAGCTCAGAGCTGCAACCGATTCAGAGTCACAAGCGGCTCAGCTATGTTGGACTGGGCGTGGCAAGCCTGCAGTACCTGTTTTTGACCTAGGAATGTCACAGCTTAGATTCTTAAGGGTGTAGCGATTTAAAAGCACAAAACAAAAGTGCTCCTGGATAGTAAAAAAAAAATTAGAGATTCACAATAGGAAAGATTCAGACATAGAAGGCCTTTAACTGGGTCACAATGTTGGATAAATGTACGTAGGCTTGAGAGCGAAAGAGAAGAAAAAATATAGAAAATAAAGTTAATGCCTTTAAAAAAAAAAGGGTAAAGTCTTTAAAGAGACAGAGTACAGATAGTTATAGATTAAAAGAAGTAAAGTGATAGAGTAAAAATAAGCCACGTAAAAATGGAAAATTCAAAGAGAGTCTGGATTATGTATTTTGTTGTGTTTTCTTTGATTTTTTTGACTGTAAAGGAGCTAAGTACAGAGAGACATTTCATTATATGGGCTGCCAGGCTAGACCAGAATGGACATCTTAACGGTATGACTTCAGGATTTGGATCTAAGAACATGATGCTTTGGAAAAGAGTTTCTTCTTTTGTTTTCACAGAGGACGAGACTCTGTGAATTGCTTCTATTCCAATATGGTATGATAGACCACGCCCTCCTGAAAGGTTGCTGTGAACATCTTCAAAAAATTACTTCACTCAACTGCCAACTGAGAGGAACCTAGCACACAGGTTATACCATGAAAGACCTAAATAACAACGCCCCCACTCAGCAGGAAGCAGTTTGGAGAGAAATAACTGCGCCCACATTCCCAAATATTGTTTATAAATGTTCTTTTACATTTAAAGGGGGATATGATATAGATATGAATAATTTGCATTGGTATGGATTTTAAGGTCAATTTGTTATATGTATATGTATTTCTGATTTTGATTAAGCTATTTTGATTGTGTAGTTCATTTTAAAAATTGTAATGTATAATTAGGAAATATAGGTTGTTAATGGATAATCATTGATAATAGTTAAGCTTGTAGTCATGTTATTAGATTTTCTAGATATGTAGAGATATATTTCAGTTAGATAGATATTCTTCATATCTTTCAAAGACTGCAGAATATGGCATTTAATGTTTTAATAACTTAGGGTTTTTCATGACAATGAGACACGTCTGCTCCCGGCAGCACCAATCTACTTCGAGAGGAAGATGGGCATCGAAGAGGCTACTTATGGAGTTTGTTAGCCATTTGGGCAAGAAAATGCTCTTGCCTGGACTGTTGCATAAACTGGACACAAGGAACCCACAGAAAGAGGACTGCTGAACTTGCCTAAAGGTGAGATGGTCTTTCGGGGTTCCTGATTCATGAAAGAGTCTGCGAGACGTTCTGCAGGACACAGCAGAAAGTGACTGAACTGTCTTTGGAATTTCCTGCTTCATGAAAAAGTCTGCTGGACACTATGGGCCTGAAGGCTGAAGATGGATGCCCCAACGGTACAGAGGAACTTTGGGTGACTGTCCAGGCAGCGAGTTGTCTCTGTCATTTCTAGAGTTTTATAAGTTACTTATTTCTTATTTACTTAGGTAGCATTATATCCTTCTGGAGTCTTTGATGGAGTTGAAGAATAAATAGATAGTTATAGCTTTCCTTAGTTATGATAAAAGATAAAATAGATTTAAATATTGTAACTGTAATACTTGCTTGATAACTGTTTTGTTACATGTAATTTTACTATGTTAAAGTTAAAGCCTTTCTTTTTTGTTTAAACAGAAAAAGGGGAAATGATGGAGGAGTGTTTATGTGTTACTTTCATTATTAATAAAGAAAACTGCCTTGGCCCTTTAAGAGAAAATTAGGTAGGTGGAGTAGACAGAACAGAATTGTGGGAACAAGGAAGTAGAGTTGGAGAGACGCTTCAGGCAGTCGCGTGGTGAGTCTCCATGCTGCTCCTCTCCGAGATGGACGCAGGTTAAGATCTCTCCTGGTAAGCCACACCTCGTGGTGCTACCCAAATTACTAAATATGGGTTAAAGGAAGATGTGAGAGTTAACCAATAAGAGGCTGAAACTATGGGCCAGGCAGTGTTTTAAAAGAATACAGTTTCCGTGTAATTATTTTGGGGAAAGCTAGCCGGTTGCTGGGAACTGGGCGGCGGGAACACAGCCCCACCGCTTCACACTACAAACATTTAAATGACATTTTACTGCAGTTCATAACTGGGAGAAACAACATTTCTCTTCTATCATCTACAATAAAATTGCTTGGCAGTCCAGAGCAATTTTTTTTTTCTCATTGTCTTCTAAACTGTTAGATTTCACAGACTCAAAAAACAGGCAACTACAGAATCATAAAGCAGGCAACTGTATTCTAGGACATTGTAGACAAGTCTTTTGTTCTGGTGTAATTAATGAAGAACATATTGGAATATGTCACTGAGTGAGATGGCTCAGCATGGAAAGACACTTGCTGCCAAGTCTGACAACCTGAGCTCCATCCCCGGGTCCCACAGGGTGGAAGGAGAGAACTGACTACAGACAACTAAGACCTGTTTTCTGCCCTACACACCATGGTGCCATGGCTTGCGTCCTACACACATCATATGGCGTGTATTTTACACACATGCACCATGGCATGTATCTTATACACATATACCATGGCATGTACACACATCTTCTCAATGTACAGTTAATCATGAAATCAACCAATGAGTATAATTTTAAAATATCTCATTCTTTCTTACTGTTTAGATTCTTATTACTTTTTAAATTACATTTAGACTGCACTGTGTGTGTGTGTGTGTGTGTAGGTGGACAAGTGTGCCAAAACATGTGAGTAGAGATCATAGAACTACTTGCAGGAATTGGTTTTCTCCTTTTCCCACGTGGGTCCTGGGATTGAACTCAGGTTCAGTGGCAAAAGAGTTTTAACTTCAGGCATTCTTACTTACTGAGCCATGTCACTGACCCCTACCTTAGATTCTTCATTATGTCTTGTTTGAAAATTTCCTATCACAGGTGATGTTTTATCTGATTTATTTATTTGTTTTTTGTCCCTTTGATCCCCAAAGGACCAAAATTAACTTATTCAATATATGAACATTTTCAGAGGGTTTTTTTTTTTTTTTTTTTTTTTTTTTTTTTTTTTTTTTTTTTTTTTTTTTTTTTTTTTTGCCTGGAGATCCCTTGTCTTAAATGGAATGTAAGCAACTGGTCTATGACTGAAAAGTGTCTTTCATCACTCACAAAACATTCTGGGTCTCAGACAACCACATGACAGAGATTTCCTTCTGCATTAGGTTTAGCTAGCTGGAAGCCAGTGCAGAGCAGCCACCAATGATAGACCTTCAGCAAGTCTGCCTCACCAGTATTCCCCAGAAACAAATTTCAGTTTCGAGGTCACTCCTGCATGTGTTCTCATTTCCATGATCCCCTGGCTTAGCTATTGTATAATAATCTTTTTGTATACCATGAAGATGTATCATTCAGACTGGTTTAATAAAAAGTTAAATGGCCAATAGGTAGGCAGGATTTTTAGGGCAGATAGGATGCTGGGAAGAAGAAGGTAGTGTTGCCACCAGATACAGAGGGAACAAACTTGAAGGAAAAAGAAGTAAAAGTCATGAGTCACGAAGCAAACACGTAAATAAATAGAAACGGGTTAATTTAGAAGAGATAGAGACAAGCCTAAGATATTGGCCAAGCTCTCATAAGTAATAATAAGCTTCCATGTGGTTATTTGGGAGATGGTAGGCAGGACAGAAAAATCTGCCTACACTCAGCCTCCTGAGTAGCTTAGATTACAGGCCCATTTCTTTACTTGGAAAAACATGGGATCATGTTCCATTTCATGTTCATAACACATTTTCTTTGTCTTCATTATCTGTGGACATGTGGGTTGTTTGTGCGTCTTGGCTTTTGTGGTCATGCTGCAATGAGAACACTTCAATGTTCAGATCTGAGAGATGTATGCTGTAAGTTTGTGTGTGCATGAGCTCCTTAAATTTATTTTATGGATAAGAATGCATCATCTTCAAACATAGACTTTTTTTTTACTGTTTCCTAGCTGATGGAGGAGGGTCATCTGTCTATGTGTTACTGTCATTGGTTAATAAAGAAACTGCCTTGGCCCTTTAATAGAACAGAGTAGGTAGGCAGAGTAGACAGAACAGAATTGTGGGAGAAAGAAAGCAGAGTCAGGCAGATGCCTCAGGCAGTCGTCATTCCTCTCCTCTCCCAGACAGATGTTGAGATCTTTCCTGGTAAGCTACCACCTTGTGGTGCTACACACATTTATAGAAATGGGTTAACCAAGATGTGAGAATTAGCCAATAAGATTCTGAAACTAATGGGCTAGGTAGTGTTTAAATGAATACAGTTTCCTTGTAATTATTTTGGGCATAAAGCTAGCTGGGTGGCAGGACACAGCCTGCTGCTCCTTCTACACCTAGTTAATTTAGATGATCTTGATCTCCTCCTTCTGGACAGCTGCTCTGGATAGGACTTCCAGAAGCATGTTAAATAGACACTGCAAGAAAAAGTACCCTGATTGGTAACTAAAGCTTTCAGGCTTACACTGTTCTGAGTCACACTACATTCAATAAAGGAATACACCGTCTTTTTAAATTAACTCGTTTGATGTTCTAATGAAGAGGCAATTCACCCATGAACCTTATTCTTGATTTTTCAGATTTAAATGTTTTCCCTTTGACACCATCAGAAGCTCTGGCATCTGTGTGTGGTATTATTCCTATAGTTATGTTCCGGGTACTCTATAATGGTAGGATGGGTTTTATCCTTTGCTCGAGATGTATGTGCAGGTTAGGTTTCCTCTATTTGATTCTGTGATGTGTCTACAGCTAGTATCTCATTTTGTTGCTTTGTGATGAGTGCTGGCAAATATCCTCATGTGTGTTTGATTTTCTTTGACTTTGAGGCTTCTTTATGGTCTGATCCTCAGCCATTTTTATGACTGATTGTTTCAAGATAAATTGAGGGAAAAATGAATGTCATTTTTATGTGTGTGTGTGTGTGTGTGTGTGTGTATTAGATTGATCTTCTGTTATTTCACATTTGTTTGAAGGTTTAAGCAAAGTCCCATAAAAATATTTTTCCTCTAACACTTCCCAGAGCTCCCAGAGCTGTGATGAATGTATAATGACTTACAATTTCTAAGGTGTTCATTGTTAATTCTTCTTTCTATAATAAAGTAATTTTGTGGGTTTTATGGTACTATTCCCTTGACTTCACCTTTCCTGATATTTGTGCTTGGTTTTGGTTGCCCTAGTGTGCCTTTTCCTCTCCTAGTGTTTCACTTCAAAAACATTACTATAATTTTGGCATATTCTGAAGCACACAGATAGTTAGGCCTCAGTGCATACTGTTTCTTTATCCTTTAGGAGTTTTTTTTTCTCTCTTATCAGTTCCATTTTTCTATGCTCACTCCTGTGTTTCCAAGCGCCTATTCTGTTTTGTATTATTTCTAACATGATCTTGTTTTTCTGATGCTTCTCCCTCATTTTATCTTCTTTTGTCTAATCTGCTGAAAGAAGCAAAGCTGCTCTGGGATGTCTCAGTGAGTGGTCTATTGCTGTGAAGACACACCATGACCAAGGCAACTCTATATGGAAGAAGCATGTAGCTGGGGGTTTGCTTCAGAGCATTAGTGCATTATCTTTATGGTGGGGAGCACACAGGCATGGTGCTGGAGCAGTAGGCGAGAACTATACACCCTGATCCACAGGCAGGCGGCAGAGAGAGAGAGAGAGAGAGAGAGAGAGAGAGAGAGAGAGAGAGAGAGAGAGACTGGGTCTGGCTGAGCTTTTGAAACCTCAGAACTCACTTCCAGTGACACATCTCCATCAACAAGACCACACCTCTTAATCATTCCCTCCCAATACTGTCTCAAGAATGTAGATATGATTTAGGGGGCCATTCTCACTCAAACCACTGCAGGATGTATCTATTCATTTCCCAGGACTCCACCCACTTGGTGGCTTAAAGCAACACTACTGCAACACATGGCTTACAAAGGCTAAAAACCCAAGATCAAGGCTGTCATATGTTACTATAGCCCTGCAGAGGAATCATTCCCCCCTTTGCAGCAGGGGATGAAGCTCCTCACTGTCTTCACAGGGTATTCACCCCATCTGAGTACCATCCTGGCTGCCAGGAACTGAAATAACCACACAAATACTGTATTAATTAAATTACTTCTTGGCCCATTAGCTCTAGCTTTTTATTGGCTAACTCTTACATCTTAATTTAACCCATCTCTATTAACCTGTGCATCACCACAAGGTTGTGGCCTACTAGCAAAATTTCAGTGCATTTGTCTCTGGCGTCAGCTCCATGGGTTCTTTCTTACACTGCCTTCTTCCTTCCAGCATTCAGTTTAGTTTTCCCTGCCTAGTTAACTTCTGCCTTGCTATACATCCAAAGCAGTTTCTTTATTAAAATTTGGCAATCAGAGCATGCAGAGGAGAATTCCACATCACTTCCCCCTTTTTTTGCTTAAATGAAAAGGAAGGTTTTAATTTTAAAATAGAAAAATTACATATAACAAGACAGGTATCTAGCAAGAATTATAGTTTCAATATTTATATCTACTTTATATTTTATCATAACTAATGAAAAATATAACTCTCAATTCTTTAACTCTACAAAGAATGCAGGAGGATAGAATATTACCAAAGTAAACAGGAAATACATTGTAAGCAACTTCCAAAACTCTAGAATTGACAGAGACATCTCACTGCCTGGATAGTCACCCAAAGTTCTGTATCATTGGGGCATCTACCTTTAGCCTACAGGCCTATAGTATCCAGCAGACTTTTCTAAGAAGCAGGAAATTTCAAAGACTGTTCAGCCTATATTGGCAGTTTGTCAGTTACTTTCTTCTGTGTCCAGCAGAATGTCTAGCAGACTCTTTCTATTCTTTCATGAAGCAGGAACCTTGAAGGACAGTCTCATCTTTAGGCAAGTTCAGCAGTAATTTCTCTGTGTGTCCTGCATGTCCAGTTCACATAGCATGCCATCAAGCAGTTTCTTGCCCAAGTGGCTAATAAACTCCATAAGGAGACTCTTTGATGCCCATCATCCTCTTGAAGTAGATTGGTGCTGCCAGAAGCAGATGTATCTCATTGTCATGAGAAGTCCTAAATTTATAAAATGCTATAATGCCATATTCTATAGTCTTTGAACGATTTGGAGAATCCATATCCATCTGAAGTACATCTCTGTACATCTAGAAATCTAACTAACATGACTACAAAGCTTGATGATTGTAGTTTAACCTATATTTCTTAATTATACAATACATTTTTAATGAGATACACAAACACAAAACCTTAATGAAGAGAAGAAATATACATATAACAAAATTGACCTTAAATTTGAATCAATAATCCATACCAATGCAAATCTCTATAGAATTTCCCCATTTAACTGTAAACAAACATTTATAAACAATATTTGGGAATATGGGCATAGTTCTCTCCAAACTGATTTCTGCTGTTTATTGGGTGAAGTAACTTTAGGGGGTGTTCACAGCAACCTTTCTGGGGGCCTTGGTTCATCAAACCACATTAGTCTGGAAGTATTCCACAAGTTCTCTTGTAGAAAGAAGAACCATTTTTGCAAATCAACATATCCTTAGATTCAAATTCTGAAGTCAAGATACCTTTAAAGTATGTATGTTGTTTACTTAGCTCCTTGACAGTCAAAAATTAAAAAAAAACACAATATACATAATTTAGACTCTCTGTGTATATTTCATCTTTATATGGCTTATCTTTTTTACACTATTATTTTTGATATTTATTTTATTATCTTCACTCCTTTAATCAATGACTATCTGTATTCTGTCACTTTTATTTTATATTTATTATAAACAATTTATTTCTTTTTATAACTCTCTATACTCTTTTCCTTCTCTCTTCCATGCCTACATACATTTTTAAAACACACTATGTCTTATTTAGAGGACTCTTTCATCTAAAATTGTCTTTATTGCATATCGGTAATTCTTTTCTGACCAGAAGTGTTTCTTAAAATGCTAAGCCTTTCTTATTAACTTAGGTGGCACCATTGCTGGGGGAAATATGACAGTACCTGCTTGCCCTGCCCTGTAGTATGAGGGAGGGCCACTTGGTTATTCTGAGCCTCTTAGCCCTAAAATAGTCACATAGAAACTATATTATTTAAAACACTGCTTGGCCCATTAGCTCTAGCTTCTTATTGGCTAACTCTTAATATCTTAATTTATCCCATTTCTATTAATCTGTGCATCGCCATGTGGCTGTGGCTTACTGGGTAAAGTTCTGGGTTTCTGTCTCCAGTGGGGCTATATTGCTTCTCTCTGACTCTGCCCTTCTTTCTCCCAACATTCAGTTTAGTTTTCCTGGCCTACCTAAGTTCTTCCCTGCTATAGGTCCAAAGCAGTTTCTTTATTCATTAACCAATAAAAGCAACACATAGACAGAAGGACCTCCCACACCACTTCCCAGTCCAGCATGATGGAGCTGTTTGCTGCCTCTTAGAGCCATGCTCATAGCCCCATTTTTAGGCACACAGAGGGTCTATGTTGCCATTAAGCAAGCTGTAGCATTCTGTTCACAAACCCCATTTAAATGTCCCACAGCCGAAACTCCAAAAAGAGTAAGAGTTTGTGCTGGCAGCATGGCCCAGAAAGGCAGCAATTCAAAGCTGAGGCTTTTTTCTGCTACCACTGAGTCAGAAAAACCTCTCTTAAAGGAGTTGTGGCATGCTGCCAGAAAACAGCAGGAAGCTGTGTTAAACTCTGTATTTTTGCATCTAGAATTTCTTTTTAAGCTCTCTCAGATTTTTAAGTGAATTTTAGTTGGCCACATGGGCACAAATTTGTTGTAAGGAGTCTACTTATTTGTCCCAGCCACCCAGAACTGAAATAACCACACAGATACTATATTAATTAAATTACTTCTTGGCCCATTAGCCCTAGCTTCTTATTGGCTAACTCTCACATCTTAATTTAACCCATCTCTATTAATCTGTGAATCACCATGAGGTCATGGCCTACCAGCAAAGTTTCAGCGCATCTGTTTCTGGTAGCAGCTCTGTGGCTTCTCTTTTACTCTCCCTTCTTCCTTCCAGCATTCAGTTTAGTTTTCCATGCCTAGCCAAGTTCTGCTTTGCTATAGCTCCAAGCAGTTACTTTATTAATCAATAGTAATTACAACATACAGAGGGGAATCCCACATCAGTACCACTAACACCTTGGTATAAATTCTGTTCTTGTTGCAGTTGAGGCAGATAACCATGTATTGCTATGGAACATTATTGTTATGAGAATGTCATCTTATTTTAGTAAATATTATATTCATTCACATTTTTTCCAATGTTAAACGTAATAAAAATCTTAGATTAGGTCATTTTCTAATTTTCTGAGAAATTGCCATACTGATTCCCAAAGTGACTGTACCAGTTTTTACCACCAACAACAATGGAGGAGTGTTTCCTTTACACTACATCTTCTTCAGCATAAGGTGTCATCACTGTTTTTGATTTTGGCCATTCTTATAGGTGTAAGATGAAATCTCAGAGTTGTTTTGATTTGTGTTTCTCTGATGGCGAAGGATGTTGAAAATCTCCTTAAGTGTCTTTCAGTCATTTAAGATTTGTCTGTTGAGAGTTCTCTGTTTAGGTCTGTACCCTATTTTTTTTTTTATATTGAATTACTTGTTCTTTTGATGACCAATTTCTTGAGTTCTTTATGTATTTTGGAGATCAGTCTTCTGTCCAATATGGATCTGGTGAAGATCTTTTCCCATTCTGTAGGCTGCTGTTTTGTCTTGTTAACCATGTCCTTTGCTTTACAGAAGCTTCTCAGTTTCAGGAGGTCCCATTGATTAATTATTGCTCTCAGTGTCTGTGTCACTGGGGTTATATTTAGGAAATAGTCTCCTGTGCCAAGGCATTCAAATTTACCTCCTGCTTTCTTTTCTATAAGGTTCAGTGTGGTTGGTTATATGTTGAGGTCTCCTACCTCAAGACCTAGCAATACCACTTTTGGATATATACAGAAGTAGCCATATGGAAGTCTGTCAGACTCTTTATAGGAAAAGAAAGCATGGCTTCCCTTCTTTGTCTGGTGACATAATGAGGACTCAGAGTTGGAGAGCAAACCTTGTTTGGCATCTGTAGTTACAAATATATGATCTAGTTCCTGAAGGGATGGCTCAGCTAGCAAAAGCACTTGCTGCTCTTCTAGCGGACATTGGTTTAAATCCTAGCATCCATGTTGGATGGCTCACAGCTGCCTATAACTCCAACTCTAGGGGACCTGGTCCTCTTTTCTGGCCTCTTGCACATCTGCACATATGTATGTATACTTTCACATTGACACATATACATAAACAAAAATAAAATACATATTTAATATACAAATGAATTAACTAATACATGATTTGAAAGGAAGATTAAATAAAAGATAGTTGCTGCAGCAGACTATGTCTGGCACTCACAAGTCAGGACACCCATGAGTAATGAGCTGAAGGGAGCAGACAGAGGAGATGATTGCATGTTCTGTTTCCTATCCAAGTACTTACCAAGCTCAACCCTGCTTAGTGTCACAGATCAGAGGCAGTATTACTACAGAGGATTCCATACTACTTATGGTCTTCCTTTAGTGTGTTTCATTAGAGATCTCTTTTGAAACATGTAGAGAGAGGCTCTCTTCTTTAGTGGAGACCCTCACTAAATTGTGAAATGCCTAAAATTGTCTGTTACCAAGAGAATTACTTATTTCATGTTTCCTTTATAGTTAAATAATGTGTGATGTGAAATTGTTGCAATAGACATGATATACACATACACAAATACTATCAGAACATAACACACTCAATGCAGCAGTGGCAACAGTAAGGCTTCATCTTTCACTGCAGGATAAGATGTTTGAATGCTTGACCATAGTTGATTTCTGGTTAGCTGTTATCTCTACTTCAGAACATGGTGTGCTTAGCATTCTGTATGGCTAAGAATAGCTCACTCTATCTCCTAACATTGAGATTCTGTTTTATCTTTAATTCCTGTCTACAGAAAGCACACTCTTGCCCATATTTGTATTGTTAGTAAATGCATTGAATATATCACTTAATCATTGCCACATTAAGTAGAAATGGTTGCAAATATGTTCAAATAGTACCAAGTCAGAAGCTAGACTATGTGCTCTAGTTTAAAGACACAATAATGTAAAAACTTAGCCTCTCTTCCTTGAGGCTAAAATCAGTCTGAATCAACCCAGCATGAAAACCCTCTATAGAACTTTATAGAACTAAATCTCCACAGGAGTAAAAGGCTTTAGTCAATATCTTAAAAGCTTGTAATCAATAAAAAGGAAGAAATACAGCAATCAATAAAAAGAGGCCATGAATTTGAGAGAGAGAGCAGATGGGGAACAGTACAAGAGATAGATTAAAGGAAAGGGGGAAAATGGAATCATCTATTAATTCCAAATTAAAAAAATTATCAGTGAGAAAAAAACTCATGGAAGTCAATCTTTATAGACAGAGAAGTGAGGCAGAATGCTGACATGAGAGGGCAGCCAGATGCAATTACAGTCTTTCCCGGTTCCATAGGCATCCAAGCCACAGTCTTAAAGCAAGGCTGATGCGATCCCCAGGACTCCAAAGCAAAGTTTGCATCAATGCAAACTGCAAATCCAATGTGGCCCAAAATTTCAGCCAAATGAGCATTTCCTTCAGGAGACAGTTTCAGATGCTACCTTCCAGTTGATGTAATTCTGTTTATTATACCCAACACATGAACACTTAAGCTTTTCAAGCAAGTGTGTCATGGGGACAGTGGAATGTGTTTTGTGACATGCTGATGGACTTGTTAGATAGTACTAGGTGGTTTATTTGGCTTCTTGGAGACAGTGGATTTAATTTATGGTGTGTGTGTGTGTGTGTGTGTGTGTGTGTGTGTGTGTGTTGAAAGGGGCTGAAGTCTAGACTTTATTTGTGACACCTGAACATTGTATCACTAGACTACAGTCCTGGCCTTTGAGCCACAACTTTTATATGTTCATATTTCAAAACAATTTTATAAATGTGTATAGTCCATATGATTTTATGTATAAAGCCTCCTTGAGATGTTTAACTGTCTCTTCTAGAATGCTGGTTAATATGAGCAATAATGAACACTTCACCAAATATAGATTTGCATTTTTACTGTGAGCTAGATATTGCAGTTATTAATCTTTAAGAAGGGTTTAAGAAGATTTGTGTGCACAAGAAAATATTTATCTGGAATTGATAATAAGGGCAAACAAAATTTTAATCAAAAACATTAAAAATGAAAGGCTTAATTCCCCTATTGAAAATGAAAGAAGTGGCTCTTCCCATGCTCTTTTCTGAGATATTTGTATTAGGAAACTTTCAAGTTCCTTTGCTTTCCCTGAGATGTGGGAAGTCCTTTTTGTAACATAAATTAGCCTCTCACCAGCTTTTCCAAGCAGCCTGGGAGCATCTCTTTGAGTTGTAGTCGTTAGGACCAAGAACACCTTTGGTTCAAAGCTTCTGTGGTAAACTAACTTTGGTGAGCAGCTTGTACTAGACACAAAATTATTTGTCATAACAATGTGAGTATATTTTTTACCATTTCAGATAAAACTGGTCAACACAGACAATCCTCTCAATTACCAGGTGGACTTGGAATGAACTGTTTGGAATGTTGTTTGGAATGAACAAATGGTGCCAATTTGTCTTGATGTTGGACTAGTTCTGTTTTTCTTAAGAAATTGTATTAACTAACATGTCCTATGTACTTGACCATATGAAAGAGTGAGGTTACTTTGAGTTGTCTCCTTTTTAAGTTTTTAATGGATTATTCAAAGTCGTAAAAATAATAATAAAATGTATTTCATTTTGATAATACTTATTCAAAAACAAAAGTTTTCTATTTTTAATTATATTTCTTCTTAGAATAAATATGTTACTTCTTAGCAGGATGTGGACTTGATGTGTAAAGTGAGCAGCAGTTTGGGAAGGAAACGACTCTTTTTAAATAAATGGAGTGTAACAGCTATGACTTCCTTATTTCTCCTATGGTCTCTACATTAAGGAAATAACCAAAAAATGCTAACAAATTGTAGAGGCATTTCATTTGTATTTTAATAAATAAAATTTGCCTGAAGATCAGAAAAGGGAAACAGCTAGCCATTGGCTCTTAACCAAATGAAGCAGAATTAATAAAAACTCAGAGACAGAAATTGGGGTTCACCCTGAGGGTCAGAAAAGCAAAACAGCCAGCCACTAGCTCTTACCTCAACCTCAGACCTGTCTCCAGAAATCTCAGAATGAGCCTGAGACTGAGAGCTGTCTCCTCCCATTTTATAATCCTCTCTGGGGCTGGGATCAAAGGGATGCATCACTGGGATTAAAGCCATGCACTACACTGTTTCTATATCAATTAGTGTGGCAACTGGGATTAAAGGTGTTTGTTACCACTGCCTGGTCTGTAAGGCTTACCAGTTGGGCTGTTTTAAAATCTGATCTTCAGGCAAGCTTTATTTATTAAAATACAAATAAAATGCCACTACAACAAATTGTTTTGCTTCCTGATTATTAACTTTTGCATGTGTACGCAATGTCCGTGTGTGGATATATGAGTGTTTGCATGTGTAAGTGTACACATGTACATGCAGGTGCGCATACACATGTGTGTATTCTCCATGTGGAGACCAAAACTTAATGTCAGGACCTGGGAATCTAACCCTAGGCAAAAACTGGGCATAGCCAAAAATGATTGAGAGCCTTAGCTTCAGTGAGAAACCCTGCATCAAGGAGTTAAGGCAGAAAATGATGCAGAAGGACACCCAGTGTATTCCTGGATTCTCGCATGAACACACATAGGTTTATCAGTATAACTACCCCCCCCCCCCCCCCCCGTCTGTGCTCTATGCTCTAGAATCCAGTTCACGAGTTTAGGACAACAGGCTGGAGGTTGAGGAAACACATGCAGAGACAGACCGACACACGGACTTCTAATCGCTGGTACAAAAGCCCTTCTTTAATAGCACCATGGAGGCTTAAATACAGAGCTGTCAAGGGCTAACAGGTGAGAATCCCATCCTCTGATCCTCTAGGCAAAGCACAGCTTTTAGTGATTTCAATTAGAAGGCTCTATCAGGGAAGAGCAGCTGAAGGCCAGGACTCAATTAGTCCCAACACCCTGCATCAAGGAGTTAAGGCAGAAAATGATGCAGAAGGACACCCAATGTACTCCTGGATTCTTGCATGCACATGGGTTTATCAGTATTCATGCTCGCATAGCATGTACACACATGCTGGTTTTGCATTTCTTTGCTCATTTTTCTTTATTGCTTGTCATTATGATTCCCTGTCTAATCAAATAGGTTGTAAATATTTTGTTTGTTGCTTGTTAGAATTCTGTCTATCTTGTCTTTATTTATATTCTTATGTAATCAAATGTATGTTTTCATTTTTCTTGGCTCTTAGCACTTCAGAGTGCTTAAGAATTTTCTTAGTATTGCCCCCTAGCAGTCCTACAGTTAGTGTAGTTAGATATTTTTTCTCATATTTGAGCAAATTTCAGTATTATATAATTTTGGGAGGAAGTAAGAGAGAATTATGATGTAGACTAAATAGCTAATCAGTGGTAGCAAAACTCTTAAGTGCCTATTGACTTCAGTGGGTGAAAACATATTTTTATTTTTAGTCCATTGTCTAAAGTGCCTAGACTTTATACTATCAATAATTTGCACACAGAAATACAGTGTTATATTTTAATAGTGTTTTGAGCAAATGATAGATTTCAAACTCAGTAATATTTAGCATACTAATTAGCATAGGAGGTTTCAAAATAGATATTGGATTTCCATAAGAGTGTATTTCCAAGAAACCATACAAGTCTAAAGGGAGGCTTGGGAAATTTCATTAAGGAATTCAGTGTTTTGTAGACATATTGAAAAAAATAAAACTACACTTTGGAAAAATCACTGTTCCACAGAAATTGCTTTTAGAAACATGGGATTTAAGGGCCCACACATAGCAGGTAGAAAAATTGGCAACATCTTGATATCAAAGATCAGTGGGGGGAAAAGATACATCTTTTAATTGGTTACTTTATGCCAGTTCTGAGCTAGAGTGTATGTTTAAATATATAACTGCTTCTTAAAGTGAATGAGGAAACAAGGAATTCTTTTCTTTCAATTAGTCCTTTTTATATAATTTAGTCTCAACTCAAATTTTATGCTAAAAATACAAAGCATTAAAGAGTTTAAGATTAAGGCAAAGATGACCAATTCTTTCCCTGAAATGTGCCCAGTACAAAGTCTAAACTGTCTCCCTTGACATAACAGCAATCAGTTTTGTCAGGAACTGTCCTGGACAAATACTGTAAATTAATCCACACTGTAAAGTTGAGCAAATGAAATATAACACTTCTCAGTTTCAGATCATTGGTAATGGACTTACATGTGGCAAATTTCTTATAAAAATTAAAATTGTGTCACATGCAAAAACTTCCAAGTGATTGCTGTCACTTTGGGTAGTTTAGTATTGACTTGATGGTTCTACATTTGGGGTTCGATAGCAATACCTCATACATTCTTCACAGGCTGAGGAATAGCAGAGACATTATAAGGCTTTATTTTACATGAGGGTGATATGCATTTCTTAGAAAGTGAGATTTAATACATGACAAATCATAGGGATTATATTATACACATCAATAAAGCCCTGGTACCCTATTCCAGAAAACTTGGATCTACGAATACATGTCCAAAGGGTTAACATGCTTTCTTTCCATGAACATATAGCATATAGCCACACTTAGGTCAGGCTTAAGTTTGGTGAAAAGAAAGCCTGTGCCTCCTTTATTCTCAGGACACAGAGGACAGAACAATAGCATTTCTATCGTTTTCTTCTTCTCAGAATACTAGGCTTCATGTTCACATGGTTCAAGAGACAAATATGTCCAGTATTTCATTGTTTTAGCTTTAGGCTATGACACTAAGGCTCTTAAATTTCTTTAAAGAAGTTGAATTTTTTTGCATAATGTAAAAAGCCCCTTAAAAATAAAATTCAAGGTGCTTAAGGGAGTGGCTTAGTGATTAAAGCACTTGTTGCTCTTGTAGAGGATGTGGGTTTGGCTCCCATCATCAATATGGTGGTTCACAACCATCCATAACTCCATTCCAAGGAATCCAATGTTTTTTTCTAACTGCCACAAATACTAGGTGCATATGCACGCGCAAGCGCGCCCTCTCTCTCTCTCTCACACACACACACACACATACACACACACACACACACACACACACACACAAATGCAGCCAAAGCACACACATAAAATAAGGTAAATAAATCTAAAAATTTCAACAGAAAACAATTTTTTAAAAGAAATTTTATTCTTTTTGGAGAAAGGCTCTTGTGTAGCCCAGGCTGTTCATGAGCTCGCTGTGTAGTTGATATATGCCTTGAACTTCTAACCATTTGTCTCTGTCTCCTGCATGCTAGTATTACAGGTTAACTCCAGTTAAACACAACATTTTCTAAACCAGAAAGTACCTGCCTAGAGAGCTACATTCATTCAACATACAGGCTTAGGTTAAAATATTTATTCTTCCCTTCCTCTGAGTTAAGAGCAACACAATATTGTACATCTTCCAAAAGTGTCCTAGGCATTATATAATTGGTATCTGAAACCATAGACAAAATGATACATGGTTTATTTTCTTTCAGGTTTCATACTCTAGAAACTTGGATGTAATTGCATATACTTTGGGAAAAAATTCTCCCCCCTGACAGATCTGGAAAGACAAGTTCCACTTAGTATTGCTATGCCTTCAATAGCTCTAGGCTATAAATGGAATAGAGGGCAGAGAAGGAATGTTCACTTATAGTTTACTCCTGGAGAGGATTCTGAGGGAGACAACCATACAGGTAAGGTGCAAGCACCTTTTAGCCCGCCCAGTACTGCAGACCTAGGGACTATAACATTCTAAGTAAGCACTCTATCATTGAGCCCCAATCCCAGCTCGGTACTTTCGATTAACTAAGGAAGGGAATCTTAAGATGTTTCAGAACAACTCAATTATACCCCAGCTATCAGTCCTAGAAACACATTTTGTTTGTTTTTGCTTGTTTGTTTTTTGAGACAGGGTTTCTCTGTGTCCTAGCTGTCCTGGAACTTGCTTTGTAGATCAGGTTGGCCTAGAACTCAAAGAGATCAGCCTTCCTGTGCCTCCCGAGTGCTGGGATTAAAGGCGTGCATCACCACCGCCTAGCTCAGCTTAGACTCATGGTATTTAAGGACAAAATTTTACAGGAAGTGCAAAGTACCCTTCTCTCCCCACCTTGAAGTACAATGTTTTGACTAGGAAATAGTTGCATGGGACCTTCAAGTCTGTAGGTAACAGCCTATAAGAAAAAAAATCATGGTTAGGTAGGATGAACACAGGAACAAAGACACTCAAAATGTCAGGAACGTTGTGGGGACGTTTTTTCTGCTATTCCAGTTCTTACACTAAAAGCTAACATTTGAACTTGCTGTAGAAAAATGTTTCCAAGGCTGTAAACATTACTCTGCATTTAACAGTACAAAAAGAGCCTAGGGATCATTTGGTAAGTCACGGGGCCTCTAGTGGGAACAGTTCTCCGCGGATCTCCAGCTTCGCAGGTGCAGTTCCTGTGCAGCTGAATGATAAAGCACGCCCGAGGGGATTCACAGGTCAATGGCTCCTGAGCATCCCCAGACACACGCAGGACCAAAGAGAGAGCACAGAGGACGCGGAGACACATTTAGCAGCACTGGGACCTGGCCTTCGTTGGGAGGGGCTCATTGGTTAGTTTAATTTTGTCCATGTCGTTTTCTTCCCTAGGGAAGCTTTGCTGGTTCGCGAGGATCTTTTCCACCAGGAATCGGGTGGCCTCGTCGATGTTTATATTATCCTGCAATAGGAGAACAGAATGTGGAAGATCGGAAGTAAATATTGAGTGTGGTAAGGAGACTAGGAAGACATGCCAGAGGGCGCTAGACACAGCAGCATACTGGGTAACCTCTTCTCCAACGCTAGGTAGTGTCTGCTGCACTGAGAGCCCAAGGCATTTGTTTAATTAATTTGCTATTTATTCTTTGAAAATTTCATACATGTATAGAATGAATTTCAGTTATTTCCACTTGCATTAATCTCTCTTACCCCTTCCTTTTTTCCCAGAACCCCATCTTCCTGAAAAGTCTTCCTCCTGTTTTCATGTTTCTTTTTGTGTGATTCATTGAGTTAATTAGTGTTATTGCCCAGCACAAGTGGTAGGCTATTTATGGAAACACAGGAAAGGTTTTAATGGTTACACCACTTCTGTAACCTCAAGTGACATCTTGGAGAACACTGGCCACAGAATCGCCCTCGGTCTGGCTCTTTCTAATATTTCCTTTCGATTAAGTTCAAGTTTCGTGTTCTTGATGGGAAGTAGACGGGATCACGTGTCCTCAGAGTGCAGGAGACACGTGGATTAAGGTCATTGCTGCCCGGCTTCCTGTTCAAAAGTTGCCACCCCACCTTCGGACCTACTGCATATAAATAGGTAGACATCCTGTTTCTTTCATACCTTTCCTCCCTAACTTTAGCATCTTTTAATTCTCTTCTAATGCAGTTATCACTGCAGTCTTGGAAGCTGTCATTTTGTTTGCACCAGACCTTTTATATTTACTAGTCAGAACTCTACTGTGAGGAAAAATGTATTTATTGTTTGTTTGTGCACATCATGCTATCAATTTTACCCATTAATTTCGTTTGAAAAATTCTTTGTTTAGTGATTGGCATATAGTTCTGTAACTTCTAGAAGCAAGGTCTGTGCTCTTTGTGAGATGTCCACACTGTTTTGTGAGTGCCTTCTTACTTGCTGGCAATACAGACTATCTCAAGCTTATCTTCACTTTCTATTCCCATCAGCCATGGAATAATGTCTTTCTCCTGGAATCTCCATCTGTTTATTTAAAAAGTTGTATTCACAAGTCAGATTAGGAGAGTTCATTTTTTACATGGTATTATTGCCTCCAGTCCTTTGGCTGAGAGAGCTATTGAACACATACGTGCATACACACACACACACACACACACACACACACACACACACACACCTCACCTACATCTTTTAAAATATATTTATAAATATTCATGAAAAGAAATGCACACATACAAATACACACATAGATTTATGAATAGGAAACTATTTACATCAACGTCTCCAACCAAATCCAACATTATGAAATTTCCTACCCCTTTATTTGCACAAACTTCCTCAGACGGCAGGCCTGTTCATTTGGGAGGGATATTGCTTATTTAGGATGCTTTCACAGTGTAGACTGGTTTGAGATCTTTACTCCCAAGATAACTTTAACACAAGTAACAATCTTTGAATTTCCAAAAGTGTCATTCAGTTCTTGCCATTCCCATTCTCCATTCGTTATTTTGTTGCTGCTGTTGCTGTGATACAACACCATGACTCAGGAAACTTATGGAGGGAAGGATGTATTTGGGTTCATAGGTGGGAGATTACTCAATGTAAGTTCTCATCAGAATGATGAAAGCAAATGATGAGCGATCACATCACAGGGCAACCATCTGTTGAATAATGATAGAGTCGCTGGCAAAGGAAAGTCCTGGAGGCGGAAGTGCATGGTACCAGCCATATACCATTTTGATAAATACGACATCTTATGTTCTCCTTAGTTTTGTGAACAGACAGATAGTTGTGGTGGATGAAAGATGGTGCCGTCACCCTCATGGGCCAGGGCAAGCTTGTCAACAAGCAGGCAGGCATGGTGACTGGAACAACTGGCTGAGACTAAGAGATCATACCTTAAACCATAAGTAGGAAGCAGAGAGAGAAAACTGGGAATGATATGAGAGTTTGAAATCGCAGGGCTAGTTCCTGGTGATGTACTTCCTCTACACCTCCTAAGCCTCACCAAACAGCTCCGTCAAATGGATCTGTATTCAATATATGAGCCTCTGGGGATATTCTCCTTCCAACACAGGTCTCTAGCAGTGGTTACTCAAAGCTGAGTGGGAACATAAATCCCATATTGTAGTGAAATGGGTTGGAAAGTTCGGTATCAAAATCCATTATGTGCCATAAAGGAGAAAAGACTAAATTTGTGAGCTCAAAACTTCCTTCTGACTATGTATCTATTAAAACCCACACCACTAAAATTCAAGCAAAATATGATATGAAGTTATGATATGAAGTTAGTTGCCAACACCCAGAAGTACATCTATTAGTAATACGTAATACTTAAAGCCTTGATATAATTTTCCAAACCTTTAAAGTAAAACTTCATAGTAATTTTTTAGATTCTAGACTCTAGAAGACTCCTGAATTGCCACACAGGAGACCAGGTGGAAGTCCTTCCTTGCATATTCAAGGGAAGCATTGAATTATATGAAAACGTTCATTTATAAATAATATGTTTCTCTCCCTCTTCTATATAATATCTTGTCTAAAAATACAATAAAGCCAATCACTTATACAGTGTCAAATTATAAGTCATATGACAATCATTTATGAATCTTATTTTTGCATAAAGCTATAATATTTTAGCTAGAAGATCAGCTGAATCCTACATGGAATTTTATGTGCAATATAGGAAATTCCTCAACATATATATGTAGTTGTACAGATACTACTCTTCAGTGGGAAGTTAAAGCCAATTGTCCAGCATGTACTCAGAGCAGAGAGAGGCACAGTCCTGGAAAATTCAGTCTCTGAAATGCCTTTACTTCTTCTATGATTTCCTCCTTCTTACCAGGCTAAAAACTCCTGCAGGACCTCTTGGCCCCATCTTTCTTCCACCACAACTATCTGTTCATGAAACCAAGGACAACAGAAGATGCCATATTTATCAAAACAGTGTATAGCTGGAACCACTCAATTCTGCCTCCACGGACTTTCCTCTGCCTGCGATTCTGGCATCACTCCATGCTCAGAGGCTGCCCTGTGATGCGGTCGCTCATCATGTGCTTTCATAATTCTGATGAGAACTGACATTGAATAATCTCCCACCTTGAGGGTAAGAGCCCAGTAGAGTTGAAAGCAACCTGACAGGAATCCTGGAAGCCATCACTCAGAAAGAATATTTGGAGGAAAAATGGTGTGGACACACACACACACACAGATGCGCGCGCACACACACACACACACACACACACACACACACACACACCACGCATATTTTAAGCTGGGACAGTATAACAAATATGCAAATTAAGGAGTAAATGCTAATCATAGAATTTCTCAAAAAGGCTATCATTTTTTATGAGAGTCTGATGGTTATGAGTTGTCTTATTTGACAATGCCAGGGACTACAACTCTCCAGTATAGTGAATGTACCTCAGATTTTTTTTTTTAACCTTGGTTTTCTAGTTGCCCCATGGTTAAGCTTTTCAAAATTTATCTTAATTGTTTTTATTTTCTGGAAAAGAAAAATAAAACACAGTTTCCAATAGCAGGAGAAAACAATCCACTCAACTATTCAGGAAAAAGCACATAGTAAATTTGCTCTTGCTTAAAGTTCTTACAGTCAATCCAACTTGCTAGTGACTATTCAGTACGAGTTGTCCATATGACATTCATCTTCTAAAGACATTTTCTCTTGTTCTTTGCCTTTTTCAAAAGTCATAAAGTGTTTGTCTTTGACAAAACACCTTATCTCCCATTTACTCCAGTAGCAGAAGAGAAACACCTTGGCTAAGAATACAAACTTATAGAAAATGCCATGCAATTTCCTGAATGACAGTTCTGCTGGCCTATTCACGGCTTGGCAAGCTAACTTTGAAAGCACTTCTGCTTCCGAGATGGAGATTGTCACATATCCACACTATGCTTTTCTGACTCTGTGCTTACAGGACTCTGAAGAAATCTGTCTACACACTTCATATCCCAGCCTAGTCTGACAAGGGTGTCAGAAACAGATCCGTCAGGAAAGCTATCTCACCTTGGCAGAGGTTTCAAACCATCCAGTGAAGCCGTGGTCTTTACAGAACTGGTCCATCTGGGAATGACTCTGGCTGCCCTCCTTCTTCTGGTCACACTTGTTAGCTAGGAGGACAGCAGGGATGGGGCTGCCATTGGGAAGGTGGACTTTACTATCCAGATCACTTTTCCATTTTAAGACTGCCTCAAATGTGGAACTTCTTGAGAGATCAAAGACAACAAATGCTCCAAGAGCTTCCTTGTAGTAAACTCGGGTCATGTTGCCAAACCTTTCTTGCCCTGGAAATGAATACAAAAGGAGGTTAAATGTTCATAATGGTGAGGGTCATAGCTAGCGGCAGTTATATGCTCAAGGATCCAAAAAACTATTCTGAGAAGCAAGCATCACTGGTGTTAAAGACATTCAGACAGAACATGAACTTAACAAAAGTGGTTGACAATTTGCTTGATAGAAATTAGTCCTTTGTAGAACATATTTACCATAAACTTCAGGATTCCAGTAGTGCAGTCTGCACAGAGAGCCAGTTTTGCTTCTCTCCCATTAGTCTGAGAGAGGTGTTGGGGGGAACTGAAAGGTAGAAGTGGAAGAAGAAACAAAAATAGACTATGCTGAAGTTTACAGAATACAGATAGGTGAGGTGTTAAAAGGCCAGTCAAAAACATCGGGACTAGACAGGCAAGAAGACAGCTTGTGATCTCAGTTCGCCTTCCCTTTATATCTCAAACCCATATCTTATGTGGGATTCTCCTCTCTATGTTGTGATTACCATTAATGAATAAAGAAAACTGTCTTGAGCCTGTGATAGGGCAGAACTTATGTAGGCTGAGAAAACTAAACTGAATGCTGGGAGAAAGAAGGGCAGAATAAGAGAAAAGCCATGTAGCATGGCTAGACACAGATGCCAGAACTTTACCTGGTAAGCCAATGCCATGTGGCGATACACAGATTAATGAAGATGGGTTAAATTAAGATGTAAGAGTTAGCCAATAAGAAACTAGAGTTAGTGGGTTAAGCAGTGATTAAATTAATACAGTTTCTGTGTGATTATTTTGGTTCCAGGAGGCTAGGAAAGGAACAAGCAGCCTCCCTTCAACACATGTCTACCTATTTTTGACCCAGTACTTAAATTGTTCCCCTCTTAGAAGCAGTCACTGGAAAATTCATGCTTTCCAAACACAGCTGGCTGTATGATTGTGAGAAGGTTCAATGCCCAGTTCTTTAGATATAATTATTTGAAAAGAACTGAGCTTCTGTTAACAGCTCAACTAAGTCTGCTGCTCAATATAGTACTGTCTGAACATCCAGACAGGCCTGAAAAACATGCTGTTGTTATGTGCTGCCAAACATATCTTTCCCGTAACAAGGCCACCAATCCTTATCTGACAGATGAAAAAAGGGACAAAAAGATGCATGGTCTGGATCACAGTGACACTCACCAAAGGAGACAGCCTTCTGACTCCTTCATGCCTACAGGCTTAAGGTTCTGGACCACCTTACGGTTGTCTTGAGTTCTTAAGCTCATATATTTGAGGTGTCAAATTGCTGACTAGATTCAGAGGGGGAATGAGTGGCAAGCAATGAGAATCTAAGATTATCACCTTGATCTAAGACAAAGGCATAGTTACAGCACACTTTTCTGCTAAAACACATCAAGAAACAAGCTTCATCTACATCTTTGTTGCCATTTATTCACATAAACACAAAGCTACTACAGACCGCAAATACCCTTCCTCCTCCAAATTCTATCATATCGTCATATTTCAAATATTGCTGTAGCTTGTGACTCTTCATATGTCCAGACATCTGGATTTCTTTACAATGAATGGTCATCTGTTAGGACCTGCCATGTTCACATTTTATTGGTAAGATAAATCTGATTTTAGCTTATCTGTTTAGCTCATTCGATCATAAGTGGTGACGTTTATGGCATCTTAGCCTTGTACCTCTCTCTATAAATGTACATTGAACAATGACACCAATTCATTCACCCAGGATATTTTAACAGGTAAGGGTAAAGTCACCAAGTCTTCAAAAACAACTAGACAGATGCATTGAAGTTGTTTGGATTTCATTTTCTACTAGTGAGCCTTTAGGAATTCACTGTTACTAACTTGAATTATAGAACCTGAAGGGGTTGTAGCCCCACTAAGACAAAGATAGCCTTAGGTTAAAAAAGATGGGAAGATTAACATTGTAGGATAATTACATAGTTCTCAGTTTGACCATCCTTTGAATTTCAAAAAGATGAGGTGCCAAATTAGTAAAAGGATGGATAACTATATAACTATGTGTTTCCAAAAAAAAAAAAAAAAAAAAAAAAACTGTTAGGCTTTCACAGTTCTTGATTTTTTTTTTGTCAAGCTCCTGAAAAATCCCAAATAATTTTTTTGTTAATCAAAACTTGTGGTATTAAAAGATGTACTCATCTGCCCTTTCTGATAACTCATTCAAAACAAGAAATGCCTATGATAAGGAATTTTGGGGGAAGATATATTGGCTTAGAAATGTCAGCCAGAGTCTCTGAGATGTCAAGACTAGAAGGAAATTTTCCCTGACAGGCCTCATATCAGAAAGCAAACAAACAAACAAACAAAAACAAGCCCAAAACAAAAAACCTTGTATGCTAAGTGAAAAAGGTGTTGGTTATACAATTAAGCAAATGAAAAGGGGAGAAACTGCCTGGGGACCAAGTGTCAGTGACTTTACCCAGTGAAGATTTGTATCCAGAGTAAGTTGGGAAGAGGATTTTCAAGCAGGAAGAGAAAACAGTCAGTTAACAAAGTCATGAAAACAGTAGAACACATTTTACTAGAAGACAGACAATCCTTACCCAGGCTGCAGGGCCTGGCTCGGGACCTGATGGAGTCTTTGCACATGGAACAGGTGGGTAAGGGAGGAAGTGTGTCCTCAGTAGTTAGGGGGCCTGAGGAAGTTTAGCTTCCTGTAGAGTATGCATGTTCAGAGTTAAAACTTGCACTGGTAGGAAAATCGATTGAAACCCATGGGCCCGCCATCCTAATGGGTATGCTGAACAAGTTCATATTAGTTCAGCGGCAAACCTGGGCAACAGCCAAATCTAAAATAGACATTGCTGGTTGAAACAAGGAGACAGGTGCAAGTGTCCACTTAGGCCAGCTCTCTTATTTTATTGATGAGAGAATGGAGTCCCAAGAAGAGACTCAAATTCTCTGGGTTAATCACACTACTGTGTCATCCAATCTACCGGACATTTGCTGGAACAGATAAATTTCTGATTGTGTCTTGTGTGGTGAAAGAGATTCTTGTTAGTAACAGTAGCTAAGAGTGATATTCTTAAGCACACTACGGTGCTGCTACAATGTCACCCCTCCCCACACTCCCAGTCACCTCCTGCTTACTACAGTAGCGGAAGGAAGATACCCTATTGCAGAGTGCACCAGTCACTGATACTAGGGGTAGCCTTTGCCATCTCCATTGCTGCTGACATACTGACAGCACATTTTCAATGACTCTCAAAATGTTTTGTCTCTTAAACAATGTGTTGCTGCCTCAGGAGGAAGGCATGTTGATTATAACTTGAGATTTTGGCAACCATGAAGGATGAAAAGGGTAAGTGAAGAGGCAGAGAGAGTTGATGCAGGTTCCAAAGATATCACACAAGCTCCTACATATGCAAATGCCAAAAATCTTAAAATATGCAAATTGGGAAAAGATTAAAATATTTATCTTGCTATTTGGGATACTCCCCATTAATGACAACGAGGAGGATCAAACAGCAAAACTAGCATTTTCCGAGGAATAAATATTCCTATTTGGCTAAAGAAAAAAAAATACACAAAAATCTTTCATCTTACCTCATTGAAACAAATGAAAATCTTAATAATGAATGTATTTTCCTTGGATTTAATAAAGGAAATACCACATTCTGCTGTTGTGAGAATGCAATTCACAGAAGCTTGTTTTTTGTTATTTCCATCATGCCTTTTGCTTGGGTTGAGTCTTTCTCCTGATAATCTAAATGTTTCTAGTAATATTACTTGAAACTCAAAATAGAAATTTCATAACAAAAATCAAGAGCAGTAGAATAAAATGGTGCGCAGTTTCTCCTCTTTTAGATATTCACCTCTTCCCCATCCACTGAGAGTAAACACAAGTTACTCAATAACTACTCAAGGTGACTTGGAAGAAATGTTCGGCTTCTAGTTAGCAAATGGACAGTCTCTTAAATAAAATCCTTAAATCTCATGCTGCATTTCAGAGACAAAATACTCTCAACAGGCAATCTCCTATCGTAGATTATAAGAGAATCATTATCTATGAAAATAAAAAAAACTTTGCTAATTTCTGTTCAAACTCATAACTGCTTTAAAAGATTAAGACATTGTTCCTTTTCCTTTAAATAAATCTATTGAACAGGAACAAAAACTATCTTATCTTGGTATGTAAATTGCTCTTGTGTCCATAAACTAGCCTCCAGCAGAGGCTCTTGGGATGGCCTCATGGAGGATGAGGATGGCCTGAGGTCACTTCGGTGAAAGTACTGTGAACCTGGGAAAGGAAGTGAAGGACGCGGAAGATGTACCGGCAAGGGAACATGGATGCCAGGCAGGCTGTCGGATTAAGTGGTGAGCTCGTAGGGTGTAGTGGGGATGTGGGTGTGTTGCCAGGGTGCAACAGAACCCAAGATAGAACAATGTTTCTCAGCTTTAGTATAAATCAGAATCACCAACAGCGTTTGGTAGGTGACACCCTTCCAAGTGCTTTGAATTCTGATTTGGCAGGTCTGAAAGAGGGCTAATTGTTAGCCCCAACTTCCCTGTACAGAATATTTTGGAGCAAGCTCCCTGCATAGTATGAAACATGAGCCTTTATCTCCAAACTGTGTTTGCATGTAGGCATGCCCTTTTTCTACTGCACCATGGAAACAAATAATACAGTCTTGGAATAAGTGAGACGTGGCAAGCCAGTTTTTGTCTATGAAGATTTTATGAAACTGTACACCAGTCCTGGAAGACCTAACCCCAGACTTATGTGTGAAAGAAGTAGTTCTCCTAAACCAGGCTGGATGAAGACAGTCGTCAGATGGAGCCTAGTCTCCTCACACAGTGGATGCTGAAGAATCTTTTCATGTTACTGATGGTGGATGCTAAGGCCCCTGTCTGAGGTTCTGATGAGAGAGGCTCCAGATAACCACAACAGGAACCTCTGCATATTCAGAATAGCCCCCAGAAGCAATCACGAGTCAGGGTAGAGGATACATAAATTCTATGGACAGACTCCAGTGTGGGTGGGGGGATGATGGGCTGGGAGAGAATCAGGCTGTCTGCTAAAATGACCAATAGACACTGTAAAGCTACATCTTTGTTACCCACTTTTTTTCCCCTTCCATTTCTGTCTCAGAAAGGAGCCACACATGCCTGCTTGCTGGATCAAAGGGAAAAGGGTTTTGATGAGAAGGAGAACACTTGGATACATTCTAAAACATGCTTCTTTGATCTCTGATATCACCATTCAGAAGTCTCCCAGGTTTATACCATAACAGAAAACTCTATATGGAAAGCTTAAAGAAAGCAAATGGTCAGTATAACATATATACGATGGATACAATTTCTCCAAGGATGTATTTGAAAATAACACTTCATTCTTGGACTACAATGCCCACAGGCTTCCACAATGATTGTTTACCAGATACCAGGCAAATATCTAAAATCATTGCTTTGATTTTTTTTTAGGGTATGTACCAATGAAACAGTTTAGAAAAATCTTTCAAAATTCACTTTAAAAAGCTGGAGCCAATCAAAACCGGCATTCTCTGGATAGTAAACCTCATAAGTAAGGAAGCACGATGACTCGTGGAACGAAGGTATGAAGAAATGATAATTGTTATGAGTCTACATTATGAAGTACATGCTCTAATTTAGGTTTCTTCAGTGCAATGAGAAACACATTATTGAGGCCTGTACCAGCAAGTTACTGTGGTCCTTAATTTGAAGGGTTTACATGAACCTGTTTGGCTACCTTTACAGAAAGCAATCAGTAATTCTTGCCTATTACCCTTCTCAAACCTCTTCTGATAGATGACATTACTGTTATGCCTCCGTCCACCTTTACGGCCTCCTGAACAACAGCATTGAAAAGGAACCAGCAGTTGCATCATGTCATGTGGCTGGCTCCTCCTTATGTTTTGCAATTCAGGGAATAAGTACTTTTATTCTTTCAGAATTCAGTATGAGTCAGCGTTGTAATCATGCATGGCATATGCTTAGCCTTGGGGAAGTGTTTTGGCATGGTGTTTATTATACAACTTTTCTCTTATTCAAATGGCATGAGCTAAGCAGAATTCCCTAGTATCTCAAGTGCCCAAATCCAGCACAGTTAAGGCTGTAGTTCTGCAAATTCCAGCCCAAATCCAAGCTATTTGTGTCTCTTGCTATCTGCATATTAAGACAGCATTTCCCAAACTCTGACTCTGTGAGAAAAGCCTAACAGTGTCTAGTGACCACACGTGCCGGCTCAGCTCATATCAACTTAGCACACAAACTAGAGTTATCTGAAAGGAAGAACCTCAATTAAGAACATGCCTCTATAAACTCTGGCTGTAAGGTATTTTCTTAATTAGTGATTGATGAGGGAGGGCCCCTTCTATTGAGGGTGGTGCCAACCCTGGGCTGGTGTCCCTGGGTTTTAAAAGAAAGCAGGCTGAGCAAACCATGAGGAACAAGTCAGACAGTAGCTCGACTTCTGCATCAGCTCCTGCTTCCAGCTTGCTGCTCGGTTTGAGTTCTTGTCCTGACTTCCTTCAGTGATAAATAGTGATGTAGAAGTGTGTTAAATAAACTCTTTCCTCCCCAGCATTCATCTTGGTCATGATGTGTCAGCAGCAGACCCCCAACTAAGACACTAACACCTCTCTAGTTCTTATTTGGAGTTATGTATTTGCTGAATGCTATAAGAGTTTCTACAGAAAAGCAGCAGCTAACATCAGAGATCCCTTTTGAGATTATTAAATGTTTCCTTTTTTTTTCCCCAGAAAAGCTCCAGTTTCAGATTTTGGCAAGAGTGCAAGGATGGTGTCATTATGGCAGATACATGGGCCATACCTCCCTCCTGGCTATGGTGTCAGTTCAAGAAGGATGAAACTGGCTGTCTTGGCAATTTCTTGTAGTTCCAACAGTAGGGAAACTGAGGGAGAGGGATTCACATGGAGGCCAGCTTGGGCTGCATAGAGGGGAAGAGAAAATGAGGGGGCCATGCAAAGAGGAGAGGCGATGTGCAGATAGAAAAGATTCTTATTTATTTATTTTTCCACACAGGGTTTCTCTGTGAAGCCCTGGCTGTCCTGAAACTCACTCTGTAGATTAGTCTGACAACAAACTCACAGATCTGCCTGCCTCTGCCTCCCGAGTGTTGGAACAAAGGGAGGCAAGAACTACTACTTGCTGCTTTTGTTTCATCAAATCTCCAAATGTAATTTGATACTTATTATCATGGTGATTTACACATAATAAAAGAAAATGAATTGTCATTCTAACGGGTTTCAAACCGTCTCTCTGAAAAAGCTGCACTGGGCAGGGTAAGGCGACCATCAGGATGTGAGAAGTTGTCAACAAGCAATAAAATGTTCTTCGGTGTTCTGGGCCAAAGCAGAAAGTATTTCAAATCCTTTGGCCTTAAAGGATGGGCGGCACTTCAAATAGATTCTTTAGCCTTTTTTTTTTTTAATAACCAAGTTGAGCCCATGACCAAATAACTTTCTGTGAGATTAGTATCTATGTGCATAAATGTATCTTCTTGTCTATGTTTGACTCTGCTCCTAAGGAAGTCAGTCTAAAGTTTGCAATCTTTCAACGCTTTATATGGAGCGGCTAGAAGCAGAACATACTACCTGGCAGACAGAAGCCAGGTGTTCCTTCACTCTGCTACCAGCTGTGTAACCACAGCCTCCAAACTTCAGAGTTGGCACTGCCTAAGGCGTTCTCCAGTTAAACAAGCTCCCATTTAACTGCTTCCTGGCAGACAGAGCATCTGAACACGCAATGATTGAACAGGGTAACCTTTGCTACCATTTTCATTAAACTTCACAGAAGGTCCCCTTTTGTTGGATGCCCAGATGGCACCTACCACACCAATGAGAACCCATGGAAGGGTCACAAGTGGTCTCTTAAAGACAATGGCTCGTTCATTCCAGAGCAACAATTGAAAGCAAAAGGAAACAGTTCAGTGTTTGTGGAATGGGGAATTGCCCAATGGAAGGCAGGAGAACTGGCTTAGAGAGGGACTTGCAGCGGGAAAGTTTCAGAACTTTCCCAGCCCTTCTTCAGGGTCACTGGGCCTCCCAAGTGAGAAAATTTCAGGAATGGAGTTTCCCTTCACAAAGGCTTGGCTGGGCTCCAAGATTTTCTCACCCATAGCTCCAACCCCCTCTTAGTAAATTATAAACATGTCTGTTATTACTCAGAGGTAAAATTTCTTGGCTTAAGGAGAAAGAACACCCTTACATCAGCGGGGCACCGACCCAAAACAGATGTTGGGGGAACTTGGTAGAAAATAACCGAGTTTTGTTGGTTTTAGCTGCACTACCAACGCAGTGATCCTCAACTTTCCTAATGCTGCGACCCTTTAATACAGTTCCTCGAGTTGTGGTGGCCCCCAACCATGAAATTATTTTCGTTGCCACTTCATAACTGTAATTTTTCTACTGTTATGAATCGTAATGTAAATGTGTTTTCCGATGGTCTTAGGCGATCCCACGTGAATGGGTCGAAAGAACCACTGTAGTGGAACTCCACGTAAGTCCTTCAGTCACCCAGAACTTCAGCAGGAGAGGGGATAGGCCTCCCAAAGCAGACTTATCTTCCTGTTCCATTCGTTCACATCTAAAAGCGCACCGCAGGGAGTTCAGGCAGAGAAAAGAAAAGAGAGGAGCCAGAAGGCAGAGAAGAGCGAGAGTCTGGTGGCTCTGGGACGCCGCCCGCTTACCCGCGATGTCCCACAGCTGCAAGCGCACGAGCGTCCTGCTGTCCCAGTTGAGGACTTTGAGGGCGAAGTCCACCCCGATGGTGGCCCGGTAGTTCTGGGAGAAGAGCTGGTGCACATAGCGCTTGATGATGCTGGTCTTACCCACGCCGAGTTCGCCAATGACTAGCACCTTGAAGAGGTGCTCGTGGGTCTCTGGAGCCGCGGTGGCAGTCGTCCCCGGGTGCCCCAAGCCCTCGCCCGCCATGGGCACCGCGGCCGTGGAATCTTCCACCAGGCTGTCAGGACAGATCTTTTCTCCGCGCACCCGGAGACGCTTGTCACGGGAGTCACCGGACCCGGAACCGACCGCGCGCAGCCGGCCAGGAGAGTCTCAGTGCACCCTGCGCAGGGTGAGCCTGGTCTGGACACTTCCTCTTCCCGCGGAACCCCTCGTGGTCCACGGCGCCCCCTGCTGGCCACAGACCGCTTGGGGATCGGCCATTGTTGGCCCTGAGCCCCTCCCTGCCTTTGACTTCCAGTAATTGGAAAAATAAAAGGCAGGTAGGTGACTGAACTTTTCAAAGGACTAAGGCTGGGTCGTCTGATAAATCTAGTTTTCATGTGTGAGGAAACTGCACTCTGCTTTCCATAATGAATACAATTTACGTCGTCAGCAACGGTGTGCGAGCATTCCCTTTTCTCCACACCTTAGCCAGCACTACCTCTCTCTCTGTTTTGGTAATAGCTGCCCTATAAGTGTGAGGTGATTGCTGCATGGGGTTTGATTGACATTTCCCTTATGGTTAGGGATGTCCAGTTCCTCTTTCATACACATGCCGGCCATTTGTATGTTCTCTTTAGGAAAATATCCATTCATATCATCTTGCCCATTTCATATTTGGGTATTTGAGCGTTCTGGTTTTGTTTTTTGTGTTTTTGCTTTTGAGCATTGTTTCGGGTGTGCGGCCTATATGTATTTTCTCCAAGTCTGTAGACTTCTTTCTTCGTTGTGCTTTGGTGTCCAGAGACTTCTCTGTTTAATGAACTTCCATTTGTCTGTTTCGGCTTTTGCTTTGGGGTGATTTCCAATATAGTTGCTAAGCTCAGTGCCAGCATGTGACCCAGAAATATGTCCTTTGAGGATATACTCTACAGAAATGAAATCAGGTCCTCTTGGGAGGTAAACACACACCTGAAATCATTATAGTGTTATTCACAGTAGCCAAGACGTGGAAAGAACGGAAGTGTTTATGAGCAGAAGAATGGAAGTCGTATTGAGTAAATACACATATTTATACTTACATATATGTTTTTGTATATACACAACGGAATATTATTCAGTATTAAATGGATGTAGCACAATAGGTGAAACCAGAGGACACATTTCTAAATGAAACAGGCCTGACTTGGAATGAAAAGTGTTACACTCTACTATTTATTATTAGATGCCAGATGTTTCCCTAGTGAAGGGATTAGCCTCGTCCCCTACCTCACCCCACCCTAAAGCTTCTTGGCCATTTCAGGCCCTTCATCCAGCTGCAAAACTAGCAGGTAGCTTCCCAAACGTAAGACAGGATAACAAGATTAGCATTCTGTTTTCCAGGCCCAAGGTAACCTGAACCACAGCCTTATATTATATCAAGTACCTCAACTAAGCAGTTAAGCTCAGATTCCCAGCTCTAAAAGTTTATACAAGTGGGGAGTATTCTGTGTTCTGTGAGATATTGTTGGATCTCCTCTGCTAGCTTCTCCTGCCCCAACTGGCACACATACCCCAACACCCACACATCTACACACACATCTTGATTTTGATCCCTTTGCCTAAGTACCCAAAGGTGGAATTTCTGGATCATATAGTAACTATATTTTCATATATGTTTTGGCAAAAACTCCGTACTATTTTCCACAGTGCGTACAAAATTCTTATTCACAGAGGTTCAGAAATTCTAACATGTCCCATGTGCTGTCCCATGTACTTGGGCTTAGAATTCAGTCATTTCTGTCTGCTATACATCTGACTCACTTGGTGTGGTTGTTTCAACGTAACTGGCCCCCATAATCTCATAGGGAGTGTCATTATTAGGAGGTGTGGGTTTGTTGGGGTGGGTACGGCCTTGTTCGAGGAAGTATGTCACTGTGGGGGTGAGTTTTGAGGTTTCCTATGCTCAGGATAGCTCCCAGTGTCTCCTTCAACTTCCTGCTGCCTGCAGGATGTAGGATTCTCAGCTACTCTAGCACCACGTCTGGATGCACGCTGTCATGCACCCACCATGATGAAAATGGACTAAGCCTCCGAAACTGTAAGTGAGACACCCTAATTAAACGCTTTCTTTATAGGAGTTGCCATGGTCATGGTGTCTTCACAGCAATGGAAACCCTAAGACACTCGAAGAGCTAGTTTCCTAAGGAACCCAAACTTCTATTTAATCTTTTAGAAGAAAAACCCTGCAATCTGCATGTAACAAATAAACAAACCTTCAGGAGCTTGAGGCACATACTTGATTTAAGGACAAGAACTTCTAGCCAGGTGGTGGTGGCGCACTCCTTTATTCCCAGCAGTCGGGAGGCAGAGGCAGGCAGATCTCTGAGTTCGAGGCCAGCCTGGTCTACAAGAGCTAGTTCCAGGACTTTGGAGCACCAAAGGTACAGAGAAACCCTGTCTTGAAAACCCATACATACATGAATGTGTGTGTGTGTGTGTGTGTGTGCGCACGTGCATGTATTGGATAGTATATAAGTTGGAGATGTTTACAAGTTAGGGAGAATGGAAAAAAACCTTAGAATTCTGGATTATTTTAATGGGGAAACAGTTTTTGTTTTGTGTATAACAAAAATGCAACTGAGACTTGTGAATGGCTGTTTTGATTTGAAATGAATTTTCCAGTTATTTCATCTAAGAGTGGCTTCACATTATATTTCCACATAAATACCTTTTGCCTCTTTGAAAAGAGGATTTTGTTTCATAACCTTGAACTTGAGATGTCCTTGCTTTAGCGTCCCAAGTTCTGGGACTTCAGCTGTGTTCTACCACGCCCAGCCTTCCTTTTCCATCTGTGTTTGCCTTCTCTTTCACCTAGAATTTCAGACATTTACCCCAACTCAGGCTTTTCAAACCAAATGCTTTCCATCCTTTATATGTTACATAAAAGGTTTATCTGATCTTTCTACTCCTGAAGGATGTATATGCGTATTTGTTGATTTAAAAGCTTATTTTTGGCACTTGAAATAGAAAGAAACAGAGTGAACAAAATTCTTGATCTCAAGGGCTTCATGTTGGAATGAGTCCAGGAGAAGCAATTTCAAAAGAATCAGACACATTTTTTGAGCATGTGCTTTATGAAAAATAAAATATTATTTAGTGATAATCATTGAATGGGAACTAACCAGCCTGGTATTCCTAAAATAAACGTTGAAATAAGTTTAAATTAAGTTTTGCTTGATGCTCACATTAAAAGCAAGCTGTCCAGGCTCATCATTGAAAAGGCAGAGTTTTCCTGTGCTCTGTAGTATCTTCACCTAGTTCCCATGTTCTCTTAAAAATGTCCGTTTCTGTGCTCCCTTCTCTGCTGCTAGTTTATGTACCAGAATTGCACCAATCCTGATGTGATTACTATATCTTTATTATGCAGTTTCATCTAAACCACACCCCTTTCTTCTGTAATCTGTGTTTGTATGTACATATGTGTGTGCATATGCAGTCATGATTTTGCAAGTACTGTGTGTGTGTGTGTATGTTTCTGAGAAATTCTGCAATCCTTCAAAATTGCCTTTATATTCTGGTTTCCAGCTAACGTCAACTTTTGTAAACACACTTCCAGGTCTTTTTTTGGAACAAAAATGTATAAAACTCATTAGTTTGAGGAGAATTGATCAATACAATATTAAATCTTTAAATATATTGATATTGTGCAATAATTATACACTATTACAATAATGCATGTAATAATGCAACTATTACTATCGTTCAACAATAAGGTGAGGCTGTAAACTTTATGCATTTAGGTATATGTATAGAATGTACTTTGTATTATTCCTAACATGTGTTATATAATATATATGTATATATATATATATATATATATATATAATGTTCTTTGATTGTATTCATTTTTCTATTCTTCTATTCTTCTCTTTTGTCCCTCTACCTCTTCTTGCTAGTCACATTCTGCAAAGTCAAAGATGTGCATATAATTAATTAAAACTCAATGATTTCCTTCTGCTGTCATTGCTTCAGCTAGAACCTCAAGTACTATATTGAATAGATACAGAGAGAGTGGACAATCTTTTCTTGTTCCTGATTTCCGTGGGATCGCTTTGTGTTTCTCTCCATTTAGTATGATGTTGGCTGTTGGCTTGTTGCCTTTAATTTGTTTATGTATTTTCCTTGTATCTCTGCTCTCTCCAAAACCTTAATCATGAAGAATGCTGTATTTTGTTGAAGGCTTTTTGAGCATCTGATGAGATGATCATGTGGGCTTTTTTTTCAGTTTGCCTTTATGGTGGTTTGCATTAACAGATTTTCATATGTTGAACCATCCCAACATCTCTGGAATGAAGGCTGTTTGGTCATGGTGGATGATTTTTCTGATGTGTTCTTAGATTCAGTTTGTCAGTATTTTATTGACTATTTTTGCATCGCTGTTTGTGAGTGAGAGTGGCCTGCAGGTCTCTTTCTTAGTAATGTCTTTGTGTGGTTTAGGTATCAGGGTAGTTGAGCCTTGTAAAAGGGTTTGGCAATGTTCCTTCTGTTTCTATTATGTGGAACAATTTGAGAAGTATTAGTATTAGCTTTTCTTTGAAACTCTTGTAGAATTCTGCACTGAAACCAACTGGTCCTGGGCTTTTTTTGGTTGGAAGATTTTGATGACTTTTTCTATTTCTTTAGCAGTTATAGACCTATTTAATTTGCTTATCTGGTCTTGATTTAATTTTGGTAAGTGATATTTATCCAGAAAATTGTTCATTTCCTTTAAGATTTCCAATTGTGTAGAGTACAGATTTTTGAAGTATTACCTGATGATCCTCTGTATTTCCTCTGTGTATGTTGTTATGTCCCCCTTTTTGTTTCTGATTTTGTTAATTTGGATATTTTCTCTCTGTCTTTTGGTTAGTTTGGATAAAGGTTTTTCTATTTTGTTGTTTTCTCAAAGAATCAACACTTTGTCTCATTGATTCTTTGTATTGTTTTCTTTTGTTGATTTAAGTGCTCAATTTGATTTTTTCTTGACGTCTACTCTTCCTGGGTGAGTTTGCTTGTTTTTGTTCTAGAGTTCAGGCTTTTTGCTAACTCACTAGTGGGGGATTTTTTTCTAGATTCTTTATGTAGACAATTAGTGCTATTAACTTTTCTCTTAACACTTGTGTCCCATAAATTTAGGTATGTTGTGTAGTCATTTTTATTGAATTTTTAGCAAGTTTTTAATTTCTTTTTTTATTTCGTCCTTGACCCATTGGTGGTTCAGGTGAACACTGTTTGATTTCCATGTGTTTGTGGGCTTTCTGAAGTTAGTGTTGCTGTTGAATTCTAATTTTAAGCCATGGTGATCTGATAAGATACAAGGGGTTATTCCAGTTGTTTTTGCATCTGTTGATATTTGCTTTGTTCATAAACACCTTCAGTAATGTATCAGGATACATTATTAACTCAAAAGAAATCAGTAGCCCTCCTTTACACAGATGATAAATGGGCTGAGAAAGAAATCAAAGAATCATCATCCTTCACAATAGCCACAAATAGCATAAAATATCTTGGAGTAACTCTTATCTAACAAGTGGAAGACCTGTATGACAAAAAACCTACCCCAGGACCCAGCAATCCCACTCTTGGGAATTTACCCAAGAGATGCCCAATCATATTACAAAAGTATTTGTTCAACTATGTTTATAGCAGCATTATTTGCAATAGCCAGAACCTGGAAACAACCTAGATGCCCTTCAGTGGAAGAATGGATGAAGAAAGTGTGGAATATATACATATTAGAGTACTACTCGGCGGTAAAAAACAATGACATCTTGAATTTTGCATGCAAATGGATGGAAATAGAAAACACCATCCTGAGTGAGGTAACCCAGGCAAAAAAAGATGAACATGGGATGTACTCACTCATAATTGGTTTCTAGCCATAAATAAGGACATTGAGCCTATAATTAGTAAAAAATCCTAGAGAAACTATATAAGAAGGTAAACCCAAAGAAAAACATATAGTTATCCTCCTGGATACTGGAAGTAGACAAGATTGCCGGACAAAAAATGGGAACATGGGGGTGGGGTGGGATGGGGGGATGGGGGGATGGGGAGAGAAAAGTGTGAAGTGGAGGATGGGAAGAGCTTGGGGGAATCGGATGGTTGGGATATAGGAAAGGTGGATATGGGAACAAGGAATTATATATCTTAGTTAAGGGAGCCATTCTAGGGTTGGCAGAGACTTGACTCTAGAGGGGTCCCCAGGTGTCCAGGAATACGCCCCCAGCTAGGTCCTTGGGCAGCTGAGGAGAGGGTGCCAGAAATGTCCAGATCCTATTGCCATACTCATGAATATCTTGCATATCACCATAGAACCTTCACCTGGCATTGGATGGAGAAAATGACAGAGCCCCACATAGGAGCACCGGACTGAGCTCCCAAGGTCCTGATGAGGAGCAAAAGGAGGGAGATCATGAGCAAGGAAGTCAGGACCATGAGGAGTGTGTTTACCCATTGAGACGGTGGGACAGAGCTAACGGGAGACCACCAAGTCCAGTTGGAATGGGACTGATGGAACAGGGGACCAAACCGGACTCTCTGAATGTGGCTGACGGTGGAGGAGGACTGAGAAACCAAGGACAACGGCAATGAACATGAACTCTACAGCATGGACGGGCTCACTGTGAACCTTCTCAGTTTGGTTGCTCACCTTCCTGGACTTAGGGAGAGCTGGGAGGACCTTGGACTTAACATAGTGAAGGGAACCCTGATGGCTCTTTGTCTTGGAGAGGAGTGGAGTGGGGGTATGGGTGGAAGGGAGGGGAGGGAAGGTGGAGGAGGAGGGGAGGAGATGGAAATCTTCATTAAAAAAAATGAGAAAAAAAAACTTTAAATATCTGAAGAAAGAAATTGAAGAGAACCCCAGAAAAGGAAAGATCTCCCATTCTTTGGATAGGAAGAATTAACATAGTAAAACTGGCAATCTTACCAAAAGCGATCTACAGATTCAATGCAACGATCATCAAAATTCCAACAAAATTCTTCACAGATCTCGAAAGAACAATACTCAACTTGATATGGAAAAGCAAAAAACTCAGGATAGCCAAAACCAACCTGTACAATAAGGGAACTTCTGAAGGCATCACAATAACCAAGTTCAAACTCTACTACAGAGCTACAGAATTGAAAATACCCCAGTATTGGCATAAAAACAAACAGAATGACCAATAAAATCAAGTTGAAGACCCAGATATCAATTCACATACCAACAAACACCTGATTTTTGACAAAGAAGCAAAAAATATAAAATGGAAAAAGAAAGCATATTCAACAAATGGTGCTGGCATAAATTAACATCAACACGTAGAAGAATGAAAATAGATCCAATCTATCACTATGCACAGAATTCAACTCCAAATGGATCAAAGACCTCAACATAAAATCAATCACACTGGACCTCATAGAAGAGATAATGGGAAGTACACTTGAATTCATTGGCACAGGAGACCTCTTGCTAAATATAACCCTAGTAACACATACACTGAGGGCAACAATTAATAAATGGAACCTCCTGAAACTAAGAAGCTTTTGTAAAGCAAAGAACATGATCAACAAGACAAAGTGGCAGCCTACAGAATGGGAAAAGATCTTCGCCAACTCCACATTGAACAGACGGTTGATCTCCAAAATATACAAAAAACTTAAAAAATTGGTCATCAAAACAACAAATAATCCAATAAAAATAGGGTACAGATCTAAACAGAACTCTCAATAGATGAAACTAAAATGCCTGAAAGACACTTAAGGAAATGCTCAACATCCTTAGCCATCAGAGAAATGCAAATCAAAGCAACTCTGAGATTCTATCTTACACCTCTAAGAATGGCCAAGATCAAAAACACTGATGACAACTTATGCTGGAGAGGTTGTGGGGTAAAGGGAACACTCCTGAATTGCTGGTAGGAGTGCAAACTGGTATAGCTGCTTAGAAATCAGTATAGTAATTTCTCAGAAAATTAGGAAACAACCTACCTCAAGACCCATTAATACCACTTTTGGGTATGAAACCAAAGAATCATACCACAAGGACATGTGCTCAACTATGTTCATAGTAGCATTATTTTTCATAGCCAGAACCTGGAAACAACCTAAATTCCCCTCAGCCAAAGAATGAATAAAGAAGGTGAGGTACATTTATATAATGGGGTACTAAACAGCAGAAAAAAAATAATGACATCTTGAAATATGCAGGCAAATGGATAGAACTCGAAAACATCATATTGAGTGAGTTAACTCAACCCAGAAAGACAAATATCATATATACTCACTTGTAAGTGTATTCTAGACATAAAGCAAAGAAAAATCAGCCTATAATTCACAATCCCAGAGAATCTAGACAACAAAGAGGACCTTAAGAGAGAGATACATAGATCTAATCTACATGGGAAGTAGAAAAAGACAAGATCTCCTGAGTAAATTGGGAGCATAGGGATCATGAGAGAAAGTAGAAGGGGAGAGGGGAGGAAGGGAGGTATGTGGAGAAAAAAATATGTAGCTCAACAAAAACTATGGAAAAAAGAAAATATTAATAAAAACTCAATGATTGTAAATTTAAACATTTACGTTTAGAATTGCATTATATACCTATGTATATATACTGATTTTTTAGCTTCCTAATGTGAATAAATTTAATTCCTTTATCTTATTTCACTTGCAAGAACTTCAAATATAATTTTATTAAAAATGGAGAAAATATAGAAATCTTTATGTGTTTCAGTATTTGGCCTGCATGTATGTTTCTGCACCACACACATGCTAAGTGCCCACAGAGGCCAAAAAGGGTAAGGATACCTTAAGACTGTACTTACAGAGAGTTGTGAGCTGCCACATGGGTGCTGAGAATCAAACCCTGGTCTTCCAGAAGGTTATCCAGTGCTCTAATGGCAGGCCATCTCTCAGCTCTACCCAGTTTTACATATGAAGTTCTCTACAGCCAATGATTTATTTTAATCAACTTTTAATTCTTCAGTGGTATAAAACTTACAAAAATGTGTGCAGACATTAGCCAACCTATTCCATACTAGTCACCCAGTTGTTATTATTTCATAATGATACCTTGGTCATAAGAAATGAATCAGTGTTTATACAATTATCTGAAGACCATACTTTAAATATACTTACTTATATTTAACCTATTGTGTTGTTTTCTTTTCTGTTTCTGTGTCCCATTTAGGATACCACAGTAAGTTTAATCTATGTGTTAAACCTTTTTATTCCTAACACATTTCCAGACTTTGGATATTTCTGATAACATGTAGAATGCACCTCAGTTGGATTTGTACAGTTATTTCATCACTGTTAAATTAGAGCTATGGCAGTTTGGGAGGGAGACTGTACAATAAAGAATTTCTGTTCTTACCAATCATATAAAGAGAATGAGGAATCACAGGTAACTCAGGTTATGGAAGATAAATGTACATGTTCAATTGCATGGGCAGGTCCTCGTGTTCATGTAGATGTCTCTATGAAGGTGTGAGTGTGGGTATAGTTTATGGCACTAGACAGTGGACCAATGTGTGTGTGTTTATGTAATTCTAGACCACACATTTGTAGGTTCTATATTAAACACAGAGGCATTTACTTACTTAACTCCTCCTTTGAGTATTTGTCTAAGTACAGCACCATTCTGCTTAGCACATTTGCATATACTGCTTTGGCAGTCTCTGGAAGGTTTTGTTTTTTAGACCAACAACATTTAAGATTTTTTTGTTTTTGTTTTTTTGTTGTTGTTTGTTTGTTTGTTTTTCAAGACAGGGATTCTCTGTCCTAGAACTCACTCTGTAGCCCAGACTGGCCTTGAACTCATAGAGATCGACCTGCCTCTGCAGCCCAAGTGCTGGGATTAAAGGTGTGCACTACCACTGCCTGACCAGTTTCAGCTTTTGACCAAGTATGTCCAACAAGATTTCATGATTTTCTTGTTTTATTACCATATTTTTAAAACTTAGTCTAACTTTTACATCATGTATCTTGTTCCTATTCATTTCCTGGCTCCTTGTATTTGCTCTCTGCTGTGTCACCCCCCTAAATAAAATACAATTTAAGAGAAAGAAAGAAAAATAGGGAAAAACTTAAAAGTTTCATCTTGGAAGCTGCAGTGTGACACAGTGGGTTGCCTACCCCAACATCCACCCCATCTTTACTTGCAAGTGTTCATTGCAAAGATTTATTGGTATGATTTGAGGCCTCTGCTTTCTATTACACTATTGATGCTGAACCCTCATTTGGACTCTTCATGGATATCATGTTGTTGCTTTGTTGTGGAGATTCTTCAGCTCTGGGTCTGTTGGTCAGGGACCTTCATGTGCTCCAGCAGGTCATAGATGGGGTGGATGTTGGGGTAGGCAAATCATAACCCTGGGAGTGAACGTGGCCAACAGTATGTGATTGGTCCACCAGATGAGAGAAATGGGGACAGCTCTCCTATGCTGACAACTTGGGGGCTGGCTCACCAACAACTGTGCAAAATAGGGTTGGCTCTCCTGCTTTTATGACCACAGGGCCAGGTGCTGATGGGCATGGTGGGGGCAGTTCTCCCTTGCCCATGCCACCACAAGACAATGGGTAATGAGGACACCTTTCCTGTGCTTCCATGCTCACAATTTTAGGGCTGGTTCACCCACACCTGTGCCAATAGGGTTGGCTCTGTTGTGCTGCCTGAGGAGGTGCAGGGCCAGTTCTCCCAAGTGTCACAGCTGGTGGGGTTCAGGGTTGGCTTTCCCACTCTTATGACAACAGGGCCTGCTCTCTCACCCGCCTCAGGCTTTGATGGGGGCAGATTTTATGATTTTCTTTGTCGTTGATATTCTGAAATAAGATGAGCCTTAATGTATATCTTTTTGTATTCATGGGTTTGTTATTAGTCAGGTTTTCTATTCTTATTGCTGTGACAAAATATCCAACAGCAACAAATTGAGGGGAAAACTGATTTATTTTGGTTGCCATGTTCAGAGGTTTCAGTCAATATGACAAGGAAGCCATGATGGACAGCTCACATTGTGGTGATCACAAAACAAAGGGAGAGGGTGGGCTCGTGCTGCCTGACTGCTTGACCTTCTTCATTACATCTAGGGCAACATCTATGAAACAGCATTGCCCACATTCAGGGCAGATTAATCCTTCCTGGAAATGTCCCACAGACAAGTCCAATGAATACAAAAAGATCCCCACTAAAGTAGATCTTATTTCAGACCGTAAAAGATAAAATAAAAAAACTGTGAGAAACCAGAAGTGTGCCATCTTAAAATCCTAGGCATGCCTCCATTCAATCACTCTCACAGATTGCCACAGGACTCTTGGTAGAGGATTTAGAATACAGAATTTCTAGAATATCCCTTAGATTATATAATTTCTTACACCTTACCTTTTACATTCCTGATTTTCTCTCTTTGAAATGCTTTTCAGCTAGTAATTTAACCAGCATCTATCATTTTTTTTAAGTTTGTTTGTTTAGTATTTTTCTTGTCTTAGTGATTGCTGAGATAATGTTGTACAGCAAATTTCTCAGAGCTCAGCGTTGTTTATAAAATAGTTCTTGTTTACTTATTCACCAGGCTCCAGTTGTCTGGGGCCCTGCATGGCTTGGCTGGGGTAGCTAGTCTAGGCTGATTAGGCGTATCTGCTCCACACATTCCTCGTTTGTCTTGTGCCAGGACATTTTCTCTTCTTCCTACAAGAAAGCTTCATGACTGCAGCCCAGCACTAACAGAGTCAACTATCCTCCACTCTTTGTGGGGAAAAGCAGTAGATAGTCTTTGCAAAAAAAATCCACATAAACAAAGCTAGTTATGTGTTTAGTCTCTTTTTCTAGACTACTTCATAAACAGTTGTCTTCTGTAATTGTTATTTCCTAGAACTCTACTTTGATTTTTTTTTCATTTTTAACTGAAAGTGGATTCCTTTTAAACAAACAGGCTTCTCCCCATGTCCCCTGAACAAGTTTTTAATATATTTGGAGATTTTTTCATATTAAATTTGTTTTTAAGATTTTAAAACTTTATGTGTATATATATTTACCTGCACACACATACGTGCACTGCTTGTGTGCCTGATGCCCACGAGGTCAGAAGAAAAGGTCGTATGCCTTGGAACTAGAGTTATGGATGGTTGTGATATGCCATGTAGGTGCTGGTAACTGAACCTGGTTGTTCTGCAATAGTGACAGGCATTCTTAGTTATTGAGTCCAAGCCCCAAGTCCTTTCATCCTTATTGTTTTTAAGTTCTCTATGAGAAGTTATTATTAATGTTCTTATAATATTTCACCAGTTCGAAGGTAGGACAGTTTAATCGATTCGAACACTGGTAAAAAAAATGCCAGAGGTTGTACGTTTCACTCTAGAATAACTAGGCGAGGCCCAGCTATTTCATTTCTCCTTCTATGTCGTTGCCTCAGGCTGTACTTTCCACCGTAGGATAACTAGGTGAGGCACAGCTACTGGTGCTCATTCCATGTCAGTGTATGTATATTCAGTTTCTCCAGAAAAGTATTTTCTAGGCTCCTTTCTGAGAGATATAAACCTGGTTGCAAAATAAAGGTACAACAGTTTCCTTGCTGAGTCTCTAGACTTACCCAAACCCTGCCTTTCTGTATGATATTTTGCCCTTATTGTACCAGGTATCTTCCCCAGTGTAATAATTCCTGAAAATAAGCATCATGCTGTCTACAGGAAGATGGGACTATGAGAGAGGGCTATATAGGACTGCAGAATTTAAAGTGACTTTAAGAGACTGGAACAATGATCCACAATTAAGAGCACTTTTGCTCTTGTAGGGTTACGTAGATCCCATGTGGAGCAGCTCAAAATTTGCCTGTATCTGCAGCTCTGAGAATTTAACATCTGACTCCCTCCTCTGGCTCCTTAAGCCACTTGCGTATATTCACACATTTATACACATAACACACAAACATACATATAAACACAGATCACTCTCATACCTACACCAACACACATATACACACTAACACATATATGCACACACACATGAACACAGAGATATACAACAATATACGCAAATATACACACACATGAACATAGATATGCACACACTAACACACATACTCAAAGATACACACACTAATAGACACATACACACATGCACACAAATCCACATATATAAATACACAAACACATATACACATGCATATAAACACATATACATACATGCAAATACATATACACACATAAAATTTTAAAAACAAAGTAAATATTTAAAGTGTTTTTAGAGTATAGCTTCCAAGGGTATCTGTACCTGCAGTTCTCAAGTATCTAAATCATCTTATTTTTAGGCATCTCTAGGATATTAAAGCTTTAATAATATTGTGTTCTATCCACCTTCAAAATATCTCTGGTGATTTCTTACTACCTGTTGTCCTTTCTATAAATTTGACTTTCTGAATTTCCACTGTTTAAATTAGTTGCTTTCATGTTTTGCTAGATTTAGGAGCAAACAGATACACATGCAAGTGTTTGCCTTACCAGGTTTAGCTAGAAGCCAGCATGATATTTCTAAAATTCAAATTGAATCATATTTCTGCTTTTCCAACACCTCATAATTGCAAGAAGAACTTTATTTAGCCATTTTTTTTCTTGGAAATTTGGGTTATCACCATGCCATGATTAATGTTAGTATTTCTGCATATGACATAGTTAGTGTGAGCAATGCTACAATGAACAAAATGATACTCATTGTGTTACGTTCCTTAATTTGATATTTGTGCATACAAACCAAGAAATGGTATATATTGACATATATATATATATATATATATATATATATATATATGTTGTGTTTTAGAATAAATATAAAGTTTTGTCAAATGTGTGCAACATTCCACTTTCATAGCAACAATATATGAATGTTACAACCTCATCACATTGTTTCTATGGGTGTAAAGACAAATATTTAGAAGGCAGTTTGACACTACATCTATTTAACTAAACAGTACTAAGCTCCCAATTAGGGTCTGTGACTTTCCCAGCCATATGTCTTTGACTGGTTTTACAGAATATGCATGAGTTTCCATCTATAGAGCAGGCCTCCAGTTGGGGCATAGTTGGTTACTCCCACAACAGCCTTGCCACGACTGCACAAGCAGTCACATCTTGCCTGGCACGATATAACTGAACTTCACAGCATTCAGAGCTGGGAAGGGCCATGCGTGCCTTTTCTTCCCCAGCAATTGGAGTAGTCCGTCTGTCACTAGGCAAGTTAGACAGTAGGGAAAATGTTTCCATCTTAACCTCAGCTTATTTTCTCTTTATCTTTCAACAGTGGTTCTCTCTAAGTTTACTAATACCTATTCTAAGAGGTGTGGGGGGTCATATCTCAATATGCTCTACCTGCATTTTCCTGGTGATTACTACTATTGCACAGCTTTTTACTTGCCTGGTGACCATTTGTGTACTCTCTTTAACAAAATAACTATTTAAGCCATCCCCCATGTTTAACTGGGTTATTTATCTTCGTGTATCAAGTTGTTGGAGATTCTTGGATATTTTGGGCACTAAACCTTTATTGAAGAGTTTGCAAATATTCTCCCCATTAGCTAGCCTACCTTTCTATGATTCTAATTGTTTTCTGTGTTGTAAAAAAGCTTCAACTTGATATAATGTCCCTTGAGATAATGTCTTCTCAGGACTTTCACATTGACAGTCAACAGCACAGTTGTAAGTACCCTGAGATATATGTGAAGAGACTGGTGTTATGTGAAATGTTCTGACAAAACCCGAAACACTTGTAAAAATTACAAAACTGAACAAACCCAGGACCAATCTGAATACAAATGGAGATGTTTAATGCTTTGATTGTGGTAACAACATTACAAATGCATGCATATACAGAAATCCATCAAAATGTACGCATTAAATATCAGTCAAAATCTAGTTAGGTTAAAAGAAAGAAAATGAAATTGATCGGTGGTTGTCCATACACTCCATTTGAGGTCTACATTTTGTAAGAAAGCTTTGCTTTTTTACAGGCCCTTTCCCACTCAATCTATTTCTTCCAACCCTTACTGCAGTTAAATGTTTTTCTTTCCCCATGGATCCCAGGGATTTACATAAAACTCTTCCTTTCCTCCCCTTTTCTTCATCCATCTCATGATAGCCTACCCCTGGCATTGAAGAACACCAGCTTTATCCACTTGTCTGAGTTGTCCTGGATTTTCACTTCTCCCCCTTAAGAGGCACCTGAAGCACCACATGACAAATACATTTGGGGCTCCATGCTGCATTCTACAGCTGTGAAGAAAATACAGGCACCCTAACTTCATTACTATAGTGACATAAACATGCATCATCTTTGTTGAAGGTGCTCCATAGGTATTCGATAAATGAATATTAAATGAATCTAAGACTCTACTCCAAGACCTGGGTTTACATCTCGGCTTTAGCTATTGACCACCTTTGTATTCTTTTTTCTTTTTTTTTTTTTTTTTTTTTTTTTTTTTTTTTTTTTTTTTTTTTTGGTTTTCCGAGACAGGGTTTCTCTGCAGCTTTTTTTAAAGCCTGTCCTGGAACTAGCTCTTGTAGACCAGGCTGGCCTCAAACTCACAGAGATCCGCCTGCCTCTGCCTCCCGAGTGCTGGGATTAAAGGCGTACACCACCACCGCCCGGCTTCTTTAAGTAGCATCAGGGTCCAGGGTTTAGAGGTGTCTGGAGGTCAGTTTCTGATTCTGCTGCCTCTTGTTTGATCTCAGAAGGGCATAGTCTTTAATTTCTCATTTTCTCAGCTTTACTGAAACTGAAGTATATGTCTTGTTTTCCACACAAAGTTGTGTTTATGAGATATTTCCAATATCTCATAATGAGAATGTACAATACACTTCACAAGTGTACAAATGTGCTAAAAATCAGTCTCATATTGAGAAGCTATTAGATGCTTAGCACTGTGCTCCCTGTCAAGTTTTTGCTGTACATATATAAATAAGTGTGTTTTCTCTATGAAATTCTGTTTAAATTAATAATCTCTTATTTTCTTTAAGTGTTTAGAATAATGAGACATGAATAGGAACAAAAGGAGAGAAGTTCCTCTATTATTAATGTAATTTCAAATAATTATAAGTACATTAAATATTTCAAATGCATTAAACAATTAAAATTTTCAATAATTTTTCAGAGGATATATATTCTTATTTGACCATTTAATTTTAAAACTTTAAATTTTTGTTTATTTGTGTGTGTGTGTGTGTGTTTATGCCCAGAAGACAACATCAGATGTCTTCCTTTGTTGCTTTCTACTTGTACCTTTGAGGCAAGGTCTCTCTGTAAACCTGGTGTTTGCATTTTCTCAGCGAGTTGGAAGCCAACATGCCCCGGCAATCCTCCTGTGTCTTCCCACCTCAACGCTGGAGTTATAGGCACGCATGTGCATTCCCTGGCTTCCTCTGTGGGTGCTGGAATCTGAATTTTCATCCCCACAATTGTGTCACAAATGCTCTTAAAGTGTAGTGGGGTGCTGCAGGCAGGCCTGCTTTTCATCCCGCCCGGCTCCCAGCCGCCTGGCTAGCTTTACACCCGAAATAACAACACACAAACTATATTCATTTAAACACTGCCCGGCCCATTAGTTCCAGCCTCTTATTCACATCTTGATTAACCCATATCTAATAATCTATGTAGCACCATAAAGAGGTGCCTTACTTGGAAGATTCTAGCGTACGTCCATCTTGGGCCAGAGCTTCATCGTGTTTGTCTCACTGAGGAGAGGCAGGGCAATTGTCTCACTTAGGAGAGGCGTGGCATCTGACTGAGCCATCTACCTCACTTCCTTCTTCCTGTTCTGTCTACTCCACCCACCTAAGGGCTGGCCCATTAAATGGGCCAAGGCAGTTTCTTTATTAAAGAATGAAATCAACACAATCAGAAGACTCTCCCACATCATTAAAGCACTGAGCCATTTCTCTAAAAAATTCTATTCATTCAATTTAAATTCTATCCTAATTTCACACAATTTGTGGCAGTTCGGCTACAGAACTTAGCAAACTGTAAATAAAATTATAGCCAGTTTGGACAAGTTTATTTGTTGCCTTTTGATTCAACAGCATACCAGATAATCTAATATTTTTGGCATTACTAAGCTAAACACAATATTATCTTCAGTTTAAGATATGCCATTTTATATCCATGTTCTGTATGGAGGCCTTACAATTGTGGGTGCTGGTAAAATGGTTTTTAAACCTCTCTGCACAGAGCTACTTGACATAATTTCTAGAGAACGTACAAAGCCATTGTTATGATTTATTCTCATATTAAATTGGCTCTCTTCTATGGAGCCACCAAAATAATTTTTGAATCAGTTTGAATTTTATCTGCAATATAAATTCCACATCAAGTTTTAAAACTGCAATGTTTATTCAATTGCCTGGATATTTGAAAGATAAGTGGAAAAGGCTAGAGAAAAATGCAAAGATACCTCTTTCCCATGCAAATCTTTTGAAAATATCATTTGAGAAGATGTCAATATTTGCATGACTTTGACGGCTTGATATGATGCAGGCCCATGTAAAGAACAAACAATCTTGGCAGGCTTATTTCAAAGAGGGTTGTAGTTCAGTCTTAAGCTATTAGATTTATCTGTTTCAAATTTATTTTGAGATTCTAGCTCATAAAGCATGTATTCACTCTAATAATAACAATAGTTTGACTCAATAATGTAAGCAACACTGTGAGGAAATTATTGTAGATAATGGTTCAGAATTTCTGGAGATAATATCAAGTCACTTTATTTGAATATTTGCATTGCAGCACATATTATTTTAAACCATGAGCACAGATTAAAACAGTTAACAGCCCTTTAATATGGACTCTTGAACCCTGTAATGGTAGACAAGAGATGGCAGGTTCCAGACTCCAACTCAGACAACTGATCCCATATTCTCTGACCTTCCTGTCTTGATAGAGCCCAGTCTTCATCAATCAGTAATTTTAAAGTCATCAGGAGACTGCTGTATATTTATTATCCAGGTGTAACAATCTGTGGACTGAAGCTGTTCGTCCTCAAGAGGGCAAGCTTTGCAAAACCAGACCTGCTGAGTAGTGACAGAAAATGCTCTGCGATGCATAACTAATTTAACCCAGGCATTTCCCAGGGCGCAAAAGATCTTGATGCATCCCCTGGGAATTTCCAACAAGCATGGAGAGGAGACTTGGGGTCAGTAAGCTCAAGTGGTTTTCAAGAATTGGTGCATATGATTTAAATTAATTGGTGGATAGTGTCTTCTATATGACAAAGTGCTTCTGTCAAATGCTTGTTGTAACTGAACAGAGATGTTGGCAGGGTCCACTAGTTCATTTCCTAACTATCCTGACTCAAAATAATCACAAAAAATCTGTAATAATTGCAATACTGTTTGTCCAACAACTTAAGCATATTTCTGGCTTTATTTTCTCTTATATTTTAAATTAACCCATTCTTATTAATCTGTGTATCACCACATGGCTGTGACTTACTGGAAATGTTCTTGCACATTTGTCTCCTGTGGATGGCTATAGGGAGTCTCTCTGACTCTGCCTACTCTCTCTCTCTCTCTCTCTCTCTCTCTCTCTCTATATATATATATATATATATATATATATATATATATATATATATATATATCTTTCAGCCTGGCTTTACTCTGTTAAACCATTGGCTGAAATCAGCTTCTTTATTAACCAATGGCAATAAACCATATTCATAGCATACATCATTTCCCACATCATAAAGATATTGTTAGAAGCAAATGTCAATAGTTTCCTTTACCTATATTCCCTCAACAAGAGATTAAAATATATTTTACATAATTTATTTCCCTTTCATGTGTATGGGATTCTGCCATTTATGATTCTGAATTTATGGTTATGTACCACCATTATAGGTGAGTGTCTGGTGCCCAAAGAGTGCCTCTCAGATCCTCTGGAATTCAAGTTACAGACAGTTATCAAATGCCACGTGGGTGCTGGGAATCAAACCAAGTTCCTCTGCAAGAACAGCCAGTGCTCTTATCCACTGAGCCTTCTGTCCAGACCCAAGGGATTAAAATACTTCAGAGTATCTGTTATATCCCAGAGTGGTACAGGAGGTCCTTCTGTCTTTGCATTGCTTTCATTGGATAATAAAGAAACTGTTTTGAGTCTGTTGATAGAGCAGAACTTAGGTTGGCAGGGAAGATGGAAATGAATTCTGAGAGGAAGAAAGCAGAGAGAAAGAGAAAGCGGCACACCTGGATCTGCCGAAAACAAACACTGGGAATTTTACCTGGTAAAAATGTGGCGATACACAGATTAATAGAAATGGTTTAAATTATTATAAGAGTTAGCAATATAAAACTAGACCTAATGGGCCAAGAATTAATTTAATTAATACAGTTTCTATGTGGTTATTTTGGGTGTAAGCTAGCCAGGCAGCTGGGAAGAACAAGCAGCCCCCTCCTTGCAACATCAGTGACTATTCAACTTGACTGTAAGGTGCTCAGCATAGCCACTGTTGTTCCCTTTCATATAGAATCATAATCAAACTAGTCCATTAAGCTCCATTATAAGCAACTCTCCCACTGCAAGAGTATAGTCTAGAGGAAGGTTGACTTTGGGTCATAGCAACACTGATGTTGGCTTAGGCCCAGATATAGACAATCATGAACTGGAGAAAACACTGGAATCCTGGCTGATTCTGCTCTGCAGTGTTACCATGTCAATCGCTGATTCTCCAGTCGCTGAACCAGAACAAGATAACACTGAGCAGCCCGCACCAGCCATTAAATGCTCTGGCATGGAATTCACATACACCACTTCTAGTCACAAGGCTGGTTAGTCACAAAACCCTATCTAGTATTTGGGACACAGGGACGTATAAACTCACTAGACACCAAGAAGGAAAGGAAAGCAGAGAAAATGTCATACATGATGACCGCTTCTGAAAAAACATACAGAGAGTGAGCAAGAACATGTATATTGTAAAAGCCTGGGAATTATTCCAAAAGTTACAAGAAAGTCAATATTATACTCTTAACTCATAGGCAAATAGCTAAAATCCTGACAATTGCATAGTATCAAATAAATTTAGAGTCTTTCCCCTACCACCTTTTAAAAAATTTTAAGCAAGCTTGTTAGAGCTTGACATTCTTGACAATGCTTTACTACGTGGAACTTTCCTATGCATTAAATGATACAGGTTGTATTTCTGCCCTCTTACTTTGGGCTACCAATAACAAATACTGTCCCCACCCACCAGATGGGACATTGTCAAATGGCTCCGGAAGAGGTGTGAGAGACAAAAAAAAAACCCAAAAACCTACCCTCGGGAGAAATTCACTGGTAGGAAATATGCCCTATAACATTCTCAGCTGCAAACTTGGAAGTTAATATGCTAACATAAGCAAGCCTTCAAACATTATGTTACATTATAGAGAATCATTTCAACTACTAAAATAATTAGAAAATGATATTCTATTGCCTGGATGAGGAAGCCAATTGGAAAAGGTGGAAGGCTGCCTTCTTAGCACGAGAGTGCAGTGAAGTGAATTTGGTGTAGTGCAAACGCTAATTGGTCTTAACAAAACAAACCTGGAGTCAGGTATTGGGGGTGAAAGCTGAGAGATCAGGGAAGCAGAGCAGCCAGCCACTAGTTCTTACCAAAATGAACTCAGACCGAATGGAGTATCCTGTCTCTACAAGTCCTCAGACTGAATGCCCTCAGTGAATGTCTCCTCCCCCCTCATATTCCTCTCTCTGTCCAGCCATATCCCTTCCTGTTTCCACCTTCCTAGTGCTGGGATTAAAGGCCTGTGGCTCCCATGCACTGGGATTAAAGGTGTGAGTCATCACCACCTGCCTCTGTTTCTCTTTGGGATTGGATCCATCTCATGTAGCCCAGGGTAGCCTTGAACTCACAAAGGTCTACCTACCTCTGCCTTCTAAATGCTGTGACTAAAGGCATGCACCACCACCACCCAGCCTCTAGGGCTACCTAGTGGCTTGGCTCTGCACTCTGATCTTCAGGCAAGCTTTATTTGCTAGATCACAAACAAAATATCACCCCAGATGACATCCCTGGGAGTCACAGATGTCCTCCACAAGGGTTTGTCAGCTCCCTTCTGGGAGACAGGCACTGCCTGAATTAGAGCAAATACAATAAGAAAAGATGCCATTTCTGTTCTCAGGAGACGCACAGTATAGTGGATATAAAAGAGACCTAGTAACACATTTTTATTGGCACTAATTAAGCTGTGTTCTGATGGACAGGCTCAGGGGCTTCAGAGAGAGGCACTTTACTCATAGCATGTTCTGCGAAGCAATGGAAACACCTTCAGACAAAGGACAGGGGGGTGGGGAAAATGGGCCAACAGGATGCCAAATTTTATTTCATAGTCATTGTAAAACCTGAACTGAAATATAGAAAACTTTATAGAAGACAGAGAGAAAGAGAATGATATTCTGGACCAAGAAAATTACAAAAAGAATTATGAAAGGCTGACAAGCCCTGACATGTTTGCCTGAAGAGGTAGAGTCAGAAATTTCTCAAGCCTCAACAGGATCCTAAGCAGATGGGCTCCAGTGGCTCTTATCGGTGTGAAGGGGAAGAGTATTAGAGTTAGAGAATCAGTTCAAGTTACAGATATCCAAATTAAGAAAAAGCAAATTAACAGGAACAGGAATTGGATGTGTATGTACAAACATGGATGCCTGTGTATGTGTATGTACAAACATGATGTGGTGTTTTATGTGTGGGGGAGGGTATTTGTGATCTGCATATGTGAGTGTGTGTGTGTGTGTGTGTGTGTGTGTGTGGTGTACGTGTGTAGAGTATGTGTTGTAGAAGGCCACTTGTTTCTTTCCCCGCTGCCCAGACTCCTGAAATAACCACACAGAAACTATATTATTTAAATTGTTTAAATAACTGCTTGGCCCATTAGCTCTAGCTTATTATTGACTCTTACATCTTAATTTAACCCATTTCTAGTAATTTGTGTATCACCACGTGTCTCTGGCTTACTGGGTAAAGCTCCATCTAGCTCCAGCAGGGCTATATGGCTTCTCATTAACTCCCTTCTCCCAGCATTCAATTTAATTTTCCCCACCAACATCTACTCTACCTTATTAGGCCAAGACAATTTCTTTATTAACCAATGCTATTCACAGCATACAGAGGGGAATCCCACATCGAGTATGTTTGTATATGTAGTGTGTGATGTTTGTGTATGCACATGTGGTATGTATGTAGTCTGTATGAGTGTGTTGTATGCATGTATATGTGCATGTGTGGTGTGCATGTGTGTGGTATATGTGTATGTGTGCTATATACGTATGTGGTGTATGCTCATGTGTAACATGTGTGTATGTGGTATGTGTTTGGTGTATGTATGTGGTGTGTGTGCATGTGTAGTATGTGTGCACATTTTCATATAAATATGTATTTGAATATGCAGCCCTTAGTTGTTGGTGTTGTTTGTAATGGGCATGGAATGTTAAGGCAGTTAACCCTAGTGGAGGATGTGTGTCACTGGGGGTGGGCCTTCAGGCTTTATAACCTGGTTCCATTTTATGTTCACTCTCTGCTTCCAGACTGTGAGTGCAATGTGACCAGTCAGGCTCCTTACCTGACACCATGCCTTCATGTTTTCTCTTCATGAAGAGCTGTATCCCTCTGGAGCTGTAAGCCAAAATAAACCCTTTTGCCTTAAATTGATTTTGTGAGGATATTTTATCATAGCAGAGAAAATTAGCTTAGTTAATGTGTATACATATATGATATGATATAAAAGATAATCAGTCTAATTTTTCAAAATGTAGTCTGCTCAGAAGTTCAATGTGTTATCCAGCTACTAAAAGCTTGAGTATAGCCGCAAAGGTCTAATGTGTTTGACCTTTTGACTTTACCTTGCCTAAATATAAAACTTATTTGGATATATCTTTTATCTTTTCGATTTAAGAAAGATATTGTTTTAAACAAAGGATTTTGTTAGCCTATGAGCCTATGTGTGGTTCTATCTATGTATGATTTAATAATGTGGCCAATTAAATGACTTTAATCCACATAAAATGTGCTTGATGGGATTGGCTTATTAAACTCCCACTCATGCTACTGAAGGTTTTTTGAGCAAAACTTGTTTTAAATTCCTTATGTGGGAGCTAAAGTGTTGCAGATGATTTTCTCGGGTACAGGTACGTTGGCTGGCCCTTCCATGCTCCTCACTCTTGAATGTGAATCTGTGCCCTCCTCTTGCAGCAGCTCTGTATATTCTGAGATTCCCTTTGCCATCAGCCATCACAACCACCAAACCGTGACTCCTTGCTTTCCTGGTCTCTGTGTTATCTCATCAATTTGCACTTACCTGTCCTCTGAGCTGTGACCCTGTTCCCAGTCACCCATTTTGAAAATCCTTGTTTTTCCCTCATCAAATTCTTATTTTTCTCTTGAACTAAGGTGTCAGAATTGGTCAAATGCCATCGTCCTTCGCTCTGTCGTACTTCATTATTGGTTACAGCAGAAATTCCCACTGTAACTCACCTCTCACCCCAAACTTTCCCACGATTGTTTCAGAGTTAAAAAAAAAAAAAAAAGCAGTGGAAGAGAAGCACGTGCCAGGTCTAGCTGTCAAATGCTGCAAGAGTCAAATATGAAAAATTCAACAGGTAGGAAGCCGATGGTGAAGAACGGGGGAAGGAGGGGTAGGAAGTTGGGGGGTTGGAGGAAGAGAAAAGCTTCCGTTTCTTCATGACTTGAGTCAGAGAATCAGAGAGACATCATGGGCAGTATTGAGGGATAATCCCTTGAGAATCCACCAGGGTACGTGGGGAGTGGCCCGGGACAGACTTCTTTTTCTGCACTTAGAAGAGGAGTGTTGGATCATGGGGAAAGGTAGAAAAGAAATGGCCAATACTTAGCAATATAAAGGCTGGAAAATTCTACTTCTCTAAGAGGGGTGAGAGGAGAGTTGACCAGGAGCAATGAACATGATCAGGAAGAACAGAGTAGGCTCAGCTGGCATTGAGGACTCTGCTTCTTGAAACAAGAACTAAAATTATAACCACAGTATTCAGTTCAGCACACAGACTAGGGGCAGAAAGCTCAGCTTATCAGTGACCAGCTAGCTATACCATCCAGGAGAATTCCTTTCTTGCTAAGCTTCTGTAAGCCTATGGCATAAATTTTTTGTGACTGTCAAATAAGACAATACATGCTAAGTAATTTCAGGATCCTGGGCACAGGGTAAGTGCTCAATGAAGGTATCCTCTTCCTGTTTCTCTCAACTGCTAAGAGCAGATGGGGGTAGGGTTAGAACAGCACTGAAATGCACTCGTTATCCCTGGAGTCCATCTAGAAGAATTTTGACCGTGCCTAGATTGACATTTTCTCCTTGAGGTTGAGGGCATTTGATTCGTCAGCTTTAGGGTCTTCAATTTTCTTACCTTAAAAAAGTCTCAGAAAGGTTTTTCTAGAAAATACAATAATTTCAGGCACAGTATATAACTCATTCTTCTTCTATTTCCCAGCCTAGGCAATGTTTCTAGTTCTTGAAAAAATATTATGTATAGTTTTTTAAGTTTTATTTTTACCTTGGTTGAGCTTTTTCAGACTGATGGCCTATGATAAAAATTAGCTTCACAAAGATATTTTACATGTTTTTTTGTGGCTAAAGCACTGAGGACACTGTAGTGATAAAAAAAGAATAACATATCATACCTGTCTTCAAAGTGTTCTGAATGGAATAGCATATGCAGACAGCTATAGATCAGCAGGAAAACCACCCAGTTGCCATGAAGAACAAGGGAGGGATTGATTCCCACTGGACAGATAAAAAGATTCTCAGGACGCTGCAGCGTAAGGGAAGAAAGCTATTTCAAAGATGGAGAGTATAGAGAAAAATACCACAGGCATTTGGAATGGCTGGGCAAAAAATACTCGATTTGAAGATACTCGATGTGTTCGGAGCATGATTAGTGTGGTCTATTGTAGGGTCGGGGTTACTAAAAATAATCAAATACTTCATCCTTGTCCTGTCATTTTCCTTCTTTAATTATGGGGATTAGTTCTCATTCAATTGCATATTTCACCCAAGCCCTCACAATGTTTTGCACAAGGCATGCGTCAATGAGATGAATTAAACTGTAGATGCTTTCTCATTAGATTTTAAATTCTCCAATATCCTGAAGTTTATTTCTTCCCATGCGTGCCCAGCTAATTTGAGAGAAGCATGCCAATTAGTGTGCCTAGCTGTCCCACTGCCAGAGCTTCAGAGATGATAATAGGATGGATTTTTTTTAAATTTCCATTGCAATTTATTTGCCTTCAAATATTTCCTTTTTCATGCTGGATTCAACAAAACTATGTAACAATTTAGGTGCTTTCCAAACTCTGGATTCTGGCTCCTAATGGGGAGTTTTCTGTCTGTTATAGAATGGTAATGAAGGAAAGTGTCTTTTGTCTCAGAGGCAAAGAACCTGGGGTGGGAGTCTGGAGAAGAGGCCTTTAGCAAACACTCAAAGAGGAACGAAGCAAGAACTGGCAGCAACTATAGGGGATGGTGAACTTGGGTGGATTTCTCTGTTCTGTTGATCTAATAGAGAAACTAACGAAGGAGAAGGAGGAGGAAGAGGGGAAGAAAGAGGAAGGTGAGATGATGTAACAGGTGCACGAGTTGCTGGGGATGGTGGTGCACACCTTTAATCCCAGCACTTGGGAGGCAGAGGCAGGAGAATCTCTAAGTTAAAAGCCAACCTGCTTTATAAAGTGAGTTCCAGGACACCCAAAGCTATATACAGAGAAACTCTGTCTTGAGAAACCATAAAAAGGTTGCAGAACACACTTTAGAACTCATCATCACAGCAGTGTACCGTCTGTTCTTATTTCAATGGTATGGAAGTAAAAAGGATTGCTCTGAGCCTGAAAGGATGAGAGAGATTTTCATTGTTTACTGGGTGTAATCAGGACCATACCACACCCACTGTCTATTGCTGATACTGCCTGCATGTAGCTCTCCTGCACCCCATTTGCCTCGCTAAGCTTCTGCCCATGATCCGAATACTTATACAGCTGCTATTATGTTTCCTTATTTTCGTTAAAAACAAAGAAGAGAAAAGAAATCCAGATTGGTCCTACCATTCTTTCAAGTGCTTTTACTTCCCTCTGTTTTAGAAGTAATAGTGATCTTCCTTGATCTTCCTGAGTTCTGGACCCAGCTCACATACTTCCATCCCTGCAGCTAGGAACCTCCTGACTGGGGCATCCTTTCTCTTTGACTGGACCATTTTTCTCGCCCTGATCTTCCCTCTACAGTTGGTCTGTCTTCATTTTCTATTTTTTTTAACTTAAAGCAAATCAAAAGTCCTTACCAAAGCCTATAGGTCCCACATGATCTGGGCTCTTGCTGTTTGTCTGAGTCCCCTCTGTGCCCTTTCTCTTTTGTGAACCTTCTCCAGGTACCACGGACACCTTGGTCTCCTGCAATACTTGATAATAGTTCACAGTTCACAATTTCAGCTCATGCTGGTTCATGAATTTCCAGGCTTCATGTCTTCCCTAAGGCATCACCTGTTCCTTCTTCATTCTCTCTATTCTCCTTTCCCTATAACATGTATATATATATATATATATATATATATATATGCATGCATGTGTTATATGTGTGCATTTATGTTTGTATGCGTATGTATATATTTAATTGTGTATGTGTGTATGCATATATGTGTATGCATGTATAAATGCGAACTCAAGTGTGTATGTGTACATATACATGCATGAATACATGCATGTATTATATGTATGCGCATAATGTGTATGTGTATATATGTGAGTGCAAGCATGTATATATGTAGGCACACATGCATATATATGTATATGTATGTGTGTGTCTGTATGTATGCTGTACACTTTGACAGTCTCTCCATTTTAATCTCATGTTTTTGGCTGGTTTACTCACTGCCATATCCATCTTTTCTAGGGCAGTGCCTAGAAAATGTTATACAATCAACAAAAATATATTGAACTATTTCTAAGCCTGAAATTCTATGATTTTGTAGTGTCTTGAAATAAAAGCCCTTTTGGGCGAGGGTCTGGACTCATGAGTGGGCTAACTCTAGATAAAATGTGTCATCTGTGGCCCCAAAGTAAAGAAACTGCACATCCCAGCGACTTCATTATCACCCTGTTTTATCCAAGTGAGGTGTAAACTTTCTAGTCAAAAAATGAAGTGTCCTCTCCCTCTGCTGTGACTAGTCTGTAGCATCTGCTAAACTATTAAACACAGAAAGTCTGCTGAAAACATGCGTGTACACAGCCCCTCAGAGAGAATACACATAATTAGCCTTCTGTAGTTTATGGCTATGTAAATTAATCACCTCGCAATTAGGCATGTGTGTAAACTATGAAATTGAACTTGTATGAAAAATCACTTTGATCCCTAGATAATAAACTGTGCTGGACAGCATTATAACATTATGTCGAAACCGAGCAGTCAGGAAAGCATGGCTCAAAAAATCTCTACACAAATTATCAGAAACTGTAGCTTGGGGGCCATGAAAATAATAATTTATACCAAGAATTTGTGCTAAGAGATCTCCAAGACCATACACATTGTTACCCGACCACCCCCTCTGCTCCCCACCCCACAGCAACCACGACGAGCGTTTTGTCATTAATCCTGGGACCTCTGCATCTGACATTTGTGTGTACTTCCTCTGCTTGGCCAGACCTTGCCTTCTAACCTATGCACAGCCAACTCTCCAATCCATTTTTAAAATCCATTGCAAAGCCACCTTGATTGAACCTTTCCTGCTTCCCTTGACTGACTGACTTCCCTTAGTGTCCCTCTTCCTATGTGGCCATGTCTCCCTGTGTGCCTGTGTCTTCCACAGCTTCCGCCTGCATTCATTTGTCTGCAGCGTTTTATTTCACCTGTTTTGACTCCTACAGGATAAGAAGCAGTTCAACTACCATTGGCCCTCGAAAATTATGCTGAATATTTCCTTTCAGTGAAGTGTATTTTCATCGCTTTACTTACGTGGAAATTCACTTTTAAAATTAGAAAACAGCATTAAATAGTATATTTTAAACCTCTAGAGATCTGAGAATGTTATAAATCTTGTTTATATAAAATCGGACATACAAGAGAGACCCTTTTCTATCTCATTACATAGACAAGTATAACACATACTGCTACCCCGAGTCCTGGAAATGAAATACAGGGCTGCATGGATGTTAGACAAAGACTCCCATGGAGCCACATCCTCAGCCATACAACACAAGTCAGCTCAAGTGTTCTTTTCTTTAAGAAAGTTTCAATAAGCCGGGCGGTGGTGGCGCACGCCTTTAATCCCAGCACTCGGGAGACAGAGGCAGGCGGATCTCTGTGAGTTCGAGGTCAGCATGGTCTACAAGAGCTAGTTCCAGGACAGGCTCTAAAAAAAAAAAGCTGCAGAGAAACCCTGTCTCGAAAAACCAAAAAAAAAAAAAAAAAAAGAAGAAAGTTTCAATAATACCACATCTTTTTGTTGCATTTTCTGATGCAGATTTTCAACACCAGTTCCACCAGTATCAATTTATTTATCCTCATAAAATTCTCCATTAAGTGGAAGGGAAACTGCTGTTCTCCTTCTTGGTTTCAGTCTCTTTGGGGGTTCACAAATGAGAGAACTACATCATAGGTAAATAGGCTCATTCAGCCACTCACTGTGGGGTAGTTAGACAATAAGCCCTATATTTTATGTTTCCCTAAGAATTACACTCCCAGTTTTTGTACCTTCCCAAGTAAGAGTTAGGAAGTGAAAAAGAGTCTCATTCAGAAAGTCAACAATTACTTGTGAACCATTGTGGGGTCTTAAAGCAGTGGTTCTCAACTTGCGGATTGCTACTCCTTTAGGGGGTCACACACAGATATCTACTTGCATTATGATTCATGACAGTAGTAAAATTACAATTATGAAGTAGCAGTAATATAATTTTATAGTTGGGAGACACCACAACATGAGGAACTGTATTAAAAGGTCACAACATTAGGTGGATTGAGAACCCCTTCCTAGAGGAAACCCACCTCTTTTGTTCCGACAGCCCAGTGCATTTCTTTCCTTCTTTCTTTTAAACAACAGCCAAATTCTGCTTTTCTTTATTACCATTCTTTAGAGACTTTCAAATCTTGCTTATCTGATTGGCCATCAAAGCAGTTTTCCAGGGGCTCACTCCTGTCAACCCCAGATCAGAGAAGGTGCTAAATTTTGTATGTGCTGCCTGTGGGCATGGCTACCTGTATGTAGAAAGGAGCAGCGAGCTGTGTCCCACCACCCAGCTAGCTTTACCCAAAATAATTACACAGAAACTGTATTCATTTAAACACTGCCTAGGCCATTAGTTTCAGCCTCTTATTGGCTAACTTCTCATATCTTGCTTTAACCCATATTTAATAATCTGTGTAGCACCATGAGGGGTGGCTTACCAGGAGAGATCTTAACCTGCATCCATCATGGAGAGGAGAAGCATGGCGACTGTTTGAGCCATCTACCTCGCTTCCTTCTTTCTGTTCTGTCTACTCCACACACCTAAGGGCTGGCCTATTAAATGGGCCAAGGCAGTTTCTTTATTAACGAATGAAATCAACACAAACAGAAGACTCTCCCACATCAGCTGTAGACAGCTTAGGTCTGTGATGAAATAGATATTATAAGATGTTAAAAGATATGTCAAAGACGTACTTCTTCCTTTTAGCATCATGAAGAGCTATACTAAGTACTCCACAGCCAGCCACCTGCCTTAGGTGACATTCTTTAATAACCATGTGCTTCTATAGCACAGGGCTTAGTGGAGTCACCTTAGAGAAGAAGGGGTTATTTTGTTTGGTTTATATAATTGAATGCATGCTCATGAGACACACACACACACACACACACACAAACACCTCTTCCAGGGAGGCCCACATGCAGTTTCAGCTAGGAGAGGGTGTTCTCATCTTTTCTATTTACATTCTCCTGGCTAGAATCTGGGTGTCCATGGTAGCATCAAAATTTAATTTCTTATTTCCATATTTGGTATGCAAGGGAACTAGCCTTTCCCTAGTATATTTATAGAAATATGAAATGCCGGCGAGCATGATTTCTCAACAAAAGCTATTTAAACTGCTTTACCAGCGTTCATTTTTCTTCCCTCAGTGCAAGTGGCAGGTCGGGAAGGGGTGCATGGACAGAACGATATCTTCCAGTTGTTCAGTCTTCCATTCATGTGAGTTTTGGGGTGTCATCTGCTAGACTCCCACCTCTCTGTAATAACTTGGTAAATAGTTATTGAATTAAATTATTAATCTTTGTACTGTCTTCTTTCCTCTTTTTTGAAACAGACATAGAGCATAGCTAAGGTACTTAATTAAATTTAATACTATTTAGTTAATATCTTCTAAAGAGACACTGAAGTTAACACTAGAATTGACATTTCATCCTGATATTTTAATAAGCGTAATGGGTCATAAATTCTGACTTTATTGTGATTTTGCTTATGGCTTAGGCAAACAAAAACAAACAAACAAACAACTCCTTCCCCCCAAACTGACCCCTTTGTGTTTCTGCCAATCTAGGTCACTAAAAACCAACCATGTGTCCCAGGTTTCTGATCTGAACCCTGAAGATCTATAGTCTACATCCATAACATTAGACACATTGTGACAAAGCATTCACCTTTGAATTTCATTTTTGTTTCCTACAGCAGGTAAAATAAAACAACCATTATCTCAAGGGTTCATACTTCTAGGGAGAGCCTGATTACTTTTAAGTGGTGAAACTAAATAGAGTTTAATGTCAGTGCATGGCAACAGGTACTTCAGCCTGGGCAAGAGTTGCATGCTTTTAAACTAACCCAGATTCTTAAAATGGTTATCTTGGGCTGTGTTGAGATCACTCGTGCCCCCAAATTCTTTTTTTTAAAAGAATTTTTTATTTATTCTTTGCGACTTTTACAACATGTATCTTGCTTCCGTTTATCTCCCTGTTCATTTGTATCTACCTTATGCCCTTGCATTGACCCCCACTAAATAAAAGAATATAAAAATTTAAAAGAAAGGAAGGAAAGAATAAAGAAAGAAAAAAATGAAAGAGAGACGGAGGGAAGAAGGAAGAAAGGAGGGAGGGAGGGAAGGAGAGAAGGAGGGAGAGAGGGAGGAAAGAAGGGAGGGAGGGAAGGAAGGAAAAAAGGAAAGTTGCCCTGTCTTAAATATTCTTCAGCTTTGCATCTGAGGGACCAGCCCCTTCACATGCTCCAGCAGTTCATGGATGGGGTGGGTGTTGGGGTGAGCCAACTCATATCCCTCCCTGGTTCTGGGCTTGGGTAGTTGCAGGGTTGGCAGCGCTTGAGCTCTTCCCCATCATCACCACCAGGGTGAGCTCTCGAGCATGTAGTTCACCCATTGCAGCAATGAGCAAAGGGGCAGGACTGATTCTCCTGCTTTTTTTCATGCCCTTAGGCCAGCTCCTCCATACCTACACCCCTAGGTCCAGCTCTACTGTATTGCCAAGGTGAGGTGCAGGGGCCACTCTCCTGAGTGCTGCAGATGGTGAGGGGCAGTTCTCCTACTTTCATGACCTCATGGACAGCTCCCCCAACTGCCACAGGCAGTGAGGAGTATGGGGGACGAAATCTCTCTTACTATGACACCTTGTGCCATCTTATGGCCTCTTTGTGACAGATATCCCATATTCAAACACTCAGGACTGGCTTGCCTCTGCCAACAACGTCAGCTCTGCAGTGCTTCCCAAGTGAGATGCAGGACCTGCTCTCCAGAGTGCTGCAGCTGCTGAGGGCCAGCGACAGGTCTCCCACTCTCATGATGTCAGGGCGAAGTGGTTCAGGCAGTGTTTTCTCCTTACTCCCCAAGGCCCTGGGTAGGTGTGAGGGTCTCCTTCTCCTGCTCAGTTGAGGTGGTCCTGGACAGGATGTGAATCAATGTGTTTTCAAAAACCCACATCCACTTACCCCTCACAAGCAGATCACTGATTAAAAATAAATCTTCAATATTTGGTGGAATATGGATTTCTCTTTTCCTATACAAAATGATAATGATGATGGTGGTGATGATGATAAAGGAAGAAATATGATATGAAGTAGAATATAGGAGAATTCATGTATCAAATTAGATCTTAATATAAAATAAAAATGAATAGTAAGCCTTTGAATGATGTTACAGGATAGTAGCCATAAGTGAAATGTATTTTTGGTTAGAACATTTCAAAACAAAGATTCAAATCAATTTATAAAGTTGAGGAGAGAATTTCATTTTCATTTTTAAAATCTTGCAATAAGATACCTTAGAAATCATTGTTACTGGACTGAAAAAGATTGCTCTTGGATGTACTTTTCCAAATTTAAAACTCAAGTTCCACAATGAAATTAGCTTGAGGATTATATTTAACCTGAAATGTTCTTATGAGCTAAAATGCATTAGTTACTTTTCTCATTGCTGCAACAAAACACCCGACAAAAGAAACTTTGCTTATGAAGGGTTTGTGCTAGCTCATGGTTGGAATGCTTAATCCATTATGGTGGAAAAGGTGTGGTGGCAGGGATGAGAGGTATCTGGCCACACTGTGTCCACAACACTCAGGAAACAGTCAGAAGGGCCCTGCTTCCAGGTTGGCTACACTGTGTCAAGAATACTCAGGAAACAGTCAAAAAGGCCCTGATCCCATGACATGCAAGACCCACACCACAGAAAAATGATGCTAAACTTGCCTAAAGATGAAATGTTCCTTCAGGGTCACTGCTTCATGGAAGAGTATGTTAGACATTCTGTAGGACACAGAAGAAAGCAACTGATGAACTTTGCCATTACAAGGCAGAACAGATCTTCAAATTTCATTCTTCATGAAAAAGTCTGCCCGATACTATGGGTCATTAGGCTGAAGATTGGATACCCCAAGGATACAGAAGAACTTTGCATGACTGTCCAGGCAGCGAGATATCTCTGTCAATTCTAGAGTTCTGGAAGTTGCTTACAATGCACTTCCTGTTTACTTCAGTACTATTATATCCTTCTGGAGTCTTTTATAGAGTTGAAGAATAGATAGTTATAATTATAGTTTTCCTTAGTTATGATAAAAGATAAAGTAGATATAAATATTATAACTGTAATTCTTACTTGATACCTGTTAGTATATGCAATTTTACTATGTTAAAATTAAAACCTTCCTTTTCATTTAGACAGAAAAGGGGAGGTGATGTGGGACTCCCTTTTGTATGCTGTGAATACCATTGATTAATAAAGAAACTGTTTTGGACCTATGGCACAACCGAACAGAGGTAGGTGGGAAAAACTAAACTGAATGCTGGAAGGAAGAAGGCGGAGTTGAGAGGAAGCCATGTAGCCTCGCTGGAGACAGATGCCAGATGGAACCTTGCTGGTAAGATATAGACCTGTGATAATACACAAATTAATAGAAATGGGTTAAATTAAGATATAAGAGCTAGCCAATAAGAAGTTAATAGGCCAACCACTGATTTATTAATACAGTTTCTGAGTGGTTATTTATGGGCTGAGCAGCCGGGAATGAACAAGAGGCTCTCCTCCTGCACTCCCAGGTTGGCCACACTGTGTCAACAACACCCAAGAAACAGTCAGAAGGGCCTTGCTCTCGGGTTGGCTTTCTCTCACTTATTCAGTCTGAGACCCAGTCCAAGACATGCTGCTTACTCTCGGTTCTTCACAACTCACTTAACTCATTCTAGAAACTCTTCACCAATGTGCCAGACATTTGTTTCCATAGTGACTCGAAATCCCTCTTACCAAATAACCAAAATTCACCATCACTTATTTTAACTCCAAAAGACATCTGACATCTTACCTTGGGAAAATATCAGAGACTAGTATAAGGTGCTCTCCAGGTTGAGGTTGTCACATTTCATATCCATTGACAAATTATTATTTATTTTACTAATTATGTGCTAGATTAATGGTAGCTGGTGCTCCTCATCTAGAGCTGGGATGTAGCTCAATGATAAAGCATTTACATGGCAGGCACAAGATTCTGGGCTCAATGTCCAGCACTTTCACCTGCACACACACATGTATACACACATGCATATAAAAATACATAAACTACGTGCATACACATACACACATACTAGAATTCACATGCATACACACATAAGCATATATACACATTCATGTACATGCATGCATATACACATGTGTGCACACATACACTCACATAGACACACACATACACACGCCCACATGCACACAATACGTGCATTTGCATACACATATGAATATACACATATACACCTGCATACATACATACACACATGCATACACACATATGCACATGTACATCCATACACATTCATATACACACATACACATCTGCATACACACAAACACACATGTACAGACCCACATACACACACACCCTAATCCATATACACACGTACATGCATACATACACATGCCTCACAATGAACAGCAAAGGGTTGCAAACAATTTTCAGCTGTTACAATATGATGAAAATTCAAGGGCTTCATGTGCTGAGAAGACTCAGATCGGTGGCTGTTTTCAGAAATTGTGACCCTGATTCCCAAGGTAAACATTTATTTTTTCTTATTTCTTATGGTGTAGGTCAGTCATCAAACCTTTCTTGACCTATTCTCCCTACCTACAAAAGCAATTATGGTTCTATTGCTAATGAATCTTACACAGCTTCTCTGAATATTTTCAGTTTAACAATTGTTTGACATTTTTATTTGTTAATTTTAAGGTGTCCCGAAGCTGCTCTTTGAGAATCCATTTGATGTCTTTGTTTCTGCACTGGTTCTCTGACAGGCGGCAGGGGAGGTAATTCGGCAGGAGCAGGGTGTTTCTCCCATCAGCTCACACAGTCATTTTGATCTCTTTTCCCCACTGATTCTTTTTGAAATCTCAGCTGCAAACACTCTCCTCCCTCTCCCATCGCACGGCTCAGAGTATTACTCATTATTTGTCTCGGGAGTCATATTATTTTTAGCAGCCCCATCAGGAGTTTAGGGAGACAGCTTGAATGTATGATACAACTCAAATAAAGAAAATCCTGACTATCTTAGGCTACCTGACTTCTGACATTATAGCCGAGAGGCAAGTGGAATCACACACGGTGAAGTCCCACCAATATGGAGGTCCAGGAGGGGCCACGTTAGCAGATTCTGGAGGTGTCTCAGACTCACATTCCTAAAAAGGTCTCTGTGACACTTTCTCCACAAGGTTATGACTTTCTTATGAGATCCGTGTGCAGAATAGAACAGTCTCCAGTAGAGCGGGCTTCCTTGCACATCCTTGCACACACCCCAGATGTGCAGAGGCGGCAGAAGAAGCAATCTGTCTCCCAAACAGCAGTTTGTCAGAAGGAGGATGGCAGAAGCAGAGGAATCTCCCCCCTCTCCCCCCACCCCCTACCTCGCCTTCTCTTTTTAGAATAGAAGCATTTCCATTGGAAAATGATGCTAACCTGCTCCAGGGATTCCCCTCAAACTTGCTCTGGAGCAGAGATAGCATTAATGAAGGAGCTAGAGGGCAAGAGGCTACTATTAGCTTCTCTTAGGGGAGATAAACAACCATGGCCTGCAGGCAGCAGTGGCACATGCTTTTAATCCAGCTCTCTGCCAGGAGGCAGAGGTCAGTCTCCTCTACAGAGGGAGTTCCAGAATAGCCATGGCTACTCAGAGAAACCTTGTTTGCCAACAAACAAACAAACAAACAAACAAACAAAATGAACAAACAAAGAGAAACCATGGCCTGTAGCTACAACATGGAGAACACACAACATTCTGAAATCAAGTAGCTACTGTTGCCTGTGTTGAGAGAGTGTTTCGTGTCCCTTACGACCCTACTATCACTAGGGCTGAATACCACATAACCCCATGTAAATGTATTCTGTCTCTTTGAGAATGTTTCTCCCTGTTTCTCTCTAGCTCAATCTCTCTGTCTGTCTCTCCCTGCTCTCTCTCACACCCATTTGCACATACCAATACTCTTTAAAATAGGATTTTTTTTTTATTCAGTGAACATGGTATTGAATAATGAGTGCTCACTTGAAGGAAGCATGCAAAGAGCTCCCGTTAGCATTGCCCTCCCCCTGTGATGTGCTGATGCCATGTCTTAGAGTCCTGCTGAGAGGGAAGCCCTTCACTCAACCCACTTCATTCCTCTCACAGGCCTGATAATCCTGAATCAACTTACATTATGGTTTTGTACTGTAATCACAGACAAACTTTCGTAGAGAATGAATTCCTTCCACCCTGTTCATGTTTCTTGAAGCATAAAAATGACAAAACTATCATCCACTACGTATGGTGCCTGTCTTCGTTAGTGTTTTAGCATTGTGATGAGATACTATGCTAGGGACAACATATAAAAGAGAGTGTTTAATTGACAGCTTGTTTACAGTTATAGAGGGTGAGTCCATGACCTTCATGGTGGGGACCATGGCAGGCAGGCATGGTGATGGGGCACTAGCTGAGAGTTCACATATGATCTACAAGCAAGAGGCAGAGGAAGTGAAACTGGGCTTCCAAGATCACCACCAGTGACACATCTCCTCCAACACTGCCAGACCTCTCAATCCTTACACAGCTCCGCCAACGAGAAACTAAACATTCAAATATATGAACCTGTAGGGCCATTGTCATTCAAACCACCACAGGACAGTCAGTCTACCATCATAGGAACTAGTGATGAACCTGTGGGGCCATGGTCATTCAAACCACCAGAGGGCCACATTTGAACATAGACTGGACAGCCAATCTACCATCATAGAAACTAGTGATGAATCTGTGGGGCCATGGTCATTGAAACCACCACAGGGTCATATATGAACATAACTGCATGGTCTATGTGCCATCATAGAAACTAGTGAGTGTTATAAATGAAAGACACTGGTCTTGAGTGTCTTTCAACACTAGGTGTTGAGTTGCACATCACACCATCAAGTACTTCTGGCTCTAAGGCTTAGTTTAATTTTTTAAAAAAATCTCATTTTCTTCTTAATTGCTGTAGATGATGAGCTATAAGATTTCTTGATGGAAGGGGAGTATGCAGCTGTAGACGAAAGAATCCTGTGTGCAATGTCTTTCTAAAGACACACTGACAATTATCCCACCTAATTAAGACATAGCTAGCATCCGGGTTAGTCTTTTACCATTTTAGAATGAGCATTCCCCTTAAGTAATAGATTGACTCATTGGTTTCTCCTCTGCCTTTGCTACTTTCTCTATAGATCTATACACACAACGGGAAGATTTTGGCATCATTGCTCTTGCTAATTATTTCATAGAAAGTAGAAAATGTATTTCATTAAAAACAAGATATTGATACCTTTTTCTGCAACATGTTAAATGTTGAGGTTAAAATCATCTAGACAAGCCAGGCAATGGTAGTGCACGCTTTTAATTCCAGCACTTGGGAGAAAGAGGCAGGTGGATCTCTGTGAATTCGAGGCCAGCCTGGTCTACAGAATAAGTTCTAGGACAGGCTCCAAAGCTACACAGATAAACCCTGTCTCAGGAAAAACAAACAAACAAAGAACATCTAGACAAGTCACTGGAGCCAATGGGAACTGACAAGTAATGAGAATTGTTGAAGGTTTCTTTCAACCTATAGCACAAAAGAAAAATGTATTTCAAAATGAAATGCTTCAAGATATGTTTAGGCCTTTTTGCACAAGGGTGCATTTTTAATTTTCTCTATTTTGTTCAGGTATCTTTTACTGAAAAAATATGATTATACCCATTTCTATGGTACTTGGTTATCTTTTTGACAATTAATTTTACTTTTACTGCTGTTGATGTCTAGTCCTATATGCAGCTATATTTAGCACTGTGATTTCATGTTAATAGCTACAACTTTTGATTCAGTATGGAGACTGTTAATAGACAGATACCAAATACTTCTCTGATGCCTGTTAATTTGCTTCCGAAATTAAAAAAGTGATTGTTTAAGGAACTCAGAATGCCAGTTTATGAAAGCCTTGTTTAATGCAGAGCTCTGTAACATTGTTCATGTATTTAAAACACTGACTACGAATAGGAGATTCACTTTACACAGCATAGCTTTGAGGTAATGACATTCATTTTTAACCAATAGAATCTTTCATGGGTCAGTCATGGCCATAGATTTTGCAGATACCAAAATAAATAGAATGTGGCTCTGAAAAAGCAAACTGTCTATTGAAGCTCAAATAGCTCAGAGCTTAGAGGAAGATAATTTTAGAATAACACAAAGATATATCCCTTAGCAATGAGAAGTATCTAAAAATGAAGCAAAGAGGCTCACAAATGCCCATCACCAAGTCTGACTGGGATTCTTGGAGGTGTGGTATGGTAGAAACGGTGTCCAGGACAGTGACTTAGTGTGGGTTAGTGCCAGCCTGGAGTGACGGTGCTGACATCAGTCCATGGTCAAAACAAGTATTGGCAGTGATACAAGGTGAAACCCAGAGGTGAGGGCAGAGTGATATACCCAGACGAGAGAAAGAGGAAGCTTCTGGGTCAGTAAGTGGATGGCCCATGCCCCATGCCTTTAACAGGCACTCTTACCTCTGACGTCATTGGGAGATGCCTTTCAGTGTGAGGTGAAAGGACTTGCGACGTCTCTGGTAAAGCTCAAGTAAAGTTAGCAGCACCCACATATTTAGCAATTAAAAAGTAGATTACACCAATGAAGCTTGAATTTCAGACAAATTACTCATAAATTTCCAAATATAACATTGGGCAGATGTATTACTCTCCTGTTTTTAGTTATTGATACAAATTTTTTAAAGATTTATTATTATTTTTATTTTATGCACAGGCATGTTTGTCTTCTTGTGTGTGTGCATATGTGTGTGTGGTGTGTGTGTTGCACGCTTGTGTGGTGCCTGGTCAATCCAGAAGAACACTCTGACTTCCTTGGAATTTTGGATGGTTACACACTGCCATGTGAGTGCTGATAACCAAAACCCGGTTCTCTGCAGATAGACACTGAACAGCAACAAGAAAAAAGAATCTCCTATTTTGATTATGACACAGCTAAACTTTGAAATCTCTGCATAAGAAGAAAGTATCATATGTAGTCATGTTTACTGGCTTTGAATTTAGGAGGAAGTGTTACTGGTGACTGGGCTCTGAGTCGGATGTTTCCAGGTTTTTGGCATCTTGTGCAGTAACGAATAAAAGCACACACAGATTGCAAAATAGCAAAATACTTTATTCAAAGCAACAGTATGGATCAGAAAGGAATATGCTGTCAAGAGTGACAGTGAGTCCGATGAGAGAGGGTGCTCAAGAGCCCCGATTATTCTTTGGGTCTTCCTATTATGGAGTTCAAAGGAGGAAGAGTTTAGTTGCTAAGGGTTTAGTTTGAGAGGCTCTATATTTTGACGGACAGATTTAGATTGAGTAAGCCTTTGTTCAATGTACATAACACATCTGATTTTAGTCCAGTGCATGCCCAATTATTCATCGGCATAAGGTGACAAATAGAGGATTTTATTAGTCAGGGTTCTCTAGAAAAACAGAACTGACAGACACACACATATGCACACACATATATGTACGTGTGCATATATGTGTATGTATTCTATGTATGTGTATATATATATATATATATATAAATGTTCTATTTGTGATTTATTAAAGTGGCTTACAGGCTGTGGTCTTGTCTAGCTAGTCCAACAATGGCTGTCTCTAGGCAAAAAGTCTGAGAAATCGGTGGTTATTCAGTCCATGAGGGTGATTGTCTCAGCTGGTCTTCAGTATCGGTCAGAATCCCGAAGAAGTAGGTTTTAGTGCCAGTAAAGGACTAAACTTGTCAGTGAGGCATAGAGCAGAAGTCCCCCTGCCCCCTGACACATCTTTACATAAGCTGCCAGGAGAAGGTGTGACCCAGGTTTAGGGTGGATCTTCTGACCTTACTTGATCTGGATCTGGGGCTTCCTATCTCAGATGATTCAGTTAGCTAAAAATCCCATCACAGGTGTGCCCAGCAGCTTGAATTCATAGTTATCCTGGATATAGCCAAGTTAACAACCAAGACTAGCCATCACAAGTATTCTCCCTAGAAGTTTCCATGGGGCGCACAGTTTGCCTTAAACCGTTTCAGGTCAGATAGCCCCTCCATGCTTATACTGAGACATAACTGGTGTGTAGTCAGATGGGATTTATGTTTGATGTTAGTCAAGGGGTAGGAACTTTGTTCCATTGTTTGGATTGCATATGCAGCTCAACACAGCGGGGAGACTTAGGGTCCTAAAATGTTGCTAAGTGTATTGTTAGAAGAAAGATGAATGTGCACAGCACACGTAGAGAAAGGTCCTAGGTTACTAAACTATTGTCTGTGCTTTCCTGACTCAAAAGCCGGACCTGGAGCTAAGGTCTCCATAACTTGTCACACATAGGTGACAGCTGACATCTAGGTAGAGGACAAGAATCCACAACAATACAGCAAATGAAGGAGACCTTAAGACAAGTCTGGGGACAGCATCAACTGAAAGGGGCTGAAGACGAGTGTCTGAGAGCCACCCAGTTGTGTGATATGAAGTACATTAAAAAATAAAACTCTTCTCTTAAATTTTATTCTTGGGCTTGTCATCAAATGTTTTCAGAATCTTCCCTTCTGTTCCCTACAAATACAACCAGACAGGTATTCTGCAAAGTTAAACTGTGTTCTATGATTTTATCTTAAAGGTTTAAAAATCTCTTTTTGTTGCTGTAACTCCTAATTAAAATGAATTTTCTGGGATTGGTTCATTCTAATGGTATTTTTTAAAATACCAGAACATTTTAAAAACCTTTTTATTTTTGTGATAATAATATAATTATATCATTTTCCAGTCCTCTCCAAATATTCCCATATACCATACACCCTCATTCCCCTGCTCTCTTTCAAGTTCATTGCCTCTTTTTTATTAACTGCTGTTACATGTACACATGTATGTGATATGCATATATATATATTCATAAAGATAACCTGTTCAGTCTGTATAATACTACTTAAATGCATAATTTCAGGCTTGACCAGTTGGCAATGAAACTGGTGAGATCTTCCATAGCGAAGAGTATACTTTCCACTCTCAACATTCCTTCACTGCCTGCAGTTCTCTGTATGGGGTAGAGGCTTTGCCAGCCTTTCCTGTTCCATGTCTATTGTTGTCCTTGTTTGGCTCATGTTTAGGCATCCATGTTAGTAAGGCTTTATGACTGTCCTGGGGCTTGGGAGATGGCTTATTTGGAAGAGCAGTTTCCATGTGAGACGAAGATCTGAGTTCAATTCCCAGAACCCATGTTTAACAAAACCAAGCATGGCAATGCACACCTGAAACCCCTGAACTGAGGATGAGGAGGTAGGTGAATACCTGGGGCTCAGTGGCCAGCCAGTCTCGCAGAACTAGAGAGGTTAAGGTTCAGTGAGAGGCCTTGTCTCAAAAACAAACTGGATAGGGAGACAACTGAGTTCAGGCCCCCTCCTCCACAATTCTGCAGACTAACTTACACAGACCTGTGTCTGAATATATTCAACCACATTCAGACACAAAGTCAGAAGGGAAAGATTGATAGCCCTTCATATTTCCTTCTCTTATAACTCTCGTTGGGAAATTTGTGACGGCTGTCTCGCAGCCCTTGCAGATTATGTTATCTATCTATCAGTAAAAAATGGTGTCTTTATGACATATGGGAAGGCATAACCTTGAGGCTTTTTTAATAGAAGTGCAGTATCTATTTATTACTGTATTAGCACATCTGCCTACTTTGAAGCCCGTTTACTTTGCTTTTGTCATGAGAAACTATATTCGGAGAACAATAAAGACCGTTGTTTTAAACTGCATGTCTTCAATGGGAGTATGCATTAAGCCATCTGCTTGTGTCCAAGGAACTTTCTTCTCTTTGTTTTTCTATGCATATCCTAATCGTGGAAAGAATTTAAGATGGGAATGGCATGCTACCCATTTCCCATGCTTCTTTCCTTTCTCCTTCCCTCCCTCCTTCCCTCTGTCCCTTCTTTCCTTCTTTTCTTTTTCTTTCTTTAGTTGGGGTTTCTATTACTGTAAAAAAATATAACCAATAGCAGCTTTGGGAGGGAAGGGTTTCTGTTTGTATCACATCAATTTTCTTATCCAGTGCATCATCCAGGGACATCAGCACAGCAACTTAAGGCAGAAACCTGGAAGCAGGAACTGAAGCAGAGACTAAGGAGGAAGGCTGCTGACTAGCTTGCTCCCTATGCTTTAGTCAGCCTGCTTTTTATGCACGCAGAACCATCTGCCCAGGGTGGCACCACCTCCTGCGAGGTGGGTCCTCCTACATCCATCATTAATCAATATAATAGCCCTTAAATTTGCCTGTCAGTCTTATGGAGGCATTTTTTTTTTTGGTTATGGTTCCCTTTTCACAGATAACTTTGCTCACATCAGGTTGACATGAAACTGGCCAGTATGCACATGTAGGCTGGAGATGACAGCACAGCATTTATCATGGCTTTGCTATTGTAAGGCTTTGAAGACTTTTCCAGCATTTCTAGATCCTATGTTCTTGAAATCAATTCTGGACTTAAGAGAATCTGTTGGAGTCTTCTATACCTTCTCACTCTCCTGTTAATAGTGCATGTCGATGCCCTTAGCACCAGAATGCTCGTTATAATTTCTATCCTTCACAAGATGGATGGTATTTAGTTGGCCTTTGGAGATACTATTATCTCAAGCAGAACACTCAAATGGGGTAGCTCCTTTGTACAAAAAATGTAGATGGTGGTTTTTGTTCCACCTGGTCTCACAGCCATTTAGTCCCAAATAAACACACAGAGGCTTATATTAATTATAAACTAACCTATTAGCTCAGGTTTATTATGAACTAGCTCTAATACATAAATTAGCCAATTTTTCTCGTCTATGTTTAGCCATGTGGCTTGGCACCTTTTCTCAGTGTAGCATTTTCATCTTGCTTCCTCTGGTCTGGGTGGTAATTTCAGACTGAGACTTTCCCCTTCCCATAATTATCCTAGTCTGGTTGCTTTACCTATACTTCTTGCCTGGTTACTGACCCATCAGCATTTTATTAAACCAATATGAGTGACAAATCTTTGCAGGGTACAAGAGCATTATCTCACAGCAGAAAAGATCAGAAAGGTAGCCCCTTTTTCTTCCACCGTGTAATAATGTCATCAACTACAAACTGAAAGAGGTCCCTCATTAGAACCCAACCATGTTGGAATTTTCAGAGTAGATTCCCACCTGTGAAAAGGCAAGCTTGCTTGTGTGTCACCAAGTTCATGAGGTGAAACGCTTAAGGCTCTTATAGAAAACTCCAAAAGCTCAGTAACAAAGTGCAACAGGGTTAAGAGAATGTAAAGACTCCTTACAAATCTCTGAAAGTTTTAAGAAGGTTGCTGAAGTTTTCATAGAACTACAAATAAAGTGGCAGTTTTGTTGAGTGTTATAGAAAGCAAAACAAAACAAGACCATAGGTAGAGTTTCTCTGTTTCAGCAGCTACTCCCAAATAACTTCTCAGAGTCTCAACATTAATTTTAAGAGCTTAATTAATTATAACTCTTACATTGTAAATTAACCCATATTTCTTACCTACCCTCTGCTACCTGGCTGTATCTTCTCTCAACACAACACATTAATCTTGTTTCTCTCTCCCTCTGTCTCTCAAGACTCCCGATGTTCCACCCTTCTTCCTCTCAGCATCTTCTTCCTGTCTGGCTGTCTTGCCTGTATCTACTGCTTAGGGTCAGTCAGCTCTTTTATTAAACCCAATCAGAAGGTGCCTCAGCAAAGACACAACCTCACTCTGGACAAAAACATTATTCCATTACAAACAACAATTAAAAACTGGGGAACTTTGAGGACCTTCTAGTCAAAGAAAGGTTGGAAAGGTTTAGGCTTGCAGTAGATGGAAACTAACACAGTGACCCACGACTTTACAATATACACAGAGAGAGATTTGGGGATACTAAGTCATAAATGGTGTTCATCAAACATCTCCTATTATGGTTCAGGGAGCTATGTAGGACAGGAGGTGAAATATTGTAAGAGCCAGAGGGGAGGGATGACTCCAAGGAAACAGTGTCTTCCAGACCCAACAGGCCCGATGCATATATAAACTTTGGCAGCATGCACAGGGCCTGCACAGTTTCAAGCAAGACAGGGTCCCAGTGCTGAGAGGGAAAAGTGGACATGGATTCTGACCCCTCAGTAAGAAACTATCTCCAATTGACATCCTCTTGCAAGGGGGAAATTAATTTTCTCTGGCAGAGTCTCACTGAATAGGCCCCTTGCCCAGTAGTAGATGACCAATACAAAACAAACCCAGTGGTCCTTTTGCATAAATTGCTGTTTATGCGTTTTTTTGTCTTAGTGGTCTTTGTTTGTAATTTATTGTTTTCAACTTGGGACTATTATAGATTTTGTTTTCTCTCTCTCTCTCTCTCTCTCTCTCTCTCTCTCTCTCTCTCTCTCTCTCTCTGTGTGTGTGTGTGTGTGTGTGTGTGTGTGTGTCTGTCTGTCTACTGTGTTTATGCTTTTATTTTTCATTCTGATTTGTTTTGTTTGCCTTTTTAAAAAAAATCAGAGAGAAAGGGAATGGAGTGAATCTAGGAGGAATTAGGGGAATCATTAGAGTATATAGCATAAAATATTTTCAGAACATTATTTTCAACCAAACAGAAAAGATACAAAAGTTCCAAACTAAAATTAGAAAGCAATGTATTAGATTCTATTTTTGTCATGCCCACATTCCATCCTGTGTGTCCTTCAATCGTTTCCTGTGTAAGAGGAGATGAGTTTGCTTTTGAGGCAGGTGTCTAAAGCACTGCATTTCTAGACAGGAAAGGTTCTTGTTCAGACACATGATGAAAAGTAAGCCTGTGTGTTCTCATGTACCTCTAAAAAATAAACCTCTAATATACCCACAGTGAGAGGTTTTTCCTCTGGTGTTTATGATGAGAAGGGAATCATGGGAGAAGGAATGTATCCACATGTTCAATAACCAAATGTTTATCTTAAAATACATGCACATTTGAAGATGTATTCATCCAAATATATATTTGGATATAGTAAAACGTTTTATAAGCATACATGTAAAAACACAGATGTTCACGTTTTTCAGGATAACATAGAATCTTTAAAGAGACACACTCTAGTATATGTGATGCTGAAGCAAGCACAAGGAGACACATTCTAGAATGGCTAGTATTAACTGCAAACTTGAATAAGCCAAGAAAGTAAGGTGAGTTTACCCTCTGGCCTTCTTCAGTTCTTTTCTTTGATCATTTGCATATTTATAACAGTTCTAATTCCTCAATATTCTCCTTGTATTTAATATAATAAAGTATCTGTATTTTGTCTTGTTCCATGTGTAACAGGTGTTTTGCTGCTTTTAATTTATATTTTCATGATGAATATTAAAAATGTTTTCCTAAGAATACTGACCAACTTGACATTCCTTTTCAATAAAAATGCCTCTTCAAATCTGTTGCCACTTTTCTTTCTCTTACTAAATTGTCTGCTTCTACAGTTGTTTATGATGGATACAAGTATTCTAATAGATCAACTAGCTTAAATTATTCAGTGTTTGCAGATTGTATATTTTTCTGTGATGGTATTTGTAAGCTTCATATATCCATGTTTTTATATCTTTTATTTAGTCTGAAAATTTTGTTGTTGTTTCAGTATTGCTGACAATTACTTCATGTTATAAAGAACATAAAGGAATTTTGTTTAGGAAAAATTTAGCAAAAACCTCCCCACACCTCTCTGATTAATAATGGTTCCTAAACTGTCAATCACAGTAATAGTAACCACTTATTAGTGTTGGGCTATGTGGAAAGTTTATTCTAGAACACACATTTCAGACAAGTAAGCAAGTTCTTCTTATTTTAATAGTAAAAATATAAAAGCACATAGTTATTATGTCTCATTTGTATAAGTATCACATTTCTAACAAAATGAAGCTAAGTGAAACCAGATACCTAAAATAAATACCAAGAGATGCTTCAGAAATGCCAGAAGGCATGTTATGTAATCGGAAAAAAAGAATTCTTTTCCAATGTGTGGTTCCCCAAACTGTTGATTATGAAGCTCTACAAACATGGTTATTTCTAGAAGTCTAGAAATGTGGATATTATAGAGTTTATAGACTAGAAAATAACCAACACACTGAATTTTAAATGTCTTCCCATTATTTATATATGCTAAAAATCCACACTCATTATGTATGTATGTATATTCAGTATGTATGTATGTATGTATGTATGTATTTTCTCATTTAACCAATGTAATACTCATTACTTTTATTATGAAATGTTCTGTGATATTTTTATGTTTTGAAACAATTCATATAATTGAAAAGTTTGAGAAATCATTAGCATATTGGTGTTTCTTATCCTCCCTGGATCCAGGATTTTTTAAACTAAGAATGGAAATTTTAACACCTACCATGTAGACAAGGAGTAGGTGCTGACTGATTTAAAAATGCTAATTTCCCTACCTATCTTTCCCCCACATGTATCAAAATCACAGTTATACTTTGTAAGAAAAATTGTCAAGTTAAAATTAAATTTATTATTCTTCATGTTCTTACAATTATTTCTTAAACAAACTAGCAGGGAGAGAAATGACCAAAAAAGTCAATTGACAATCAGAAGTTGCTTTGAAGAGAAGCAGATAAATGACAGAGTTTAGTGATATAAATGATAGTTATGAAGCAAGTCTACACACTAAAAAAGAAGCAATCAAAACAAATATTAACTTGTTGTATACACTTATTTCTACTAAAATACTACCATCCAAATAGGTAAAAGTCTAAATGGTCTCTACACAATCCTTTCATTAATATTTTTAGCAAGCATTTATTTTCTAAATGTATACTATCATCATTCCCATTTTAAAGATGAGATAACTGAATGTAATGATTAAGATTGAGTTCAATTGACTGGATATAGACTTGCTTAGACAACAAATCTCTGGGCATATCTGTGTGGGAGTTTTTAGACTGAGTTTATTGATGTGGGAAGATCCACACTAAACATGGCTAGCATCTTTCTATAAGCTTTGATCTCAATTAAAAGAAGAAAGCTGTGTGCCAACACTCATCTCTCCCTCTCCTTTAAATTCAATATGACCAGCTGCCCCAAACTCCTACCACTGGGGCTTCCCCACCATGATGGCCTTGATCCCCTTAAAATGTAAGCCCAAATAATCCCTTCCTTTCTTCAGTTGCTTCTTGTCAGGTATGTCGCATAGCCACAGGGAATGACTGTACAGAAATAAGGCACAGCAAAGGTGATTTTAGCTATACTGTATCTCATTGAGGTAATCTTGCCCAAATCTAAGACAAGACTTTATTTTTCAGTCCAAATGCATTCTGGGCAATTACAAGATCAGAGTTGCTACAGTGGGAAGAAGCATGCACCCTCCTTCCCTGATGAAAGCTGCTTGTCTGTTCCCTGTTCCCTGAATAGCAGCTCTCCTCCTCTTTCATTGATCATAAGCTGGTTCTTAGGAATTCCTTATTCTTGATGTCCCATAAAAATTCCCATCTCTAACACATTTAAGGCACCTGAACAACTCAAGACTGTTCCATCTTTTGTAGCCCTTCTCTTCTATGAAATTATTGTAGGAGAGGAAAATCCTCAACGTGAGAAAGACAACTGAAGCACATTTCCCATTGTTTTCTTAGCTCAAATTTGGTATGTGTGATAAAGTCCTGTAATTAATGGAAACCATCTTGTTAATTGCCCTGGAGAATGTCAATGGGATAGTCTAGTCTGTAAAACACAAATTAACAGAGTGAAAGCTAACGAAGACTCAACTTTTGGTTGTTCCTTCATTGACTACCTGCTTAGTTATCATTGTTGAATAAAGATACAATTCTTCGCTTGAGCAAATTATTGCTCAGTAGAACCAAATCTCGCTACCATTGTGAACATTGCTAAATGTACTCATCCAGCATCAAAAGTATATAAAGCTTCAGTGAATACTTGGGGCAAATATATACCTACATAGAGACATGGAGTATTTCCAGAAAAGATTATTAAAACCATAGTTATTAATGCAGCTTTCAAAACCACCATCAACATTGTAGATGCAGTCAAAATGTTGTTATTACTTAGGAAATGATACAGCTTCACAATATTAAATAATTTTGGTTTAATTGTTAATTTTGTACAGATGATTCACTTTTTTATTACAACACACTTAAGGGAAATTTCTCCTTTTATTGGTTTAACTTTTACCCCACCCCTCAAAGTAGGAGTGAGGAATGAAAGAGAGAGATCTACAGTTCATCAGTGATAGTGTTTTCTTTAAGTTCTATAATTCAGTGCATGGGAACAAACAGTTTAAACTACTCTTGAAAAATGCTCACCATACTTTAGATGTATTGTCCATTTTGTTCTGGGTTCCCGAGTTCTGACATTAGCTTTAATGTTCATAGGTAATGATGTAGAGCAACAGGAGACTTTAGATGAGACTAGAGGTTCAAAATGTAATGTCAAAATGCAAAGGCCACCAGGTGAAGCAGAACAGAACTGTTGTTGCCACATGAGAAGTTAAACTGTCATTGATTTAGCGAGAGGTTGGGAATTCAATGTTGAAAGAAAGGCACATGGTTGTGAGTCAAGCCCTGGACTGTGTTTATTCTAGTCAAATGCTTTGATGATCTGACCTCTGGTAAGAGGTCCCTTGCTCACTTTTAGGTCTCTACAGCTATCTTCTTTTTGCTATTTTCCAAGCAGGGTCTTACATAGTACTGACTGATTTAAAACTGGTCTGACCTCTTGCTCTTCTTCCTTCCATCTCCTGAATGCTGAGTTTACACATACCCAGTTGTTTGATAAGAAAGCAGTTCAAATCTATACAATAAGTGGTGAATTGGAGATGTCAGATTCCTGGAGGAAGATGTATGGTAATAGCAAAATGTTAAATAGTCTGTACAGAGATAGTTCTGAGACCTAGACTTTGAGGATAGTCTGTTAGGCTGGGACATGGGTTGTTTAAAGGAACTGAGAAAATAAGCAAATATGTTGAAAACATTGGAACTAGCTTTTTTACTGGTGGGGAAGTAAATGTTATCATGCAGATGTGAGTAAACATGAAGTGGAATGAGGGAGAGAATGCTTGAATGGCCCTGACTTTCCCCCACACAATCCATTTGTAATTCTGAAGTAAGGCTACAAAGGAGAATCTTGGCAGAAACTAGTTTTTCAAATGACCAAGTTGCCATTATGAATAATAGAACTTATTCTCTTTATCTGCCACCTGAAAGGATGCAATAGGACACCTCTTCTCCTCTGTGTTGTGCCTGTCCAGACTCAAATTAAATTTCTCTTTAGTAGAAAGCTTAAGACAAACCCACACAGAGAAACATTCTACAAAAGGAATGTTCTACCACTCTAGAAATTTCAAGACCACACAAATCAATGACTGAGAAATTGCTCCAGAAAGAAAGAAATTGGAAGGCCTTGGCAAGTGGCTAGAATGCAAGATATTTTGTTTTCAAGGATGTGAGCAAAATTATTTACAAAATGTAAATGATATCTCTGGGTAAAAGATATGTGCAGATGTCTATGCATGACTCTTCATACTTTTTATTTGCTAAAAATATTTTTATTTTGTCCTTTATACAAATTACTTCATATTTTCAAAAAACAACAAAAGTAAAAGTTCATCTAAAGGTGAAAGAAAATAAACCATTTCTCCTTAAATCACATTTATTGCTGGTTATCTACATGTTTGTTATTAAAGAGGCAGTTGGGCAATATAAGAATATAGTTCTTGTTAAACTTGCTTAATTGTGTGTTACCAAAAATAACATAGAAATTGGAGATAGGTTGGGTTTCAGAAATAAGTCTGAGTGCAGATGAATCATCAACATAATAGTAACTTATTCTTCCTAAGTATTAGCTACATTCTCATTGAATTTTTATATCAAATGAAAGTTCAGTATATTACTATCCTCATTTTTTGTTGTTGTTGTTGAGAAAGCTGCCATTCAGCTAGGTTGAGTAGCTTGTCCAAAGCCATGATGTGGAATTCCCCTCTGTATACTATATGTTTTGTTACTATTGGTTATTTAAAAAGCTGTTTTGGCCAGCGGCTTAGTAGAGTAAATCCAGGTGGGAAATCTGAACAGAGATGTAGAGAGAAAGTAGGTGGACTCAGGGAGATGCCATGAAGCTGTTGAAAGTGAAAGATGCCAGCCGCCAGCCAGAACCTTACCAGTAGGCCACCACGTCATGGTGGTTCACAGATTAATAGATATGGGTTAATTTAAGATGTAAGAGTTAGCTAGAAATATGTTGTCTGCCAGGACAGATATATAGTTTTTTAGTTATAACAAAAGATAAATTAGACATAAATATTGTAATTGTAATTCTTGATCAATGCCTGTTTCGTTATATGAAATTTTACTATGTTAAATTTAAAACCTTCCTTTCTGTTTGCAAAGAAAAGGGAAGATGATGTGAGATTCCCCTCTGTATTCTATGAATATGTTTTTATTACCATTTGTTATTAAAGAAGCTGTCTCAGCCAATAGCTTAGTAAAGATACAAAATTTATCAATGAAATATTTGGAAACAGAATCCAAGATCACATCCAAAAAGGTCATTCATCATGACCAAGCTGATGTCATTCCAGATATTCAGAGATGACTCAATATAAAGAATTCAATAAATGTAATTAATTGCATAAATAGACTCAATGATAGAAATCACATGGTTATCTCAATAGAAGGAGAAATGGCCGTTGACAAAAAACAATACCTTCACAATAAAATAATGGAGAAAATAGTAGGGACAGACGGAGTATTTTTTTCCATCATCAAAGATCCATATGACAAAACTAGTAAGAATTAATTATCACTAAGATTAGAAGGAAGACAAGGGTGTCCATTCTCTCCACGCTTAATCAAGACAGTCTTTATTTTCTTTCTTTTCTATTAAAAGTATTTTAAGCATTAATCTGTGTTTTTTATATCTTTGGGTTGTAATTGTTAAACCATTGCCCATTACACCTCAAAGAGATTTGGTAGATACTAAAAAGTTATCAGTAAAACTCATCTTTCCATATTTTATCATGGTTACAGATATCTGAGAACTCAACTTAGCAGTAAGTTCCTTCATTGAGATTTGTAACTTTGCCTGGAAGTGATTCCTGTTGTGTGTTTCTTTTATTTAACTTACATTAGAGAGGGGATTTTAATGAATAGAAAATATAATATCAATGCTTATTGAAACTCCGATAGTTTTCTCTTCAAAAGTTTTTGTTTTAACTTTGGTTATAAAATCTGGGAAAGAAGGACACATGTAGATGTTCATAGAAATGCATGGGGAACATTCTCTTTCCTTCCTGTTTGATTTGTATTTACATCTTTGTATCCTGCCCTCATTTTGCTTGATAAATAGAGGGTCCAAAGGTAGAGATTCTTACTACCAATTGACAACCTCTAGGGGATTCATGGTGAATATAAGATCTTCCCACACTGCATCCATATCCAGTGCTGCCTGTCTCTAAGAAGCTCGACTTTCAGAAAGCTAAGGAATAGGGTGGATCTAGCCTTCGAAGCCACAACTTTAATCCTAGCAAATTAAAGATTCATTTGTTTAGAAAAAGAGATATATAGTTGTAGTGGGAAGCGGCGGGGCTGCGTCCCGCCACTCGCCGCTGGCTAGCTTTACACCCGAAATAATTACACGGAAACTGTATTCTTTTAAAACACTGCCTGGCCCATAGTTTTAGCCTCTTATTGGCTAATTTTTATATCTTGTTTTAACCCATATTTAGTTATCTGGGTAGCACCACGAGGTGTGGCTTACCAGGAGAGATCTTAACCTGCGTCTATCTCGGAGAGGAGCAGCATGGAGACTCACTATGGCGAATGTCTGAAGCGTCTCCCTAACTCTACTTTTTTGTTTCCACAATTTTGTTCTGTCTACTCCACCTACCTAATTTTCTCTTAAAGGGCCAAGGCAGTTTTCTTTATTAATAATAAAAGTAACACATAAACACTCCTCCATCATATAGTAAAGATAGATTCAGATGATAAAAACTCTATACTGTTTATATTGTGTTTAAAAATATGTGTAGGCTTGGGAGTAAAAAGGAAAAGGATAAAGTCCTTTAAAAAGAAAGAGAAATAAAAAAAGAAAGAAAGAGAGTAGTTGGGTGTGGTGGCACATACCTTTAATCCCAGCACTTTGGAGGCAGAGGCAGGCAGATCTCTGTGAGTTCAAGGACAGCCTGGTCTACAGAGTCAAAAATACACAGAGAAACCCTGTCTCCAAAAAAAAAAAAAAACAAATTTAAATATAAAAGAAATAGAATTTAAAATAAATTCATGGAAAACACACAAAGAATCTGTTACTGTGTTTTCTGTGAATTGTTTGATGTCTAAGGAAAGAGCAACATCTGATAAAGACATTGATTATAAATGCTGCTAGAATTATCCAAGCTATATATTTTGAAATACCTTGACTTGATTTGATTTTAGGTCAAATTATATGTTACATTGGAGAAGAGGTTTTGCTTTTATTCCCAGAGGAAATGAGAAGCTGTGGATTTATTCTGGATTAAGAAAAATCAGGTTTGATTAAGGAAGAACATCTGAAAATCTCTGATAGGAGTAGATGGCCCAGATTCTTCAATATTTCAGAGAACCATTGTTGGGGCGGCTGACCAATCCCTTGTCTGAGGGGTCTGCACACTCCAGTGGATAACTCCACACCCATATCCATACAGGCAACCCTGATTAAACTCAGTGAGTCTCAAACTAAAACACAAACCAAATACCATAAAAATAGGATGGGGACTTGGTGGGAGGAGGTGGATCACTAGTGAGAGTTGAATGGCTATAAAAAAGAATGGGAGAATGGATATGACTAGAATATACTATATGCATATATGAAATTGTCAAAGGAGAAATTAACAGCAAAAGAGAAAAATACATTGAAACCATATAATATATATATATATATATATATATATATATATATATATATATATATTAAGTAAAACTTCAGTTTCATTCCTCTTGACAGATATGGCTCAAATAATTTTCTTACAGACACCAATAGGATCATGTAGTGGGAGAAGGGGTAAGGTATTCTAACTTATTTCCCTCAGTTTCCAAGCTGTTTATTTGTTTAGAAAGTATCTTCTAAATTCTTTTTATTATATCTTGTGAAAAAGCCAGGACGTATCTTCATCTTTTAGTTGCCAAACACAACATTCTCAGTAAAACATTGCATACCAACACTTTCAACTTCAGGGTATAATCTTTTGGTTCATTTAGATGACATTCCTCAGTATTGAGAAATATAGCCAATGGAGAATGTGCAGTTGATTAAAAAAATAGCTCAGAACTGAAGGATTCATCTAACCATGTGGAATTAAATAGAGACTAGAAAGTGTTTATTTCCAGCAGAATAACAAATTGGGAATGAATACAAAACATTTCAAGGCACGGTACACCACAAATCATTTTATGGAACAATATATTAAGATATTTTGTCTCACAGATAATACCTATATTGTTAGGTATACCCTTCTTACAATCTCTAGGAAATTCATTTGTATTCTCAGCATCTATTTGTTTTAGTAGACAAACCTGCCACATAGTCTAACACTAGCACTTTTTGTAAAAGCTGAGGTCACTTATCTCATGGCTAATAGCAGTAAACTTGCCTCCTAAAACATTTACATTGGCTGCTACATTTGTGAGTGTCCCCATAAGTGAAAATGAATAAATGCTGATGAAAACAGTGTTCTAAAGGGGTGTGGTTTCTTGGAGAGGAAGAATTTATTAAGAAGCAAGCAATTTTCATAAAATTATGCATTATATCTACACAGAGTCATGTTGTCAACCCAAATACCACCCCGCATATTTCTCTAGGCTACTCTTTTATTAGCCAAGGTGAATAATAGTACACAGAATTAGATTCATTAATGTTTTTGATGCCATTCTGCTTGCTAGTCTTTTTGCTATAAGAGAGTTAGTTACATGTTAGAGTCAGGTAGATTTAAACCATTCTTTCCTTTCTACGATTGTTTCAATGAAAAAAAATTACAAAAATCATGGAATGGGTCTTTACAAGATCTCCATAGAAACCTCATATAGAATGTTTACTATTATAAGGTAGAAGCTAGAAAAGATGTAAATCTTAATTACTGTAGCATCAATGGCAAAAGAGTGAACCTAAATGTTGCAAAAGTGGAGAATTAACAGTTACAAACGACATTGTGTATCCATGCTACAATAGCCTCCACATCCACAGCTTTTGAATGCTCTTACTTTAAGAACAAGGAATAAAAATCATAAATTATATATAATAAAAGAAGTAAGTTACACTGATGGAATTTATGTATTGGATCAAAGTAGAATGATGATTAATAATCATAATAACTTAAAATTTAGGTATCCCACACATAGGTGTATACCCATTTCCTTTCAAGTGTTAATGTGTGAATGCTCAATCATACACAATTATTTACCAGTTTACAACCTGGAATTACATTTACTAATTACTTTTTAAAGACAAGTCATAAACATATAATATAGAATAGATCTATTTATTGCCTAACAGTTGTGTCTAGTTTTATATGGACTTTTGTTATATAATATAACAAAATAGTGTGTGGTAATTTGCATTGTTTATCAACTTCAACTTGTACTCATGGCTTATCTACTTTGCAGTCTTTTTTATGCAATTAAGAGGTTCATTACTGAACATTTCTTTGGGATAATTGAATCGAATTTGGGTATTAATTAATACCTAATCAGAAAAAATATTGAATGTCAAATTTAGAGTTTTCCTATATTAAATTTATTTTCAAAATATTTTTAGAGTAATGTCATAAATCATGTATACTATACCATTTGGTGCAGTTTTCTTTATCAGGTAGCTAAAACATTCATGGGAAAGGCATGTTGACTCATTGCTGCAATTTTAGGAAAAGCAACATAGAATTAACCGTCAATTTTTATGAAGAAAAGCAAAGCGCTGTAATGTGGAATGAATTCCATCGAGTCAACTCCATTTCCCTGCACACTGCCCTCATTAAACAGAAACGCTTTAGTTGAGCTGAGAGCTGCGAAATTGAACACTTGAGCCATACCATGTGCTGCAATCAAAGACTGTGGTACAATTTCTTGTTTGGATAATATCTACATGCCAATAGCCATGTTCACTTCTGCTTCTAAATTGCCCCCAGTGTGTCTTCAACCTCACTGTTCTTCGGGGCCTCAATTCTCCAAATTCCAATTTCCTGTTTAGACATTTTTCTACCATGATCTTAAAGTCAATGTAACTGATGTTGAACTGCTCTCTTCCATGAAGATGATTTTACTGTCTTGGGAGGAAGGCATGGCTTATGTGAGATATAGCTTCATGAAGCACGTGTGGCATTTTCGAGAATCATTAGCTTGTTTTCAAAGGTGAGGGAAGGGTAGGCTCTTTGTGCAGTGAATAACTGAAGTAAATAGAAACATCTCAGGGTAAAGCTCTAGTTTTATATAAAACAAAACAATCACAAACCCCCTTTTTTTTTTAAAACCTAAACTCCCTTCTTTTCAGCTTTATGCTGAGTTGGTCTCTGTCTTATCATGTCTTACTCCCTAATGTTAGTCGCCGTCTTTTGTTGTTCTGCTACTTTCTACTCCCACCAGGACTTCCTGCTTACAGCGGGAACATTGCCTAACTCCTAAGCAACAATACTTATTCCTTCTGTCTCCCCACTTATGACCCACATTCAAAGAATGGAATAGATTTGCTTGAATATTTTATTAAGTGTTTCAGTCAATTAAAGGAACTATGTTTTTTTTTTTTTTTTTTTTTTTAAAGAGGACTGATCAAAGTGAAATTAATTTGCAAGGTCTTGAATTAAAAGTGTATTTTAGGGCAGAAGAGGATTCAAGTAGGGCTTTCCTTCTTTGAAATTTAGCAGTAATTGGCTTTGACTTAATTACATTTTGAAACGTAAGAACCAATGAACCACAATTTCTGTTCCACTTTGGGAGGGCATTCTCTAAACTATTTTTCATTATATGTTCTAAACACCACAGAAGTGGTAATTAAGCTATTATCTTCCAGTGTAAAACCAATCTCTCTGTAGTGTCTGTTCTGTCTTGTTTTGCTGGGGCAGGTCCTTTGAAAATGTTATTTTGCTTTGCTGACTGTGTCTTCATTAGGCTCTTAATACAGGGAGCATGAGAAAGGGAGTGCACTACAGAGGCAGAAGAGTCAATCCCCTGTCTGTTTGCTTTTCCTCTGACTGCTTTTGGTTCCTCTGAACGTGAGCCAGCCTACTTTATCCTGACTAAAGCAATGCCTTCCCATAGCAGGAAGAAAAAAGGAATTTGTAGAGCTTCCCCATTTTGTCTGTGCCAACCTGACAATATAAATGCAGAGATAGCAGAATTAATTAGCTCTACCTCCTCAGAGCTTTTCTGGGCTCTTGGGCTCTCTTCTCCAAGTTTATAAATTTTACTAATTATAACCTCTAATCCTTTGTGCTCTGAGCACTGTGGGTGCTAGTTGCTTGCTCCAATTGGTTACTATGTGACATCTTATACTTTTGTTTTATCTTTTCAGTTACCTATTCAATATCCTTATATTTAGTTACCTAATTATTTATGCTATTAATATATTAGTAATATAGTACATATTATATAACATATATTAATGTAAATAGCTAATATAATACATTAATTATACTCTTATTATACAAACAAGTAATAATGGGTCACATTTCAACCAACAAGACAGAATCTTTAAGATTTATATCTATGCACTTATCTATCAACCTACCTACCTATCTATTATCTCTATCAATCTATCTATCTATCTATCTATCTATCTATCTATCTATCTATCATCTATCTATATATCCATTCATCTGTATGCATATTTTATACCAGAGCATGTATTTGTATATATCATGTTTTTGCTTATATATCTATATATTATATATTTACTTATATATGTATATATACAGTAAATTCACATATACTTGTATATTTATTTTTGATATCTGTAGGAGACTGATGCTAAGAGCCCTCAACCACCATGAATATTAAAAAAAAGTCTCATAAAGTTTTAAAATCTTTCATAAGAAATACTCTAGTAGCACAGTGACAATATTTCTCTGAATCTTTGCTTTGTGGCTACAGAAAACCAACTGTGAATGTGAATTGGCTTCCTTTATTTTGGCAGTTATAAGTAACCGTGTTCAGAATTCATAGAGCATAACAACAAGAAAAACAACTTTGAATATGTAGGAACAGGCTCAAGCTGTCATCCAGAGCTGGGATGCCATCAAGAAAATTTAACTTGGGTCCTTGACATTTTTCAAGTTTTTAAACCAGACCACCCAATTTATGTAGAATAATCAATAGTTAAAACCATATGATCATTTCAGTAGATGCGGAAAAAGCATTTGACAAAATTCAACACCCCTTTATAATAAAGGTTTTGGAGAGGTTAGGGATACAAGGATCATACATAAATATAATAAAAGCAATATACAGGAAGCCAAAAGCTAATATCAAATTAAATGGAGAGAAACTCAAAGCCATTCCACTAAATTCAGGAACAAGACAAGGCTATCCACTCACCATATCTCTTCAACATAGTTCTTGAAGTTCTAGCAATAGCAATAAGACAACATCAGGAGATCAAGGGGATTCGAATTGGAAAGGAAGAAGTCAAACTTTCATTATTTACAGATGATATGATAGTGTACATTAGTGACCCCAAACTTCTACCAAAGAACTCCTACAGCTGATAAATAACTTCAGTAAAGTGGCAGGCTACAAGATCAACTCAAAAAAATCAGTAGCCCTCCTATACACAAAGGATAGAGAAGCAGAGAGGGAATTCAGAGAAACATCAACTTTTACGATAGCCACAAATAGCATAAAATATCTTGGGGTAACTCTAGCCAAGGAAGTGAAAGATCTATTTGACAAGAACTTTAAGGCATTGAAGAAAGAAATTGAAGAGCACTCCCATGCTCTTGGATGGGTAGGATCAACATAGTAAAAATGGCAATTTTACCAAAGGCAATCTATAAATACAACTCAATCCCCATTAAAATCCCAACAAAATTCTTCACATAACTTGAGAGAACAATAATCAACTTTATTTGGAAAAACAAAAAACCCAGGATAGCCAAAACAATCTTATACAATAAAGGAACATCTGGAGGCATTACCATCCCTGACTTCAAACTCTATTACAGAGCTACAGTAATGAAAACAGCTTGATACTGGCATAAAAACAGAGAAGTCGAACAATGGAAGCGAATAGAAGACCCGGATATTAACCCACAAATTTATGAACAGCTGATTTTTGACAAAGGAGCTAAGGGTATACAATGGAAGAAAGAAAGCATCTTCAACAAATGGTGCTAGTAGAACTGGTTGTCAACATGTAGAAGAATGAAAATAGATCCATATCGATCCCCATGCACAAAACTCAAGTCCAAATGGATTAAGATCTTAATATCAATCTGAATACACTGAACCTGATAGAAGAGAAAGTGGGAAATAGTCTACAGCATATGGGCACAAGAGACCATGTCCTACGTTTAACTCCTGTAGCACAGACAATAAGGGCAACATTAAATAAATGGGACCTCCTAAAACTGAGAAGCTTCTGTAAAGCAAAGGACATTGTCATTAAGACAAAAAGGCAACCTACTGATTGGGAGAAGATCTTCACCAACCCTGCATCAGACAAAGGTCTGATCTCCAAAATATATAAAGAACCCAAGAAACTAGACTTTATTAAAAATGGGGTACTGATCTGAACAGAGAATTCTCAACTGAAGAAGTTCAAATGGCCAAAAGACACTTAAGGACATGCTCAACCTCCTTAGCCATCAGGGAAATGCAAATCAAAACAACTTTGAGATACCATCTTACACCTGTCAGAATGGCTAAAATCAAAAACACCAATGATAGCCTTTGCTGGAAAGGATATGGAGTAAGGGGAACACTCATCCATTGCTGGTGGGAATGCAAACTTGTGCAACCACTTTGGAAATCAGTGTGGCGGTTTCTCACAAAATTCAGGATCAACCTACCCCAGGATCCAGCAATACCACTCCTGGGAATATACCCAAGAGATGCCCTACCGTATTGTTGGGAGCAGTGAGACCCCAGATCCTGAATTTTTTGTAATCCCCTGATCTGAGTGCCTACAGCTGCTCTGAGTATGAGACCTTCAGGAGTTCCTGATGGCAGGAGAGTAGTTTCTGGTGGGTTTGGCTGGGGGCATGGCTACCTCTATATAATCTGCCCCTGAACACAATAAAAGGGGCATTCTTGGGATATTCAAGGATGACCAATGTAGCTTTCTCTCTGTCTGTATGTGTCTGTGTATTTAACCTCCAGCCCTTTGCCCGAAGCTCAGTAACTGGACAATAATGCACAGAGCGCAGACACGGGGGGGGGGGGGGGGGGCGCAGTGCTCGGCAATTGGAGGTCTCCACCGAGAGTTTGGAAATTGGAGGTCCCAGCCGAGATATTGGGAACTAGGGAATGCTGAGAGGTCGCCCTCAGAAGGTGAGGGTGGATTGGGGTATATGTGTTAATCCTGACATCCTTCACACGGTTTGGCAGCAAGTGGAACTCCAACAGAGAAAGAGGGGTAAACGAACAGGGTTGTCCCCGGCCGGAGGGGATATATATATTGGGAAAAGATAGAATGTATATAGCTTTAAAAAAAGATAAATGTGTACAGATGTATGATATGTTGATTGTGTTGTCTTTTGTATTCTGGACTGGAGAAAGACATTTGATTCTAGGAACTGCTAAGAAAGGTATCTTGACTTTAAAATATGGGTTTAATAATTTGATGTTTTGGAAAGGAGGTTCTGTTTTTGTCTCCACAGACGATGAGAGCCTAAGGATTTATTCCATATTCATGTGGTTTGAATCCCCAAGACCTCCTGAAATGTTGCAGTGGAATGTAAGCGGTGGAGGCTCCAAGGCCAAGCGGCTCCAGGAGGCGGGCGCTGAGGGGCTGTGACGCATACAAACCCCCGGGACCTGCCTCGAGGACCTATGAGGCAAGAACACTAGGCCTGCTTCCAGCAACCAGCCAGGACTGGATCTGCCCAACCCCAAAGGGGTGGAGGCCGCTCTGCCCCGCCGTGCCTCCACCTTCCAGCTTGGTGGGGAGGTGTAGCTTCGGCCTCTTACCCGCCACCACTACTTGAGTCCAAGCGTGGCTGGAAAACGGCAGTAAATTGTAGTAAATACCCCTAAGAATGCAGCATCCCCACTCAGCAGGAAGTAGCTAGACAGATTGACAACGCCCAAATTCCCTAAGTGGGGCCCTTTCAATGGTTGAAGAGCAGCAAGCCTGCTTCCCTGAGTTCCGCTCCACTTCATGCACCAGTTTGGACCCAGAACGAATGCAGCTGGGGCTAGAAGGCAGCTGGAGCAGAGCTTTGCTTAGGTGGCTGTGGTGGAAGGCACATTGCCTCAGCCCAATTGGTGCCTAGCCTGGAGGATGCCACAGCAGTGCCAGAAGTATCAGCAAACGCAACAACAAGTGCTGGAGCTGAGACAAGCTGGAGCACAGACCCCACTGGGCTGCCCGAGAACGCAACAGTGGGGCAAGGAAAAGGCAATGGCAGTTCTAGGCTCTGCACACTGAAGAATCTGTGGCAGAGCAAATTTAAATCAAGACTGCCCTATTGTAGGAGCAGATGGACTTATGGCTAGTACAACAAATGTCTTGTTCACACTTATCATTCGCCTCTTACATGGCGAAACAATTCAATGGTTACATGAATAGCCTTTGAAATGTTAAAATTAGCACACCAGATTGTAATTCTTTAGCCAAAGGGATGGTTGAATACCATAGCCCAAATGGGAGGCTGGGTCCAGTGGTGATTGGGGACCCTATTGCTGGCAATATTAATGCCTGTTGCCATGGGCATTCATCTTTAAATCATGTGTAAGTTCAGACAACCCATGAGAATGCAGCATATGGTCACTTAGCAAAAGCAGGATCAGCTGGGCTGCTAGGGAAGCCAAAGAGGTGCACGAACAAGAAGGTGTCTTCCATGCACTCAGCTGACAAGAATAAATGTGCCACGGGGGTATAACAGCTGGGGTATGTTTATTTAGGGGACTGCTGAAGGAGCAGCGGTTTCTGACTGCTCTTGGGGTCATGGCAAAGCCACTCCTAAAAGTCCCGAGTCTGAAATGGTCACACACCTCTGTTCACTTGAGGGGAAGATGGTGTGTGGGAAATAGTATGAGGAACCAACAGTCTCTGGGATACTTAAATCTACCAGTCTTACAGGCTTAAGTTGTTCTCTTGTGTTCTCTAAAAGCCAGTATTCTCCTGAGGAGATGCTGTCACTCTTTCCTGAGCACAGGTTCAATCAAAGTGACCAAAAGGCTGTGTGGTCAGGAGGGTCTTCTGTTTTATAAAAAATTTAGGGTGGAGATGTTGGGAGCAGTGAGACCCCAGATCCTGAATTTTTGTAATCCCCTGATCCGAGTGCCTACAGCTGCTCTGAGCACGAGACCTTCATGAATTCCTGATGGCAGGAGAGTGGTTTCTGGTGGGTTTGGCTGGGGCATGGCTATCTCTATATAATCTGCCCCTGAACACAATAAAAGGGGCATTCTTGGGATATTCAAGGATGACCAATGTAGCTTTATCTCTGTCTGTATGTGTCTGTGTATTTTAACCTCCTGCCCCTTGCCCGAAGCTCTCGAACTGGGTTGTAGCACACAGAGCACAGACACGGGAGCGCGGCACGTGATACCATACTACAAAAGCATTGGTTCAACTATATTCATAGCAGCATTATTTGTAAAAGCCAGAACCTGGAAACAACCGAGATGTTCCTCAATGGGAGAATGGTTAAATAAAGTGTGGAATATATACGGATTAGAGTACTACTCAGCGGTAAAAAACAATGACATTTTGAATTTTGCATGCAAATGGATGGAAATAGAGAACACTATCCTGAGTGAGGTAACCCAGACCCAAAAAGATGAATATGATATGTACTCACTCATTAGTGAATTCTAGCCATAAATAAAGGACATTGAGCCTATAATTCATGATCCTAGAGAAGCTAAATAGAAAGGTGTACCTCCAAAAAAAAAAAAAAAACATGTAGTTATCCTCCTGGATATTGGAAGTATACAAGATTTCCAAGAATAAATTGAGAGCTTTGGGGTGAGGGTGGGATAGGGGTAAGGGGAGATGGGGAGAGAGAAGTGAGAAGGGGAGGATGGGGAGAGCATGGGGGAATGGGACAGTTGGGATGGAGGAGGAGTGGATATGGGAGCAGGGAAGTATATATCTTAATTAAGGAAGCCATTTGAGGGTTGGCCAGAGACTCGACCCTGGAGGGGTTCCCAGGTGTCGATGAAGATGTCCCCAGCCTGTTCCTTGAGCAGCTGAGAAGAGAGCACCTAAACTAGCCCTGTACTATAGCCACTCTTATGAATATCTTGCCTATCATCATAGAACCTTCGTCTGGCAATGAATGGAGATAGAGACAGAGACCCACATTGGAGCACTGGACTGAGCTCCCAAGGTCCAAATGAGGAGCGAAGAAGGGAGAATATGAGGAAGAAAGTCATGGCTGCAAGGGGTGCACCCATCCACTGTGACGGTGGGGCCAATCTAATGGGAACTCACCAAGGCCAGCTGGACTGGGACTGATGGAGCATGTGATCAAACCAGACTCTCTGAATGTGGCTGACATGGAGGGCCGACTGAGAAGCCAAGGACAAAGCACTGGGTTATGATTCTACTCCATATACTGGCTGTGTGGGAACCTAATCTGTTTGGATCCTCAACTTCCTAGACCAAGATGGAGGGGGAGAACCTTGGACTTCCCACAGGGCAGGGAACCTTGACTGCTCTTTGAACTAGAGTGGGAGGAGTGAGAATGGGGGGAGGGGGAGGGAAATGGGAGGAGGGGAGGAGGTGAAAATCTGTAGTAATAGTAGTAGTAGTAATAATAATAATAATAGAAAAATAGATCTAGGAAAAGATGTTTTAAATAGCAATCATGTGACTTGCCTCCATCTTGGCAGATATCTCATCAGGACTGAAGCAACCACATGACTGGTAGCATCTTTACAAAGGTTAAAGAGTACATGTAACTTCACCATCAACTTGGTTAAGATGAGCATGTTGAATAAAGCAGCAAGTAGAAAAAAAAAGAAAAGAAAATTTAACTTGGGTTCTTGGCACTTTTCAAGTTTTTAAACCAGACCACCCAATTCATTTAGAATAATTAATAGTTAAAGCTAGCTGAAGAAAAGTGGGAAGAAGGAGAGGTGAGTGGAGAAAAATCTAGTTCAATAAAAACAATTTTTAAAAATTGGGGGAAAATGCTAGCTGATGAACATACTTGATATCTTCAAAATATTTCCACAGCAACATAAGTAATCGATGTTTGATGGAATAACTAGGGATGACAGCTTAGTCAAGTCAACACAGCCGAAGACCTTTCCAGATGGTGTGGTTTTAATCTTCTCACTTGCCTCAGACTCATAGACCCCAACCTATATGTAGATCTCTTGATTGTTCAGACTGAATGAATGACGAAAAGAGAATGACTGAGAGAACTTCTCATCTCTCTTCCCTAAGACATTACAGAGTTAGACCGCTTGTGGACCCAGAGCTCTTTGCGTGTGCATTGCCCAAAGAGTGATACATTTAGGGAAATTGCTTATAACCTGCCTCTGACTTTTTATATTTGATTTTGTCAGTAGACCATGAGGAATACATTTTAAGGTTTTATTGAACAATACGAAATGTGTGCTCACTAAAACTCTGCAATAAGTCAAGTCCTCTTGATTGATAAAACATTGCCTACCTAAGCCTAATTGATTGTTCTCTATTGGGACCTTTCTAATTGTCTGTGTATGCAACTATATAAATATGACAGTTTCTTCCCCTCTGCTCACTTGTTTTAATTTGAAGCAGAATGGTTATTCAGCTCCCTGACAGGAAGCTACTTCTACTTTTTATTTATTGGGCATGTCTCTGTGTGTGCGCATGTGTGTGTTATTTTGAGGCTCAAATGAGAGAATCTAAAAAGCTCTGCTGGACATACTGTGAGGAACCCTTTGCTTCAGGGATATCAACTGTAATTTTAAAAAGAGAGGCACAGAGCAGTTCTGTTTTCTACACTCTAATATGTTAACTCATTTTTGATTTACATTTAGAAAAGCCTTATCAGGTCACTGAATATATTTGCTGAACTTACTATTCCAAGAAAAATTATCTAAAATTGTTCCTTTTAGAAGGCAGTTATAAAGAGATTTATGACTTTGACTTCTTAGGCTTATTTTTCAGAATCATAGACAGGACGCAGTGAGATTGTTTAGCTTCCATTAGGTTCCTAGTGTTTCTTAGTAGCTTTTACAGAGCTGATAAGCCAAAATTAGACACCAGAGGCCACCGAGGGACATATCCTTTACTCAATCCCACCTTTTACTAATGCTCTGAAGAATAAATGCACTTGGATCCTGCTTTTTATGACATCTGGTTGTCATGCTGACAAGACTGTGGTCTCTGGGCTATAGACTTGAGAGTAATTTCCTGCCTGCTGGGAACACAGTGTCAGGGAATATGGAATGAGTCTATTTAACATGTCCTTCTGGACACACTAGGCCTTTCTGTTCTAGGGCATGCTTCTGAAATGCCCAAGCCAGCGAGCACAGAACACTGCAAAGAGGATAGGATTTGATCCTGACATATAGCCATCTGTACATTCATTTCCAGGAATTTATTCCAGAATGAGAAACTAAGGACATGAGTTTTAACATGCATATAAATTAATTTGCTAAGGATAATATAGCAAAATGCCACAGATGTTGTGGCTTAAATAAGAAATTTACTTTCTCATAGTTCTGATATCAAATGAATCTAAGGTCAAGGGGAGATTTGTTTCTTCCTGGGCCCTCTCTCTTTTAGTTGCAAATGGCTGTCTTCTGGCTGTGTACCACAGAGTCTTTTCTCTGTATTTCTGTTGTCTCTGAGCATCCCAATTTCTTCTTATAAAGACATGAGTCAGGTCAACCAAGGGCCTATGTTAATGAATTATTTTTAACTTAATCACATTTTAAATTCAAATATGGACACATTTTGAGTGACTGAGGGGTAGAACATTACCCTATAAGTTGAGAGAGGTGGATTTCAACCCCTACAAGTATGAAATAGTTCAGGATGTGGTTCTGTGGTAATGATTTTTTTTTCATTAATTTTAAGGCAACTTACTGGTAAAAGCTGAGTAATCTTTTCTATTGTACATACAGGAAAATTTACATGACAAGTAGTTGACATGATTGGGGAATCAAATTTTTAGGGTCAAGAAACTGTGGGTAGAGAAATGGTCTCTGGAATAAAAAGATGGGTGAGAAAGTCAGAAATTTTTGTTTTCCATTTTGTTATGCAAAGGAAAGAAATAAGCACTTCAATTTCACATCACTCCGGTGAGACCTTTCCTATAGCTTTGACCTTCAAGCTTCCACTCTGGAAAAGTTGACCACACTAGAATGCAGCCTGGCCTGCCTGCTCTAATTTAGCTTTCAGTAGCAGACACTGCAGGTGTTTTGTTTCCCATGGTTCTTTTTTGGAGGAGTTACCTTGAGTTACTGGGGTGTGATCTATCTCATCTTTCAGACTGGTAGAACTAGGCTGTTTTGGAAATGAATAGGTCTCCAGATCAAGACTGTCCACTTGTTAGCTGCTGGTTGAAGTATAACCATGAAGCCCAACAACATCCTGATGAGAAACAGTGCAAACTCTGTGAAGAAGGACACTTAAAAGAAATCCCACACTAGCTCAGAATTGAGAAATAGATGGTTATTTATTTAGGGGTAGACTCACAAATCAGAATTTTCTGCTTGAATGGGGATCATAACCTGAAATCCGCAACTGGAACAGAGAGGCCAGAAAAGAGGCAGGACACAGGCTCTTACATCAGCATATATATAATAGTATAAGAGGCCATGCCCCAGTGGGTGGGTAACTACTGGCTGTAAGACTTCCTACAGCAACTCTGCAATGAGCAAAATTTGAGACAGAACAATCTGGGATGAAGTAGACACTTTTCTGAGAATGTCACCCTTAGTAAGCTTCTTTATTTGTACTCTCCTCTGCCAATCCCTGTCAGGCACCAGTGATAACATGTCCATAAAAATACCATTTGTTTGCATAACCCTCAAGTCCAAGTGTAGCTCTTACTTCAGGTATGACTGACATCGTTTGAAGCTTATCTCATTCCTTTGGACAGCTCCCTCTACTTTGGCAAGACAGCAATAATGAACTTCACATTTACAACTCTCCCATTCATCAAGCTCAACAGGGGGAAGGTACTGATACTTTTACTAGCCAGCATCTTATTATCACAACAAAATCTTAGAGTTTATATATGAAGAAAAACTGTTTTGAATGGTCCATGGTTTGGAAAGTTCAAGTCCAAGATGAAGTAGATTTATTACCACGGGCCTTGGTGGCTTAAATAAGAATGTCTTCCCAGAGGCTCATATCTTTGAATACTTGGTTGCCAGTTGGTGGAACTGTTTGAGAAGGATTAGTAAGTGTGGCCTTATTGGAGGCAATTTCAAAAGACTCACATCATTTCCATTTAGCTCACTGTCTTGTGGTTGTAGATCTAGATATGAGCGCCCAGTCATTCCTTCACTCTTCCATAGAGGTCTCTAAACCTCTGAAACCATAAGCCAATTAAACACTTTCTTTTATAAGCTGTCTTGGCTTTGGTGTGTTATCACAGCGTTTGAAAAGTAAAGTAACTAAGACAGGTCCTTTGGTGAGGATGACAATTACAGAGACACCGTGAGAAGACAAACACTTCACAAATGAGGCAGAAAATTTGGGGGAGAAACAGACAGACAGACAGATGATAGACAGACAGACAGGTAGGTAGGTAGATAGATAGATAGATAGATAGATAGATAGATAGATAGATGATAGATAGATAGATAGATAGATGATATATAGATAGATGATAGATAGATAGATGATAGATAAATGATAGATAGATAGATAGATAGATAGATAGATAGATAGATGATGATAGATAGATAGATAGATAGATAGATAGATAGATAGATAGATAGATGATAAAAATGATAGGTAGATAGATATGATAAATAGATGATAGATAGATAAATAGATGATAGATAGATATATAGATGATAGATAGATAGATAGATAGATAGATAGATGATAGAGAAGATAGGTAGATAGATAGATAGATATGATAGATAGATAGATAGATAGATAGATAGATAGATGATAGATAGATAGATGATAGATAGATAGATATGATAGATAGATAGATAGATAGATAGATAGATGATTGATAGATAGATGATAGATAGATAGATAGATAGATAGATAGATATGATAGATAGATGATAGATAGATGATAGATAGATAGATAGATAGATATGATAGATAGATGATAGATAGATAGATAGATAGATAGATAGATAGATAGATAGATAGATGATAGATAGATAGATAGATAGAGATAGTTAGGTGCTAGAGGCTAGGGGGTCTACAATATCCTTTGGGGAGCATCCCAAAGCCCTAACTAAATGCATCCTATTAGCTTTACCTCTCAACATTTTTCTTCACCTGTGGGGGACCAAAACTTTGACACATGTCTCTCTAAGGGACATTCTATAGCCAAACTATAGTAATCTCCCAAAGCATCATCACCAGTTCTCTGTTTACTCTATTTGGTCCAGTTTAGTGCATGTCTACCCTTGAATATTTCTAACTCAGTAGATCTGGAGTAGATTTTCCCCCATCTAGAGCCAGACCAGAGCCAAAGAAATGTTAAGCCCTTTAAGGGTACAAGAAGAAAAGTACACAGACACTGAGTAGACAGCTAAGTGACTCATAGACACAGTGAGGAAAATGAAATAATTAGCATTTACAAGCCACTCCATCCTCACTGTTAATCAGAGGTAAAGCATTGCAGTGATGATTAAATGAAATAGTATAGATAAAACATCCTAGCCATGACTGGCATGTAAAAGTGTTATAGTAAAGAGTGGAATCCATGTGTGAATGGAGACATGCCACTGTCTCCTCCATTAAGAGGTTATATAGTTGTGCAGGTCAGTCACCTGGCTAAGGAACCAGCCCTGAGAAGGTGGTTTCTGCATAAGCCAAGGTAAAGAGACGGGCACAATGTTTATTCCTTTAATGAAATGATGTCCTTTTCCTTCCTGAAGTTCTCACCCCCTGCACAGAAGTCATTGAATGCCACCATGAACTTCTGTTGGATCTTCATGACTTTCTGAATCTGATCTTCCAGATGCTGGCCAGAACTTCAGTATGCTGTTTCTGGTACCTTTGAGTTCCTTACTGTTTCTCCTAAGAGCTCTTCTTGGCCATGTGTCTGCTTGTCTACCCTGTAGCAGACTCCATTGTCACGCCTTTCTCCTCCTTTCATTCTCCTCCTCTGGGCAGCTGCTGAGACTTACAAACTTGCCCTTGGGTTTTTCATTAAAACTCTAATAAAGCTATCTTTTAGCTTCTCATTGAGTTTTTTCTTAAATTATTTTATTAACAAGACTAAGAGCCCTGAGGGGGGCCCTGGTTTCCCTGGTATCACATGACAACTCTGCCAGGAATCCCCCCAAATTTCCAGAAGCAGCAGTTCTTCTATAATGGATCGCTATTATTAGTTACCTATTATTAGTGTGTAAATGGTGATTATTATGTATAGCACAAATAATAAAAACCCAGAGACAGAAATTGGGGTTCAACTTGAAAACCAGAAAATCAAAGCAGCCAAGCCACTAGAGAAGTCTTACCCAAATCCTGGGACTAAGGGTATGTGTCACCATTGCCTGACTTCTTGTGGCGTTAGCTTTGTGTCTGGTCTCCAGGCAAGATTTATTTATCAAAATACAAATTTTATACGACTAAAATTATGTCTGGCCATCCCAGACCCTGATACCTAAAGAATTTCACTATCTTACTTTAGGTTTCTGAGCAATGAAATGAGATGTGCATAAATGAGCCATAGACGACATCTTCTGGTCCTGTGTTCAGGATAGCAAGGACTTCTCAGTATAAGAACATGTATTAATAAAAAGGAATCTTGCCAGCTTTGTAAATTTTATCATAATTATTACTTCATTGTAAAGAATGAGAATCACCTCTTATTTTTGAGGCTGTGGGAGTTGTTGGGAAGACATGGTTAGAGAAGTAAGGAAATATGGCATTTTTGCATTTCTGCTTTACAGAGTTTTTGATAAATAGCTGGGTAGACAGGAGGAAACTAAAATACATACAGTATTAATTTCTTCTGATTTCATGGGAATGAGTTTGGGGTGGTTAAGGGTGTAGCCATTTAAAGAGAAAACAAGATTTGTTTCTTTCCCTTCTTTTCTTCCTTCCTTCCTCCCTCCTTTCTTTCCTTTCTTCCTTTTGCATTAAATAGTGAAGACCAATTTTATCATTACACGTAGGTGGTATGGGAGGTCCTTCTGTCTATGGGTTAACTGATGGACTAATGTGGGTGTCCCTTCTGTATGCTGTGATTACCATTATTGAATAAAGAAAACTGTTTTGAGCCCATGATAGGGCAGAACTTAGGTAGGCAGGGAAAACTAAACTGAATGCTGGGAGGAAGATGGGCGGAGACAGAGAGAAGCCATAGAGCCGCCAGAGACAGATGCTAGGAACTTTACCCAGTAAGCAAAAGGCACATGAAAATACACAAATTAATATAAATGGGTTAAATTAATACATAAGAATTAGCCAATAAGAAGCTAGAGCTCATTAACCAAGCAGTGATTTAATTAATACAGCTTCTGTGTGACTATTTTAGGTCTAAGCTAGCTAGGTGTCTTGGAACCAACATTGGCCTCCTCTCACTACAATGGACTTTCCATTACACGGCTGAACAGATCTTCAAATTTCCTGCTTCATGGAAAAGTTTGCTAGATACTATGGGCCTGTGGGCTGAAGATGGATGCCTCAATGATGCAGAAGAACTTTGGGTGACTGTCCCGGCAGTGAGATGTTTCTGTCAATTCTTGAGTTTTGGAAGTTGCTTACAATGCACTTCTTGTTTACTTAGGTAATATTATATCCTTCTGGAGTCTTTGATGATGTTGAAGAATATATAGTTAGAGTTATAGTTTTCCTTGGTTATGATAAAAGATAGAGTAGATATAAATATTGTAACCATAATTCTTGCTTGATACCTATTTTGTTATATGTAATTTTACTATGTTAAAGTTAAATTTTCCTTTTTTATTTAAACAGAAAAAGGGAAATGATATGGGAAGTCCTTCTGTCTGTGTGTTGCTTTTATTGGTTAATGAATAAAGAAACTGCTTTGACCTATAGCAAGGCAGAACTTAGCTAGGCAGGAAAAACCAAACTGAATGCTGGGAGATAGAAGGTAGAGTCAGTGACAAGCCATGGTGCCGCCATCAGAGACAGACATGTCAAAACTTTGCCAGTAAGCCACAGCCACATGGCAATACACAGATTAACGGAGATGGGTTAGTTTAGAATATAAGAGCCAGAAATACACTTAAGCTATTGACCAAACAGTATAGCAAGTAATACAGTTTCTGTGTGATTATTTCAGAGTTAAGCATCTGGGAACAAACAAGCAACCTCCTACTATATACAGGCATGTGTTAAACAATAGCAAAACATACCTTTTCAGAATATATTATTTCTGGTTAAATTTTTAGATGCCATTTAATCCTTTCTTGAGTGAATATAAATATATTCAAATTGAACTGCACATTTACAATTAAGTGTTTGAACTTTTTTCTTCGAAATAACCTTAAAATATAATTTTTAAATTATCCATTGTTTATTGCTACTTAGAAGAGCACACAAGGAAAGACAAAGCTAAATAGTAAATGCTAGTTTTACTTTTATTATTTTGCCTTCATGATGTGGGATTTCCCTTTGTATGCAGTGATTACCATTAATGAATAAAGAACTGCTTTGAGCCTACAGCAGAGCAGGGCAGGACAGAGCAGAGCTAGGTGGGGCAGAGCAGAGCTAGGTGGGGAGGACTGAATGTTGTGAGAAAGAAGGGCAGAGTCAGAGAGAAGCCATGGAGCCACTGCCATATTCAGACATGCCAAAACTTTGCCGGTAAGCCACTGCCACGTGGCTATACACATATTAATAGAAATGGGTTAAATTAAAATGTAAGAGCTAGTCAAAAAGAAGTTAGAGTTAATAGGCCAAGCAGTGATCTAATTAATACAGTTTCTATGTGTTTATTTTGGTTCTTGGTGGCCAGGACTAACAAGCAGCCTCCTTCAACATCTTCAAACCTCCGAGAAATATGTATTTAATTTTGAAAGATAGGTTAAACTTACAATTTCAGTATAATACAATGTAATACAAATGTTTCCTTTAAGGATACATCTTTATTACCCTGAGAAAAAATATTTTCAATTCTGAATACAGCTTTCTTTCTTTTCACCTGTTAATAGTATGCACTCATTTTAAAAGAAAAGTAAATTAGCAGCCACATATACCCACTAGTGTTATATTTGGACCGGGGAACACAAAGAGTGTTTGAAAAATGTTAGCTATGTCTTCATCTAGTGTTTGAGACAGGCATTTCTCGAACTTTAGTTTCCACCTGCTGCTCCTCTGACATGGCCACTGACAATAATTTATTTTCTTTTTCTCTGTACAGTACTCTTTCAGCCCCTTTGTCCTGAAGTGTGTTCAGTGAGAGGTGGCAGGCTGATTGGGTTTGTAAGAAACAGATCTCAGATCAAAGACATGGCCAGGAACCCATTATCTGGGAAAATAGCACAGAAATTTTGCTTAGAAATCTGACTTAAAACTAGTGATTTCTCACTAAAGAAAGTGCAGAGAATAAAATAAAAGCAAGGCTCAGCTGTCTGATTTTTGTCTAATTGAGAACTTCTGTACCTCAGAAGCAAGCCCCACTTTGCCTTCCTGAGGTAATTAGGGGAAGACACAGGCAAGCACGGCTCACAGCAGTCCGGCTTTACTCTCCTTGGTGGCCATTACCTGACGCTCATTTGAGCAATCAACACTGTGTGCTTTCTGATGTGAAGGAGGGTAGGATGAAGGAACCTCATATAATCCAGACAGAAAGTGTTTAAAACCTGGTTCAGCTGCTTCCTAGCTGTGTAGACACAGGCAACATGTTTGACTTCTCTGATCCTAATTTTGTGTACCAAGCGGAGTTTTGTATCCTTTAAAGGAGTTGATGAGAATTGAGAAAACCTTGACTTGACTTTTATCTTTTTTTTTTTTTTTTTGGTTTTTCAAGACAGGGTTTCCCTGTAGTTTCTAGAGCCTGTCCTGGAACTAGCTCTTGTAGACCAGGCTGGCCTCAAACTCAGAGATCCGCCTGCCTTTGCCTCCCGAGTGCTGGGATTAAAAAGGCGTGGGCCACCACGGCCTGGCTCTTGACTTTTATCTTAAAGCTTTCTAATTTGTTACATCTAGAAAATTTCTCTTAGAGGAGTTGAAATAAAATAGACACAAACTCTTCCTTATTGCTGATTTTAGGGTATAGGACATATGTGGGTCTGTGAAACAGTTGCATCTTGAATTAGAATTACTACAGGGTTGGTGCCCATGTAGAAAGTGATAAGGGACAAAGAAGTTCGGAACAATGACTTGGCTTAACTTCTTTCTGATACAAGAGTTGCTAAGTGTTCAGAGTTCAGAGTCAGAATGCAGGCAAGTTTGAAGGCAGAATAAGCATGTGAATTGAGTGGGAAGGAAAACAGCCTGACTGTACAACAGGGGGAAAGATCAGAGAAAAAGTGTTTGAAGGAGAGGGAAAAGAAAAGAGATGAGAAAGGCAGAAAAGAAAGGAAGGGTTGGGAACACACAGAAGACTCTTCCGAGACTTCAGAGGCTGTCCATTGACTCAAGTTCTAAACCAAAGTTTGTGTACTTAGCTGGGCTTTGGAATCATTCACAAAACTAAATTTGTCAATGATTTCTAGCATGCAGCAAGAGTTAAGAAGAAAAAAAGTAAATGTCTGGCTAAAATACACGTGCAATTCCTCTTGAAATAATCATGCAAGTCTATGGCGGAACGCGATACTCAATGACCCTACCAGGCTCTTAACTACTAAGGGGCTCCTGAGGAGCTCGTCACTCTCTTCCTGCAAGGGGTGTGAAGTGATAGAGAAAAGAATAAATAATGTGAACAATGTGCAAATTGGTGCTTCTGCCTTCACTTTCAAAAAGCACAAGGCAACTCTTAAGGACCAATTTTGCTGTTTCCCTGCTTTACAAACAGGGGATTTTCTCTGGCAGCTAAAGTTGACAGTCACTTGGTTGGAAGTGTAAGATTCTGCGAAGAAAGTTTTGTTACTGATGATAAGACCCAATGTCGTATTTCCTAGGCTGCTGATTGCAACAGGTGGAGACTTTTACAGCTTCTCTAGTGGTGACATGTCACCATTAAACAGTCTACTTTTGCCTTTACTTCTTTTGGAGCACATAGCTTCAGAGAGTACTAAGCCCTATAGTATAATATACTACACCAGTTTTATTGCCAGACAGTGTTCCCAAGAGATGCTCTTGACATGATCAGACCAGCTGACCTTGGAGCACATATGACTCTCTTAGAGTTTTCCTGTCCATACAGAGCTTAAAATTCCCAAGAATTTACATAGTAAGGAAGTATCTTTAACTTTGCTAAGTGTTCTAAAAGTTATTTGAGCAAACCATTCTTGATTCCTTTTAAATATATAATTATATTTGAAGGAAATTTTAGTTGTGGAATAGGAATGACCTTCTAGACTAATATCTAGTTACAAACCCAAGAAATCAAATAATAATTAAGAAGAAAAACAATGACAGCAAACCCCACAGGGATGCTGGGAATAACTGAGCCAGATTATAAATAATAAATGTAATAAGTAGTATAAATCAAGTGACATGATTTATATATCATGCCTATTATAGTTCCTTATACTAATGATTTTCTTCCTTGTCTGAGACATATTAATCTTATGTTAAGTACACATACACGCACATGCACACACACATATGCACATACACATGTATACACACATGTACACACACACAGTAATGCAGAGCCTGCACACACACAATTTCTATTCTGCTGGCCCAGCATAGCGAATGCACTGAACTTCACAACTATCAGCTCCCACCTTTGCTTTCCTGGGCCATTTGTCTCTGTGTCTATTGTTTTACTTTCTGTGAACTGACCGCAGAACACAATGTCTGTGGCTCAGTAGGTGCTTGCACCTGGATATCTGATGATTCAACTATCATAGATGGTAGAAACCATGAGGATGGTGCTGGAACACCAAGCACGATGAAAGCCTACCCATGTCTATCCTGATAGTCTATTCTAAACAATAAAATGTGGATTTGAAGCTTTGAGTCTTGTGGAGGGCATAAAGCTCTCAGCCCTCTCTTCCACACCTTCCACATTTACTTTTGAGCTAAACCATCTCTTTCTAGAGGATATGACTTGATTGTCTTTCAGTTTTATTTGAAAGAGAAACAGAAAGAGAGAGAGAGAGAGAGAGAGAGAGAGAGAGAGAGAGAGAGAGAGAGAATTGAAGTACACATATGTGTATAGCTCGTATGTCAGAGTCAGAGGACAACCTTTGGGACTCCACTTTCTCCATCCTGCTTGGGATCTCAGGATCAAACCCATGTCATGAGACTTGGTGGCAAAAGCCATCACACACTGAGCCATCTTGTGCATCCTGAACTTTTGGTACTCCTGCCTAAATCCCTCTGGAAGGCTCTCAGAAGTTTTCTAGGCAAAGGCATACATAGTAAAGACTTTTTTATAACTTTAGTTTTTACTATAAAAAGCAACAATATTTGCTAATGAATTAAATTTACCAGCAATAGCCGGGCAGTGGTGGTGCACGCCTTTAATCCCAGCACTCGGGAGGCAGAGGCAGGAGGATCTCTGTGAGTTCGAGGCCAGCCTGGTCTACAAGAGCTAGTTCCTGGACAGGCTCTAAAAAAGCTGCAGAGAAACCCTGTCTCGAAAAACAAACAAACAAAAAAATAAATTTACCAGCATTTAAACTTTATTTACAGTATCCATTGTAACCCTGATTTATGATTTCCAAAATGTAATAAATGTTTTTGTTAAACTCTCCCTTAACTTTTGAAATGGAATACTTTATTTTTTAATATTTAGCTGAGGTCAGGACTCTTTCTGACCACAGTTTAATAACCAGCTTGAAATGTTATTTTAAATATATGGAGACTCTATCACAGGCCTTTGTTAAACAACTTGTAATAAAATTAAAATATTCCCATATCTATATCAATTTTTTTCTTTTGAGGAAAAATAATATAGATGTTTTTGCTTTGAGGTAAAACGTGGTGATCCTTTGTTTGTGCTGTAACAAATAAAGCTTGCCTGAAGATCAGAGTGCTGAGCTAGCCACACTAGCCAGCCATAGAGGCCAGGTAGTGATGGCACACACCTTTAATTCCAGCACTTGGGTTACAAAGGCAGACAGATCTCTGCGAATTCAAGGCCACCCTGAGCTACGTGAGATTGATCAGTCTAAAAGAGAAACTGAGCCAAGCTGTGGTGGTTCGTACCTTTAATCCCAGCACTAGGGGGTAGAGATGGGAAGTGATAATGCTGGGCAGAGAGAGGAATATAAGGCAAGAGAAGACAGGAGGTCAGGATTCAGTCTAAGGTTTCTTAGAGAGAGCATTCAATATGAGGACTTGTAAAGACAGGATACCCTGTTCAGTCTGATAATTTTGTAGAGGTAAGGACTAGTGACTGGCTGCTCTGCTTCTCTGATCTTCCAGCTTTCACCCCTAATATTTGACTCTGGGTTTTTATCATTTAAACCGATTAGACATCGTGCTACATAAACCTGCTTCATATACCATATTCAATTTTCTGTTGTATCGGGGCTTTAATCCTACCCAAGAACTAGAGGAAACGTAAATTTGTTGTTACAGATTCATATGTTATATGCTAACAAAAATGGCAAACAGAAAGATGAGATTCAGGGGAAACTGGAATTTCTCACAAGTGAATATCTCCCCTGTACCTTATGGTTTGCAAATCAAGCAGAAGTAAGGTGGCTGCACAGGGGAAAAAGTATATATTGTGTACAGTTTCTGGTTTCAAACCCCAGACTTAGAGATTCAAACCACTGGTGCTTCTGAAGATAAAGCAGACTAAAGCTCTGCAACATTGGGCCAGGGCTTTGCATCATGTTAAAAGGCCAGGACATTTGTAGACACTTCTGCAGAAGCCTGATCAGAGAAAATATAAAAAAAAAAAAGTCATCAAACACCCTTCCCATCTCTTGATATTAAGGATTTCAAACTATAAAATCCACTTGGCCTTTCTGATGTGGGTCATTGCTCAGGGCTCCTTTATAATTCCTAGTTCTTTGGATCCCCCTTTAACATCCTCGAGAGTCTCTGCTGTCAGGCAAGAGAAAGGTGGGAACGATGGGATCCGTAAGAAGGCTCCTATCATCTCCATCATGTAAGAATATCTCTCCTCCTCATCTCTACTTACAGTAAATTAAATGGTGATAGGGATGTGCTTACTTGAAACTACATCCAGTAAGAAGTAACAGTGGAGACCAGAAAGACAGGGCTCCTACCAGGCTGTTTCGATAATTAAAAGGATTCCTATCTACAGGTAGACAGGAATTGAGAGGACAGTTTGACACTGAGTCCATTTAGCAAAATAATAGAAGCTGGTTTGCTCCTTAGGCTTCAAAAATAGTGTAGCTCTCAGACCTCATCAAAGTTTCATTGTGCAATAGATAGTGGATAGAAACAGAAATTCACAGTTGGTCAAAGCGCAGAGCCACAAACGGGGCACCTGTTTTCCAGCCCTTCTCCATGATTCAGAAGCCATGCAAAAGGGGGCGACAAGACTGTGAGAACCGAAGGTCTGGGAGGACTGGAGCAAACCAGAACCTTCTAGGCAGGACAGGACTGCAGCACTCTTGAACTTACTGCAGCTGTTGCTCCGGCATGGGACCTGCACCAGGTGAAGGCAGTCAGCATTCTGGCACAGGGTGTAAGAGGTTTGCAAGCCCCTACTTGTAAAAGAGAAGCTATGTACGATTGGTGGCTTCTGGGAAAGGAGAGTCAGTCTTTTTCTTTCTATCTTTTGTTTGTGGATTTATTAAATGCTTTCCATGCTGTAAATTTAGTCATGTTTTCACTTTCCCGAACCTCTCCCTGGCCTTCCCCACCTTCCTACCCATGAAATTTTATGTTTCTTACTCCACTCCATCCTTGTCTGTCTGTCTCTCTCTCCCTCTAAAGTAAAAAGACAAAACAAAACAAAAAACACAAACCAACATAAATATACCAACAACAACAAACCCACTTAAAAAAATCGCAACAGACAAAAGACCAAAAAGACACAATGTGACAGCAAAGCAAATGGAACTAAAAGGCCACGAAAATACCACTGAGTTCATTTTCTGTTGGTCAACTACTTGTGGGCATGGGCCTGCCCTGAAGAGTGATTGCTATACACGGAAGAGTCTGCTTCCTTTAAGGGTATGACTATGGGTAGACTGAAGATGCTCCAGCGGATGGTCCCATACCCATAAGTGTATGGGCAGCACAACTTATAGTCTATGAATTCTTAAATAAACCATACTTATCACACACCTCCACCAAGCCCCAAGAAATTTCCCAGAATAGGGAGCTAAAAGATTGTCACAGCTGGAGGTAGCAGATAACTTCAAGGAAACTATTTTCAGGATACACCAGGGCAGTTGCACATAAGAATTCATAGTGATTGTGACAGCAGGCACTAGACCTCCACAAGTCCAAGCTAGATAAAAATCTCAGTATGGAAGTTGGGAGGGGACCATGCAGTCCCATCCCTAGCCGAGAAGCTTTTAGTACTTGATAGCTTCTGGAAAGGAAGACTCAGTATTCTTTAATTGTGTGACCCTCCCCTCCTAGGCTGACCATACGTCAGGACATGTCCATTCTTGGGCAACACAAATGGACTCAATGGGTTGAAAGAAATAAAGAAGAAAACTCTAAGTTGAATGTATAAAGAAGTGGTGGCAAGGCGATTGATCTGGAAGGAGTTGAGTGTGTATATCATCAAATATACTGTATAAAATTCTCAGTGAACTAATAAAAACTCCTAAAAGACCTATGCTAACAATTACTTCATATACTAACAGAATGGACTGTGGTGGGGAAAATCTAATGAAAGACCCGTATTAAGTACTTTGATTATGCACCTTTGTGATGTGGGATTCCCCTCTGTATGCTGTGAATATGTTTTATTACTGTTGGTTAGTAAAGAAGCTATTTTGGCCTATGGCAGGGCAGAATAGAATTATGAGGAAAAACTAAACTGAATACAGGGAGAAAAAAAGGTAGAATCAGGAAGATACCATGTAACTGCTGAAGGAGAAAGACGCCAAAACCTTATTGGTAAGCCACAGCCACGTGGTGATACATAGATTAATAGAAATGGATTTATTTAAGATGTAAGAGCTAGCTAGAAATACGCCTAAGCCATTGGCCAGACAATGTTGTAATTAATATAGTTTCTATGTGATTATTCAGGTCTAAGCATCAGGGAAATGAAATACAGTCTTAGTCTACACCTTTGATGTTGTGGCTCTCAATGTCACCCTTTGTTTAGCTGTGTGACTCCATGTCACCTACTTGCTATACCTAAACTCCAGTTGTTTTAGTTGATGATTGGGTCTAATTACTGTGGTAGTGATGATGAAATGTATTCATCATTTGTGGTCAGTCTTCCTCACAGGCTTTAGGGGACATGTGACTGATCTCTAAAGCCAAGGAGTGGGAAACATGAAGATGAGGATTTTGTGTGTGGTTATTTCAAATATATTGCACAACCTGCCAATTCATGCAGTGATCCCGCACCCCACTACAGACATAGAGACTACACTCCCCATTAGGAATTACCACAAGCCTGTAGAAGACTGGTGTAACCTGTCTGTGATTTCCTGTGAGTATGAAGTAAAATATTGATGTTTTCTGCCCTTCCTCTCTTCCCTTCTTTATTTCTTCTTATCTTTCCATCCTCAGTGTAACCTGGTCAGTCATAATTGACAGAATTGATCATGTCCCCTTCATTCAGTAGTATAGATCAAACAATATCAATGATTGTCTACTAGGGATACATTAGACTTACATCCTCAGTAAGTACCAGAAATCTTTGTATGATTAAAAAAATGCTGAGATGTAAAGTTCTGTGATTTATATAATGTCAAAACAACTAACTTTAAGTGCAGCTGAAGATATTCCAGTATAGATTTTCCCAATTCACATATACTTCTCCAGTGCAGAAACATTTAGATATTGAGCCCATTAAATGAAATAATTCTATTACAAGCAAGAATTTAGCTTATAGATAGTTAATTGGTTAAGAGTTTAATGATAATCTGAACAACTGTGACATCCAGCTGATAGTTGTCATGTAGTTTTTATAAGAAATGAGGCAATTATTTTTATATCTCATGAAATTTTCATATTTTTTAGGAGAGCAGTAATCTTCTAACTTCCCCCCTCTTCTTAACTACAAAATCTTTTAGAAAATATTCTGAATACATAGTGAATTGCTAAATAAAAGTAATCCTTCCTGAAGTTCTAAGTAAACATGTTATTTTTAGACAGCATTGACATTATTAAAATTTAAAACCATAGAATGAAATTAATTTAAATCTCTTTTATTCAAGTATTTTTCTCAAATCTTCATAAATTATTGAAGCTAGACAATGATATTAAGTAGCTTTCTATCTTCAGTCAATGCAAAGGTAATTCAGCCTGTGTAATTAGACAAACTTCTCCAGATTGACAGAATCTATCAGAGTTTAAGGCAGATCATTCACACTGTTTCATTCTAAAACATGAAACATAAAATTTATATCTTGGTTATTTATGCTAAATATATTTATTTATACCAAATTAGTCAGAAATTTTAAAACCTGGGTTTTTTTAACCATAATGTTATGGTTACAGACACCTGCTTTGGAATTCTAGAGGAATTCTCCATCTTAGAGTCTCCATTTTCACATTTCTGAATTGAATTCTGTCTTCCAGGATGTTGTTGTGTCTAAGGTAGTATAAAATGTGTAGTATTAGGCATGGAGTAAACAAATATTTTTATTAAATAGTTGATAAGGTAATTCTAAAGGCTAGTCTTCTCAAATTATATTATACTTGTGAATGTATGTCAGTATAAAGACATGTGTACATATATATAAAACTTGGCATGAAAATATTCCTCATACCACTCATAAAATTCAGAGAATTAGAAACAGTCAAGGACTCTAGTGGGGCAGGAGGGGAATGGTTGCATAAATCATGATGTATCTGATTGCTCTCTATGTTGCTTTGATGATAGCAGCAGAAATGCCTTTGTGCTTTCAGATTGGGAACACCAAGCACAACTACTTAATCAAATACCCAGAGTCCCCCACAGAGCCATGGTGTTGCTACTTCAGCTGAGAGGTTTGTACTGTGTGTACTCTGTGCATCTTCTGTTGCAGGAGGGCCCATTTGTTCATTCCAGCCAGCTGCTAGTTTAGCCCCAAAATAACCACACAGAAGTTGTATTCATTAAAATGCTGCTTGGCCCATTAACTCTAACTTCTTATTGGCTAACTCTTATATTAATTTAACCCATCTCTATTAATCTGTGTATCGCCATGTGTCTGTGGCTGACTAGCAAGTTTCTAACCAGCATCCATCTCAGTCAGAGGATATATGGCTTCTCCTACTCCACTGTTCTTCATCCCAGCATACAGTCTAGCTTTCCCCTAGTTCTGTTCTTCCCTGCCATAGGCTCAAAGCAGTTTTTTGTTAACCAATGAAAGCAACACATAGACAGAAGACCTCCTACACCAATCTTCCATCTCAGCTGTTGCTGTTGCATGTAGATGTTTTGCTTACTCTTGTGGATGTTCTGCAGTTACCCACAGCTGTAGAACATCCTGTCTACCATTTTCTGGTTGAACTGTTTGTGTGTTGGCATTGACTCACTCTTGGCCTGTAACATCTTTGAGATTTTTTTCCCTTGCTTTTGCTAGGGTTCCTGACTTTTTTTTGCTGCCTACTGCAAGCTTCCCTTCTACTCAACTGTTCTGAAAATGGGAGTTCAGGCTCTCCTGGTTTATAATGCTTTTCTCTAGACCAAGGAGATAACCTCCTGTGTTGGGAGTGGTTGACCAGAACCGAAATAATCACATACAAACTATATTATCTGCAATACTGTTTATCCAATAGCTTAAGCATATTTCTGACTCTTTTTTATTAAATATTTATTTATTTATGTATTATGTATACAATATTCTGTCTGTGTGTATGTCTGCAGGCCAGAAGAGGGCACCAGACCCCTTTACAGATGGCTGTGAGCCACCATGTGGTTACTGGGAATTGAACTCAGGACCTTTGGAAGATCAGGCAATGCTCTTAACCTCTGAGCCATCTCTCCAGCCCCCTGACTAACTCTTATATCTTAAATTAACCCATTTCTATTCATCCATGTAACACCATGTAGCTGCGGCTTACTGGCAAGGTTCTGGTTCATCTGTCTCCTGTGGGTAGCTACATAGCTTCTCCCTGACTCCACCTACTCTCTCTCTATCTCTTTCAGTCTGACATTACTCTGTTAAGCCATTGGCTGAAAGCAGCTTCTTTATTATCCAATGGCAATAAAACATATTCACAGCATGCATCACCTCCCACATCACCCCTGCCAATATTTGTGACTTTTTCTAAGCTGAATATTTGCTAAGGTTGGAAGGACAGTATTGGCCATGGGAAGGTGAGGGATGTAGACAAATGGAATCACTGGGGCTTAAAGATCTATATGGTCAAGTAAACAACTCTCATTTACCAGTAAGTACACTGTTTTCTGATGGCTTTAATCACCTGCCCTGGCCAGTTAAGCCTCGTGGTTGTGTCTCACCAATTCTATTCTACCTCTTTATGCTTTTCCTTTCTTTCCCCATATCTATAATCTAGTCCCAAAGGCTGTTGTTCTATAAGCAAGGATTTGAGTCTCAGTTGGGAGCTCATTATGAGTTATCTCTCCAGGTGTTGTTGGATTACATAAGGTGGAGAACTCTGGCTTACTCCACAGTCCCTCGGCTCTGAATAGGCCTAACTCTTGCTGTAAACCATAATGATAAATTTATGAAATGCAAGAGGCACAATTATAAATATGATTCTTACTCTGTCAAAAGAGAACTACAGGGCTGGAGAGAATTCTCAGTTGTTAAGAGCAACTGTTGCTCTTTAAGATGAGCAGAGTTCTCAGCATCCAATTTGGGCAGTTTGCAACCACCTATAACTCTAGCTCCTGGGAATTCAATTTCCTCTTCTTCCTTCAGTGGGCATTCATGCACATATGACATGCACTCAAATTTACATATACACATGTACATACATACATACATACATAAATACACTTTATTAAAAAATAAAACTTTCAAAAGCAAACACATATACTGATAAGATGGCTTAAAGTACCATCTGCTGCCAAGTGATCACTTGAGTTGGGTCCTCATTATCCATACTGTATAAGGAGAGAAATTACTCCTTACTTACTATGATATCCTTCTGGAGACTTTGATGGAGTTGAAGAATTTATAGTTATAGTTTTCCTTAGTTATGATAAAAGATAAAGTAGATATAAATATTGTAACTGTAATTCTTGTTTGATACCTGTTTTTTACTATTTTAAAGTTAAAACCTTCCTTTTAATTTAAACAGAAAAGGGGAAATGGTGTGGGAGGTCCTTCTGTCTGTGTGTTGCTTTTTTTGGTTAATGAATAAAGAAACTGCCTTGGCCTGTTGATAGGGCAGAACTTAGGTAGGCAGGAAAGATGGAACTGAATGCTGGGAGAAGGAAGGCAGAGTGATAGATGCCATGGATCTGTCATCAGATATGTGCTGAAACTTTGCTGGTAGGCCACATCTCATGGTGATGGGTCAAATTAAGATGTAAGAGTTAGCTAAGAAGAAGTTAGAGCTAATGGGCCAAGCAGTGTTTTACATAATACAGTTTCTGTGTGGTTATTTTGGGTCTGGGTGGCTGGGATGAACAAATGGCCTCTTCTCCTACAAACAATTTGATTTTTAAGTTAAAACAAAAAGTCACTAAAAAGAAAAATATAGTGACTGTATTTTCACAGGGTAACTGAAGATTATGTACTTTAGGAATTCCTACAATGTATTTCAGTACTTTTTAAGTGAAAAATGAAAAAATTAAAAGAAATTGTTGTAAGGAAATAACTCAAAGAGTAACAACATGCATATTAAAAGCAAATTTTATTGTAATCCCTTGTGGTGATTCTTCCACCATGAGTACTAGTCTATAAGGGCCAGTATCCAGAGATGTTCTTTCCATACAAAGTGCTCTATAGACCTTTGTTTTCATACCTATGTCTTTTCTGGAATCTATATCTGTAAACATATGTCTGTCTGTCTCTCTCTCTCTCTCTCTCTCTCTCTCTCTCTCTCTCTCTCCACCCCCATCTCTATCTGCCTACCAATTGATTGATCTATCACCTGCCTCCCTCCTTAGTAATTGCTATAAGCATCTGTATAGCAGATTTTATTGCTATCATCCCCAAATTCCCTTAGCACTTACTTTTCTATAAAAGGCCAACATTCAGTTGTAGATGAAGGCTGTTCATTGATTTCCTGGCTGTCCAGACCCAAAATAATCACACAGAAACTGTATTAATTACAACACTGATTGACCTATTAGCTTAGGATTCTTGTTAACTAACTCTTATATCTTAAATTAATCAATTTCTATTATTTTATATTTTGCCATGAGGCTTGTGGTATACTGGTAAGGTTTCTAGGCATGTGTTTCCTTTGGCGGCTACATGGCATATCCCTGAGTCCACCTTCTTTTCTCTTCTATCTATGCTTGGAATTCCAGTCTTGCTCTATTCTGCACTGTCATAGTTCCAAGCAACTTCTTTATTAACCAATGATAACAAAACACAATCACAGCATAAAGAGGGGAATCCCACATCATTCAGATGCCCAACTGTGACCATCAGAACTCTAAGTCTGCTCTCTGGAGTTAGGAGCTCAGGAGTGAGCATATGGGACAACCTGAGAGTAACTGGACATTAATCTTGACTTTATCACAATATTTATCTCCAGTTTTAATCATCCTTCATTCCTAGACTTTCTTTCCCTTGTTAGTTAACATACATTCTTCTTCCCATGTAAAAATTCTAGAAGGGATGGAGTCACTTTCAAGAATATGACACTAGTTGGAACTCCTACCTGAGCTCTTCTTTTTGTTCCTTTAACTCATAACTGGATTTGCCTTTTGCTTTGTCTGAAGGCATGCATTTCTGCAAGAAAGGGAACCCCGCCCCTGAGCATGAGTCATGTGTGGCTTCACACTGGTGTCCCATTACAGCCATTTATGTCTTACCTATAGTTCTCCCACAGAGGAAATTATTTCACGATCAGCTGAGCCTTCCCCAGGCATCTCTAAACACCAAGTATTTCTTCCACATCTGTAGGAAAGGGAACCAGCTGTTTCTTCTGTCAAAATGAGAGCCTAATGTTTCTGATTAGAATATGTGCTCAGAAGGCAGAGCTTGGATCAGTAGGGAGAAATGTGGAGATCTGGATCTCATAAGAATATTGGAATACATCTTTGGAGTACTGAACTGAGAAAAGTGTGATATATAACATGAATTTACTGTTATTTCCCAGCACACCTTTACTGGATATCAGCATTGTCTCTAAGGCTCAGGAATCAGAATCCCAAGCAAAAGTGAACCAACTCCTACATATGTGCTTGTGCTCTGGAAAGGAACTGGAGTTCACATGCTCTGTGCTGTCAGGGAATGAGACCAAAGCTCTGATGGAGCACATGGATGATTGTGGACACATTATTTCAGTTCTCCAAAATATCTCCATGCCAGAAGTTCTGGAAAGAAAATAAATGCCAAGAACAAGCACAGTGCCTGTTTGGTGCAGGTCCATATGTTGTTTCCCCGCTCTCTAATTTACTTCCAGGATATTCTCTGTAGAAAGTATGGGGCAGTTACTCACCCTTTACTTCTGGTGACTGAACCTCAGCCATGGCCTCTTCAAAGATCATCCAAGTAAAGCTTCTGGGCTCTTTCCAATTGATCCTTGGGTCTACCATGATTATCTTTGTACATATCTTTGAACTGCAGTATGAACTTTTATTTTTTTTACTTCCCCATCCTTATATTTTTATTTTACTTTTCTTTGCTACTTGCTTCTCACTCTATAAATTTTTCTGGAACTCTAAGCTTTCATTTAATTTATATTTTTCATTTTTTTCTACCAGACATATTGAAGACTTCTCTAGGGACTCAACCCACTTCTGGATGGTGTCTTTACCACAAGCTTGCTCTTGCCCACCAGGCTCATCACAGTCTCAGGTGTAGCTCCCCCTACCACTGTGATCTCACTTTGACTAGGACATATTAGAGCCAAAAATAAGAATGCCCAGTTTGTTTGGAAGCTCACCTGTGATGTCAATTAATTTTAAATTTAAAATTAAGGCTGGCATAGAATAGAAAAACATTAAGAAGTTGGAAAACTAGGTTCCTCTATAGTGTGAGTCAGGTACAGAAAAGGTTGAAAGACACAAAGGACAAAGGTGGAGTCCATGTCTCTAGAGTTCCACTAAATATCCAACTCTTTCAGTTCTCTCAAAAGTAAAAATGGCAATGGAGATCATAGGGTTTGAAATTCTAAGTTTGGATTACGTGTTATTAAAGCCAAATTGTGTTCTATTTTATGACCTGCCATGCATATTTTGTGTGATGTTTAAAATTTCCTCTTTGGAAATGTGTTCTAGGCAAAAATCAAACTATTGAGTTTATTTGTTATACTGCCTATTTCTTCTTGTAGTGTTTAGAAAGTTCAAAGAAGGAATATGCACATTTAATAAATAAAAAATATTTATTATGATACAGCATCATCAAGATTATTTGACAAAAGGCAGTAACAAGCCAAAGGAAAACACTTTTACAGAAGCAAAACACCTTATATAAGCACATACGTTACAGTAAAGATATTTTGCCCTTTAGCTACAGGGTATATATGTGTACATCTCCAATTCTGAACAATTATATGAGCTAATGTTCTATTTATTCTGGAAAATTCAGTCATGTTAAGAGTAGGCATTCAGTAATATTTTAATCAGTATTGAATGTGTTCACCAAATGTCTCAGACTAAAACCCCTGAACAAACTTGCCTGTTACAGATTTTGAATAGGAAGCATTGCCTCATCTATTCTGGCAAAAAAAAAAAAAAAAAAAAAAAAAAAAACCCACAAAACACAATAACAACAAAAACCCGAATGCACAACCCCACAGTAACAAAGGCTGTATGTCAGTGCCTCAAGATTAAAAGACCTAGGAAAGCAATATGGATTCTCCCACTGTTTTCCCAATTTAGTAGAAACCCATCTATTAAGCATTGAACCATCTTTGTTATGGTGTTTTCCCTTTGGGTACAGGGTCTCTCTATTCAGGCCTGGAATTCATTATGTAGACCACGCTGGCCTCAAACTCAGAGCTCTTTCTGCTCCACCTTTCATGTTCTTCTAGGCTTAACGGCATGTCCTCCCATGCCCAGCTCTGCATCATCCATTTTTTCTCATACTGCTCTTCATAATGAAAACACAGAGCCCAACAATTCAATTCTTGAGGTCTTTGCAATAAAAATGTTTAAAACTAAATTTTTAAAAGACAGAAGTTCTTGATAAGGAACTCAGTAAACTGGGTGGTAGAATGTGGAACACTTAAGAAACACAACTCTGACACAGAGTTGATGTGAAATTCCGAACAAATGATGTTTCGGGTACTTAGAGATTTTAAGATGATGCTTTTTTGGCTGAGAAATCAGTAGCTCCAACATGAAGAAAGCACAGTAAGATGACTGAACATAAGGCATAAACAAAGATATTTAAAGGGATCAGATGCATCCCGCAAATAATAGAAGAAATAAAAATAACAAGAACAATCCTTTTCTTTGGGGTTAGAGAAGGCAGGGGTAAAATGGAGTAACTGGATCACGTGTATGTGGATATTACATAATAGTAAACGTAAGGGGATCATAAGGAAGACATGCTGGAGAAAACATAAACATAAAACATGTAAAATATTTTAAAATGAAGCATGGTCGACAAGCAGATAGTTGAGACACTCTGACTTAATTGAGTATTGTTACACACTAGAAGACCATGAAACTCAAGTCATCATGGAAAAACTTTTTAAAAATATATCTGAAATATTCTAAACATTGCCTTTCAACCTTACATTTTAGTAACAATGTGCACAAGTTTATAAAAATGTACTTTTTAGTGTCACACACTGTTTGGTGACCTTTTTACACAATGCACTTTCAAGCTATTTCTTTAATAACATTCTCATATCATAAAATATCTTAAAAATAAATCCCCACTTAGAAGGATTTCCATCACAGCTGCACATGAGAAACATCCGACCACAGACCCAGCCTTCAAAGAGACACTGGTGACTGTGATGTAGAGACCATCACTGGAACATAAAAATATTTATACTATATCCAGAAGACGATTTCATAGTTGCGGCTACATTGACACGACATGGCACGAATTTCATAATCACACGTACACAAGGAACACAGGAAAACACATTCAGTTGCTAGTTCCAGGGACTCCAGTGACAATAGGAAAGGATTTAAACCAGTAATTGTTGCTATGAGTACAGCATTAGTTTCAAGGATAGATTTGCTTCCATAGCACATGGGAGAAACTGTGGCACCACATAGTACTTATACTGAATCTCAGAAGTCCAACTCGTTGGTATTATTTGCTACAGTAAATGGAAGGTAAATCTTGGCAATGTGGCTTGTCCTCTTTTGCGAAAGGGCAACGGAGAACCTAGTTGGCACAGCACAAATGAGTCCACGAAAGGTCTCTGACACCCCTTTGTCAAAGTTATCAATAAACCTTTCCAAAGTTATCAATAAACAAGCATGGAATCTGCAAAGCTCATTGTATTGACCTCGCTCAAGGACCTGTGCAGATGTATTGTCTTGCTTCTCATTTTCTCTCCCTAGCACTTCCGATATAGCTCATTTTGGAGGATGATTTTGCTCCATTTTCTCTCCCTAGCACTTCCGATATAGCTCATTTTGGAGGATGATTTTGCTCCATTTTCCTAAACAGAGAGAATTACAGAAATTCAAGGTGTTACTGCGTTTTTATTCCAGGGTGATAGCAGGCCGGCACTGGATCGCAGCAGTAAAGGGACCCTCATAAGGTCAGTGCCTGGGTCTGTCTTAGCCAGGAGTCTGCAGCCTTAGAAGAGAAGGCCTTCTGAGGTGGGAGCTGTTGTCCCATCTATGTCCCTGTGTCCTGTCCTCCCGTTATCCACTCACCAGGAATGTTGTTAGATGAACTAATGATTCAGCTGGCACCGTTACAAGGGCTCCTCCGTTTCTAGCTTCACCAAGACGAGTGTGGGCAGATATATGTATGCACGATTGAGCAAACGAAGAGATTATTTTTGTTGATTTTATTTTTACGTTTTATTATTTTTTCCCCGATAAAAGTTACATACCATATGGAATTGTGCTTTGTCATAATTCTCTTTCTTCCTAAGGAAGGTTTTTGAATAATTCAAGAGTCACAACCCTGGCCCGAACCACTGTTCACTTGGCATCTTTCTTTTCTCTCTTAAAGGCAGCGTCAGCATTTTTATCCCCTGCAGACTGTGGTCCTCCTCCATCCTTCTGTACGTATCCAAAGGGATTGGCATTTCTGGCTTCTCCATGAACATTTCACCCCTACAGGGTGGAAGAGCTTTGCTTGTAGTCCCTCAGGATGACAGAGGCGTAGGACACATTTGGAGGGGTGCAGAGCACTGACTCAGACACCGGGGAGCTGGGCACGGAACTGCCAGAGGCCACCGAGTCTCGGAAAGGAGAAGGAGGCGTCAGGGCAGGTGAATCCTCCGGGGTTAGCTTACTGGCTGCAGGCACGTCCTCCTCCTCTTCCAGTTCGTCTTCCTCCGTGTTCCCTTCGCGTTCATACACGAACTCCTGCAGGAGCTTGAACCGCTCACTGTCATCATCATCGTCGTCCCCGGGAGGGGAGATGGGTTCCTCTCGGAAGGTGCTCAACTGCAGAGGCAGCATCTGCAGGTGTTGCGGGGGAGGTGGAGGCGGGTACAGCGAACGCAGCCCGTTCCCCGGTGTCCCCGGGCCTGCCAGCACCGCGTGGAAGTCCGGGATCCCCGAGCCAAAGTTGGTGACCACGCCTTGCAGCTGGTCCATCAGGGATTTGGGCTGCTGCGGGGGTTGCTGAGGGGGCGGCGGCTGTTGTTGCTGCTGTGGAACAGGTGGAGGCAAGCCCTTGGGGATGACAGGATCAGCCAGGAACAGGGGTGTCTCCTCTGCGGTTAGGTGGGGCGGCAGAGGCGGAGTGGTGGCCACAGGTGGCCCGCGTCGGTGCACTACCATGGAAGGGCTGCTGGGAGGGCTGTAGCGAGTCGAAGGGGTGTTTTCCTCTTCCTCCACATTGTAAAGGGTCTTGGTGCTGGCATCTGAAAAGGTCAGGCTCTTGCCAGAGCCTTGGTAACTTTTAGTGAGGGGTTTGATCACGGCCGTTTGGTTGCAGGCCGTCTCGTTGGTCTTCACGTGCACAGAGAGGCGCTGCCACACATGCTGTCCCTTAGGCGCCTGTCTTCCACCTGGTTCAGACCATGACACAGACTTGCCGTTAGAACTATGAATAAAATAGAGATGGGTTTATTTACACATGGATCCCGCACAGAGGATAAAATGCATCTGAATTCTGTCCAAACCAACTCACTGCAATTCAACTGCACCGTCCACCTCCTCTGCTTCCCTTTATAGTAAATGAAATACCAGCAACGTCAGCTACCATAGACTGTCTCTGAAGAGGGAGAGAGAACAGTGTGCTCACGTCAAGGAAAGAAGAGCTGGCCCAAGAAAGTTTCTGGTGAGAAAGCCCAGCCTATTGTGAAAACAGCTGTTTCCATTTAGTTATATGATTTCACAGAGTACACCCTTTCCCACCATACATGCGCTAATAATGAAACATTAGTCCCATTGATGACAATTAATGAAATGGTTAACAAATTAAAATTACCCTTCACTGCAAGACTAAATGATTATTGAACTACTGGAAGAATAATCTGGAAACCACACACACACACACACACACACACACACACACACACACACACACGGACGCAAACGCACATAAAACCACTTAAGCTTCCCAGAGAAAATACAACACAGAGAGTCACACAGTCTAGGGGACGAGTTAAGAGCCACATACAGCTACTCTCACTGTGGTGTGCGATTTATGAACTAGAAGGGCTCAGCTGCTCATTCTGATTTGTATGTCCCATCAATCGCATGAACACAGAAACGACACCTACACAAAGAAAGCAAGAGCAAAAGAAATATATACCCGAGTGGCTGAAGGGTTTCATAATTTCCCATCTTTTAAAATCTTAGAACACTGTTCCTGACACTCACAGTGTGCGACAATTCACATGAAGCTCAGATTCTCAGCTGCCGGCTAGGAGTTTCACCCTAAGAATATTCAAATGGGGCACTGGAAAAGAGAGACTAGGAACATGCTGGCAAGCACAGTGCTCACAGCTTCCATTAATCCTACCGCCAATTTTGATGCAAAGAAGACAAAATTAAGATTCTGACAAGGCAGGGATCACTAAGACCAAAGGCCCTGCTTGGATCTCTTTCCACTTCAGTTCAAAAATAGATATTACAGCTAAAATTCTGACCTCATGGCTTGGGAAAAGTAGTTCCCAACAAAATATTGCTCAGTCTTCCCCTAAAACTAGCTGCAAGGTATCCCTGCATTCCTGGGAAACCCTGAAGGTAGTAGTGTCTTACTCTACTTATTTCACTGACTACACCATCAGGTGTCTTTGTTATTGCCCAAAGATCCACCCTGGCTTCATTTTGGACCATACCCAAATGTAACATTATTTTTGGTGATCAAGTAGGCAGCAATACTCATAATTCAGTTCTATTTTAATTGAACACAGTTGTTACTCCTCTAATGGGAGATTTTCACCATCGCTGTTAAAATAAGTAGCATTCTTTCCCTCCGAGTCTTGCTCTAAATTATCTGAAAAGTCCTGTTTAATTAGGAAACAGATATCATGTCCCAGGGCATTTTTGGATTATAAAAATTAGACTATCTTTTCCAAGGACAAAATAAATTGCTTTGTAAAAAGCAGAGATAGTGGGGGTGGGGAACGCATCATTGCAAAGACATTGAAGTGCTGGTTATTAACTCTTCCTTCAGGATAACTCACTTCTCATCTGTGGTCCAGAAACAAACTGAAGGGTCTCTGGATCTACGTGCCTACTAAGCACTGTTTGCTGAGTGAATAAATAAAACTTTATAGGAGAAAATGTACCACTGTTTTTAAATGCTTGTGGATGGTATTGTGATAAACTACCATTAAGTACAATTGCAACTACATTCTGAGACGCTCTCATTGTGTTCAGCAAACACTATTCAAGGTAATTATAGTTACTGATTCAGGCAAAGACCCAATCCCATTTCTTGTGAAAAAGGATCATCCTACCTGAAGAAACTGGACATTCATAATTACTAAGAAGAGAAAAATACATAAACTTTGGGGTATTGCAAGAGAATGAAATACATTCAAAATAGAATAGTTCTGCAAAATGAAAAGTTGCTTAAGTTCAGATAACTTTAATGTTTGGACTTTGGCCATAAGTTTCGTGTTTCTATTGTTTACCTTTTTCCAATTTCTTAATCTTAAGTAAGAGCTGGGCATGTGGCTCACGAGGCCAATGTTTGTTTGCCAAGTGTGCAGGAAGCCCTAGGTTTGATCTCTAACATTGCATCAACCAGATGTGGTGGTACATACCTGTAATCCCTGCATGAAGAAGTTGAGGCAGGAGAACCAGAAGTTCAAGGGTGATTCTCAGCTACATGACAAGTTTCAGGTTACCACAGGCTACATGTAACTCTCTCTTAAAAACGGTGTGGGGGACACAAAGCAATTTGATTTAGAAAACATCATATAATTGCCTCAAAGCATTCTTTATTTTAATTTTCAAAGACAGACCTAACACCCAAAATAACCTCCTTCCTAAAGATAAAACACTGTGGGTCAGGACTAACTTACCTCAGGTGGTTAAATCTATTTAATGACACTACAGTTATTAGAATGTTCAGTGGTGTAAACAATAAACATTGAGCCTCTCTGGCCATCAACTATAAAATAATGGACCTCAAGAATTTAGTGTTCCCCTAGTATCGATCACCTCCTTGGAAGTAGAAAGGTCTGAAACCCCAGCAACTTTACAACTTGTCAGGCAACCTTGAAAGAGAGACTTGGGGCTGAGCCAATGATTGGCAGAGACACACTAGGTCCTGATTGCTTAGCTCTGCACTCCCCCTGCTTTCTATTTAAACCATACTCTTAAGACAGACAAGAAAATGAACTTGGGAAGTCACCGTATCTCTTTGTTCAAATCTCAATGTGGTCACACTGGATTAATTCCTTTCTCTTGCTTTCACTATTAAATTTGGTCTCTCTTCCATTTTTTAAAAGGTTGTAGGCCCATATTTCTATATAGTGTGGCTGCCAGGCTCTAAAGACGTAGGCTCCATTTAAGGTGGTCACGTAGCTCTGCAGACAAGCTGTCTCTGTGTAACAAAAGGTCAGGATGTTGTTGCTCCTTCCTTTGTAATTTGTAGGATGCCTTATAATTTGGAGATGCTGATTCAAGCCTACATGAGAGCTAGCATAAACAGCAGACAAATAGATGCAGACGTGACAAAATGCCATTCACCTGGTTACCTAGGAGACAGTTCTAATGCATTATCCTGCTCAGTTATTGTGTTGGTATATAAGCTGTTTGGATAATAAACATGGAGAGATCTTCATTGGAAAAGCCTGAGATGCCCTTCTGTGATGACCGTGTAAGCTGTGTCTGGTTATTCCTTGTGGCTCCGTACCAGTCCAGTTAGGGAGAATAGTTATCTATGTTAGGGCCCACAGGCTCTAACAAAAGGTTTATTTATTTATTATGTACACAGTGTTCTGCCTGCATGTATGCCTGCAGACCAGAAGAGGGCACCAGATCTCATTAAGGATGGTTTTGAGCCACCATGTGGTTGCTGGGAATTGAACTTAGGACCTCTGGAAGAGCAGACAGTGGTCTTAACCACTGAGCAATCTCTCCATCCCCTAAATTGGCTCTCTTTATGGGTTCATCCAGGACAAGCAGCCAAACCTGACTTGTTGGGACACAAGCTGCACTATAAGTCTAGAGACAGTAGAACTACAGAAGAGGAGATAGATAGGAAGATGGTGGTTGAGTTTCCCATATAAAATTGACAGATCTGTGGCTGCAATCCTGAAGTCAACAGGCTGAGGATTTTGCTTCAATTGTTCTTCCATTAGGTAAGTGTCACAATCCCCCAAACAAAAAACTCCAGTATTTACAGCATTCTACAGAATAATTAGAAGTGGGTAGTGTAAACAGATTAGCATATTGTTGATATTCAGAGTGAGCCTGTCTGTTTTATTTGTTTCTCTAAGTACTGGTTACATCTGCAGAGGACATGCTCTTTCTTCCAGAGATCTCTAAAATGAGAACATTGGGTGGGGGCTGGAGATAGGAGGAAAACATCCTGCACAAACTGTTGAAAAGGAGGCTGACAACAAGGCAATCATTCCTTGCCAGGCTTCAGAGCTTTACGGCAGTATCCAGAGAGCCATGGACAAGACAAAATCTTCCCATAAAGAAGGGAGGATCCGTCCTGAGAACCTGAGGGGCAAGTGTTTGTTTTCTATAATAGGACCATGGAGATAGCTCAATAGGTGATGGCACTTGCTGTTGAGTCTAAGAACCTGAGAATGAACACTGGTGGAAGGAGAGAACTGGTGACCATGAGTTGTTACGTGAGCTAGACACATACTTTCTCCCCCACTCTCTCTCCATAATCAGCCAATTAGTAAAGCAATGCAATGGAAAGAAAAAGAGCATCAAAAAATGCCATAGAGTTCCCGTAGGGAATGAAAGGATGACGAAGAGTAGAGTCCATGAGCCATCAGCACTGAGGTGGCCAACTACTATGTCCCTGCTGCTTCAGGTTGGTGTCAGGTGGGCTCTTGGAGTCTGGACCAAGAAGCCTTTGGTGGAGCCGCCCATGCTTTCACCTGCATATGCATAGGTCAGTTGGCATCAGCATGCAGTCTGGAAGGCAGCTCTTGCTGATTTTTAAGCATAGGAACTATTTGAAACCATTTGAGCCAGATGTCTGTTTTCCTAGGCAACCCCAAGTTAGTTCCATACTGACACTATTTCCACTTCTTGAAAACATTACAGAAAATTCTGCGTATTTAACACATTCTCTCCACTGTGGAGAACTAGGAACATAATTAAAAGTTCTTGCCTGCTCATCATTACTTGTAATAAAGAGACTCTTGAATGTACTTTTGAAGACAGATAAACTCTTATTATGTGAGAATGCCATCATTTCTATAGATAAACGTAAACAGCATTATGAAGTTTCTCCTTCCCCTCTGAATTCTGACTTGAACATTGGTTACTCACAGACCCATTGTCTTAATGAAATATACAATCTGCAAAGTCAAAATATTTGACCCTTATTTAGTAATCTTTAGATCAATTGATTTCTACATCTTTAAACTGTATGACACAGGATGAAGGACAACACAGACACACACACACACACACACACACACACAGACATGCAAACATACACATCACTTTTCTTTCTATAACTTCATGATTCCTTTAATGAACCACTAAGGTAAAATATACCCAAAATTTAATTTTCTCATTGAAGCCAATGAAGCCTGGACATCTCTAGAGCTTTGCTCCCAGCGTGAGCTCGACTGTTCTGAGAAAATTACCAAGTCATTTCCAAACTTGAGCAAATTCTGATGATTATTAAATCTTTCCAAGAAGGTTTCAGATAGTCTTTGGTTTTATTTACAAGCTGAGGAAGGAAATTCTCATGTCAAAGTTCATATAATATGTCACATTGTGGCCTGGAACTGGCCCAGAAGCACTGCTTAGGCAGAAAACCTGAGTTTGGTTCCCCACTTGGAGCCATTCTCAATCATCTGTAACTTAGGGTCCAGGTGATCCAACAACCTCTTCTGGCCTTCATGGGTTACTATATGCATATATATATGCATATATATATATATGTAGTTATATATATATAACTACAAAGTTTAATAATGTTGCCAATTATTATGAAATCTTAAAAATATACTATGCTGATTCCAGGATATTGTCCTAGTACAGGTACTTGTATGTTGTTGGATTTATTTAGGAAATACAGGTAGGAGTCGATTGTGATACTTTTGAAGGAAGTTGGGGTAAAACAGTATCAAATCTTCTATATCCCCTTCTACCTGATGCCTCTCAGTACTCACAATCTGCCCTGCAAATATGGGGCAGTTGCATTGCTTTGCTTGGATTATTCCTCGGGGGCAAGAGGCAGACCATAATTATCCAGTTTATTTCTTATGTTCATCTCTTTGCATGCTCTTTAAAAAAAAACAGTGGGAAATGAAGGTTACAGAAAGAACATTTTCATATTTTCATTTCTCCAGGACAACCATGACTAAAAATATCTGGCCTCAGTCTAAGGGATACAGGTTTAAAGCCACTGTCTCTGGTTTCCTGTAGAGTCTGAAGATGGGAGGCTTGAATAGCCTGTTCTTACAGTTCTTGACAACACCTGTTAGCTTTGCTGATAGGTGCATTTTTTTCTTTAATCACACAAGAAGTATATTTGGCTTTTACTTTTGTTCGTAGAAACTCACCTTTGAGTCATGAAATGTCAGTTGATTCTCCTCTCTCTGGCCCCGCTGTCATGGCAAGACAAACACATCCACCCATCTCTATCAATCCCTTTTGACAGGCAGCCAGCAGCTGTCACAAATTAGGATCTCCTTGCTGTGTCCTTGGTCAGACACCATTGGTGCCAGAAACACTCAATGCCTTTGGACTTGGAAAGGTTTCAGAGAAGGCATCTAGTTATGGTACTGAGGCTCTGTTATGGGCTTCCCAAATGCCACTGAAATATACTAGCATGACTACCCAATGTTTCTTTTCTGTGTCTGGATGATTTGAGGAAGACCACACTGTTTGGATATAGGATTCTACAGGGAAGAGTAGCAAAGGAGGCTACACACTTCCTGGTACTCGTCACTGAGTAAAGGGAAGAGGCACCATGGCTCCATTGCCAGCCTCTGCCGCCAGTTAAGTATCAAACACTGAAACAAATTGGGCTCTTCTATCTGAAGAGCTATTCAAGCCACAGGCACCTCATCAGTGGGCTCCCTCCTGCTGCAGGAATGTGTACCTTTGACTCTCCCAGGAGTTTGGAGGGCTGTAAAGGAACAGCTGAGAAAGACCACAGACTCCGTGCACAATGAATCGAACATGGTCTAGGTGCTTTGGTTAACTTAAAGAGACACTGTCAAGAGCTACAGGTCAAAAATCAGACCAAGCATGCATTTTTTTTATCAGACTTAAGCATCTGATAAAAATCATATAGAATGCTAGAAAAAAAAAATGTTTTTGTTTGTTGTAAAATTTGCTTTAAGAGGGACTCACAAAACCTTTGTTTTGTGTTCCCCAGGGTGTGGGAGACACCCAGCAGAGGCTCAAGTTGGCACCCACCCTTGCACACCCACATTGTGGAACATTTCCATAAATTTCAGCTGTGGATTTTACTTCAATGCAGACAGGATCGTTTCAAACATTTGCGCAACAGCAAAAACGGGGAGGGGAAAGGCAAAAGGAAAAGGGAAAAAAAGGAAAAGGCTCTGTTTGCCATGGAGAAGCCGACAAATCTGTGGAAGGGAAGATTCACTTTTGAGCTCCTGAGTGGGAGTCACAGACCAAAGTGAATCCTTAAAGCCAGGGAGAGCGCTGCATTGGAACAGAAAATAAGCAGAGGAACTACAGGCTTGACAGTGTCCTTTTAAGAACGATGGACAATCGGATAAGGCAGTCGTGCAAACCACGGCACGTCCACGAGTCCCTCATTCTTGATGGCATGCACCACATTGGGTTCCATGTTAGAAAGTGGAAATACCCAGGAGAGAGAAAGCAAGAGGCAAAACACTAGATGTCCATGCAGCTTCTCTTACACATTCACTGCAGCGTGGGGGGTTCAAAGCTGCACATGTGCCGACGGACACTGGCTGCGGGGCGAGGATTCTGGCTGCCTCTTCCTGAAGAGCGAAAAGAAAAAGCAAGGGGTTAAACAACATGGGCACAGCGATGGTGCGTCCACCACACAGGAGGTGCCTGCTCCAGGGTGGGGCCAGGCCTGGCTCCTGAACCTTTCTCCGTGTCTCTGCTTCTATGTCCTGCTTGGAATTTGCAACCATGGCTGTGTCTTGCTGGTGGGACTCCTCTCTGGAAGCAACATTGATAGAGTCGCTTTTCCATAGTGGAAACATCTCTTTTCAATGTTCTGTGGATCTGTACCAGACTGGCCCTTTCCCTTCACTGTTGACACGCTACTTTAGGAGGCCGTGGACGGTCATGTACGGCTGTCTTTCTGCCGCCATACTTTTTAATGGAAGCTCCTGAATTTATAGCCGAAACCACAGGTTCCCTTTGCGCTCTGCATTGTCTACCATATTATTCTGTCTCAAGGCATGACTGCCACTTCATTTAAAGTCACACTTCTTTCTTGTGCTCCCAAGACTGTTGATGTGTAATTGTGGAGTGTCAAGAGATCTACCTATTGAGATTGATGATTCTGCAACAAGAGGACACACCGTCTCATTCTCTGGTTGATATTTCCTTATACAGAAAACAGGGTGATCTCTATACTGTGTCATTCTTCCCTCTTGAGAAGAACACTTTTTAGACCCAGCAAGGCTGATGGGGCAGCCATGAGGAAGTAAACCAAAGACAAGTAGTTCTTCATGAGTAAGATCAGCAGCACCTAGAAAGTGGCGGCGGGGAAGCGATCTTGTTGTCATGCCCCACAAAAATGGCTCTCTATCCTGGAAAAGACCTCAGGCATAAGATGCTCAGGATGAAGCATCAGTCCACGTTTGTGGTGGTACGGAGGAGGGTGGCAGAGTTCAAGAGAACTTTCTCACATTACAAAATTCTGAGTATTCATTTCCCTGTAGCTTGTCCCAGTGAACTCACACCTGTTCTCTATTAAGCCTATGCTTGGCCATTCACTCCAGTCTTTGGTGATAATCCTGTAGGTAGCCATTAGGATAGCCAGAGGGAGCCATGGCAGTTCTTTATCCCATCAAAACAGAAGAACAGTGCCTCAAGAGGAGGAAGAAGAAGAGAAGGAAGAAGGGAAGCTCAAGGAGGGGATGCCAGGAACAAAGAATCATGGCTCTTCCCACGGTCTAAGCCTTTCAGCCTGATGCCTACCAGGTGCTGAGAAGTTGAGCTGTGAGTTTGAAACCTCCACGTAGAAATCTCTGTAGTCATTTTTTTACCCTCTGGAAGCAAGGACTGATCTGAGTTTATATGACGAGGAAAGATATTTCTATGTATAGTCGACTATGATAGAAAAAGGAAAGGAAAAGTGATCAATGAATAGATTGCTATCAAATTGCAAGCACTCATAAACCATTTGAAAGCATATGCTGAATTCTGCAATTTGAAATTTCTATCCAGAAATGAGAAATAAAGACAAGCTGGTGAAAGTTCATATCTACTGAGAGAACACATTTATTAAAAAAAAATTAAACAGAGACCATGTTTGCTGTTAAACTTGACAGACTAAACTAACAATGACATCCAAAATGCCAACCTTAAATCACAAATACCACTTAAAAATGAACAGCAAAGAGAGGACAATAAGGAGAAAATTGTTCTTGACTATGTAAGTAAGAGTAAGAAAACATTTAACTTGTAAAATATTGCTAAAACATTCTTTCCTAAGAAAGAAGCTGGAGAACACATCCAAAGCACAGGGCTTTTGTTTTGCTAAAAACCACCTGCATTCATTTGACTTTAAATTAACTCTACTTTGGAGAAATGTTTACATGTTGGCCTGGTCAAATGGTGTCCGGCAGCAGGGTTCCTGGCAGGGCCAGCATCAGAAGCTTGACATCAACAGAACCCCACATTTGCTGTTTAGAATTCTGGGATTGGCCTCTTAAAATTCTCTCAATTAATCTTTAAATTTGTGTTCTGTGGGGAGATGAGAAAATGGAATGTGTTTTGGAGCAACAACTTACAGGTGGTCCAATATCAACAGTCTCCATACTTTACTTGCATGGTAATCTGTTCTCCTGTCCTTTGGATGCCAGTCATTTTCTCCTCTCATCCCTGTAGATGGCAAGGTATCACCACAGCTCTCCCCTGCAGGGATCTTAGGCACAAGCTCCAGCAGGACCAAGATGCACTACTATGTGCTCAGTGACATCTACAGGAAGTGGAAGCTGCTCCCCCTCCCTTTTCTCTGAACACTCAGTACCAGTTGACAGACTACAGGGTAGAGGTGGGCCTCTCACCCATCCTTGATCTAGATGCTTCAGGTGTCTCTGAACTTATGGAAAACTATGGGGTGCAGATATCTAACATGGCTCAGGTAGGAAGCACATGAAATAAAGAGGCAAATCACTTTGTGTTCCCCATGGTACCTGCATAAGGATTGATTCGGGGTACAGTTTTGCACCTTGGAGGATGCACATGTATAAGCCCCAGAATGGGTAGCTAGGGTCACAACTAGAATGAGTGATTTTTTTCCTCCGAGAATGTCTTTCTGTGCAAGTGAACATGATATTAGATCACAAATATGAAACAGAGAGAATAAACAGTGAGAGAGAATAGGCTTGTATTGTACATTTATTGCTTTCCCCGCTTTTAAACCAAGGACTTCGTGATTTAGCTTTGCACTGAACCTTGCAAGCAATGTAGCAAGTCCTGTCTGCTAGGGGTGTATAACATACAAACAAGGTGAGGGCTGTCAGGGTAGCCTGGAGTCTTGGCATGCATGCCTTTGCACGGGTGCGCTGACTTGCAGCATCTATATTTCTGTGAAAAGAAACCCCATAATCTCTGTTGCCAACTCTCTCTTTTAGGGGCTACATCTGCATTTAGTGAGTGAACAGTTTGTGGTTGCTTTTGGTTTCAGTCAGATTGACAGCTTTAGTAGAAGCCACAGGAATTCAAATTCACACTAGTTAACTTTGACCAAAGCAGTGGAGAAGGGTATAATCTCTGTGATCTCAAGGTTTTCTGTCTCTGACTTTGCCTTTGCATGGAAGTAAGATATAGAATACTCCTGCATGTGGACTTTGATCTGAGGAAAGGAGTATTTTCTGAAGATTGTTGGCCAAGGCTCGGAAACTCTGATGTTTAACTGGTCATTTTACCAAATACATAAATACTGAGAGATGGAGCTTGGCTTTAGGGTATTTTTAGTAATCATAAAGCCACATATTCAACCAACTACAGACTCAGCAAGTCAGAATAAAAGCTTGGAGGGAAAAGGGCAGCATATGGGGGCTTGTCAAATATAAGTCCCAAATCTGTGCTGGAATCTTTTGGCACAAATTGTGGATTTAAAGAAACCCCAGAATTTTAGTTAGAAAGATCTTTTCAGTAATTTCTTTTGAAAGTGCCAGGTACCTACCCCCCCCCCCCCACGGTCTTCTTCCCTCCCTTTCTTCTGTCCCTTTTACATGAAGTTGCTCTTTGTTACAGCCAATGAACTCTTCATAAGATTCCCCCACATGACTCTATTGTCCAAATAATATTCATTTGTATAGTAGCTCACATCTCTTTGAGTGGACTTAGCTCCAAACAATTTTTGTTGTGTTGTGTTATTTTATCTACACGAAACGGTCCCTATGTCAGTTTCTGACGGGATTTATCCTTTATGTGAACTTCATAAATTGCAACAGTTGTTTTACTAAGGATGATAGGGCATTGATCGCTGGACAAGGAACCCACAAGACTTGGTGTCTTCAGTCAGGTCATTGCCCCTTTCACAGTCACTTCTTTTATCCATAAAGGATTGTTGAAGTAGCGTGTGGGGGAAACAGGCTCCGGAAAACAAAGTGCTGCTCCAGATTAAGCCAGTACCATGAACCACACCAGTGTGCAGTATCTCAATATCCACCTTCACGTCCCTGACTTCAGCCATCCTCCTTACTCAAGAGTTTCCATAAATACACTAGCGACTAAGCTACATTTTATTTCTATCCCCATCCACAATTCCATTTCTCTTTAGGCAGCAATGGTGACATCAAGAGGATGTGCCAGGCAAAGGTAATGCTAGGAGGAACCAGATGAGCCGCCTCTATCCGGAGCTGAATGTCCATGTTGGGGTTGGAGGTGAATCTACTTTTCGCAGAGACAAAATGTTCTAGGCAATTCCAGGCGGTCAGTTCTAAAGATATACAAGGCTCACTGTGGAAATAATGTGGCAGCTGTCCAAACTAATCATGAAGAATGACAGCAACTACTCAAGACCATGGTAGCAGACTGAGGTCTATTTTTTCGGTTGTCACTGCCATGGATAAGTGAAATCACTTTGTATCTCTGATTGATTTACAAAAGCCAAATAAACTTTTTCTATTTTCTAACTTCAATATTTATTCCTCAGTGTTCACAGATCAGAGTGCAGAGAGAAACTCTGCAGTAGGCACAGGTCTTCTGTGAATTTTAATTTCTTTCACTTTCATTTGTAACACAGTTGTTTAACATAGTATATTAAGTTCTTTAATAAACACAAATGTAGTCTCTCTGTTATAGCCATAAAATATTGCTTCATTAAAAATTCTTAATCACTGAGATTTGAAAGCTAATAAGAGGCTATGAAAATGATTTAATAAAAATGTATTTACTATCACAGATTCATCACATACTAAAATCCATTTACTTTGGACAACACTAAGGATATGTTAAAGACTTCGATATAGTAATCTACATACTAATCCCATTCTAAAGGAAAAATTTTTTCATCTCACCATTTGGAACATTTTAATCTGTTTATAATATTTGTATAAGAATGGATTAACAAATAATACATGGAAACTTTTATCTTATAAAATTTGTATGTACAGCTTCACCCTACATTTTCATTTGATGATCACATTTTTTATATGGTATTATATGCTCACACAACTAGTTCACTACTTAAACTGAACTGATTAAATACACCTCACAGAAATATCCATTCTTCTGTCAGTGGATGTTTCCCACATTCTGCTCTGGGGAGCAAACAGTCTTCAGCAAATTCCCTTACACACAATTGGTGGGTTTTTTTTTAAAGCAGGTACCTGGAGGTTGAAGTGGTGGGCTGTTTCTCTTTTGCCAACACTCTCTGTGAAGTATTTATGCTGTTTAGACTGCTTTGTGAGGATCCATATTGCTATTTTTTATGCCACTTGCATTTTCAACCTTTTAAAAATTATCTTTTTATTATGGAAAATTTCTTAAATAAAACTGGAGTTTGTTCAACATAGACATACCATACCGCTAGCCAGTGTCACAGACTGGTTTTAACAGTCATTAATGATCAAAGAGAAGCTCAGCTCTTTTATTACAAGATTGCAATGTGGTCATATAATTCTACCATCTTTTTAATATTTGCCACCCAAATTTCTTCTCTAAAGAAATTTCCCTTATGAATTATTTGACTTGTTCATATTATAGCTCAGACAAAAGTACAAATCACATTGATATTGAACCATCCTTCTTCACCCCATGGACTGAAACTAAGAACCAAATTTCTTAAGAAATTTCTGTCAGGCATTTTGATTACAGCCATGGAAAATGATTAATGTAGAATATGGGTCTACATATTTTACCAGAGAAGTAGGGTCATTGTTTTGACTAAACCTATGTCATTTGGGGCATTTGGAAATAGTTTGGGGGAGAAATTTGGAAGTGCTTAGAGGTATGAACTTGAGAAGCCCTAGAAAGTTGTAATACAAACTTCATGAGTGAACTTGATAGAATTTCAAATTACAAAGCAGACAGACATGCAGATAGCAAAATCAGCCTGTACTCATGAGGTCTTAGATGTAAACAAGGACTCAGTGTGGAGAACTACACTAGAAACTATTTATAGTGCATTTTGTTGAACTGTTTGCCTATATTTCACCTATAATCTGAAAAACTGTATGTAGCTGAATTCTAAAGTAACAGACTATTAAATTTTGTAAAGGAAATTTCAAGGTAACATTATTTTAGAATGTAGCTTGGTTATCACTAGCAACTCCTAAGCAGGTTTATAGTGATTATTTGGAGCAAATTGTCAAGCAGAAACATTTATAAAACTGATTGTTATTCTGGGAAGGAATTTTTTATTTTTATCAGAAGAGAATGCATTTGTAAAAGAAATTAGTACCATTAAAAAGAAGCTAGTCTCTTTGTACTCCAGTATAGTAAAGGTCACTGAGGACACTTTATGAGTTGGTGAGAACTTGCCTACCAAAGACTCCAGTGTGTAAAACTCCAATCTCACTTGACTTTTCATTGAAAAGAGTGTTATGTACACTCTACTCAAAAATAACACCTAGAAGAACATTTTCCCTGATTCAGACACCTAGACACGAAAAAGAAACTAAAATTCTGGTTCAAGAAGGATCAGCTACTGTTTAACTGGCAGCAGAACTTGGTCTTATCGACCTGGTTATATAGGCATGCAGAATGTCAAGAACTGTGAAATTATCGAATATTGTTCTAGTGCCCCACAGAAAACCCTGTATGTAGAGACACTGCAGAGCAGGGTCAAATTCTCTATAGGCTCTCCATGAAAGTGCTTTGTATGAACTTGTGAGGGGAAAGCCTAAGTTAAAGTGAGAACATAAAATACTGAACAAAGCAGAAATGTGTGCTGAGAAAAGCTGGAGGCACCAAATGGAAGCAGCCAAAGAGAGAAGCCATGTGGACCATTAATGGCGAATCTCTAAAGGTGGGACTGCCCAAGCCCTTTGCCACCCATCCTGACATTTTCCTCAGATGCTGGACATGGAGGTACAGGATTTAGTCCTTTCCCTGCCTAGTATACTCTTGCTCTGATCTCATTCTTCTGTGTCCCATTTCTCCTTCTTGACTGGGAATGTTTACTCAGTGCTATCGTATATTGGAAACAAGTAATTTGTTTTTGGATTTTCTGGGGCTCACAGCTGAGAGATTGCTTTTAGTATCAATAGAAATTCTGTACATGATTTTTGAACAGTGTTGGAAGTGTTAAGACTTTGGGGACTGTCAGAGATTGTAAATCAAACATACAAAGCTAATTCTAAAGAAACTTAGACTTTGGGGGAAATTCCTGAAATTCTCGGCTAAAGCACTAACATTAGTATTATATTTTTGTTCCACAAAGCTTTATTTCATCTTATTTTTCCTTAAATAGAGCCATACTAATCACAAAATTAACTTTTGTGTCATTACCCCTTAAATCTGCAAAGAAAACCTCATAATACCACTGTCATAATTTCAAGCGTATAGATACCATAGCCTCCAAAATAGTCATAGTTGCATTACAGCCTGCTGAGAAAGATTCAAGGGAGAGATTTCAGCGGCATAAAAAAGACTTCAACTTTTAGATAAAATACCTTTGGGGGAAACCAACTTTTATGCTGGAAACAGCCAAATAAAATATTTTTCAAAAGCCACTTGCAGATATTGGGACCGTGTCATGACAACCAGAATCCAAGGGATCAATAAGTCTAAGGAAGAGAACTTCAGAGGGAAAGCAGATAAGCTTCAAGCTATTCCTACCCTCAGGATATTTCATGATTCTTGATATACAAGAACAAATAAGGAAACCAAGTAGAAGAATAAAGTGTGGGGGAGTGGAGTAAGAGCCCTTTTAATCAGGTCATTGACACATACATTTGAATTTAAGTCTCCCAAAGAAGTCAGGACTTGAGGATCCAAATCCTGGAAGCAGTGAAGAAAAGAATGGTGGGATTGAAAAGTTTCATAAAATTACAGCCTACATTCAGTTCACTTGGTTCCATCATCAAACGATACATAAAGGAAAGAGACAGACCCATATGCAAGTGCAGGCAATTCCTGACTTAAACTCTTTTGGTTTTATGACAGTGAGAACATAGTAGACACTCAGTAGAAACTTTACTTTGAAATTTTAGTTAGTATTAACATTTGTGAATGAGGTAAATGTCTCTTTAAACAGTTTCTAGGGAATTATCTAGCTCATTTTTCTGTGACATGAAGATACATGCAAAGTCTTCATCCAAGAAGAGAGTCCTCAGTAAAATTGACCAAGCAGAACCCAAAATGTGAAGTTTCTAGAATCATGAGAAATCAATATGGTTTATAGTAGAAACTGAATGAAGACACATTCCTTAAAGCACACATAGAAGATGTAGTGTAGTACTAAATGTAGGAGTCAAATTCACAAAGCTCATAAATAAAACAGGGAATGCCCTAAAGAACTGGTGACTGGAAAATATACTTTATAGTAGGCATAAAAATAATTATTCTTAAAAAGTGATCATTCTAGCTTCATCAAAATTAACAACTCTCATTCTTCAAAGGATATGATCAATAAAACAAAGCATCAAGTCAGAGATATAGAAAAATGTGTAATATATATTACCATTGCTTGTTTTAATATCTAGACTTTTCAGTTCTTTTTACTGATTTAATGGCCTTTGAAGTAAAATATTAATACATATAGTAACATACAGAGATTTTAATAATGGTTGATATATTTTGCTTAAATATGTAATATACCCAGATATTCAGCATAAAAATTAACTATAGAAAATATTAGGGGGCTGAAGAGATAGTTCATCAGATAATACAAAGTTCTCTGATCTGCATGCATGTGCAATATATTGTGCCAAATACACACATACAGGCACACACAGAGAATAACTAAATGTAAAAAGTAAAATGATGTCAAAGATAATTGCAGAAAACTAAATGAGGGTTAAAACAGAATTCTAGTTCATGTTAACTGCACAGCCAGACAATGTAGTTATATTAAAACAGGAAGCATCTGAGCAAACATTTTTTTAAAACTTTTCTCAGTACTGAATTGGTAGTAATGAGGGTAAGTATTCTAGAAAACATGTAGGGCTATTATGAGATGTGAACATATGCTTTTGAGATCTATTGTTTCATTGGATTCTTGCTGTGCAAACAAAGGAATATGTTTGTAGTTCATGATAATACATGAACTGTCTGTGAATTTCTGGGCCAGATAGGATGAGAACATATATAGCAAATAGGGCATGAGACACTAATTTTCAGTTGATGCTTAAACGTGATTTTCTGTCTTAAAGCAATAAAACTTCACAAAACTATTTCCTGTTCATAATAAATTGAATATGGTAAGCATAACATGGGCATTACTGTCTCCACTACAGAGATAAAACAACAACCATTCTGAACTCAATAAAAAGCATTTGTGAAAACAAGGGATGTTGCTGTGGCCACAATAGGCATCATTCTTGAAACACTCTGGAATTGCCTTTAACCATTGCCTTTAGCCATCTATATTTTATTCTACTCTGTGCGTTATTATTCAATATCTTGACAAGTATCCTTCTTTTCTTGACTGGAAGCCCCTTCTCTACTGGTTAGCTCTCATAATACCAGAAGGTGATATGCAGGAACATAGAGAAAAATCAGCGGGGGTGTTAACTAGTCTTTTAACTTACATGCTACAATTCCAACTTGCCAAGCAAGAGGTACTTATTTGTGCAATAATGGCACCACTGTTATGCCTGTATCTGAGGCCCACTCCATACGGAAGAGATCATGTCTGGTATGTGGACCTGGTCAAGGGCTTGTGATTCAGAAGGTCATAGACTCTAAGAATGAAACTTCCATTTCTGTTCTGCAAAGCGATCATGTCAATCTGCCTTTTTTTTTTTCTTTCTAATTGCCATAGATTACTCCTGTCCTCATCCTTGATCAAAGAAATTTACATTTTAGCAAACAACAGTTAATGCAGTGACTCATGACTGGTCAGGATGCTAAGAACAAGTGATTATTGACTGCTCATCCTTCAGTGGGACACCGACACACTCCCTTGAAGGCTCCAAAAACATTATCGAAAAGGGGATGAAAAGAATGCAAGATCCAAGTGATAAGGAGAAAGACCATTAAACACTGTCTAGTGGGTGTGACCCGGTCTACCAAATCAAGAACTCTCAACAACTGAAGTTATCTGCATAGGCCTCTACAAGACTGACTCTTAGATGAGAACAAAGTTACGGGATCCCTACCCAGAGTGTCCGCTAATGGAGATGTCCTGGTGGAGGAAATCATTGTCTTTAGCGACGTGACTGTGATTCTCATGGGATGAGGACCACACCTCCCAGAAGGATCAGTTTCACCCCACCGGACTGGAAGACTACATTTCCCAGAAACACCACAATGGACAACCATGCCTACGCAGATTCTTATATATACCAGAGTTAAATCCATCCCCTTCCCTTTTTTCCTCCCTCCCTTGACCCGCACTGTGGAGCACCCCCCTTCCCGTAATAAACAATCCTCCCACGCACGTGGTCGCGTCCTGGGTCTCCCTTCCTCCGGCTCCGCGATACACCCCACGCCAAATAGAAGAACAACGGTGACCATTGAGATAGTGGTTAACTTCACTCCATGCCCATGTGTGTAGCACTGGTTAAACCCAGTGAGTCACAGAGCAAAGCAAAAAGACATAAAAGTCCAATTGGAGTGTGGTGGTACAAGGAGGAGGCAGTCATAAGATGGAAAGTGGAGAAAGGAAGGCGATGTGTAACCAGAACATATTATCTACATGTAAGAATTTGTCAAAGAATAAACTAATAGAAATACGGTCCAGCTTAAGCAATACTTTCTGGCAACATTTCCATACCTTTGGATTAGTTAAATATCCCACAGTGTTCTGTGACACTTGCATTTCTCCTTGACATTGACCCTTCAATGTGTAGTCTTTGGTTAAACATCACTTCTCACAAAGGGCCAGGGTCAAATCTATTTTTCCTACCCATGGGTTCCCTGTATTTGTTACAGTGTCTAGTACATGGCAGGTGCCTAAAAGACATCATTGAGTGAATGAGATGCCATCATTTATCTCCCAGATTCAAAGGGTGTATGTCTACAAACTTGAAGCCATTCTAAGCACCCAAGAAAAATGGATTGCGTCCTGGGATTTTGAAATTTTTGCTGTGCACATTATATGCAAACTAATATTGTTTGTAGGAAAATATCCCCAGCAGTGTTACTATGTTGAGATGTGCTTTTTTCTCTTGGGGTCTGTGTGCGGGAAGCTTAGTCATGCATGACTCCATTAAGAGATTATGGAACATTTTAGAGAAGGTGCCTCATGGGAAATGATTAGGTCATAGAAGATGCTGTCTTAGTTAGGAAATGATGTTGGTCTTTGGAATGAGTTGACTCTTAGATAGTAAACAGATACAGAGTAGCTTACACTAGGTGTTTTTTCTCATTCTACGCTTTGCTGCATCTGTTCCTATTTCTCTGCTATATTGTGATGAAGCTGTGAGCCCATATTTCATATACAATAATTTACAGGCAGGCTCACTAGCCACTAGGTAGATGCAACCCTGCCAAACAAGTAAGATAGCCACCTAACAAAGGCCAGGATGTATTCCTCCTTTCTCCTTTGTTAAAAATGTAAATCGCCTGGGGAGAGGTGTTTGCCAAAGCTGGTGACTAAGTTGCAGGTGTTTCCCTAGCCCTGCATCCCCCCCCCCCCCCGAAAGAAAATATTAATGAGCTTCCACTTTGGTTTACCTGGGGGTCAAAAGTTGTTTTGTATAATAAACGCGAGTAGTTCTTCAGGATGGATGAAGCCTGAGATGCCCTTCCGTGATGACTGTGTGAACTGTGTCTGATTATTTCCTCGCGACTTCGTACCGGTCAAGATAGGGAAAGATAGTTTCTATGTTGGGCCTACGGGCTCTGATATGAAGCCAACATTTCTAAACACAGGTGCTCGGTAGTTCATGTGGTCCAGAAGCATTCTAAATCTCACAACCTGAGTTACCCAGTGTGACTTTTTCATATTATTTATAATAAATACCTCTTTCACCTTTACTTAGGCTGGCTTAAGTTGGTGTCTATGACTAGCATCCCCAAAGTTCTAATTAATGAGCCCGCAGGCTCTGTCTACATAAGCCAAGTCTTCCAATCCCATATGTACTTTTTTCTTGAGTGCTCAGTCTACAAACTGCCAATATTTTTGCTTAGAGATCACCTTTACAAACACAGTCCCAAGGCTTGCATCCCTTGTGGGCAGGTAACACTTCATACTGGATGCTAAGGTGAACAGATGGAATGCAAATGACCTCATCTTTCTTTAGCTGGGGCCAATCATGGACCAGTTGCCAAGCTGTGGCAAACAGGGCAGCCATCCCCACACACATCTCATACTGAGTAGCTTTTTGTGACCCTATTTTCTGCAGATCTACAGTTTGCCATTCCACACGGCATACATAAAATAAGCTGGCAGTAGTAGTATATACTGTTTCCAGAAAAATCTTTCCTTGAATGTATAATACGGAGTTTTATGTTTTTATAATATTAATGTTACTATGTAACAATGAATGATAGTGACTTTGTGAGAACACTGAAGTATACGCTTTACAGAAATATCCTCATTTAATTTTAATAACTGTTAGATAAGTATAGGCATTGCTCTATTTTATGACAAATATGTAGATGCCATATAATCTCCTCAAGACTAGTAACTTAAAAGTAGGGAGATTTTTTAAACATTTGCTACAGACTGTTTATGTCTTCCCAAAATATAGATAATGAAGTCCTACCTTGGTGTGATGTTAAGAGGTAGTTGGCAGGTAATTAGATCATGAGGGTGGAGTCTCACAAATGAGAACAGGGCCCTCATAAAAGCACAGAAGAGAGCTTGTTTCCCTTTCTCTCTGCCTTCTGTCTTGTGAGACTCTGAGAAAAGATCTCTCATTGGAATGCAACAATACTGGCATTTCTCAGTCTCCAGAATTATGAAAACAAAATTTCAACTGTTTAAGCCACTTACCTATGATACATCTTGCAATGGAAGCCCTGACTAAGATAACATCCGACTCAAGTAATCCTTCTACATAAATTACCACATTATATTGTCGTTTAATGTGCCTACTTCCATTGTAATCGTGTTACATCAATAAAGTATAAATTCATTTGTGACATGCTCTATAGCTTATTTGTTTTATTAAATTCATAAACAAATAAATACATTGTTGCTGTAGCAGACACAGTTTACGAGTGATGAAAATAAATGACTTTGTCCAGAAAGCAATATTTCAGTCTCATTTCTTCCTCTTATCAGAATGGCTTTGACCTTTTCAAGCCTGTTCCTTATTTGCAAAGTGAAGTTATAAATGTACCTAGGGATCATTACAAATAATCTCATGAGCATGCTTCTAAATTAACTTTAGACCATATGTATTGACAAATGAGCCCAAAATCTTACGCGGGGAAGGTGAATATATCTCAATCACATAATTCATTTAAATGTGAAAGAATTATAAAAGGTAGCCTGTATTCATATGGGATTATCCTCTGCTTAAAGTTGTAATATAATCTGCTCGTTGTCTCAGTTTAAAACCCAAAGTAAAAAAGTGAATATTAAAAACAGCTATTTCTATGCCATTTGGTACTCAGTGTGACCTTTGCTGGGAAAAAGATAAGGCAAGGATTTGTGGTGACACCAATTTGCTGCTCTTGGTGGGAAAGAGGTTTCATTCATCCTCATCTTCCTGGGGTCACTCATGCTCCTTGCTCTTGAGCCATTGGATGACCCCCGCCCCCCACACTGTAGTATTTTCTTCCACATGCAAGGTACTTAATGAGAATGTTCCTGAATTTTATCTCTTCTATTTTACCCTTTCCTCATGTCATAATTTCTTTCATGTCTGCTCTACATGTTTGACAATTGAGCTTCAAATCCATAGCTCTTGTTGAGACCTTTATTTTGATGACCAAACTTAAATTTCCAAGTAACCCATGGACACCTCCATTTGGGTGTTTTAACACCATCTTCAACCAGTAACTCCAAATGCCGACTCATCAACATCTCCCTGTCTTACCACAGCCTTTAAGATTCCCATAATCTCATTCCTCCGAGCTTGGGATATAGGAAGGGTGGATATGGGAGCAGGGAAGCATATATCTTAATTTAAGGAGCTACCTGAGGGTTGTCAAGAGACTTGACCCTAGAGGGGTTCCCAGGTTTCCAGGGAGACGCCCCCAGTTAGTTCCTTGGGCAGCTGAGGAGAGGGAGCCTGAGAAGGCCAGTTCCTATAGCCATACTGATGAATTTCTTGCATATCACCATAGAACCTCCACCTGACGATAGATGAAGAAAATGACAGAGCCCCACATTGGAGCACCGGACTGAGCTCCCAAGGTCCTGATGAGGAGCAGAAGGAGGGAGAACATGAGAAAGAAAGTCAGGACCGTGAGGGAACCTCCAGCTGGCGACAGATGGGGAAGGTGACTGAGCCCCACATTGGAGCACTGGACTGAGCTCCCAAGGTCCTGATGAGGAGCAGAAGGAGCGAGAACATGAGGGAGAAAGTCAGGAACGTGAGGGGTGCGTTCACTCATGGAGACGGTGGGACAGAACTAAAGGGAGATCACCAACTCCAGTTGGAATGGGACTGATGGATCATGCGACCAAACCCGTCTCTCTGAATGTGGCCAACAGCGGGGGCTGACTGAGAAGCAAAGGACATTGGCGCTGGGCTCTGATTCTTCTGCAGGGACGGGCTCTGTGGGAGCCTTCTCAGCTTGGTCGATCACCTTCCTGGACCTGGGGGGAGTTGGGAGGACCTTGGACTTAGCATAGAGTGGGGAACCCTGATGGCTCCTTGGCCTTGAGAGGGAGGGAGGGGAGGTATGGGTGGAGGGAAGGGGAGGGAAGGGGGAGAAGGAGGGGCGGGAAGGGGGAGGAGGAGCGGAGGGAGGGGGAGGAGGAGGGAAGGAGATGGAAATTTTTAAATATAAAAAAAATAAACCATGAGAATGAAAAAAAAAAAGATTCCCATAATCTTGTGTTTCTTATCACCTAGAGACAAATTCTGACAGCCACAGTCTACTTTTATTTCATTACCTCATTTCCCTTAACTGTTTTTATGGTTCAGATGAATACAACTCAGGAAGAAAAAAAATACAATTTATTAGATTCAAGTTTCATGCCAGTGGTATAACTCAAGGCTTTTACCTTTACCTTTCTATAGTTACCTTGTCCCATAAACTTAAAAGGGATGCTGACATTCCACAGAAACCTTCATTGCACTTTGTGATTAATAGAAAAGGTATCTAACATTGCACTAAAAATTGGAGACTAACTATAGCTGTCATCTTCCTATAGTGCTAAGTTTATTCACTTTCTCCACCCTCACCCCATTCCATGGGCTTCATTTTTATCAGATTCATGCTATGGCCCAGAAGTAAATGGACTCTGTGTACTCTTCACTTATTCTTATGTGAAATAATGTCCCTGTAGAGTGATATGTTCTGCTGAGCAAATTACAAAAGTGAAGCCCAAGATACGATGCTATTTAAAATTCTTCAAACCTTCCCTAGGCTGCAGCATAGGACAACAGCCTTTCATGTCTGGGAACCTAAAACTCATGCAGGGCCTTTATCATGACACATGACACCCATATTAACTTATATTTGTGTCTCCTTCATTATACTGCAAGAATGTCAGTCTCTTAAATGTTGACTCTGAATATTGTCTAACATAGTATTAAATGCTTAAATGTTTCTATGTTAACAATTAAAACAATAATTGATTACATAAATGACAGAATCAATGGTATAAACTGCTGAGTAAATGTTCTTATCAAATAGTATAATTCTATAACAAATGTTTCAATAAAACTGACTAATGTTTTTTATAAAATAAAATTAAAATTACAATAATGCTAAAAACCATTATTTTATGATTTAGGGGAACATATGTAGTGGATAAGAGGTCCTTGTACACACAGATAAGCACCAGAGAAACCAAGAAAGCTAAACACACAGGTTTGTCTCTTCAATGGAGGGAAAAGTTTGTCTATCTTTCTCCTGGAATTCTGGGAAAGACTGTAGTTTATAGCCTGGTGATCACCTGGTATCTGTAGGGCCATGCTTCACCCCTATCCTCCAGAATATTATGTTTGTTGATCCCAGGCTTTCCTCCGTAAATCTTCAACATTTCTTCTAGGCCATAAAACCCATCCTTATGAGTAACATTACTTATACTTGACAACAGTCTAAGTAACTTCTGTGTTATCTTAGAGCCAGATTAATTCTGCCTCCCATGGGCATTATATTTACCACAGTCATTCTTAGACCCTAAATCTTGAACATTCTGAGTAAACAAAACCTATTGTTATGAAAGAAGCCAGACATACTTTGTAAAGAATGTAAACATGTCTTGAGTTTTGTTATACTCACGAAACTGAGTTAATTGTCATCAGAAAACTTTTAGCAAATTGTGCTGTGCTTAAATATGACTAAAGTAAATGACCTGGGGTCAGACTCCAGAAGTCTGCTCCAGCATTGGATAAGTCAGGTTGAACTGAGTTTCATTCTTACCTTCTCTATATCATTTTCCTGCCAGCCTGATGCTGGCAGGAGCCCCCACAGAAACAGTCTCAGAATATCAAGACCTTATCTCATGAGCCACAACAGGGTATAGGTTCTTATCAGAGCAGAGATGCATCTACCACTTCATTCTGATGTTTGTTGGCTGACTATCAGGTTTCTTCTCACCATCAAAGTAGGACAGAGAAAGCAAATGCTGACCTGGGGGATAATGACTAAAGCAAAGGCTTATTGAACAATTCCCAAAGACAAATAAGATCCTAGTAGCGTGCTATTGAATTTTTATTTCTGTCACTGTCATAGAATACCCCATGAATAGAGTTCAGAGGTGAAAGGGCTGACTTCACCTCTCAGTTCCAGGTTATAGCTCTTCACAGCACAGAGGTCACAGCAGCAGGAGCCTGAGAGAGTTGGTCACATCATGTCCCTAACTTGGAACAGAAAGTGACGAATGCATATACACTTTCACTCCTCATCAGGGCCTACTGTCCACACTTAGAGTGGGTTATTCCACCTCAGTTGACCCAGTCAAGTAAATCTGTCACATCCCAACCCAATTAAGACGACTCATTGAGATTCTCTTTCAGGGAGTTTTTATATTGTGCTAAGCTGTCAATAAAAACTAAGCATTGCAGGGGTGAGTAGAGGGATATTCTCACAGTAACATTCCATGCAGTACATCAATTAGCTTTTGAATGCAGAAAAAACAAAAGCCAGAAACCCATGCAAATGCTCGGAAAACACCACAGCAATCTAATAATCAGCTCATATGTAGAAGTGGGCATTAATATTACTCATGTATCAACTCCATACTTTCCTTGTGGTCATAGTTTGCTTTTATGCTCAATTAGAAGTACAGAAGCTCAGAAGAGTGTATTGTAACCTATCAACTCCAGCAACTGCCAAACTGAGCTCCACTGGTTTTATTTTAACTTGACACAATGTATAGTCATCAGAGAGGAGGAAACATCAATTGAGAAAATGTCTTAAGAAAAAGCAGGCTGTGTGTAAGTCTGTAGGGCATTTTCTTCATTAGTGATTGGTGGGAGAGGGCCCATCCCATTGTTGGTGGGGCCATTTCTGGGCTGTTGGTCCTGGGTTCTATAAAAAAGCAGGTATGCAGCAACCCCCCATGGCCTCCAAGTTCTGGCACTGCTTGAATTCCTGCCCTGACTTCCTCCAATGATGAATGCCAGTGGGTAAGCCAAATAAATGCTTTCCTCTTTAAGTGGCTTTGGTCACCATTTCATCACAATAGGAACCCTACCGAGGATAGTGATGTGGGATGCCCCTCCGTATGTTGTGAATATGTCTTATTACCATTGGTTAATAAAGAAGCTGATTTGGCCAATACTCAGGCAGAATAGAGCCAGGTGGGAAATCCAAGCATAGAGAGAGAAAGGAGGCAGAGTCAGGGAGATGCCATGTAGCTGCCAAAGGAGAAAGATGCCAAAACATTACTGGTAAGCTGTAACCATATGGTAATACACAGATTAGTAAAAATGGGCTAATTTAAGTTGTAAGAACCTGGGCTAACAGGCCAAACACTTTGTAATTAAGATAATTTTCTGAGTGATAACTCAGGACTGGGCAGCTGATGTGGGATTTCCCTCTGTATTTTGTGGATACCATTGGTTAATAAATAAGCTGCTCTGGGCCACTTGTAGCAGAGAATAGGGCAAGGCAAGACGTAAATTCTAAGCAGACAGAGGAGGAGAGAATAAGCAGAGACAATAAGATGGTGTGTGGCCAACAGAGGAGTAAGTCGCAACCTTGCTGGTAGGCCACAAACCTTATGGTAAAATATAAAATAATAAAAACAGGTTGATTTAAGATATAAGAGCTAGCTAGCAGTACACTTAAGCTATTGACCAAGCAGTGATTTAAATAATATATTTTCTGTGTAATAATTATTTTGGGTCTGGACAGGCGGGAAACAAATGAGTGGCCTTCGCCAACAGGCAGCCAAGAAACAAAAGTGTAGCCTCCAGTTACAGGATAGTTCATTAATTTCAATTTATTTAGCAAATCAAAACAACTCTGAGATTCCATCTTACACCTGCAAGAATGGCCAAAATCATAAGCACTGATGACAGCTTATGCTGGAGAAGATGTGGGGTAAAGGGAACATTCCTCCATTGCTGGTGGGAATGCAAATTGGTACAGCCCCTTTGGATATCAGTATGGTGATTTCTCAGAAAATTAGGAAACAACCTTCCTCAAGATCCAGTAATACCACTTTTGGGTATATACCCAAAGGATGCTCAATCGTACCACAAGGACATGTACTCAACTATGTTCATAGCAGCGTTGTTTGTCATAGCCAGAACCTGGAAACAATCTAAATGACCCTTGACTGAAAAATAGATAAAGAAAATGTGGTACATTTACACAATGGAGTACTACACAGCAGAAAAGAAAATGACATCTTGAAATCTGCAGGCAGGATGGATATGGATCTAGAAAACATCATATTGAGTAAGGTAACCCAGACCTAGGAAGACAAGTATCATATGTACTCACTCATAAGTGACTTTTAGGTATAAAGCAGAGAAAATCAGCCTATAATTCACAATCCCAGAAAACCTAGACAACAGTGAGGACCCTAAGAGAGACATCCATGGATCTAATCTACATGGGAAGTAGAAAAAGACAAGATCTCCTGAGTAAATCGGGAGCATGGGGACCATGGGAGAGGGTTGAAGGGGAGGGGAGGAAAAGAGAGGGGAGCAGAGAAAAATGGATAGCTCAAGAAAATCAATTTAAAAAAGACCAAAACATTTCAGTTTATTTAGGAAATAACTCAAAATGCTAGTTTGACAGTCTTATTAGTATAATTATTTTTAAATAAGCATACCACTTATCGAGTAGTTTTACTCCTTTAGTTAAGTAATGTCAAATAATTTTTGCTTTAAGAGGAAGTCATACCTAATTTGTGTTTAATGACTTCCCTTTTAAGTACACTGCCAAAAAAGAGAAAAATTTTTTAAATCTTTATATCAGTTCAGAACTAAGTATTTTCAGATTAAATAAATCTGTGGGACACAGCTAAAGAAAGTAGAGATATGAAAGGTAAATACATTTTAGTTGGCTTTTGCATTTTAGGTTATGCCTTAAGGACTTATATCAAAAACAAAAGTAAAATAGATGTGACAAAATAGCTAACCCAAATATGAAATGTATTGGTTAAACACCTCCCAAGTTTTCTTCCAGAAAATGCATAGCCAACGTTTTTTTTTTTTAAATGTCAGTTCTATCAGACATCTTACTATGACTAAAATTAAAAGCATTTAAATAAACTTGGCAAAACCAGCTATGCGCCATGATCTCTCCTGTGTATTTGGAGGAACAGGCTGCTAATAGAATGTCTCTGGACTTGTGAACCCCAAAACAACTGTAGGCCAGGTGGAAGCTGTTCATTATGGTGTCTGAACAGACAGCTGAACACCCTCTGCACACCATAAATGTAGGAACTGCACATTCAGGACGGCAATAAACTCATAGGGTGACATATTAGCTAGAGTTTTCAGCCCCTTGCTTTAGCTGTAAAACCCTGCCAGTTTTTGTTGCTGCAGAATATACTAGATTGTTTATGGTTTTGTAATTTTGGAGAAAAACCAAGGAAAAATGGCAATAAAAAAGGCAAAAACATGGGCAGGCACTGAGGTTATTGCTGTATTTTAAAATTACAGTCTTATGGAGAGTTACAACAGAAGCAAGAGGAAAATAAATGAAAAAAATGGAAATAATCAAATTATTGTTTTCCACAGAAACATAGTCCCAGATAGCATCTATGGTTCAGCTCACTTGCATGGAACATATTGAAGAAGCTACAAAGGGTGCTCAGAAAGCTGCAAGTTATCATTATTAACTGGAACTAAATTTATCAACAGAACCCTCTGATAAATCTTGGTAATTTATAGTTAATAGTTTACTGGTGAAAATACATCTTCCAGAACAACCAAATCAGCTTAGATTACACCAAACTTCCCTTTGAATGAAAAATCCCAAATGAAGTTAATTTCTAAATTTGTGATTGAGAAAGCAGTTTGGGTGTAGGAGTCCAGTCCAAATATACAGTGGCCCTGGCTGCTCAGGAAGTGCCAGGCATCTCTCCCGTGATGTCTAAGAGCCCTGTGGTGTCCCAGTAGCAAGTATAAGTCTTTACTCACAGTTGTCTCGGACAGCTTTCCCATCCATTCACAGAAAAGCACATTCCTGGACATGAGCACAAGACATCTCAATCCCAGAGATTCTCAGAGCAATAATTTTGAGAAAGGACACATGACCAAAAAAATCACTAAATTTTCTTAAGAAGTAAAATCAAGGCAGTAGCATGGAACTAGATAGTAGATGATAAGGTGAAATTTTTATGACTTACTACCTGTGACTACTTCAGTTTAAAATGCCCCTCGCCCAGTTTGTGTGCTGTCTGTGTATATGTGTGAATGTGAGTATATGAGTGTGTTCGGCATGGGCACTCGTGTGTATAAGGAGATTCTCGTACCTGTTGAGAGCATGTGGGGACCAAAAGAGCAGAGAAGGATGTTTGGCGTCCTACTCTGGTGTTCTATACCTTATACCCTTCCTTGTTGGACTCTCTCACCGAAGCTGTAGCTAGGCTGGCAACCCAAAAACCCTAGCAATCCTCCCTTGCTTCCGCCTCCCTCCATCCCCCATAATGCTGGGATTACAGGAGCTCAACCATCCCTGGCTTTTTATGATTGTTTTTTAAAAAAAAAAAAAAAAACTCAGACCCTCATTCTTGTGTACCAAGTGCTCTTACCCACCGAGCCACCTCCCTCACTCCAAGGATGTCTTCTCTTCTGACGTTCTGCCTTCTCTCACCTCGTAATAAAACTGCTAGGATGCTATTTCACAGCTGTCTACTGGGGCTAATGGTCGTTTTAGCTCATGCAATGGACATGTAGTTTCGCTCTCATGCTACGAAGTGTCCGGAAGTCACTATTGATGGGAAGAAAAATCACGACAAGGAGAAAGTCACTGCTAGGCACTTTTTTTTATGACTAGCAGCTTGTAAAGGACGTGAAATGAGAAATAAGCATGAAGGGTTGGCTTCATTCTAATGCTGCTAAGTGTTAGGGATGTTTTCATTTGAATTAATGACTATGGAATTCAAAGATTTCTCCCCCCCCCCCAATTCTGCATCACAGCCACAGATTATGATTTCTGTGAGATGTCCATATGTGGTTTACAAAATATAGATCTTAATGCATGTAGAAATATATATATATATATATATATATATATATTAAGCTAAGAAATTTTATACCAATTTAAGACAGGCAAAAACAAGCTAAAGGAATTTGCAGTTAAAAGTTACATAAATTTGTAGACAATTTCATTTCCTTGGCTACAGGGAAGGAAGTGACATCCATCCCTCTTACCTGCTAGTTGACTTACATGGGTGTAATAGCTATAAAATGCTATATGTGATGCACCTGTTGCTATTGACATCATTTTTAAAGCCATCTCAAAGAGTCAATGTAACCCTACTAATGGTACATCATGGTACATCTATGCCATTTTTGTTTTGCTTTGTTTGGTTGGTTGGCTTTTTGTTGTTGTTGGTGGTGGTGGTGTTTTTTGTTTGTTTCTTTGCTTGTTTGTTTGGGGTTTTTTTGAGGCATGATTTCTCTGTGTCACCCTGGCTGTCCCGGAACTCATTTTGTAGACCAGGCTAAGCTCAAACTGACAGAGATCCACCAGAAACCTCTGCCTCCTGAATGCTGCAATTCAAGGCACAAATCACCACTGTCATGCCCATGTCATTTTTTAAAATTATAAATACTGTATAAAATGTGTTTTCATAAGCCTTAGCAAGATGGTACTTACAAATTTTAATATAATCATGAAAAACAGGAAAATCTTTATCACGGAAACTTTATCATCCAGAATTACCAGAATGTAAATCATTTGGACTTTGATGTTCAAGTTTAGGGCTCCTTATTTATTTTTTGCTTTGTGACTAGAAAACTATTATGATCATGACCATGAAGAAGAGACACCCCAGTTCATGTGCAACATTGTGAAACATGTTCATTACAATATGTGTTAAAGTTTAATAAATAAGAGATCTAGGATAAGGCAGATGCTTCAGGGACATCATAACAGCACATGCTGGATGCTCCACTGCAATCTGATTGTGAAGTGGCTCTCTCCCAAGGGTGCTCAGCATCTGATCCTCCACCCCAGATTGCTAGAAGTGTGGTTTCAGAATAAAAATAAATCAGATGCTTTCTTCGACCTCAGTCTAAACTGTCTCTTAAAACTAGTGTTCTCCTCTTAGACCTGGGACCAGACTGTATTGATTCCCCATATGCTGGGAACCTACATAACAGGGAAGACGTTCTTGACAGAACTGTAGTTTGAGCCTCTAGGAAAAAAATGATAAAAAAAACGACACATTTCAGTCAGCACTGCTCCATGGTTCTTGCTGTTTCAAAGCAAAGAAAAACAAAGAGCACTTTTAAGTTTATAGCCCTACTCCAACAGTGAGATTTGAAAATCTTTGAGAAAGTGAAGGAAACCAATAAGCAGTTTAGACAGAGAGAGGTTAAGAGGAGAGGGAATGAGGCAGGAGAGGAGGTGAGAGAGGACGACAGAGAGACACACAGAGAGAGACCGAGAACCCCACATCGGACAACTCACTTGGCATTTCCTGCCCCTGGCTTCTTTCTCCGGAAAATGTTGAGGAAGGTGTTGGAGCGGCACGGCAGCTTGCCATCACCAACGTGCATGCGTACTACATCAGAGGTGGTGAAGGCACTGCGGACATTCCTCTCAGGCTTGGCAATAATGATGTACATCTTGGGAGTGAACATGCACCCCAGGGCCACCGTCACACTGAGGCTCACTGCGAAGCAAGTTGTGATGATCTTGTAGTTGCTCCCAAAGTAAATGGGCACGAAAGCCAGCCAGATGATGCAGGTAGTGTACATGGTGAAGGCAATGTATTTAGCCTCGTTGAAGTTGGCGGGCACGTTGCGGGTCTTGAAGGCATAGTAGGTACAGCTCATGATTAGGAGTCCATTGTAGCCCACCGGGGCCACTACACCCAGGTTGCTGGTATTGCAGATAAGGTAGACTTCCTTGATACTCGGGTAGGACAAAATGGGCATGGGAGGCTCCATGATGATCAAGGTCACCACTAGGGTCAGCTGGACACTAATCAGGATGGAAGCAATGATCACCTGGGCCCAAGCACTCATGAACCGAGGCTTCCGGGTACAGATTTTCTTCTTGCTGCCGGCCAAGATGCGTGCAATGCGATTGGTTTTGGTCACTAAAGCAGAGTAGCACATGGCTGAAGAGAGGCCGACCAGGAGGCGCTGGAGGTAGCAGGATGTGGTGGTAGGTTTGGCAATAAGGGTGAAAGGGCACACATAGCCGAGGAAGATGCCAGCCAGAATGATATAGCAGAGCTCTCTGCTGGAGGACTTGACCACAGGTGTGTCCCGGTACAGCACAAAGATGAGGGTGACAAACAGAGTCACGAGAATGCCCAGGCAAGAAAAGGCGATGGCTATGATAGATTCGATATCACTCCACTCGAGGTAACGGACAGGAATGGGCTCACAGCCTGCAAGGAGACAAAGTGACTTTAATCTGAGTCTCAGATTTCTGTTGAGCAATTTCGCTGGTGCTTGGCAGTGTTACTGGAGGCACAACCAGTCATATTATTCATGGTATGTGCTGGTATGCCTCCATGTTACTCAGACATATTCTGTTGTCGTCCCTGGATAACCCTATCTCCAAACTTAATCTCATTACAGTCTGATGTGACTTCCTTCAACTTGCAAAGTATCTTTTCCTTCAGCTCCAGCATCAGAAGTGATTATCGCCACCTTGGTGAAGTTTAATTTGATTTTTTTAAGAGAAAGGAAATAAAAATAACATGGGGATAACCAAAAGGAATATACTAATAAGAAAGAAACAAAGAATTATTTTTGTTCTGCAACCCTTGTACATAAGCTCAAAAGACTCATAGACAAATTTTAGCTAGCAAAGTATGATATTTGCATGTGCATGTGTATGTGAGTATGTATTATAATTTGAATGCTGTAGAAGACCTCGCATTTTCTTGTTAACCTTCTTGTTTACCACACCTTTTTGTATTACTTAAACTCCCATGTGTTCTCCAAGTCTGTCAATTGGATCTTTGCGTTAATAGCCTCCAACAGACATGCCAAAGAATGAAATCTCTCTCCATTCATCTCTGTGGGCATGTGTTTCTAAGGAATTGCTCAGGAGACAACTTCTTCACAGGAATCCATGTTTAGTCTAGACCAGTATTTTCCCAAACTGTGATAGTAGAATTATTTTAATGACTCTAGAGAGAGAGAGAGAGAGTCTCTGTTCTATAGCCCTAGAAGGGAAACCACCAAGGGACCAGAAAAAACTGTTTTACCTCAGTTCAGTCCTTAAGCACCAACCCACCTCAATGGACATGATTTTGTCCACCAACTATTGTCAGCCTTTACTTCTGATGATCTGGGATATGCTCACATCAACACAGGAGTGTCAATCAGTCAACCACAGTCTCACACAAATTCCCGCTTCAATAGATGTTGTCAACCAGTTTTATGCTTTGGAAATTCATCAGTCCCTAAACTCCACACTTTCAAAGAGCTCACAGAACATGTCATGGCATCTGCTCAGGGGAAATTTATCCCTCAGGGGTAGCCACCTCTTGTAGTATGTAGTCAGCAGGAAATTAGTTAGCTTTTGTGCTCTTTCTGTCTTTTCGTTCTTCTAATTCACATATAGTTGGTTCTCAGTATCCATGAGGAATTGGCTTCTTTCCCAAACTGATACCAAAGCATAGAGAATGTTCAAGTCACTTATCTGAGACGACATTTGCATAGAACTATTTGGTCCTAGTACCTGCCAGTGGTAATAAATATGTGGAGACTCTAGTGCCTTCCTGAGGATGGATAATATTTGTCTGTAACCTGCAGAGCCCCCCATGTGCTTTAAATCACGTCTAGATTACTTATAATACCAAAATGCAATATAAATGCTATGTAAGTAGTCATTTGTTATATTGTTTAAAAAATAATGAGGAAAATTCCTGTATCTGTTTATGATATATAACCACCGTAGTCCTGACACCTGCAGCCATCGTAGAGCTTACAGTATACGAGTCATGAAGAAATGTCTTTGCCTTTTGTTTTTCCCCAAAGAATGTGGGATGCAAGAGATAGAACTGCTAGACAAAGATGATTGTCTGTCTATCTTTGATCTTTCCATTACTCGTGTTTCTAGAAATTTCATCGAGATCATTTTGAAGATGTTAATTTGCCAAATATTGGAGATCCTGTGACCAATAGGTTCACTCACTGAGTCCGGACCTTCTTGGCCTTAGGTTCATAAGATTTATCAAACCCCAAGGGCAGCTCAAAGGCTCAAGCTGCTATTCTCACATACTACATGTGAGGCAGACCCAACACTGTTCTAAGTAGGAAACGTCTTCTAAGAGCTTGTTGTTGTCTGTATTTCATATTCCTAGAATACATGATTTGTGTGTCTTTGTAGAAGATCTAAGGTTAGTGTTCAAATAAAGCAAGTATTTGGTTTTAGAGCACACCATTTTTGTAATTAGACATAAGGGTTCTTAAGAGTCAACAAACAAGGCTAGAGAGATGGCTTAGTTGTTAAGAGCATAGGCTGCTCTTCCAGAGGACCCAGGTTCAATTCTCAGCATCCATGTGGCAGCTCACAACTGTCTGTACCTCTAGTTCTAAGAAATCTGACACCCCCCCCCACACAGAGTATATATGGGCAAAACATAATGCACATAAAATAAAAATTATAAAAGAGTCAACAAAACTGCTATACTGTTACATAATTTATAAAATAACATTCTACATATCTGCTATGTTCATTGCTTTTGCTATTTTTATTTAAATTTACAGTCTTATTGCATGTGTGTGTTTTGAGTGGGGAGTCTTGGGTTTGAGGGTTTTTTTTTCTCTGCTGAATTATAAGGAAGTTGATTTATCAAAACGAGATGGAGCCATGTATGTGGGAGAAAACATGATCTAAGCCAGCCCTAGGTTCTAAAGCTGAGAAATTATTAAGCTAGTAACCAACAAAAATGTCATATCTGGTAGTTCACATCTGTAAGTTAAGAAAGTAAATGTCTAAAAATCATGAAGAAAAAGTCTCCCAATTCCATTTAATGATTTTACTCACAAGAGACTCCACCACTCAAGAGTTCTTTCTTCAAACTTCTAAAAGGAGTGGTTCTTTAAACTATTTCCACTAAATGAAACATTAGATACCTTGGATAAATAAAGTCATTCAGATAGGAAAAACAACTCTTTGTCCAAACACATAACTAACAGTGTGAGATTATTCATAAAATAATCTCTTTATTATCTTGGGCAAAGCCCTACAAATTTAGCAGATGAGATCAGCTTTCAACTAAGATAAACTGTAGTTCCCGAATATGGTCAAATCAAAACTGCCCAGACTTGAAGATGCTGACACATTATATGTAATTCCAGAAATAGCTATTGCCCCAGAATCCCTGTTGAAAAACAGACTACACAGAAACAAAGATTAGAACTTCACATATAAATGTAGACCACCACAGGACCTAGATTCTCAAGAGGTTTATTTTGCAGATGAGAAGGCTACTTTCTGCTCTAGGCAAATCAATGCATAGAGCCATTACCTACTCCAGTAAGATGCTTCTAAAAAGATGTCTACTAATTCTGACCCTTGATATTTATGTCCTTGTGCAACCTCTGCTCTTATGAGCAGAGTCTGTGACTTGCTTCTAATCCACAGGTTATAAGAAAGATGATGGACTGTCACTTCTAGGATTATGTTACATAAGATGGCAGTATGACTTGATAGGCAACATTCTTCCTGACCCGAGTTAGCTAACTTGTTATGTTATTGTGGTCCATATGACAAAGAACAGAGGATAGACTTTTCAAAACCACCTATACAAAATGGAGACCTTCATCCCAACAGTTTATGGGAATCATGTCCTGAAAACTACCACAGACAAAAGTTGAGAAGGGCAACTTTCTAACATTACATTAGACATTATTCCTAGCCTTCTGAAAGATACTCCAAAACAGAGGACCACTTAAAACCATGTCCAGGTTTCCAACCCACAGAAACTGTGAGATGATAGCTATGTGCTGCTTTAAGCTACTAGATTGATGTGTTATATAACAAGAGACAGTTCACTCACACACTAAGCCCAGTTCCTTAATTCAACAACCAACATTTAGACCCTTGCCTTAATGCAATCACAATCAGAAACCAAATTAGTAAAAACATCTTTAGGCCTTGTGCTGTATCATGAAATTTAATGTGCCCATACATATTAAATTCCTTTAACTATCAAAAACTGTCCATCATCTTCTGCTACTTAATTAACAATTATAAATTATTGCTATTCTTCCTTCCAATTTTATGCCCTCTGATACTCACAACTGAGTAACTTAAAAATTTTTAAGAGATGAAGCAGAATCTCAGGGTTATGTTTACCTCAAGAAGCATTCCTACTCACAACAGAAATTTTAAGTACTAGACCTTGACTTGTTGCCTTCTTACATATATTAAAAGTAAAAAGGAAATCTTCTAGGCTTGGTAAACAATAAGAAGCCTAGCTCATATTATAAACATTGTGACTCAATATAATTTTTGTAGTAACTGAAATTTGGCATCATCTGTGGTTGACAGATATACTAAAATAAAATTGAGTAAAGATATCTACTCATGGCTGGTATACTTTCAGAATAATTCTTTTATTCTTATTCAACATCTGCAGAAACTATTTGAGATAGTACCAAGGATCAAACCTAAGACACTTGCATCCCAGTCAAGTGCTCTACCTTTAGCTACATCCAGCACCAGAAACATTTCTTTTTCAATACTTCAGTAGTCTCTAAAACTAAACAGTAATATCAGATGTTTGATTTCTTAATGCTACCAAAAAATGACTGTCATAAAATTTGGTTCATAAAAACATATTATAAAAACATGAGCACTACAAAGTATGTTAGAAAGATACTTTTTCATAAATAATCATGTGATGTACAAAGAATAGTCCGACTAAAAAATCCTTACCAAAATTCTCACATCACACAAAATCATTTTTTCATAATAGGAAATCCATGAATCCACAGAAAAAATTAAGAATTCAATCACAGACACACAAAAATGAGCAAGACTGCATTTTAAAAGAAATCCCGTAATTATTATGTAAGATTCACAGGGAGATAACATGAAGGTTATCTAGAAGCACCGTATGGGCTACATTGTGAATCTGATATAAACTTCTCATAAAGAAATGAAATCATTTATTAGGAGAAACAAATTGGCCACAAGATTAAAATGCAATCCTATTTTCAAGGTAGTAGAGATGTAGCCAGTTCATGCTTAATTTATAATTTACATTAATCTTAAAATTGTGAAAGCTGGGCACTAAAATCTAAAAAAAAATTTCTTTGAGAATTTCTAAGGGATTGCATGCATACAGCTGCCCCGTCTATCATTTACAAATATGAATTAACTTAAATTATGTATTTTTTCAGAAAAGACTAAGGTATTCTGTTGTGGAATATTACTTTAACTAGCCAAAGGTATATTACATCTGTTTTTGTTGTATTTGTTTAATTACATAAAGATGTGCTGCCTAAGGCACCTGTTTGGTCTAATAAATACCTAAACAGCAAATAGGCAGCAGAGGGATAGATGGGGCTGGTGGGCAGAGAGAATAAGTAGGAGGAGGAATCTAGGCTCAAGAGAGGGAGGGAAGAAAAAGTGAGGGAGAAAGAGAGGGAGACATCTGGGGCCAGACAGACAGACAAGCAGTCATCAGACAGACAGATATGGAGTAGGGACATACAGAATAAAAGAAAGGTAAAAATCACTGTGGCAAAACATAGATGAAGGGAAACAGGTTAAATTAAGTTATAAGAGTTAGTGGGGGGCTGGAGAGATGGCTCAGCGATTAAGAGCATTGCCTGCTCTTCCAAAGGTCCTCAGTTCAAATCCCAGCAACCACATAGTGGCTCACAACCATCTGTAAAGAGGTCTGGTGCCCTCTTCTGGCCTGCAGACATGCACATAGACAGAATATTGTATACATAATAAATAAATATTTTTTTAAAAAATTAAAAAAAAGAGTTAGTGGGACAAGCATAAGACAAGGCCGAGCATTCATAACTAATAATAAGTCTTTGTGTCACGATTTGGGAGCTTGCTGGTGGCCCAAAAGAGAGCCTGATTGAATGATAAAATCCTTACAATGATAAAAATATGATTAAGTTTTTATATTTCTTAGCTAGAAGATTCTGATTTATGATTCAGTGGTATGAGGAAACATCTATCACAGTGCTTACTCATGAATTTACACTTCAATAACACTGTCTTCATCATTTACAGCCCTCTGGGAAATAAAAAGGAATCTTAACATTACTGAATACTTAACTGATTAGTAAATTTTAAAAGCACAGCTGTGGAAAGTCTAGAAGAAAATGTCCATTTTGGTAAGTTTCTGAACCCAAATCTTCAGAGCAAACTGCGTTGCAAGGTTATCAAAAGTGGTACCACTATTAGGGGGTAACCAACTGCTTCCTGATTGGATCTGAGACAAGCTGCACCATAAATAGTCTATGTCTGATACTATAATACAGTCGAAAGCAATGGCTGGGGAAGGCAAAGTCTCTAGAGGGGACCTTGTTAACTACTGCTCAGCTAAACTGACATAGTGTCAAACCATCATCTAAATATCTAAATATTTCTCAGCATTGACAGCTATGGATGAAAAAAAAAACTCAAGACTGCTCAAGGTGCTGAGTATAAGTGACACTTGGAGTATCAACCCTAGACAAGACTTTATGCCACCCCACTAAGGTGCAGTGAATGTGGAAGATTCAGAAGATAGAGAGAAGCTCTGTGAAATGCCCTTGTGAGCCCTGCTGGAGCTACTGCACATGTGACCACTAACCATCAGTGGCTACCTGCACTGAGCCTGAACAAGACTGACCTTTCCAGCAGTTCATCATGGGAAATGAGACTCATGGGGTCCTAGCTTCTCTGCTGACATCTTGATTACTGGTAGCGGGAAAATCATGCTCTAAACTGAAACCCACTATTAGCCCAACCAGGCTCCAGTTGAACAATTCCAAACCCATAACCACACACATAGCTCTGGTTAAGGTCAGTGGATCACAAAACAAGCAAACAAACAAAAGAGAATGTGAGAAGGGAATTTATAGGAGGATGAACAGGGCCAGGAAGGAGAGGAGAGAGGGTTAGGGTCACTGGTTGCATTATATATATGTATTAAACTGCCAAAGAACAACTTTAATACCATTTCTAAAGATCTTTGTGTGTGTCATATTTTGTATGCTCCACTTATTCATATATAGTTTTCCTTACTGATTTGAAGTTATGCAATTCTGACTCCATCTTTACTTTTCTCTTACCAGTAATAGGAGTCTGTTACTAAGACTTTTCTAATCAGCTGGCATCTCTAATTCAATAAATTAAAGATAGCCAGAAAATCTGTTGGTTTGGATCATTTGAGAAACGACACGCAGGCAAGTCACATTCGCTTTTCTTACATTTCCCATGGGCAAGCAAAGATGGCATGGGTTCACATATCCGTGAAAATTCAGAAGTTCACAAAACACATTCATGTCATGTTTTCATTTAAAAGCAAAATGCATACTGCAGCAAAAGACAGACGGCATGTCAGCACCGCCGCATCAAGAGAGATCCAGGTGCAAGCTCTTATTCATCAATAGATTCCTTCCATCTGAGTGTGCACTGCCGAGATCTGTCTGATGAACGCCAGCTTTGAGACAGCTCATGGCAGAAATATCAGCCAGCCCGTTCTAATGGGTTTCATTGGCTGTCACCAGGGAAATTTCAAAGTTTGCATCTTAAAAACCCTAGCTCTTTTAGAATTGTCAAAAGTTAAAGACAAATAGAGGCGTCTCCAAAAGAGGCCATAAAATTGTCCAAATCGAGATACACAGCAACTGTCATGAACAGTATGCCATATATAATTAAAGGAAATTGTCTTTGTCCTAGCAGAAGACCAGGCATTCTTGTGCAGTAATAGGGGCAGTTTATCATAACAAAAACCCAAGCACAGGCTTGCCATTCCACTGTGATCAGTTTTCTATCAGCAAGATGCTGGACTCATTACATATGAGGATGTCAGTCAGACCCATCTAAGCCCTAGTCACCTGGAGATTAGCAATAACTGATGCTTTGAATGGGATACCTAAAGATTGGCATTTCCCCCCCTTTACTTTCTCCTGCTTCAGACATCTTAAATTTGAGAAGCATCAGATTTGCCATCTTGAGGAAATTGACTCTAGTGTCCAAGTCAGTCATAGATGGCATGCTAGTGAGATTATGCTCCTATTTAGAGGTGTCAAAGTTATGAAAATCGTGGGTGAGAGCATCTCAAGGCTGGAAGATGGATTCTCTCCCATAATGCGTGATGAATAGTGATCCACACATACCTGGCCCCCACTTGCAAAAGGAGACTTAAAAAGAGTTGTTTGGACAGCATACAGAGCAATGAATACAGGGCAGCATGGCAAATGTCCACGGCCAGCCATTCAGAGAACTGGAGGCATTACAGAAGTTAGCCTTCAAGCAGGCTACAGATTACCCAGCAAACTCAGGCAAGTGGTGATAACTCTAATCCAAGAACTAGAGGCCGTTTCTCATCTGTGAACCAGATATTTCATAGTTTATAATATCCAGATGCATTAGGAGGCTAAAATGGAATATCATATTTCTTTCTAAGTAGGTCAAGTCACGCTTAATGTGGATTAAGAAATAGAGGTGATAATTATTTTACCCTAATTATCTTAGGGGAATTCATAACATTTATAACACTATTTAATGATAACATTACCAAAATGCTTTCCTCAATATATTTTTGTCATATCAGTTACCTACAAAGTGAATTTCTACTCATCATTCATGGTACATAGCTTAAACATCCATTTGAAGAAACCTTTTTTTCCCTCCAAGGAACAAACATTGCTTTTTGCCCAGTGTTCATAAGACACTGTGCACAGGGTCATGCTATGAGATTTAGTTTTCTGTTTACATAGCTAGTCTCATGTGATGCTTCTTATATGATTGCCTCAGGTTCTTCAAAAATCTCTGAGTGCAAAATGGTTGGTAAAGTATCTTAGAGAATTGAATAAATAGATGAATACTAGCATGGGGGTCATGGTGATTGGCAAAGTGGAGACAATAACTAAAGCTAGTTAATTTTTCTGCTTTTAAATGTCATATTCAGTAAGGTCTGTGCCTTTGAGGAGTCCTTAAACTATTAAAATTTTAGAAAAAATAAACATTATTGCTTCACTTTAAATTGGTCCATGAATTATTAAATCACTGTCAAGACCTATATCATCATGGGAAAGAATCATGTTTATAAATCCTAAGAATTGAAGCATGAAATTTATGTGCAGAATTGAAATGTACATACCCCAGGAGAAAACATAAAAAGCCCAATAGCTTCCAAATGCACTTCCTCTGAGAAGTCATCAGTGTCTTCTCAGGCCCAGAAAAAAAAACATGCTATGAAAATTTAAGTCACTTATAAATATTCATTTTCATTAATGAGAATCTTTGCCATCTATGTAGACAATAGCTACCTCCAAGGGTGATATCAGTACATTTTTACACACCTTATCTTCAGCAACAATAATCATTTCTCAGAGAAAAATCACTTTTCATTTCAACAGACATTGTATAATTAAAAAAATACCCATCAAAACAAAACACCCACAAACAGACACTGCCTGTACTCTCCTAAATATTTCTACTGATTTTCGGTACTCTCTACCAGTGGGGTTTTTCTTTTCACAACTACTGCAACCATGGCAACACCAAAAACACATTGCCATGTGCTGTGCCCTTGCTCTGTGCTTGACATGGCACCAAGTAAGTGGCAAATGGAATCCAATTTTCTGCTCACGCACGAAGCTAATAGAAATGCTGAGACAATAGCTGTCATTAACTCATGCGTACAACTGAGGATGAGAGATGTATGTTCTGAAGACAGTGAGGATGGTATTTGCAAAACAGTCTGCACCGATAATGGCAGAATAGCTCACTGTGGAGAGAGAGGCAGCAGGAGCTGCTACATGGCTCAACGCGTGTGAATGTTAAGGTAACCCTTATATCTACTACAGGTCATGTTTAACAGTCAAGCTTTAGAAAAGCCATTGTACTGGCGTTCATCTGATTTATGGCCATGGAGATTTCTTCCATGCTTTGTCAAGATGAAGTCCTAATTAATAGGAAGAGTCATTTCACAGTAAGTAGATGATACACTCACAGTAGCAGAATCCAAGGAATTAATATGTGGCTAGGTTCCATTGTGACAGTTGGGTGTGGTGCTATACTCCTATAATCCCAGGACTCACATGGGAGACTGAGGGGGGAGGACATTTTAAGGCCAGCCTGGGCTACATCATCAGAGCTCTACAAGGGAAGCACAATGTGATTTGATCTCAAAGAACAATTATCACAACATACGAGCTTTTTCTTTTTAAATGTGAGTCTTAAATTTCATTTTTTGTGTGTATTTGTGTATATGTGTGTACGTATATGTGTGTGTGCATGTGTCTGTGCAGGTGTGTGTGTGTATGTGTGTGTGTGTGTGTGCATGTGTACACTCATATACATCATGAGGTTCAGGTGAAGTTTGGAAGAAAACATGCAGAAGTTTTTTCTTTCTTTCCTGTAGGTCCCAGGAATTGAACTCAGGTCAGCAGGTTTGGCAACAATCAACCTAACCTTCTGATGCACCTTGGCAGGCCTTTAAAATACGGTTTAAACAGAAGTTCTTTTTCATGTGAAAATAGAACAGTAGGAAAGGGTGGGGGAAGCTTAAAAGAGTGCCAAGAAGAAAGGCAGCTCTTGTCTCTCCAGAACGGCTGCCGTCTAAGGACAACCTGGGCAAGGCTTCTACAGTTCTTTCTCATAGTCAGCTGAGATCTCATTCCAACAGCCGAAAGAAGAGAATGGATGCTAGTCAGCTCCAGCTCCCAAACTCCATGGCTCTTAGTGTAGGCTTACTTGTAAGAGAAAAGAGGCTGAGCAGGAAGCACCTGCTGTGGAGGAGGAGAAAACAAGAGACTTGTTAGTGACAGGGGAGGCCTGAGTACAAAAGAAGGCTGGAAATCTATGTGTAAGCCATCCAGTGCATGCAGCCTGGGGGCAGGTAGCACAGCTGTTGAGCCCAGCAGGGAGATATATGGATCCATGAGGTAGCTTTTCTATTGATAACTGCATTGATTTTCTAACTCTCTAAGTTGATCAGACACAGAGTATAACACAGCTATCATGGTCATAGCACCAGGCTCTGAGCATGAGGGCGGTGTGCCTCGATGGGTTGGAGAGCAAATAGTTCTTAAGGCACTGATGCCGTTTAATTATTTTTATCTGACAAGTAGTAACATTGAGGTTTGAGTTGTCAAGGGATTAACCAAGCTATGACCTAGGTTGGTGAGAGGAAAAGACTCAAGATTTATGTGTATGGTGTCTACATCGAAGTGGATGGCAGGAAACTAGCCCCTCACCCTTTGGGCTTCCTCCTCAGTTTCCTGACCGCTTCCTATGATGTACATAAGCTTCTCAAATTGATATTATCTGCTTTGTCCATTTCTGCTTTCATTGTCAGTGCTTTGGAGAAATGATTCCAAAATTCTTAGCCTGTACCAACCAGCATGTTCAAGTGTTTCTTTACCTGTGCCTTTTTCTAGAAGTTTCATTCCAACAGATCTTACATGTAGGACTTTGATCCACTTTGGGTCATTTCTACTCAAAATGAATGATAGAGTCAAGTTTTAGTCTTTTCAGCACCAGTTAGTAAACAGTCAGCCTTTTGACAGCCACCTATAAAAGTGGCTCAGAGATGTCTTTACTCAGCAAGCCCTAAAAAATGTCATTCAAAGCAAATATTCATACTCACCTTAAAAACATCTGAGAAACTAGGCCATTAAAGGTATGCATATCTAAAAAGATAAATATGTGAAGGATGTCCTTTTAAAGGAACATGTGTCCTGCTCTATCTGTGTTATATAGAGTTGGTGGGTGTGTATACCCAGGCCAAAGAGCAGGGTTGCACACAGGATCAGTGGCCCCCAAACTGCTCTGACTTCCAGCTGCACATGATTAAATATGCTGAGAGTAGTCCTGAGCTGGAGTTTAGATGTAGGTTCTCTACTCATTGGACATATCCAGGTAAAGAAAGTACCCAGGATGTGCTGCTGAAAGTAAGGAGGACATGATGGATTAACCCGTGCATGAGCTTTCTCCTGCCACTTGGAGATGATTCTCACTGACCAGCAACACATTGTTCCTAAGCCAGAAACAGTTGCTGCACAGAAGAAAAAGATATCTGGGAAGACATCGGAGAAACAAAAGCTTAACGCGCCAGAATAAACACAGCATCAAAATAAGTACCAATGGAAGATATAAAACCATTTTTTTTTTTACAATCTCGTGTCTCTTTGATCAAAGTGTCCTTAATTTCCTTTTTATTTCCTTTCATCTCTTCTCTTCTCTCAGCTGCCTCCTTTGATGTAGGGTTGTGTGTGTGACTTACTGCATTTAATTAAGGTTGCCTGCATGAGCATGGATATTTATTTTGTCCTAACATACTAGGTCCTGCTCCAGAACTAGAGAATGAGAGTCTGAAGCGGGTGAGTGTTAGATAACTTTTAGATATCTAAGAACTTTCAATCTAGCTTTTAGCTAAAGAATTAAGAAAAAAGAAAACAGAGTAAGTGTGGTTAATGCAGTTCATACCCTCAAAAATATCATATCCCAGTCAGATGATGGTGGCACACACCTTTAATCCCAGCATTTGGAAAGCAGAGGCAGGCACATCTCTGAGTTGGAGGCCAGCCTGGTCTAGAAAGTGAGTTCCAGGACAGCCAGAACTGTTACACAGAAAAACTGTCTCGAAAAAAGAAAAGAAAAAGAAGCGCCATATGCCGGTCTAACAAAACTACCATATTCCCTTCTAATTTGCTTTCTTTGAAAAGGGTCCTTAGACCAGGTGATTTCACATCGATACTCATTTAGAGTCAGCTCTAACAGGGCTAACATTTCACGAGGTTGTGCCATTTAAGTATAATTTTAGCTATGCGACCTAGTTCTACTTATCTAACCATTTTAAAAACTATATTTGGAGAAAACCATGTGCTTTACTTTCATAATTTTCTTTAGACTGAAGCAAAAAGCAATCAACCAGCAGCAGCACCTTTTCTGAAAACTTTCAAGGGTATCCAGGGAGTCTTGGAATAGGGGGCTCATTGACCTCGTGCATACGGTTTTGTGCCTCTGGGTTTCTTCTCCCTCTAAGATGAAGGGTTAGTGCACTAAGCCTATATTTGTTCACAGGACAATATTCCTAAGAGTCTAGATGTAAAATTTATATGAACTATTATTCCAAAATGTTTCTCTCCTGTGAGCTTATAACAAGGATTTTGATAAACAAAATTTGTGTATATGAACATTGCTTTTTAGAAATACAAATGTATATGTGTGTGTGTATGTTAATATACTGATATATTTAACATATATAAACATACATAGACATATATATGTCTATTATCAATACATCTGAGCTCCCTTAATTTTACTCCCAAATAGTTTCTTACATCCAATTAGTACCCTTCCTTTTCTCCACAGCTGCTCTAGCCTGAAAACTTTGAAATTCTTCACTGAGACCAAAGTTGCTGCTTCCTCATGACTGTTTCCAGTCCCGTCCGCTTTGCCATCAGATGCCCTATCTGCAAAGAGGCATCATGATGTCATCCTCTCCCTCAAAACTCTCCAGTGGTCCTCCTGTGTGGAAAGTCAAAGTCTTAGCACAGACAAGGGCTGGGAGAAACACCAGCCCTCACCACCGGTAGCCTACCCAGTCTCTCTTCTCAATATTTGTGTCCATCAACTGAACCTGGGTTCTTGTTTTCAGATTTGCCCCAGGTCTGTTATAAACTTTCAAGTCTCCTACGCTTTACTGGCCAGCATTCCATTTGTCTCCTTGTTTGCCTAAGAACCTTCATGTGTAAGGTTCTTTTTCATATTAATTGTTATATTTTCCTTCCATTTCTTCCTTAACAGATTTGAAGCAAAATAAAAGTTAAGATTGTAGCTAGGCCTCGTGGCTCACAACTGTAATCTCAGCATTTCAATATCTGGAAGCCTGAATCAGGAGGAAAGCCAAGAGAACAATGGCAAAATGGATACACATGACATACATACACACACACACACACACACACACACACACACACACATAAACACAAGGGCATACAAATGCCAACAAGGGCTAGTTCTGTGGCTCATTTACCTTTGTATCTTTAGAGATTGTAGCAGTAACTTACACACACAGCAGATGTTCAAGAAATGGCAGCAAATATAATCAGTGGGCTTGAAATGCTTTACGGTAAAATTTTGAAAAGAAAGTATCTCCGTAGCAGAATATCCTACCGCATATCAGCTCAATCATATTTAGATGAAAATATACTTTATTTCAGTGTAGGCTATGAAAACTCTAACAGGCTTGTATGTGTTGTGGGCCACAGAGTTTGTCCCCAAAGGTACTGAAAAAACAGGAGCTAATTGCTGAGATCTATCAGGAGGATATGATTTTGCACACCTTTAATTCCAGCATATGGGAGGCAGAGACAGGTAGATCTCTGAGGGTGAGTCCAGCCTGGTCTACAGAGTGAGTTCTAGGACAGCCAAGGCTAGCCAGAGAAACCCTGTATCAAAAAACCAAACTAAAACAACAGCAACAACAACAACAACAACAACAACAAAAAAAAAAAAAAAAAAAAAAAAGAGGGTAATAATCAGGCACCAGGCTTACAAGTGAATCCGCTCCTACCTGTCAGGTCTGCGTTGGGCCACCACCCCAGGTCACAGGCTCTGCAGGTGAACTCATCTTGCACAAACTCATTCTCTTTGCATGCCGTGCAAATCCAGCAGCAGCTCACTTCTCCTTTCCGAATGACCTGCAAGACAGCAAGGTATGCATTGTTCTCTTGGCTATTCTCCCGATCCAGCCTTCCAGATACTGAAATGCTGAGAATACAGGCATGCGCCATCAGAGCAAACTACAATCTTAGCTCTTATTTTGCTTAAAATCAGTTATGGAAGAAATAGAAGGAAAATATAACAATCAATATAAAAAGATGCATACACAGTACATGAAGGTTCTTAGGAAGGTGCTTGGTACCCAAGACAAGCTCCTGTTTCAGGTGAGTACTTGTCTTCATAACAACCTCCTACCTGCTAAAGGAACCCAAGGAAGGTTTGAAAGCCCCATGATCTAAGAGATCAGGAGTGGATGTCAACTCATTCTGTCCTAAGTTTGGAAGCCTTTTGGTGGCACTTTTATACAGTGAATAAACTACATTATTTTTGTGGCATTTTAAAGAAATAAGAACTTAAAACAGGCATGGTGGCACACACCTTTAATCCCAGCACTTGGGAGACAGAGGCAGGTGTATCTTTGTGAGTTTGAGGATAGCCGGATCTATAGCGCAAGTTCCAGGACATTCAGAGCTACATAGTGAGATCCTGTAACACTACAAAACAAAAATATATCCTTATCCTTACTTATATTAACATTTATTAGTTACTTTAAAAGTAAAAACTGATTATATATTTTCTCCTGAAAAAGTCTTGCCATCCTTTACATTTATTGCAAGAATTCTGTGGGAAGATGGACATGGACCAAGAGCTGTGGCTAGCTATCTCATAGACTGGACACATGCTTTTTTATTTTGTATTTTTAGGTAGTTTTCTCTCGATGTGAACGAGGGACCAGACTCAGAGCTAGGCTTCTTAGGCAAAGATGTTGGAAATGTACCGTTTGATGTTTGTCCTGATAATGTGTTAGGTTTTCCAAATTTCTCACAGTATCTAGTAAGTTTGGACTAGATGCTGGGCATGATGTTCATGAAGGCTCAGGATGTTGCATCTCTCTCATTCTCTCTCCCCCCCTCTAGCTTTCTATCTTGTCTAACAGGCCGTTAGTTATAGCCAAGTTTTTCCTCCTTTGGACCTTGCCTTTGGTGGGGGACATCCATCCCTTTAACACTGTGATGTTATCTTCCATTTGCAAATTTATCAGAGCCACATCCACAGGTATCTTAGGATGCATGAAGCCCATGGGCTGCAGGTTGGACATATTTGCTATAGCAAGCCTGGAATGGTTCATTGTAGAAACTGTCCAGCTGCATTACTAAATTCTGATTATTCTGGTCCTTTATTCAATTTCCAATTGTGTGTATGTTGAACAAGACATCTTTATTCTGGCTGGTAGAAACTGGAACATTTATTGGCTCTGTGTCAGCTCTGAGATTCACTGCCCTGGGCTTTGGCCTTTCCCTGGACCCTGCAGATTCTACTCTGCTCATGTGCAGGCTGGTGCTCAAATACTCAAGGGAATGCCTGTGCTAATTTCTTGGATTATTTATTTGTTTCCTGCAGGAATCCACCGTCTTGATTCCCTGTTGCAAACTGCAGCTCTCCTAGCTTTCCCGAACACTGGTTCTGTCTTCTTGAATTAGCAAGATGGCCAAACTCTGTGTTCTGTGTAGTCGAGCAATCAGGAGATTGCCTCCAGGCAGGAAGCCTGAGTGGTTTTAGGGCTTTCCTTGCACATTTTTTTTTTCACTTCCCTGGCATCAAGGTCGCACGCTGTCTTCCAATGTCAGAACACAGTGCCTTCAAATATTTTATCAAGCTTTTTCATTGTTTATGGCAGAAGGCACCTTGTTATTCCCACATGTAGAGTAGCAGAAGTCCTCTGCTAGCACACTAAAAATAACAAACATTTCCATATGTAAAGTCAGAATTAAGCTGCAAATATTGCCATAATTTAAAGTGATAGACACCCCACCCAGGCTTCATAAATCTGAATTATTTTCAGGCAAAGTTGAAATTTATACCATCATTTTAGAATTTCAGGATCAAGATCAAATGACAGAATATTTTCAAGCAATGTAAAAAGTTTTTTTCTTATTTTATTTTCAAATGACTTTTGAGATTATAGTGAAATTTAGTGTTTTGGGTTTTTTTTTAAAGAACAATTTCAGATAGTCTTAGAATAGGTGTAGAAAATTTATACCTCAAGCAATAATTGCTTTCTAAATGGTAAAGTAAAAATGTAATTAATAAATGAATATTACTTTCTTATTTTAATTAAGAATTCTATAGTAAAAGTCAATGTAAAATACTGTGTATTGGCTCAACCAGCTTTAATCTTTCATCTCCCAGTAAAACTAATATTACTATTTGCTGTGGGACAATGGTTTTTTATCCTGTCGCTTGTATTATTTTTAATAAAACGTTGATTGGCCAGTAACCAAGCAGGAAGTATAGGCTGGGCAACCAGACAGGAAGTAGAAATGGGGCAATGAGAATTCTGGGAAGAGGGAAGTAGCAGTCTGCAGTCATGATCCAGCCACAGAGCAAGCAAGATGTGACTGCCTCGCCGAAAAAGGTAACAAACCATGTGGCTAGCATAGACAAGAATAATGGGCTAATATAAGTTATAAGAGTTAATGAGAAGCCTGAGGTAATGGTTCAATCAGTTCTATACTTAATGTAGACTTCAGTGTATTTATTTGGGACTAAACGGCTGCAGGACTGGGCAGGACAGAAACCTCAGACAACTATTTAGGCAAATTCAAAAGATAATACTAAATAAATTTCCCAGCCCCACTTTCTGCATCCTTTTTATATCTCTTAGGTTTTCAGTACTTCAAACAAAGCTTTGGGATCAAAATGGCAAGAGCTAATTTACCAGTAGATTTTATCAGGAACGGTGTTATAACATTGGTGACTAGAAATTTTGTTGACATGTTACAATGTTTCCGTCATTGAAAAGGAATGGAATGGTAATGCTGATCAAAGTCCCATCCAGCTGAGTTCACATAATATAAATTTTATATTCTATCACATGACTGAAGTTGATTTTACTCCCAGAGGACATTAAGTGTGTTGCTAGCGGGTGTGCTAGAGATTAGTATAGGAATATTATAGTATTCCCACACCTCTGTCTCCATTTTTCTCTTAAATAACATGGACTTGGTATAAAACCTGTTTATTATTGTTATTTCTGAATAAAGCAGCAGGAAGAACTGACATCAAATAGTAGAACACACACACATACAGAATCACATAGTCTTTATGTTCTTAATTTTGTCATGTTTTTAAGTATAGACATATTTAGCTGCCTGATAATTTTGCTCAAGAATGAATACTCAATTTCCCAAATAAACAACAACTCTTTTGAGAATGATTCTAAAATTGGACTAACTAAACAACCAAAATACATAGAACTACTCAAGAACAATAAAAATAAACAGCTGTGCAGATGAAGAGGAAAATAACATTGAAACAGCAGATCTTAAGAGTTATTAAGGGTCAGTTATTGCACAGATGATCAGAGAATGCTTAAGTCACCTGGGAATCTAAATCCCTAATGTGCTTCAGTCTTGTAGCACCTTCTCTAAAACAACCCAGCAACTTTTTGTTAACGTCCTGCATTGTAAGAAGAGAGTGTAAATATAAAAAATTGAAATCACCAATGTAATTTTAATGGTATTATTAGAAATCTCAAGTTTTCTCCAAAGGGAACTTCTCCACGTTCTTATAGCTACTGTCTGGAAAACAGAGAGATCAACCCCTGTAGCAGTGCATCCACAAATTCTCAGGGCACATACCTAGGAATACCCTGTTATCATTAGGAACAAGTATAAATGTTTGCTTAATGAATTCTTTAAGATACCTTGTATCTATAAAAACATCTGACATCACATTAAAAATTATAATATCCCCTATACTTTGCTACTCAACAAATCTGCCTCTGCCTTTTTTGCCCATCATGAACAAACAGACCAAAAATCAGTAATAACAACAGCAGAGTAATATATGAGGCTAAAGTTGACCAAGGTACTGTCTATCAGTTCAAATGGAGCAGTCCTCTGTGGTCCATATTTCTCTTTTGAAACTAAACTTCTCTCTCACTAGTAGAAAATACAGTGAATGGATTGTCCAAAATCATGAACAGGGAAAATTACTCCAGTTTTGAAGACTATATGTGTGGCTGGAATTTGATCTAAAAAAAATACAAAGGCAGAAAAACAAAATCAGCATTGCTCTACTGCACAACAATAGACCACATATAATGAGGAAATTCTTGCAGCATATACCAGTTCACCAGAATATGTGAGAAGAAGCAGAAACTTCTCCTCTCTTAGTCCAGCCTTCAACCCAAGCTCTGAGTCTTGGGAAAACAACCTATAGACCAACTTAAATGGAGAAGGTGTGTGTGTGTGTGTGTGTGTGTGTGTGTGTGTGTGTGTGTGTGTATGAGAGAAGAGGTGGGGAGAGCATGCAGGTGATCTATAAAGCAATCTGTACAGACTCTTTCATTCTCTAACACTTTGTCTCTACCAAACTTTCACACCCCTTTTGCAAAAAGCTCTTCTCCCTAATTCCATAAACTCGTCCCTTTGTATTTTTAAAGTGGATCACTATTTATGTTTTTATTGTGAACTGTTGAAAACCAGTGCTTAGGAATTGAAATCCGCACCTAGGGGAAACATGCCAGTTCACATAATGACAGAGTTGAGCAACGTGTGCTGCGGGATGATAAGAGCTTTGACTTGGCTCGCAGCCCAGCTTTGTAACATTGTAGATGCAAAAATGGAGACGCATGAGACTCAGCCCTTATAAAGGAGGGCCAGTAACATCTTCTGTGTAAGAACCACTTCAAGGAGTAACTTGTAAGGAATCCATTGTACTTCGACAAGGACTTACTGGGTGACTCTAAGTCCCTGACTTCCTTCCTTCTTCTTTCCTTATTCTTTCCTCTAATCTTCCTTTGACTTCCTACCCATTCTTGTTCCTTCAGGTCTTGTGTCCTCTCTATGTTCGTTCCCACTTGTCTGGGTTAGATTTGCGCAGTATCAAATTGCCACTGAAGGCTGTGTAGCTTAGTTCTTATGGTTCAAGGACACCTGTGAAATCTGTTGCCTACTTTCTTCTGGGTCCATTTGGCAAAGAAGAAGAGCTAAGGGCAAGAACACAGAAGACAAGGTCTCCTCTCCCTCCCCACCACATTGTGCATGAAAGTATCTTAGAACAAGGCTCCAAATTCTTCCATTGCCCTTCTGTTTAGAGTGGAAACTCGTTCTCATCTTTGGGTTGCCTCAGTATTTCCTTTTGCTTTTATAACCAGTTTTCTATATTAAATACTCTATATTGAACTGTATGGCATAGAGTCTTTTGAACAGACTAGATCTATAAGAAACAACAATAAAATACATTTTATTTACCATGTCTAGAGTTGACTCTCTCAATAAAGCATTAATACCATAAGATACTATTTTGTAAGTTATATATGTCTAAGAAGTAATAGAAAATATGGGTTTTAATAACCTCAAAAGAAATTATTATAATAAAGCTTTATGGATTCTCAAAAAGACATCAAATTATTAATTTAGCACTTATGGCATTTGATGTTTAGAAGTTTTTTGTTTGATCGTTTGTTTGTTTGTGAAGGCACCTGGTGTGGGAGGTCCTTCTGTCTATGTGCTGATTTTATTGGGTAATGAATAAAGAACTGCTTTGAGCCTATGGCAGGGAAGAACAGAACTAAGTGGGGAAAGGTAGGCTGTATGATGGGAGGAAGAAAAGGCAGAGTTGGAGAGACGCCATGGAGCTGTTGCCAGAGATAGATGTGCTAAAACTTTGTTGGTAGGCCACGACCTCGTGGTGATGCACAGATTAATGGAAATGGGTTAAATTAAGATGTAAGAGTTAGTCAATAAGAAGCTAGAGCTAATGGACCAAGCAGTGATTTAATTAATACAATTTCTGAGTGGTAATTTCCAGTCTAAGCTATTTGGGCAGCCAGGAAGAACAAGTGGCCTCCCTCCAACAGGCACTACTTCCCAGTTATACAAATTCATGAATGTTCTATGATCCTTTTCAGGCTGACTATTTTTGCAGTGGCTACTGAGATCTCATTCTCTATTCCAAACCTGGTAGGTGGCAAATTAGTGGTGTTAGAATATAAGTTTTATTATTTGGTAATAGGATTCAGATTTCATTTGTTTCTCTACATCCCAAGGTGTTTCTGGGAAACAAGCAAACATCTCCCCTATCCAGGTGCTACTGATAACAGGCACATTTTTCTCTTGCAGAGTACAGAATATTTCTAAAATTGGCCCCTGAGAGATTCGCATTTACGGTAAATAGTCTGCAGTGGTTCAGCAATGATTACTGGGGTCTCCTGTGATAACCTCATAAGGGTGTAACACAGTCACACTGCCAGAAACGCTTCAGCATCTAGGCAGACCGGTACATGCAGGCAGCCTTGTCTCTGAACTTGGGGAGAACAAAGGGCCTCTTTTCTGGAATGTGCAAGAGGAATACTGTGTGAGCATGTGTGTGAGCAGCCAGTCACAGCCTGCAAAGGATAGAATGATAGGAGACGTTGTACAGGATCTGGAAAAAATTTTCCCGCCATTTTTCTCCTCTACCCTATACCCTAAAAACCAAGATTACTCTATTAACTGTTCCGTAGTAGTAGTCATCTAGAAAGCCAACTCAATGTCAATCAGACTGGAAAAGAGCACGAAAGTCATTGAGCTGGGTTTTTTTCTGTTCTCCCCACATATGACTTGTCATCCAATGTTCTGTTTTTCCTATATGTACAAATCAACCAACCAGACAACCGAAAGGGCCCAGTACAACAAGAATCCATTGGTCTGATGCCCATAGTAACAGGCAAGGGGAAGTCTGATGCCTCCGGATCTCAGAGGACATATTCCTAAGAACCACCAGATGGCCTACTGTGAAAGAGCTCCATCTAGACAAGAAAGTGGATGTCTAGTTTGAAGCAGTGCAGTTAGCTCATCCTTGGTGATTTGGCTGAAGTCACTCATACACCACTGAAATGTTTCTGCATACTCTGGAAGGTAACGTTGTCTCGCTATCTCCTTTGCCCCACACTATCCAGGCTATGTGCAGACTCCTTAGTGAACATGAACCATTGAGTTAGTCCATGTTCTCTTCCTAAAACCAAATACTGGAGGCTACAGGATTCATTAAAAAAAAGAGAGAATTATTTAGTTCACAGTTCTGATGACTAAAAGTCCAAGACTGGACAGTACTACTTGTCTGCTCCTGAGTGCTTCTTTGGGCAACATCACAATAAAGAGGAGAAGTGATGGCATGCAGAGGGTCTAAGTCAGGATGGTATGAGTGACCTGACTGTATAACACACTGCTGTCTTGATAATATTTTGAATGAGACAAATGATGAACATTAATCTGCTTGAGGACTGATATCCTCTCTCAATGACTTAATTGCTTTTCTATTGGCCTCCTCTCCCTCCTCTCCCTCCTCTCCCTCCTCTCCCTCCTCTCTCTCCTCTCCCTCCTCTCCCTCCTCTCCCTCCTCTCCCTCCTCTTAAAGTTTCCACCACCTCTCCACATGGTCACACTGAGGACTGAGTCATGGTACACAAACCTCTGTGGGACACACACCAACTATAATACCCACAAACTAAGGGGCTCACTATGGCTATGGTGGCCATAGTAAGAGTTCATTAGCACGCATCTATCTAGCAGCCATGAGTATAATTAGATTTAATGTAACTTCTTCTGAGAAGGTGCAAGATAATTACAACTACAGCTGCTCTCAGGACTTCATTATTTCCTTATAGTGGCTCAAGCTACCATGAGGTTTTCCTTCCTGACACGTCTTCTGAGATGCTTCAAGCTCTTAGAGGTTCCAAACCTTTCAGCTTTTCTAGTAGTTCATATAAGGCTTTTCAATCCTCCACAGAAAAGCCTAGGTTACGCTTCGGCCTTAACCTAGGAGCTTAAGTATACTGAATGCTCCTCTACATGGTTTGAACCTCGCCACATGGGGCTGGGGGAGTCTGAAGCTCCAGGGCAGAGTAAAGCGTCATGATGACACAGGGAGGGGTCCAGCACTTCACACGAGATTGACTCCAGCCCCAGCTGTGGTGTGCGACATTTACGTGATAGCCTGTCTGCTTCTTCAGATGAATCACAGTGAATTAGAGCTGGGGGAACCTATTAGTTTATCTGAGCTGCATCCTTGCCAGCTCACTGCCCCTCCCCTATACTCTATTGCTTCCTGCATCAGCCAGCCAGAGTGTAAACAGCCTGTACCTAAAGCCTTGTTTCCCAGCCTTCTTCACTGACCTTTCCCCTCTTCCCCCAGCACATCCAGCAAAAAAAACCCATTATTTCGTATTTATTTTCTCTAGTTTTCTGCATATAGTAATATTATGAGCTACTTACTTCCTCTCCCCTGAATGACCCCAAATACAACTAAAAATAGGAGACTCTCTTTGTTATAATAGTCCACTTCAGGAGAACCAAAGGACTTGGTAGGGAAAGGGCAATGCCAATCACATTATCTGCATTGTTTTGGTGTTCCTTATCCCCATGCTGGACTGTCATTTTAGCTACATGCTTGGAATTGAACAGCTTCTGCCTTCTTTAACAATAGCCGGAACAATGACTAAGTGATATTACTGGTTTGATTCCCACATTTACTTTTGTTTCTAAGTTTTAATTTTAAAATAATTGGCAAAATGTTATATCAAGTTGGGCAACACGGAGGTTTGATATATGTATGCATTGTATAATGATTGCCACAGCGAAGTTCATTAACACATCCATCACAGTCCATGCTGTGCTTTAGATCTCCAGAGCTTTCTTTAGTAATAGCTGCCACTATGACTAAGCACCATTACTGGCTTCCACACTTAGTTCTCTTTCAGTTTTTAATGCTGTTATTCATCTCCTTGCTGCCTATATTATATGTAAGTCCCTAGCTTGTCATTGCTATTAAAATAAAAACTTAAACTATTTCAGTAGTTTTTATAGTTCCTAATCAAATATCTAGAGATCTGAATATCTAATATCATCCAAATACCTATCTAAATAGCTAAAAACCTATATCCTAGCCTAATAGTTACCTATGTCTTAGCTTTTTTTTTTTTGGCAGTTTTAGCTAAACATAAGGGCATGAGCAGCCATCTCGGGCACCCTTTCCAGATAGTTTTGCTTTCAAATAGCTGTTCTTCTTACTATGGCCCAGGGGGTGAGCCTCATTTCTAACAATGTCCAGGGATGCATTTGCAGCTTACCTTAATCTGACCCTTTAAGCAGGGCTCACTGCACACAGAGCGGACCATCCCGCTTTTGTTCATCTGGATTTTGTAATCATCGATGTTCAGCACGCCTTCATGCCAGGTCCCCACATGGACATAGTCATAGCGATTGGCTTCAGTGTACTGTAGATTCATGATGTCATACCTGTAAGAAGATCAATGCTTGTGAGCTTGCCGGGATGTCTCTCCAATGGAGAAAACAGGGACACTTGTAAATAAATGGGTTCTAGTGAAAGAACGGAGATCAAAACTAGGGTCATCACATATCCCTGCACCAGCCACTGTCACATTTACACTTTGTTCTGAATATTTCCTCTCTTCAGGAACTGTCTGTGTACCATACATTTTTGATAAATAATTCATTGCTATTAAATCTTTTCTCTGTTTATACTTCAAAAAGTAATGGTATATGTGTTTAGTTGATCAACTCCTTAAACTCTTGTAGTACACTTTGAACAAGTAACAATCCTTGAGAACATTAATGTCCATGCTTATTACCTTTATTTCATATTCCCTTCTTACACTCAGTTGTAATTTTCATTACAATAAATCTTTAAGTGGGAGATGGAGGAAGTACAAGGCTTAGAATTACTAAGTACAAATAAAACAAGAAGCCTGAAAAGATCATATTTCGTTAGTAAAGAGGTCAAGGATTTACCGTGTGTGTTATGTGATGCATGTGTGTATTATATGTTGTGTTTGCTCCATATGTGTGGTGTATGCTCTTGAATAGGTGGTACCCATGTGTACTTATGAGTCTGGGAATGTGACATTTGGCATCTTCTATTGATCTCTATCTTGCTGCTTAGTGCCAAGGTCTCTCATTGAACCAGAAGCTCATCATTTTGGCTACGTAGGTTGGCCAGTTGAGGATCATCCTGTTCCTACTCTCGCCATGTTGAGGCTATAATTGCGAGTAATTGTTCCTGGTGCTTTGTATGTGTGATAGGGATTTAAACTCACACCTTCTTGCTTATCAAGCAAGCACTCTTACCCATTGCCCCATCCTGCCAGCCAAGTTATTATTTGGTACATTTATATTCAAAGAGATCTCTTCCCTGGTTGAGACAAACATTTGTGAAACCGAACAATCTGAGCCAGCTATTTCAGTAGCTTCCAATGCTGCACAAAATACTGAAGTCTTCCATAGTAAGCATGGCACCATGCACTTATCTTTTATTTTTCTGTTTTCTTTTCTCCCCCAAGAAATGTTACTGCAAAGTATCTTTCGGGAGCCAGAAGATATTTTTCCCCAGGGATGCAGCGACAGACAGTTAACAATCCGATGGATAGAACAGAGGATTTGTCATCGGGCGCATGAGCTGGAGCCTTGTCTCGCATTTAAATAGTAAGCTATACTGCTCAGGGCTGTCACTAATTTCTGCAACCTTCTTGGGGATCTTATATGGACTTTGGAACCTAAGACATGTCAGAAGCTCCTTTATAATTAGGGAATATGAAAATTCATGTGCTAAGACCCTTATTCCAAAGTGGTTGGACAGTCATGGGGTCATGAGGAAAGAGCACTCAGGGTTGAAATTTTTGCCTCTGAAAAGCAACTTGAGAAATCTCCTTTGCCTTTCTGGTACATATGACCACCATTAGAAGGAACCGTCTGTGAGTCAGAAAGCAGACCCTTGTTAGACACCAAATCTGCTGATGCATTGATCTTAAATTATCCAGTCTTCTGGATCGGGTCCACCAAATATCTACTATTCATAAACTACAGTGGTATCTTCTACAGCTCCAAAGGTAAGACTCAGTGTGCATTTGAAGCATTGCCTAAGATCATTCAGAGTTCTACTTCTAGGAACATGTTAATATACTGACTAGTTCTATTACATTTAAAAACTTTGGGAAGACACTGCTGTTGGCATAGTCCTTCATTCCCGACAATTCTCTAGTGGTCTTCCCTTTACTTTTGTCCTTCTATAACATACAGTAGCTTCCCGAAGCTCTCTGCTGGCTTCTTCTTACTGGATCTGCTGAGGGAGTGTTGTCTGCAGAGCTCTGCACAGTTCTTAACCTCCTGGACTAGAACATGAGTCATCATGGCTCCCTCTCCTTTTGGTTGACTTAAGGAACTAGATGGCAATAGGCCAGCACATTTGCTTCTTCCTGAGCAGTCTTCTATCCCATCCAACCCCCATGCCCCCTGCTTTCTTCATTCCGAAATACTTTTCTCTTTGAACCCATGTCAGACTGAGTCACACTCTCAGTACTATGGGCAGCTACTGTGCATCAGCCTGTGCTGTCTTCTGAAATCTATGGGCTGTACCTGGCCTACTTCCTTATTTAAACAATAGCTACCCATTTATTGACATTATTTTGCCTGTTCTTAATGTGCAAATGTGTCCTGTCACCCACAGGGTAACTCACATCCAGTTTCTCCACATCCAGGTTCTAACAGTTTCTACATGTAGCAACTTCCCGAAAGAAAAGCAACTTACAGAAAATAAAGGAAGTTTTCCCTTGCCCAGTGGGGAAAATTTAGAGTGTGCCTGGAACTCATTATTTATCTTTTGCTGCTCTGATTTTTGGCTGATACTTATGATATGCCTTGTTGCTGAGGCTTACTAAAGTATTTCAGAGTAGCTCTGAGTGTGGGTTAAGTGGCTATTAATTGTGAGCTCATAGCTTACACTCATCTAGGGGTCAATGAACAATCTACATCTCCAACACCTTTACATTCTGAGCACATGCCAATGAACCTGTTGTGACTGTTCAATACGAGTCTTTCCATTTTTTCCCATTAATTTCTGCACTTTACTCCACAGTAGAATGTGACGCTTCCTCCCAAGCTTAGTGATGGCTTTGCAGGCTGCCAGCTTGAGCCATCTCTTCCCTATAAATCGCTTCCTGAGGTTCTTATTAGCACCTCCTCATTCGCTCTTTCATAGCGAAAACAGGTTCACACTTCATTAGCATTTGGAAACTGAAAATTTCACAGTATTTTCTTATGAAAACACACTTTATTAAAAAAAGTTTCAAATGCTGGAGGAAAAACAATGACGAAACTACCTAGAAGGTATCAAGGGAGGAATGCAGGCTTATGGGGAAAAGAGCTTCCAGTATCGGCATGTAAACAATAAACAGAGCACCCCTCACTTTTAACTCCAGGGTTTCTCCCGGGTCTGTCCTTCCATTTTATTTGAAATATCCTTATGTAAATCACATCCACACGAAATCTCACTGCACTCACTTATGTTATGTGATGATTAACTAAATAATTCCCAGAGGGACCAAAAGCATGTGATTTATGACAGGAACTAGATCCCCAAGGCAGGTGATGCGATGAGGAATCGAACTGATTAAGCTGACGGGCCTCACGCAGGAAGAAGTTTACTATGTAATTAGAGATGGAAGATATCGAAGCTGGCTGCTTTCTTATGATCTGGATGACTAATATATAGAAAAAGAGGAAGGAAGGAAATGTGCATTTACTGAGTGTGAAAATTCTCTGATCCTGTGCTAATTAAACCCTAAGTGAATTCCACAGGTGTTTTGGAGATCTGCTGTTGCTATTATTACTATTATTGCTGTTTGGGATCATGGAGGAGGGTTTACAGTGCAAGTCTGAACCTCTGCCAAGCCTCATTTCTAGCAGATTCAGGATTAAAAGAGTGGGATTAGATAGGTCTGGATCTCAAACCCTTTATGTTCCTCCCAATATTACTCCCTAAGGTACTTAGAGCCTCCCTCCCCCATTCGCAGACTCTGCAACACCATCTCACTCCCTTTCCCATCGACACCTGCCCCCAGTGAACTGGTATATTGGAAGGAGTCCTGTAGTACACAATTTTAAATGCTGACAAAGGCATATCATTTATTCTGCATTGAGCTGTTGGATTTTTACGGGGAGATTCCAGTTAGCCCACACAAAAGATTCTCCACAGGTAAAACTTGACACTTCCATACAAAGTCTCTCATGGTACTTCTGTGGTAACACAAAGAAATTTTCCAGCAATTTTGCCTAATTTGAGGTTTAGACAAAAAGCAGCGTGGTGTGGCGAGGCAATTGCAAACCCCAGAGGCAAACGCTGCCTCTGCCACTTCTTCTCTGTTGACGTTCAGCGACAGGCTTATTCTGACACTCTTTCATTATCTGTCAGAGAAGGAAGTCAGTGTACCAAGAATTATAAGACTTAAATAATTTGATGTTTCGCCTTAGCATAAAACATGTTTCCCTAGGAATCTCTAAATCTATAAAACCGCACTCTGGAAGATAGCAGGAACTCTATAATGGGTTTACCACATCATCTATAGGCTCAGAGCCTTTGGCCTTCCTGCTACAGATTTCAATTCCTCTGTCATTCTTATTATCTCTTTCCTAGGAAAATCTGTATGAATGAATACAGCTAACATCGACACAGAACACATTTACTGTGCACCAGCTATGTATGAGCTCACTGATAGTATCAAAACAAATGTTGCAGAACAAATTGTGTGTAAAATGATGCAAAGGAAAATTATATATATATATATATACATACATATATAATATATATTTCCTTTTCTATTTGCTTATTATTTTTATTTTTATTTTTTTGGAAAGCCACTACAAACCAAACTTCAGTCCACAAACCCCGAGTCTTTCTTCTTTTGAGACATACAAACAGAAACATGCATCAGCCTGAAATGTAAGGGTGTGTGATTTGGCTCTTGTCACATAGTAATAGTCAGGCATAATGTGCATAATATTTCATGAGGAGAATAGCACTGTGTCCATCAATGTGAATGGTGCCAGCTAGTGCAGGCAGTGCTTGCTAAGGTCCTACTATCCAAATGCAATGCTTTCAGGAGATCTCAGGAATCCAGAGGGAAAGACCAGGCGATTTCTCAGTGTGAGGGTAGCTAGCAGGGTGAAGGATTCTTAGAGTTAAACATGAAGTATTTTGATCTTTTCAAAAGTGGTGTGTTCTTAGTTTCATCTAATTTTTTATCTGTCTAGGTAAATTTATCTTCAATAGTCCCAAACCGTGGAACCCTAGTTGCCATTGTGTGGCTCAGAGGTCATGGGAATAGAGATTCTTTACCTCCCAGGAGCGTCCCCCTTCTCATCGAACCACACCTCCTCTCCAGAGACGCCAACAAAGGAGGATTTGATGAGGAAATCCAGGAGCTTCCTGCCATCAATGGGCTTCATGGCATCACACAGACCCACATGGCCAGGACATAGAGCATGGTGCATGTTCTGCAACCCATGCGCCATGGCGTAGATGGCATTGATGACAAACCCCATTTTACTGTCCTGGACGTAGTTTTCTTCTAAGCTTTCATTGCCTGTAACAAGAAAAACAGATCACTGCCAAGGTCACAAGCATGAATCAAATCAGGGCCACATACTCATTGCTCAATGATCGGGGCTACACACTGAAAGCTTAGTGCAAGTCAGGGCTGCACGCTCATTGTCCAGTGCAGATCAGGTCTAACTAGGTATAGTTCAGGGCTCCAGACCCTAAAATGGACCATGACATTGGCAGAAGCAAAGCCCACCTTGAAGTATTGACCGACTGTACTATATTCTGTCTGAAAACAGCATTTTCCATTCCCTCTTCTTTATTAAGTTAATATTTTATGAGTTATGGAGCAAGCAGCATTGAAGTAAAAATAAAGAATTTTCATATAAGTAAATTATCAAGGAGCAATGGAAAGAATTCTTTTCCCTTTTCTTTTGTAGGTACTTATATGCAAACTTCCCAATCTCGTGGTAAGGAAAAGCATTTTTTGTATCTGTTATGATGATCTGTAATTCATAGTAATTCTGTTTGTACAATGTCAAGCCTCTGACGGCTTGTTTTTGTGATTCTCTTGTCATCTCTAGTGACATGCAAACCCAGTGTTAGAAGAATTATGTTTAAAACACATTTGTCAATCAGCAGGCACTATGCTGAAGTGTTTTGTGGTGAAGAAGTCATACTCTACATCAAATTTAGCCCGTTTTACTTGTGAATCACAAGCTTCGTTCCTTGTGAATTTTGAAAGCCCTGAGATCATTCCTACCCTTGTTTCAGGTGGGTAAATCTCGCCCAACTTCCAACTAGTTTTGTAGCCACTGTAGCATTAGATCTGAGCGCCATATTGGAAATCTCCATTTTAGGACATAGATATGTGCGAGAAAATTAGAGACCATTTGGGATTTGTGAAATAAATTAACACTTTTGGAAAACAAAATCAACTTTGCCTATATCACCAGCATACTTTAGAGAGCCTGGACTTGGTCTTTAGATTCACTCTTACCAAGAGCTAGCTAAAGGTATTTAGAGAGTCTAGATTGAGTCTCTAGAAGGAACAGTAAGGAATTTTGACCTTGGAATAAAAATAGAAATTCCCAGAGTTCTATTTAAAGGATGGTCTATTTAGTTGGAGTTGGAAATTGAGACAGATACTTGAGTATCAGCTCTGATAGTGAGGTGCAAATTAGGGAATCAAATCCATCTTCCAAATGCTTGAGAGGTCCATGTTAGAGGAGTGAAATTTGCTTAAGTACTATTTGTCACACTGAAAGAAAATCTTCCAAGAGGAAACCAAGAGTAAGAACGGTCAAGAGGGCATTTGAAAAATCAAACCACACAGAGTGAAGGCACAGCATTGGAATAGGCAGAAAGTACAGATACACCTTACAAAGACTGTCAAGTCTTTGAAATAAGGTCACCGAGGTCTGTTGGTATCCCCAGGAAAGCCTGTCTTAACCCAGTGGCTGCTCAGTGGTACTTCATTCATCAGTACCAAGGCAAAATGTATTCTTGGATATCTGTGAAATCAGTACTGTCCTTGTGATCCTTATTTAGGGTGATCACGTAACTTATCCAAAATGGGTCATTTCTTCTCAGAATGCAAGCGAGTGGGAATCGTAATGTTTCCAGAATATAAGTGCTAAGAAGGCAAGCTGGGGAAACTGACATACGGTCTAGAGGCTGTGACCTCCAACTGTACCTAGTTAGTGATCATATATGGGTAATATTTATATATGGACATAGGTAAATATGAACACATGTAAGTATACTATATAGTCAGTAGAATACTCTCATTAATTTTGATTAATTTTATATTTATTTAGTTTTTATGGCATAACATAATAGCTACAGATTTTGAGTTTATGTTATAACAACACTCAGTAAATGAGATTTTCCAGATAGACATTAACCTTCCCATTTCACAGACAAACATAGAAAGAACAGGCTGTAACATGGACCCCATGTCTTTCCTCCTTCAGTTATGCTCAGTGGGGCAGATAAAGGCGACAGAAAGCAGGGTGTTGTGCTGGGTACCAAAATCTTTCTAAGTCCAAGTTAGTGTGTCTCTCTTGGATCATTCCACATGTGCACAGTTGCCATACTAGTGAGAAGTTCAGGCATTCAGTCCACCAAAAGCATATCATGACAGAGAAGCACAGCCTGCCAGTATTTGTCACAGAGAAGACCTAGGAACCCTGACAATGTTTCTAAGCAATGTTCGCAAGGTAAGTCATTCTTGCTCACCCAGTAAACCTAACAGCACAGAAATCTTTCTGTCCTCCTAGTCCACTGGCTCTGCACATGGAAGGGGCAGCTACAATCAGTGAAAACTCTCTTCAGCTACAAGCCCTATTGAGTCCACTACAGTGAGTGAATATTTGGCTTGTACAAGAACATTTGTTTTATCACAACTGCCCCAGATCAGATTGCAGAGATGTGTCATATGTATCTATCTATATCTATCTACTTATCGATCTATCTATCTATCTATCTATCTATCTATCTACTTATCTATCTATCTACTTATCTATCTATTTACCTCTATCATCCATCCATCTACTTACCTCTGTCATCCATCTATCTCTATCTATCTATCTATCTATCTATCTATCTATCTATCTATCTATTTATCTGTCTCTATCTATATATCTCTATCTATTTATCTATCTATTTATATATCTATCATCTATCTACTTACCTCTAACATCTGTCTTTCTATCTATCATCTATCTATCTATCTATCTATCTATCTATCTATCTATCATCTATCTATTTATCTATCTACCTATGTATCTACTTGCTTATATTTATCTAAGTAACCATGTGTTCTACGGAGTGTTAGTGTTTATTTGCTTGCTTGTTTTCCAAGTCCTCCAAAGATCATATGTTTTCAGAAACAGTGAATTAATAATTGAAAATTGCCAACACTGTTCTTTGGTGAGAAGGTAAAAGCATTTCCATTCCCTGGGATTTACTGCCTTTTCATAACACCAGTCTCAGCATTATTTATGAGAAGGGGATTTCATGTTTCTTTTCCTGTGGTGCATTAATTGTTATAGACTACTAGGGGGGTCATTAAACCATCACCTTTTAAAATATACTAAGTAGAACCAAATAATTGAGGTTGGCGGTGTTTATTTACCTTCAAAAGAATACCTGCCTGACGGCTTCATGGAGGATTGTGAAAATACCTACCTCAGCTCTAAATAGTAATTTTGTTCTTGCTGCAGAGGAACAACAAACACTATAAATTGCTCCTGGAGTCAGTGGCACACAGGTCTCCATGAGCTTGGGAATTCACATTGAACATTCTGAAATCAAGGCACTCTGGTGCTTGGGCAAAGAAACAGCAGTTTGTCATTGATATTCAGGCCAGCTATCCAGCACAATGGCATAATGAAAGGAAATCCAAACTAGGCACCTGCACAGCTGTATCTAGGAAGAGCTCTCCTACTGCCTGTAAACAACATACTTCCAATAAGCCCTGGAACTTGGTCTCAGTTTCCTAACCTTGAAATAGCACACTTGGCTTAGATAATCTTGCTGAAGTTCTGTCCCTCTTTAACCTCTCCACGCTGCTCCTCCAGCTCCAATTACTGGTCATTGTGGTTGGCGGAGACCTTCATCTGTATTAGCTTTTTCTCCTCTTGCAGGAGAAGACAGAAACTCAGGGAAGTCAAACTGCGTGGAAAAGAGTTGCCTCCCTTCACCTAGTGCTTCTTCCTAATGACCTTTGCTCTTTAGCCTCTCCTAACCACTCACCCTGAGGGCAGAAGGAGGAAAGGGACCTGCTGTGCCTCTTTGGCTGGGAGTCAGGCATTTCACCTAAACATATGATTTGGCTCTCTGGCCTGTGGAGATTGTAAAACTGTAGACTGTGTTTTTCAAGTTGCACTGGAGACTGGGCAGGATATTCTGTTCAACTCTAGGGTCAATGTTAAAAAGTCATTTGTAGGTAGGCGTGTAACTAACACAGGTCCCTAATAACTTTATTTTGGGGGTCAGTTTTTCTTAACTTTTTCAAAACTTCTAGCCACACATGGTAGCTCACACCTGAAACCCTAAAGCTTGTGGGGCTGACACAGAATTACGGAGTGTTCAAGGCTCAACTAGGCCACGTTAGGTTACATCATGAAGCCTTGACTCAAATAAAACAAAACTCAAAGCTTTCTCACTGCAAATAGACTCACCTACGGTAAAATGCAGAAGCTTTACTATGCAGGTAAATAAATTTTTCATATATGTACATATCTATGTAACTGCTCTAAGATATCAGCTTAGGGCATTTTCAGAAGATAAGCATGTATTTAGGACTTGCTTCATATACACCGCCAATGTTTCATCCTTTGGATGGTACAGGTCCCAAGTATTTGACTTTCAGGTTCTGCCTCCAATTGGTACATTTTTAATTTTTAAATTTTGTTTGCTGTTAGCATGCAAATGTATTATTGGCATTTGCGTAGAAGTCCTGGTGCCCTGGAACCTTGATAAACCACACTTACTTGTTTATCACTGCTCATCTTTGAGACAGGGTCTTGACTTTGAATAAACCATCCCACCTGGCTTCTCCAGCATAGATCAACATGATTGGGTGACTTTACTTATTAATTCTAATTTTACACAGTTTTTAAATTACTTTGTTCACTAACATTGACTATAAAAGTGATGTTTAATCAGCTTGCTCCAGGTCTACTTGTTTGGAAGCAGATTTAGGAAGGAAGTCCATTGGTGAGCCCTCTGAAATACCAGTAGTTGAATGTTCAGTGACCCATAACTGACAAGGACAGGGATCGTGTACATGTGCAGCTATTTCCTGCTAAATAGCACTGTGCATGCCTGCAGCAGCCCTGTCCAGTAGCTAACGAGGGCACATGATAAACAGTATGGTATTTATAGCGAAACAAAAAAATTACAAAAAATTTTCATGTGTATTTGTTCTGCGTTTTTAAAAATAATACTGGCCTACTTTATGTGCCCTAAGTTGCACAATATAGACAATATATTGAAATAGTATCTCCAGTTAAGGCAACCTTGCTGGTGCCTGCACTTGCCATCGTATTAATTTGTTCCCATCGGGATGCCTATAAGTCTGGTAGCATTGACTCTTTCAAATCTAGGTCCTTGGCATTAACGTCAAATTGAGAAGATGAATACAATAAGCAATATTTTACTTTCTTATAAAATAGAGGAAATTCTGAGAACTATCACTAAATACATTTCTCCATGGGGGGAGGATTTTTCATTGTTTTGGCATTTGTCTCTCCACTACTTCGTTAGATGTTCAATACACAATTTGATATAGTGTCATTCAGATTGGAATAGAAAGGTCGATGATTATTTTCTATGGTTAACGAGTCAAGTGAAGAAGATGACATTCAGATTCCTTTGCATTGCCAAGTAGTAGATTTATTGAAGGAAGATTAATCAGGCCATTTTTAAAATACTGACTTCCAAGTATACAGTACCCTTAATATGGCTTAAAGGCTTAGGCAGCTAAATTTTCTAGATATCTTTCCCAGAGATTTTATGATAAGATTCAGAATAGCCTAGTCTATGTTCAAGTCTAGAGCTTGTGAATGCTTTGTTTCCCCTGACACTACATTTTTCTCATTCCCATAAGCATTCTCTCTGCTAATATTACAGAAAAATATGACCTTCCCTTTATTTTCCATTCCTCGTATTAAAATGTAAATGAACTCCTCTGTGGGGTCAGAGGGAAGAAAAGGAAGGTCGTTTAGTCAAGTCTAAGCTATCACTGGTATTGTTAGTTGAATTCCTATCGTTTAATCCTACCTGTTCTTCACATGGGAACAATCAAACATTTTTCTAAGTACGTCTTCACAATCTATTGTTAAGACAGAAACTTCTCCATAATATGGTACATAAATAGCAGACTCCTTACCGTTTGAAGATAATATATGGTAAGCCTCAGCTCCCTGAAAACACTGCTGTGTTTAGTTAATTCATATTTCAAAAACTTATGGTGTGTGGGAATAACAAGTAAGGAGAATTGCTGGTGTGTTTAAATATCCTGAGGATACTTAAGTAGTATTCAGCTGAACTGTGGGACTCCGTGCCTCTCTAAGGAGAGAAAACAGGGCAGCTTGCTGTGCCTTTGCTTTTATTATTGCAAGGGCAGAGAATAGCATCATCGAATTGCAAACCACACCCCCTGGAGTAAAATCTTTGTAGAGTTTCAGGAAGTACTTGGCAGCTCATTGTAGAGACTGCATATATTACAGAGAGCTGGAGCTTTTGTTGAGTGTGGGAAGTCTGCCTGTTGTTAAAATACACCAGGAACCAGCTCCTTCATCAACCACCTGCCACTCTAGAACCATTTGAAGCCCGTTTCTCTCTTGGTCTCTCCTGTGTGCCAAGGAAAGCAGGTCTATGCATGTAGCACTGCCTCTATGTCTTTGTGGGTGACAGGAAGGATGCTGCCTTTTATGCATGGGACTCCATGGTTTAGCGCTCCCACCTTCTTTGACGTCCTATCAGCAGGATGTTTTTTAAGAGTTACCCCACTTTTATACTGTAGTGACTTAGACTGAGTGACTTAAACAGTGGAGAGAATAGTTTTGGCTGAACCTTAAGTCCTGCGGGTGAGAACTCTACTAACTTATGAGTGCTTTCCTTATAGCTCCAGAGAACAGCTCTGGTAACCAAAACAGGGTCATGTTTATTATACAAATGCAAGCATAAGTTGTATATGACATTGGCGTTCTAAATTCAGCTTGGTGATGGGCTTTTGACCAGTATGCTATAGCATTTAGAAACTGACCAATTCATATACATAAAAATGTAATTTGGGACATATTAACACATTTCATAGTCTCTAGGGTTTTAGTCCATAAGTCGGATAGGTGCAATGAGAGCACTGGAAGCTTCCATTTACTGGAGATTTTGGTATGTGGTTTATTACATGCCTGTGGCATCTGGGAGTAAGTTATACGTTCTGTTTCACTTCAGACTGAGAGTCTCTGGAGACTGTTTGCTGATATTTACATGAATAATGTAATGAATTTATCAGTCTAAGCAAACTATGACATCACCTTGTCCTCATGTCACAACTCTTGGGATTTCTTTCTTGAAAGCCATGTTCCCTTTTCTGTGATGTCTCCCAACAGCATCTCTTGAACAAATCAAATTTGGAATTCCCAAGGGCCTACTAAAAACTCATTGCTAGTAAGATTTTGTCAATAACTGTCACAGACATTTTAAAAAGTAGCTTCTAAGATCAATATTGTCAAGAACACATAGACAAAGATCTCTTAGCCAGAAACTATCAATAAAACACATGCAGGGTCTAGACTTCATGCAAATCCATTTAGATATGCCAACCACTTGGCTCAGACTGTGAGGAGAATATTTACAGAAACAAGAAAGCCAAATATAATTCTATACTAAGAAGGATCACCTTGAGAGGTCACGGGGCTGATCCAAATCTGCTCAAATTATACTCAGAAAAGGAGTGTAAGCATTATTCTACTCTAGTAGAAGGAAATTGCTTCTCACGGGACATGCATTAACAAATCTGGAATAGCTGCCCATGCATATAACAAGGTTAAACAAAAAAAATAAATCAATGGCAGATGGTATAAGCAGTGTGTATCACTGGTGGAATCAGAGGTTGTAGAAAGGCAAAAAATAAAGTTAGAATAAACTATGAGATATGAGAATAGCATGAATTTAATAAAAACTAATGAATATATATATAGAAATGTCTACATGTGGTTTTAAATTCTTTAAAATTTTATGCATATGTACCTCTGTTACCTGTATGTTTCTGTGTCTGTGAATGGGTGCATACTTATGTGTAGGTGTCTGTAGAGGCCAGGAGAGGGTTTCCGGTCCCCAGGAACTGAAGATGCAGTTGACTGTGGGCTACCCGATAGGAGTGTTGGGAACTGAAACAGGGCACTCTCCAAGAACAGCAGCAAGCACTTAACTGAGTGGTTATATATATACGTGTGTATATATATGTATACACACACACACACAAACACACACACACACATATATACATATATATATATATATATGTATATGTATATATATTTCAGAACTACTCAATACTCAGATCTTGGTTTCTAATACACATTCACATACACACACACACACACACACGTATGCACAAATACACGCATGTACCAGTACTCTTTGGAAGAGATAATGATTTAGAGATGGGACAGGGGAGATGGCTCCATTGTTAAGAGCACTGGCTACAAAAAAAGTCAAGTAAAAGACTTCCAGTGGCCAGAGCTAAAGCAATTGAAACAACCAAATCACAATTCTATTTGGGAATATGATCCAGGATATAAAATAATTGATCGTACCGATATAAATAAAGCCTAAGAGGGGAGAAATAAATTTTAGTGGAGAAAATACTATGCTTCCATTCAAAATAATTGCAAATCATGTGAGTAGCTACTTTGTCTTTTACATGGCCCAATGTGATTCTCCACTCCAGGGTGTTCGTGCAGCCAGTGACCTGCTTCCTAAAGTGACAGCATTAGAAAAGCTTTGAAGGTAACAGTTCATAGTGCGAGACTGGGTAATCACACCTGACCCACGTGATCCATGCTAACCCAGTGTGCACTAGACTCTTGGGAAGGTGTCTTTTTCTTCTACCAGTCACAGAGTGGTGCATGAACTGCCAGACATATATCAGCTAAGTCCAAATTTAAGGATGTTCTATTAATACACAACTCGTACTCCTAAGAACCATCAAGGAAGGCTATTATACAAAAGGACATTTGGGGACTGTGACAACCTAATAGAACTCAAAAAGACAGGGAAGGAAATGGGTTATAATATTTTGAATACAAATTTGAGGGGAAAAAGAAAGGAAAAATTGACTGAAATCTAAGGTTTGAAGTTTAATTAAAATAATGCATCAATATTTATTCATAACTGTGGTGAATGTCAGGCAGAAATACAAGACACCAACGACAGGGAATGTTGGGTGCTCCATGAGCCTATCACACTTTCCTCGCAGCTTTTCTTTAAAAGAGTTTTTTTTTTTTAAAAAAAAAAAAATACCTGTTTTCTTAAGTGCCTAAGAATTAGCATCATATCTCAGTCTAGCATCAGGTAATAAGAGATAGCATTCTCAAAAGCTCTGTGGTGGAGACTTAAACGGTTTAAAAACATTATCTAATTCACCTCACAAGGCCTAATGGAACGAATGGCATTGGCACATGCAACCCTCCCCCTCCCAGTTCTTCCCCCGCAATCCCTTTCAGCTTTCCCTTCTAGCTCCTCTGCATTTCTTTATAACTACTGCCAACTCTACAGAATCACCCTCTACCAGGGACCCCCAGTGGGGCCACACTAGGCTGGGATTCAGGTAGGTGACCTTTATTGTCTTTCCCGCTCTTTATCCCAGGTTTTACCAGATGCCTTAATCTTAGTCTGACTGAAGCCTGCCCACAGAAGCCCCTTCTCTCGACCCATTTCCACCCCTTAGGGACTCAGCCTCTTGGTGTTGATCCAGAGTTCCTCCAGTTCTTTCCTGCTGCCCCTGCCATCCTTTCCTCCTAACCTGTCTACATTCCTTTGGGACACCAGGTGATCCACTTAAGCCCTCTCTACCAGTGAGCTCACAGCCACCATACTGGGCTGGGACCCAGAGTGTGTAACAGCAACTAAATAAGGGAACCCGACTCAATAAAGATGAGACCAGTTATCTAGGCCAAGAAACACTTCAAATACCACAAACCCAGATGCCTGGATTCAAATGCAAAAGTACAAATACGAACAACCAAGACAATAGGCCTTCTCCGGAAGTCATCAATCCTATTGCCACAGGCCCGGAGAAAAGAACTGTAGTTGACGCACAAGACAGGGAATGGGTGGTATTCTTTTTCTGTGATTAATGATGAAAAAGCAGAGGTGACATGGGTCAAATAATTTTTCCTAGGTCAGAAAGCTCATTACTAGCAGTTGCTATAATAACACCTGACCATTCTAGTGCCATGATCCTCTCTCCCCTGCCCAGTTGCAGACACAGAGTAACATTGTACTCAGCAATATGTGGAAAGACATGACATCTGTCACCATAGTGATAAACAAGTAGTTGGTGTATAAAATAATTTGTCCTATGTTATAGACCATCTGCAACTTAAGAGACCTTTTATACATTTTATCTCAATATGAGAGTGTCATGATTTGCTTCACATAAATGTTATGACTGTAGAGATGAGATTATTTTCACGGCTCTTGAGTATGAATACTATTCATTGTTGTGTGTAACGTTAATGTTAACTTTACATAACAAGAATGATTTGAAAAGAGATTCACCCTGAAGAATCAGTGTTCTTGAGTCTATGAACCTGGGACTAATCTAGCCACAAGTTGCTTATAAACTCTTTCAAGGTTTGGTGGGAGTTCCCAGACACTGCCATATGTATTCCTTCCGAACATAGTTGTCCATGTACTAGAAAAGTTCAAAGACACCTTCTGTTCTAGGAACACATACCACAGGAGGCTAACTTAACAGTCAAACTAATCAAGTGTTCTAGGCATTTATACAACCCAGCTGTTAATATAATTTGGGGGCCAAATGAAAAGAAAACTCTTCAAAAAGATTCTGGGGCAACACAAAGAGCTCCCCAGGCATCACTTGCTCATGCTTCATGACTAGAGTGGAAACAACAGATAGGAGTGAGTTCCCTTCAGCTGTTGTTATTCATACACCTCTGTGGAAATCATGGTTTTGTCACCCCCGTAATTACACATTCTACTCATGTGACTCTTCTTAACCCTCAGAGGATAAATTGTCTGATGACCTGAATAAACTTGACTACTGAATGAGAAAAAGAAAAGAACAAGAAAGCTGACCATTAAATTTCAAAAGGAAGAAACCAAGGTAAGTAATAACAAAGTGAGTGTGAAATAATAAATAACAGAGACCAGTAAGGAGCTCATCACCCTAATTCCAGAAGTAAAATGCACTGATAATGCAGCTCTCTTATAATCGTGCACAGATGTTCCTTCGTGTGACTTGACTTAAAGAGCTGTGTGCATGTATTCAAGGCACTATAGTTTTGGGGGATTTGATGCTTTGCAGCCTCCTTCAAGCGACCTCACAGAGGAAGGGGAAACCTGATTAGGAGGGACACTCTGAGCTGTATGAACACTGTGGCTGAGGTTAGAGAAAAGGCTTTGGTTCCACTTTTCTGATTTCTTACATAACTACAAACAAAAGAGTAAGAGCAAAGATGACTTGTATCCTCAGCTGTCAACAATAAGGACTTTACAGAATTAATTTGCACCATGGCATGTATACTCTGTCTCTCCTCAGGAATATTTGCAATAGGAAAAGCAGAAAAAAAGGATGGCCAGTATGACAATGCAGCATGGATCAACGATAAAAGGTTTTACTATAAACTTTAATAAGGTCAATAGAAAAGCCATTAAAAGCCTTTTCACTGAGGCATTGATCTCCCAGCTTTGCCCTGATAGCTCACGGAACTGTAAAATGAAAGCTGCAAAGTTTCCTTTTGTCTTACCTATGAGCGAATGACAATAGTCAGGCATGCTTGCAACTGCTCCTAAGAGTTGGAACACCATGCAGCTTTTTTTTTTTTTCCAAGATGCATTAGTTAAAGAGGAAAGGCCTGTTCAACATGCAAGGTGTATTGTGGTGTAGCGTATGCTTCTACTGTCCTGGATTCCTCCAATTTAGTGCTATTCTCGTGCCAGGAATGGCAGCTCAGAGTAGCTTAGACACAAAAGAAAAAGATATTCTGTGTGTCATTTTGAGGCTAGAAATCAACCAGAACCTTTTATCTAACCCTATTGGCAACAGAAAAATGCACTGTTGCAAGACCAGAATGGACACTACCTGTACATGTGTGAAGTCTGAGTAGTCGTACAATGGTATAGGAGGTCCTTTTGTTTATGTGTTGCTTTCATTGGTTAATCAATAAAGAAACTGCTTGCCCTGATAGGGCAGAACTTTGGTAGGTGGAGAAGACAGAACTGAATTCTGGGAGGAAGAAAGCAGAGTCAGAGAGAGAGAGCACCATGGAGCTGCCAGGTCAGACATTCTAAATCTTTCCCGGTAAGCCATGACCTTGTGGTAATATACAGATTGATGGAAATGGGTTAGATCAGGATGTGAGAGTTGGCCAGTAAAAGGTTAGAGATAATGGGCCGAGCCGTGATTTAATGAATATAGTTTCTGTGTGATTATTTCAGGTGTAAGCTAGCGGGGCAGCTGGGACGACAAGCAGCCCGCTCGATCCTGTTACAGTACAAGTTGTTCAGACAGTTCCCTCCTACATTATCTCAAATGTTCTTCTACAGCATGACTGGCAGCTGAGGAATGAGATGATGATCTAACTGGGTATGGTTATTACTGATGGTGACTACAATACATTTCATAACATTCTAATAAAACCTAATATGATTACTATAAGCTATCATTTGAAATTGCTGAATAAAACTATAATATAAAATGAAGTGTCTAGTTAATGTATTAGTCAAATTAGGAGCTCTTCGTGTCTGTAGGGATAAAAAAAAAAGCTGTATAAAAATGGGGGAAAAAGAAAAGTTCAGGCAATTCTTTCAGTCTAAGTAGTAGGGACGTTCCTCAAATCCCTGAAAGGCAGAAGTAGGCTTACATTCCATTTTAAGATCAAGGGCTGGGTATAATTGGAAGAGAATTGTCCAAGGCTCACACATGGTCATGTCCCTAATGTAATAAATATATCAGTATGTAAAATAATAGAAATTTCTAATAGCTGTTAAAATCAAATTAAAATGACAATGTCAGATCATTCACTGACGTTATTTAATATGAAAAAAGGAATTTAATCCTGCAACAATTGCAGGAGACAGAATTAGAAGCTCCTTAACAGTAAATAAAACATAGATGAAACCAAAGCCACGGGAGATACGGGGAGAACACGGAGGATCTAAGTTTCAATGAGCAGCTTGACTAAAGCTGACAATAACGAAGGCCACTATGTGCTGAGACCCACAAAGGGTGTCTGAGAGTCTCGGGTGTTAAGCGGGAGGTGAAAGAGAACACCTGTCATCTTCAGCACAGAGCACTCAGGTCATCTTACGACGACACTTGTCTTCAGACCCTGTCTCCTACGTGGACCTGGCTGCTGTGACTAAGCCAGCCATGCCCACAGCCACAGTACTTTATGTCGTAAATACCCACCGGGTTCCAAGGAAGGCGGTGAATTGTGAGGGTGAAGCTTCTCCTATCGGTCAGAGATAAACTCAAACCACATTGAAAATTCAGACAGGATGGGTAAGCTTGTTGGTAGTGGCTACTTTTCTTCTAGAAATACAATTTCACTTTTACTTCCATCAACTAAATATCTAAATGCCCATTTTATCACATCTTGACCAACACTAGATGCTATAATTTTGCATATTGTCAGGGAATTTGATATATGGACAATTATTAATGATTTTTGCCTTTTTTGATTTTTAAGAGTAACCTCTTTCTCTTTTCTAGCATATTCATCCTTCTGACTATTCCCTCACTACTTTGAAATTGATATAAAGTAGAATATTTTAAACAGTTACCTTTTTGTTAACCCTGTTGTATATTGTAGATAAGCGCAAAATGTTTGTAACTTATCAAAGCATACCACTAAGTTATATCATCTTGCAAACAGGAACTTCTTGGCAGGAGGCAGCGCATCTGGATATCTGCCTTAGTACACAGACCTCAAGTTCCATGAGAAAGCCAAGCCATGTGCAGGCAGCAATCCCAGAAACTAGAATGCTGGCTTAATATTTGTGCCATCTCCATATTTAGTTTATGGTTCTTGTTTACTTTGCCCAGTGAATGTTTTACCAACATCCCTCTCAAGTGAAATCCTTTCATTGAAAAATTAATCCAGTATTAGTTTACCCAACATGTGATAACATTTTAGAACCTTTTTTAATTTCTCAATGACTATCTTCACCGGTCTTTTTGAAATTCATTCATTAAATTCTGATTACTGGGCACCATCAGAGAACCCCCGCAAAAGGATTTGCTGATTTTATAATGTAAAGCACTTTGGAAGTCTCACATACTTCAAAGATCAAGAGTCATATCCTGGGAGGTGAATTAAGAAGAATTTCTTGGCAGAAGTCATGTGGGCAGGCACATCAAAAATGAGGGACATGGGAGCTGAGATTGACAGCTGAATCGTAAGCTGATATTGAATACATAGCTAGCATGAAAGAGTGCAAATAAATGACATCTGGGTGGTGAGTGCAATTTTCCCAGGGAGAAATTCAGAGCACAAAGACACGTTACGTGGTCCTCGTTAGTTTATATCACTTCATTGACATTTCGGGCTCCTACTTATAAAATAGGCATAGTACGTCTTCCACTTAGCAATTCACATGCCTGCTACTGGAGAGAGAAGAAACAATGAGCCAGGTGCTTCAAATCAAGAGGAAGAAAGAAGCATTGCTGAAGTACAAGTTATAACACTATTTGGACCTTTCTGGCTGAGTTTCAAAACCTCAGCCAAGTCTTGAAGTTTTCCAATATTCATAAAGTTATAATGAAGTTCAAGAGGCCACAGATTTCATTTGCAAAATGTCAGACAATGAAAGAGAGCTTGGATTCCACTCTTAAATTATTCCTAACTGAAGGCAGATAGAATCTATAAGACCACCCTCTGTGACATCTGTGAGAATCATATTTAACAATGAGAAAGCAAAGAAATGGACATTTTTTCCTCATTGAATGATAGGTGAATTCAAAGGGAAAAGGACTCTTAAATGAAGAGAAATTATTTTGATGGGAATTAATACAAGAGGAATACGTTCTGTTTTTTACATCACCAGGAACACAAAAAGGGCCCGAACAAAGAGAAACTGAGACCTTCATGACAAAAGCCTCAAGCTGATGGTGATTTAATAGTAGGAAAGGATGGATCGAGACACACTGATAACAACCTGTGACTGGTCAGGAGCTTCCCACCCTGTGCGTCCACCCAGCACACGTCATCTGTTGCCTTGCACAACTCCACACTTCACCAGATAACGAGCTGTGAAGAATGACATATGCAGGAAGGATTTTGTTTCTGCTCTTAGTGGAACTGACTACTGCAATTATAAGTCAGTTACAAATTCTGCAGATTTCCCACACATATCATTGAGGATAATAGACTCAGTTTACCTAGTGTTTGTAATATATGGCCAAACACACATGACAAGCCTTCTTAGATATGGGTTCTTTACCTTGCAAAATGAGAAAGAATGCTTAAAGTAAGGTTCTGACATTCCCAGTTTGCATTCTATGTCCAGGCCTTGGCATCAGAGTATGTTCACAGATTGGTAAGGGAGACCTTTAGTTCTTGATGCTGAGACCCTGCATATTAGTGAAGATGACCCAAGAGCACCACTCTTCCTGGCCATTCTGGTTGTCACCTTCTCTTTCCCCAAACCTTACAATAGGTCTGATAATTAAGTTCTGATCTAACTGCTGTCCACCTCTCTGCCACTGTTCACTTCCTGACAGAAATCCTAATTAACAGCAAATGGCTGAAGGAAAACCCAGCCTGAAGAATAAGGATGTTACAATAATCATGTCTGACTTATTTCTCCTCAATTTATCTCAATTTAAGGGAAACTGATACTGAAAAGAAAGAAAAAAATTAAAGACTTTACCTGGGCTGGGCAGAGGGAGAAGTGTTACTATGAATATAGTGGACAAAATTACTGCTTACAAAATTTGACTTATTTCCTGTCCTGGAGGAGACCCCTTGCATATTAGGTCCATTCCTTTGCTATATAAAGAAGAGTTACCCCCTCATCAGAAATAACACATTCTCTATGTCAGGAATGGTCTCTAACTAGGCACAAAGAGCCTTGCTTGCAAGGTGACAAGAGACAATTCTGCATCTACATTTTCCCATGCAACTATCAGAAAATGCAGTCAAATCTACTTGAGTTTAATTCTGGTTTTTATTTATAGGTAGGCGTGTGTGTGTGTGTGTGTGTGTGTGTGTGTATGTAACACATGTGTGTATGTGTTAGATGCACATAACTGGGAAGATAACACCATGTGTCTTCTTCAATTACTTCACTTAATTGTTTTGCTTTATTTCATGGAGAGTCTCAGTAACAGGTGCTCACAGGTTCGGGCTAGTTTAGCTAGCCAGCTTGCCTCACGGATCCCTGGACAGGTAGCTACCTTGCCTTTTAACGTTTATTTGAGTTACAGGGAACAAAATGCCAGTCTTCATATTTGTGGCAAGTCTTTTATCCACTGAGCTATCTCTTCAACCATTTAAATCTGTTTTAAATTCCTTCCCTGGTCACTGTCCCAAATAATATGTAAAGATGAGGTCTAATGAAGAAGAGTTATTAACTAAAAAATTACTCATCTTAAGACAGATTCCAAAAAGCAAGCACCTATACAAAGCACGTTGATTTAGGGTTATTTTGGTGCCAAGAACAGCCCCTCTAAAGGATTACACTCCAGCCATATCAGATGAAAGCCACCTACTTCATTACTTCAGAATAGAAATGTACCTTTAAGGGCAGCTCTGTGCTCTGGAAATGGATAAGGAATCATAAATACGTTTAAAATTTTTAAAGTAAAAGGGATGTCTTTCAATGGATGTTTCTGCAAGGAAGCTCCTGGAATCTTGAGAATTATGTTACACAGTCAAGGACTTTAGAGGTATAATTAGAGATAACTCTCTAAAATCAGGGTTATAGTAGATAAAATCAGGTTTTAGTAGATAACAACTCAAATTGATTCAATCTATCCTGCAGGAAAAAAAAAAGCTGGTAAAGCATATCTGCTTTTAGTCGGAGAAGGTTAGTTAAAGAACACCTAAAAGATGTGGCACACAGGAGGGAACCGACCCACTGTTATTAGATCATCATATGGAAAATGTGAAAAAACATACACGGGGCAGCCTCTAGGAACTATTACTGACTGACGGGAAGCAACAAAAGAGAGATGCTGGCACTGTAGGGTCTAGGTACAGAATTGAGCCAACAAACTAAATGACCTGGGACCAGAGTCCTCCTTAGAATGATAAGATGCTAAATAAACTTTAGCTGTCCCATGCTGGGCTGCACTTTGTGACCCATAAAACCATTACATAACAAAGGGTGTTATTCTGAGCTGCTAACTTTGCCAGAATGTGCTCAGGCAGTGGGAGAAAACTAACACCTCTCTCACCAGCTAATCTGCATGGGGGCATGAATTTTCAGACATCCCTCCCCAAAAAGGAGATAAAAGGTATTCCAAAGGCAACTGGACTTCATACTTCATGGAATCTGAACCGTGGTGCACTCAGGGCTCTTTCCTCAGATAGGTAAGAGACAAAGGAATGGCCCCATTACTGAAATGATAACTAGAGGGTGTGCTGTTTCCATTCCAGTAGAGTGATTCATTCTGATTTCCATGGAATCTATCTCACCATCTACAAGCCCTGTTTCCCAGCCAGCCAGCTGACCTTCAAGGCCATCCTTCAAGGGCAATTCTTCACCAGACTGATTTTTCTCCCCACAAATTCCAGGTTATAAAAAGAAAGCAAATAGTGTAAATAGGATAATAGCAGAATAACTATGCAATCTGTATACTTGGGTAACAGATGTACAGAAATAATAAAAAAGGAATGCCATTATTTATTTATTAATCATTTGCTTGTTGCTGTTTGTTTGTTCAAACAGGGTCTCCCTATGTGGCTCTGACTGACTTCAAACTCACCACACAAACTAGGTTGATCTCAAACTAGAGATCCACTTACCTCTGCCTTTCTGGTGCTGGAATTAAAGGCATGTGTCACCAAAGTAGCCCAGGTTAGGAGATGCCATCTTTAATCCCAAATTAAAATTGAGGTTTTCTTTCATGTATTTGGACCAACCATGTTTCTATAACACAGAGCTTTGGGATCCACAGAATAAAATCTACAATGCGAAGTAGGATCAGTGGCAACACATTTGCTAAGTGGTAGAAGTGGAGGAAGATTATCAGTGCCGGTTGTTATTGTAGTATTAGTAGAAAACAACTAGTAAACACTTCTTTAAAAGAAATCATTTATTTGGGGGAGCATCTTTTCTTGTCTTTTGAATTATTGCACATGCTAAATCAAATGACAGTCAGCAGCATCCATTCAGGACAAATGATAGCCAGTGTCCTGGGCACCTTCTGTCTTTTCATCTGGCCCAGAGCTCCAAGGGGAGGCCTGGAGCTGCTTCAGTTGCTTCCCATTAACTACTTGGCATGCTCCCCTCATTCGAGAAACCTGCTCCTGCCTATTTACATCATCTGGAGTTAATAGTTTGTTTACTTTTATACTGATTCTCACTTAGTAATAACAAAAGTCCTTAACCCAGGTATGTTAGGTAATGGATAGAAGTAGAAAAGAACATACAGACCCAGAAAGACAAACATGGTGTGGACTCATAAGTGGATATTAGACATAAAGCAAAGGATAACCAGCCTACAGTCTACAACCTCAGAGAAGCCAGGAAACAAGGAGGATCCCCCTGGGAAGGGGAAATGAACAAGATCTCCTGAGTAAATTGGGAGTGTGAGGGAGGGGAAAGGGTGGAAGGAGAGTGGGTAGGGGAAAAGGGAGCAGGGAGGAGAACATGAGAGATTTGGGAAGGTCAAGTTGGGGAAAGGATAGAGAGGTAGAGCAAGGAGGGAGATATCTTGATAGAGGGAACCATTATAGGGTTAGCGAGAAACCTGGCACCAGAGACATTCCCAGGAATCCACAAAGATGACCCCAGCTAGGAATCTGAGCAATGGTGGACAGGGTACCTTAACTGCCCCTTCCATGCAAGTGGATTGGTGACTGATGTGACTGTCATCATAGAACCTTGGTCCAGTACCTGATGAAAGCAGATGCGGAGATCCACACCTAAGCACGGGGCAGAGTTCCTTGAGTTCAGTCATAGAGATGGAAGAGTGATAATATGAGCAACGGGGTTAGGACTGTGATGGGGAAATCCACAGAAACAGCTGACCCAAGCTAATGGTAGCTCTCTGACTCTGAACTAACAGGTGGGGAACCTGCATAGGACCGAACTAGGCCCTCTCAATGTGGGAGACAGCTGTGTGGCTTGTGGGGCCATTGGCTATGAAACCAATATTTATCCATAATGCATGAACTGGTTTTTTGGAGTCCATTCTTTAGGAGGGGCATCTTGCTCAACCTAGATACAGGGAGAAGGGCCTTGGTCCTGCCTCAAGTAATGTGACAGACTTTGTTGGTTCCCCATGGGAGGCCTCACATTCTCTGAGGAATAGATGGGGGTGGGGTGAAGAGAGGTGGGAGAAGTGGGAGGGGAGGGAGAAGGACCTGGGATTGCTATGTAAAATTTTGGTTTTTTTTAAAAAAGTTGTTCTAAAAAATAAAATAAAAAAAAGAACTCCAGAGAAATTTGAGAAATTATTTGTGAGAAATAACAAAAGATAGATTTAAGCTTTACACACTGGTCATTTGGGGAGCCCTGTTTCTTTACTCCCGTCTTTGTCTACTCTCTCCACTGCACCAGACTCATTTCACACTACTACACTTCCGCCAAAAAGGATCATCATGGGATCCTGACCACTTGAGATCCTGAAAACCTCACAAAACGTGTGAGCTCATTCTGCAGAGTCCTGAACGCCATTGTGGAGTTCAGAGTGCTATTGAGGCCAGTGATGTGATTTATGCAAGGAATTCTGAGGCAGTTAGGCATTTATAGACCAGTGACTCCAAGCAATGTTCAGTGTTGTTACATTTAATCGATACTTTCAGTTACTCGTAACACACATATACGCATGCATGTACACACACACATATACACAAATACACACACAACCGATGCATGTACACACACACATATACACAAATACACACACAACCCATGTATGACACACACATATACACAAATACACACACAACCCATGCATGTACACACACATATACACAAATACACACACAATCCATGCATGTACACACACATATATACACAAATACACACACAACCCATGCATGTACACACACACACACACACATACACAAATACACACACAACCCCTGGTCATTTATCTTATTTATATCCTGGGAAGGATAATATAAAAGGTATAGCATACAGTCATAACCTTTAAGCCAGTGGTTCTGAACATCCCTAATGCTAAACCCTTTAATATAGTTCCTCATGTTGTGGTGAGCCCCCCAACCATAAAATTACTTTTGTTACTACATTATAACTGCAATTTTGTTACTGTTATGAATCATAACAAATGTTTATGTTTTCTAATGGTCTTAGGACACCCCTTGAAAGGCTTCTTTTTTTTTTTTTTTTTTTTTTTTTTGGTTTTTTGAGACAGAGTTTCTCTGTGGCTTTGGAGCCTGTCCTGGAACTAGCTCTTGTAGACCAGGCTGGCCTCGAACTCAGAGATCCGTCTGCCTCTGCCTCCCGAGTGCTGGGATTAAAGGCGTGCGCCACCACCGCCCGGCGAAAGGCTTCTTTTATCCACATGGGGGTTGTGATATACAGGTTTAAACTCTGCATGTTTAAGCAAATTGGGGTCTAAGAGAGAAATGTATCACTGGCTTAAGGGTATCCAGATTTTCCTTAGGGAAAGCTCAAAGATGCCACTATTTGACAGACAGTAATAAGTGGTTCAAGATAGAAGAAAGAGGTGGAGCTGGGAGAACTCCTACTAAGGCCAATGACATGGCATTTACCTATGGATAGATAGGTCAGATTGCCCCTTGCTTTTGCTCCCCCAACCCTATGAGACTCAAAGGTACATAAATAAGGCCCCAGCAGTAGCCTTTTCAAGTTATGCTATTTTTCTCAGGGAAAATAATTGAGTGAAGTTTGCAACAGATTTCCTGCCTTGTCAGAAGCAAAACAGTTTCTTGAGGTGATGCTGAGATTATTTCACTGATATTTAATGAGAATAAAGTCTATGAAGAGAGAATGATGGACAGGGATAGTTAGCGACTTGTACACCACATCATCAGAATGTGAGTAAACATTTTCCTCCACATAGCTCTTCAGGAGAGAGGGGCACGGGTCTCTCATGCCCCATGGAAGAAAGAAAGATACCTTGTTACATTTTGTTTTATCAATCATTGTAGGTGGAAGATCTCCATTCAGACAGGTTTGCTGTGTCAGGAGCCCCTTTCTACCTGTTCTTCTGAGAAGATGCAAGACTTTACTCTAGATTTCCTTTAAGCCTTTAAGCAAAGAAAATATCAGTGAAAAACTGACTGCTCCAGACTTTGTTTTCTGATGATGGCTTAGTTTTACCATGAATGGAAAGTAAAAGTATATTGCTGACAAATCCTTCCGGGGATTCTGAATCTCTCATCCTCTGCCCTAAACAACTAATGCAGAAGAGCTCAATCAAGAAAAAAGGAAGTTCCACTTGGTCTCTTACAAAATTCTCTAAACACATTTCCATACAGTAATTCTGCTGGGGTAAGTTGTTAGTTAAGGTCAAAATTCTAAAAAAAAAAAAAAAAAAATCATGTAACCATGTATTACATACACATAAGGCTCACTAATTTGGAATAAAGAACTATGATACTAATCCCAGCAATAGTGGGATAAATTGCAGTAGTTCTCATTAGCAGTAGTTTCTCCTCCCACAAGGGAGACTCTCTCTACTTGCTTGATGCTGGGCCTCGCATTGGTCAGTAAAGTTTCAGTGGAAGTGACCCAGTTTTTAGCATAATTAGCCAAGCTCTTTTCTCCTCACCACAGGTATCAAGGTTTCAGATAGAAGCTTTCTGTGCTTGACACCCAGAACACAAAAGGGCACAGAAGATATTTTGTGGCCAACATATAATATACACATCATGTAAACCATATTACTTTTTATTCTAAGACATTAAGAGTCATTTGTTGCTGTAGGAAATCTTACAGCCAGTATCCTTTAAGTTACCCGCCCACTTGGGCATGGCCTCTTATACTGTAAATGCCAATGTAAAGCATACGCTTGCTCTCTCTTCCAGCAGAGGGATTTGGGTGCTGTTCCCCGTTCAAGCAGAGAATTGTGATCTGTAAGTCTACCCCTAAGTAAATAACCCTTTATTAAACTCAGTTCTAAGCTAGCGTGGGATTTCTTTTTAGCATCCGTCTTCATCTGGCACCCAATGTGGACCCGAACTCCACACTTACTGAGTGGACTGGTCTAAAAAGACCAAATGGTAATGAGAAAGGGACAACAGCAGAGAAAGACATTGGATAACAGAAAAGTCTTCTGAATTAAAATTCGGTATATTTCAAGGATGAGTTAACCTCACAATGGAAGCCAGGAGATGCGCTACGTTGGGAAAGGGGTTTTGCTCTTGTTTCAACAAGAAAAGAATACTATCAAAATTAATAAAGCTTCAGTTTGAAAAAGAAATCTCTTGAGAAAGAGAAATGACAGCTCGTCCACAGAGGTGACAACCAAGCAGGTGGTAAAAAAAAAAATCTCATAAGGGTTGGGACACGGTTCTGTTCTTGTCTTTATAGGAAAATATTCATCTTCAGAAAGTCAAGAGACCCTAGACATCTAGATGCTTAAAGAAGAAAAGTTAATTATCCAGATAGGATCACTAAGCAAAGAGAATTATCACTTATGGGGACAGGTCATCTGAGGATAAGAATCACTGAATATTAACTAGGATAATAGTCATGACTCGCTTAAAAATTAAAGCTGGCTTTGGAGTTGGACAATGGCTCTGTATTTCTCTAAATCAAGGCCTGTTGTTAAAATAAAAATTCAGAATTTCTCTCTCATGTCAGGAGCCCTCTTTTATGAAACAAAAAGAAGAAAGGATTTAGAAAAAATTACTTTTCTTCATACCTATTTTTATCTCCATCATACCTTTAATTGAATATATATCTGTATAAATAATGTTTAAGTTTTCCACAATGAACAATGAATTATCCTGCAGTAATCTTTGACGTTTCCAGGAAGAAGATGGGGCCCCACAACAACGACTCCACCTGCTTGATATGACGTCATGATGCTGATAGCACTACTATAAGACCTGTTTTGGGTACCAGCTGCTCAAGATTGTTCCAACTTGGTTAGCTAAAATAGTGTACTTTTTTACAACGTTCTGGCTAAAACTCCAAATAGGAACTTCAGAAAATCCTTACCAAATACTCAGACACTATTTGCAATTACACCAGACAACAATCTTGGAACTTAACCATCATTTTACTTTTACAGGATCCCAGAGAAAGAACATCGCCTCCATGACAGCTGAAAGTAATTCTAGAAGATGACATCCCCTCTCCCAACAAAATTTGTCCTCAGGGTTAGGGACATGATTTGGGGGTTGATTATAATTGGTATAGGGTTGGGGGTTTGAGGCGAAATTATGTAGGCTCAGGGATCTCTTTTAAAAAAGTAGAAATTGGATAGGATAATAGATTACTGTGAACTTAATCACACTAATAATAATAGTGAGTAATAGAGTGAATACTTGTGAGCTATTATCTATAGGCAATTTACATTGGTAAAGATTCTTATATATTGATACAAACTTAAATTATATTAAATATGTTCATATTTTCATCTACAATATTTGTATGCCTAGGCAAAGTTATTTTGTCATGTTGTATGCATGCATGCTTCTATCTCTGCTTAAGACATTTTGTATATTGATACAATTTTAAGATATATTAATTATATTGCAATATACATTTCTACCTCTGATCAAGATACTTATACATCATTTACATTTTGAGGTCATTGTCTTCATTTGTTTCATAGTTGTTTAAAGATTGTTTAATATTGTAATATGAAGTCTTAGTCTTTAAGTTATATAGGTATTAAGAATAACAGGTCAATAGTCATCCATGTTTGTCATACTTATAGTTAGACAAATAAGGTTCTTTAGGTACATAGAGATTGTATTCTACATAGATAGGTAGTCTTCAACCACTTCAAAGAGATGTAGAATATAGCATTTAAATAACTTAAGGCTCTGTTGACCTAAGACATGATTACTTTTGGCAGCACCAATCTATTCCCGAAAGAATACTGGAATGCTGAACACTGAAGACACTCCACTTGGAGCTTGTTTTCTTCTTGGTAAAACTGATCTTTGGGCAAAGAACTGCCCATGCATCAACCACTGACAAAATGCATGATGTCCAGTCAAGACAAGCAGCATACAAGAAAAAAAGAGTGTCAAATCTTGACAATACAGGGTAAGATGGTTTTGAAAAATTTCCAGCCTCTAAACATGGTCTGTCCATTACTCTAGACTTTAGCCAAAGTCAGTTGCTCCAACATTGCAAATGAGACTTTGGGTGATTGCCCAGGTAGCCAGACATCTCTGTCATTTGTTGCACATTTTGGAAGTTGTTTGATTGTACTTCCTGCTTACTCAAGTACTATTATTCCCCTTCTTGGGTCTTCAATGGGGTTGAAGACCAGATTGTTGTAGTTACTTTCCTCTCATGACTTGGCCAAGTTATTTATTATACAAGTTTAAATTCATTAGGATAGGATAATTATTGAAACATTACATGTTTCTTGCTTGATATTGTTTATGCTGGCTGTAACTCTAATTTTTATACCTGATATTTGTTCTTTTTGTATATAATTTTGTATTAGGCTTATAACTCTCTTATTTAAACAAAAGGGGAGGTGCTGTAGGAAATCCTTTACGTTACTTGCCCACTTGGGCATAGCCTCTTTTATTATATATGCAGATATAAAGCATGAGCTTGCTCTCTCGTCATGTTGTGGGATTCAGGTGCTGTTCCCCATTCAAGCAGAGGATTATGATTTGTGAGTCTACCCCTAAATAAATAACCCTTTATTATACTCAATGAGCTAGTGTGGGATTTCTTTTTAGCGTTCATCTTCAGTTTAGTATTGTTGTATATACTGTATGAACCTACTGAACTAATTCAGGATTTGGTACTAAAGATCTGAGGGATACTGTAATGATGCAACTAATCATGAAACATCAAATATAAGACATGTAAGAACAAGTAGCTGGCAATCCGTGATTAGGTCTGAAATGACTCTAATGTGCACTAATAAAATGTTATATGACATTGTCATGTGCTCCAATTTGACACCAGACATGCTGTAAAATGAGCTGGCATGTTTAGGCAAAGAATTGGAGGGTTAAACATATAGAGATGAAGATGAAATTGATTCTCATTTCTCTCTGGGAAAGATCACACCAAGAAGTTTTGGTACTGTGCCCAAAAAAAGCCAAACAAAACAAAAAAGGCAATATGCATTCAAATTTATTCCTAGAACTAAGAAAAGTTATTTTTTGTTATAATCCAGGGAATAATTAATTTGTCACTCATAAATATTTAATATGAAAGAATTGGCTAAAAAATAATATGAACCTATGACATTCATTAGAAATTAGGCTTAATGCACCTAAAATTAAGTCTACAGAAAGGGTCACATCTACAAGGAATTTTAGGCATTACTATTGGCATATGTCATGACTAACAGACTAGGTAAAAAGAAACTATATAACTTGTCAGTTTTACTAAGAATATTAGAAACCTAAAATCTAACTAAACTAAACATTTTAGTCTAAGCTAAAAATGAATGACTGGAGCAACACTGGATTTAAAATTCTTCTGGGTTCCCTACCCACCTGGGACCAGAAAGAAAAGTAAGACATCCACACCAGAGGAACAGCCTCTACTAGCCCATCACATGAGGCTGAAGAGGATGATAGGAAATAAGGAACCTTCCTGAGAACAAATGCAGGGGGCACGTGTCTTCAATTGCTGATATGGTTTGACTTTCAGAGCCATGCAATGAAAATGACTTCAAGGTCCTACCCCTAACTCTTCTACACCATATCTTCTCCCATCTTCTGACAACAAAGGCAGGGCTACAGCTCCAGAGAAACTAAAAAATATAGCCAACAGAAAGGAACTGTGCAGATTAGTGGTACAGAGTTTGCTTAAGGTGTACAATACCTTGTGTTGAATCCCTAGCAACACAACAAGCAAACAGATGGTTTAGAGAGTCTAATCCTTGCTCTGTCTAGACATTCTGTCTAGACATCTAGGATAAAACAAAGGTACCTCAAAGATGTCGCATCCTCATCACTGAATGTGCTGAAAAATTCTTTTACCCAGTAAGAAGGACTTTAGAATAACACAATTAATCTACTCTTGAGATGGGGTGACTGTCCTGAATTATCTGGATGAGTTCCATTTTACCACATGAATTCCTAACAGTGGAAAGCACATAGTCAGAGAAAGATGTGGTTGAGGAAGAAATTCAGACAAATGCCCTGTTCCTCTCTTTGAATGTGAAACAGAGCCATGAGCCCAGGAAAGCAGGTGCCCTCCAGAAAACGCACAGCACCAGATTCCCCTCTAGGTATTCCATCACTTAATGTGGGTCCACTGACAGTTTTCTTTCATGTCAGTGAGATCATTCTCAGGCTTCTGACCCACAGGCATTTAATGTAATAGGTCTGTACTGTTTATATCACTGTTTATACTAGATTCTTTACATTAATATTAAAAAATAATTATTCAATATGGATATGGAGCAGTGGTCTCAACCTTCCTGATGCTGTGACCTTTTAGTATAGTTTCATATGTTTAGTGACTCCCAACCTATAAAAAATTATTTTTGTTACTTCTTCATAACCCTACTTTTTCTACTGTTATGAATTGTATTGTAAATATCTGTGTTTCACGATGGCAACAGGCAACCCCTGTGAAAGGTAGCTCAACCATAAATAGGAGTTGCGGCCTCTACATTGAAGACCACTGATATAGAGAAGCAGGGTGTTCAGCCATGACTTAAAGTTGGGAATGCCTATACTTGTAAGTGGAACAGGTCTCTCGATAAATGAACACAGTCAACAGAAAAGGCTGGCTCAGCATTCAGAATGATGAAACTCTTATGAACTAACTTGGAGGCTGCAGCCAGAAGCAAAACAACAACAAAGCATTCAACCTGGATAGTGCTAGAAGGGATTCTGAGTTATTTTAAAAGTGTTAACAGCATTAGCAGAGATGAAACTACAGAACTGGGATGAGGTTATGACACTTAATTTCTGCTCCCATGACTCAATCTTCCACCCAGACTTCATCTAGAAAAGGTTCCATGGCCTCCCAAATCAGCACCATCAGCTGACATGTATTCCAAACTCATGAGTCTGTGGGAAACATTTCATACTCAAATCGTAGTGGGGTGAGTTTGAAGACCAGCTCATGGATGTGTAGAACGATGCTCTAATACTGTGATAGAGAGAGATAGGCTACAATATAAGCCTTATTGGCAGGCTGATTACTCATGGTAACATCCCAAAGCTCAGAGCAGAAAAACAACCTGTGGTATCAGATCTGCCTTTTAAAAGCAACTACTGGGGAATCTATTCCTATGGAACCTATTTAGGATAAATCTTGATTTCATAGTAGTCCAAACAGTATCATGTTAAATTTCTCTCAGGATTAAAGAGTTTGCTTATAATGAGGACATGAAATAGTCTCCTCACCCTTAATGGCAAGCTCCATGGAGCAAAACTAATGAAGGAATGGTACTACACAAAGTGCAATTCAGAAGTGTCACTGGCTCTTGAATACTTGCAGCTACTTGTCTTCCCACTTAAAATCCTTTAAGGTTTTCTCTGCTCAATCATCTATCCCCATCATGAAGAGGAGGCCCAAGGAGTGCACAAAAAGCAATAAAACACATACCCACCATTCAACCGAACCATTCCAGTCATTGTTAATATTTTAAATCCTTTTTACCTGTTATTATTCTGTCTATGTACATATGCAAGCATGCCATGGTGCATGTGTGGAGAGCCTGAGTTGATGGGTCATGTTAGTAAGGTTTTTTAAAATATATAGATAGATATTCTTCAACACTTCTAAGACCTATAGAATATGGCATTTAAAGTGTTTTAAGAACTTATACTTTTCTCAACAGTCTGCTTCTAAGAGCACCAGTCTACTTCAAGAGGATTATGGGCATTAAAGAGACTCCTTATAGAGTTTGCTAGCCATTTGGGCAAGAAACTGCTCTTGCGTGGACTGCTTGATGGTATCCTGTATGAACTGGGCATGCAGGACCAACAGAAAAGTGACTACTAAACTTTACAAAAGATGAGATGGTCCTTCAGGGTTCTTGCTTCACAGAAAAAACTGCCAGTCATTCTGCAGGACACAGAAGAAAGCAACTGATGAACTTTGCCAGTACAGGGCAGAACAGATTTTCAAATTTCTTGCTTGACTGAAAAGCAAAGTATCTGCTGGATACTTTGGCCTGTAGGCTGAAGATAGATGCCCCAACATTACAGCAAGATGTCTCTGTCAATTCTAGAGTTTTGGAAGTTGCTTACAACATACTTCCTGTTAACTTAGGTAATATTATATTTTTGTTTTTTTTCTGGAGTTGAAGACAGATAAAATTAGTTAATGTTTTTTAGTTATAATAAAAGAAAAATTAGATATAAAACTTTAGACTAATAAAGAAATATTGTAACTGTAATTCTTACTTGATACCTATGTTGTTATATGTAATTTTACTATGTTAAATTTAAAACCTTCCTTTTTCTTTAGAAAGAAAAGGGGAGGTGATGTGGGATGTTCTTCTGTATATGTGTCACTTTTATTGGTTAATGAATGAAGCTGTTTTGGCCAATGGCTTACCAAAATAAAGTCAGATGGGAAATCCAACAGAGAGAGAGAGAGAGAGAGAGAGAGAGAGAGAGAGAGAGAGAGAGAGAGAGAGAGAGAGAGAGAGAGAGAGTGGTCGGAGTCAAGGTGAGGCCATGTAGCTATTGAAGGAGACAGACACTGCCAGAACCTTACCAGTAGGCCACAGCCTTGTGGTGATACATAGATAAATAGAAATGGGTTAATTGAAGATATAAAAGTTAGTTATTGAGAAGCCTGAGCTAATAGGTCAAACAGAGTTGTAATTAATGTAGTTTCTGTGTGATTATTTTGGTCTGGGCACCAGGAAAGTAAAGAGTAGTTGCCAACTACACACTTCATTCTGAGTAAAGTTCAGAAAATATTTCCCTGTGCTCTGAGTTCAAAGGAAGGCAAAAGCCTTTAACTTTTCATTTAAAATGAACTCACAAAATATATTGATTTTTTCTGCTGTAAAAACCCTAGAAATTTACCATTGGAAGTTCTGTGTGTAGTATCTCCATGATTCTTTCATGTAAATTGAAATTAAATTTCAGACTTAATCTCCATATGTCTATGAAATACTATTATTAACAAACAATATAAACTTTCACTTCCTGTATTGTTCTTATGCATTTTGAGAGTCAAGCATATCAAATGAGCTCCATAGTTCTGCGATAAAAATGCAGGCATTCTTATGAAAATTATCATTATCATGAAAAAGAGAAATTAACCTACTAGCCTTTCCATATTATTGATAGCTACATTTCTGTCATTCATTTTATACTTCTGGATTTTATTTTTGTGTGTGATATTGCTGTTAGTTTCCATAGAAACCTTTATTAAGCTTCATTTCAGATTTTGCTGTGTAAATAGAGTTTCCATGCACTAGATTGCTGATTTGAAGACTGAGGGTACTGAGCCAAGGCTGAGTGATTTGGAAATCACTGAGACTAATTAAAAAGTGCTTTATGCAAAGTCCACATCGCTGTTTAATTAGCTGACTACATCAAGGGATTTGGAGATGTGTTGGAAAAGCACAAACTGACATAGCCTAACTCCTAAAATTTTAATCATTGGGAGGACAGTGGAAAGAGTGGCATTATACAAATCAATCATTCTCTTGTAGCAAGCGACTTAACTACTGAAGGGATTTGTGTCATGTTTGCATTGGAATAGCACTTTGTCTTTCCTAACAAGAATTACTGGACAGGTCCCTGGGATGCCTGCTCATGGGGATCTGGGTTAAAAAGTACTTGTAGATACCTTGCTAACTCATTTACGTTTCTGTTAGCTGATGGATGCCCTACCTTAACCTCTGAGTCTCGGGTTCAACAACTGCAACATGATAATAGTACCTACCTCACACAGATGCTTAGCGAGTTTAATGAAATAATTTGAGGGTTTTTTTTGCAAGGAAATAATATAACTTGGAATTACTGTTGTCTCTTGCTCATCACAAGGGATTGCAGGAAAATCATCTTTTACAGACATCAAAAGCTAAGAATAATCAGATCTTTTGCAGAAGCTAGAGTAAAACTGGAATATAAAATCAACCTATCCTCTTGCATATTAATGTCAAATCTCTAGACTAGTTCTAACATTGCAGACAGTGTACATTCCGTGACAGAGTTGCAAGGTTAAGAATAATGGCAAGAAGAAAGCCTGTTCATAGTATTGATGCAATGTTTCTCAAGTAGTTTCTCTCCACATTTGATTGAGTGTGCAAGTGTGGAAGCCATGGGTATGAGGAGTTGACTGTACCTACTTCTAGTACTGGTGTCATGTCTGAGCAGAGAAAGACAATGATTTTGGTCATTTCACAGAAATACAGTTCTTGAAGTTGTAAGTTTAACATTACTATATCCAAAAATGTGAAATTAGAGGAAACATAAAATCAATCCTTAATCACCTGTACACAGTGTTAAAAGACATTCACTTTTCATTACTCTGGATGCTCTTGTAGCACAGATAAGAAAAACCTAGAGACAGAAATTGGGGTTCAACCCAAAAATCAGAAAAAAAGCCGCCAAGCCACTATAGAAGTCTTAACTCTGACAAGGCTGGGTGACCTACCACAAACTAAGCTGAATAAACCTCTCTCTCTTCCCATTTTACATTCCCTCTAATGCTGGGATTAAAGGCCTATGACTTCTTAGGACTGAGATTAAAGGTGTGAGCCACCACCACTTAGATTTGTTTCTGTATTGATCTTGTGTAGCCCAGGGTGTCCTTGAACTCACAGAGATCCATCTGACTCTGTCTTCTATCCTGGGATTAGCCAAAGTGTTTTAGTGAAGTAACGAGAAAATCTTTCTAACTCACCCTTTTCCATTTTCAAAAAAATTCTCGAGTTTTGTTTCCAGTAGTGGAATTAATTTTTCCAGAAGTTCACTCTGAAGATATGAGTAGTTTACAGGCTTTTTGAAAATAAAATGTTCCAAAAGTCAACTCCTACCAGCCCTGCATGAGACCCTCAGTGTTTTTCCATTTTTATTGCCTTGTGATAATCACAGCGTGTATGTGATGCAGTATCTCACATTCAGGAGGATTACACTTCTTATGCTTTTGATATTGCAGCTTGTCTTTACAGTCCCCATTTAATAGCTCTGCAATATTCTTTCCCATAAAAGCTCCATAATTACTTAGCCATTCTTATCTTATTGTTGGACATTTAGGATGCTTCCAATTTTCCTTATTAAAAAAATGAATATGAGGCAGAGGGTTTTTCTTGGCTGTTGCTGTTACTATTTTTAGATTGTTCCCTTATAAAAGATCCCTAAACATGTGATTACTAGCTTAAAAGCATGGTAGCTTGAGCTCTCTTAGAAACACGTATATAATTTTGTGGTAGGGCAGTGCATTAATTAAATGCATAAGTTCACTGAGGTCACTATGTCCTCAGCCTCTTTTCAAATCTACTCCATTTATAGTCACAACTTTGGTTTTAATGCCTTATAATTTACTGTACTGTATTGTCTGTTTTCCACGGTATAATAAAACTATCTAGTGGTAATGCTCATTGGTTCATGACTTATAGGGTATTGATGACTAGTCCTATGCTACAATGTGGATATGTCCCCAAAATACACATTGGTATTTAATTGGAACTGAACCTTTAAAAACTGGATCTTCAAGAGACCACATGAAGGGAGTTATTGCCTGTATTGCAAATGGGGTTGATAAAAGTCTTTAAAATTGTCCCCATTCTCTGTAGGGCATCAAGTAAGATAGAATTCCAAGACTCCTGGCAAACAGAGTTGTACTACAATACCTTGGAGACTGCCATTAGAGTTTAGACTGTACTTCTTTTTATGATGTTTGCTTTACCATTATTTTTCCAGTTATGGAGACTTCGTACTTGGATTTTCTTATCACGCAAGTGAGATCAGAGAAGACTAGTTCAATTAAGTTCCTACCACATATAAGATGAGATAGGTCCTAATTTGTTTTCATCCATTGTATTCTAGGGTGTAACTTCTCTTTTTCCTTTTGGAAGTTTGGTCCCAGTGGCAATTCACAATCCTGAAAATCAACTGATAAACTGATTGTCAATCAGGGTTGAGGAAAATGTTATATCTTTGCACCCTCCTCTGCATCTGTTCTTTGAAATAGTCTGGCTTAGAACTCAGATGAGAATTTTAGGAGGGGCCCACCACACCCAATTTTTCTCTATTACTTGAATCTCAATAAACCTTCAATTTATTAGTCTTAAGTCCAAGCCTTCAGAGCCTTAACCTACTCCCATTCTGCTTCTTAGAATCCAGTTTCTGCGCTTTGAAACCATCTGAGCTCACTTCTAGAAAAGACATAGTATAAATCATAAGGAGGCAATCCTCAGTGGAAGATCTCTGAGATTAGCCAGTCTCCAGGCTACTCCAACCTCGGGAGATGAGCTATGAGCAGCCAAGAGCAGCCAAATCTCCCGGATGACCCTAGATTTATGAACTAAACAAATCATTGTTGTTTAAGCCACCAACCCTTGATGGTGGCTTGTTTTGAAGGTGTATTGTAACAGTAGATAACTGATGAATATTCTCTATAACCTTGCCGTCTACAACCCTGACAGAACAATAGTTTGATTCAATTAAGGAACAGAGCTCCCAGCCTAGGGAAAGTTCAGTGTATTTTTTTCTTCTTCAGAGGAATGATACAGCATCACACCCGGGTCTCACAGAACAAAAAGCAAATATTTGTGTAGTTCCTGAGATAAAGGGGATTTTACCTAAAGCAGTGAAGCTACACAACTTAGGAATTCCAGTATGCACAGAGGTGATGCTGAAGATGGGACCCATTTACAGTCAAGTGTTAATTGAGCAGTGCTGCATGGGACCTGTGGGATCTGCTGCTTTGTGGAAATCTGTATCAAAGCTTAGCTGGAATCATAAAATTCTCCAACCTTGTGTTGTGTCCAGACACTGTAATTTTTCATGTTATTTTCACATAGAGATCAAACTCTGACAATAATTTCATGCAATATGAACAATATTCACCAGCTGCCTATTTCCTATCAATATTTTTGTTATTATTGATAATTTGTCCTGTTTTAAAAATTAATTTATTTGTTAAGATTCAATTTTGTTGTTTTAAACATGCGCGCGCATGTGTGTGTGTGTGTGTGTGTGTGTGTGTGTATGTGTGTGTGTGTGTGTGTGTGTGTGTGCATATACATGTGCATGCATGAGCTGGAGACACAGTGGGCCCTTTATAAGAGCAATATGCCATCTTAATTACTGACCCATTTCTTGAGCTCCTTAACACTTAGTTTTATATTTATTTGTGTGTGTGTGTGTGTGTGTGTGTGTGTGCACATGCATGAGCTGGTGTGCACACCTGCTCTCTTTGTTCATTTGTGTGGAGGCCAAAAGAGTTTTGCCAGTTGTCATCTTCCACAATTTTCTACCTATTTCCACCCAGGCAGTGTCTCTTCTTGAACCTGGGGCTTGCTTTTAGTTAAGATGGAAGCCAGAAAACTTCAGTGATCTCACTGTCCTCCAACACTCAGAGTTGAGATTATGAATATGTTGTCTCTTGGGTGCAGGGATCTGAACTCTGGTTTTAATGACTGCAGAGCAAATGTCTTAGCTGCTGAGCGAACTGTCTAACCTCTATCTGTTGGCTTTTATTTTGTTGTTGATGTTTTTTGTTTTTCTAGCCAGGGTTTCTCTGGCTATCCTGGAGCTGACTTTGTAGACCAGGTTGGCTTTGATCTCACAGAGATTCACTTGCCTCTGCCTCCCAAGTGCTGGAATTAAAGGTGTGCCCCAGCTTGTGTGGTGATTTGTCATATTTTTAAGGTCTCGCCGAGGATGCCTTCAACCCTCAATCCTTCTGCCTCAACTATTTGAATGTTGGAACTAGAGGCCTGAGTCATCATGATAGGTTCCATATTGGCACTGTTAATCAGCACTGTCAAATGTATCTGTAATATGTGTCTTAACTGTGTTTCAATTTAAATCAGCTAAAGATAAATAAAACACATTTTTGGCTTCTCAATCTCACAAGCCACAGTTATGTCACAGTAGCCATGTGTGACTGGAGGCCACCTTAGTGGACAGCAAAAAGTCAGATTTCCATTACTGCAGAAAGCTCTACTGACCAGCCCTTTTCTACAGTGTGTTCTAGTTTATAGACTCCATAAATGCAAATTTGATTATCTTCCTGGTTATTTTAAAGTATTCACAAGTTAGTGTTTTGGGTGACTGTTGAATTAATTTCCTGACTGAAGAGGCCAGCTACAAGTCAATTAACTTTTATTGGATGATCCCAAGCTGCTAGCTTTCGGTCAGCTTTGCAGGTCTTAGTCAGTGACATCTACCTCCTCAAAGCAGAGTCATGCTTGACCATCTGTCAGCCAATCCCTTTAGCCCATTCAGGATCTCACTCAGGATCAACTCCGAAGTGAATCTCACTCTCCATAATTCCACAGCTGTCATAGCCCAGTGCCCACATGCTCAGCTGCACTCTCAGGGGGCTTCATTAGGCATGTCCTTCCACCTTTCCTCCCTGCTTGTCCACTCCCTGACTCCAACAGCACTGACCTCCTTGTCCTTCTACCAGGCCAGCGTTTGTGTGTGCTTCCCTCTTCCAGGGAAGCTCCCGCTGTTAGGATGCTGGCCCGCAACGCCTTATGTCTGTAGTTATCTTCCCAGCAAGGTTTTCTCCACTCATCCTTTCTAAATTGCAATCCTTCAATTCCATTGGTTCTTACCCTCTCCATGGCTCTTACGACCAGGTAACAATGAGCAGGCCCCAACTTCTGCTGCTGCTGCTTTCCTCCTCTTCCTTCTATACTTTTGTTCCTCTTCCTTCTCTTCTTTTCAGGCTATTTCCTTGAATTTAGTTATAGCCCTTTGCAATAATAGTAGGTGCTAATTAAATATTTATTGCATGAAAGAAATATATTTCCTATAAAAATAATAGCTCTCCGGAAAAGAATTTCTGTACTATAAGAAAATGCAAGTCGAATGATTATTTATTTAAAAAGAATTATCTAAGCATTCAGAGATGCAAGACCTGTCTTCATGGATATTACAGTTTAAGTAAGAAAGTGTTTTATAGAAAACAGAACAATGAAAAGTAACATTGCATTAAAAGCCAAGGAAAACAGGCAAGGTATTGTGCTAGGTGATGAAAAGGAACAACTCCAATTTCATTATTTCTGGTTATTACAGAAAAATAGAGAAATCCTGCCACTGCTCATTCTAAACATCTTGGTTTTGTAAATAAGGAGATGGATTGAGAAGACTGATTGGACTTTTGGAATTCTTACCCTCTATGAGTCTATTTCAGAGAGAGGAAAAGTCAAAAAGTGTGTTTGGCAAACAGGTTTACTGTTACTATCCACCCCTTCCTCCTGCCTCACAGACAATCTGTATTTCTTAAGCTCCCTGTTAGCCATATTGCAGATGTCCTAAAAACCTAGATGGGAAACAGATCTATACCAAGCAATTCTCCCAGAGAACTCTGTTAAATAACACCAAGCTAGACATATCATACTCTATTTACATGTATTGACATTATACTTACAGAAAAATATAAGTATTATTGAAAATAGAATATTCTATACAACAAACATTGTTCTTACCATATCTTGCAAAAATTCATTGTCTTGGTTTATTTATCTGTTTCACTTTGATAAATCCTAAGAGAATACATACTTAAAGGTCAGGATTTTTAGATTATACTCTTTTCTCTCCAATTGTTCCTATACACAGGGTCTACACATGCAAGGGAAATGAATAATAAATTTCTAGGATGTTCTAAGTATCTGCTAACCTAAATCCAGGAAACCCACATCTTTGTCATGCAATAAAAATGAGACCTTTAATAGAGACCAATCCATCACTGTGGGCAAATCTTCGTGCTATACCATCTTAGTGTGATCAAATGGCTTGGAATGACATTATGACAGAATAAAGACAATTTATTTACTTTTGCATCATAAATATTATTGGAAAATGACAAGAGGTAGCCATGTCCCCACTCAATAATGATAATTAAAATAATAGCTCCAGTGTTATAAATGTAAGTCCAGCAGGCTCCTGAACACCTTGGAAAGACATGCTACCCTTCCTACTGGCTTTAGCGAGCCATGTTCCAGCAGCCACTGTCCAGCTGGAAGCCATCCTCTGGCAGACAGGCGAGATTGCACTTTCTTGGCACCTGTAGCCACAAACATCATGTTGATTGTATGGCCTAACATGACTTAACCCTCTCCTTTCCTGACCTGTGAATTAAAGCAGTCACAGAGAAAAGAACGACATCAATGATGCTTATGTGTATCTGAGCTACCATCACCTGAGTGTACTAAATCACCTTTCCCTCTAGTTCAAATATTGGATGTCTGACTGCTCTGTTTGCTGGTCATCTATTTGTATTTCCTCCTTTCCTCATATCTGCACCAGAGACTAGTCTTTCTAACGTACAGGAACATAAATCCATGGTGGGAGGGGGACTACATATGTCTACTCTATTTAAGCTATTTTATGAGCTAAGCTTTCATTCCCCACTCCGGTTGGAACCCCAGCTCTGATACAGTTTATTCACATTCGGAACCTGTAATAGAAATAGAGAAGATGACCCACATTGAGCTGTTACTTTGTTACCTGTGCAGATTTTTTTAAAGTTGGGGTTTTCCAGGAGGTGTCCAGGTAGACGACACTGGAAGCGGTGTTGCCAGAACTCGGGGAACCAGGGATTCCTTGTGTTGGTGTCTAGCCTCAGCTTCAGGAAGTAGTCATCAAACGACCTGACCTCTGGAGACTGCAGCTTTATCGTGATTCCTCCGTTGGCTTCCACCTCATAGCCTTCAATGACTTCATCTCTGTCTGCCCATCCATCACTGAAACAATTCAGGGATTTGGGAAAGGAGAGAAGAAGACAATGTCTCACAAATGAATTCAGAAATATCTACAAGCAAAGTAAGTCAGAGAAGTTAAAGTCTACATTTTTTCTTTTTTCTTTTTTCTTTTTCTTTTTTTTTCTGAGACAGGGTTTCTCTGTAGCTTTAGAGACTGTCCCGGAACTAGCTCTTATAGACCAGGCTGACCTCAAACTCACAGAGATCCACCTGCGTCTGCCTCCTGAGTGCTGAGATTAAAGGTGTGTGCCACCACTGCCCAGCGAAGTTAGGGTCTACTTTAAGCCACTGTCACTACCCCTTCGGAGTTCCCGTTTGCTAGACAGGAGAGAGTTGTGAACATGAAAGCTCCTGCTTGTGTCTTCGCACACAGAAAGGGATGTCAACAGTGATAATAGTATCGATGACCACAGCCAAAGTTCACTGAGGTTTTCCTAGTCAGACTGTTCGGTTAATCACTGTCATGGAACAGATATAAAACATTTTCAGAAATTACCTTAAGTTCCCTTAGGTTCCCGCGTCTAGTTCTCATAATGCTAAATAATACAATCACCTTGTAACGATTGCCCACAGAAAGACAATAAAGCCCAAATGTTCAGATTCTTCATACTAAGCACTCAACGTGTGAGGGGGATCCTGCACGTGGTCATGGCAGTGAAATAAACCATGAAGGGATGAGAACAAATACTCAGTTCAGATGGCCTTCATCAACCGGGACCAAAACTTTGGGGAGCCTGGTGCCACGTGTTTTATTTCCAACAAATTTAAACATAGTACAACTTGGAAAACAGTGTCCTGGTGTAGTACAGTCCCTGGTGCACAAGGAAGTGTACTTAGATTGAAACTTGACTCAAGGAATATGTCATCTCTTCCAACAAGATGGGTCTAGAGAAAGGCTACCTGTATTAGCTTAAGGACCTAGGGAAGGATCTAGCCTGGTCTTGGCCATACAGATAGCATAGATGTCATTTGGGCTATAAGCCGCCTCAGGTCGGGATTGTGGGGGCTTGGGGCAGAGCCTCTGGCTCTACAGATAATGTAAGGGTCATTTAGACTATTAAGTATCTCTGGTCCTGGTTGTGGAAGCTTGCAGGACCTCCCGTCTGTAAGGATCATTTAGATTACTAGGTACTTCCAGTCTTGGTTGTATGAGCTTAATATAACTTGGCTCAACAGAAAAACAGATAATGGGGTTATTAATCACCTCCAGTTCCAAGCTTTCTAGATGGAAGAACAGGTACATCTTTCCCATCAAAAAGACAATTCTGTGTTCATAGCATTCCCAGTCTCCCTGGAGATCTGTGAGTACAAAGACTTCTTGCTGTCCTCCCAACAAATGTGGTTTCAACACTATACTCAAACCATTATAAGAGTTGCATGTTATGAAATAACAGATGAACTTATCAGTGTTTGCTCCTGGTATATTCTTCCCATTTCTCTCCCATAGAAGTGACCAGAGTATTTACTCAGTGCTATTCCACAATAACAGCATTTATGGAAAACCATCTCACACCCAAATAGAAAAGAATCCTCCAACTTACTAAATGGATGCCACTGGCATTTTATCTAGAGGGTTGGGTTTTAATATGTGCTCACCTTCTGGAGCACTCACATCTGCCATGAGTGATGTAGGACCAATTAAACTGAAGTGTGCATGTGACCTGAAAGGTACCCAGCACTGAGCGCAACAAAAGGCTTGCTTTAGTCAGTGTTATATGGCATGCGGCAAACATTGAACTCAGCTGTACTGAGCTAAAAGAAAGTGGGTTTTTAACTGCCAGGAGAAACATTGGAAAAATACTACAGGACATCCTGGAGAGGTTGGTCTGGGTGACTAGGACATCTGGGCTTGTTTATTGTCACTTATATAAATTGGTCTCATAACTTCTCACAGAAACTAGGAAGCAAAATTTAGCATACATTTCAAAGGGATGATTCCCAGACCCAAGAAGAAAGATATCCTAAGGTTATAAAAACTGGTAAGCAGTTGGGAGACTTCCATCCCAAAGAAGCGACAAAATAATTTACAATTATAGGTTTGCCAAAGTAAATGTGTGAAGTAAAGAGAAGCTGGGACCTACCCCCAGGAAGCTTAGTGGAGCTAAAGGGCATCTTACAACCACCCTGGCCAGAGAGTAGATTTATCTCTAGACACAGATATATATATATATATATATATATATATATATATATATATATATATATATATATATATATATATATAGAGAGAGAGAGAGAGAGAGAGAGAGAGAGAGAGAGAGACAGATATAGCATAGCCTCCTGAAACTAGTGGAACATAGTGCTATAGGCTATGCTGCAGAAAGTATCTTGTTTGCTTTCCACAGAGCAGGGAACTAGACTGAGTACAAATGATTTAGCTGAGCTAACTGGTTCAGTTTCTCTCTAGTGCCTCCCCACCCCAGGGAACCACTGTGAGTTAAAGTTTCAACAGGTCCAGAGGGATAGTGAATAGTGCAGATAATGTGTGCCTGAATTTAAGAGAATTTGAGGCAGAGCATAGATGAACCAGACCAGAGTTATGTGATATGCCTCCAACCCGGCTAAGAGAGCTACTTCACAGTCTATTCATATCACACTCACCATGATGCTTAGCTACAACTTCAACTGAGAATAAGATACATTATTTCCTGCCTGCCTTAGTCAGGACCGTGAGGGGGGCGTTCACCCATGGAGACGGTGGTACAGAACTAACGGGAGATCACCAAGTCCAGTTGGAATGGGACTGATAGAACATCCGACCAAACAGGACTCTCTGAATGTGGCCAACGGTGGAGGCTGACTGAGAAGCCAAGGACAATGGCGCTGGGCTTTGATTCTTCTGCATGGATGGGCTCTGTGGGAGCCTTGTCAGCTTGGTTTATCACCTTCCTGGACCTGGGGGGAGTTGGAAGGACCTTGGACTTAACATAGAGTAGGGAACCCTGATGGCTCCTTGGCCTGGAGAGGGAGGGGGTACGGGTGGAGGGGAGGGGAGGGAAGGGAGAGGAGGAGGGGAGGAGATGGAAATTTTTAAATAAAAAAAATAAACCATGAAAAAAAAAGAAAATGCAAAAAAAATTCTGTTATGGACTTAAAAGTAGTTTAAACACTAAACGTATTTAATACAAGAACAGATATCTAACAAGATGTAGAAATCCTACAAGGTTAAAGAGGTGGTCAATATCACTATGAGGGAGAGCTTGGAAGTTAAACACAGTAGTGTGTTTCTCTCTCTCTCTCTCTCTCTCTCTCTCTCTGTGTGTGTGTGTGTGTGTGTGTGTGTGTGTGTGTGTGTGTTGAGAGTCAACAGTCAACATTAGTCAGGTTAATAGTGGGGAGCTGCTTTAATGGTCTCAAGTAGAGAGAGTCAACAGTACAACTGAAATAAGAGAAGTGTGGCCTAAGCTGGGATGGGCATAAAAGTTCCAGGCTGAGGACCATGAGATAGGCTCAAAATATTATTGGTCTGTTACTCATAAGGTCCTTCTTCCTTCCTCCAGCAGGTTAAGTGGCCAGAGTACAGTACCCGGGATGGATTGCTCTGCTCACCATCACTGAAAATGAGGTAGTCAAATTGATTGAACAGATTGACTTAATCACCTTTCTTTTTGATCAATCTACTAAGAAAGGCATAACCTTTAAATACATATTTAATTAATTGTCTGCTGGAAAGAAGTGCAAATCATGTTGAAAGGCAATGGGAATACATTTAAATTCACATATTCAAATATATTCTGTTACATCTTAACCACATCTACAACAGCTGGATATTTGAACTATACTTCATGTCATGTTCAAAAGCAGAACAAACCCAAACCAGCTAGACTCTCAAGGACTTCTGCCTAGAGTTAATATTTGGAATAAAAGTGAATTGCACTGTAAATTACATAGAGGTTAGTCTGGACGTGTTACTTTCTGAGATTTAATATTGTGAGAGTTTTATTTAGCTGACCATCTATTGAAGAAATGTATGTTATAATTTTAAATAGCCTATGAATGAAAATTTATATCTTTGCTTTCTTCCCTCATCATCATCCTTTCCCTTCTCTGCATCCTCCCCTTCTTTCAATCCCTCATTTTTTCTTGCTTTATGCTCCATTTTTGTAAAAATAAAATATGACATGTTAAGCCAAAAAGCATAACAAGTTTGACGCACATACCTTAGGAACAAAGCATTCTCTGTAAACATGGACCAGTATGGAGTTTAGATAGTTGGAGTCCTGTATCCTCTGATCACAAGTTGAATGCTTTAATCCCCACTAAGGATGGCACCCATTCCAAAAGTTACAGCTGGTGTTAAATTTAAGAGTTCATAAAATAAAAGCAATAAAGGAATGTGGCAGCAAAACCATTCAGGCAGGATTACTTGGTGAATATTTACTTAAGTAGTGTGTGACTGGAATAGTATATGAGAGCCTAAATCTGTCTCCAGTAATGTGCAAGGAACTTTTATTGTCGTTGACTTCTTTTTTAAACAGGGTATCATTAAACAGCTATGGCTGACCTGGAACTGACAATATAAACTGTGTTGGCCTTAAACTCATAGAGATCCACATGCCACATCCGTGATTAAAGGTGTGTGCCACAATTCCCAGAATATATAAAGAATTTAAATAAAATAATCTGCTTAGAAACATTGGTAAGGTAACTCTTCATTTTTATGCTTTAATTGACTTATCTGTATATTCCTTGTCATGCACACTTACAGAGAATGTTCAAGGTCATTTTGCTGTTTAGTTGTGTTAGGAATTTGGGTGACAACATTTTGGGGGGATGGTTTCTATAAAGTATGCTTTCACAGGGAGCCAGCAGCGTGCCTCCTGGTGTGCACTGTACTTGACCTGAGGTGACTTCTCTCACCTGGCCACCACTCATGGCTTGGGAGTGCATCCAGCCTGCTGGGAGGTGATTCCACCTCAGACATTGCTGGATTCGGAGAGGCACATTTACAGCCCCCGGCAGCTCATGCTGTATCATCTGCTTCCCAGTTATGAGGTCTTTTCTCTGCCTGAAATTAGGAAACAAAACTGCACATTGTGGAGGAAGAGGGCAACAGAAAACCCAATGCCTTAAGGATTTCTCAGAAAGTACAAGAACCCCTGGTTCTTATCCCTTTTCTGTTATTTTATGTGTATCTATGTTTGTATGTGTACATGTGTGCGTGTTTGTATGTGAGTGCTGGAGCTTGACATTAAGAGTCTACCCCAATTGTTTCCTAACTTGTTTTTGAAGTGTGGTCTCTCACTGAAGCTGGGACTTGTGGTTTGGCTAGGCTGGCTGGCCAGTGAATTTCAGGGAGCCTTCAGTCTCTGCTTCCTCGGTGCTGGGGATACAGACTCCTGATGTTGAACCTGGCTTCTTTTACATTTGTGTTGGGGATTAAACTCAGGTCACCATGCCAACTTGGCAAGAACTTGACTGACTGAGTCTTCTCCCCAGACCCTTGTACTCAATCTCTTTATTCAGCAATTATTTAAAAGGCTATCCTCTCCTCGCCAAACCATTTTCCTCTTCCTTATAGAACTTTATGTTTGAAGCTTGAATAATTGTGAGATTCCTTCTACCAAACAAATTCTGACACTAATCACAGGAAAATATTGTTTCTTCAAACTCCATTAGTGACTTCACTAAGGTTCATAGATATTACTTTTGCAAGAAATGGATAGCAAATGGTAGAAATTATAAAATATATTAATGTTCCTTAAATACACAATTATTTTAGGAAATATATTTATGTTTTATTAATTTCAATTTTATGGTAAACCATATCCCTGGGAGGCCTGTTCTTTTCTAAAGGCAAAGAGAAAAGAAGTGAAGCTGGAGGAGTGGGGGAGACTAAGAGGGGTGGAAAGAAAGGAAAACTGTAGTCAGGATATATCATATGAGAGAATAGGGGGAGACTGGACATTGTAGAGAGATGGATATTTCCATATATATACATTTTACATATCTATTCTTCATATATATAAATTCTTCACATATATAAATTCTTCACATATATTAAGAAGAATGAGAAGGAGAAGAAGAGGAAGAAGAGAAAGAGGAAGAGGAGGAAGAAGAAGAAGAACAAGAACAAGAACAAGAACAAGAACAAGAACAAGAAGAAGATGACGAAGAGTAGGAAAGATTAAGAAGTATTAACATAAAACACAACTGGCATATATCAAGCACAACCAACATTAGAGTTAACCTGTAATTAACTCAAAAGTTCCTCAGAAACAAGAGATAAATAAACGACATTAGAGTCATGGAAGTCATGAATACTATAAATAAATGAGAAAAACTATACTACTTAAAGTAACAAAGATGAAGCTCATACACATAAGACTGATTAGAAATTGATGTTAAGTATAATATTAAGTCACAATTACAGGTGACATTTCTCTAGTTTTAAAAATAAGAATCATAGCTTTGTTTTTGAAACATGATAGTTACTGGGAGACTTGTGGGCCCAGGTAACAGTCGATTTTCTTACCTAGAAAGGAGTTAGATGAGCATTCCTGCTTAATTAGAATTCTCCGAGCCTAGCACATTTTGTGCCCTTTCTGTTTAAATATTATATCTGTAAAATGTACATATTTAAAAATAAGACACAAACCAACTTTTAATGTGGTTCTGAAAAATATCCTAAATATCAGAAGTAGACATACAAAACGTATACATGAACGCCAAGGCCTGAAGTGCTCAGAGTTAAACAGACTGATAATAAGACAGAAGTTGAAGGATGTCTGTCACTTCAAATTAAGTGACATTGACCTAATCTATTGAATTTGATAAAATTAATATGTTAAATCATATCCTCAAAAAGAACCAAAAGTATATTGTATACACCTAAAAAACTATTTCAGAAAGTGTGAAAATAAAAGATATGTAAGTACACCTGAGAAATATAAATAAAAATAAGCCAGGTATCATAATTTTAACATAAAAATCAAATGACTTCAGGTATAAGCAGATCTTAAATTCAGGTAATTAGTAGCTTTAACTCCATATGTAACAATAATTTCCTTTTGCTCTATGACAAAACTTATTCACAGGTTTGGGTAAAAACCCATCTTTAGGGATCTTATCCAGCCTACCTCAGTCTGACCTTTGGTCTGTAATGATTCACATCACATTGATCCCCTAAGAAAAATGAATTCATCCTCTCCCAATATTTCCAAATGTTTTCACCTAATACAATTCAGAGTCCAACATCTCTGAATCTCATCAGCTCAGTCATCTAAATCACGTATGAGTGTGACCAGAAATGGTCCTGCATCTGGGAGCTTGTGAAATTAGACAATAAGTGATCTGGTCCCAAATAAACACTGGGACATGAATGAGGTCACACAGATGTCCCATTACACAGAAAGAAAATGCAAAAGGAAAACATGCCTACCAAGTACAGACAAGTGAAAGACGCAGACAGCCAAACAGCAGATCCTGAGGACTGGGATTCGTCCTTTCATCGAGGATTGTGTCCTCTGGGTGTTGGAACTGGCGTGTGAGTCACATGTTCTCTGGGATGTATGGTAGTACATGTCTAGAGATGGGTAAACATACCTTGTTCAATCCATGTCCTGCCTGCCTAATTTTGTGAGTCTGACACTTTGTTTCATGTGAAGCCCTCTGTGTCCCTGGCGTGCAAAACTTCCAGTGTTTCATGTTTGCCAGATTTCCTTAAGAACCTGGTAGGTTCCATGTATGTTCAGAAAATGGATCTCATTAGATTCTTCAACAGCTCTTACACAATCCTTTCTGTGCTTGTAGATTCTGTGTGGATGGCTAAGAAACCAATATGAATTATTCTAGTCTCTGCAAAGATCTCCCTGTGTGACTGGGTAGATCGAACTCTCCCTTCTTTATATTTTTTAAAAATTTATTTTACATGCCAGGCCCAATTTTCCCTCCCTTCTCTCATCCCAGTCACTCCCCCATCCCCTGCTATGTTCCCACTCCCCAATCCACTTCTTTTCTGTTTCTATTCAGGAAAGGGCATATCTCCCATGGATATCAACAAGACATGGCATATAAATTTGCAGTAAGACTAAGCACATCCCCATATATTAAGGCTGAGCAAGGTGACCCAGTGTGAGGATAGGGTTAAAAACAGTAAAAGAATAAGAGACAGTTCCTGCTCCCACTGTTAGGGGACCAAGCTGCATAACTGTAACATACATTCAGAGTGCTTAGGTCAGTCCTATGAAAGCTCCCTGGTTGTCAGTTTATAACTCTTAATCCTGTTCATACAGTGACAAAGTGTTTTTACATTCTGGACTGGCTAAAATTTCCCGAAATCATTTATTCTTATCTAGTAGCTCCTTCTTCAATTTATCTTCATTTCACACTCTACTGCAAATTCCAAAACAAAACAGAAAACATGCAAGCTCAACAACAACAACAAAAAAAAAAAAAACTAAGGTGAGCCTTTAGCCATTTGTTTAGAAATCAGCAAATATTCAAGTTCATAATGTATAAATTTTGTTTTCCATCTAATTTGAAGACACAATGCAACAAAGTTTTCAGACATAATATAACAAAGACCCTCTCTTCTCCAGTTTCAACAGCAAGTTTCCCATCTCCTTTGGTCCTTCACCAGCAAGATTTTGTTATTTGTTTGCCCACTGTCTGCTCATAACCTGACCATTGCTCAGGACAACACAGGTGTTCTCTACGATGCTCCTTTTTGCCTTTTGATCCCTCACGGCCAGAGGTGATTGCATCTACATTCTTGCCTGTACTCCATTGAAGACAAGTGAGGTTACTGTTCTTTTTAATATTTTAATATTAATTTAATATTTTAATATTAATATTTTTAATATTTTTAATATTCTCCAGCCTCTGTCCATGGACCAACCCAAGGTCATTCTGGCATTGAACGTGTCATGTCAGTGTCTCACTACCCAATCATAGGAGTCTTCTTAGTTTCTCATTGCTGCTGTGGCTGATGATCATAAACTTGATGTTGGAAGTAAAGCGGGTGTATTAGATTACACCCCTGGAAATGATAAAGCCCAAATGTCTCTCTCTGGCCTAAAACCAAGGTGACCAGAGTACAGTGTTCTTTCAGGAGGCTAAATGACCGAATCCATTCCTCCCTTATTCTAGATTCTGCAGATAACTGGCATCTGGAAATGTACTATATTCTTCCATTGACAAAGGCAGAAACTGCACTCTGAGGTCTCTGTCCATCAGTACAGTTGCACACCTGACCTTAGCCTCTGTCTTCTCAGACTTTATGATTGTCCAGTTCAGAAAATATGAAAAAACATTCTCAGCTCAAAATTATAATTTTAACTTTATCTATGAAGCCCTTTATATATACCCTATAAGAAAGGCAATGTGTTTATAGGTTCCAGTAATGAGAAAATATATGTCTTTAGGGCTGTCCTTATTCTACCTGCAGCAGAGAGTCATGAGAGCTTACTATGAAGCAGGAGTAGGAAATGTCTGTTTAGATAGTTTGTGTGAGAGTAGACAACTCATCAGAAGGTATGAAACTTAGCATGAATAAATAAACATGGAAAGGAGACATGTCCAGAGGGATGAGTAAGGCTCCAGGGGACACTGCAGACATGGACACACATCTGAGAGTCTAAAATTGCATTGTGCATATCGTTGGTCGACCAGCCTATCAAGGGACCAATATATTAGGCTAGGAAGCAAACAACTAACAACAGCATCAAATCTCTTTTTGAGATATCGGTGACAGCAGTACAGAAACCAAGTAGAAAACTCAGAACACTAAAGCCTACACAGATAGCTGAACTCATTTCAGAAAGAAAATATTGTACCTCTGCCTTAAGACCTTTTTCGATGTACTACAGTGATATTATGATTAACTGAAGTAGAAAGGCGGGAAGTTAAAGACCCATGGAAATTTCTTTAATAGAACCCTCATCCCCATGGGAAGAAAAAGCCACTAGTAGGATGTATCACAGAGCTGCTTTCAAAACAGCTCCAGATAAAATTACAAGAAAACTCCAAATCCTTATATGTAAGAAGAAAATCTCCTTTCTTGCTAAATCATGAAAAGCTTCCTGATCAAACTACAATAAACATCAAGATTACTGGAGCAAAATTTTTCCTCAAAACTTTGGAAGCTATCTTCTTGTTTTCCAACATTAAAGACTGGATCACCTGTCCAAACTAAACAAATATACAGACTAATCCATGCTACCATCTCCTTAATGTTAAACACCACAGAAATACTTAACGATGCAAGACTACCATTCACCAGTGAGTTCATCTGAGACTGCCCGCCAATCACAGTTTACAAAGTGCTTCCTGGTTAAGAATCGTCTTTGATCAAGAACATTCTTTTAGGATGATTTATCACATGGGGGGGGGGGGTTGGCACTAGCTCTGGGCATCAATGTCATTTGACTTAGGTTTTTACAAGTTGATTTTTAAGTCCCTTGTCGTGAAATCTGGCCAGCATGGGTGTTTTCCTGTTATAAATCCCTCCCTTGGATCCAAACACAAAACCCTTTCCATTAGCTGGATTCAATTGATGAAACGTGTATGTATGTGCAGGCACAGTGATAAAATTTAAAGGGTTTGTTCCTGACTGGAATCCCGGAATTCATTTAAGAAAATCAAATTCCTTTATCAGTAAAGCAGAAGTCCAATGTTATGGACAAAATCATGACATTTCAGCCACCAGTCATGCTTCTTAAAAAGCAAACATACAGTGATGCTTTTTTAAAGCTACACACTATGTAAATGCAAGGATTTTCTAAGTAAAATATCACCTAGTAAATAAAAAGCACATCCTCATTTAATTCTTTTCCAATTGGGACCCTTTTATAGTCTGAGTTTTCTTAAAAGAAATGGCTTTTGAAAAACTGAAATACAAAATATATTAAGAGTTTCAAGAGTGACTTTTTCAAATGACTAAGATTTAAGAAAAAACTTTTAAAATTTCAAATATACAAAATACTTTAAATTCAATGGATTCATTGAATACAGCCAAGACATGCAAAGATAAATGCGACCACTGAAAATTGCATAGAGAGTAGAACTCATTAGTGTCACACGAGTGTGACAAGGCCAGCATTTGGATGAGCTGTGAGTGAGACAACCTGGGACATAACACGAAAATTAGATTGTGGCAGACAGGATAGATTTCATCCAGCGGATGTTTAGTTTGTAAACCATGCATTAACATATTTTCCAGACAGCAGACCACTGAAGAAACCAGTCATAGCTCCTGCTCTTAGACTCTAATAGAACAGCCACAGGTAGATAAACCACAGTGGTAGCATAATTTAAATTTTCAAGCTATAGACCTATGTTTAAGTGCTATTCTAAGTGACTGACATGCCTTCTCCTGTTGTACTTACAGCAATCTCAATGGGACTATCTATAATTTCCCAGGGGTAAACTCAGTATAAGGAGATGAAGCTAACAGAGTACAAGGACAAAGTCTAGTTATCTCTAAGCACAGGGAAGATTCCCCCGAAGGGTTTTATAGAAGGAAGCATAGGCTTAATTGTACAAGAAAAATCATTACTGACATTGAAATGATGCAGAAAACTAGAGCCAGGAACCCTGGTCAAGGGGCCTGAGAATTAGTCAGGACCACAGGTCATGTGCCTGATAATCTGTCTGTGAGAATTAAACACAAGAGATAGAGACTCTTTGGGGCACATCTGACACACCTTGGTGATGACTAAACATGAAAAGACAGGGCAAGAAGGAGTCTCTGATGCAGACTTGAGTCACGAGTGGATGGCAGCGACATGGGAAGCCTGTGACAAATTTGAAGAGGCGAGTATTGGATGTGCCCTTGGGGATGCTCTGAAGGGATTCATTCCTCCACCAGAGGGACTTCAAGAACCAAATAGATATTTATCTCGATGACAGCAACGTCTCTTCTGTTTTAGAATTCTCTGAGTGCTTCTTCTAAAACAGAAGAAAAGAGTGACCTGATGTAAACACACTGAACTATGTGTGCTCCCATTAGATGACTGCTGAAACTATGACCAGCCCTTCTTGTTTCATTTGATTCCAATGACTTTCTTTGTAGCTAAGGAAGAAGCATACTCGCTGGGGCTAAAGTTTTCAGTGCTGGCCCGCCCTAAGATGGAGAGTTCGTCTTCAGAGCGTCTCTTTGCATTGCTGGTGAAATGAAACATCCATTACTGGATTTTGAACAGATACTTCCTGAAGACACATATCTATAAATTCAAATGAGGTGCAGTCGTATCATGAAGAATGGCAACTCTGAGTGGCATTTATAAAAACGAATAAATGAATAGCAGGGTCTTCAGTGGCTCCTTCGCATCCTTGCCATTATCAAAACGCTATTTCCTGGCCAGCTATCAAGAGGGGTAAGACAGATGCCTATCAGCTGTCTCGGGTCATTTATGTAAGTGTCTTTCAGGCCCTGCACCCCTTCCTCATCACCTGTGGCCTGACCTTTGACACTACACTGACATCCCTATAGCAAGACAGACGTCTAGCAGTCAAGTCCCACAGTTCACTGCAAAGAGCCAGAATCAGAATCCCTGCATCCAGCAAACTTTGGATTGCCAAAACAATAGTACTTAAAATGATGTTGACCTATTTTGAAATTCTGAAGAAAATAGACCTCAGAAATCAAATGTTTCTGAACCTATCCTGTGTGAGTTACAAATGAGGCTGAAAATTCCAGAATCATGTGAATCCTGCCTTTTCCAGGGTCATACTGGCCATGTTGCCTGGTAGAATTTCAACTAGGGTCCTGCCCAACTCTTGGACCTTGGGAAAATTTCATAAATGATCAGCATCCTAATTTTCTTATCTGCAAGGTGGAAAGAATAATAATAATGCATGCTTTTTTAGGACTATATAAACATTTGATGGACTGAAACAGGCCTGTCAGAGAGAGCATTCAAGAAGTATGAGCTACTATCAGTTTCTCGTGGTCTTTCTCTAAGTGGGCATGACAAAAAAAAAAAAAAAAAAAAAGTGTAATACTACTGGCCAGTCCTAAATTCATCGGCAGCATGCTAAGTTGGCTTGCCATTGGAAGGAGGACATGAACAGTGGCACTTTTCCTTGTGTAAGTGTTTGGTAAAATGTCTTACTTCTTGCTAGTTTGCAGGTCCCTTGCAGCTTTCCTAGTTAACACACATTTTCAACAGTATAAAACCTGGAGGTACACGAAATTTAATTTTCTTAAGGTAGTTAGTGCTTCTGTGCTGCTTTGGGACTTTATAAGGAGTGATTTTTACATTCCCTAATCATAACAAATCACTTCCTTCTCAATCAGTGGCTTAAAACTGTACTGATTTATCCTCATTCATATATCTGTGGATGGTATAGACAGAGCTGATTCCTACCGTTCTGGATGTGTTCCTTCAAGGTGGACTTGCTGCACTTTGGACTCAGGTCTGATTCTTACAGACTCATCCTGAGCCTGGTCTGAGGCTGAGGGAACAGGGCCGACTGGCTATGGGGAGGATGATCCCCTACTGAGGATGACAGAATTGTGAAAGACAAAGGCAGGCAGGCAAGGAAATTTCACATTTCCTGTGTTTGTTTAGCTAGCGTTTCTCTGCCTTCCACAAACAACATGGTTGAACTAGAAGAAGTCAACATATATAGATCCCTCTGGCAAGGAGAAAAAGACAAGATCTCCTGAGAAAATTGGGAGTGTGGGGGTGAGGGAAGAAGGGAAGGCAGAAGGGGAGGAGGAGGAGAGAAGTGGAGTGGGGAGGGGAACTTGAGGGAACAGGACTGTCAAGATGGGGGTAGGACAGAGATAGATAGCAAGGAAAGAGATATCTTGTTTGAGGGAGCCATTATGGGGCTAGCAAGAAACCTGGTATTAGAGAAATTCCCAGAAACACCCTAGCTAAGACCCTAAGCAGTAGTGGAGAGAGTGCTTGAATTGGCCTTACCCTATAGTTAGATTGATGACTGTCTTAAATGTCATCATAGAACCTTCATCCAGCAACTGATGGAAAGAGAATCAGAGGCCCTCAGTGGAGTACTGGGCTGAGCTCCCAAAGTCCAGAGTGGGAGGAATGAGAATACCAGCAAAGAGATCAAGACCATGATGGAGATACCCACTGGAACAGTTTACCTGAACTTATGGGAGCCCACTAACTCCAGCCTGACAGCGACGGAACCAGCACAGGACCAAACGAGGCCCTCTGAATGTGGGTGACAGTTGTATGGCTGGAGCAGACTGAGGGGCCACTGGCAGTGAGACCAAGATTTATCCCTACTGCTTGTACTGGCCTTTTTAACCCATTCTCTTTGGAGGGATACCTTGCTCAGTCTAGATATAGTGGGGAGAGCCTTGGTCCTGCCTCAAAGTGATGAGATAGACTTTGTTGATTCCACATGGGGAAACTTTACCCTCTCTGAGGAGTGGATGGGAGGTGGAATGAAGGGGAAGGGGAAGGGAGCAAGAGGAGGGGAGAGAGTGGGAACTGGGACTGCTATGTATAATGAGAAAAGATAATTTTTCTAAAAAAAAATTAATTAAAAACAAGGGCCACATACTTCTGGAGAAGAGGAGGTAAGTGAATACTTTTTTTAAAAAAAAATGCTATTTGGCTTTTTTTGAAAAAATTCTTCTTCATTTTACATACCAACCACAGTTCCCACTTCTCCCATGGGAAGTCAACAAAGCCTCGAGAAGGGGCTTATTTCTGCCTCAACTAAAAGTGAATACTTTGTACCAGCCATGTCACCTATCAGATGGTGTTATGTGGCCTTTAGTACTGCAACTCACAGATGGGTATTTACAGTTACATTGTTTGAGAGCTAACATTCCTTGTCTTTTTTGTTACACAATTAATTCAATCTAGTTCAAGGTTTCTGACTATAAATAATTTTTTAGCAAAGAAAATGTTAATTTTTATATATCATGAATTCTGGCATAGAATAATGCTCAAACCCATAAATATTTTCTGAATTAGTAAACAGAATATTGAAATACAAAAAAACCCTTTTGCACTAATGTCTGACTTTTGGGAGAGGGAAAGTAGAAGTAAAGATAATCAGTCTCTATTTTTTCTTTAATCCCTTATTTTATTAAAAAAATTCATTGAGTTAGTCATGTGTAGTCTAGGCTGTTGGGGAGGAGAACAGTAAAAAAAAAGGGACACCAATAAATGAGGGAAGGATAATGATAAGGAACTACAATGTAAAATAGAGGAAGTAAAATGCAATAATGAGTCTATTTTGAATAATGTAAACAGAGAGGGTCATAAGGAAAGCAATTGTTCGGTTGAAGCATGTACTCTCTGAAGAGAAAATTACAGAAAGAGCCTTGAAATCAGGACAGGCACTACTGTAGTCACAGAGACCTGGAAAGGAAAAGAGTGGCCTTATTCAGTTACAAAATGAGGTCAGGGCTGACAATGTTCTCAACTCTGATCCTAAAATAAAAACCTCTTCAATCTTCTCTTCTTTCCTTTCCTTTCCTTTTCTTTTCTTTCCTTTCTTTTCCTTTCCTTTCCTTTCCTTTCCTTTCCTTTCCTTTCCTTTCCTTTCCTTTCCTCTCCTCTCCTCTCCTCTCCTCTCCTCTCCTCTCCTCTCCTCTCCTCTCCTCCCCTCCCCTCCCCTCCCCTCCCCTCCTCTCCTTTCCTTTGCTTTCCTTCTCAACTTTTTCTTTTCTCTTTTATCTTTCTTTTCTGACTCCATCCTCCCTCCCTCTTTTGTTCTCTTTCTTTCTTTCCTTCTATCTTCCTCTCTCCTTCCTTCCTCCATCCTCCCTTCCTCTCTCCCTCCTTGTTTCTTCCTTCCTTCCTTCCTTCCTTCCTTCCTTCCTTCCTTCCTTCCTTTCTTTCTTTCTTTCTTTCTTTCTTTCTTGACAGGTTCTTAGGTAGCTCAGACTGTACTCCAATTCTTTACCATGTAACTTGATCTTCTGATATGACCGCCCACAGTCCAAGTGCAAGGATTACAGGCACGCAATCACCGACAGTTTGTATAAAACCTCAGGCTTCATGCATGCTCAACAAGCATTCTACTATCTAAGCCATATCTTCAGGTTCCCAGATTTCTTTTTTTTTATTAAAACTTTCCTCCTCCCCCCCTACCTCCCATTTACCCCCCTCCCCACTCCATTCCCCCTCCCTCTCCTATCCAGAGAGCAGTAAGGGTTCCCTGCCCTGTGGGAAGTCCAAGTTCCTCCCCCCTCCATCCAGGTCCAGGAAGGTGAGCATCCAAACAAGCCAGGCCCCCCCCAAAGCCAATATGCGTAGTAGGATCCAAATCCAGTGTCATTGTCCTTGGCTTCTCAGCAGCCCTCATTGTCCGCCATGTTCAGGGTGTCCGGTTTTATCCCATGCTTTTTCAGTCCCAGTCCAGCTGGGCTTTGTAAGCTCCGAATAGATCAGCCCCACCATCTCAGTGGATGGGGGACCCCTCACAGTCCAGACTTCCTTGCTCATGTTTTCCCTCCTTCTGCTCCTCATATGGACCTTGGGAGCTCAGTGCAGTGCACCAGTGTGTGGCTCTGTCTCTATCTCCATCCATCGCCAGATGAAGGTTCCCTCACATTCCTGACTTTCTTAAATGACTCTCTCGGAAGATGTACAGTAGTCACCTAGATTTATAATTATTGGTAGCTTATGAGAACTTGAGCTACTGTAGTGCAGATATGGTGATGTAATGTTTACAATATTCACAATGTCCAGTCAGGGTTCTTTTCAATTTTAGGATGACAAGTGCAATGGAATGCATGAATGCAGCTTTTTAAAGAATGTGAATCAGTGACAGTCTAGGCCCAAGATGGGGTCAAATCCAGATTAAAAGTGAGGGGAGATTCTCAGAAAAGACTACAGTATGAAAAGAGGCCATGCGCATTTTCTTCCATGATGCAAAGTTGTTTTGCCTTTCATTTTCTTTCTCCAATAATATAAAATATGAAAGTGTTCAATATGTATTATATATAATATACAATAAAGAATTGGTAAATATTGCCCCATTGAAATAATAATAAAATTATTATTATTATTATTATTATAAATTATACTCTATCACTTCAAATTTTTTCAAATGGGTTTTATATATAATACCTTATTTCCCTCCCCCTTTGCTGACTATAATAAAATAGCATTTATAATAACTATAATTTCCTTGAACCTGATGTAGCAGTGTTGGGAAAGACAGACATTTCAAGTGTCAAAAGATCCCAGATAAAACTTACAGTAGAACTGGATATTAGCAAGCATGTAGGCCATTAAGATTTGGGGACTTTAACACAAAACATGCTCAATGATTTGTCAACTATCATGCACTACTCAGGTCAGAGCTGGTATCAGATCCATGTCCAGAGGCCCTGCTTACTTCACTGCCTGCCGCATTAATCATTAAGAAAGCTGAGAACTTGACTTATAATGAAGTTAGCATACACACTATTAAGCTTAGAATGAATCCCAAACAAAAATTGGGGGAAATGATGCTAATGAGAAAATAATTTTTCCCAAGGATTTTTTAAATTACTTTTTGAAATATTTTAACATTATTTAGAAATATAGGCCAGTTCTTGCTTCTGAAATAAATAATGCATAGTCAAAGAAAGTAGCTTTCTTATTATAAAATTTTGGAGTCCCAAAGGCAAGAAAAGGTAGGTAGAAAATCCATTAAACATGAAGACTAAAGGGTTGGAGGGAGTTAGTGGTTAAAAGTACTTATGCTCCCATAGGGAACTGAGTTCAGATCCCAGCTTTTGAATGGAGGAGGGTCCCTTTGTTCTGTCCGCCCAGCTAGCTTACACCCAAAATACACCCAAAATAATCACACAGAAATTGTATTAATTAAATTACTGCCTGGTTCATTATCTCTAGTCTCTTATTGGCTAACTCTCCCATCTCGATTTAACACATTTCTGATAATCTGTATATTACCACGTGGCAGTGGCCTACCAGGAAAGATTCAGCATATCTGTCTCTGGCAGCTCCATGGCAGCTCTCTCTCTTCCCTTCTTCCCAGAATTTAGTTCTGACTACTCTTGTCTTCCTAAATTCTGCCCTATCAGGCCAAGCAGTTTCTTTATTGATTAACCAATTAAAGCAACACATAAACAGAAGGACCTCCTAGACCACCCAGCATCCATTGTAGAAACCAGGCATGGTCTCTCACATAACTCTTACCCCAATACCATGGGAGAAAGAAATAGAAGTGTGGCTTACTGGTTGCCAGCTTAGCCAAAAAGGGTGATCTCCAGGTTTACGTAGAAACTCTTCCTCAAAGAAATAAGGTGAAGAGTGACAAGAGAATCACTGATAGTCTCCTCTGGTCTATGAACATGAACACATGTACATGCAGCCCCATATACATGCACATACACCTCCCAACACATACACACAAAATGAAGGTTAAAAATATGGCACAAGTAATGGGTGAAATTAAGAAAGTGAAATTCAATCACTTATATGCCAAAAAGCTATACCTCTAAGTGAGAAAATTAGCAAATTCTGGGACCAAAATTTTCTATATCTATATTTATATCTATAAAGACATATAGCTATTAACCCAGTAAAGCTGGCAAGAGAACCCAGGAAATTCCATGATGTAATGGTTCTCCTGTGAACTTCTTATGGTCAACAATTTTTGAATTACACAGATACAAAGAGCCACGATTGTCAAGTGGAGACTAAGATAATGCATTATTTGGTCATTGAGATAAAGGAACCACACAGAGCAGCTGCATATTCACCTCAGCCTTCCACAGGGTCATTATCCCAATCATGGCAGTGAGCGGCAGAACTCAGAGAAGTTAAGTCTTGGTGAGTGTAAATAAAACATAGTGTTTAAGGTAGAAGACCCTGGCAGAGTCTGTAAAATGGGGTAACATGAAGAAGAAAACAATATAGAGAGGTAATTCCCCAAAACTATTAAGGAGTCTGTTTGATTCCCTGGTTGTGAACTAAGATAAAAACACACAAACAAGACTGAACAGAACTGAAAGGAAACATCCAAGAGATTTGAGCTGAGTTGGGATTCTAGAACCCACAGGCATGGCAATATGGTTGCATTCATTTATCTTCTGGAACTTGAAGTATTGCATTAATGCCTTCCCACAGCACACTACTATTATTCAGTCCCCTACAATAAAATATGTAAGTTTTAAAAATTATTTTAGACCTTAATATTTTATGTATTTGTTATTTTAATAATGCTACTTTATTAATTCTCCTTAGAATTTCATGCTTTGTATCTTTATAATATGGTTATATTCACCCCTCCATCTTCTGCCAGCTACTCCCTCTTGCCCACTCTCCTCTCACTTCCTATCCTTTCTTCTGTCTTGTTTTTAGTGGGGACTATCTCACAGCAGATGTCCTGGGCCTCTGGTTCTTAGACTCTCCCCTCCCTACGCTTCCATGATTTCCCTGAGCCACAAATATAGAAACTGTGCTGTAAATATATCATTTGGAGACAGACACTCCATGATCAGTTGGTCACTGTATTTTGACCAGTTGTGGCTTTCTGTAATGATTTCATTCTGCTCTAAAGAGAAGAAGTCTCTTAGATGACGGCTGAGAACAATCATTAACATTTTAAATGAGAGGTTAATTTCCCTCTAAATGATGAAAGTCTGTACAGTTTTCTAGACAAATGCCATTCATTGTGTCCCATCTATACTTAAAATTTTAAATTATTGGCATTAAAATATCCTGAACAATAAAGGAACTTCTTAAGGCATCATCATCTCTGACTTCCAGCTCTCCTATAGATCTATAATAATTAAAAAAGAGCTTGGCATTAGCATAGAAAAGACATATGGATCAATAGAATTGAATTGAAGATCCTGATATTAATTCACACACCTATGAACACCAGAGTTTTGAAAAGAAGCTTAAACTATTCAATGGAAAAAAGAAAGCATGTTCAACAAATGGTATTGGCATAACTGGATGTCAACATGTAAAAGAACACATATCTCTCCCTATGCACAAAACTCCAAGTCCAAATGGATCAAAGACCTCAACATAATTCCAGTTACACTGAACCTAATAGAAGAGAAAGTGGGAAGTAGCCTTGAATGCATGGGCACAGCAGATCACTTCCTAAATATAACAACAGTAGCACAGACACTGAGAACAACAATCAATAAATGAGACCTCCTGAAACTGAGAAGCTTCTGTAAGGCAAAGGTCATGGTCACTAAGACAAAATGGCAGCCTGTGGAATGAGAAAAGATCTTTATCAACCCCACATCAGACAGAGGACTGATTTTCAATATATATATATATATATATATATATATATATATATATATATATATATGTATATGTATATATATATATATATATATTCAAGAAACTAGCTTTTAAAATAGCAAATAATCCAATCTAAAAATGAGGTACACATCTAAACAGATAATTCTCAACAGAAGCTCAAATGGCCAAAAGACATTTAAGGAAAACCAACATCCTTAGTCATCACAGAAATGCAAATTAAAACAACTCTGAGATAACATTTTATACCTGTCAGAATGGCTGAGATCAAAAACACTGATGACACCTCATGCTGGAGAAGATGTGGAGTAAAGGGAACACTCCTCCACTGCCAGTGGGAGTGAAAACTTGTGCAATCACTTTGGAAATCAATATGGTGGTTTCTCAGAAAACTGGGAATCAAGTTTTCAAGACTTAGCAATACCACTCCTTGGCATTTACCTAAATGATGCACAATCATACTACAAAGACTTTTGCTTGATTATGTTCATAGGAACATTATTTGTAATAGCTAGAACCTGGAAACAACTTAGATTCCCCTCAACAAAAGAATAAATAAGAAAATGTGGTACATTAGCACAATGGAGGATTACTAAATCAATGACATCTTGAAATTTGCAGGCAAATGGATGAAACTAGAAAAAAAATCCCTGAGAGAGGTAACCCAGATCCAGAAAGACAAACACATTATGTACTCACTCATAAGTAGATATTAGATATAAAGCAAAGGATAACCAGGCTACAATTCACAATTCTAGAGAAACTAGGTAAAAATTAGGACCCTGGCCGGGTGGTGGTGGTACACACCTTTAATCCCAGCACATGGCAGGCAGAGACAGGTAGATGCCTGTGAGTTCGAGGCCAGCCTGGTCTACAAGAGCTAGCTCCAGGAAAGTCTACAAAGCTACAGAAAAAAGCTTGTCTCAAAAAACCAAAATAATAAAAAAAATAAAAAATAAAAAAGAGAAACCTAAGAGGAACACACATGAAAGGCCCCAGTATAGAAATAGTTTAGATCTCCTGGGTAAACTGGGAAAGAGAGTAGAAGGGAGGGTATGGAGGATAGAAACAGGAGGGCTTGAGATGGCTGAGTTGGGGAAGGGATGAAGAGGGCGAGTGATGTGGAATTCCTCTCTGTATGCTCTGAAAATGTTTTACCATCATTGGTTAATGAATAAAACTGTTTTTGTCAATGGCTTAGCAGAGCAAACCCAGGTGGGAAATATGTATAGAGATATATAGAGAGAGTAAGCAGAATTGAAGATATCATGTAACTGCCGAAGGGGAAGGATATGCAGGAACCTTACCTAGTAGACCACAGTCTTGTGGCAATATAGAATAATAAAAATGGGTTAATTTAAGATATAAGAGTTAGCCAGAAATATGCCTAAGCTATTGGCCAAGTAGTGTTGTAATTAACAGTTTCTGTGTGATTATTCGGGTCTGGATGGTGGGGAATGAAAGAGCAGTCTCTGTCTATAGGAGAGCAATGAAAGAGATGCTGGGCAGTGATGTCACATGTTTTTAATCCATGATATGGGATTCTCCTCTGTATGCTGTGATTACCATTAATGAATAAAGAAACTGATTTGGACCTATAGCAAAACCAAATTTAGCTAGGCAGGAAAAACTAAACTGAATGCTGGGATGAAGAAGGTGGAGTCAGGAGAAGCCATGGGGCTGCTGAAACTTTGCTAGTAGGCCAGGACATTGAGGTGATGCACAGATTAATGGAGATGGGTTAAACTAAGATGTAAGAGTTAGCAAATAAAAAGTTAGAGCTAATGGGCCAAGCAGTGATTTAAATAATATAGTTTCTGTGTGGTTATTTCAGGAGTCTGGGCAGCTTGGAAACACAAACAGTCTGCCTCCCTACAACAAATCACAGCACTCAAGAGGCTGAGGCAGGCTGATATCTGTGAGTTCAAGGCCAGCCTGGTCTACAAGAGCTAGTTCCAGGACAGGATACAAAGCTATAAAGCTACAGAGAAACCCTGTCTCAGGGAGAGAGAGAGAGAGAGAGAGAGAGAGAGAGAGAGAGAGAGAGAGAGAGAGAGAGAGAGAGAGAGAGAGAGAGATCTTGATAGATAGAAGGAACAACTGTGGGGTTACAGAGAAACTAGGTGTTAGAAAAATTCCCAGGAACTCACAAGGGTGACCCCAGATAAGATCCTAGTGATAGTAAAGAGGGTACCTGTACTGGCCTTCCCCTATAATCCCATCAATGACTACCCTAATGATCATCATAGAACCTAGATCCAGTAACTGATGGAAGCAGAAGCAGTGATCCACAGACAAGCACTGGGCTTAGCTCCTGGAACTTAGTTGAAGAGAGGGAGGAGGAATCATAGAAGCAAGGGGATGGGGTCAAGATCATGATTGGAAAAACCACAGAGACAGCTCACCCCAGCTAGTGGGAGCTCATGGATTCTGGACTGATAGCTGGGGGTCCTGCACAGATCGAAATAAGCTCTCTGAATGTGAGTGACAATGTGTGACTTGATCTGTTGAGAGTTGGCTGGCAGTGGGACCAAGACTTATCCTGGGTGCAAAAACTGACTTTTTGGAGCCAATTTCCTATGGTAGGATAGCTTACTCAGCCTTGATACAGGCGGGAGAGGTTTGGCCGTGCCTCAATTTGTTATACCAGACATTGTTCACTCTCCAAAGAAAGCTTTACCTCCTCTGAGAAGTGGGTATAGGGTGGAATGGAGGGAGGTCAGGGGCAGGAGAAGGGTGGGGAGGGGGAACTGGTCCTAGCATGCAAAATTAAAAACATTTTAAATAAAAAAATAAAATACCCAGTCCCCTCCCTCTCCCTCCACAGGTCCTTCAACCCCACCCCACCAACCCTAAGGGAGTGCCATGAACCCTGCCCTGTGGAAAGTCCAAGGCCCTCCCTACTACATCTAGGTTGAGCAAGGTTAATTCTTTGGGGTTCCATCACTTCTATATCCGATACCACACGGGTATCTCTTTAAAATATCCTCTCTCCTCTTAGGAAATTTAAGCTACAATAATAATGTGGAAAGACAGAATTTCATTCTAAAATAATATTATTAATACAAACACTATGAAAATGGCACTTAAGTTATAGGAAGAAAAGCAAAGGTGGTGCTATATGATAGCGAGGCTAAAACATAATTAGACAGTCTACGCGTGCCATTTCTCACTTTTGTATAATGGTTTAAAAAGTTACTTACATGTGAGAACTTTAATGCCAGTGACTACAGGACAGAAGGGTGGAAAGATACAGAGATTCATCCACTAATAGCTTAAGACATCAACAAAAAACAGTTTCACATCCCTTAAATTCCGTTGACACCTTGACTTTGATGGCAACACAGGTGACTACCAGACAAGGTTGCTCAGTTTCCAACGAAACTTTCCAGACTATGAATTCAGCCAACCCAAACCAACAAAAAGTACTTCTCTTTGTTCAAAGACTTCTCTCCAAAACCCCAAAGTCCCCAGCACTCTTATCTACAGCCAATATAGACTGTAGACTCACAGAAACATTCTTTCTTTCCCCAATTACCATTATAAAAATACTCTTGGACTTTAGCGCTCACAGACGACATGCCTCACTGCTGTCTGGTATCCTCACTGGTGTAAATGTGGGAATTCACACCTGTTAGCCTTATCTAACCAGCATTTTTAGTCGTTCCACCATCCTCAGGCAACTTCAGCCCTAACCTCTTTGGTTTAATAATGACATCACCAAGACTCCAGGAGAGAAACTGAGTTTCTTAAGTTCAGTTGTGATGCGTGCAGAATTAGAAGTAGGTTCACTTGATGCGTACTTGAAGGCTCTTTTCTCTGTGCTGCTGGTACCCAGTAATCACCATAAATAACAGAGCCTACAGGAAATGCTGAGGTGGCTCTCGGCTGTACCATTACTGTAAGAGTAAAAATACATAGAAATGATGGCTTCTCTTACTGAGAGTTTGCAGCCAGTCTTGAAAATTGATGCATAAAACAAAATTAAATATGATTTCCACAAAATTCCTATGTGTTAGAGATACAGAAGGGGGGATTATCTGCAATATTCTATGGAAGTAATTTACATAGATTGGTTTCAGTGAAAATATCTCACAAGTCTGGATAAAATGTGTTACACAAATACAATCTTTAAAAATCTTTTAATAGTAACTGAATTTAAAACAACATTAGAGAATATTTTTAAAAAACAGTGACGTAGATTAGTTTCCACAAGATTTCACTTGCTCAGAGATGTCTTGGTGATATGCCTGTGTTTTGCTTCTCTTTATTTAAATGGCCAAAATTAAACCAAACAAAAAAAGACCCCAACTCATATGCAAATTTTGAGCAAAAGCTACATTGTGCATTCTCATTGTGCTGACATAAAGTCAGCAAGACTTTAAATTCGCTACAAGAAAGGACTGCACAGACTGACTCGGTAATTCAGGTTTTATTCCATGCATCTGCATAATCATATACTATTGAAGAACATTTTCACAAAAGATAAAGGATTGAAACCCATTACCAGGAACACAACAAAAAAATACTCAAATGTACTAACCCTCAAATCCCAGAGAAGGCACATTTATCCCCAGTGCCCTCACAATTGCCTTTTCATTCAGCTGCTTGCAATAACCCCTAATAATTACCCATCTGAAAAAAAAACAATTCTAAAACATTGAAGCCAACCCTTGGTGCAACTTAGCAGCCTCCTCTAAAGAAGACGTTTGTACATTTCCCCTCCGAGTTCTAGAAGAGCCCTTTCTAGGTCCTCCATCCTGGGAAATCAAAGAATCATCCTGTGACTACCATTAAAATCCTTGAGAACAGTGCATCAGGAGCTGGAGGCACTTAGAGTTTGGAGGCGTGTGGGTGCCTCTGCTCTTTGCCTCCATGGCAAAATTTCAGCTCACACCTGTGGTTTTAAAAGACACAAGCAGCAGTAACACAGTGCAGTTATTAAGGTGCAATCACACATACTTTATTGCCCTGTGCCCGCAGAACACTGTCTCTTCTCACTGATTACACCCCAAGGATTTATTCTCCTCTGTGAACCCACATCCTTTAACAAGGGGAGGTTCCACGTCTTCCTCATGCCCTTCACCCAGCTGCTGAAGGCTCTTGACCTTAGAAGTCCCCGGCTAGCAAGCTGCGTACTTACTGTCCAAGGGATCAGGCAACGTTTGAAAATGTCATCAATAATCAAAGTATCAGAGGACCAAGAAAAATCCAATTGGCCCCACAAAATCTTATGACAAGAGTATGCATCAAATCTAAGCCAATTTTATCTGCTGTGCAAAGACCTGCTGTTTGCCCCAGAGTCCTTTCGTGTTTTCCTTATATCGAGATTAGTAATATGACAGCTGTGCTGTGCTCATTAGCTTTCCAAAGCCATTCCTGTAAGTACTAGAGATAAATCAGCTTGCAAGCAGAGCAGATTGGTGGGGGTCATAGTTGTGAAGGTTTCAGACCACAGTAGGTTGGCCTATAGGTTTGGGGCTATGGCAAGGCAGTCCGTCACAGTCTGTTCAGAAAAGCAAGTTACATCATCATGGTAAAAAGAAAAGGAAGGTGTTTTTGTACGTAGTAAGAAAGGAAAAGAAGGGGAGCCAGGATTTTCCCCAAGTGCCACAGGCTTGGCACCAAGCCTTCATCCTATGGGCCTTTAAGAGCTGTACAATGGTAAATGTTCACATTTTTATTATAAAAAGCATCCATGATCACCCACTTCTCTCCCGTCATTTTGTTGAACAAAGCCCACATTTCTTTCTATTTATCAGACACCCATAGGCTTGGTTTCTGGTCACGAACTGCTTCTCACTTTCTCCCTCTGGCCTTGTCTTACTCAGTTTTTCAGCAGGATCACACTTTTTCTCAAGGGTCTTTGTGTACTTTTCAACAGAAATAAGTGCAAATTTGATTCAATAATCAAGCTAGATGAAGCATCCACTATGAATTTTATTTTACTCTTCGCTTTGCTAAAACAATTTTTAGCTTTTGTTTTGTTTTGTTTTATGTTTTTTGAAATAAGTTTTCTCTGTATAGATTTGATAGCTTTGGAGCCTGTCCTGGAACTCACTCTGTAGATCAGGCTGGCCTCAAACTCACAGAAATCCACCTGCCTCTGCCTCTCAAGTACTGGGATTAAAAATGTGCCCACCACTACCCGGCTAATTTTTAGTATTCTTATAGTGCTGTCAATGTGTTACACTAATTATAAATACATCCTTGTGCATAAGAACTCCACTGGGATCATCCACCATGTATTTCCCTAACTACTGCCAATGACTTCTACCGCTCTCAACATCATAAAAGACAGCCAGTCTTTACCAAACAGTCTGCAATTCTAAAAGATTTCCAGCTATGAGGGCAATTCTTTATTTAAAATCCAATAAAGTAGATAAGCTTTACTTCAAAAAAATGTGGTTGGTGTGTGTTGAACTTGAAGTCATAGAAGGAAATAAGTTCCAGCTAATAATAATGTTAAAAGATTATAAATATCATTAACTGAAGATAATTTGCAAGATGCGCTTAGTCTACCCATGAGCATGCTTACATTTCGTATTTTGGGTAGATAGGTTAACTTAAGCCTCCTCAAATTACAGAAAGTGTCAACCTCCTACATCTATGCACACCAAGTGTGTATTTGTGTGCCTTTGTAAGGGAAAACGTGGAAGCTTCCCTGCAGTATCACACAGAGCTTTTAAAGCTTTGGGTACTGAAGGAACACGGAAATGAGGAGATTAAAAACTTAAAAACTTAGCACTGAAGAAGAATTGTTAATTTTCCAGAGGTCTGGCTGTGGGCAGGAAGACCATGTCAACAAAAGCTGCATGCTGGTAATGAAATAGAAGACCAGATTTTCAACCTGAGAAAATTATATATCATCTGTCTACGCAGACACCTTCTTCTCATGAGTGATTTGACTCCTCAGTCATAGGGCAACGAAGTCTGGACTTCGAGATTCAATTGAAAATAACCATTCTCCTATACAGAGGAAATAAGGTATCTCACTCAGACAGCTAGTCATTCCTCTTTTCCACAAGCAAGGCCAGAGTGTTTTAGGGGGCAAATCACATGCACTTAGGAAAACACAATACTCTGCTTGCTCACAAAACTTAATGACAGGCAAACCTCAAGGACTTCAAAATCAGGTTTCACTGAGACAAATATTCAAAGCAACCATCTGTCAGTCAGGAGCCTTTCTGAATCCCTAGCCCTCCTCCTCTCCAGGATTCCTTAGCCAGTCCCTTTTTCTCCTCTCCCATCAGCTTCCTCCTCAACTCCCTCCACAGCATCCAAACAGGCTCCTTTCTGAGCCACAGTAATCCTTTCAACTTCATTACTCACAGTCTGGCTCTAGGCACTAGGCCAGGCTGTCCTGGCACCCTCTCAACTGGGTATCAGCTGGACTTCCTTGATTTTATTTAAGAAAGAAGTATATTTCTTTAGTGAGCACATATTAAATGCCAGAATTAGAAGTACCTGTAAATCTGTTCTTCAAAGTGGTGTTAATGAAACTGAGCTTGTAGGTTCTACATGCTTGCAGTTTGGGGATGTGCATTTTTTCTTGGATGGAGACTGGCCAGCTACCCCAGGGGTCACAAAGGAAAAGGAAGAAAAGGGTATGGGTAACTGGAGGAATGAGAGCCCTTGTTGTATGTTTGAATAAGGGCCTTTGCTGTGTTTCCCCTTTTCTTTCTTGTTTTTTAGGCAATAGATTCTTTTCCCCTGGCAGGTTCTGGAATTCTCCCCTTCAAATATTAATTAGGGAGAGAAATAACTGAAAAAGCAACATTTCTTTCCAATGTTTTTCTTAAAATATTGACATAATGCAAAAGGTTCTGTCTGCAGTAAACAAAGTTTTAATGAAGGCTCTGAAGACACAGAATTAATACAACATGCTGACTGACTTCAGCACGGCTTCACTCTATTTCCAGAATAACTTGAGTCAAAAAGTAATCCTGTTTTGTCCTGAATCTGTTGTCAGAGAAAAATTGCTGTGAATTCCTCATTCTCCTGCTTTCTCTTTTCCTTCTGTGATTTTTAAACATTCTTGTAGACACGCTGCATGTCTTGAAGACATGTCTAGAAAACATGCCCCAGCCGCCAAAGGCTCATGTGTTGACAGCTGGTCCACTCTAGCTGGTGGAGCTGATCATTCACAAGTGCCTGGATCCCGAAGTTTCTTACCTAATCATTGTAGTAATGTCCTGATGAACTTGTAACATAACAGTGACTTAGAGAGCTGATAGGAAGTAGGAGGCAGAGCCTGGTGGGAAGATGAAAGTCTCTCCGCATACATAGAAAGACACGCCATGTTTCTGGCCCCTTTCCAGTCCATCTCTTTACTTCCATGCCACCACTAGGTGAGCTGCTGCCTGTGCTACACCGTTCTCTCAGGATGCTCTTCTATCCTGCTGCAAACCCCAAGGCAGAACAAGTCAACGAGAGGCTGAAATCTCTGATGCTGTGAGCCAAAGAGATATTTCGTCTTTAAACTGTGCCCTGCATGTTTAGCACAGCAAAAAAGAGAACCAAGTAACACAGGACTGTTGTTCAGGAAAGATATTTATAACTATTAGGCCTCAGTGGTAAATTAAAATATGAGACCATTATTTGCTGCAATAAAAGCTTTCTCGATGCCATTGTGTTTCAACAAATTGTATTCCCTTCTCTTTTCTTTTTACTTCATATCAAAACACTAATTCCTGTAATACCTTTATTTTAGTTTAGTAAGGAGCTAATAAGCATTTACCAGACACTAGTAACAAATGATACTTGTAGGTTTGCTTTGCTAATATGCTGGTCATTATCTTTTGAAACTTTGACTATTTAGGACCCTGATTTCCTAAGCTATGAAGAGTGAATCATATACTTCTGTTGTCTCTCTCTGAGCTGTAAAAGCATATGATACAAAGTCTGTTCTCCCAGGGAGACATGAAGAAACATCTCTAGCCCAGATACAATACCAATAAACCAAAATAACTGTTTCATCAACACCTATTTTGGTAAACTGAGTTTGTAGGGGCTACTGAGAGGAACAGGAGTGACTCAACAGCTATTTACGCCACCAGAAAGTCTCGGCCCAAGTGGGTGTTGACTCACGAACACTGCATCATGCCCCCTGGGGATGTAAACAGCTCCACTGTCGTGACCTCAGACCTTGCTGACAGTAGACTGTTTCGTTCATTACGCTGTCATGGCTGTAGCAATGGAACAAGGCATTCTATGCGTCACCCCAGCGTTTCTGCTCCGTGGTAGTGATGGTCGTAGTATGCCCAGATCAGCGTTTTGGTGAGGAGTAAACGAACTAGGAAGCATACATTCACTTCAAAACCATAAAAGGACTTGCAACTATCAACTAGAAACATCAAATGATGGTATATTATCACTGTATATTATGTAATTGTAACGTGCTTGATGTTCTCCTTTATAATCTAAGCCTGAACTAAGGAGATATTTATCTTACCAGGTAACTTGCTATAATATATTCTGTATTTATTAATCTATTAGTTGTCAGGACAAAAAAAAAAGGATGTGACAAAAGCAATTTCAGGGAGAAAAATTTTCTTTACACTCACATGGCCTGGGTCCAGTCTATCTTGCCAGAAAAGTCTTGATGTCAGGGGCCTGAGGAAGTTGGTCACATTCCAGAAAACAGAGAGGTGGCTCTCTCTCTCTCTCTCTCTCTCTCTCTCTCTCTCTCTCTCTCTCTCTCTCTCTCTCTTTCTTCCCTACTCCTTACTTTCTCCTTTACATGCGGTCTTCTGTGGCCCCAGTCTATGGAACAGTGCCACCTACATTCAGGGTGGGCCTTCCTATTTCAAGGAACACAATCTAGATTATATCTCACAATAGATATTACCAGAAGCTAGCCTAATTTAGAAAAGTCTTCACAGGTATGCTTACAGGCTGACTTAATCCAAAGAATCCCCCAACAGTCATGCTGAGAAGCTTATTTCGTACCTAATTCTAGATCATGCAAAGTTGACAATAATATCAACCACCAGGACTTTACCTCCCTGCTGCAGAAGCAGTTGGGCTGCGTAGAGAAACCGGTCTTTCTTTAAGGCACACTTGCTGAGATTGATAGTAAACAAGAAGGCTATATATGGGTTTTTATATTCTATATTCTGAGGGCATTTTGTGCTTCATATTGTAAAATGAAGTCCTGTACCTATACACTGTAAATAACTCATCAGTTGAACACTGATGATGGTTTGTTGGCTACAGGTTATACTTTGACCTGGGCAGCACTTTGAGAGGAGTGTGAAGCTCGGTGGCCTTGGGAATATGTGAGCAAAGAGATGATGATGAGGGAATATGCAGGAAACAAAAGGGAAGGAAACAGAAGCATCAAACAGACTGAGACAAAGCTGACCATGAGGTCAGAGGATGGATGACACTAAACTTTGGAATAATGGCCACCTTTGTCCTAATTTCCAGTAAGAAGTGGTACCTGGAGATAAGAAGCAGGCAGATATTTGGGAATGCTGAGGCTCTGTCTTCCCAGGCTGCTGGCTGTCTGGATAAAGCATAGCTTGAAGATGATCCAATGCCTGTCTCTGCTTGTTGTCATTTGTTGTGAAGGGTGACATGAACTCAGCTATTCCTGTTACAACATGTTTTCTGTTTTGCTTCTCTCTCTTTTTATTTTCTGTACTTATTGGTGGTGAATGTCTTTTATAACTTCAAGGATAAAAATGAATTAGGACCCTAATGAAATCTGAGGTCAAATAACATTATAATATTTTCAGTCTCCTGTTTATTTTCCCCTCAGATGTCTCAGGGTACCCTTATTAATAATCATAAACATGCTGTAGACTACAGGGGCAGTGACAGTCTGTGCAGGATGATATTTCATATTTTAGCTGCAGCTGTTTGTTAGCTGGGTACTTCAGAATAAAATGATTAGACATTTAGTTTTCCTGACTCAGTCTTGGTACAAATAAAGACAATGTAAACTGTGTGATTGTAATTTACTAACACTGTAAAATGTGCATGTGAGGGTTAAACTTGACTGGATCTAAAATAACCCAGAAAGCAAATCTCTGGGCATGTCTTTGAGGAATTTCCTAGATTGTGTCAACTGAAGTAGGAAGACGTCCCTAACTGTTGGTGTGATCATCCCAGGGGCTTGAGTCTCAGAATACACAAGAAGGAGAAAATAAGCAGACCACAACATCTACCTCTCCTTCCTCTCACGTAAACCAGTGCAGCCAGCTGCCTCTGGTCCTGCCATCGTGCCTTCTCTGCCACTGTGGGCAGTAACCACAAACTGAATAAAGCAGGTAGGCAGCACACTAGAAATCTAAATAGACTCCTTCTTCCTTAGAATGTTTTTGTCACAGCAAGGGGAAAGTACCTTAGACAGTACCCTACTATATTAAAGAAGCGCACAACAAAGCAGCTTAATTATTTTGTAAAACAATTCAGAAGCTATGGCAGACAAAGTCAAAGTTTGATGTGGGATTCCCCTCTGTATGCTGTATATGTTTTATTGGTATTGGCTATTATAGAAGTTGCTTTGGCCTATTGCAAGGCAGAATATAGCAAGGCAGAAAATCCAAGCAGAGATAGGAAAAAAGGCAGAGTCAGAGAGACACCATGTAGCTGCCAAAGGAAAAAGAAGTCAGAGGCTTAACCATAAGCTAAAGCCTTATGGCCATACACAGATTAGTAGAAATGGGTTAATTTAAGATATAAGAGCTAGAGAGAAATACACCTGAGCCATCGGCTAAATAGTGCTATAATTAATATAGTTTCTGTGTGATTATTCAGGTCAGGGTGGCCAGGAAAAAGAAAGCACAATCTCCATTTACAATAGTTAGAGTGCATTAACTCACACTGATCAAAAAGTATTAAAAATAAAAAATACATTTTTCAGAAAATTATTATAGATATTGATTATAAATGCAGTTTTAGAAATGAGTATTTTACATTTAGTCCTATGAAATAAATCATTATACTGTTCTGCATAACAGCTAAAGTTTGAAGACTCCAAAGTCTGTTAATCTAGGTTGTCATCTAAGTGCTTAATTCCTAGCATGCTTACCTTCACTAAGCCTCATAGGTTAGTTAGGTGATGTATATATAAAGTACTCACCAAAGAGAAAATGCTTGGCAATGAACCAACGTTTGTGTCATTATCCCTATGTTGCTCATTTTGAAAGATTATCCAAGTAGATAGCTATGTGCATGCACATATAATAAAGTAACACAATTTGGTTATGCTTCTGAGTAAATGTTAACATTGCTTGCTCTGTATCACGAAGCAATTCTGTCATTGTTTTAGTTAAGCAGACACAGTACATGGTTCAAATCTTCTAGTTTAAAGTTGTAAAGATACTGGATTTCCAGAGAGCATCCTCCTAGACTACCTCTAACACTGGGCATGGCACTGCATTCATGGCAGAGGTCCAGTGGCTGGCAGCTGGACATGATGGTGCTGAAGATAAAACACATTCAAGATTCCACAGTAATGGGCTCTGTTTGCCTGAAGTAGTGTCATCTGTTGGTTCAAATAAGAACATTTAAACAGCATTCCTTCCTAAGAAGTGGTGTGATCCTCTCAAGAGTTTTGCCACCCTTACATTCTAGGATAGTTATAATGCAAGCCTCCTTATGACTGAACAATGAATCTTGACAGGAGTCCCTGAGAAAATTGCAAAATTTTCAACAATGATTTTAATTCTCAAAATCTGATACCCACACAGATCATCACGCTTAGCAAAGGAATTTGGGGAAAGCTATAAGCACTATTTGGGAAAAAATTACACAAACCTTTTTGGTTATTCAAATTTCATAAATAATTAACCTATATTATACTTCTAGTATCATTCAAAAAGAAAAGTAATCTCTTTATTGCATTATGTTGATCTTATACATGTGTTTCCAAGAAAACATGATAAAAATCACGATTCACTGGTGTGTTCTAAAAACTCATTTTCAAAACACAGATGTTAGTTCTAGTATATCTAAGACATGTGGAATAGGTTATCTGCTTAACCAGGCACATTCAATATCCAATGAGTATATACTGATTCCCTGCCTTAGACGGCATAGATAGCAGTTGCAGATGCAAATAGAATGAAGAGCTAAAATTAGCTCCTTGAACTCATAAACTCAGTCAGCAAAGAACACACATACAGATAAACACACACACACACACACACAGTATAAGACAGAGCATCATGAGCTGTAATAGAGAAATAATCTAAGGGGCTCAAATGAAGGAAGCATCATCTTTAGCTGTCTTTGCAGAGTAGTCTTTGGGCTAAAAGGTTTGAAGATTGGCATGAATTTATTAGGTTCCTTTTTTTACAAAACAAATATCTGCAATGGGATGCTAATTTTGACCTTTTTTCTTCAGATAGTACTAGATGCATATTAGTTATTATCTGGTAGGTGGTTGAAACTGAAGAAAGAAATACAGATAAATTCTTGTCATCAAGAAACTCAATGGAGACTAATGAATAATACAAAGAAGTGGAAAGATATATGTGTGTGTAGAGGGGTAAAGCGTGGGGTTGTAGCTACCCAGGGAAAGTGGCGCTGGGTTTTAAAAAAGCCCGCGGAAAAATGATGAGCTTCTCCGAGACGAATTTAAGATGACTCAAGTGAACTGCTACAGGCTGAAGGTTTAATATCTTGTATGTTCTATTGATCCTTAGCTCCCGAAGCTAAAATAAAATATGGCAATATAGCCTAAGAAATGTGAGGTTAGCAGAACTAGGAAGCAAGCTGCCTAGCAGAAAGAGGCAAGATGTCACAATGAATTAAAATCCACATGAATTTGATCTTCAGATGGATACTCGTGTGTGTGTGTGTGTGTGTGTGTGTATTTGTGTGTGTGTGTGTGGTGTAATAGATTAAAAGAGTTATTCAGTAACTTTTTTCTAAAACCTTTGTAGTGTTTTCAGTCATTGGGATGCAGAGTAATCAGACCACAAAGGGCTACTGTGTTAGCATCCAAATAGGTACAGAAAATAATATGTTAAAACAGTAAACAAAGATATTCCTGTGTAAAAGGTTAGACAAGATCTAATTTAAACTGCTTCTCAGTCACTACCCAGTGATATACGGTTTACTGAATAATTCTGAGCCATCATTTTGTAGTTTTTTATGACTTAAAATTTTATATACAGAAACATAAAAAATTACAAAATATCCCACTATTGTGAGAATAATAACATATATTTGGTTAATTCCTTATAATTTTTTAAATGTATTTTTCACTTAATGAGACTCAGATAATCATCGTAATTCTAAATTTTGGTTATATGTCATAATTTTGATTATGTATCCACATATAAAATAATATGTCATATAATTATTTTTAATATGTTGTGACTATAACAAGAATACATTTCTTTTTATCCGGTCTAATATTTTTTATGAAATATTACATAGCAGTGCTGCTCTTTTTTTACACTTCTTGGTCAAGTTCCTATAGATTTTCTAGGGAAATAGATGTGAATGGATGTATTGGGCCAGAATGAGTAGGACGTTTAAAGGTGTCCAATAAATATTCCAGAACACTCTACTTAGCACCTTCTCCAAGTGTCCTTCTATGGTCCTCCTCACAGAGATTTCAGGAATGTAGGCTCCAATGCTGATAGCAACATAGGTGAAAAATTACCTACAACCAGTTTAGTTATTTTTAATCAAATTGTGTGATATGTGTGTACCAATTTTGGAACTTGAAGTTTTATTTATTCAATAAATATTATCAATAATAATTTGCTTTGCAATTATTTGTTCGTATTTTTCACTTGTATGAAGATTTCATAGGTATTTCCCATTACTACATCTTTCTAGCTTTCACATATATGTTTGTTTATGTGTGAATATATGCAAACATACAGGCACATATATAGAATCTAACACATATGAATGCTGATAGTGCATCCCTAGTTTGTTTTTCTTTATATTTCATTAATAATGGCTTCTGTTGTACAAAGGTGCTTGACAGATGAGATGGATCATTAGGCAGAGGTATTTGCATGCTGGCCTGCCTATCTGAGTTCAATCTCCTGATTCTACAAGGTGGCAAGAAAGGACAGACTCCCAAGACTTCTCTGATTTCACATGACTGCATGCATGTGAACATATATGCATGGATGCAAATACATACACATGTGTGCATGTGCATACAAACACACACACCACCTACATGCGCATACACACACACACACACGTGCGCACACACACACTAAAATAAATAGAGAACTTCATGTCGAATAAAGATATTCAATAAATTAGTGTTTTAAACTTTTTTCCTTTTGGTTCATTCTATTATCCTGAAATATTAACCTTCATGTTCATTGTGTTACTAGTGCCATACATTAATTATAAGTGAATAGAGACATATACATACAGTGTAATCTATTTAAGATGTATTTGGTTTTTACTGTGAGATTATAAACACAGCGATTCTTAAATCTATTCCAGTGAAGAATATATTTGTGTAATTCTCAGGGGATCAATGAGATAATTTCTGTCCACACTAACACTTCTTCTTGTCCTCAATAAGCACAGTACCTTGACTAGGCACAGATAATAAGTGGTCTCCCCAATTTTTATGCTTTTCTATTTATTATTATAAGAAAATCCCAGTGGGAACTCTGGAACCCAGGCTTATGTAGTTGGAGGTTTACTACGTTGCATGTTCCCACCGTGATATGCTTCCCCTTTAGAGACCCAAAGCAAAGGTGCCACTCAGTATTGGATCAGAACCTGCAAAACTCTAAACAAAAAGTTAACCTCTCCTTCCTTGTTAACTATCTTAGATATTTGTTCTGTGCTAGGCAGATAACTAATGTAGCACCTAAAACAGTGATATTCACAGAAGCAAGTGATTGCCATTGACTGTGTGGAGGAAGAAGAAACTGCTCTAGACAGACACAGAGTTTCAGTTACACACATGACTGAGTCCTAAAGAATAAGATAGAACATTGTCCCCATAGTACACAATACTGTAACACACACTTAAAAGTGAACTAGAGTTCATGTCAAAGATTCTTATCCCAGATACTGGGGAGATATCGCAGTTGGTACAGTGCTTGACACAGAAGCATTGAGGACCTGAATCTAGATTCCCAGAACCCACTTAAAAACTTGGGAGCCACAGTAGCCTCAGTGCTGTAGGGGAAAGAAGAGAAGTAGGCCAATCTCCTTGGTCTGGCAGTCATTTTACTCAAATATGCAAGCTTCAGGTTCAGTGAGGAACATAATGTCAAAAAGGAAGGAAGAGCATGATTGAAGAAGACATCTGAGTCACAAAACACTACATACACTCTCCCTTGTACAAGCACATGTCTACAAGTGCACACATGCATGTGCATGTGCATATGCATACGTGCGCGTGCGCATACACACACACACACACACACCATCACAACATCACACCATACAGGGATATTCTTACCTCAATTAAAAATAAAAAACAACAGAAGCACTACACATTAAAAAATGAACAGTATCTAGCTTAGTCACCTGTCCTAGAAAAATCAGTTATATGGCAAGTGATTTTTCTAAGTTAGACCTATAAGACGAATAGAAGTTTGGATTCAAAGTTTCAGAAGTTCCAACCTGTGGTCACTCACTCAGTCCATGTATTTTCAGATGATTAGAATCTGGCCATGATGGAAGGGAACTGGGCTAGAGCAAAGCAGCCAGGGAGAGAGACAGCGATTTCAGGTCTTGATATTATCACTCAGGGCATGCACATATTGAAATGCTTCTTCTAATTATCTCTCAGTTTTCACCACCTACCCAAAATGTCACAGCCTAAGGACAAAAATCTTTGGGAATTTTCAGTATCGCAAATAGCACACCTCAGTGATGAAGCCAGCACTGGTTTACTAGATAGACAATTCATAGAAGTCTGTATGTGAAAGTCCTCACCAGGGGATTGAGAGATCACTCAATGATTGAGAGCACTTGCTGCTCTTGCAGAGGACCAGGCTGCAGTCTTTAGTATTCACACGGTGGCTCACCAGCATCTGTACCTCCAGATCAAAGAAATCTGATACTCTCTTCTGGTCTCTGTGAGCACTATATGCACTTGGTTCACAGATACACATGAAGGCAAAAAATTTATCGAAAAGTAAATGCCCAGCGGGCGGTGGTGGCGCACGCCTTTAATCCCAGCACTTGGGAGGCAGAGGCAGGCGGATCTCTGAGTTCGAGGCCAGCCTGGTCTACAAGAGCTAGTTCCAGGACAGGCTCTAGAAACTGCAGGGAAACCCTGTCTCAAAAAACCAAAAAAAAAAAAAAAAAAAAGTAAATGCCCTCTGAAATATGAACTTGCAGAGGCTGAGGTAGAATACACAGGGCCTGCTTAGGTCTGCACCAGATGAGGCTCTAGAGCTGGAACGAGAAGTGGACACATGCCTCCATCGCTAATCCAGAGCAATCTCCAATTGAAAGTCACTTGCAAATGAAAAATTAGTTTTCTCCAAAGGACTCTCACTAGGGAAACAAACTCTTTGTAAGGGTTAGCTGCATGCCCAGCAGTAGATGGCCACAGAAAACAAACTCAGCATCATCTTTTGAGGTGCCTTGCTTCATAATGTTGCACTAGGGCTTTTCCTTTTAAAAAAGGTTTATCATATATATATATATGTATATATATATATATAATGTAAAATATACACATAATATATATTATATAGATAAAAGGAAATATATACAGGTCCTTTGTGTAAATATGAGGAGTCCCTGTTTCTTGTGCCTTCTGTTGGGATCTTTTCATTCTGTTTGTTTGGTTCAAATCTGATGTGGTAGGTTTTGTTTTATCATATTTTATTTTACCTTACTGTTATCCCATAGAAGCCTCCTGTTTTCTAAGGAGAGACAGAAAGGGTGTGGCTTCAGAGGGACTGTGGGTACAGAGGAACTGGGAGGAGCAGAGGGAGGGGAACTATAACCAGGAGATGTATGTGAGTACTTATAATGAAAAGGAAAATTGTAAAAGACTAGAAAAAAGTAAAAACTATCCTCATTAGCCCCACAAAGAAAGACTAGAGCAATAAATACCATAAAATGCAACTGAGGTACTTTCTTTGTCTTTGCGTGCTTGCTAATTTACTGTTCAATGAATACATCTATCATCTCAATGCACTCTGTGTCCTTGGTAGCACAAACTGGCCTACCCTAGGATCACCTGCAACAGAGTCTCCATAGAGTAATCATCTTTATTTGGCTGTTCTGTATTAATTGCTAATCAATACAGGAAGGACCACCCCCAGTGCAGGTTGTCCTATTCCCTGGTCATGTGATCCTGGGCTCTAGAAAGAAAACTAAGAATGAGCCTCAGACCAGGCCAGCAAGCAGACTTCCTCCATAGTTTCCCTATTTCATCCCTATTTCATTCAGTGATGGACTGTGCCCTGAAAGGAAAAACCAAATAACCATTTCCTCCTGTCAATCCTCTGAGCTGCTTTGGGTCAGGAGGTTTGCCACAGCAACGGGAACAAACTCAAGCTAGAAGACTGTGTGATGTGCTCAGGTCACAATGCCAAGTAGGTCATGCATGACCTGGATCCCCCAGAGAGACTGTTGAAATTTCTGGCATACAGTAAGGTTGGTATCAAGGCCATTTCCCCTCAGGATGTGTTCCATGCCGTGTGTGTGTGTGTGTGTGTGTGTGTGTGTGTTTCTCTGATGCTCTCAGGATTTTCACAACTTTACAACTGATATAAATTTAGTGCGACACTACCATGAAGGACCCTTGAATAAAAGCTTAGGCAAGCAAGTGAAGGATAAAATAAAATACATAGGAAGGATGGTAGAGCATAAAAAGACTTAGAAATAAAACAGAAGAGAAGTAGAATACGGGAAAGAAGAGTAAACCATATACTTATGATAAAGAAGGTCAAAGAGTCTTGAGACATACCCACAGGCACAACAGGCTGCTTGTCTTTGTCATAAGTCTTTTAAGTTTGGGGTATTCCAGCAGACCTAGCTCATTGCCTTGTGCATATAGGCACATGTCCACAAATAGCAAATATTTTATGAAATGAGTGAAAGAGAATAGGAACCCAAGGCATTTTAAATTACTTAGAAGCCAACTTTCAAAGAAAATCTGGCTTGAATTGCACTGCTGCCAACGAATCCGGTCTATTTTGAAGCCAGCATCCCAATAGAACCTTTCATCTTTAATTCCCTTTAAGCTTTGGAATCTTAAATCAACTTTTCTACATGAGGATTACTCAAAAAATTATAAGCCAATGCTGTTTCAGTAAGAAATACCTTGCTGCTGCTACTAAAACACAGGTTGCCATCCAAAGGCAAATCGCTTTAACTAAAGAAGAACTGGGTAGAAAGAGGATCCCCTGGATGCTAGGACATATGTGCTGCTTGATTAATTTGTCTGTTTGTTTGGGACATGGTATGCCCAGGCGAAACATTTCTACTCTGTTTAACCTTAAGTGAGTTTCCTGATGAGGCTAATATAGGGCCCATGGGCTCTAAAGAAAATGACACTCCCATTGTAGACAGGTAATTGTCTACCCACAGAGGATCTGAACAGAACAAAAGATGTAGGAAAAGGAAATGAAGCTTCCTGCCTGGTAATTCTTCTCCTAACCTGAGTGGGCTCTTAGGATGCCATGGCTTTCGGCTTATAGACAGCAGGTCATGGCTCCAGTCAATTCCATGATTATATGAGCTAGTTACTTAAAGCAAATCAGATAGATGGATAGGTAGATAATAGATAGATAGATAGATGATAGATAGACAGATGATAGATAGATAGATAGATAGATAGATAGATAGATAGATAGATAGATAGATGATAGAGATAACAGGTAGATAGGTAGATAGATAGATAGATAGATAGATAGATAGATAGATAGATAGATAGATATGATAGATAGATAGATGATGATAGATAAATAGGTAGATAGATAGATGATAGATAGATAGATAGATAGATAGATAGATAGATAGATAGATAGATAGATGATAGGATACATTAGACAGACAGACAGACCGACAGATAGATAGATGACATAGATAGCCAGACAGTGATAATCTCGTTGGTCTTATTCTGTAGAAAACCCTGATTAATATACTATGTTACCTATTAATTACCATTTCAATCATAAAATGCCTAGTGAAAACATATTAGCAAGAAGTTTTCACGATAATGCCCTATGCTCAATTTTCACAAGAAAGAAATTAAAGTGTAAAGACAGATAGATAGTAACAGAAATGATCATAAAATATTCTTAGAAAATTTTAAAGTAAGTGAAAAAAATAACAAAACTCAAAGCCCAAACTCCACATACCGCTCGGGTGGGGTGGGGAGTATAAGTCATCTGGAGAAGGGAATGACAAAGAACCAGTGGAGCTCTAGGCCATGCTGTGCTCTCACAAATGTCTATAATCCATTCATGTTCAGTTTTGGAAAGAGTGAAGAGCAATCACATTTGTGGGCAAAGAAATTGTCAGTTTTTATCCAGGAAGAACACAGACAATAGAATGTAAAATGGACTACGGTGGGGAGATCCTGGAATTCTGGAACCAATGTATTAGAAGAAAGAAGAGCAAATGTTGGAGTCTGGAAGGTTTTAATGGTTTTCCCTTCATTTTTCTCTGTTCAAGTATCTAGGGCAACTGAAACCTAATGGGAGAAGGAGTTGGAAACAAAACAGCATTAAAGAGAACAACGTTATGGCATGGCAGAACTCACTTCCTGACAAAGAAACCTAGCTTTTCACACACGGTGCTCTAAAATTTTAGTATATAAATGGAGCAGAGTGGAAAGAATATGAAGTTAGGCAGTGAATGGTAGGCCCCCATTTTGCTTGTTCATCTCATCGAACTCATTCTTTATAGTGTTAGAACATCCCTAGTATGAATTGATAGGCAGAGCTCTTCCCCAGCAAAAATATTTATTTGACATTATGATTTTACACATCAACCAGGATGTTTATAGAACAGGAAATTATTCTGTGATAGTCTAGAAGAAAAGTGTAGCACTGTAGTTTTGCTAAGTCTGAAATCATCATGTACTATGCATTTTATTACATACAAACATCTTTAGTTTTCTTTAAAAAATTCTGAAGCTCATAAAATCTATTCTTTAGAAAAAATGTTAGTAATACTTGGCCATTAGGCCAACACAATGCATTAATATGCATTGCTCATTCAGCCACTGGGCATAATTTTATTTGATGGGGCCACAGGAGGCAGAACAGAGGGAGAGGTGGTGTAAGAGGACAGACATCACACACACAAGTGCACTTGCAGTTTCTAATAAGCTCATTGTAAAAAGGTATTTTAGGATTGCCATGCTTCCTTAAGTCATAAAATAAACCTAGTGGGCTTTTTTAAAGTTAAAAGGGGGTAGAATAGAACAAAAGTTCAGTACATATGTAGGAATAAGTTTAGAGTAACCTTTCCTTTTCTGTATAAATACATAGGCTAATTCATGTCTTTGAACCCCACCCAGGGATGTAAGATGCAAACAAAGCCTTTGCTCTGATGCACCACTTTCAGGTTCCCACTTTCACAGTGGTGGCTGGCATCTGCTTCACAGCAGCCTGACTTCCTCGGGAGGCATTGCTTTCTTTGAATGAGTACAGTCCAGCTGTGGTGAAAATCCCAAGCCTTGCTTCCCAGCGTAGAAGCTGGGGAGGATCAAATTTGTCCAACTGATACTTTCTCCTGAGACTTTGATGCAAGAACAGCGGCACAAGAAGAAAAAACGGAAATAAACGGCACTTGAAATGAAGCAAACAGAACACGTTATCGAAGCTGTGAGATCATCTATCTATTCTGGCTGCCATGGGTCTTTGATCACCAACCAGTTCACAATGGATATTTTCAGTCCTGATTTTCCCTTTTTAATCCATTTTTCTTCATTGTACTCAGAATCAAGCAAACGCAATCTTATATGCTCTTACCTAAACCCTGTGATGTATGTTTTTCCTTTTCAGTTTAATGAGAAAAAACGAGATTCATGGTGGTTTGATCATTTTGCCAAATGTGACGTCACAGATGTGCGCAGATGTGCAATTCAACTGTTCTTCCACTGGCCGGTGCACACCAGGCTGTCAATGGCCAACAGTCACATACTTCACAAGCAAAATACTTGCATGCTGACAATATGTCAGGGAATTCTTCTTCTTTTACTTGGAGGAATCAAAATCAATACTTTCTATTAAATCCAAAAGGAGCTTCAATAGTCTTGAGACTCTACAGAAGGTTTTAAGGTTATGCATGTTGGGAAGAAATATGGTTTAGAGTGTTTTGCTGATATTTTCATTCTACTAAAATTGCTTCACCCCTTTGCCAATAAACTAGAGTTCTGAAACTCTTAAAATATACAAAATGAAGGTGGAAATCTTAGGAGGAATGCTCCAAAATACATCAATATCAAGAAGAAATGGATGGGGTAATTCAGATGGACATTTTAGCAACAAGAAAATCAGCTCCTGAATTCTGAGTTTTAGCTTAACATATACACATACACATGTATACATATACACAAACACATAAATGCACACGCATATACATACACAAACTGTAAATACATACAAATAAATATATACATATAAATGTGCATAAGTATACATGCATATACACATATAAACACACCTATACTATACAAACAAACACATATACACAAATAAAAATACCCACCTTTATAAAGGCAAAATAGTAAGAAAAATGCATAGCTAATAAATACATAAAATGTACAACATAAATCTCATTAAGATGCAAACCTGGCAAGGAGAAAGGGAAGCATCAGGAGGAAACTGGTCAGGGAATGTTTCTCTTTTGAAAAAAAGGCATATAGAGTGTCAATACAATGAAACCTGAGAACACCTGACAAAAGTTTCAGGCAGAGGAAACAGAAATTTGAAATGTGCCAGGATAGGGTTTATGAAGAAGAGAACAGAGCCAGGAGGTGGTGACTCAAGGACCGCCTGGTCTACAGAGTGAGTTCCGTGACAGCCAGGTGATATGGGATTCCCTTGGGCTCTAAGCAAGCAGCCTGCTGCACCTGAGTGCCAGCTAGAGCTACAAATGGGGGAGTCAGTGGCCAATGTGCCACAGAGCTGGCAATCCAATCCCGAAAAGGGTGGACTGGGCCCCATGATGGGTGCCAGATGATGATGGAAGTTACAAAATAATCCCACACTATTCGCTATGCATTTTAATTGATTTTATTGAGCTATACAATTTTCTGTGCTCCCCTCCCTTCAACCCCCTCCCATAGTCCCCATGCTCCCAATTTACTCAGGAGATCTTGTCTTTTACTATCTCCCATGAAGATTAGATCCATGTATGTCTCCCTTAGGGTCCTCATTGTTGTCTAGGTTCTCTGGGATTGTCATTATTGGCTGGTTTTCTTTCTTTTATGTTTAAAAACCACCTATGAGTAAATACATATGATAATTGTCTTTCTGGGTCTACGTTACCTCACTCAATATGATGTTTTCTAGCTCCATCCATTTGCCTGCAAATTTCAAGGTGTCATTATTTTCTCTGCTGTGTAGTACACAATTGTGTAAATGTACCAAATTTTCCTTATCCATTCCTTGGCTGAGAGGCATTTAGGTTATTTTCAGATTTTGGCTATGACAAACAATGTTGCTATGAACATAGTTGAGCACATGTCCTTGCGGTATAATTGAGCATCCTTTGGATATATACCCAAAAGTGGTATTGCTGAATCTTGAGGAAGGTTGTTTCTTAATTTTCTGAGAAATCACCATACAGATATCCAAAGAGGCTGTGCCAGCTTGCACTCCCACCAGCAATGCAGGAGTGTTCCCTTTACGCCACATCCTCATCAGCTTAAGTTGTCATCAGTGATTTTGATCTTGGCCATTCTTACAGGTGTAAGATGAAATCTCAGAGAAGTTGTTTTGATTTTCATTTCTCTGATGGCTAAGGATAATGAGCATTTCCTTAAGTGTCTTTCAGCCATTTTAGATTCTTCTGTTGAGAGTTCTCTGTTTAGGTCTGTGCTCCATTTTTTTATTGGGTTATTTGTTCTTTTGATGATCAATTTCTTGAGTTCTTTGTATATTTTAGAGATCAGACCTCTTTCTGATGTTGGGTTGGTGAAGACACCCCTTCATGATAAAGGTCTTGGAGAGAGCAGGGATACAGGAAACATACCTAAACATAATAGAGGCAATATACAGCAAGCTGACAGCCAACATCAAACTAAATGGAGAGAAACCCACAGTGATTCCACTGAAATAAGAAACAATGCAAGGTTTTCCACTCTCTCCATATCTATTCAATATAGTTCTTGAGATCCTAGCTAGAGCAATAAGACAACAAAAGGGTATATAGGGGACACAAATTGGAAAAGAAGAAGTCAAACTCTCACTGTTTGCTGATGATATGATAGTTTACATAAGCGAACCAAAAAATTCTACCAAGGAACTTCTACAACTCATAAACATTTTCAGTAATGTAGCAAGATACAATATTAACTCAAAAAAGTTAGTAGCCCTCCTTAACACAGATGATAAATGGGCTGAGAAAGAAATCCGGAAAAACATCACACTTCACAATAGCCAAAATAACATAAAATAACTCAGAGTAACTCTAACCAAACAAGTGAAAGACATATGACAAGAACTTTAAATCTTTGAAAAAGGAAATTGAAGAAGACACTGCTTTGCATTTTAAGAAGGGGTCCTGCCAAAAAACAGGATTTCAGATGCATGAAAGGACAGATTCAGACATGAAAGATCTCTAAACAAGGTTTAAAAAATGTACATAGGCTTGGGAGAGAGAAGTAAAAGTAAAGAGACAGTAAATGTAATATAAAAGAGTACAGGGAGTCATAGATTAAAGGAGTAAAGATAATAAAATAAATATTAAGTCTTGATTATGTATATTATTGTATTTTCTTTGGATTTTTGACTGCAGAGAGATATTTGATTCTGGGGACTGCTAATCTAAAGATTTCTTGACTTCAAAATTTGAGTCTAAGGATATGTTGCTTTGGAAAAGAGGTTCTTCTATTGTTTCCACAGAGGATGAGAACCCATGGAATCCTTGCAGACTAATGTGGTTTGATGGACTAAGACCAACTGAAAGGTCTCCATGAAAACCCCGCCAAAAGAAAATACTTTGTCCAACAAAAAGCAGGAAGCAGTTTTAAGAGAACAATTCTCAAATTCCATAAATGATTGTTTATAAATGTTTGTTTATATTTAAAGGGGAATATGCTACAGAGATTTGCATTGATACAGATCTTGGGTTACTACAAAATAAGGTCAGAAGAAAGTGACTGACAAATTGCCAATATAGGTGGAACAGTCTTTGAAATTTGCTGCTTAGTGAAAAAGTCTGCTGGATACTATGGGCCGATAAGCTGAAGACGGTTGCTCCAATGATACAGATGAACTTTGGGTGACTATCCAGGTAGCAAGCTAGCTCTGTCAATTCTGGAGTTTTGGAACTTGCTTATAATACACTTCCTGTTTACTTAGGTAATATTATATCCTTCTGGAGTCTTTGGAGTTGAAGAATAGATAGTTATAATTATAATTTCGTTAGTTATGATAAAAGATAAAGTAGATATAAATATTGTAACTCTAATTTTGCTTGATACCCATTTTTGCTATATATAACTTTACTATGTTAAAATTAAAACCTTCCTTTTTATTTAGGCAGAAAGGGGGAGGTGTTATTGCAGTCCTTTCTGTATGTTGTGATTACCATTGATTAATAAAGAAACTGGTTTGGGCCTATAGCAGGAGTGACAGAATTAGGTGGGGAAAACTAAACTGAATTCTGGGAGAATTAAAGCAGGGTCATTGAGACACCATGGAGCTGCCAGAGGGGAAAGATGTGAGCTGCCAGCTGAAACCTTTCTAGTAGGCCATGAGCCTTGTGGTAAAATATAAAATAATTGAGATGGGTTAATTGCTAGCTAGAAATACACTTAAGCTATTATTGCAAATAATAAGTTTCTGAGTGATTATTTCAGGACTCTGGGCAGCCAGGAAATAAAGAAGCAGCCTCCTTACTACAGCCAGGCAGGACCGTTTCACAGAGAAACCTGGTCTCAAAAAAAAGAAGAGAGAGAACAACTAATATCAGACTTAAAAGATGGAGTTAAAGCAGGCCAGACAGTAGAGGATTGTTAGTGATCTTTGAAGAAGTTGAAGTAGAAAATAGATGTGATCTGAATTGATTAAAGGCTCATATTACATGAATTCTACTTTCATCCATGTACCCAAAACAAATGCTGAGACTGTGTTAAGCAAGATGTCTTCATCTTCATGTATTACTTCTACACAACTATGACAGCATACCTGCTTTAAGCCTAAGATAGTTTCCAATCACAACTTACCAGATACCTACTGCTAGTTCATCTCTCACTTCCAGTGTTTAAATGTTAGGGCCCACAGAGTTTGGAAGGAAATAATATATGACCTCTTTTTATACAGAGCTATCCTATTGTGAATTCTAACATTGACATTTGAAAATAGAATTAAGGCTTCTACCAGTGCAGCAAAAGGATGGTTAGAAGTGCACAGGGACTGTGGATCAGGAAGTCTACTATACAGACTGAGCTTTAGGGATTTATACCAATTGAAATTCCAGCAAGAGGAAGAAAGACTAACAAACCTGAAGTTGGAATGTGGATACTTGATGGTGAGAGGGCTGAAGAAGGCAGTATGGCAAGAGATCTTTATGGTTTCAATGTAGGCATTTCCCTCTCCAAAATCATCTCAATTGTCCTATTTGGAAAGACAGATGGCCCTTACAGGTTCCACTTGGGCTTATTTTATGTTCTTCCAAGGACTTTATCGTAAGCCTAAAAATTTGGGAAACTTGAACGATTACTTCATTAATCAAAGAACTGTGTCTAGAGTGAAAACTAAAGGTTTAGAAAATAAAAGTTCTTGAAGACAGTTGGGATAAATCATTCCATTTGTACTGTGGAACAATCTTGTACTCTGTGAATATATGTTGTTCTTATTGGTTTAATAAAGACTAAGTGGCCAATAGCTAGGCAGGTAGAGGTAAGGCAGGACCTGCAGACAAAAAGAGAGTGTGAGGATGAAGAGGGTGGAGTTGCAAGCCAAACAGAGAGGAAGCAGTGATGGAGGAGGGTCATCTATGTTACTTTCATTGGTTAATAAAAAAACTGCCTTGGCCCATTGATAGGACAGAAAATTAGGTAGGTGGAGTAGACCGAACAGAATGCTGGGAAGAAGGCAATGAGGCAGTCGCCATGCTTCTCCTACCCAAGACGGACGGTAGATAGAACCTTCCTGGTAAGCCACCACTTTATGGTGGTACACAGATTATTAGAAATGGGTTAATCAAGATGTGAGAGTTAGACAATAAGAGGCTAGAGCTAATGGGCCAAGTAGTGTTTAAAAGAATACAATTTGTGTGTTGTTATTTGAGGTGTAAAGCTAGCCGTGCAGGACCAGGGCAGGAACGCTGCCCGCTGCTCCTTCTACACAGCAGGAACTAAACATGCAGTGCTGAAAAAAAAAAACAGTATTGCCATGAGTTAGAGGGTAGATATTAAATATGGGTCAATTTAAGTTGTAAGAGTTGGTTAGTAATAAGCCTGAGCTATTGGTCAAGCATTTATAATTAATAATATGTCTCTGTGTGGTTATTTGGGGAGCCAGTAGTCCCTACAGAAACTCCACCTATATATCTGTCTCTTTAAACTGATAAAGAATGGAAGATGATGGTCCTTTCCCTCAACTTCACGTAAGTTTTTAGTCCCCATCTATCCAAACATTTCCAGGAATGAGTTCTTCACTGTTGGCTACATAAACATCATGCCACTGGACCTGCATGGAAAACCTCGGCAAGAGCACGTCAGAGTGGGGTCCTTGGAACTAGGTTGGCAGTCTTCCATTCTTTCCTTCTCTGTAACTCAGTTTCCTCCCTCAGAAAAGGATAAAGATCTACTCCACACAGTATTACATCAATTAAATAATAAAGTGGCCAAAGAATACCTATAACACCATAAGAACACAATGAAAATACTAAATATGTAGAAAACATAGAATTTCTAGCATGACCAGAATATCTGTGCCTAGCGTGAATAGACACAAAAATTCATTGTGTCTGACAAATATCCTGAGCTGATTGTACATCTTTGCCCTGTCTGATACTGATCAATGACTCGGTTCCCTATCTTAACATCATTCATTCTGCTTTGTATAACCATTGCAACTCAAGTTATTCAGGAGCCCAACCCTCTTATCACCAGCAAGATGTTGTAGACCAGAAGCAACTACACTGGTATGGGTAAGTACTATGGCCAGATTAAAATGGAGGGCTGAATGAGAGGAGGAAATGGACAAAGTAGGTTACTCTGTCTGAAGATCTAATACCTCGCCAGAACACAGCTTCTGTTCTTTCTCACTTCTGAAGACCCAGCATCTAATATAAGCTTCCTAGGGAAAAAAAATAATCTAAGTTTTTTCACTCTCTACATGATTTCACTAAGATCAGGATAAATCCCTAAAAACAGATAGATTTAGTATATGTAACTATGTTAATATGTAAAATATTATCATGCCTCCTATCTAAGAATTATAAAATGATATGTTATACACTCTATGAGTAAATATTTACTTTTAGCTGCTTTAGCGTTGATTCCTCTGAAGCAGCACGCAAGGCTGCCTATTTTTAGAATTGTTCCATTGGCACTGTCCTTAAAACTGCTTGGCTTCCCCATATTCCACACAGCTTTGGCAAGCTGGTGACTATACACTTGTCAGACAGGAGTGGATCCACAGGTGGGCTTGTTGTCCTGGGAGGTGGCAAGCAGCCTCCCCCAGCGAGGATCTAGAATTGAGTCTGAAGAAAAGATTTGTTCCCACCAGGAGACAGCCTGTCTCATGCAAATGTGGTTCCTGTTGAGGCCATGTGTTCTTTGATGTGGACTGAAGGAGAAAGAAAGCTAGCCCAAAAGGGAGGGGAAAATAGTTTTAAAAGGGAGAAATGGGCAAACAGCCTATTGGCTCCTGCTGACAGTTAAGCTTCTGGTACAAGTTATCTCTCTGGCTTCTGTATGTATCTCTCTCCTAATCAGAAATTTGCCTCTTTGTTCCTAGGCTTGTTAGAAATGGGTTTCTGTGTAGCCTTCATCAAAGGAGAACAGCGATTAAGGAAGTATCATTATCAAGATACCTACTTGAGGTACTGGGCATACAACATGAAGCCTTTTGCATTTTAAATGATTCAGAAAATATCAGATAAACTGGTGTGGCGCATGACAAACTTCCCGCGCTCATTAAGTGCCACTGTAGGGCCATCTGCAGAACAGTACCACATGTGGCTCTCCATAGCAAAAGCTTTACCTCAGTTCCTCAGCACAGTTCCTCCTCCTGTGTCCTGGGTGCTAAGAGTGCCTATGCGCCACCCTCATCACCTGCGGTCATTTCACAGAGGCATCTTCCTCACTTGCCTGGCATGCGCCATACCTGCCCCTCATTGCAACATGACCCAAGAGTTCTACCAGCTTTCTAGCCAAAAGCTCACACCTGCTGGAGCTTACCTTACCTAACCTTGGCAGTGTCACCTGAGCAGCCAGCATAGAACTGTGAATTCCATTGCTCAGTCACCAAAGGTTCCCTAAGGAACTCTTCCTAGTGACTGGGAAATGACCGGAGACTCCAAGCTGAAAGAGTCTTTCCTATTTACTTGTTGATGCTAATAATGATGCAATAATTAAGACCTTTACTTAATTTAGACTTGTTCTGTTGATGAGACCCTTGCACAGCAACGTGAATTGCCTGCCATCTCTTGTTAGAAATCATATCTTCTGAAGACATCACAGTCATAAATTTGGAAAGACGAAGGTGACAGTTCTCTTTGAATTGCAGAGATTTAAGAAACATTTTGTTCCTTGGTTGTATGTTACTTTTAACAACAACGATTAATTATCATCTGAGCATTAATACTGAGATTATGGGATCCAGGCACTCAAAGGAAATGCCTATATTCACTATATGTTTACATTAGGAAACAGGGCTGGAGTACTAATCACTCTCGATAGCCTTGCTAATTATCTGAACTCAAATAAAAACCACTCAGATGCTCCTGACTTCAATGATTATCTACTTCAGTCTTTACATCGTTTCAGGTAATTATAAATAAGAATTGTGGAAAGTATTTCTTGGATATAGATTATTAGTTCCTTCATCAGATTGTTTGCTTGCAAAAATCTTGGATTTTAGCAATATCGGTGTTTACTTTGGGGCAACCCCATGGGTCTACAGACCAGTTTTATATGAATCATGCACAAGGATAGAAATACAAATACGTTTCTGTTACTGTCATAGTCCCTGCTCTTCCCTGTTGTTTTACACCCACTGCTTGTATGTTTATAATCTTGCACATAGGCACAAATACATTTATGATCTTTATTTTAGGTTACCTTTTAATACAATTATATTTGTTTTCAATAGTTTGTTTGCTTGCACACATCAGGAAAAGTTAACACACAAACAAGGCAAGTATAAAAGACTTCAGTTAACCTCAAGAACAAAACAATAATTTATCTATCACCTTGCCAAACAATAAAACTCCCTCTAGCTGTTAATATTTCTTAATAAAGACAACAGCTATCAATCAGAGAAATAAATTGGGTTGAGGACAAAAGAGTCAAAGGAGAGACAGTCATGAAATTTGCAGTTACTCTCTTGTAAATTGTCAGTAATAGCTGAAACACAGAAGTTTGCAGCTAGCTGAGGGCCACAGTTGACAAAAATGTGGAATGAACTTGTGGCTCTAATTTAGGTTTTGCTCCCATTTGTCAAACTGAGTCAATAAATGAGAAGTCACTGACAAGGTCCACTGAAGGTTGTTAGGAAATAAAAATTTGCTCAGGCTTTATCAAAAGATTCCAAGAGCTGTGTGGTCGATGACTTCAAGGAGGCAGTGTTTTCCAGATACACTAGGACTGATACACAATGGACTACAAAGATCATGACAGCAGGCACAAGACCTATATACAATCAATCCCAACAAAAAGAAAAGTCTGTAGACATGAAACCCACCCCGAGTCAAGAAACTATTCACAAGTAATAGCTCTCAGTACAGAGAGAGAAAACATTTTCACCAATGAAGTGACACTGTGCATATCAGTCCTACTTCAGAAGAGACCCCATGCTCAGGAGACGTTGAACACAAATTGGACTCCATGTTTTCATTTGTTTATTTCTTTGTTTTAAGAGAAGAAAGAACCTAAAGTCAGGTAGGGAGGGAGGCAGGGAGGAGTTGAGAGAAGGGGAAGACTGTGATGAAACTATAAAATTCTCAAAGAATAAATTATTTCCAAAGATCTATTCAATTGACTAGCTAGAAGTAGAACTAACATTTCCATAAGAATTTACTAGAGTTAGTCTGATGTCCAAGCTTCAAAAATCCTAAATTACCACTAAAGCAGTTTAAATAGAAGGAAAGATAACTCTTGCTATTTAACCCAAGAACTTTTATCTTCTTTTTAATGATGAGAATGCTCCTTCGAGATCTGCTGTACAGAAAGGTTAGCTATTTCTACTAAACATATAGACATTTGTTGAGTAACCTTTTATCAGGAAGTAGACAGCTCATACAGCACATTCTGTGAGTTAAGTCAAATCTTTCTGCCTTATCATGAACGTTTAGGCAGTTCATTATCCTTGGCATGAAAGTGTAGTGAGAAGCTAAGGTAGGAAAGTAAGGCAGATCCAAGAACATCCCAGAGAGATGCTTCTGTTAACACAATGGTTTTCCTCAGGAAGCAGAAACCCTCCTATTCTAGTACCAGATGAAGCCTCAAGTGGTAATAGAGCCTGAGAATTTCCAGAGGCTTTCAATTCATATCCCGTATCTTTAAAATATATAAGACAGTCCGTATGTGATGAATACTTTTTTTTTTTTACTGGAGAGAACCCATTTCTAAAACTCATTATAATAATTAAGACATCCTCTCTAATATAAAACTATATCTGGCATTCAATATGCCTTTTAGCAATAATTCCTGCATTAAGATCTGGTGGCAATGCAAGCTGGTACAGCCCCTTTGGATATCAGTCTGGTGATTTCTCTGAAAATTAGGAAACAACCTTCCTCATGACCCAGTAATACTACTTCTGGGTATATATCCAAAGGATGCTCAATCATGCCACAAGGACATATGCTCAACTATGTTCATAGCAGCATTGTTTGTCATAGCCAGAACCTGGAAACAACCTAAATGCCCCTCGACCAAAGAATGGATAAGGAAAATGTGATACATTTACACAATGGGGTATAACACGGCAGAAAAAAATAACGACATCTTGAATTTTTCAGGCAAATGGATGGAGCTAGAAAACATCATTTTGAGTGAGGTAACCCAGACACAGAAAGACAATTATCACAGGTATTCACTCATAGGTGTTTTTATTTTTTTTATTTTTTTTTTGGTTTTTCGAGACAGGGTTTCCCTGTAGTTTCTAGAGCCTGTCCTGGAACTAGCTCTTGTAGACCAGGCTGGCCTCGAACTCAGAGATCCGCCTGCCTCTGCCTCCCGGGTGCTGGGATTAAAGGCGTGCGCCACCACTGCCTAGCTCATAGGTGTTTTTAAAACATAAAGCAAAAAAAAAAAAAATCAGCCTACAAACCACAATCCCAGAGAACTTAGACAACAATGAGGACACTAAGAGAGACTTACATAGATCTAATATACATGGGCAGTAGAAAAAGACAAGATCTCCTGAGTAAGTTGGGAGCATGGGGACCTTGGAGGAGGATTGAAAGGGGGAGAGGAGAGGCAGTGAGGGGAACAGAGAAAAATGTAGAGCTCAAAAAAAAAAAAAATCTGAACTGAGGAAAGGTTTATGTCTCTCTGAATTATCTAACTAATGGTCTGCTGGTCTACCAAGACTAAGAGTGAGAATGTTTGGAACTCATGGGTCATAGAGAAAGAAATAAAACATAACAGTACTAAGTAGTCTCCAAAGGTGAAGTATAATAATTTGGCTCCACGGTTTTCTCTTCACTGCACTAAGAAGCGCCTGTCTCTCAGATGGTGACGCCTAAAGGCTTCTCATGTTGCAAAATCATTTTTGAAAACTGTGTGAATAGAGAGGATAGTCTGTTTTCATATGTTAGAGCACTGAGACAAATGCTAGCAGGATAGATGAGGCTAGAGTAGGGCTAGCAATTGTTTAGCACCCCCCACATTGTTATCCCTCATCTTGGATCATTTATACTGAAATTCCAAGACTGGAATGCCTGAGGAACACTGTACTAGAATGCAAGAAGTGGATATTTGAGGTGGTACAAGACCATGAATGCTATGGACCTGAGTCCTGTGTTCAAGGATTTCCCTTGCACTGATCTCTGTCTCTGAAATTACTCTGAGATTATCTCCCCCTGTCTTGATAAAAAGCCATTGGCTTCCTTCTAGCCAAACTTAACTTTTCGGCAGTTGTTTGGCTACACCTTAGATTTAGGCTCCAGAAAACAATTTTTCCCACTTTACATGGCCAAGTTGCAAGTTTCCTAGTAGTTTTGTTGTGCTCCAATTTTAATTATGAGTTCTGTCTTTAAACCACTTCTCTTGGTCATCTGTCTGCCAGCAGTTAACAACATCTTGTAGCTCTTCCAATAATTTGTGAAGGAAATTCCTTTCACATGTCCAAATTTATCACTTCCATATTCTGCCATCCATAAAGTTCTGGGACATGGAAACAATCCCAAGTTCTTTGCAACTACATAATAAAGAGGGTATTTCCTCTCACTTCCAATGCCTTGCTCCTCAGCTCTGCCCAAGACTTCATCATAATGGCTTTAATGTCCACAAGCCCTCTGGATCATGTACACTTGAGTAATCCCTAAAAAGACACGGTCTTTCCTCAAATGTCTTATGTTCTTCTAAACCCTGTTCCCAGTTGCCCTGAATGTACCACTCAGGACAATCTGATTTTTATTGGGTTACTCCTACAGCTATTTCTACTGCCTGTCAAGGGTTTGTTGCAGCAACAGCCCCACTTCCAAATACCAATTTTCTGTCATACCAAGCTATTTGTTACTGCCACAGTATACCCAGAGCTGTACAGTACACAAAGAGAAATGATTATTGGCACATAGGTCTGGAGGCTGAGAAATCCAAGAGCAAGGGTCTCTCATGAATCTCATGCAGACCTTCCTGCTACATCATTCCATAGGGTAGACAGAAGAGTAAGAAATGGGATTGTATGGGAATAAAATAATTTTTATTTCAATTTTCTTCTCATAGTAACTCATTCATTCCCATAGTAATGGCAATACTGTACCTCTTAAAGGTCCTCCCCTCTCTCAATTCTATTACATTGGAGATTATGAGTACAACACATGAATATTGAGAGACAAACTCAAATCATAGACCCTCTACCTACTTCTTCCAGGTAATAGACAAAGGAAAATAATGACTAGAGTCTGAGCAAAGCCTAAGAATTTTATGTCACTGGATTTTTGGCACATGATTGAAAATATTTGCAAAGGCAAAAGTAACACATATGTCTAACTACTTAAGAACTCTAGAAAATAGACAGAGTGATATCATTCAGAAATGTCCTTTCATAAATTATGCACATTGAAACCACTTTCAAATGTGTCATTGTCTCATTTCCTGTTCTCAAGGATCCTAGGCACGTGGTCCCCTTTCATGAACCTTCCACGAATTATAAAATAGAACAGCATGCTGGAGAAATCTTGAGATTTGATGGAGGATTGGGATGAATGTTTAATGGGCTCTGTTGCTTACTGACTGTTTGATACATGCTTCTAAGCAGTGCATATTAGAGCTCAGAAATTGAAGCAATTGAGTTTTACACACACACACACACACACACACACACGAGAAAGAGAGAAACAGTCCCTCCATATACATGCACACACATACACACGCACACACATATACACACACATACACACAGTCCCATAACAAATGGCAGGGCACAATAATCACATCCTGTCAGGATCTCTTCACCCTACTCAAGGGTGCAGCTAAGCACAAGGCACCCATCTCTAACTCACTGTGCAAGCGATTCTTTTGGTTGCTATTTCCTTTTTACATCAAGATCACATTCCGTTCTTGGCACCCTTTCACGCTCCACCTTGTCACTATCAGAGACTTCATGACTCCACCTTAGCAGTTCCGCTAGCCTGAGGCTTCTCTGATTGTTGGATCTAACATTCCAGTTATTGAAAAACCCAGAATTTTCAGCATTGGATCAAGAGAGAATATTAACAGTGTGTCTATCAGTTGGAGCTATTCAGTAGGCTTTGTAAAATAGCTGAATAAAATATCTACTTTGTTGGGCAGAATTGGGGATATGGGTGATGAATTGGAGACAGGACCAAGAAATCTAACACAGACAAGTGAGAGACTGAGTTAGGATAAGTTATTCAGAAGAAAGCTGCATGCCACTTGGGAATTAAATGAGATTTGGGGTTGAACCAAGATGTGGTTATTAAACAGTTAGAGACCCCAGGGAACTCAGAGAAGAATGCCAGGTAAGACATGTGCCAAGAGAAGCCTAGTTGCAGGAATGTGGTGCATTTGAAGTGATGAAAGAGTGTTAATAAATTATACTTCATAAGCATTTAAGATTTTATAAGCAAAGAAACTGAAATGGATGAAAAAGAAATCATGAAAGAATGCTTTAAATCAATATCAATACTATTTAAAAAACACTTTCTTTCTAAGTCTTCCAACCAGGCTGGATATTCCTCAAAGGCAGAGTCTGTCTAATTCATTTTTGAGCCTCCAGGTGATGCTGAAGAAGAATTCAGTAACATAAGCCGAATGTGAGGCACCTTATATATTTTGTGTGCAATGAAGTTCAGCATCATTGGAAGCCCCCCTTTGCATTTAAATAGAATCTGTGTTGCATAAGAATAATCCTTTTTTTTGTTCCTCCAAACATCTCAATCTTGTAATGAGAAGCAGGTGTTCTTTGCTTTTCTCAGATGGATAAATTATAAAACAAAGAGGTGAACAGAAGGCTGAGGAAAAGCAGGCAGCAGCTGTTGAGGCAAGAGTGGGCTTAGGCTATTTTACATGCTTAGCTTGGAGATGTCACAGCTTGATTTCCCTCCTGAATCTTGTCCAACGCGGGGTCCATGGGCCAGTGTAACTGCTTGTCCTTCTACCCATAATCAAGTTCAGTTTCCACTGCCTAGGAAGGTGCATTTTGAAGCAGAGTTAGCAGGTGTGCATATTAAACCTTATAAGAAAGTCTATACTGTGAAGACTACCAGTAATTTGGGGTGATTATGTTCAAGTCAATTAGTGTCAAAGAAGCATAAGTAGTGTCAAAAAAAATGTAAGTGGTGAAGGCATACTGTGTATGAAGTAACCCTCACAAAGTGGTGGCTGCCTGGACATTTACTCTCCACCTTCCCAGATCCTTATTCAGCCCTCTACACCTTGCTTTTTGCCCCAGCAGATTGACCTGTAGCAATCCTCTGACAGAAGTATTCTCACCCCTTGGCTTAGCTGAAATGATTCCTAGTAGAAAATTACAGAAAGAGGGGAGGAAATTCTGTCCCAGTGTACTTCCTGCAAGACGACAGTTTGCTCTGAGGGAACGTGTTTGTTGGAGCCATAGATACCTCCAGAGCAGGAGTTACAGGAAATTATGAACCACCCAGTGCGGGAATCGATCTCAGGTCTTTTGAAGACTAGCAGGTACTCTTAGGCACCTAGAGCCATTCTCCCATGATCCTATTTATTCACGGGATGAAAAATCTGGATGTCAGTGAATTAAATCTCTACTGATGCAGTATACAACTGAGAGAAAATGCTTGGCTCAGGGCAGAAATGGTCTTTGTCAGTCTTCCCCTAAGCACAATTCTAGCACACTGCGCATGCCATCCCATTTAACCACCACGGCGGTCATTGCACAGTTAAGTATTTCCATCTATACCATATACTTCCTTATAAGGAAGTGCTATGGCCACGTCAGAGGAATTACAATTGCAGTTCCAGGTGTCAGCTCACCCAAAGGGCATCCTCCAATAGACTAATCTCATTTAGGCACAGCCTTGAAACTGTAGACCACAGAATGTCTTTTGCTTCTGCTGTGCCTTTAAATGTTTGCTGCAGCTCTATTTCTCTGATATCTAGCCTGGTGTGAGTGGGTATGGGGAGATTCCCACTGCCTATAATATAGTGTGTTTATCTCTTGAAAACATCTTGTTCTACTGGGCATTTTTACCTGTGGATTGTTAAGATGACACCTCCCCAAGCTGTACTGTCTAATTTGATAGTAATAATGATAGCTTATGCAGAGTTTTGATGGATAAAACTAAATCCAGGATTATGCTTCACAGTCAAGGTCTGTGAGTCTCACCCAAGGAGCTGCATGGATTGCAGCTCAAGTTAATGACTAACAATTGAGTTCCAATAGCTCAGCTGGTTTAAATTCTTTTAACTTTAATGTGGGGAGATGTGTTCACAGGTCTTGAAGTGCATCACAGCTGAAACAAAGTTTTGAAAATAGTAAAGTTAGACTGAGATGTTTTTGATAAATAATTTTGAGGTGAAGAACCCAAAAAGACACTCTAAAGTTTTAGGAAGGCACATAGTTGAATGCAGATCTTTTAAGGTCAGGGAACAAGAACAAAGCAGCCTAATTATTTCTGACTGAAGTACTCTCCTTGCTAGCTTTGGTTGATGACCAAAGGTGATGATTAATTCCTTATACTTTTTCTGCCCTAAATCTCCTGATATTAAAAAAAACTATTAATGAACAAATACGTACTACCCTAAAGATTTAAGGTAGAGCTGACTGATTATTTTTCATATATAAAAGTTTAAGTTTGTGATTCCTTTAAGATTCCTTATAAGATTACATTTTATGGTAAGTAATAAAGTAATTGGACCTTTCTTTGTAACTGCAAAATGCAGCCTACCAGTAAAAGACCTGAGAAGAATAACTTGCTTGCTCACATGGTTAATCTGTAACAAGCTGCTTGGTTATGAATGCATGTGGGTTCTTTCTTGGCATGATTTGTTTTTCATCTATAATAAGTAAAATGGTCAATCATGTGAGGGAGATGAAAACATGTTTTTACCTATAATCATTCACTTGAGAAATGGAATGCAACTGTTTTGATTCTTGTACTGCCTGGAAGATTCTGTTCAGGTAGAAATGCTGTAAAACAACATGAGAAAAGAAACAGAGAATATAGAAAGAGAGAGGATAAAGAGGGAAACTATCAAGAGAGTTTGTGAGTGCCTTTTTCCCCAACCCTTCTCAGATATAAAAGTGTAGCTTCGCCAATCGTGGATTCCTATCAAAGCCCTGTGCTGCTGGAGGCGGGCTCCCCAGACAGCCATATGGAAGGGACACTGAGGTCAAATATCAGTGATTGGCAGGTGACTCCTGAGCTGATTCTTGTCCCATAAACTTGCTGTTCTCATCACACTGGGATTATTTTCTGTGAGAGAGAAAGAGACAGAGAGACAGAGACAGAGAGACAGAGAGAGAAATACAGACAGATTTAGACTACATAGGTAGCACCCTAGGTGTACAATAGAATCAGCAGGAGAACTTTTAAGAGCTTTGTTCAAAACCTCACTCAAGAGAAGTTGCATTTATAGGATCCCAAGTGGTTCAAATGACAACCAGCGTTGAGAACCTCTGAACTAAGTGGCTTTCCTCGAATTCGAAAATGCTATAATTCTAAACACGTTCAGAGGGAACACTACTGTTTGGGTTTACTGTAACTTAATCTAACTGTTTCATTCTTTCTGCTTTTTAAGTTGCAGTAAGAAAATAGTTTTCTAGAAACTGTGAAACTATCAAATATATGTGGAGTACTTGGTATCAACAGGGCCCTCTGCTAGATAATAAGTGGATGACAACGCATGCCTCCAAAGAAGCCTAATCTACTAGCAGATGCTAAACCAGATTCATTAAATGTGACCCACCAAATTCAGTGGCAGAGGCATGCACGGTGGCTATGCCTCAGCACACCCTTACAGAGTAGCAATGCCACAGCCCACACCCTGACATCTTAAGAGAACCATCTTAGACCTCATAGATACATTTTATGAAAAGGAGTGGGTCAATTTTATCTACATATGAATACAAACATTCAGTCCATCTGAGCTGTGAATTCAGGTTGCTTGGCAACAGCCTTTACAGTTGTGTTATTTCCTCAGAAATGAGAAAAGCTGGAATTTTTCTTTTTAAAACAAAGGAATATTAATCACAGCAATGATGGGGGTATTTATTTGCCGGCATAATATTTTAGCTGATATGTACTTTGCAGTCAGAATGAGGAAGGCTTTATAAAGGTACAAGGCTGAAGGAGAAACTCAAATCCAAGTTCTGTCATTAGTGGAGGGTCTAACAGTCAGCTATTGGTTTTATCAACTTAATATGCATTTATTGAGCACATATTTTATGTTCAATCTTTTATTTTCACGATATTTTGTGAAAACTGTGGAGAAAAAGAGGATATATGGGGCAAAAGAGCATAAAATATGTTGAGTGGGTAACCTCTATGTTTTAGGTGTTTTGTTAAATTCCCAAATCCATTCACTTAGCTTAGTCATAAATAAATCTTTAAATACACATGCAACAGTGAATGGAAGTAATAGGCAGTCTCAGGAAGTAAAATGTTCTGCATCCCAAGAGGGATAATTAAAAACATAAAACTTATATAACTCTACTTCTATTATATACCGCTACCTCTCAGTACCTACCAATGAAAACTGCCCACTTTAGAGCAGGTATATTTTTTTTGATTAAAAAAATATTATTTGGTCAAGCAACAACAAGGATATATATCAACATCTTACTGTAAAACATCTTCCAGCTCCAAAAAGAGAGGCAGATATTTTATTTCCCACTAATATAAAATATGACAGCTAATTTGTTCCAGAGCATTGGAGCCTTTTGGAGAGATAAAAGTGAACTAAATATAAAATGCCTAACAAATGTGAAGCAAACAAATGTCCATTTAAAAATATTGCTCTCATCTTATGCTTCTCATAAAGATCATGTCAATTTCAAGGTCCCCACCATCTTTCATTTATTTATCAGCTGTAAATGCCAACATATTAGTAAAACCAAATGGTAGTAAACAATCTTGGATATCTGAGCAATGTTTCCTATGTTACGTTTGTCATTTTGCTCATTACTGAGCAGACAGATGGGTTCTACCATGTCACAGCAAGCTATAAAAAAAACCCATAAAATCCATGCATGAAATAATGGTGTCAACAAACCAAAGATCCGTTGTACCTATCAGTCAGTATCTGTGATTTGTAACCAGGGGTCATGGCAATAATCCAGGCCTGGAGGGGGAAAGTGTCAGGTTAGAAATAACTTGAGGGGTGCTTTCTGAACTTGAATGAACGTCAGTGCTCAGCATAGCTTGATCCGTGCATGGTCTCAGCTCTACTGTATCTGATAAAACAGTGCGAATGCACCAGTCCTGAATACCCAATCATGCACCACCACATCACACAATTTGATGTGCCTTAGAGGACAAGGTTGCCACTGTCCAGTCTTGCTCTGCTATCTTTCTTCATTAATAACAATGAACAAGTCTCATCGCTCCAGTCATGAATAAATGTCTGTATTGCTGATCTCTAACATATTGAAAGTGGGAAAAGAGAGTCCTTAATTTATCTGGATTTTACCTTTCTAGAGAGACTGGGTGATATGAAAAAGAATATTTAACAATTTGCCACAATGTTCGTTTGGGAGGCATGTTAGCATTGTTTCTTGATATGAATCAAAACATAATAAACTATGACTCCGTTTTATGAGTGCTAGAACTTGAATACTAGTAACTTTTAGCGAAGATGTATTGAGGACTTACAGAGATGAAAGAAAGCAGAAAATGACAAGATCTCCTGAGTAAATTGGGAGCATGAGGACCTTGGGAGAAGGTTGAAGAGGAGGGGAGAGGCAGGGAGGGGAGCAGAGAAATATGTAGCATTCAATAAAAATCAATAAAAAGAAATAAGAGTCTTGCTTATCAAAAATGTCATGAATTATATCTTCTGCTTGTTATGTTGAGCTAGAAATACTATCATTTCCATCCTTCAGTGAAACACACTTAGACAGAGGAGAATCTGCAAGATCAAAATATTTGTTGATTCCATAAGATCGCTGAGTCACAGAGAAACTAGCTCGAAAGCTAAGACAGAGGAAGTCAAGGGGGAAAAGCACATTAGCCTTTGATTACTCAAAGAGGATATGAGGCTCTCAAAGACATGTTAACTGAGGAGAGCAATTCTGGTAAAATACATGAGCTTGTTAAAGATGGACCATGTGCTAATGTGACGATAAGGTCGTACTATGTGGCAGATGGTAACCAAAATCACCAAGAGCCTTGCACACACTTTCAGACTTTGTACAGAATTCCCTAGGTACTCCCATGCTGTGAGCAAAATCTTCCTCAAGTCTCTTTTACTCTAGAAAGAATCATAGGCCCTGGAGGGGAAGACATGGGGAAGTCATGAAATCCTGTCTGGTTCCTTCTCCCACCCCCTGTGAAGTCAAATCCTCAGGTCTCTAGACGATTGAAGGAAACATCACCCTAAGATACAACTAAAGTCACAGTATAGTTGAGAGAAAACCCTCTAAACCTAAGAGAGAGATAGAGATACATAATGTAGGGCATGGGGAGAGGGTCCAGCAGATAAAGTGCTTACTATAAAACTGTGAGTGCCTGTGTTCAGAATGCCAGAGTCCACGTAAAAGCTGGCAGACGTGATGGCCATCTGTAATCACAGCACTTAGGAATCAGAGACAAAGATTACCCAGGACAAGCTGACCAGCTAGAGTAGGAATAATTTGTGAGTTTCTGGTTCAGTGAGAGACCCTACCTCAATAAATCAATCTGGAAAGGATGGAGAAAGACAAGAAATCACTTCAAATGTACACAAACATTCTAGGTCATATAGGAATGCATTCTGGACCTAAAAAGCAGGCCCTAATAAGCTCTTAAAAATTAAGAATATATGGAGTATGTTCTTGGATTATACATTAAATAAACTAAAAGATATCTTAGAAAAATTAACAAGTATTTTAAAAGTTAAATAACACCCTTTAAACCCACTCTGGAGGAGGATGGAGAGATGGCTCAGTAGTTAAGAGCACTTGTCGCTCTTACAGAGGAGCCTGGTTAATTTACTGGCACCCACATGGCAGCTCACAACTGTCTTTAATTCCAGTTCTGAGGGATCCAGTCATCTTTTTTGGTACCAAGCATCCATGTGGTGTGCATACATACATGCACGCAAGACACTCATACACATAACATAACAAATAAATAAATCTTTAAAAAAAATTCTCATTACTAAAAGAAGAAATAAAAATATATATGGGGAAATGGCTTGACTTGAGTTAAAAAAAAACACTATACCACAATAATTAGGACATCGAGTTATATGGTAGATATTCGGTAATTACCTCTCACGAGGAAAAGGTCATGATTTGAGGTATTTGCTAGTTCTCACGATGTAAATATCAACCATCATGGTTGATATTACAGAAGATGGAGTGGGACTTGGAGAAAGATAATAAAATTATCTCTTAGGAGTCAAAAATCATTACAGCACTAGATGTAGCTAAAACAGTGTATAAAGAGTTATCATTATAGCAGTGTTTATATTAGAAAAGATCTCAATTCAATAATTTAATATTGCAGAAAAGAAAATATAACAAGAACAATTTGTACTCAAGAAATCAATGAAACTGAGGATTTAAAAAATAGAGAAAGTAAATTAAGCTACAAGTTACTTCTTAGAAAACACAGGAAAACACTAAGAAGAGTAAAAGAGATACAAATTACCACAATCAGAAATAAATAATGATATCATCAAGATGGTGCCTACAGGTGCCCACACGTATCTCTCTACAACAGAGAACCTAACCAGATAACAAACAGCATTTCTAACAGGAGTAATTAAAGCACTGTCAGAGTGCAGTAGTGATGTAACAAATATTGTGGAACAAACACAGAATACACACCACATGTAGAACAGCCATCAAGTCTGTCAGAGGGAGGCACATCAACCCAGTTTGAATACAATCTCCCAGGCCCTGCTACCTAGATCACTGTTACAGAGTCGACACTGCTAGTGTTGATCATAGCTAAAACAGCTACATAAATCACTATGCTAAAGTGTCCACCTGAAATCAATGTGCAAAACACAACTAATTAACACACTGCTAGTAGAAAACCTTTTATGATGAAAAACACCCTGTAAAATACATGGTGGCATCTGGCCCACCCACTGTACAAATACAGTTTAGACACCTGTACCTGTATAATTCAAAGCAACAGCCCACCCACCATCTACACAAATACAGTGTAGACATCCTGTAAAACTCAGAGTAGCAACTGACCCACCCACTACACAAATATAGTTTAGATGCCTTGTAAAATTAATAGTGGCAACTGATCTAAGAGCTACACAAATACAGTGCAGATACCCTGTGATATGATATTCATAATGGCAACCTGTTCACCAGATATACAAATACAATATAGACACCCTGTAAAATTCAAGTAGCAACCAACTTATCAGATACATAAACTACAGTGTAGGTACCCTGTAACATCCACAGTGGCAACAGACCTACCACATACACAAATGATGTGTAGACGCCCTGCCGCATCAACAGTGACAACAGACCCATCACATGCACAAACACAGCACAAGGGTACAAGAAACATTTTAAAGGAAACATGATGCCCCAAAGGAAACACACTAACTCCCAAGCAATGCATCTCAATATAAAGGAAATTCATAAACTATCCAGCAAATAACAGAAAGAGTGATTTTTAGAGAACTTAATGTGAAATAAGAAATTCAGAGTTGCATGGTATCAGTGAAAAATTCAGCAAAGAAATGGAGATTATTAAAAGAAACCAGTTAAAAAAGCAATTTAGTAAGTGAAATTTTTTGAGGTTTCAATAGCAGAAAGGGCACAAAGGAGGGTTTCTATGACTGGAGACAAATCTCCTTTGAAATAACTTAGTCATATTGTAAAAAGAAATAAAAGAATTGAAGAGTAAAGAAACCCTTTTAAACCCATAGAACACAATTAACGAAACAGTCCTTCTTTTCACAAAAGGAAAGACATGAGTGAAGTCATGGAAGCTCTATCCAATTAAGTAACTGATGAAAGTGTTCTAAGTCATAGGAAAGATGTCCAAGGAAATTTGAATTATCATAGTTAAACATAAAAGATTTTCTTTGGGATACATTATGTTAAATTGCCAACAGTATAAGACAGAGAAAATTCTTTAAACAAAGCAAAGGAATCACAGTTAGGCTGGCAAGAGACTTCTATTAGAAGCCTTAAAGGCTAGGGGAGAATAGAACAGCAAAGTCAAAGTTTTGAAAGAAAAAATATAAGCCAAATCGTACACCAAGAAGCCTATCCCTCACAAGTGAAGGAAAACGGTTTCACAAGAACACAGACTCTAAGGAAATCATCCCTTGATAAGGTCTAGAGATATGCTGAAGGGGGGCAATGTCTAGAAGCAAAAGGATGATGGCAAGTGACATCATAAAAACATGCAAAGGCATCAAAGTCAACGATAGAACAGAGATAGACGGAGAGTGAGAAAGAACCAAATCTCAGCTATGCACTGTGCAGAAATCCACTGAGCCACATAGCTAAATAGAAAGTAAGAAAGGATATAACTGCTGAAACATCCCTCTAGCCTATTCTTATATATATATAGTCTTTCTTGATGTTCAGTTCTAAGCATCCATGTCAGGAACTCCAGTTCCAGAGGATCTGAAGCCCTCTTCTGGACTCTGTGGGTACTACACTCTTATGTTCATGTGTGCATAAACACACACACACACACACACACATATACATACACACACACACACACAAAATCAAATACTTTAAGGAGCAAACAAATTGTAGACTACTAGATCATTTCTTATTAATAACGACCTTGAGTATAAAGTATTGATAGTCTTATATTAAATGATATGACTAGTTAAATAGATTTTAAGAAGAGATTAAAACAATGAAAAATAAGTTTTAACAGTTAACAAAGACTAAAACGATAGGATATATCTTTTCTAACTAAATTAGAATAAAGATAAAAATCAATAAGAACTTGAAAACTGAAAACAATGTTACATTTAAGCTTAATTTTCATTAATGACTAGTGGGTCCATGGAGAAATTGCAATGAAAAACTGAAAGTTTTTTGCCACAAATGAAAATGATAACAAAGCTTAATAGAAAACTATGATAAACAGCAAATGCAGTCCTGAGGGAAGTTTATAGTTAGTGCCTATATCAGAGGTAGTGCAATAGACTGGGGGAGGGATTATGTAAAAACCACACCCAAAATTAGAAAGAAAAAAATCAAAGACCCAAGCATCACTGTTATCCATGTGTATATAGCAAGAAAATTACCAGTTTTTAAAGGATAAGCAAAATTGACAAACTTGTTTAAGCTACATTAGCTGAGAAAACAGAGAGATCAAATAAATTAAATCAAGTATAAAAATAGAAATAATACAACTGACTCCATAGAAATACAAGGACCGTAAGGAAGTACAATAAACTATACTTGAATTAGAATTTGAAAACCTAGAAGTATATACACTTCCAGACACATATCACCTACCAAAATTGAACCATGAAGATATAAGAAATGCAGCAAGGTCAATACAGCAACAAAATACTGACATTAAAACAAACACATAGACTGATGGAACAGAGCAGGTTCCAGAATAAATCCACATATTACAATAATCTGGTTGTTTTTACAAGGGCTTCAAATAGCATCCTATAACAGCATAGAGAGAGAGATTTCTTCAACAAACCTGCTGTTCATACAGATAAGAAAGAAATTATAATAGTATCTCTCACCATTCTCAAAATTCAATTCAAAATAGAGCAAAAACTTAAATGTAATATATGAAACTACAGAACCATTGCAAAATACATAAGAAATCCCTGAGGAAATTCATCTAGAAAGGCTTTGTATATGTCTCCAAAGGCACAGCAAACCAAAGCAGAATGAGAAAATGGGCTTATATCAAAATCAAAAGCACCTTTCCATCAAAGGAAATAATACAGAGACTAAAGACACAGCCTAAATAATGGGAGTGATCGTTTCTAATTGCCCATTCAGGTGGGGTTTAATTTTCAGAACCTATAAAGAACTGAGACACCTCAACAGAAAAAAAGTCCCTTTCTCAAATGTATGTCATTCATTGAATGCTACTGATGCCTTTATCAAAAAGAAAGTAACATCTAAAACAATACAGCGAGTAATCCATATACATATTTATCAAAAGGGAATATACAAATGACTAACAACTATGTAGGAAAATATTAAAATTAAGGCAAACATGGATCAAAACTGTAAGATTTCATTTCATTCCAGGTAGATAGTTATTGTCCAAACATAATACAAATAATAAATCCAGTAGCAGTGCAAAAAAAAGAAGAGCTCTTTATACTCGCTGGGAATGTACTTTATTGTAGACACTGAGGAAAGCATTATACATTTCTTCCACAGAGTAGAACTAGCTCTTCCATTGGCCCAGCCTTCTTGCCAGCAGGTAACACCGAAAGGCATTTAAATCAGTATCAAAGGGACATCTGCACTCACATGCCTAATTCAACACCATCTTCAAGACTGGATATAGAATCCACTTTAGTACCCATCAGTGTATGAATAGATAAAGAAGATATTGTGGGCACATATGATGGGATGTTATTCCCACAATGTGAAGTTTTATCTTTTGCAGAATCACAAATTGAAGTGAAGGATATTATATTAAGAAGCAAGGTAGGCATAGAAAGGCACATACCACATTTTCTTCCTTATATGGAAGCCCAAAATTTTCAAGACATAGATAAACATAGTTATCAAAACCTTGAAATGAAGCAAGGAAGGAAAGCAATATGCCCTTGTGGTAATATACACATATATACATATATAAGAATTAATAAGGGATATTATATATAACATATAAATCAGACAACCTAGAAGTGAATGATTCCCCTGGGTGACATTGTTATGGGTTAAGCTCTGTTCCTCTCAAATTCATATACTGAAGCCCTCATCCCTGTATTTAGACATAGGTTTAGAAATAACATCAAGCCATGTGAGTGTATGTTCATTCAATATACCTGATGTGCTTATAGGGAAAGAATACTGGGACACACACACACACATACACACACACACACACACACACCAAAAAATAATCCTGAAGGATGACCATCTGAGAAGGGAATGAAAGGAACTATGCAAAAGACAAGAGAGATTTTAGAAAGAAATGGCCTACATGACATCTTGATCTTATACTTAAGGACTTTAAATTGAGAAGAAATTGATTTCTGCTGTTTAATCCACTGAGCTATGGCATTTGTTACAGTGTCTCCACAAACTAATAAAGACACAAGCTGGTAAAAGTCATTCAACAGATGACATAAACTGTTCACTGCTAGTAAGGAAGTGATCTTCCAGTAAAGAAAGCTGCAGCCTTAGATGGCTCTCCCAGTGAATTCTTCCCAGTGTGTATGAGAGAGCACTAGTTCCACGGTGATACCCCAAGAACACATAAGAACAAGGAACTCTGCCTGCTTTGCTTTATGAAACCCCAGACAGAAAAGCCACTGTAGGAAACAAAATTCCGTATCCAGTTCTCTCACGAATACAGATTCAAAATATCAATAAATAGAAGGAAATAAAATCTGATATATTTTAACAAGGATAATATATCCTGTCCAATGACGGGTGTAATGTAAAAATTCAAAATCAGTGTTCCAATGCTAATGTAACCTACCATGTCAGTGAAAAAAGAAAATATATGATTGTTTTCGTAGATGCGTAAACAACTTTTAATGAAACTCAAGACTGACACATACAAAGAACTCTAACTAGGAATGAGATATAAAATGAAGCTGAAAGAAGCATGTGGCATTACTTGCTGTGGGACAGTAGTCTTTTATAGTGTCACTTGTATTATTTTTAATAAAATGCTGATTGGCCAACAGCCAGGAAGGAAGTGTAGGTGGGAAGATCAGGCAGGATATAGAAGTGGGGCAATGAGAACAGGAGAATTCTTGAAAGAGTATTCTGCTGTCTGCAGTCCTGACCCAGACACAGAGCAAACAAGATGTGACTGCCTTGCCGAAAAAGGTACCAAACCACATGGCTAATAAAGACAAGAATTATGGACTGGTATAATCTAAAAGAGTTAATAAGAAGCTTGAGCTACTAGGCCAACCTGTTTTAAAATAAATGTAAACCTTCATGCAGATGGTGTGGCTAATATAGAGGGACCAGATAGGACAAAAACCTTGGTCAACAATTACTACAATGAAGATAATCATGGCTGCACTTTATCTGTGAAATATGCCCTGGTGCACATTGAGTTTTCCACTTTCTCCACAGCTCTGACTTTTCCAGAACGTCAAACTGTAGACACCCAATACTATGCAGGATTTTCTATCACTCAGCAATGTGCATACAAGTTTCCCCATGTCTCTCCAAGTCTTGTCAGATCATTTATTTTTTTCCAGTTTATTTATTTTTTATTAAAAATTGCCATCTCCTCCCCTCCTCCTCCCCCTTCCCTCCCCTCCCCTCCACCCACACCCCCACTCCCTCCCTCTTGAGGCCAAACAGCCATCAGGGCTCTCTACACTATGTTGAGTCCAAGGTCCTCCCAACTCCCCCCAGGTCCAGGAAGGTGAGCAACCAAACTGACAAGGCTCACACAGAGCCCGTCCATGTCGTAGAGACCAAGCCCATCACCATTGTCATTTATTTTTATAATGAATAATATTCTCTTGTTTGGAAATACAATTTAATTATTCATTCACATCTGAAAGACATCTTGCTTTGTGTTCAGATTTTTTAAATTGCGAATCATAATACTCTACATGGGCAGGTTTTGCATGGCTCTGTGTCAGACTACTCTGGATAAATACCAAGGATTGGGGGGGGGGCAAGAATGTGTTTAGTTTTCTAAGAAACTGACACACAGCCGTTCACAGCATCTATATTGGTTCTCACCCCACAGGAACACCTGAGCCCTGCTGCTGCTCCCAACAGCCTGTGCAGCCTTTCCTGTCAGTGTTCTCAGTGGGCACCTGGACACTCTAGAAGAGGCAGAGTGAGTCTCACTCTTGGTCTAAATTTCCCTTTTCTGGTGACATATGATACAAAACATCTATATGCTTGTTTGCTAACTGAAGAGTCTTTCTCTGTCAAGACTCTGGGTCCATGTTTTAATTAGGCTGCTTTCTTACAGTCAAGTATTAAATGACATTTTGCATTATTTACTATAATATCTCTTTAACAAATGTGTCTTCAAAATACTTCCTCCCAGTCTGTGAGTTGTCTTACCACACTATTAATTTTTTTTATTTCTAGGGTCTTAGCAGGAAAATTTGTGTAAATTGTTAAGTACAAGGTACAAAGGCTTTTCAGTCTTGGAGTCTCCATAACAACAGACCTGATTTTAAAAAAAACCACAGAACTTCATGCTAAGGAGGGGAGATGGTGCTGGTGAGATGATTAAGTCAGTGGAAAGCTTGCTATGCAAGCATAGGGACCCAGATTAAGAAGTCCAGCATCCGCACAAAAGCCAGATGCAGCAGATCACCTGTAACCACAGTGCTGGGAGGAAGGGGACAGATAGGTAGATTCACAGAGCTTGTTAGTCTGTCAGTCTAGCCAAATCCATGAGTTCCAGGGTGAGTGGGAGATTCTGTCTCAAAGAAATATGATGGAAAGAGAAAGTGGAAGACAACACACACACACATATGAATGAACTTCATTGTAAACATTGGCACAATCTTCCCAAAGGTATACTAATATACTGCCTTGAATATGTAGTCCTTAGACAGGAAGGGTTCAGCATTTCAGGTAAGAGTTAAAAGCAGGTCAGTTTATATTCACATTCCACTTCCTATACTTATTTAACCATAGTAATAGAGTAAACCATACAGGGATATTGTGAATATTAAACAAAAGATTAGTGAAATATCTATATGTCTTCATACAAGTCAATAAGTTACAAGATTTTAAGAATATATTATGTGAGGAACATTTGGCTTCCTTCAATTTTTGGGCAGTTTTAATACTAAAGAGATTTCTAAAATAAAATGTAACTTTGAAGAATGATGGAGCTAGAAAAATCCTCAGGTATATTTTACTGTGTGTGTGTGTATATATATATATATATATATATATATATATATATAGAGAGAGAGAGAGAGAGAGAGAGAGAGAGAGAGAGAGAAAGAGGAATCCTTTGTTCATTGTTTGTTCAAAGACAAACTTAGGAATCTAGTTTATCTAAATAGGACTTTGCTTACTCTGAAATATTCCAGAGGAAATTGTTCCTTGTCCTCTTCTGTCCCTGCCCTCTCCATTCTGCTCTGCCTCCTTGGCCAACAGAGAACCACTCTGAGTGCTGGGATATCCAAAAGGCTTAGAATCCACATGAAGCAGACTTTCAATTTTATAAGCAAAGACACTGATGCCCTAAGGTGCTAACCCACATGGATTGTCAGAACTTCATCAGTGACTAGAATTCCTTCCCAGGGACGGTCTATGCACATGTCATGCATTTCCAAGATGTATCTTTGATATGTCAAAGTTCACATAAACAGTTAATACTAAATCTGAGTCACTTTTGAAGGCTATCTGATCTACTACATTTAGCTGAAAGGAAATTTTTCTGGAAATCATTGTGTTGCTGAGATATTAGCAAAAGGCTTTAGAGGCAGGCTCAAAACCTTCCCTGGAGTGAAGAGGGGGAGCAGCAAGGAGTCACTCATAAGAACGGTCCATTTAAGATTCTGCCTCTTCACTAGACTGACAACCTGTCTTTGCTACACTCTCTCTGCTTATAAAATAAGAGTGTTGTTGGACAAACATAGTGGCTTCTGACAGGAGAGCTACATGCCTGGGCAGGCCTAACTGTCAGGGGCAGGAAACAGGAGTGCTGTGTGTCTGCAAATCCTATCAGGTCAGTAAAACCCTTTCAGAGCTGCACACCAATGCAAACTACCCACAATAATTACTTGCTGTATAAATTACACTAAATACAATTATGACACTTAAAATTAATTTGTTGTGGGCTATGATATTATCAGAGATTTTTAAGGTGAATTAGTATACTATTGTTATTTTATATGTGAAATAATCTCCAAATTGCTTTCCTAAAAGGTATACATTTGGACTTATGGTTTATCTAAATAGCAGAACACTTGCATCGCATGCACAATCCCCAGTCTAAGACACATACACAAAAATATGCATAACTTCATCATCATACAGTACTGTCATGGGAATGCAAATTTTCTAATATCAAAAACAAAAACAATTTTAGGAGTAAATCACTGCTGCTAAGATATATTTAACATGTATATATTTACAATAATAGTAACATATACAATATACAAAAGTAATATACAGCTCTCTATATAACTTATTTTTTTCCAATTTCTAAACAGTTAATCCATTTTCTGGGTTGTCAGACAGAAATTAAAATGAAGATAGCTATGATCTGGAGACATTGTTCAAGAGTTAAGAGCTTGAACTTTTCTTGCAAAGGACCTGAGTTCAATTCCCAGCACCCATTTCAGGTGCCCCACAAATGCTTACAACTCCAACTTCAGGTATTAAACTCAGAATCTAGTGGGCAAAACCAAACATTGCTTATTCTGAAATGTTCCAGGCAAAATTTAGTTTTTTATAATCTCTACATATATGTGTATATATGTACATCTGCACACATCCCATATATGTGTGTATGTATATAAATATATACAAAAATGAAGACAGCTATTAGAGCTGAAGAAGATTGTGAATAGGTTACAAAAGAGTGGGTCGAGGATGAGATTGACATGCAGCAATACAGTTTAGCAGTGCTCATAAATGATGAAACTAAATTAAAAGATAAACTGGAGAGATAGCAAGAATCAAGACTGTATACACCTGTAGACCATTTATCTAATACCAGACATGTCCAGAAAGCCTTTGGGGCGGTAGTCTTTGGCTTGAGTTCCAATGCAATTTCTCTATGCTGTTGTCTGTGTCCTTTGAGTGGCAACTGTCATTACATCATTGAGGTTTAAGGACCAAGCAATGTCTCTGATCGAGTAGCAACCTACTACAGTGAAAGAGACTGTCCATGTGATGCATGAAGAAACAGAGACTAGCTGTGGGTTTCAACCACTCTTGACAAGTGTTTGCCAAAAATATTTAAAGATCTAACATTTTGAATAACTGACCAAGAAAAGATAAATATCAGAGAAAAGTTTTATGATGAATGCTTCAAATCTCTGCCTCATTTGACAGCGAGAAAAGAAAAAAAAAAGATTCTAATTAAGTAGTCCCGATATCTGTAGTCTGAGCCTACAAGAATGCCTTGTAAAACTGAATGAATTGCCTTGTCAAAATAAGTATTCAGTACCACCAAAGTAAATGATAGTGTATAATTCCTTTATAGAGTAACTTCTGAGTTATCGATGTTGTCCCTAGAGACTATGCTCAGTTCATTCAGCTGTTAAATCTTTTTTCCAGACACTATCTGACTGAAATTGACTCCAATGGAGTTGATTAGGGGTTGAGAGCCTATTATGAATTTGTAGATCTGTGCATAAAGCTAATTAGATCTCCAACAACTCTGCTAAGATGTCTTAGTTCCTATTTGTTAAACTTAAAATGAAAGATAGCTTGTGGGTGCATCTCATAATATGCAAAGATTTGATCCTCAGAGTGCATGCACGCACACACACACACACACACACACACAAATGAAATATTGTTCTGGTAGGTCCATGCCATTGTGCATTTTCATTTTTAAAAATGCTGCCAAAGCATGGGTTGGGGAGTCAGAGAACAACTTGCAAGGGTCATCTCTCTTCTTCCATCATGCGGCTCCCTGAGAACTGAACAAGGTCCTTACTCTTGGTGGTAGGCAGCTGTACCTACTGAGTTTCCCTACTGACCCTGAGGAATTCTCAGAACTCATAGACTATGAATCATGAACTCATGTACTCATGTGAATTACCGATGGAATATTTGGTAAGTGGGTATCCCTGTATGTTCTTCCCCAGATCTCACTTTGATAATGGCACAGAGAAGCTGTCTGTGTAGCTTTTTATGGTATGTACTACTGATATGCTTTTCCTATATACATGTTCTCATCTGCATTTATTTAGCAAAAGAATATCAACTCAAAGACTCATTGGAACCTATTTAATTTTTTTTCAACCGGGGAATGCATTGTTTTCATTTTGATAATTTGCAAGTAGTCATATGATTTGAGAGAATTTGATTCATACAAGCAATACTGAATGATTCTTTTCTGCCAAAGTGTTATTTCTATCCATGTGAAGCTCTGCTTGGTAGAAAACAGGAAAGTTGTCTGTGTGTTGTGGAATATTACTTTAACTGTATAAAGATGTGTTACATTTGTTTGTGCTGCATTTGCTTAATGATGTAAGGGTATGTGTTTAATTATGTAAAGATGTTTTGCATCTGTTTCACTTTGCCTAGCTACAGCACCTGATTGGTGTAATAAAAAGCTGAACATCGAATAGTTAGGCAACAGAGAGATAGGCAGGGCTAGCAGGCAGAGAGAATAAGTAGGAAGAGAAATTTAGGAATGAGAGAAGAAAAAAGGGACAACAAGAAGGAGAATAAGGAGAAGAAAATTAGAAAGAAAGAGAGACATATACCCTGGGCCAAAAATTAGGCAGCTGACAGACAAACACAAGAGCAGTGAAAGTAAGATATACAGAAGGAAGAAAGGTTGAAAAGTCCCAAAAGGTAGATAAAGAGAAACAGGTTAATTTATGAGAGACGAGCTAGCCAGAAATGAGCCCAAGTTAGGCCTAGCATTCATAACTAATAATTCTCTGTGATTTGGGAACTGCTTGGTGGCCCCAAAGAAAAGTTTGCTGCATCAGTGTTATGTAGGAATGTTACAGTTTCTGCTTGTTTGTTTGTTTGCCAAGCCAACAAAACATTTTTACACAATCTTTTTGTGAGACTTTCAAAGTGCCCCCTACTGAATGAGAGAAGAGTCGCCATGTTAATTGAAAGTAATACCAGCATATAATTAATTAGACTTAATGTTAACATTGTCCTTTGTCCCTGAAGTAAGAACACAAAATAACTGGGCACATTTCAAGAGGTCGTTTTGGAGGCAATGCATAGTCTCCCTGGCAGAAAAGTCTCCATCGTATAGAAAAGTGGTAATTGGTAAGGATGCTATATAAATACCATGATAGACATGCCATAGGCTGTATAAAAAACATGCTAGACATACCATAGGTTGTAGAAAAGCTATGTTAGACCACTGCAGGCTATTCTACATGGGTCTTCAAAGGATCCTAACTAACGCGGGGCCCCAGAAATTTTTTAAGAATTTTTCCTTTATTTAATCTTCTTCTGTGTCCCAATTTTCTTGTTTACTCACTTCAGAATTTGAATTTTCTCCTTTATAAGTCATCAGATAGCAAATATTTGCTTTAGATTCTACTCCCTAAGAGGAAAGTTTGTCAGAGAGATTTCTATTCTTATAAAAAATCATTTATTTATCAGTATGGTTATAGGAACTGGCCTTTTCAGGCTCCCTCTCCTCAGCTGCCCAAGGAACTAACTGGGGGCGTCTCCCTGGAAACCTGGGAACCCCTCTAGGGTCAAGTCTCTTGACAACCCTCAGGTAGCTCCTTAAATTAAGATATATGCTTCCCTGCTCCCATATCCACCCTTCCTATATCCCAAGCACCCCATTCCTCCGAGCTCCCCCCGTTCTCCCCTTCACACTTTTCTCTCCCCATCTTCCCTTGGCCCAGTCTTGCCTAACCCTCAAGTTCCCAATTTTGCCTGGCGATCGTGTCTACTTCCAATATCCAGGAGGATTACTATATCTTGCATATCACCATAGAACCTCCACCTGACGATAGATGAAGAAAATGACAGAGCCCCACATTGGAGCACCGGACTGAGCTCCCAAGGTCCTGATGAGGAGCAGAAGGAGAGAGAACATGAGAAAGAAAGTCAGGACCGTGAGGGAACCTCCAGCTGGCGACAGATGGGGAAGGTGACTGAGCCCCACATTGGAGCACTGGACTGAGCTCCCAAGGTCCTGATGAGGAGCAGAAGGAGCGAGAACATGAGGGAGAAAGTCAGGAACGAGAGGGGTGCGTTCACTCATGGAGACGGTGGGACAGAACTAATGGGAGATCACCAACTCCAGTTGGAATGGGACTGATGGATCATGCGACCAAACCCGTCTCTCTGAATGTGGCCAACAGCGGGGGCTGACTGAGAAGCAAAGGACAATGGCTCTGGGCTCTGATTCTTCTGCATGGACGGGCTCTGTGGGAGCCTTCTCATCTTGGTCGATCACCTTCCTGGACCTGGGGGGAGTTGGGAGGACCTTGGTCTTAGCATAGAGTGGGGAACCCTGATGGCTCCTTGGCCTTGAGAGGGAGGGAGGGGAGGTATGGGTGGAGGTATGGGTGGAGGGGAGGGGAGGGAAGGGGGAGGAGGAGGGGAGGGAGGGGGGAGGAGGAGGGAAGGAGATGGAAATTTTTAAATATAAAAAAAATAAACCATGAGAAAAAAATCATTTATTTATTTATTTATTTGTTTGTTTGTTTATTATTGGTTTTTTGAGACAGGGTTCCTCTGTAGCTTTGGAGCCTTCCTGGAACTTGCTCTGTAGATTACCCTGATTTTGAACTCACAGAGATTTGCCTGTCCCTGTCTTCTGAGTGCTGGTATTAAAGGTGTGCACCTCCACTACTTGTTTTATGTACTGAAATATTTTTTCTATTTTTATAGGAATAAGGAAAAGTTTTAAAAAATAATAAAAAACATAGTCCAACTATGTGACTGGTGTTGTGGAATATCTCATCTAATATTCTAGTAATATAGGAACAAAATCTATACAGTACTAAGATGCATTAAACCCTTCTAGAGTTTCTGAAGGGCTATTGGTATGTACTCTCAGAATTCATTCTTCCGATGTTTTAGTTTCCTTTTTGCTTGAGCTTCAGGTCATGCCTTGGTGATACTATCTTGAAGGAGTGAAAAAACGGCATGGAAGATGCTATGGAAGAGGGTGGGGCTAAGAGGAGAGAGGAACCAGCACATCTGTCCAGAGGTGAGCAGCAAAGTTAGCTTTGAATCACGGGTGACCATGTCACAATTTTAGCCCCCAAGTAGCTGTGAAAGAAACACAGCAAGGGGAGCAATTGCTTAACCACCTACTGATCAACTGTATGGAAAATAATTGATAACACAGATAAAGCACCCACCTTCACTAAGATAGTCCAGGTCCCTTAGTGATGATATGAGCATCCAATTAAACTCTCCGTAGTCAAATTGCTAGCAACACACAGATAATGTTCTATATCATTCCAGATGCTTTTATCTGCCAACAACAACAGCAACAAAAATGTATGCACTAAACACTTGCTACAGAAGAAGGATTTGTTGCTCAGATAACTGGAGATTCCAAAGGAAGGGCAGACTCCAACATGCTCCTGTAGCACATCAAAGATACCATGAGAACTAGTGGGGATTTTTTTGTCTCCTTTCCGTTTCTTACAATGTGATTAGAATTCTAAATTGGGTTCTGGGTTCTACACACTTGCCAAAAAAAAATCCACAGCTATGTTTTTCCCTCCATTCTTGTTCCTCATGAAAAGAGAGCACCCTTCTGAACTGCTCTCTTGAAAGATGGGGAGCATACTTTCCTCTAAAGTCACCAGGGAATGTATCCTTTCATATTACTGGCCCAATTTTTGCCTTATGCCCTCACCCCAGAGTCAAACAATGGCTTCACTAATTGATTGAAATAGATCAGCACTTTCCCTCGATGCACTTGAGACCCCAGATAGAATTGCAACTACAAAGTCATCCTTCCCAGGGCACTTGATGTTGTCATGTTTTGGAGATGGTGCCCTGTTGTGCAGTCAGGGCTGCCCTTGATCTCCTGCCTGGGCCTCCTGAGGGCTGAGATTACAAGCACTTGTCAGCACATCCCATATCAAAGGATATTTAGTCAAGGTTATCACAAGACATTTTGAAGCAAATAAAAATGAAGTACACACTATAGCAAGATGCTAGTCAACCTTCTGTTTAAGGCATTCAGACCAAAGAAGCAAATCCATCTGGATACTCATATTTGGCATGGCTCATATTATTGATTGATACATTATACAGCTTAACTGTCATTTATCCATGCCTTAATACAATATTTTAATAACTTTTCTTGAGAATGTTATATAAACAAACAATATATTTTATCATATTCTCCCTACTTTTCCTCATAACTCCTCCCAGATCCACCTCTGCCTCCTAGCACATCCAAACCTTATATAGTCTCTTTTTTGGTAATCCACTAATTACAATTTGTGCTGCTTCTATACTCCAGGGTGTGGGTTATGCTCTGGACGATGGAATCTATTTGCTTAGGTTTGTACAGTTAACTTTATATTTTGATGAGAATCTAAGTACTCTAATAATAACACTTAAAATGCAAAGTTTAAATATACAAGTTTTCTATTATACACAATTTTTATTTTCTAAATAAATAACCTTCTAAGTAAGAAGGTTAATTTATTATCAGAATACAATCTGCTTTCAGATAAGGTAGGTACTAATAACTGCTATATCTGGACTTTAAAATGGTCACTTTTTATTAACATTCCAAGAAAACATACATAAAATACTAAATGCTGCTAAAATAAGACACAGTCCATGTAGGGATTAAAAAATAGTTGTTTACCCTCTCACTCTCTTATCAGGAGTTGGATATAGTAGAAGTGAGTCGGTCATAGAACACTGAACTCAGAGAGAACACTTCCCTGAATACTGTTACACTTCAGACCTCCCTAATCTTCCCGATTAGTAAGAGTCTTCAGGGAGCCGTAGGGGAGCTATGTACATCCCTGGGTCCTGTTAGATCCAGTGTCTGAGGCATCAACAGGTGAAAATATGTGGCTGTCTGTGAGGGAGGATAGAAAGTGGGATGCACTCCCACTCATGGTGACTCAAAGGCACTGGGCCCTCTGTGGACTACATATGGACATGAAAATGGGAAAACAAGGCTGGGGCTTTCTTTTCATATTTACAATTTAGCGCGCATGCGTGTGTGTGTGTGTGTGTGTGTGTGTGTGTACGCACACACACATGCATGCATGCATGCATATCTGTAGAGGTAATACTTGAGCACCTATAAAGTCACAAGAAAGTATTAGATCCACTGACGCCAGAGTTAGACAATTGTGGCTGTCTGCATGGGTACTAGGAATGGAATTCTGGTCCTCTATGCTATTAACGGGAGCCTTATTTCCAGACCCAAGACTGGGATTTACTCAAGTATTCCTGGGGGGCTGGAGTGTTAGTAGAAAGAAATAAGAAGTATGTCCAGATGTCCTGGTTGATGCAGGGACAAGCAATTGGCTGGAGAACTTGCATCTGTATGATGAAGAGTAACCCTTGTGCCCTTGGAAGGACAAGATTAGCATTGACCCCTGGTAATGGTCCAGACAATTAGGAATGACCAATGTCAGTCAAATGAGATCCCAACTTGTCTTCTTACTGTTTTCCCTCCCTATATCCATCACGAGCAAGAATAATAGTTTGAGAAGATAGGGCTGACTATAGAAAACATTGTTAAGGTTCTGCCGTGCTGGACTGCGCACTCCTGTCTTCAGGTGTCCTATGAGGAAACACAAAAGCTTTAACCTATAGCAAAGCCTAAAGTTATCGATTATTACTCTAAACCAGATTGTCAAGAAGAGCCGTTGGCGGTGATAATTGAAACTATGACTTTTTTATTATCTAAGTTATGAGACCTGAATGTCAATTAAAGATCAAAGAAAATGAATAACCTGTAGAAAGAGAGTTGGAAAGAAAAATATCACTTAAAATATAGCGAAAATGAATATCAAACTTCAGAATTTTATAAAACATCCTTCCAAAGTTAGATAAAAAATTTATTTTAATCATTTTATCTAATGCCATTCACTTTAACATAAGAAGTTATGGAAAGTTGGAATTGGCATTTCTACATTTGCCATTAGGTTGGAGGTCACAAGTAAACAGAAAAAAATATAATTAGGGCTTGTGGTGGTGGGACAGTGAGTCCAAACATGTCCATTTCTATATTGGAAGAGAAGGACATACTCACAGGAATGAGAATGCAAATGGCCATTTATAAGTCCACTCCTAAAACTTATACACCCCATTCTTATGTCCGCAGATATTAACATCTACGTGACAAGTATTAATCTAGATGGGGTGAGCAGGTGTGATATATCAACCAGGACAGCTGGGCTGTGTGCACAAACTGTAGCACCCAATATATGCTGAGGATGAATACAGAAAAGTGGGCAAGCAATTTCTCTGCCCTGTATCCAGAGCTTCCCTGGCAAAATGCTAAGTATTGTGAGAAGACACATTAAAGATATTGACATCAAAGGGGGGATGGGCTATTCTAGAAGGGCTTCTTACAATAGATAAGCACAAATGCTAAGTCTCCAGAGAATCTCCTCTTCCTTCAATAAAATAAAATTTCCAGTTTGGCTCTTTTTCTCAAAAAAAAGTTGCTTTATAGCATGTTTTCCCAATTCTACCCTTTGAACATTCTGGGCATACAAAACCCCTCCATTACTAAGATGGGATACTTGAGATTTTTTAGTAAGCATTGTGCTTAGCTTTTCAAAACATCATTAAGATAATTTTTCACTAAGTTATATTCTCAGAAGTTGTTTTCTATATTTTTTAAAGAGTTAATTTTATCATTTCAGTGAATGTTCATCCTGTTCTGGTATTTAATTATAGACCAATCATATTTAATGGATTTTTTAAAATGTCCTTATAGTAATGTGCTAGGGAAAATGTTATCTGTACCCAATAATTAGATGATTCAATGTTTACTTGTATTAACAATTTTTTAATGGAGCAGTTGAATTCTAGCTTTTGTTGGGTGATGACATCATATATGGGCCAGTGAGGTTTCTATGGGAACACAGCTGGATTTTTGAAAGACCAAGCTATTCATAAACAATGAAAATACTGGGGGTTTTAACAACCTTTGAACTAGATTTCACATTATATTAAGCTATCATTTCACTTAATGCCTCAAACACAATGGTAAAACTCTGTCAGAATGCTAAATGTTATCTTGATCATCGTAAAATGCTACAAGCTTTGAAGTTATACATGGATGACAATGGCTAGAGCCCATGTAAAGGATATGAGAATATGCACAGTGTATTCAAAGACCACAAATGTAATACTAGAAGCAGGGTGAGTTGTAGTATGGATTTTGTAAGTGGCAAATAAAAAAGGTTGTTCTCTGAAATTAAAGAGGGTGTTGTTAAGGCAGGGAAATCTCTTGGCTCTCCATTGCAAAAACTATCTTTGTCATCTTCCTGCCCTCCTCAAAAATAGGATTTTTTTTTTTTGGATGAGAACAGTTCCTTCTATTGGCCTGTTCATGGTGTCTCAAGACAAAGGCAGAGCTTGCAGTTGAGAAGCCTATAAACCACCGACCTGTGACTGATCTTAAGTTTATCCTTCCTCCTAATGCCAGGCCTAGTGTTCAGGAAACACTGTGACGTCTTTTTGGAATACTTCCTCCCCAGGAAAAATGATTTGTCAAGGCCAAGGATAAAAATCTTGTACATAAATATAACTTTTTTGTGAAGATGAGGGTTCTTCTTTTTCTTTATCTCTATTTTTATTTTATTTTTAAAAAACTATCTTTTTCATCTTACATACCAATCCCTCTCTTCCTCCTATTCCTTCCACCTTCTCCCCCAAACCCCATCCACTCCTCAGACAGGGAAAGGCACATTGCTTTGAGGAATGACCAAGACCCTCCCTGTTATATGTAGGCCGAATAAGGTATCCCTCCAAAGACAATGGGTTCCAAAAAGCTAGTACAAGCAGTAGGGATAAATCCTGGTCCCACTTCCAGTGTCCCTGTAGTTTGCCCCAGGCATACAACTGTCACCCACATTCAGAGGGACTAGTTTGGACCTATGCTGATTCCTTCCCTGTCCAGCCAGAGTTGGTGAGCTCCCATTAGTTCAGGTATACTGTTTCAACGGATATCCCCATTATGGTCTTGACCTCTTTGCTCATATTCTCACTCCTCCCACTTTTCTACTGGACTTTGGGAGCTCAGCCTAGTGCTCCACTGCAGCTCTCTTCCTCTGGTTCCATTAGTTGCTGGATGAAAGTTCTATGGTGACATTTAAGACAGTCATTAATCTGACTACAGGGCAAGGCCGGTTCAAGCATCCTCTTCACTATTGCTTAGGGTCTTATCTGGAATTATCCTTGTGTATTCCTGGGGATTTTTCTACTGCCAGGTTTCTTGCTAGCCCCATAATGGCTCCCTCAATCAAGATACCTTATTTCTTGCTCTTTGTCTCTGTCCTTTCCCCATCTATACTATCCCATTCACTGTAGTGTGGAGCTGCAGGCAGGCCTGCTTTTCATCCTGCCCGGCTCCCAGCCACCCGGCTCCTGGCTGCCCGGCTAGTTTTACCCAAAATAACAACACACAAATTGTATTCTTTTAAATACTGCCTTGCTCATTAGTTTCTGCCTCTTACTCACGTCTTGACTAACCCATATCTAATAATCTATGTAACACCACGAGCAGTGTCTTACCGGGAAATATTCAGCATGTCTGACCTGGTGGCTGGCTTCATCGCATCTCGCTGTAGAGGGAAGGCAATTGTCTAAGCCATCTACCTCACTTCCTTCTTCCTGTTCTGTCTACTCCACCCACCTATTTTCTAACCTATTAGGCCAAGCAGTTTTCTTTATTAACTAACCAATGAAATCAACAGATTGATAGAAGACCCGCCTCCATCAATTCACTCAAGTTCTCCTCTCCCCTCCCCTTCTTCCCTTCTCCTCCACTTATACCCTCCCTTCTCCCCCTAGCCCCATGCTCCCAATTTTTTCAGGAGATCTTGTCTATTTCCCCTTCCCAGGAGGAATCTGTATATGTTTCTTTTAGGGTTCTACTTGTTACTTAGCTTCTCTGGGTTTGTGGACTATATGCTCAGTATCCTTTGCTTACAGCTAGTATCCACTTGTGACTGAGTACATGCCATGCTCATATATCTGGGTCTGTGTTACTTCACTCGGGATGGTTTTTTTTCTAGTTCCATCCATTTACATGCAAATTTCAAGATGTCATTGTTCTTTATTGCTGAGTAGTACTCCATGGTTCTTTTTAAATAGACACTACCTTCTCCCTTAGAGATTTATCAGGTGAGAGAAGACAGGGGAATAAACAGAAGTGCATGGAACACATGACTTTAGAAAAATACTGCATATTGGAGACCACCTCTATCTGCTAGAAGCCAGAATCACCTCTACCAGGTCATCAAGAGATACTAAGCCCCTACGATGCCCACATTTTGAGTTGGTCAACTGCATGAGGCATCAGTTTTCTCTGACGTGTGGTTGTTATATCCAGTATCACTGCATTGGAGAAACTTGATTTTCCTCTTCCCAGCAGGTAGATATTGATCACAAATAGTTTCTTCATTAGGGGTGGAACAATGAGTCTACTCTCTGTGCTGGGATTTTGCCTGATTTTAAACCTGTGTAGATCTTATGCATGTTGGTATGGTCTGAGAGTTCATCTGTGGATTAGTCCCATTGTATTGGAATTTTTTTCTTGGAGTCATCTAACACCTCTGGCTCTTAAAGTCTTTTTTCCCTCCTTTTTCACATAAATCCTTGAGCCTTGAAGGAAGAGACTTGATAAAGGCAACCCAGTTGGTGTTGAGTCTTCTGAAGTCTCTTATGCTCTGCACACTGTACAGGTGTATATCTCTGAGTTAGGTCAAATCTACTTCAAGATGAAGCTTCTCTGATGAGGACTAATAAAACATTGATCTATGGATATAGCAATATGTCTTTAGGAGCCATTCTATTGTTATGTTCCTTTAGCAAAAAAAAAAAAATTGTAGTAGGGTTTACCTAGAGCCCTTGACCTTGCTAGCATCAGGTTCTTGGCCATTTTAACAATGTCTGTTATATGCTCCTTAGATCCAATCAAAAAGTGGTTGGTTGTACCTATAGTATTTGTGCCATGATTGCAGCAGTATATCTTACAGTTATGTCTCTGTTATCCAGTACAAGGTTTGTAGCTGTGTGGTTAGATGATTATTTTTCTCCTCTGACAGTATTCAAAGTACCCTCCAGCGCCTTGAAAGCTAGTGACATATCTAAAGCTTAAAAGTTGACATCTACGCATAAGAGAAAACATGCAATATTTGTCTGAGGATCTGAGTTACTTCACTCAAAAGGAGTGCTTCTAGCTTCATCCATTTACCTTCAAATTTCATTTTATTTAATAGCTGGATAATATTCCATTTCATAACATTTTTATTATCCATCCATCAGTTTATAGACACCAAGGCTGCTTCCAATTACTGGTGATTATCAACATGTACTCATACGTTTCCCCTTCTCTTTGATGTAATTTTGTGGGTATATGGCCATTATCATTACACTAGCATCCTCAACACATAGCACACAAGAGGAGCAAAATATGTACATAGAGAAAGAATAGAAGAGAGGGAGAGTAAAAGCAAGGGAAAGTATGTGTTTGATAATGATAGTGAATGGAATGTTCAGAAGTTTCTCAATTGCTTCTAAAACAACTTAATCTATAGATTTTACATTGTAAAAATCAGAATAAGTGATAATTTTTAACTTTAGTACTCTAAATTATTGGGATTCATATATATACATAGTCATACTCATTTATTTATTTATATATAATTATTTATATATTTCATATATATATATATATATATATATGAAGTCACATTCATTTACTGAGGTAAAGCCTTTCCAGACTAGTGCTTCCATTTAAAAAATTATCAAAATAGGATAACTTGATAATCTTTCTGATAGCACATTAAAGCTCAGCATTGTGAAAAACCTCTCAGAATTGAAATGACTTTAGCACGGGACCTGACATCACACATTTAGGTAATCACACATCACATTTCAGGTGAGCTAATTCAAACTGAAATTGAATAATTTAGTAAAGTAACTCTTTCTGTTGTGGCTTTCTATTCTTAATGTAGTTCTTTGAATTTAATCAGTTTCTGGCCTACAGATGCTATTATTTTAATATACTTATTTGGTTAGGAATGTGTGGTTCAGTGATAGAGGACTTCCTTTTCCTTAATCTCCAGGCTCAATCAGAAGCACTACAATAAACAAACTAATTAATGTATTCTCTAATTTCAATTCTGCTTCTACAACATGTGGGAAGATTTAACACATTCAAATACAGATGTTAGATAAGTGGACCCAACCTTAATGCTCAAGGAGACTATTACATCCATGCTCACCTGTGCATTTATACCATTTTGAAACTTTCTCTGTTCATAGTATTTTAGTGACACACACCAACATAGACCCACAGGTGTATGCACTAGCACATATACAAAGTAACAAGAAACTTTTTCTCATTGGAACCATTTGCCGTCAAATTAAAATGTACTGAAATGAAACAAGATGAAAAGACATTATAAATGCTTGGTTTTATATTCTCCCCAAACTGCTCACTTCCCCAGCAGTAATTATAATTCTCCTTAACTTTAGATCATAATTTTCACTATCTGCATTACTATGATTTGACAAGAAATTCATTTACCTACTGTAAGCACATATATAATCTTCATTTGAGGTTATATGTTGATATTTCCTATTTGGTCATTTGAATGTGAGTCACCTTCCACCGGTTGGTTTTGTGACCTGCTATTGGGTTGTATCCCATGGTCTGAAATTTGCTTTCAGGCTGTCCCACAGAATAAATAATCATTTTAACCCGAATTTCATTCATTCTTCACTTCTCACCGCTGCTCTTTTCCTTGCAGGAATCCTAGGCTTAAGTTCTAACTGTGACTCCAAAGTCTTGATCCCACCCTCTGGTGACTTTATCAAAGCCTCTTCTCCTGGGCTTAGAAAGGCTTTCTCATACCAGCTGCTTAGAGGGTAGCATATCCCCTTTATCCTCACACGCTTAAAATATTCCCATGCGCAGAAACTTAGTTAATAAAATGACATCTACTTAAAAAGTGCTTCAAATCCTTTCACCCAGATCCTGATTTTAAAGCTATTTCTTAAGACAGATGTGTTTGATCATATCATTTAAAACTTTGAATGAGAAATAAGTGCAAAGAAAATCTAAAGCTTTAAAAAAAAATAACCAGAGCTTGAGCAATCAAGGGATTTAGAGAAGAATGAAGTTAAAAAAAAATCAGTTCTACGATATAACATAATTTGGGTCTTCAGGGATGGAGAGAAATCAAGCAAAGTGTGGCTAGATGCTCCTAAGCCAGCCCACTAATATAATAAGAGGACAGATTTAGCTCTGAAGCAATCATGAATTGGTCTTTATACTAATATTTCTAACAAGATACTTTACAAACCTTACTTAAGATAAAAAGTCTGTCTCCTTTCTTTGGTTCAATTTGAATTTAAGTGTAAAGTTTTACTAGTGAGACTCTAGAATGAATATGTATCATCCCATGAAATGGCAGGATGTTACATTTGCAACTGGGATGTATCCACGGTGCTGATGATTTTGTAGGTATGCCTTCGTACCGATGCAATTGAAGCAGGACCTCCTAAGGTTCACCCTTTTGATTTATTCATCAAAAATTAACTTATTTATGCTGTTCTTTTAATTCTAAGTGATTCTGTCAGAATCTGGCAGCCCTACCTCCTGGACACATACATCATTTATGATTTCATAAAGTTTCCCTAGTAAGCTTAAGACTCAGGAATCAATGACATGGTGCTTGCTTCAAAGAAAATCCTCGTGGCTAATGTTCCAGTGACAGTATTTTATATTTGTAAATTATTTTCTGCTTCAAATATATTTTTACACACCAAAGGGGGTTCCTTTTCATAACAACTGAGGAGTTTTATCTCAAGTATCCAAGAGCTATGCGATAAGTGTATGAACCAAAGTCTCTCCAACACTGAAGTTCAGTCTCGTGTATGAACTGAAATCTCCCCAACACTGAAGTCCGGTCTCCATGATTGGAAAATCATGCTAATTTCACATAACCCTTCTTCCTACTTACTGCACAGCCATGGGAAGAAATTATTATTTTGGATGGGCAAGAAATAAGGTTACAAAGGGATTCTTCTCCATACTACATCTGGGGACCTTGACAGATTACAAACTTCTACATAGGCTATTATTTTTTCCAACTTGATAGTGAAGACAATAATGTCACTTGATTCACATAGCTGTTATGACAACTGGAAAGATATATTGAAAATAATAAGATACATATTGCAAAATATACAGAATAAACAGAATTTTGAATTCCAAAATCCTGTCTGCCTTACAAAACCTACTGTTCGTTTAAAGTCAACTTCAGGAAGACTTTACAGATATTCTACTCTTGATGTCCTCAAATATCTATTTGTGTCTTTGTTTTATGTTGGTATTAAAAACATATCTATATTAAAAATAGATTATGGGGTCCTTAAAAGTAGAGAGTTAGGGGATGGCTCTGAAGTTAAGATTCCCTGATGCTCTTGCAGAGGACCTGAGTTTAGCTCTCAGCATTACACTGGGTAATTTACAACCGCCTGTAACTCATACCAGTTCCAAGGTACCTGATACTTTCACTCACATGATTCTCTCTCTCTCTCTCTCTCTCTCTCTCTCTCTCTCTCTCTCTCTCTCTCTCTCTCTCTCTCTCCACACACACACACACACACACACACACACACACATACACACACAGAGAAAATTAAAGATAAAATTCACAAAATAAAGACTGGAGAGATGGCTCAGTGGTTAAGAACACTTGTTGCTCTTCCAGAAGAACTAGACTTGGTACCCAGAACACACATGGCCATTCACAACTATGTGTAACTCCAGTTTCAGGGGATCCAATGCCCTCTTCTATCATTTGTGGGAACACATACATATAAGCAAAATATTCATGCACATAAAAATAAATACATAATAAATAGATAGAGGTTATGCCTTAGGAATCTCATCACCCTCATCAATTGGAACAAATGTTATAAAAATTTAATAGTGATCTTTTCTTTCAACTTATATGTTACCTACTTATTTGGAAAATTGTCATAAAATAGAGTAGGTCAGGATTTTTGCTGCACCTGTGCAGGGATATATGACTCATGTTTTTATCTGTAATCAGAACAATGTGACCAGGAAATAAGGCTACCTTAGACATGGTTCTGCAGTATTGTGTCACAACAGAAATCTGAATACAGGATTTTCTTAGACTTAATAGGAAGCAGATAAATTACCATTCGAACACTAATGAAACATACATGTAAATTTGTCATTAGATGGCCAACATTAAACAATTTTTAATTCTTTGCTTTTGTTTGGAAGATTTATGAGGTTAACCTTATTACTGAAAATGCCATCATAAATATTAAATATGTATTAACTATTAAATCAGAGACCACCAAGACACTTTTAATTCAAATAGCAGCCAAAGAAGAAGCAGCCCAGCCATCAGGCTTTAAAGCACATATTCTGGACATATTATCTGACCTATGACATCAGAGCACCAGTCTAAAGCTCGCTTCCTGGGTGAGGAATCTGATGGCAAGCAAGCTACTCTGCTGGAGCCACACTAAAGTGATTTCAGCGAGAGCACACACAGAGGTTAGTCTACTCAAGCAAGCATTCTGGGTGTCATAATAGATGAAAAACTTTTCCTTTGGCCTCTGGTCAGTGGTTCATTTGCACTCTTCAAAGATAAAAACCCATACCTTCAGGTAATTAAATCTGCTTGTCCACTCAACCAAGCACAGACTCCAGAAGATACCTAAGCCGGGTTCATTTTTTAAATCCATGCTTAAGCAGAGGACTTAATGCGTAACAGCAAGAACAATAAAAAGTACCTTATAGACAATGTTACATCCTTGGTACGTGATTTCTGTCTGAAAACACAGACTTTGTCAGCATTAACTTTTCCCTTGCTCTTCTATCCTAGATGCTTCAAGCAAAGCCTTAAAATTGAATAGGTCACTTCTCTGGCCCTCACATTGCTTGGAAATAATGGCCTCCAGCAGGCAGGGCTTAGTTGTAAAGGCTTCTTAATAGATTACATTGACAATGGGATCTTCTCCACAGTGACGGCTAGACCTGAGTGTGTGAGCCAACTCAGGAGAATACAAGTGAGCCTTCTGTGACTCTTACAGAAACACATCCCATCTGTGGTAAGCATTGACCTCCCCGGCCACACTTGCCATTAACCCCAGATCCCATTAAATTGTCTAGCTAGCTTTCATAAAGTTCTTGAGGAGAACTGGTCAGCTGAAGCATCTGTCTCCACTGGAGACCGGAGAAGACTGAACTTCAGATCAAGCTGTTGACGTGGCAACAAAAGCACTTGCCGTTCAAACCAGGATGACAAAGGCAGAGCAGATGACTGAAGTGGCATTTTAGAAATGCTGCTCTCAATGCAGCAGCCTACCATGTTTTTCTGTCACAAAATTATCCCACTCCAGCTTTCTAAACAACTGCCTTTATGTTTTATTGAAAAGAAAATGGAAAATGAAAGGAGAGTTACGTAAGCCATAAAGTTCTTAATGGGGTAGGTATATTCCTTCCACTCCTTTTCTGGGTTTGATCAATTCTAACCTAAAGAATATGGCTAAATGGTGTGAGTACGTTTGCCATGGGTATAAATGTTCTCAACAACGGGCATTAGGGTCCGGCTTAGAAAACACTGTTACGATAAACTATTCCTTCCCTAGAACAGTTAGGAAATAGAGACTTTTCTCATAAAGTTATCGAAACACATATTTAAGAAATATCCATAATATTGTACACACTTTACTAAGGCCAACACTTTTAAGAACAACATTCTAATGAGATTTCAAAAGTAATAACACAAAATTAGAGCCATTCCATAATATTGCTTGCATGTATGTGTTGCTTATTTAAGTGTAAAAGAAGTTGTGAATTTATCCATTAGAGAATACAATGAGAAAAATAATAGACAAAAATGGAGATATCAGCTAGGTGGAAAAGACACAAAAGAATGACGAGGACAAAAGTGGAGATAAATGGCGGGATTAGATGTTCTTTATAAAAGGCAACAAATTAAAGATGACTCGGACATTTCCTTACCCTTGTGAAACTAAATTTAAGCTCTCAGCATTGATATTTAGGGGAATCTTAAGCTTACATTCTAGAAAAGCAGTCAACTAGCCACAGGTAGAAATGACTATTTGGGAAAAGGCATCTGTAGAAAGAGCGGCGGGCTGCGTCCCGCCACCCGGCTAGCTTTGCCCAAAATAATTACACGGAAACTGTATTCATTTAAAACACTGCCTGGCCCATAGTTTCAGCCTCTTATTGGCTAATTCTCACATCTTCCTTTAACCCATATTTAGTAATCTGTGTAGCACCACGAGGTGTGGCTTACCAGGAGAGATCTTAACCTATGTCCATCTCGGAGAGGAGAAGCATGGAGACTCACCATGGCGACTGCCTGAAGCGTCTCCCCAACTCTGCTTCCTTTTTCCCACAGTTCTGTTCTCTCTACTCCGCCTACCTAATTTCTGTCTCTTAAAGGGCCAAGGCAGTATCTTTATTAATAATGAAAGTAACACATAGACATTCCTCCATCAGGCATCCAAGAAGAACAACAATTACAGAATAAAATTTTGAGTATGGTGACCAGACCATGGGAAAGTCAAGTAAGGTACTGTCATTAAGTGGGACTACTTTAAGCCAAACTTACTAAGAGGTATTACAAGGTGATCAGAGTTAGACAGTCGCCCCAGTGTGAGCATAAGCTGCCCTGATGCTGTGTTCCCAAGCCCAGTCTCTGCCTTTGAACTGCGGTTCTACACTGAGCCCTTCCTACTTCATATCATTTCCTGGTGAAGTCCCACCTACTTTTCAAGACAAAGATCTCATTTCACCTCTGGGAAGCCTTCTTCCACAAATACTCAAAAGGAATAGATATTCTTAGTTCTCCTGTACACTTCAAACATGAATCTGTCAACTACTCGTCATGTAATCCTTGTCTACGCCTGCTCTATTTCCAGAGTTCTCTGAGGATAGTAACCACAGTTTTGTTTCTGAGGTCAGTTCATGACTGTGAAGTCATGGATTTAACATCGTCAATTCTAAGAAATACTAAAATGTTCTGCACAGACTTAGCAATAGCAGCAGAGAAGGTGCTTCTGTGTGGATGTGCCTATGATCTAAACACCTGTGAGCTGTAGTCCACCAAGAATCCTCTGCCTGGTTGAGTACCACTGCCTCTGCCTGAGTATCTGAGCCACCCTGGATTTCTAGAGTCTCTGTGACAGGTACAGACTAAGGATGACTTCTTGCAAACATCAGCACAATTCATGGGTGCAACCTATCAGACTTCAGTTGTCTGTGTAAGCCCCACTGCCCCCAGTTTGAGGAACTCCTACACCATCATTAGTCCTCTCGATGATCTTCAAGTGAGCCATAAGCAAAAACAAGTTTAGACATTCCCTTCAGTCGTGATCTTCAGTCTTTCCCAATTACTTCCAAGACGTTGGTTCTTCCAACAATGAGATGACTTGGTTCTACATCCCATTTTTCTCCTAATTCATCTCTCAGCTTTTTTCTTTATCTAAGCTGGAATCATCAACTCCACCATGCTCTTTGTTTGCCTTTAACCACTAGCTTAAAAATCCAAAATCTAGAGGCTGTGAATAAGTCAGTTTCCCTGCAAGCTCAAAGAACTAAGTTCCATCCCCACAACCTGTATAAAAATCCAGACATGGCAGCAAGCATCTGCTTTCCCAGCATTCCTGCAGTGAGATGGACGACAGAGACAGGAGAGCTCAGGGCCAGTTAGCCTGGAGTACACTGTGCAGCAGAGACAGAAGAGACACTGCCTCAACAGAGTGGAATGTAGGAACCAATTCTCAAACCCTGTGCTTAGGTCTCCACATGTACACCATTGCGTATGTGTACCCACACTCACACATCACACACACACACACACACACACACACACACACACGGGGGGGGGGGGAGAGAGAAGGAGGAAGGGAGGGAGGAAGGAAGGAAGGGAGGGGGGGGGGGGGGGGGGGAGGGAGGGAGGGAGGGAGGGAGGGAGGGGAAGACAGAGAGAGAGATCTCCACATATAGTAGAGTAATACACAGCATTCCTGACCTTTATCTCACTGTTTTGTTTGTAAACCTTGGAATGTTCTAGCCACCCATGCCTACATCTCTCTATGGCTGCTGTATCATTATTCTTTGTTCCATTCCTACTTGAAACGGAACCAGACCTCTTTACTTGGCTCTAGATCTGCATGCCAATTTTCCCTGTAGAAGTATTCACTAGGCTATCCTCAAATCACTTCAGATTTAGGGCCCCAAACTGAGCCTCCGATTGGCCATCCACAGAACCAGATAGGACTGGCTCTGGGATCCCTGACTCAGCAATGCACTACCACACATCACCTGATGCCCTTAACCAGTGTCTATGGTCCCTTCATCCCAGAGAACCTTTAGAGCCTCGAATCCAGCATTTCCTTTCAGATCATTTCCACTGCTGTAGTTTTGATGCTAGCAATATCCTACCCAGAGCACTGCACTGGGTCCCAACCAGTCCTGCTATTTGTAGTTTATATAAAAAACATTAGTTTTCTTATTTATATCTCAAAAGTACTACTTTGTTAAGCAGGATTTCCCTAGAAATTCTACTTAGATAATCACTTCTGGGTATTCTCTATTTAAACAATCTCTTGGGCGCTTTTGTGACTCTTAGGCCAGCATCTATTTGTTTTATTTATAAACGTGTCATTTGTTATCCTTCCCCTCTCATCAAACCCTAGATGGCTTAGGCTACATCAGTCTAAGTTAATGACACCTCCTTTGCACATAGTAAGGAATATTACACAAAGCACTTAATCAGCAATGTATGATGAATAAGTGAAATAATGAACAGACAGGCACTGATCTCTCCCGTTCCATTCCAAGCACTTAGCCAGGCAAGAGACTACATTGACATGTTAACTAAATAAAAACAGCCGATCCCATCTCACCAACTGTCTATGCTATAGAGGAAATTTTAAAAAGTACAACACTTCATTAATGGGACTTCTAAGGTCTAACTTTCTCAATCTATCTCATCGGTGGATATTTCTGCACTCTTATCTTGAGGTCATGCTTCTGTCATAAAACATAGCTCTTTTACCTCTTGGGTCTTTTTCCTGTTATTCCTCTCTCCTGTTCTTCCTCACTCCCACCTGTTCTAACGTAGGTGCATCTTAATTTAGCTCTGAGCTCCTCTGAGAAGCACGTCAGAAGCAAACAACTCACACCCTGAGTACCTTCTTCCATGGAAGCTTCTGCTTTCCCTTTTGTAACACTAATTATCCTGACCTAAATATAAAATTAGGCTCAGTAAGGTTTTTTCTTTCCGTCACCCATGTAGGCTTATGCCGCTGAATCTAGTATCCAGTTTAACAGGCAATGGAAACTCAATAAATGTCAGTTTATGAAACACAAATAATCCTGCAGTTGGAGAAATTGCTATCAGTATGATACTCATCATGAAGCATGAAGATCAATCCCCAGAACCTAATCTAGAAAGCCAGGCTTGGTGGTATAGGTCAGTGATCCCAGGACAGAGGAGGTGGAACCATATAGATCCCTGGCTCTTCCTGGCTAGCTAACCTTGCCTAATCACCAAGGTCCAAGCCGATGAGAGACACTGTCTCAAAGAAAAGAAGGTAGTGGTACCAAAAGACACCCAAGATTGCCCTCTGGCTTTCGCATGTCCATGCACATGGGTACATGTGTACTTTCCCCATGTGTGCACTTTGGGATTCTTTCTAAAGGATTTGCTAATAGTGTGTATAGCCTAATAACTGAGCCCTGACGGGCATTTATGTTATCTTCTGGGTTCTTGCAGAATTTCATAGTACTTAATTAATCAGTAAAATATAGAATTAGATCTGTTAAAGATAACTGTAGAACTGTTATTGAAGAAGAGGCCAGAAATAAACAGATCTAGGGAGCTATGATTCAAGTGCACTGCACACACCGTGAAGGTAGAAGGGGACAGGTCATGTGTTGGTCAGCTAATTGTTAATTATTGTGTAAGCCCTCAGCTCACAGGAAGTCAAATATTTCTATGGATATTTTACAATGTTTAATTGGAGATATTTGATGAAGTTTTATGGCTGCATAAAAAACTCTTAATAGATTCTGTTCTAGCCACTTGACACAACATACTACTCTACAATTAAACTGAATTGTAATGGATTTCATATAATAAAATAGTCTCCTGGCAATAAAAATGATTTTATTTTATCATATTTTAAGCTAATTAGTTAAGTGTTATCCAACTGATCTAATCCAAGAAAATATCATGTATTGAAATATTTAATCTTGCATCTTAAAATATAACTGTCTGCCTACTACAGTGGTGGGGTTTGTATATATATTTATATGATAGCCTACAAAGTAATGAGCTTCACTGTGGAATTTTCATAAACATTTTTATTCATTCTCCCCTCGCCCCTATTGTCCCATTCCCCTGTTCTCCAGATTCCTCTGGGTCACAAAGAGCCCTCTCTCTGTTATTAGGATGAATGTACTCAGTTTGTCCCTGCTCCCACTCCCTCAATATTTCTTCCTCTCTTGTTACCCCCTTTCCAGTCTCATGATCTGTACACAGCTTCCTTACAAGAAAGAAAGAATCACCAGAGCGAAGAGACAGCCCCAAAGAGAAAACTCTTCATCGGGGCTGTCTCGTAAAGTCTCACTAGAGATACAGAGGTCACCAAATACTAATGACAAAATGTCAGAGCTGTCAACTTCCACCAGGAGAATGGATAAAATCTCTCTGGACCAGAAGCGGGCCCAATAGCCATTATTTTCTGAGAGCACTAGGAATAGCTGGATCCTGTAAAATGCTGTTGCCAGTTAAACCAAGTGGCTTTTCCGCTTCCCTACAGAACTCAGAAAAGTAACAATGATTGGAGTGGAATTGTTGATGGAGCTGAAGGCTGGGAGATGACTGATTTTAAAGAAGTTATAATTGCTTCATGTTGAGAAGCTATTTTCTGACAGAGTCCTGTCAGAGGGGTGGTCCGTGGGGTTTGCTCTCATTCCACCCCTTACGCTTGATTTCCTGCCAGGTTAAAAAGAATCCTTTCCTCTCTGCCAGGAAGTCTCCATTCTCCGGTGCACATATGCCTGCAGGGCACTGCAAGAGCCAGACACGGGGTTCTCAGTCCTGTGCAAGCAACCCCTGCATTTGAGAGACTGATGTGGAATCAGACTCTTTTATTTTGGAACCCAGAACACATTCCCTAGCCCTGGGGTAGGAGGTGGGTTCAGCATGTTGGGTAAAAGGAAGTTAGCTTTGATAGCACAGCCACAGGGGTTGCCTGGGTCTCTTCTGAATGATTTCTTCTCTCTTTCCCACCCACCACCAACTCCCTTCTCTATTCCTACTACTTTTACAACAATACAGTCACTTCCTAGGTTATAGCCACAAAGAGCAGCAGTCCTTCTGGCCACCCTGGTCCCCAGCACTCTATTACTCTGCGTTACTACAGTGGGGTTTAGCAAGGAAAGAATAAGATGTAGGATTATTATTATTATTTTCATTATAGTCTTATCGCATCTTTTCATGTGCTTCACGCTGTGTTGAGCACTTAACATCTATTTTCTAGCTTAATACTCTAGGGTTATTATTATCCTTACTTCATAGATTTCTTAGAATGCTGCAGATATGGAATTCAAGAAAAGAGATTTAGATATGGGGAGTTTAAGACACACTCCCTATCCTCTTTGAGTGCCCCCCACCTCTATTCATGCAAGCCTTGCTCCTTATTTCCAGTTCTCAGTCCTTTTGATTTCTTCCCAAACAGTCTGACTCCAGCTTCTCAGAGTTCTGAAAAGTCTCAAACATAGGAACAAGAGAAGCCTGCTATTTCACAACTGAAAATACAGCAGTCGATGTTTTTGTCAAATCCTGTCTTTAAGGCTCTCTGAGCATTCAGAAAACACAGCATGGCCCTTCTTCTCACTGAAGAAAGGCAATGTTGCTCTCCTTTAGTTTATTTAAAACACAAGCACAATACCACTATTCAATAAGAGAAACAGGACCCCAAACAGGAGCTCGTATCTCTGCCTCTACCATCCCTACATTCTGGACCAGGATATACTAATACTCTGGAAAAATGTTTTAAATAAAAGATCCGCTACCCATAAACACACTAAAAATCAAATCACTAAATCCAGAGGAATGGCAAGTGGATTAACGGTAAAAATAAAATCCTTTTAAATCTCAGTTTGTATGTCAATGACATCGTCTCATTTGTACATTCTCCTCCATGAATAAAATACACGCTTGCACACAACTTAGACTTTCTATTTTGTGCATATTACCTCCAACTAGTTTTCCACGAATCATTTGATTATTTTTATATCTCTAGGTAGTGGAATAAAAGATTTCTCAGATGCCTGGAGCCATACTGCCAACCTTTTATGTGACACACCATTTCTTTTAAAGTTCAAAAAGTGAAGAAAACTAAAGTGGAAAACATTGGCAAATTTTTATCAACCTTCACCTACTTAATCAAAACGTCCCAGATCTTCAGAGCACTCTGGGACTAAACTAACCATGCTCTCTAGGACAAATCCTCCCAGGAGAATGCCTTTTCTATCCTTGCCTCTCTGGCTCTTAACCTAAGATTTAGAACTCAATTTTCTAAAAATAAAAAAAAAGTATGTGAGCTGCAGCACAAGAAAGTACATGGTGCTTAGATGTAAATTATTGTGGTTTGAGTTCCGATTATGTCAACTTCCAGTTTCATTCTGCTTGACAAATAAATGATTTGGCTCTCTATTCTTTGCCCAGAATATCAACATAACAATAACTACTTTCTGTTAAGAACAATGGATATGAAATCATTTTATAAACTACAAACAAATCAGATGCTGGAGAGATGGACCCACAATCAAGAGCAGTTGCTGATCATGCAGGGGGCCTGTTTGTTTCTCAGCACCCATGTGGGGTGTCTCTACAACAGATGAACACTCGGTTCCAGGGCACTCCATGCTTTCTTCTGGCCTTTGTAGGTAGCCACACAACAGCACACATGCACACAGACATATGCACCTATGCATACATGAAAAAAATCTTAAAAACAAGTCATAGATTAAATAGAAAAGTTGCTTCATTTGGATTTTGTTCACAGGTGACCATTTACATCATTTACAGCTTTTCAGAATTTCATTGATGTAGTCAGGTCATCCTGATGTTTTCGCTTGTTTGTTTGTCTTCCTTTTTGCTTTTCAAGATGGGATTTCTCTGTATAACTGCCCTGGCTGTCCTAGAACTCACTTTATTGACCAGACTGACCTTGTACTCACAGAAATCCATCCGCCTCTGCCTTCTGAGTGATTAAAGAAGTGCACTGAGATCATCCTGAGTTTTTTTAAACAGTAAAATACTGTATTCAGAAACATTGAAAGTTATGAGAAATTAAGATGAAAATCTTTTTAAACAAAGAGTGAGAGACCTCTAGATTGAATGACTATGCCAGAAAAAAAATCTTTCTGTTGCAAAATATTTTCTGCAGATGTCTACGTATGTATATGTGAAGTTAGAAAGTCCCATATCCACCCCAATCATGGTCACTGGCCACCCCAGGAAGAATAAAATGAAAAAAAAATGCACAAAGGCTAGGAGGAATATGACTGTGTATTTAGATTTTACTTTTATTAGCCAGGTAGAGAAAAGGGATATATCTGAGGACATTAACACTGTCTCTCCATGTTTGTGGCCAATACTTCCTGTTCATGAGTGTCTTAAAGTTATGAAATGACAGCTAATTCCAAAACAGACGTTCGTGCTAGTGAAGAGCAATTCTCCACTTCTAACACATGAGTGTGTGTGCTTTTCAGTAGAAGTATCTCCTCTTTTACATAAAAGATGAAAAACCATTGCAGGTACCAATGTGAAGGCATTCTGTGATGATAACCTTCTTGGGGTACCATTGGAGAGCACACGGTTACTTTTCAAGCCTGTTAATGTTCCTCTATTATCCCAAGTAACCACAATCCTTTGGGACTTACAACCATAACCTCTACTCAGCCTTGAACTGTTTGTTGGTCTGATGACATAAATTATGATAAGTCTTAAGGGTAAGTTAGACCTTGAATCAGGGAGCAAAGCCAGTGACTAGCTGACCAGAACTGACCATAGAGAAGCCAACAATTTGGATAGAGAAGATACACAGGAAGGAAAGGGCAGGGACTAGAGTTTGAGCTCTCTGGCTCTGGGACAAGGTAAGAGTTCTGTCTCCAGCCAAAAGCAAGGCCAGTTAATTGCTACTCAGCCTCTCTGAGCTAGCAGGTTTTAACCCCAGCTTTTGACTTCTGAGTCTTATTGATAAATAGAAAAATAGATAGAGACTTAATTTAAGCTACAATATCGTTGCTTCAGCAGAGCCGGGCCATGGGGCAGGAAACCCTGCCAGGCCATGCCAGG